>NC_045788.1:127364309-129764309 GCF_009873245.2 Balaenoptera musculus | reverse complement strand
CTGTGCTCGCACACAGGCTTCTTGGTGGCAGCAGCAGCAGCCTTAGCATTTCATGCCCGTCCCTGCTGTCTGCCCTGATAGCCATGGCTTGCACCCGTCTCTGGAGCTCATTTAGGCAGGGCTCTGAATCCCCTCTCCTTGCACACCCAGAATCAATTGTCTCTTGCCTCTTAGGCAGGTCCAGACATTTTCTCGGACTCTCTCCTGGCTAGCTGTGGTGCACTAGCCCCCTTCAGGCTGTGTTCATGCAGCCCACCCCAGTCCTCTCCCTGGGATCTGACCTCCAAAGCCCAAGCCTCAGCTCCCAGCCCTCACCCACCCTAGCAGGTGAGCAGACAAGCCTCTCAGGCTGGTCAGTGCTAGTCGGTACTGATCCTCTGTGCAGGAATTTCTCTGCTTTGCTCTGTACCCCTGTTGTTGCACTCTCCTCCGTGGCTCCTAAGCTTCCCCTTCATCCACCCCCCTACCCACCTAACCCCCGTCTCCACCAGTGAAGGGTCTTCCTAGTGTATGGAAACTTTTCCTCCTTCACAACTCACTCCCAGAGGTGCAGGTCTCATCCCTATTCTTTTGTCTCTGTTTTTTTCTTTTTTCTTTTGCCCTACCCAGGTATGTGCAAAGTTTCTTGCCTTTTGGGAAGTCTGAGGTCTTCTGCCAGCATTCAGTAGGTGTTCAGTCTGAGGTCTTCTGCCAGCATCCAGTAGGTGTTCTGTAGGAGCTCTGTAGGAGTTCTCCTACAGAACATTCCACATGTAGATGTATTTCTGATGTATTTGTGGAAGGTGATCTCCAAGTCTTACTCCTCCACCATCTTGAAGTTCCCTCTAGCAGTCTTTATATATACAAGGTTGTTTTAAGTTGCTGATCTCTTAATATCAAATGCAATTCCCATTTCCTGCGTTTGTACTCTCCTCATGGTTGCTGGTTTTGATATCATATTTGTGTGTGGATGACTTCCTACTTTTACTGTATGTTTCCCTTTATGGGTAAGCTTTCCCATCCCCACCCCCCGACACCACCTGCCTAGAGAAATTCCTTTAACATTAGATTCAAAGCTGGTTTGGTGTTGAATTCTCTTAGCTTTTGTTTCCCTGTAAAGATATTAATTTCTCCATTGAATCTGAATGAGAACCTTGCTGGGTAAGGTATTCTTGGTTGTAGGTTTTTCCCTTTCATCACTTTAAATATATCATGCCACTCCCTTCTGGCTTGCAGAGTTTCTGCTGAAAAATCAGTTGATAACCTTATGGGGATTCCCTTGTATGTTACTTGTTGCCTTTCCCTTGTTGCTTTTAATATTTTTTCTTTGTATTTACTTTTGTTAGTTTGATTAATATGTGTCTCAGTGTGTTTCTCCTTGGGTTTATTCTGTATGGGACTCTCTGAGCTTCCTGGACTTGGGTGACTGTATTCTCTCCCATGTTAGGAAAGTTTTCAATTATAATCTCTTCAAATATTTTCTCAGACCCTTTCTCTTCTCTTCTTCTTCTGGAACCCCTGTAATGTGAGTGTTGGTGCATTTCATGCTGTCCAAGAAGTCTCTGATACTGTCCTCATTTCTTTTCTTTCTTTTTCTTTATTCTGTTCTGCAGCAGTGATTTCTACCACTCTGTCTTCCAGCTCACTTACTCATTATTCTGCCTCAGTTATTCTGCTATTGATTCCTTCTAGTGTGTTGGGTTTTTTTTTTTTTAATTTCAATTATTGTGCTCTTCATCTCTGTTTGTTTGTTCTTTAAGTCTTCTATCTCTATGTTAAACATTTCTTGTATCTTCTTGGTCTATGCCTCTATTCTTTTTCTGAGGTTTTGAATTATCTTTACTATCATTACTGTGAATTCTTTTTAGGTAGATTGCCTGTCTCTTCTTCATTTAGTTGTTCTTGTATGTTTTTATTTTGCTTCTTCATCTGCAATATATTTCTCTGTTATCTCATTTTCTCTAATTTACTGTGTTTGTGGTTTCCTTTCTGAAGGCTGCAGGATCGTACTTCCTCTTGCTTCTGGTGTCTGCCCCCTGGTGGGTGAGGATGGTCCATGGGCTTGTGCAGGTTTCCTGATGGGAGGGACTGGTGCATGGCCTCTGGTGGGTGGAGCTGGGTCTTGTCTCTCTAGTGGGTAGGGCTGTGTCAAGGGGTGTGTTTTGGGGTGTCTATGAGCTTAGTACAACTGTAGGCAGCCTGTCTGCTCATGGGTGGGTCTGTGTTCCTTTCTTGCTGGTTGTTTGGCCTGAGGCATTTCAACACTGGAGCTACAGGCTGTTGGGTGGGGCCAGGAATTAGTACCAATATGTGGACCTCTGGGAGAGCTCATGCATATTAATATTCCCTGGGACTTCCACTACCAGTGTCCTTGCCCCCACAGTGAACTACAGCCAACCCTTGCCTCCCCAGGAGAACCTCCAATATCCCTAAGTAAGTCTAGCTCAGGTACCTATGGAGGTAGTGCTTTGAGCTGGGTCCTAGTGTGCATGAGACCTTGTGTGCACCTTCCAAGAGTAGAGTTTCTGTTTCCCCCAGCCCTGTAGATCTCCTGCACTCAAGCCCTGATGGCCTTCAAGGCTAAATGCTCTGGGGGTTCTTCCACTCAAGGCCAGACCCTCAGACTGTCTTGGAGAGCTATTTTTTCTATGGGAACATTTCTGTGTAGCCTGAGTGGGTTTCTTTTTTTTTTTTTTTTTTTTGGTGTGATGCTGTTTTTAGTATGGATGACTGCCACCTCTTTCCTCAGTGTATGCTGGTCATTATCCCCTTGATAGGGGGTTTGATTATTGTTGTGGTGACCAGAGCCCTAGATATTGAGCAAGGCCTCCCCTTTGTTCTGTCAGGGACAGGGTCTGCTCCCTAGTTGTTGGAGTAGAGGTCCCCAGATCTGTTTTCAGCTGTGTTTCTGATCTGTGGTATGAGGTAGGTGGGATTGGAGCACTCCCACTGTGAGAGAAGCCAATGCGTATTCCCCCTCTGGAGGTGTTTACCTGTGAGTGTGCTCTGTTGTGTCACCTTTCACCTGTTGTGCAGGCCCACAAAGTACACTGTTGTTGGCACTGCTCTTGGTTCCACCTTAACCCTGGGTAGGCCAGCTATTGGCCCTGGTGACTCTCACTCATTGTTTTCACCAGCCCAGCACAGATCCACTGAAGTCAGGTACTAGGACTGCAGTAGTTGTGAACCTGGACCCGCTGTGGGAACTATGGAAGCAGCTCAGACTCTGGCTTGGCCCAACCCCCAAGTGTATGTGCCCACAAAGCCCATAGCTGCTAAAGCCACACCTGTCTCAGCTGCGGGAGAACTTGTTGTCTGTTTGGTTGTTCCACAGGCTCTGAGTTTATGAAGCTGTTACTGGAGATGTAAATCCATGGTTCATGCAGCCATGAGGAGAGATTTCATCTCTTCTTCCTTAGCCACATGGCCCCTGGACTCAGCCGTGGTTTCAGCCCCACCTCTGTGTGTGGGCCACCTACTGGAATTTGCTCCTGAGGCTGCCAGAGCACACAAGCCTGCCCAGGCAGGAAGGGACCAGAGCAGTGATTGGGGCACACAAGCCTGCCCAGCAATGTTAGCTTTTCTAATCAGTAAACCTGTGTACAAAGTTAAGAATGCTCAGTTTAACTAGCTTCTTCATCAGAAAACAAAACAATCTGTAGAAACAAAAGTTCACTTGAACTATAATTTTCAGTGATAAAATTAGTGGAAAAACATGAATTGGCCTTTTAGCCTATTTTTAATTCTTCTTTTTAAAATCAAATATGATCAAAGGTGCATTTTTGTTATAGGAACTTGGGTTTTTACATAAAAATGCTTCTGAGCTAGGAATTTCTGTAATTTTTTTAAGGGTACCACATCAAGTATACTAAAACTTCAGTTTCTCTATATTATGGTAATCCTGGGAATAATAATATAAACAATCAAATATGTAAACAAAAATAAAATGATCCTTTACTTTGTAAGGTTTTATAATTTAAATTGTTAATAATTTCTGGAGCTAAGATTAAATTTCACATTTACAAAATGAGGTGAAGAGCCTTTTCTCATCTCTGAACATAGCACACAGTCACTGAGGGCTGTGGCTTCAGTTCAACAACCTTAGCCATGGGTTGAAAGTAAACATAGAACATAAAAACTCATGGGGACAGAAGTTAAAGGGTAGTTCTGATACATAATCCTGCTCAAACAAAAGAAAAAGGCTAAGAAACCAGATTATTGGTTATCTCTCACCCTAGAGATGAAGAATTAGATGACCTTCATCTACCTGACTGGTCACCACATAATCAGAACACAAAGTCAGATTCACAATTGTTGTCGCCACCAAAGGAGAAAAACTTGTGCAAATCAGATTCATATACACATAGGGCCTTTGCCTATGTTCTTAATCCCCACTAGTCCCTAGACCTGGTCATGGCCCAAACTGGGAGGTTCTGAGACACAAAAGTCTCCCCTGACTATGCACTGGAGATGGCACTGGGGAGATGGCCCAGTGGTGTGGGACTAGATGTGGATCTACTGGTTGTTGCAGACAGTTTAGGAAGAGAAATAGCTCAAACTACGAGTTAGGCAAGATATTTCCAGTCTGACATACTTAAGGAAAAATCAGACTCAAAACATAGAATAAGAAGAAAAGAAACAGGAAAAAAAACAAAAACAAAACAGAAACAGAGAAAAGCACAGTCTTTCCAATTCTCAAAAAAGAAGTCTCTGGAGAGGAGCTTCAAGATGGCGGAAGAGTAAGACGCGGAGATCACCTTCCTATCCACAAATACATCAACATGTGGAACAGCTCCTACAGAACACCTACTGAACACTGGCAGAAGAGCTCAGCCTTCCCAAAAGGCAGCAAACTCCCCATGTACCTGGGTAAGGCAAAAGAAAAAAGAAAAAACAGAGACAAAAGAATAGGTATGGGACCCGCACCAGTGGGAGGGAGCTGTGAAGGAGGAAAGGTTTCCACACACTAGGAAACCCCTTCACGGGCGGATACTGCGGGTGGCAGAGGGGGGAAGCTTCGGAGCCACGGAGGAGAGCACAGCCACAGGAGTGCGGAGGACAAAGCGGAGAGATTCCCGCACAGAGGATCAGTGCCGACCAGGACTCACCAGCCCAAGTGGCTTGTCTGCTCACCCGCCGGGGCGGGTGGGGGCTGAGAGCTGAGGCTTGGGCTTCAGTCGGATCCCAGGGAGAGGACTGGGGTTGGCGGCATGAACACAGCCTGAAGGGGCAAGTGTGCCACAGCTAGCCAGGAGGGAGTCGGGGAAAAAGTCTGGAGCTGCCGAAGAGGCAAGAGATTTTTTATTGCCTCTCTCTTTCCTGGTGCGTGAGGAGATGAGATTAACAGCGATGCTTAAAGGAGGTCCAGAGATGGGCGCGAGCCGTGACCATCAGTGCAGACCCCAAAGACAGGCATAGGATGCTAAGGCTGCTGCTGCCACCACCAAGAAGCCTGTGTGCGATCACAGGTCACTCTCCACACCTGCCCTCCAGGGAGCCTGTGCAGCCAGCCACTGCCAGGACCCCGTGATCCAGGGACAACTTCCCCGGGAGAACACACGGCACGCCTCAGGCGGTTGCAACGTCATGTTGGCCTCTGCTGCCGCAGGCTCGCCAGGCATCCGTACCCCTCCTTCCCCACGGCCTGAGTGAGCCAGAGCTCCCGAATCAGCTGCTCCTTTAACCCCATCCTGTCTGAGCAAAGAACAGACGCCCTCAGGCGACCTACATGCAGAGGCAGGTCCAAATACAAAGCTGAACCCTAGGAGCTGTGTGAACAAAGAAGAGAAAGGGAAATTTCTCCCAGCAGCTTCAGGAGCAAAGGATTAAATCTCCACAATCAACTTGATGTACCCTGCATCTGTGGAATACCTGAATAGACAATGAATCATCCCAAATTGAGGAGGTGAACTTTGGGAGCAAAGATATATATATTTGCTTCCCTTTTTCGCTTTTTGTGAGTGTGTATGTGTATGCTTCTGTGTGTGATTTTGTCTGTATAGCTTTGCTTTTACCATTTGTCCTAGGGTTATATCTGCCCTTTTTTATATTATTATTACTTTTTAAAAATTTTTTCTTAATTATTATTCTTTATTTTTTTATTTTAATAACTATTTTATTTTACTTTATTTTATCTTCTTTCTTTATTTCTTTCTTTCTATTTTTTCACCCTTTTATTCTGAGCTGTGGGGATGAAAGTCTCTTGGTGCTCTAGTCAGGAGTCAGGGCTGTGACTCTGAAGTGGGAGAGCCAAGTTCAGGACACTGGTCCACAGGAGACCTCCCAGCTCCACATAACATCAAATGGCAAAAATCTCCCAAAGGTCTCCATCTCACTGCCAAGACCCAGCTTCACTCAACTACCAGCAAGCTACAGTGCTGGACACCCTATGCCAAAGAACTAGCAAGACAGGACCACAACACCATCCATTAGCAGAGAGGTGGCCTAAAATCATAATAAGGCCACAGACACACCAAAACACACCACCAGACATGGACCCAGCCACCAGAAAGACCAGATCCAGCCTCATCCACCAGAACACAGGCACTAGTCCCCTCCACCAGGAAGCCTACACAACCCACTGAACCAACCTTAGCCACTGGGGACAGACACCAAAAACAATGGGAACTACGAAACTGCAGTCTGCAAAAAGGAAACCCCAAACATAGTAAGTTAAGCAAAATGAGAAGACAGAAAAACACACAGCAGATGAAAGAGCAAGACAAAAACCCACCAGACCTAACAAATGAAGAGGAAATAGGCAGTCTACCTCAAAAAGAATTCAGAAAAATGTTAGTAAAGATGATCCAAAATCTTGGAAATAGAATGGAGAAAATACAAGAAACGTTTAGCAAGGACCTAGAAGAACTAAAGAGCAAACAAACAGTCATGAACAACACAACAAATGAAATTAGAAATCCTCTAGAAGGGATCAATAGCAGAAAAACTGAGGCAGAACAACGGATAAGTGACCTGGAAGATAAAATAGTGGAAATAACTACCACAGAACAGAAAAGAAAAACAAATGAAAAGAATTGAGGACAGTCTCAGAGACCTCTGGGACAACATTAAATGCACCAACAATCGAATTATAGGGGTTCCAGAAAAAGAAAAGAAAAAGAAAGGAACTGAGAAAATATTTGAAGATATTAGAGTTGAAAACTTCCCTAATATGGGAAAGGAAATAGTTAATCAAGTCCAGGAAGAACAGAGAGTCCCATACAGAATAACTCCTGGGAGAAACACACCAAGACACAAATTAAGCAAACTATCAAAAATTAAATACAATGAAAAAATATTAAAAGCAGCAAGGGAAAAACAACAAATAACACATAAGGGAATCCCCATAAGGTTAACAGCTGATCTTTCAGCAGAAACTCTGCAAGCCAGAAGGGAGTGGAAGGACATATTTAAAGTGATGAAAGAGAAAAACCTACAACCAAGATTACTCTATGCAGCAAGGATCTCATTCAGATTTGATGGAGAAATTAAAATCTTTACAGACAAGCAAAAGCTAAGAGAATTCAGCACCACCAAACCAGCTTTACAACAAATGCTAAAGGAACTTCTCTAGGCAGGAAACATAAGAGAAGGAAAAGACCTACAATAATAAACCCAAAACAATAAGAAAATGGTAATAGGAACATACGTATCAATAATTACCTTAAATGTAAATGAATTAAATGCTCCAACCAAAAGACATAGACTGGCTGAATGGATACAAAAACAAGACCCGTATATATGCTGTCTCAAGAGACCCACTTCAGACCTAGGGACACATACATACTGAAAGTGAGGGGATGGAAAAAATATTCCATGCAAATGGCAATCAAAAGAAAGCTGGAGTCTAAATTCTCATGTCAGACAAAATAGACTTTAAAATAAAAACTATTACAAGAGTCAAAGAAGGACACTACATAATGATCAAGGAATCGATCCAAGAAGAAAATATAACAATTGTAAACATTTATGCTCCAACATAGGAGCACCTCAATACATAAGGCAAATACTAACAGCCATAAAATGGGAAATCGACATTAACACAATCTTAGTAGGGGACTTTAACACCCCACTTTCACCAATGGACAGATCATCCAAAATGAAAGTAAATAAGGAAACACAAGCTTTAAATGATACATTAAACAAGATGGACTTAAGTGATATTTATAGGACATTCCATCCAAAAAAAACAGAATACACATTCTTCTCATGTGCTCATGGAACATTCTCCAGGATAGGTCATATCTTGGGTCAAAAATCAAGCCTTGGTAAATTTAAGAAAATTGAAATCATATCAAGTATCTTTCTGACCAAAATGCTATGAGACTAGATATCAATTACAGGAAAAAAAATCTGTAAAAAGTACAAACACATGGAGGCTACACAATACACTACTTAATAACCAAGAAATAACTGAAGAAATCAAAGAGGAAATCAAAAAATACCTAGAAACAAATGACAATGAAAACACAACAAACCAAAACATATGGGATGCAGCAAAAGCAGTTCTAAGAGGGAAGTTAATAACAATACAATCCTACCTTAAGAAACAAGAAACATCTCAAATAAACAACCTAACCTTACACCTAAAACAATTAGAGAAAGAAGAACAAAGAAACCCTAAAGTTAGCAGAAGGAAAGAAATCATAAAGATAAGATCAGAAATAAATGAAAAAGAAATGAAGGAAACGATAGCAAAGATCAATAAAACTAAAAGCTGATTCTTTAAGAAGATAAACAAAATTGATAAACCATTAACCAGACTCATCAAGAAAAAAAGGGAGAAGACTCAAATCAATAGAATTAGAAATGAAAAAAGGAGAAGTAACAACTGACACTGAAGAAATACAAAGGAACATGAGAGATTACCACAAGCAACTATGCCAATAAAATGGACAATCTGGAAGAAATGGACAAATTCTTAGAAATGCACAACATTCCGAGACTGAACCAGGGAGAAATAGAAAATATGAACAGACAAATCACAAGCACTGAAATTGAAACTGTGATTAAAAATCTTCCAACAAAAAAAACCCAGGACCAGATGGCTTCACAGGTCAATTCTATCAAGCATTTAGAGAAGAGCTAGCACCTATCCTTCTCAAACTCTTCCAAAATATAGCAGAGGAAGGAACACTCCCAAACTCATTCTACGAGGCCACCATCACCCTGATACCAAAACCAGACAAAAATGTCACAAAAAGAGAAAACGACAGGCCAATATCACTGATGAACATAGATGCAAGAATCCTCAACAAAATACTAGCAAACAGAATCCAACAGCACATTAAAAGGATCATACACCATGATCAAGAGGGATTTATCCCAGGGATGCAAGGATTCTACAGTATACGCAAATCAATCAATGTGATACACCATATTAACAAATTAAAGGAGAAAAATTATATGATCATCTCAATAGATGCAGAGAAAGCTTTTGACAAAATTCAATACCCATTTATGATGAAAACCCTCCAGAAAGTGGGCATTGAGGGAACTTTCCTCAACATAATAAAGGCCATATATGACAAACCCACAGGCAACATCGTCCTCACTGGTGAAAAACTGAAACCATTTCCACTAAGATCAGGAAAAGGACAAGGTTGTCCACTCTCACCACTATTATTCAACATAGTTTTGGAAGTTTCAGCCACAGCAGTCAGAGAAGAAAAAGAAATAAAGGGAATTCAAATCAGAAAAGAAGTAAAACTGTCACTGTTTGCAGATGACATGATACTATACATAAAGAATCCTAAAGATGTTACCAGAAAACTACTAGAGCTAATCAATGAATTTAGTAAGGTAGCAGGATACAAAATTAATGCACAGAAATCTGTAGCATTCCTATACACTAATGATGAAAAATCTGAAAGTGAAATTAAGAAAACACTCCTATTTACCATTGCAACAAAAAGAATAAAATATCTAGGAATAAACCTACCAAAGGAGACAAAAGACCTGTATGCAGAAAATTATAAGACACTGATGAAATAAATTAAAGATGATACAAATAGATGGAGTTCTTGGATTGGAAAAATCAACATTGTGAAAATGACTCTACTACCCAAAGCAATCTACAGATTCAATTCCATCCTTATCAAACTACCACTGTCATTTTTCACAGAACTAGAACAAAAAATTTCACAATTTGTATGGAAACACAAAAGACCCCGAATAGCCAAAGCAATCTTTAGAAAAAAAACGGAGCTGGAGGAATCAGGCTTCCTGACTTCAGACTATATTACAAATCTACAGTAATCAAGAAAGTGTGGTACTGGCACAAAAACAGAAATATAGATCAATGGAACAGGATAGAAAGCCCAGAGATAAACCCACGAACATATGATCACCTTATCTTTGATAAAGGAGGCAAGAATATACAATGGAGAAAAGACAGCCTCTTCAATAAGTGGAGCTGAGAAAACTGGACAGGTACATGTAAAAGTATGAAATTAGAACACTCCCTAACACCATACACAAAAATAAACTCAACATAGATTAAAGACCTAAATGTAAGGCCAGACACTATAAAACTCTTAGAGGAAAACATAGGCAGAACACTCTATGACATAAATCACAGCAAGATTCTTTTTGACCCACCTCCTAGAGAAATGGAAATAAAAACAAAAATAAACAAATGGGACCTAATGAAACTTAAAAGCTTTAGTACAACAAAAGAAACCATAAACAAGACGAAAAGACAACCCTTAGAATGGGAGAAAATATTTGCAAATGAAGCAAGTGACAGAGGAATAATCTCCAAAATTTACAAGCAGCTCATGTCACTCAGTATCAAAAAAACAAAAAACCCAATCCAAAAATGGGCAGAAGACCTAAAAAGACATTTCTCCAAAGAAGATATACAGGTTGCCAGCAGAAACATGAAAGAATGCTCAACATCATTAATCATTAGAGAAATGCAAATCAAAACTACAATGAGATATCATCTTACCCTGGTCAGAATGGCCATCATCAAAAAATCTACAAACAATAAATGCTGGAGAGGGTGTGGAGAAAAGGGAACCCTCTTGCACTCTTGGTGGGAATGTAAATTGATACAGCCACTCTGGAGAACAGTATGGAGGTTCCTTAAAAAACTAAAAAGAGAACTACCATACGACCCAGCAATCCCACTACTGGGCATATACCAAGCGAAAACCATAATTCAAAAAGAGTCATGTACCAAAATGTTCATTGAAGCTCTATTTACAATAGCCAGGACATGGAAGCAACCTAAGCGTCCATCAACAGATGAATAGATAAACAAGATGTGGCCCATATATACAATGGAATATTACTCAGCCATAAAAAGAAATGAAATTGAGTTATTTGTAGTGAGGTGGATGGACCTAGAGTCTGTCATACAGAGTGTAGTAAGTCAGAAAGAGAAAAACAAATACCGTATGCTAACACATATATACGGAATCTAAGAAAAAAAAAATGGTCATGAAGAACCTAGACGCAAGACGGGAATAAAGACACAGACCTACTAGAGAATGGACTTGAGGATATGGGGAGGGGGAAGGGTAAGCTGTGATAAAGTGAGAGAGTGGCATGGACATATATACACTACGAAACGTAAAATAGATAGCTGGTGGGAAGCAGCCGCATAGTACAGGGAGATCAGTTCGGTGCTTTGTGAATACCTAGAGGGGTGGGATAGGGTGGGTGGGAGGGAGGGAGACGCAAGAGGGAAGAGATATGGGCACATATGTATATGTATAACTGATTCACTTTTTTATAAAGCAGAAACTAACACACCATTGTAAAGCAATTATACTCCAATAAAGATGTTAAAAAAATAAAAAAGAAAAGTAGGCTCCTAAAATGGTACAGATGAACTGGTTTGCAGGGCAGAAATAGAGACACAGATGTAGAGAACAAACGTATGGACACCAAGAGGGGAAAGTGTGGGGAGGGGTATGAATTGGGAGTTTGAGATTGACATGTATACACTAATATGTATAAAATAGATAACTAATAAGAACCTGCTGTATAACAAAGAAATAAAATAAAATTCAAAAATTCAAAAAAAAAAAACAACCTGAATATTACAAGAGCCTAGAGTTAAATGCTAGCCACTTACTTCCTCAGTACTAAAATATATATATTTTATTTGGACCATAAATATCATCTTGGGAAAGAGCATACAAATGAAACATTAATGAAAACTTTTATTTTTCTTCTTTTATCTCTTAATTTTTGTCTCTTGGCAATCAAATTATGTGTCTGATAAGAGAGAAGAAAGTCACACCATTTGACTCACTTGCTATTAAGCAGTTTTTGTCAAGAGGTCTAATACAGAGTAGAAATTAAAGCTATTTCCTAAAATAGGGACAATAGTTTAAGTATTGTTTTCAGTTAAGTATACTATAATTGTCCTCTGTGCAAATGCTTCTACATAAGGCAAGCAAATTGTAATTATGACTAATATAATTATATATCATTATCTAAATTGTGTATGCTTCAGCCTTCGCCCAGAAAATGGATTCCTTATGGATCTTATTCATCATATCCAGGAATTAGTCATTGTCTATTCACCCTGATCAATAATGCATTGGTGATTTCATAAAAGCTTATCAACAATTAGTTTTTGAAAAAAGAGCATATACAAAATGTTCAGCTACGGTTAGGAGGAAGAAAGACACAGGTAATTGTGTCAGTTAGGGAAACCCGATTTCTAAGGTCAAAACATATTTCAGTTCAGTAAAGGACCAGGCAGGGTGTCTTTGTAAATATTGAGGCAGGAAAAGAAGCATTGTTAGAGCATGAAAAGGGGACTTTTTACCACTTGGATGAGCAGGGAAGAGAAACGGGAAGTGGGAGTTACTCTGCACCAGTGATTGGAACACTAAATTCAAGAATAAAACCAGCACAACAGGATCCAAACAAAGGGACACAATAGACACATTTAGCGGAAATAAAATTGGATTTCTGACCTGGGTTTTAAGACCTTGCTATGAGGTATATGCTACATCAAGAGATAAATGCTACCAATTTCTGTACATTTTCAGAGAGCTCTATAAGCTCTGGACAATGTATCAAATTGACTCACAGCATGACCCCCAGGAAGGAAAAGTTGCCTTTAGGAAAAAGCTTTCTGAAAATCCTATAGAACTTAATGGAGATAACTACTTCTTTCCAAACATATCAGGAAGAGGGTTAGAACTGCACATTTTTAGAAGCATGAAGAAGGGATTTGAAATCTGGCTTAGTCCAAACCCTTAACCCAGTAGAGATTTCCACTGAACCAAAGTCATAGACAAATTGTTCTCCACTCTCAGGCAAATGCTATAACCTGAATGCAGTAGCTTATTTAGCAACTCTCAGTTAACCCATCAACCTATGAAGCCAGCCTTTGACTTGCAAAATAAAGAGGAGTGACCTGCGTACAAAAAGTATGACTGGGGTATGATGAGGAGGAAAAGGAAATTGCAATATCAGGAGATGTACTTAAATATACACAAGAGGATGCTCCCTACTTGCCTTTGATATTGATTTTTTTTTTTTGTCCCAATGCAGAGAATGCGATTACCTACATCTCAGAAAGTGTAACAACAGGTGTTACTACTGACCATAAAAATATGCCATCTCTTTTTTAAAGCTGGTACTAATGTTTAGCATTATGGCTTCCATTGGCAATAAACTCTGAAGGCAAAGTTCTAGGATCTATAAAAAGCCTTTCTCTTCATGTGTCACAACACTTTAACTCACATCTAGTTTGACCATATAAGCTGCTTAGATGAGAGTTGTAATGTCATTTCCTGACATTAATTTGATTTAACTTCCAGTATTATCAAGTGATAAAGTGTACTTCTTTCATGATATCCATTCCTTCTGAATGGTAGTTAGACAATAGTTTTGTGCTAATTGTGTTGGTTCCTGACAAGTTGGTTCCATAACATATTCTTTATGTGGGAACTTTAATAGCAATGCTTTCATCAAGAAACTCTGTCCATCCTGCTGTGGAACTCATTCTATGAATACTTAATGGTGTACAAGTTGTTGGGACAGGAAAATGAAGGAACTATGCTGTCCCTCTGTTCATACATAGACATGAGAATACATTTCCATAAATGTTGTTCTATGAGAACTACCTGCCAACCAACCTTCTGCTTACAATCTTGACTTTCTCTGAGTCATCCTCCTCAATTTTGACAAAATGATCTCCCTGTAATACACACCTGCCCATGACACTCCTAGGCTTGAAACACTCCAATGATCCCCAAATGTCTATAGAGCAAAGTCCAAGCACATTAGTATGATTCACAGCACCATTAGGAACAGAAACCTACTCTCCTTCTCAGGCTCATTTCTCATCATTCCATATCTCACATGATGGATCCATGGCAAACATAATTTATTTTGTGTTTCATGCTTTTACTCAGTCTGTGAGTCTTTGCTTGGTCAACTAACTTCTCATCCTTTGAGAGTTCAGGCATTCTTTCCTCCAGGAACATGTCACTGGCTCTCCTTTTTTCCTTGCGGTTGGGATAAGTACGATCCATAGTTCTTTCTTTAGTTACTATGTGCGAATTTTTATCCTCACACTTGGGTGCTTCATTGAAATACATTAATGTGCTTATTCCTACTAAACTATAAACCACTAGGTGTTCCCAGATACTTCCTGGCACCAGGAAGATGAGATCCAGGAGCACCAATGGTATAAGTCCCAGTCTTAGCAGTCAGGCAGAGAAAGCAAAGTTTCCCTTCCTCTGCCTCTTTGTTCCTTGTTTTAGTCAGGCCCTCATTGCATTAGATAATGCACACTCACATTGGAGAGGGCAATTGCTTTATTGATTCAAATGGAAACACCCTCACAGACACACCTGGAAATAATGCTTAACCAGAAAACTGAGCATCCCATGACCCAGTCAAGTTGACACATAAAATTAACCATCACAACTGCAAATGTAAAGTCAAGATTTAGACTCATTTATAGGTGACATAAATTCAGTATGTACTTTATGTGTTGATGGGAATTGCATGAATATGAAATTACACTTCAGGACAATGAATCTGATATTGCTTTGTAAAATGAAATACAGAAGAGACCAGAAAAAACTACACATATGAGTACTGACATTGGAGGTAATAAAAGTCAAATTCTAGAGTTATGAATGTGGGGAAGGAAAATAAGAGATATTTATAAAAATAATCACTGTTAAACTTTTAAATGTATTCAATGTGTTAAGAATTGTGTTAAGTGCCATTTAAATCTCTCAAAAACCCTGCATGGATAAACACTGAAATCTGAGATAAACCAGATTCAGGTTAAATAATCTTCCTGAAGTCATACTTCAGAGATTTAAAAGCAGCTCTGTGATAAACTCATACTCTTTCCACTGCATTGCTTCTGCCTCTTGGGCAAATGGGTAAATATATTCAACATACACACATGGTGTGAACACTGTGGATATAGTGTAACTCTCAGGATCTTTTTCACATCTTACACATATCTGATGAATTTGGTAAAGTCAGGAGAGGGAAAATAGCTAAGTGTAAACAAAGGACTGAGTTGTCTTTTATCCTCATTTGTAAGTCAACTCAAATAGGCAAGCTTACCAAGAATCGCCTAATGATTGAAGCTCAAGACCCTCTGGGGCCACTATTTTTTATTTAATGAAACTACCAAAGATCTCCAATGTCAGTTCTGTGAAGGGCAGACTACTGTGATTTTTAGTTCCTCAAATGATGTTGATACATGTGGTAGGCTGAACAGTGGTCCCCCCCAAAGATATACATGCCCCAATCTCTGGAATTTGCAATTGTTACCTTATATAACAACAACAACAACAAAAAGATTGCATATATGATTAAATGAAGGATTTTTCTTTTTTCTTTTTTTTTTTAATTGGAGTATAGTTGCTTTACAATGTTGTGTTAGTTTCTACTGTACAACAAAGTGAATCAGCTATATGTATACATATATCCCTTCCCTCTTGGACCTCCTTCCCACCACCACTACCCCCACAAATCCCACCCATCTAGGTCACCACAGAGCACCAGGTGAGCTCCCTGCACTACACAGCAGGTTCCCACTAGCTATCTGTTTTACACATGACAGTGCACATACATCAGTCCCAATCTCCCAATTCATCCCACTCCCTCCCTCTGTCCACACATCCATTCTCTATGTCTGTGTCTCTATTCCTGCCCTGCAAATAGATTCATCTGTACAATTTTTCTAGATTCCACATATATGCATTAATATACAATATTTGGTTTTCTCTTTCTTACTTCACTCTGTGTGACAGTCTCTAGGTCCATCCACATCTCTAAAAATGACCCAATTTTGTTCCTTTTTATGGCTGAGTAATATTCCATTGTATATATGTACCAGATCTTTTTATCCATTCATCTGTCGATGGACATTTTCTTTAAACAACATACATTTATTTCTCACAGTTTTGGATGCTGGAAGTCTAAGATCAGGGTGCCAGAAATGTTGGGTTCTTGGTGAGGGCTCTCTTTCTGGTTTGCAGATGGCTGCCTTCTTGCTGTGTCCTCACATGGCTGAGAGAGATCACCTCTCTCATATATATTTTTCCCCCCGTTTTTTGAGAAATAATTGTCATACATCACTGTATAAGTTTAAGGAGAAGAGCATGATGGTTCGATTTACAGATCTTATGAACTGATTACCACAGTAGATTCAGCTAACATCCACCTTTTTATGTTGTTATGATATTTAGCATTCTTTTTTCTCGACTGAAAGAACTCCCTTTAGCATTTCTTGTAAGGCAGTTCTAGTGGTAATGAACTTCCTCAGATTTTGTTTGCTCAGGAAAGTCTTTATTCCTCCCTTGTTTCTGAGGGACAACTTCACCAGGAATAGAATTCTTGGTTGACAGTTATTTTCTTTTAATATTTTGAATATTTCATCTCATTTTCTCTTGGCCTGAAAAGTTTCTCCTGAGAAATCCACCAATAGTCTTACAGGGTTTCCCTTGTGTGTAACTTCTCTCTTTCTCTTGTTGTTCTTAAAATTCTTTGAAAAGAAAAACACTAATTTGAAAAGATACATGCATGCCAATATTCATAGCAGCATTATTTACAGTAGCCAAGATATAGAAACAACATAACTGTCCATCAACAGATGGATGGATAAAGAATATTACTCAGACATAAGAAAGAATGAAATCCTGCCATTTGCAATAACATGAATGGATCTAGAGGGTGTTATGCTTAGTGAAATAAGTCAGGCAGAGAAATAAAAATACTCTACATTATCACTTATACGTGGAATCTAAAAAATAAAACAAATAATGTATATAACAAAACAGAAAGAGACTCACAGATATAAAGAACAAACTAGTGGTTACCAGTGGGGAAAGGGAAGGGAGAAGGGGTACAATAGGGGTATGGGATTAAGAGATATAAACTACTATGTATAAAATAGATAAGCAGCAAGGATATATTGTACAGCACAGGGAAATATAGCCATTGTTTTGATGTTACTTTAAATGAAGTGTAATCTATAAAAATACTGAATCGTTGTACACCAGAAACTGGTATAATATTGTAAATCAGCTATACTTCAATAAAAAATGAAAAATACAAATTCAATATAGTTATTTAATTCTTAAGTATAACTTAAACATAAGATAATGAAAGTTACCAACAAATAATAAACCATTCTGAAGAGAATCCTGTTTCCAGGAGGAAGAAAATGAATATTGTTATTTTTTTGAATTGACAGCCTTATTGATCAAATTAGAGTACATTTATAGTGATTTATATACATCATTATTAAGTTCTTTGTATTGGTTGAGATCATGTTTGAAAAGATTGAATCAGTAAAAATGAGTGTTCTTAGAAAGTGTTTCCATAAGTGATCTGCACTGTGTTTGGTATGAAAACTTTTGTAATTATTCAAATATTATTTTAAATCTTTGTGCTTTATGTTATCAGAACCACTAAATTTATTGTCTTGAATGTATGTGTGTGTATAACCATATTTTATATATATACTATAATATATATACAGACATATATATATATATATAAAAAACTATATATATTCCATAGTTATGTATCTATAAAATAAAACATTCTCTCTCATAAAAAAAAATCCTTTTTTTCTGACTTTTGACAGTTTAATTATAATGAGTCCTATTTGGATTCAACCTATTTGGAGTCTTTTGGGCCTCATAGATCTGGATGTCCATTTTTCTCCCCAGGTTCAGGAAGTTTTCAGCCATTATTGCTTTAAATATACTTTCTGTCCCTTTCTCTTTCTCCTTTCCTTCTGGGATTCCCATAATGCAAATATTGTTTCTTTTCACTGTGTCCCATAATGCCCATAGGATTTCTTCACTTTTTAAAAATTCTTTTTGCTCCTCTGACTGGGTAATTTTGACTGTCCTATCTTGCAGACCTTCCTTCTTCTGCATGGTCAAGTCTACTTATGAAACTACTGAATTCTTCAGTTCAGTTATTGCATTTTTCAACTCTAGGATTTCTGTTTGGTTTTTTGTTTTGTTTGGGTTTGTTCTTTTTTTTTTGATAGTTGCTATTTCCTTATCATATTTCTCATTTTGTTCATGCATTGTTCTCCTAATTTCGTTTAGTGTCTGTTCGTGTTTTCTTGTAGTTTACTAAACTTGCTTAAGAGGATTATTCTGAATTCTTTGTCTGACAGTTCACAGATCCCCATTTTTTAGTTATTGGAGCTTTATTTGTTTTCTTTGGTGGTGTCATATTGACCTGATTTTTTGTGATCCTTGATTCCTTACATTGGCATCTGCACATTTGGGTATTTGGGTTCTTCTTCCAGACTTTACAAGTTTGCTTTGGCAAAGACAGTTTTTGACCAGTCAGCTTAGTTTAAATTTCTGGGTGTGTCTGCTGGTAAGGTCCTTGGGCAGATGGGGCCTGCTATTATGGTCTACTCTGAGGCAAAGCAACAGTTCATGCTCTAAGGACAAGGATGAGGATTGTGGCACTGTCTGGGAACAGTTGGATGGGACTGCTGGCTTGGTTTCCTACCCAAGTAAGGCTACAGGATGGGCTCCATGGTTGCCTGGATTCTCTGGTAAGGCTTACTAGAACGTTGGGACTAGGTACTACATACAGTAGTAGATGGGGCTACAAATTAGCTTCCTTGCCCTGGCAGGACAGCACGATAAGACCCAGGGCCTGGGTTCCCCCTCATTATTTGGGGATTCAAAGAGTATGCACTGATTCCTTGGTCAGGTGAGGCCACCAGTTTTGCTCTGCAGACTGGGAAAGCCATAAGCTCTGCTTTCTGTTCCAGTACCACTGTACATAAGGCTGTTGGATGGGCTATTACTGTGTGCTCCAGTTCGGTTCCCTGGCCAGACAAGATGAAGGCTGTATTCAGCAATGAGAAGAGCTATGAATTAGATTCCTTGTCCAGGCACAGCAGGTCAAGCAACTCTAAATCCAGTAAAGCTGTTTGTTGTCTTAACTGAAGCTGACTTACATTACAAGTCCCCTAACTGAACAGGGTCACTGGCTTTGTTCTGCAAACTCTTGGCTCTGCTCACCTCTTGGTTCGTGTGCCACTGGATCACATAGCTTCCTGGAATTGTCTCCAGCCCTTCTGGTCAGATGGGGCCACAAGACAATCTTCACAGCAGGTGAGGCTGTGATTCAGCTCCTTGCCTGGATGTGGGCAAACCAGGCTCCAAAGCTGGCAAAACTCCTCATTTGAGGATCTGAATCAAGTAGATCTATACCCTACCTAGTTCTCTGGTCAGAATGTACCTCCAACTAGATTCTTCAGATAAGGAAAGCCTCTGGTTGGGATTACTACTTGGGCACTGCAGGAATGAACTTGGTCTGCCAAGATCTGTGCGGTGGTCACTGCGAGCACCTCCCCGCATCTCCATCACAGTCAGATTTCCAGTGGTCCAGCCCCACAGATTCCCCAGCAATCCCTGAGGTGCGAGATCAGAGTAGGGGCTCCTGCAATGTTACCCACAACGCTGGGAGAGCTGGTTTTCCTCTGGGTTCTCTTTTCCCCCTGGAGGAACCAGAGGCTCAGGGGAGACCTCTCTGTGTGTTGCCGTGCTGGCCTGGGAAAGGAGCAATGCAGTCAACCTGTAGCCACTTCTCTTACCTTCTAATGCAGTTTCTCTTGGTCTCTGTGGTGCGGGGGCGGGGGCAGGGGGTGGTGCTTCAACCTCACCCCCATGTTCTAGGATTCTCTCAGTAGTGTCTTGTCCTTGAATAGTAGTTAATTTTCACCTTGTGAGGAGGAGGGAAGCCAGGAAAATTCTATTTCACCGTCTTGCTGATGTCACTCCAAATGAAGGATTTTTGAGATGGGGAGATTATCCTGGATTATTTGCATAGGCCCTAAATGCAATCACAACTGTCTTTATAAGAGAGAAGTAGAGGAGATTACACAGAAGAAGAAGAGGAGAAGGCAAAGTGACCACAGAGGCAGAGATTGGAGTGATGCAACCACAAGACAAGGATTGCTGGCAGCTACCAGAAGCAGGAAGAGGCAAGGAACTGAGTCTCCCTTGGGCCCCCAGAGGGAACATGGCCCCGCTGGCACTTTGGTTTCACTCAGTGATAATGATTTTGGACTTCTGCTTCTGGCCTCCAGAATTGTGAGAGAATAACTTTCTGTTGTTTTAAGCCACCAGCTTGTAATAATTTGCTACATCAGCCACAGGAAAGTAATATAATACCCAAATGACACTGGAAAGACTAAATCACAAACACACTAAAAATTTGATAATACATCACTGGATTATATCCTTTTCACATAGAAAAAAAGGGAGTTACTTCCTTTGAGAAGTACCTTGAAAAGTACTTGGACTGACCTTGGAAAGCTGAATATTATGACTTCCCAGATTTTGTTTACTCCATGTGCAGACCATTTTACAGTCATTCTTTCCAAACTCCCCATTTAAAGTGCCACTATTACAGATTTGACTGATGTTAAAACGTTAGAACTGACGAAATAAATGAGTGTTAATAAAACAGTGAAGTGTTCTGGTATCAAGTTACTGAACCAACACAATGGTTTATAACACCATGATGAAGCCGAATAATTGGATACTGTGATGAATTTGAGGTATTACAGTTTTAATGGTGTTAGGCTTATGATAAGTGTTAAACAGTAATGCCACATTCCTTTTGTTCATAGGCTCAGTGGGATGGCTTGACTGGGCGTATCACCTTCAATAAAACCGATGGCTTGAGGAAGGATTTTGATCTGGACATTATTAGTCTCAAAGAGGAAGGAACTGAAAAGGTAACCTCCTCAATAATAAATTTGAAAATTAAAAAAAAGCATTGCTCATGCATTTTTACTTGCACAAACAAGTAGGGGAATGATAAAGTGATTCAGCAAGTTCATTTACGTCCAGTTTTCTAGATCTCTCTCCCTGATATGCAGATCGATGTTGATGTGCTAGATTGTTAAATTGTGTGTGCTATTAATAGCAATGCTAATGGTTATATAGTGCTTGGTTTATATACAAGCATCATTATATTATTACATATATATAACCTTAGGGGTGGATGTCATTAGCCTCATTTCTCAAAGGTTTTAAGAATTTGAGTTTAGACTTGGGAAATCAGAAGCTGTCAATGATTTATATTTGGAATGGCATCCAAGGGTTACTTAGAAATGAATTTTAATTTTACTCCATTTTGAGACTGGTGACAGAGGGACAAAATAAAGTAGGATAGAAAAAGCTTACTGAAGCAAACTAACTTTGCATCCCTAATTTTAGGAGGAAATATGCCAAAAAAATGTATTTTAATGTTGAGTTCTGATTTTAGTCTTATTTAGTTGTAATTCTCAACCTCTCAATGATCTGAGTTCCATTCTTGTTACTATTTAGAGCAATGCAAATGTAAGCTATTTGATTAATAATAATAATAAAAAAATAATTTGCCTCCTCTTTATTACACCAATTTTAGTATTCACAACTATGCATTGGGATAATTAACACTTATAGTGTGAAGACTTTGCCCTTTAGAACCTTAAAAAAAAAGATTTTGAAGCCCCCAAAACAACTGCCTGAACACCAAAACTCTATAAGCCAACATTTTTTTCACTGTAGGGGACAAAAAGCTTAACGTAAAAGAATGGATTTGGGAACAATCAATTTTACTTAGTTGAAATATTTCGGTTGATTTTTAAAATGAGATAAGGTTTCTATTTCTGTTTTGTTGCTTTTGTTAACTGAGACACATTTTTTTTAAGGTCCTAAATATGCCTCACCCCCAAATAGCTTAATTAAAATAAACAAAGATTAATTAGGCTGAATGTAAAAGGTGACCACCAGTGCTGAAATGTCTGCGGAAAATAATTAGTTCACAGCTTTGAGAGTTCACACTAGTCACGCAGGTTTCCCCTTTTAAAAATGCCCTCTCTCTTCATCTCCTCTCTTCCTCTCTCTCTCTCTGTCTCTGTCTCTCTGCCTCTCTCTTCCTCTCTCTTCCTCTCTCTGTCTCTCTGTCTCTCTGTCTCTCTCTCTCTCAGGCTTCTTCACTCTGATTTCCTCGTCTGTTAGGTTAACATGCTCTGACAGAGCACAAGCCATCAACCTAGCCTCCATACTGGATGTGGAATTTGGGCTACAGGGAACACAAGGAAAGAAAATAATATTGTTATGGACTAAAAGCCTATAATGGTTTTTTTTAAAGAAAACGTCTGCTTCTCTATACATGCTTCTCTCTCCTTCTCCACTCCATTTAATGTACAGAACTGAAGAGGGAAGAAAAGCTGTTAAAGAAACATCTTTTTGGCTCAGATGTGTGATGAAATAGATCAAGCTATTGTTATGTTTTTGCAGCTATTTATACACGTCAATATTATGCACATTCTATTGGTGTTTTTCCAACAAAGGCAAAATCGAATTAGATGAAAGTGTTTTCTCAATTTGTTTCTTTATCTCTTCATTGTTTGCAATAACATTTCTTTCTTCAGGTGACTTGGGCTCAATTCCTGAGAAGGCTGATTGAACCTTAAAGCAATGGGGGAAGCCAACCTATCCTTCTCAGGCGTCAATGGAGGAAATGGCCAATCTTTTCATGTCAGCCTTTTGCAGGGTCCATAGGGAAAGTTGTTAGAAAAAGCCTATTTTCTCAGTTTCACTCAAGTTTCTAATACGCAGAAGCCCCTAATCAAAGAATAAGTCATTACGTACACCTTCTTCTCACTAAGGAATAATGTGTGTGTGTGTGTGTGTGTGTGTGTGTGTGTGTGTGTGTGTGTTGGTCGATTGACTAATCTGGTTATAAATGTCTTTAACATGTCTTCTTAAGGAATGATGAAGACCTTTTAACTCTGCAGCATAGATGTGCATATTCAAAAGAACTTTAAGACATTTTTTTGGTGTGCAAAAGGAAAAGTGAAAATCAGGTTGCACCACCTAGTAGAAGTAACTTCTGTGGGACCCAGTACTTGGTTCATCTCTTTACTGTACCTATTCTCAGGCTTTATATTGAATTAAGATGCAAGATTCCCAATAATGGGTGGGAAATGTAATGCTGTGAACACTTACACACCATGATACCTTTTGGCTTCCATGCTCCATTTTAATTAAGTGCTATTTTTATCTTTCCCTCCGAAAACCAAGGTTGCTGGCGAAGTGTCTAAACACTTATATAAAGTGTGGAAGAAGGTTTGTTCACGGACAAAAACTGCAGGAAATCTGGGGGGGGGGGGGGAGCGGAATACCAAAGGAAAAACCTGCATCCTTCCAGCTTTCCTAGACCAGTAGCTCTCCAATTGCAGTTTAGAGGTGATATTACATATAAAGGGAGAATGGGGATGATTGAATATGTTGTCTCTCAACAACATTGCCTGTGAATGGAAACAGGCTTGACATGGATTAAATAATGATGGATTAAATATTTCCCCCTAGATTATTTTTGTTTCTCCTGGGTAGACTCAGTCCGTGTTAGGACTGAAAGCAGGTAACTGAAACAGAAGCAGACACTGGGCCATTGATATTCTTTCTTGAATCACTAAATATTTTTCCCTAAGGGGCATAAAAACAATAGATTTGATCCATCAGACTAGTCAGATAGGCTAAGGCTCAGAAGGGCTGGGACATCTCCTTCAGAGTCACCACCACAAAATATGAGCCATTTTTAGAAATTCCCTTTTCTTACATACTATCTTTTTTTATGCAGTAAAGCAAAATTTGTCAATGCATATTGTTTTGCAATTTGTTTTAGTTTCCAGAGGACAAAAACATTAGAGGTTTTGAAAGGGAAATGAGATTATCTTGCAAATCATAACACCTAGTATCATGTTGTCAAAGAATGTGCACAGATTTATTATAGAAGCAAATGTTAGACATTACAAACATTCGGATCAGGAAAGTGTCCCAGTGATATGCAAACATTGTCTTTCATTCTCTCTCTCTCTAAAACCACTTGCTAAACTATTTGTTGATTGACAAATGGACCTTAAATTACTGTTCAACTTGAACAGTTTTGTCAGGTTCACTTTCATCTTTGGAATTATTAGTTAAGTCACAGAAAGTGTAAACAGTTTCTCCCTGCAGTCAAAAACCTTGTCTCCCTTTTGGTAGTACTCAGATGGGCTCCAAAATGTCCTGCTTTTAAGTTTAAAAAAGCACAGGTTTAATAACCTTGTTTTAATCTTCAGTGAATCAGGCTACCAAAGGCACAGGGAAGGCAATCCCATCTCTTCTCTGCTAATAAGTAGATGAACCTAACTGACACCCAGAAAGAAGCTTATTACACTAATCCAGCTTGAGACTCCAGGCACTTTATGCAATGTTGAATTAATTCAAACCAAATATCCTAGGGAATGAAATCCAAGCCCTGAAATTTTACTCAGAGGAGGGGAATGTCCTTTATTGGTCACTAAACTGCAATAATCACCCCCACTTCCCAGGGTTGCACTTCTTGGCTTTCCTCCTTCCTCCATGCCGCTGTGCCTCTTCCTTCCTGCTGACCTATCGTTGCCCACTTTGCAAGTTGTATACACTGTGGTGTGCTGTTTTGTGTTATGCCTGCTCATCAACAATTTACAGTAACCTGAGTGCTAGCACATGAGACCTATTGAGACCCAAAAAAACACATTGGCCTTTCCCTACAAGACTCCATCTTACAAGAGGAAGATTCACCCCCATTGCCTTCAAATTCCAAAAGCTCTTCTCTGCACTCTGACGTTTTTCAGTAGAGAATAGTCTGCCTGAAATTCTTTCCAAAAGACGGATACGGCAGTCTTTACACAACCCATCACTAAAAATATGTGTTCATAAAGCTCATGATATAAGAAACAGATATACTTTTTTCTTCCCCTAGATGCTCGATTATTTCATTCCGCAATTTTGGATTTTGAGTTGATGTGAATCACATACCAGGTTTGGGAGATAGATGTTAGTCACTCTCTGAGCATCTTTTTGTTGCATTACCTCTTTTAAAAAAGTTTGCTTAATGGCATTTGGGCACTCATTTTCAAATGCTTCCCTCTGTTGTCTGAGATAATAAATGGCTGCTCCCTCATGCCAGTTTACAAAGTGAAAGAAGGCAGAGCCAGACAATTTAGCTTTTGAGTGTTCCTCCCCACAAATAATTGGTCCACCGTCCACTACTTCTCACTGGTGAATTGCTGCTGACTGCTTTTGCTACAGTTTGAAAACTGAGGTTCTGCTTCCTGGAAGCCCTCCTCCAAGGTCGGAGAACAGGACTGAAATGCTAAACACCCTGGCATCTGGGTAACTGTGTCCCTCCCCGCAATACACATGAATCATGGGATCTTGCTTTTTCAGAAAGAGACGTTCATTCACGTGTTCATTTACTTCAATTAACAGGTAAAGTCAGTGGACAACTTAGGTTTAAAAGACACACACACGCATGCACACACGCACAAACACACACACACGCACTCTCACACACACACGCACTCTACTGCTTTGCTGATTAAAAGGTTTGAAAATAGAAGGCTGAGGTCATTCAAATTCCATATGTACTCCAAACTCCAAACTGTCCACTTCCCAGGAATAGCCTGATCGTTACTATATTTTGAAACTCTTTTAGTCTAGATTTGAGGAAACTTCTGTTACACAGATAGTGGGAAAAAATAATCTCCTTTTTCTTATTTTATGGAGGAAAGTTTACACTGAATGGGACTTTGGGACTCATTTGATTAGAACTACATCAGCAATGATATCTGACCTTCCACACTTTTAGTGAGGTTAATAAAAGAAAAAAAGCCAGATGTTAAGCTGTGGGGTGTATTTGTCTACGATTTCGAGTTTGTATTTTAAAAGGGAGTGATGTTGCAAGGCCATTCAACACTGCCATTTGCAAATATTAGTATAGGTCCTTTAAACACTTGACATTAATAGAAATAAGAGTTACAGAGAACACATTTCATTACTTAACAAATTGGCTAAAAACAGAGTTATTTTCTCCACCTTTCAATACTTAATTAAAAATTAGGTTCCATTCTCCCCAGTGCCTAAGTCAAGCTTTAATTAAAAGCACAGCCAAGGCCCAATTTAAACACAGTCTTCATAGAGTTAGAAGTCAACTGTTCACAACCTAAAGCATGGCTTTGGATGAAAACCAATAGATTCCCAGTTGTGGTTAGCCTGAGATACATTTCCTGGAAGCGAGGGCCCCTGCTCCCCAAAAAGTGAGAGTAGGTTAGAAGAGAGGAAAGAAAAAAATGTCCCCTTTTCTTGGGTTTAAAGCCAGACAAAGAAAAGATTCTTTAATCCGCAGACATGTGTTGCGTGCATTCTAAGTGATGAACATCGCACTTGATCTTGGAAAGACTGAATGATTATTAAAGGTGTTATCCTACAGCTTAATCCTACCTCTAGTACCCTCTCTATAGACAGAATGAAATACTTTCAAATGCAAAAACTACCCCAAACCCCCATTTATCTAGACTTGTCTCTTATGTCACCAACCAACTAGGTCTAATTAAGTATAGAAAGAAGACAGTGAAACTGAAATAGTTCACACCGATGTGTGAATGTGTGATACAGTACTTGCAACTTCCTCAAAGAATTTATATTTCTAAAAAGAATACTTGTCAAGCTAAATGAATTTTCAGCTGCTGCATTTAGGCAGTAAATCAAAGTAAATAAATAGAAAAGGAAAGAAGCCTAACATTCCCACAGGTAAAATTTTATTTCAATATCAGGAAAGCTCTAATGTCTCCATTTTGCTGGTGAGGAAATTGAGCCACAGCAGGGTTAATTAACTTGCCCATGGTCACATTGCTGGTAAATTGCAAAATTAGAATCTGGACAAGAGTCTATCTGGAAAGCTCATACTCTGTCCAACTAGCCAATGTCCTCCCATTGGAAGAGTATATTTAGAGATCAAGCATAGGTCTACCCTGTCCATCCCAGAGTATGTCCAAGTGTTGGTGTTCCTAAACTGACCCAGTTTTTCATAGCTCCTTTACTTTATCAGCTTATAAATTTCAAAAAAAAATTCACTAACAATTCCAAGTTCTTTCATAACAGGACAAGCTTAAAGAAATTACTGGGGCAGTCATTCAGATGTCCTTCATTAATGTTTGTGCAGCTCTTATACCAACACTTTCACATGCATCTACTCATTTGATCTTCTCAGCATCCTTATAAAGTATTTTATAGTTAGAGAACAAAAGCTCAGAAAGTTTAGTGTCTTGTCCAAGATCACACCACAACCAGGTTTGCATGCCATCTCACTAGGCTGGCAGTAAATGCCTACAGAAGGCTTCAGAAAAAGAGCTCGATTCTCTGAGGCTCTTTTCATAGGTTGCCCCCAGAGGCAAAACAAATCAATATACTTCTACAGGGTCTGATAACCCAGGAATGACTTGGCCACTGGAGGAAATTTGGGTTATTATTTCTTAAAAGAGCAATGGGCTTCACTGACTGCCAATCACAATGATTGGTTCTGTGGTAGATAGAAAGATCAATAAGCAATAAAAGTGAACACCTTCACTGAAGGCATTCATGGTCAAGTGAACAAACAAGACAAGTAAACAGATGATAATAACAGAATAAGGTCCAGAACAGAGGTACAAGGAAGGTACGAACAGAGTACTACTAGTGTCCACAAGAGGCACCCTGACCCAGCACTGGGTCCTCCAGTAAAATAGGCCTAGAACTTAGTTTGCTGCTCATCCACACTTTTTCTTCCATTTACGTTTCCCTTTTAGATGCCCGATCTCTCCACTATCCATCTTGCCTCCTCCATCCCATTTCTTATAAATTTTAAAGGCATCGATGGTAATACTTTGGTAACACAAGGTTTGTATCAATAAAATGTAAGCTCCACAAGACCAGAAATTTTTATCTCTTTTGTTCACTGCTATGCCCTCCAATGCCTAGAAGAATCCCTGGCATATAAGTAGTTGTTCAACAAATACATATTGGAAGAAAATCCAATACTCATTTAAAAATTCTTAATTTAAAACAGAACATTGAACTTAATAAATTAAAAACAAAAGGACCTCCCCCTACTTCACTCCACATAGCACAAATTTTCTGTTCCATCTACACACTCATCCTTCCATTGTTTTGTTTTCCCACATTTAGTAGCTTCCACAGTAATGCCCTGTTGTCCTCTTCCCAGACTATGAGCTTTTGTGCCTATTCCTGGTGTACCAGGGACCTCTCTTTAGCATAAATGTCATCACTGACTGCCAGCAGCCTCTGATGTAATGTGTTCTGTGTAGATTGGGATTTGGAATTCCAACAGTGGGCTTAACATGACGGACGGCAACAAAGACAGGTCCAATAATATCACCGATTCACTCGCCAACCGAACGCTCATCGTCACCACAATTCTGGTAAGTTGACCATGTGGAATTCAGGGCATCTTATCCAGACTCTTACTCTAGACCTTGAAGGATTCCTCAACTATCCTTTTCATGCCAACAACTCTCTCTGTAAATGTCTATGTTTAATTGGGACACTAGAAGCATATGTTTGTGTGTACCTATAATAGATTGAATTATCAGCTTCCAACATTGTTCTGAAGATCTCCTACCTCCAATCCATTCTCAGCTCTCTTTTGCTCCACCCTCTAGCCCCACCCAGCTGGTCTCCCTTGCTCTCTGGCTACTGGTTGGTTTCAACCAAGGGGAGACTAAGACCAGGGAAGTGGAGGAAGAGACCCAAGGAGATTTCTTCCACTGTTTCCCAACAGTATTGTCAGAACCTCTGTCTTTCACAGCCATAGCTTCTATCCTGTCAATGATCCTGCTTCCATACACTAACTGCACTGGACTCCTGGAACACTCTTTCCTCCCTCTCTGCCTCAGCCCTAGCTTCCTAATTATGCTGGTCCCTGGGTGTCTATATCCCACTGCAATTCTCACCACCATCCCTGTTGCTTCCCTTTGTCTTGCTCATTCCTTTGTAAATAGCCCCTTTATTAACTGCTCTTCAAAAGCCCAGGTAAAAGTACCTCCTACTCTGTGTTGGAACCCCTGTCATGCCCCCATCTAGCAACTGTGCACTCACAAGTTGTTCGTTCTCCCTCTTTGCTCTATCATAATCCAAGAAATAAAGGGAGTGGCCACCTCTAAAATCTTCACTTTTGGACCTTCCTGTTTTGATTTAGTCCATAATGTCAGGCCAATTTACTTCTGAAACAGTTAGCTTCGGAGAATTATTCATCCAAAATGAAAACCGTTTTGTTTTTCTGGTGTCTACTTTCTCTGCAACCTTCTCATGGAAATACAGAGTATTCTACTTCTAACAGTTTGTTTGAGGATAAGCCTAAGCATAAAGGACAGATCAGTAATGTAGTAACTATTATGATTTTATAAAATAAAATACATTTTTATTTAGTCAAATGAGAATTAATAAGATTATAGATATGTAGTCTTAAGGAAATGTCCATTATTCATAGGATAGGGGATTTATCACGTAAGCATATAAACAAAGAATTTACCAGATGTGAGCTCTAAGATGCATTCAAATAAGAAAGTGGAACCGATGATAAAAGAAGACATTGAAATGGCCTTTGAATAAGATATCCTGAATGAAACCAAGAAAAAATATGTAAGTAATAAGGGAATAGTGAAATTGAGATGCAATTTAGCTGAGAAATGAGAAAATTAAAATATTCAGAGTATTTAGTAGACAGGAAGTTTGAAGAAAAAGAGAATATATTTGCTGATTTAGATTTCCCTTTTGTAAGTAGGTGAAGCTCATAGATAAAAGCCAGGAGAGAGGGTGGGTCTAGCACTAGAAGCTTGGGTGTGGGCACAGCTGGATGCCAGATATCCAGACATCAGATCGTCCCCTGCCTTCTCTGCCAGACCTAAAGTTCACAAATGATTGTCTCTATGACACCATTCACTCACAGCTCTGCCCTCAGCAGTGGAGGGGAAAAACTCTCAATCAAAGAGAGAGGAGGGAGAGAAATAATATATGGAGTGTTCTATATTTGTAGAGGATGTACAAAAGATGAGTTTAGCAAAGGCAGAAGGGGAAGTGACTTTCTTTAGTATTCTCAAATCTTAAAAATAATCTTCAAATATTTTATATCTTCTGGCTGTTGATAGAGCTTGTGTAAGTAAATTCTGCCTTTCATTATAACAGGGTTTCATATGTGATTTGTTTCATATAGGAAGAACCCTATGTGATGTACAGGAAATCTGATAAGCCGCTGTATGGAAATGACAGATTTGAAGGATATTGCCTGGATCTATTGAAGGAATTGTCAAACATCCTGGGTTTCATTTATGATGTTAAACTTGTCCCTGATGGCAAATATGGAGCTCAGAATGACAAAGGAGAGTGGAATGGAATGGTCAAAGAACTTATAGATCATGTAAGCAAAACTATATCTCCTACATAGGGGTCTTAAATGTAAAAAAAAAAAAAATGCATAATGAGAAGTAAAAGAAAAGAGAAAAAAATGGTTGAGTCGAGTCAGAAGACGTTTTATTTATTTATTTTTTGAATCATAAAAATAGCTTGAAAAATGGGAGAAAACAACCTACCAATGTAGTTTCCCCACTTAGAAGGGCAAGTAAGGAAAAATTGAGGATAAAAATTTATGGGCCCATCCTTCATACCGAAGAATAAACTTGAATGATTCTTAGATTAGATAAAGAGTTCTGAAGTTTGCAGCTCAGAGCAAAATCTCATCGACTACTTTTATGATCTAGTTGTTCATTTCTTACTTTTCTCACATGCCCTTTTTTAAAGACATTCTTCTGCAGTTTTTTTCCCCCATTTAGTTCCAGAATATGTATGTGTATATAAATATATATATATATAAATATATAAATATATAAATATATATATATATATATATACACATATATATATATATATATATGTCGTGTGTGTGTGTGTTTCACTCTGTCTGGTTTCTCTTTGCTAATGAATACTATTTTGTAAACATAACTGTGTAAATCAACTGTTTTTATATTAGAGTCAATCAGCACAGAAGCTTTTGTGTGAGAAGCATTTGGAGTTGAGAATAGGAATCAGGAGAACCAGGAAAAGTCTAGACATTCACCAGGAAGGTAGACAACTAAGGTGACAAGTTCAAACTTGCTTTTGCAGAGGGCTGATCTGGCGGTGGCTCCTCTTACCATCACTTACGTGCGGGAAAAAGTCATAGACTTCTCCAAACCCTTCATGACCCTGGGCATCAGCATTCTCTACCGCAAGCCCAATGGCACCAATCCAGGGGTCTTCTCCTTCCTCAACCCTCTATCTCCTGACATTTGGATGTATGTGCTCTTAGCCTGTTTAGGAGTCAGTTGTGTACTCTTTGTGATCGCAAGGTAAGTTAGAGAACTACTAAACTTACAACAGATCTATGTCAGTCTCAGGTTGACCTGTATGCTCTAGAGGTAGACAAAGATCAAGAACTTCAAAGTATTCTTTTAGTTTTGCCTGGTGTTCTATTCTGTCAAGTTCTCCCTCATAAAAGCCACTCTATAAATGAATATCTTCTAATTATTCATAAAGGTAATTTTAAAAGATAATAGGAAGACAATTTTATATATTATATTAATTTAATTTTATCAGTACTTAAAGCAATGTAAAATGGTTATTTACCCATTTTTCCCTGAATTATATTGCCACAAAAGCAATAGCTCAGCTAATAAATCTAAAATGTTTCAACAGGAAAGAGAAAAATTGTGTCCAGATTCTTGATCCCTGGAATATTCGCAAATATTAAGCAAAATAGAAAAAAGTTAGCTAGGAATTGTTGTAGCAAATAAGAAGCACTGGATTAAACAAGATTTTGAAATCCTCAGGAATAAAAATAAATACTTTGAAAATTTTATAAAATTTATTTTTAAAAACATTAGACAGTTAACAAGAGAATTATGGAAATAACAATAAAAAGAAAGAGTAGTTATATATCCAGTCTGGAGGCATGAAATCTTTATGCTACCCTGATGATTCAGTTTAGATTTTATTTTCTGAGATAACCCTACATTTAACCATTCTGCTCTACACAGTTTTTCAAAGGATTGTTATACCATTCAGTAGATCATGTTTTCTAAATATCTTTGATACTGAATTGGAAACACAGCTGCATTATCTTTCTGTTGGCATAGAGAGTTTATATCCCTAGACAAACCCTGTAAAAAAAATAATTGCTTTGTTATGTCCTCTACTCATTTTCAATCTTTTTCATCTTTCAACAAAACTCAGTGAACTTTTTCTCTAATCAATTTTTGTTTTCCCTCCAGGAATTTCTAAGAGAAATCTTTCTTCATGCTAGTTCTTTGTCATTGTTCACTGTATGGTTTTGATTAATGCCAGGTAACTCTTTCCCTGGCATAATTATAAAGAAAGCTGGGAAAAATAACCTAGTTTGGAAAGGTCTTACAGATCCATAAAGCAGACATAGTAAAAGCGAATAAATGTGTGCTCTCATGTGTGGGTGAGTCACATATGTTCAATATGAAATGAATGTTTCGAAGTTCTCTACACTTCATAAAGTGTACCATTACCAAATCCTAGACTGTTTTCCAAATTTTGTCCAGATATTAAATTACTTTTAAATAATGACCAAAGCTTTCTTTCCATGTGTCTTACCTCAGAAAATAGTATATTGTCAGTATGTAGAGTGATACTATCCTTTGATACATTAATACTCAATTAGTGGTTCTCAACTAGGAGAGATTTTATCCTCCAGGGAACATTTGGCAATGTCTGGAAATAGTTTTTGATTGTTACAACTGGGGGTGGAGGATGCTACTTGTATATAGTAGGTAGAGTCCAGGGATGTAGCTAAACATCCTACAGTGTGCAGGACAGTCCTCCCCCTACAACAAAGAATTACTCCAAAATGTCAATAGCATCAAGTTTGAAGAGCCATGCTTTAAATAATTAAAGATGATAGTGCTTTGAGTATCAAATTTTCAAAGATGAATCACTCACCTTTGGAGGGGCATTTCTCATTACTGTCTCATAAGTGAAATGAATACTGCCCTAGAATGGCCATTGAATAAATGACCACCCTAAAGTGATGTACTCTCTAACAATAAATTAGAAATCTTGTGTTGGCTTGTTGTTCCATTCCTCTATTCGGGGCCCACACCTGCTGGGTGATTCTAGGGCTAGTAGAGCAATCCAAGCAGCAGAGGGCAACAGAGAAGTGAGTTTCCATATTCCCCAGCTCACTGCTTTGTCTAAGCAGTGATGCTAATGAGTAGAATAGGCAAGACAATGTTGATGAGCAAGTAATTACATTATTTATCACACTGACTTGACCAAAATCAGTGAAAGAAAAAAACCATGTCAATAGCAACCAGAAATTCTCACAAGCATACAGGTTGAAAGTACTCTTTTACATTTGACACCAAGTGTGCCTTTAAATGACCTTATTTTTACCACCAGAATATGTCAAAATAATGTAGCATTCAGTAGTTTTCCCCTCCTCATTTTGTCTGTTCCTCTATAAGCTCCTGATGAACCAGAGCCCTACATTTTCTAACTTCATTCTGTTTCAGTTAAGAAAGCAGCCTCCTTTCTCCCCTAGTCAATACTATCCACTCAACATTCCTACTCACCAAGTATCCTTTATAAACCAACTCTTCTTTATTTAGCTTATTCTCCTTGTCACTCCCTTCTCACTGTCTTTCCTCTCACTCTGGGTCTTGGGGAAGTGGAGGTGTCATGCATCAAATGCAAACTTGCAAATAGCATGGTGGTAAAACAGAGAAAATATAAAAATATAAAAAATAACTCCCTGCAGTGCACAGGTGCACTATCATGGGGATTGTACTCTCAGCTACATTCAGCTTCTCCACACCTTTGAATCCATTCCTGCCTCTAAGTCATAAAGCCACCAAATATATTTTGGAGGTGATTCCCAAAGACAAAATCCTGATCGAATAAATGTGCCAATTCACTTTTACTTCCCAACATCATAGCTTGAACTTGGTCACTCTGCATCAATAAGCTAATATGTAAAATGACTTTCTGTTACCACCTTAGTGGTTTGCATTCAAAGTTAGTGAAATAGAAATGAAAAACAGCTAACCTCCTAATCATCTTTAGCTCTAGAGAGGCTTTTGAATTTGCTTTTTGAAATATACCCTTTCTTGTCTTTTTAAAGGGGAAAAATAAAGCCCATCACTGCATTTAGGCTAATGCTCTCACTAGACAGATATTTACAAACCATTTGCTGAAGTGAATTGAATTTATAAAGTTAGACAAACTAAGGAAAGCATGTGCATGTCAGTGTTTTTGTTTTGTAGTTGACATTTTTTAAATTACTTTTTTATAAAGTATTTAATCCCAAGGAATTACAACCATCATGAACACACAATTTAGATAGACCAAATATCCAGATATAATGTCTGATTACATCTTATAATTTATGCTCATCTTCTTAAAATGAACATTTTTTAAGTTGGCTTCTGGCAAAGAAAAATCAAGAAAACCTTTGACTGTAACTCTACAGTTATAATACAAACCCAACAGTTATGCTACAAGATCGAATAGAGCTTCCTCCATTAAAAGATGAATAGGTCTTCCTCTTCTTGATACAGCCCAATATCTATTCTCAGCCATAAAAAGAATCTCTTAATTAGAAATCTTCAGTATGACCAGCATTTTATATCTTCCATTCAAGTAAAAGGCTGGCATATATAAACATAAAACCAAAATGAACCTCTGTATTTCAATATAATGCTGCTCTTCTATGTGCAAATTTTAACATAAATTCTAAGCACATTTGTCCCTTTCTCTGTCATTTCACTAAAAATCAGTATCAGTTGAAGATAGCAGCTTCAGAATATCGTTGGTGTGGGTCATGTATTAATCTTTCTCCCAGGCTTCCTGGTGCTGACATTACTGTCACACTAGTTATCTTTAAGCAGGCGTTAGGAATTTCAAGCTGAAATATCTACATCCAGTAGGCAACAGGTAGGTCTATTGCATTATGAAAAGTCAGTGTCTTACAACACAGCATCAAATCACTATTTAATATTCCTCAGTCCACGCACTCCCCAAGTCACTCAGAATCCCAGAGAGAAAGAATCTAAAATATCTCTGCAGAGCAGGCAGAATCACACTGCTGTTTAGACAGTTTTCTTTTTTGCCATAGAAAATTAGATTAATTGTTCACTTAGAACTGCAAAGTATGAAATACTGAAAAAAGACCAAGTTAGATGCAGTATTCCAAAGAGAAAAGTGGTGATCTCATTCATCAGAGCATATACAGGGGAGAAATGCTAGAATAACAGGGGGCTGGTGGTTGCCAGGTTTTATGATCTGTTTAGAAAAACTCCTTCTTTTGAATGCATAATCTGCCTAATTTATTGCACTTAATATTTTTAAATTATTGTACAAGTGACAATGATATTGTTTAAGTAACGGCATCTTTACTCTGTGTACTGCTTCAATTAGTAAGTTCATTAATATTGGTATTCAGTTCTTCAGCTCAGCAAACTACTATGGTTATAAGAGAGTATAAATTCAAAACTTAATTATATTGTTGAAACAGTAATTAAAATGTATTGGCATGACATTGTCAATTAAAGCTATATTCATAAGCTTCACAGGAACCTGCACTGTGTGCCCTGCAGCTGTGGAGAAGGTGCAGTAATGATTCAGATGCCATTACTGGGGGATAAACTATGAGGCTGTTATCCCAGTCTCCCTAAGACTTGAGGAGGAGATGTTGTATACTTTTCAGAAGGTGTCTGGGGGTTTAGAGAATGGTTTCTCATTAAGAGGAACTGTCTGCCCAGTTCCTTATGCATGATTCACAGTGTGCCCTGCTTTTCACTTTAGATAATGTATTCACTTTAACACCAACTCTCCCCAAGTGTCAGCAACCTGCTATTGTTTACTGCTGAAACCTTATGGCTGGAGAGCATTCCATATGTTCTCATTGGCTTTATGGTGTTTTACCATTACTCCTGCTTGCATTAAAAGACCCAATGGCAAATGGCAAAGCTTCCAGTGCTAAGGACTACTGCATTTAATCATTTCCAGATCACTTTGCAGAGCACCTGCTAATGTATTTTTGGAAAAATAAGTGCCCCTTGGAAAGATAGTCCTAAAAAATAACCACAGAGCAGGGAGCTCCTTGGGCTGTAGAGGTCAGACAGATGTTTAGAAAACAGAGGAAGAACCAAAACTCTTCAGTTCCTCAAATTTTTATTTTAACACACCCTAGAGATATCTGGATTCCCTCTTCTTTAAAAATAAGGAAACTGAAGCCAGTGAGCTTAAGTTACTTATTCAAGGTTGACTTCCTAACTAACGAGGGTTGGTGATCAGATGACCACAATTCATAGTTCTAGAAAAATTCAAAATGAATCTAGAGGAGTGTCTGAACCTAAAACACTCCATTGAGACATGCTGTGCCCTTAACACTAATGAACCCCTGTGCCTGGGCCAGGATACTTCTAAGTTTGAACTTTATCACTTCATTTAAGGATTGTGATTTTTATCTCCATATACAATCATAAAAACATTAATACATCCCAATCCAGACCTTCTTTTTGTTTATTAATTGTTTCAAGCTTGCAGCTCCTTTGATGCGTTATGAAATCACTAGACTACATAGACTCCTTTAAACTTCTATCCATAGATACCCCTTGAAGTCCAGTCACCCCTCTTTTTTGTGCCTTCCACAGCACCTAGCAACACAGAATCTTGATACTGTAGCTGGTATGCAACAGTGTGTGTGTCACTGTCATTGCTACTTTGTAGGGTAAATACTCAGGATGAGTGACCCTCTCTTTAACAGTCCATCTAGTTGTTCAGTAAAATGGAAATGAGTGAAAACTCAGAACAGTTTAGTAGACATAGATCTGAGGAGTACAGTTCCAGACAACCAATGGGCTTTGCCTAGAACTCAGAAGTCTGGTAAATATAGTGCCTAAAGTCTCCTTTGCACTTTGCCCACCAAAGCTGTAAGTTTATGGCCTACTGTTTGGTTTGATGCGTCCATCATTAGCTGTTGGGTGTTCTGCATTGTTCAGCGGGTTTTCACTGGTGCCACATATATTTATCTCATGTTTACAGACTGTTTCTGTTAACTACCACAGGTTTACACCCTACGAGTGGTATAACCCTCACCCATGCAATCCTGACTCAGACGTGGTGGAAAACAATTTTACTTTACTAAATAGTTTCTGGTTTGGAGTTGGAGCTCTCATGCAACAAGGTACAAGGTTGCACATCTTTGTCACACACATCCCACAGTCTGCTGACAGACTTTCATGCTGGTAAATTCCACCAAGAAGATAGAGGGTAGGCCAAAACCTATCTCAGGAATCAAAAAGATAGAACCCGACTTCCTAGACAGTTCTAAAAATAAAAAAGACAAAAATATGACAGAAATGAAACTCCTTTGCTATATATCTAAAATAAGACTTACTATCAAGCAATGAACACAAATTTTCCTAGAGAGAAGGAAGGGATAAATTACCTTAGAAACTGTTTACAAATTGGCATAGGTGGAGATATCAGTCTTTTCCTAACTTCACAAGTTAGAGGTTGAAAAGGATTAAAGTTTGAATCCTTTGAAAATTAGGTTGACTTACATTCTTCCAATAGCTCACAGTACCTAAAACTGTCACCTAATTACCACTCTGACAGACCCTACTGGGATTCATCTTAGCTTCCCAGTAACTTTTTACGATCTCCGGCAGTTGGTAACCATAGCAACAGTAAACTGGAGAAGTTGGGGGAAATGAAATTCATACCATAGAAATGTAATATATTTCATACATTTTCTATGATTTGGAAGATTTTGATTTTGGTGGGGAGGGAGGAGTGAGTTGTTTTAACCTTTGGAAGAAATCCAACTCTTTTGTGGATTTTCCTCAGCTTTGATTCCAGACGTATGGTCTAGAAAACCCTTCTCAAGATAAATGCATTAATTTAAGAAAATCATAAGTCACAGATGCTGTTGTGTTTGGAATATCTGCTCATTTGACAACAAGTTGCAAAATAAATTGGCAAAGGAAATTTCAACTAGGAAATATATTAAAGATTTTTGTTACTTAGGTGTGAACCCTAAGGCTTTTCATGAGGGAGTTGTTATCATCTACTCGAAATGTATATAGTCTGTCTCTAAAAATTCCAGGGAGAGAGAGCAAGGGTTTCTAGTGTGGAAATATAAAATAATTGAGGAAAGTGAGTAAAACCTCTCATCATGCGATTAAGTGTAGTTTATTCAGGCACTGCCAAATAGGTGTAGACACAGCACCTGATTTATTAGAAATCACTTGCATGAGTTTAGAGCATAGCACAGAACTATAAATCCTGCAGGAAAACTCATTAGATGACATATACTGCTTTACCACTGCATTTAGTTTTTAAGGAATTTATCTTGTGAACAATTACTTTCAAAGAGTGAAAGAGACTCCCCTCCTTCCCTATAGCTTGCCTTCCTGTCCCATTAGAATAGAAAAATATAGACTTGGGTTTCATAGAGCACACAGCAATTCTGTGCATGTACATATGACCGTGACTGCCTTCTGTCATATGAGTGTACCCACCCCTAAAATTTCTCTTTTATATTCTACCTGTTTGGAGTTTCCCATCATCCACAGCAAACCGTGGGATGCAGTGTCTGCTAGTTACCACTACCTTGGGTACGTGACAGTCAACCCCAACCAGACTCTGCTTGTTTTTCAAGAAGTTTAAAATATTTGTCAGGTGAAACAAATATTGCAATGTAAAAATGTGCAGTACTGGTGACTGTTAGTGCATTTGTCCTTAGCATGTGGCATCGGACCAGGTAGCTAACTTATGTATTGACTGTTGTGCTCTTGTTAGCAGAAGCTTATCACTGTACTCAATTGGAAATCATTTTGTTTAATTTCTTTTTTAATGTGATGATCAGGCTTTCTCTTTTCTACAGAGCGTGAGCAAAGTCTGGATCAGGATTGGCTGTCATGTCTGCCATAAAAGGCAGTAAAGAGACTTCAGCAAGTATTGTCTCTCATCCCAAATATTTTCTAATGATGTTTTATTCCACTTTTATTACTTTCATAACTTCATACTCTAGAGTTCTGAACTTAGAAAAATCATTTCTACTTGAGCGAAGTCATTTCTAAGTATGTAAATTAATGTTGAGAGTCATGAAAGTCACAAAATTGTGTGAAATTTTTTAAAAAGATGAAATGTTGAGAAATATAATTCACACCATCTACCAAGGGTTTGAAATGTAACCTGAGTAGGTTTCTACAAATTATTTTTAATTTCCAAGACCATTTCATCCAAAAGTATAAATATGTATTAGTTTAAAGTGTGATAGATGTGAATTTATCATTACATGTCAACAGTTGGTTATCCGTCTGTCCAGTTTTACTGCCATATAATACATAATTATACAAATAATAAATTAAAATCTGATCTTTTCACAAATGCAACCAAATAAAATAAGGATAAATTTACAGCAGAAAATCTATACCTATAAGCTAAGAAAATATATCTACTAACTATATTACCTATTTCCCATGGCTGTTTTATGAAATAAATGATATTTTAATAATAGCCAACGAAAAATCTAAAATAATATCACACTGCCACAAGGCTGCTAGATCAATGAAGTACAAAGATATGAAACAAACTTGGGCATTAAACACACACACACACCCACAGGCATATAAATCCCATTAAACTGAAAGATTAAAACAAGAGCAACAAACTATTCTACTAAATTCTTAGAGGCAATTTAATGAAAACTGTCATAAATATGAGTATTATTACACACCCAAATTCAAACAAACAAACAAAAGAAGGAAATAAAAACCACAGTGAATCTTTTAACCTCATTAAAAGAAAATAAACACAAAGATACCTAATAGCTTTAGAAGAATACATCTAATTCAAAGTCAAGAAACTCTGCCAACCTTTATCTGCTTACCATGAGCTGGCTTTGATTTCATGAGCAATATTTGTATCTGTTTATAGATTAAAGTTGAGCATAAACTCATGTATTTGTAGATTCATAAACTCCAATTTCCCTTTCTATCTTAAGCCATTAACTACAAAACTTCAAAACACCCAATCAGAATAGTGAAAGACTCCTTTAAGCCAGGTAATTCACCTGCTGAACTTCATACTTTGGATTTTTTAACTTAGGGTTTTTCCCTTTCACTTTTTAACTGGTCCCATAAACTCTATCATTCCTCTGACTTCATGGAGGAAATGCTAAGTACAGAACCAATGGTGAATTTCAAGCAAGCAGATTAACCAAAAATCCATCCATGAATTGATAAAATTGGGGTAAGTGCTGCAAATACCCTTCTGTCCCTTTTGATTCTACTGTTGGATTTATGGCCTTCCATAAGTTTGATCAAAAGTTTTGAGCTAGAGAGTTTTCACAGATGTTTGTCTTTTGTGTAGGTAAACTTCACACATGTACCCTTTCTTAAAGAGAGAAAGGTTTTTTTGGTAAATACATTAAATGCCTCTATATTATCTTTTTACAAATAATCAGGAATCATCTGATAACATCTAAAATGTATGTTCTTACCAGAAAAGGCCACTTTCCACCTGCAAAACAGCCAGTCTTTGAAGTATAATTTAAAAATAGTACTTTATTTGAGGACAAAATTGTGCCTTTTCAGTGAATGTATTATTTTCAGTTAAATAAGAATCTACTTTAAAAAAATAATTTTAACTTCAAAAGTAACATAAAACAATAAAAAATGATTCATCTACTGTCAAATATGGCTGCATCCAATTTCATCTAATTTGTAAAACTCCAGTGTTTTATTAAAGTACATGTGATAAATGACATGATATGTTAATCTTTTGAAAGTCTCTCCCATTCTTTAAGATTAAATAAGAATAAGTTAGCATTTCAAAGCTTTCACAGTTGTACAACCTAGAACATTTTATTTCACACAATAAGATGAATATCAGACAGTAAGAAAAGGCCAGAAGTCTGGGATTGACTTTTCAGCAGAAACAAGCAAACTCAAATCTAAGCAACTAGACTATCTATAAATTTTAAACATAGAATATCTTAGGGTTAAAACCATTTAATACCTTCAAATGTCAATAAATCACATTTTAAACAGCAACATTGATAAATGACAAAAGATCATTTAGATTTTGCTTCATTTTCTAAAAAAATGCATCTATTCACCTACACACAAGAGAGTAAAACCTTGATAGATTTATAGTTTTGTGTCACAAAAATGCATTATCTCTCTAGACTAGTGTCAAATCATGGGTCTTCCCTTTTCTCCTAACTGTTTAACTCTCTTACTCTGACAATACCATCACAGGATCAGAGTTGATGCCCAAAGCTCTATCAACCAGAATAGTTGGAGGGATATGGTGGTTTTTCACGCTAATCATCATTTCATCCTACACTGCCAATCTGGCTGCCTTCTTGACAGTAGAGAGAATGGAATCCCCCATTGATTCAGCAGATGACCTGGCAAAACAAACCAAGATAGAATATGGGGCAGTCAGAGATGGATCAACAATGACCTTCTTCAAGGTAAGGAACTGACAATATATTCTCAACGGTTATCTCATACTGAGGGGAGGAGGTTGTGGAGTAAGAGTCTGTCCAAAAAAAAACAAAAAAATGTTAGGCAACTTTTTTATAAAATAAAATGTCTAATGACAAAATCTGATTACAAGGGACCTAGGTACCCTCAGCTGTCACATAAAACAATTTCTTCAGTGCCCATCTAGGTATCATTCCCTCTATCCCCAATTGAGTTCACTCAGATCCACAGGTCAGTATCTTCAATATCTTCTCTTGTCTTTATACCCATTAATTAATCACTCGTGTATAGAAGCCACAAAAGTAAAGATTACTTAACCTGAAATTATGACAATCAGAATGCTTGAATGTCTTTGTTTTTTTCTTCCTGCTCTGTACTGGATGAGACAGGAGCAGATGACAAGTAAATGTGTTGATACTGGCATTTATTTGGAAAATTAAAACCAAAAATATCCCAGGGGACTCCAGTCTAATATTGCATTTGCACCAATGGGGACAGTGCTCCCAGCGCAGCCTGAAGCCTTCCAATAGCCTGGAGTGTCTCCCGAGGCACCAAAGGAGAGTTAAGTTAGAATCAATATGGTTTTAGTGTCAAGTGCATTTTGTTATTCAAGTCTTTTTAATTACTTACCCAGAGTAATGAAACTGATTTCCACCTTGCTTACGGAATAAGCTGTAGTACTTTTATTATCAAATCTCAGATACTATATCTCCCATGGGGGAAAAATGGATTTTAATAGATCCAGGGACCTTTAGAGATGACAAAAAACCTTAGAGATCAGGAAGTTCAGCCCTTCCCCTTACTCAGGAAGAGAACAAAACCTTCAGAAGCTAAATTATTTGCTCAAAATCACACACTTGGTTTATGACACAGCCAGGCTAGAACCTTCTTGTAAGAGGTACTTGTGCATGTGAAAAAAAGGAAAACAGCAACTGTAACCAAAATAAACTCTAAAAACACCTTTGTCAACGTTTCACATCCGGATTACTGAAAATGAAGTTGTCACCCAAGGTTTGAGAGGACTACTTTGACTTGTGAAGAGTATTAATTTAGAGGCAAAAAACTGAGGGTAAAAAAAAGGGAAAACTTCTTTGTATAACAGTATTAGTTCACCAAAATATGTATTACTTATGCAGTAAATGCGGTTTAACATTAACAATAATAATAAATAAACAAATAAAAACTTACTTGTTTTAGGAGTAAACTATACCCAGAGGTTTATAAAAAAGAGTAATGTAAAAAGTTAGGATTTTTCTTTTCCTCTATGTTAAGAAAAAGATGATTTTTAAACTTTTTTTTATTTTAAGAAATATGACATTGATTTAATGAAGGTATAAAGTGTGGTGATTGTTTCTTCTTTGGACAAGTGTTGTTTTCGAGACAAATGACATTAAATGTATGGCTTTCCAACTTTTTGAAAGCTTGAATTTTCCTAAAATCAGTACTGTAAAGAAACACGTTACCCCAAGCTAGTAATTCATCACAACACTTGTCAGAAACCAGGAAAATTACCTGCAAGGGATATAGGACAGAGAGACACTGCCAAAGTAGAACTGAGTATGTCTGAAAAAATATCTAAAATGATTTACCTCTTTCACCAGTATCAAAAAGCTTTAAAGTATTGGGAAATGGGTGAGTAGAGGCAGAGAAGATTCTACTACTACTAAGATGCACATTATAAATATAAAAGAGGGAGAGGCTACCCTTTGAAAAAGCCATAGATCTGACTTCGCCACTGTGCAAACAATCAGTGTATTCACAAAGTATCCTTTAATCTCATTTTGATTTGTCTCTGTTCACATACCTTTGAATATAAAGGGTGCTGGTTCCCACATTTCCTGGCAGGACCCTAGAGCGACCCCATTAAGGTGTGCTTGGATATTGCATTTCCCTGCAACAATTCTATGCTAATCTCGCAACTGTACTAGCTCATAACTGCACACTCTGTTCCTAAATGCTTTACATATATTATTTCATTTTATCCTTGTAAAGGCCAACTAAGATAAGAGCTAATATTATCTTCATTGTATGATGAAGAAAATGAGGTATAGCTCAGTTAAATAACTTGCCACAAATTTATAAAGCTACTGAAGGAAGAGTTAGGGTTCAGACAAACTTCAGGGAGTTCTAGAAGGTAAGCTCCTTGAGGGTAGACAATTGGTCTCTTTTGTTTGTCATTATATCCTCAGAACCTAAAACAGTACCTGACACATAGTAGGTACATAGTAGGGATAGTAGGCACTCAGAAAATATGTTTTTAATAAATGAACAAATACACTACTGAAATCTAAGAGAGATGGATTCTATCAGAGGAGGAAAAGAGAGAAGGAGGGAAGGAGGGAGGTGAGGAGGTATCTTTGTTCAGGCTGCTATAATGAAACACCACAGACTGGGTACTTTATAAATAACAGAAATTTATTTCTCACAGTTCTGGAGGCTGGAAGTCAAGATCGTGGTTGAATGAGGGCTCTCTTCTAGGTCGCAGATTTTATGTTGTGTCCTCACATGGTGGAAGGGGCATGGGTCTCTCAGGACCCTCTTTTATAAGGGCACTAGTCCCATTCATAAGGGCTCCATTCTCATGACTTAAACACCTCCCCAGTGCCTCACCTCTTCATACCATCATTTTTGAGGATCAGGATTTCAACATATGAATCTGGGGGGACACATTCAGACCATAGCAGGAAGGATACATAGAGATCCACAGAGGAAGAGACACTGTCCTATGTTCCTTGATTTATAAGTTATCTTGTAGCCTAGCAACAAGAAGGAATTTATTTGCAAAAAGAGAACAAGGACTAAATCCGATTTAGTTTTCCCCTTGAGGGAGGCAAGCTGTCAGAAAGCTTCAGAGGGATACACACTCAGCATTTTTAAGCTGGATTATTCTGCAAGGGAAAGAAACGTTCCAGCCTTTTAGCTCTCAGGGTAGTTCTACCCTGTCACTGAGTGACAGCAGTTAAGGTCACAAGGACTCAGTTTTGACCTGGCTCTACATTAAGGTATCACTGCCATTGAGGCTTCCTTCCCTCCCTTTCTTTCTTAATCAAAGACAGTATCCTCTCTTAGGCTGTTGAATCAATAAGGAAAGCTGCCTTTGCCTGGTCTAACCTAGCACATTCTGATCTACTATTGGGGCATAAGCCTTGCTCACATGGGTCCCATCTGCATTCAATCACAAGGAAACTTCTAATAAGAAGCATTTTTTCATCACACAGTGTAACTAAAGTGCTTTAGTCCCCCCAGTACCCCAAAAATATCCCTCTGGCACATCCAAATGGTGAACCTGTCTCTTTGTTTTCAAGATGATTCTAAGTTGTTTTACAGCTGAAGAATAGGCAGTCGCAAGGAGGAAAGGACTATGGAAGTTACCAAAATCCATAAACAAACAAAATACACTAACCCCTCATATGTGGTCTCTTGGTCACAATCGAGGTATGTTTTTAGTGAAAGCTCTGCTTGAAAAGTGTGACCAGAAGTTGCTCACTAAAATTTCCATCCAAAGCCATTGACTTTTTTTTTTCTAGACTTTGTTATTCTTGCAGAGAACAAGACCTTAGATTTCAGATTTGGATATTTGATTTTCAACATGAAAAAAAAGTTGTTTTTTTTTAAAATAGCTCAGGTGAGGTTTCACTATCCATCATCTGAATTCAGGCAAGGCTGAGGGAATAAATTGACATTTATTAAGCAACTGCTGGGTCAAGGTACTACGTGTCTGAGACAAGGGAAGCTGAAACAGTTTTCCTTCATTGAGTCATTTGTATGTAGAACAACCACAGTGATCACCAGGGACTGTATTTACACAAAGAACTGGGATTAAATCGTAAATTCAATTACACATACATTCACAAAGCTTTACAGATGGACACCTCAAGATCCTGGCTGATGCCCATGAAGAAAAGAACAATTTTAAGTTTTGTGGCCAAGGGCACTTAGTTAATGATGCTTATTAAACATTACACTTCCTCAAGGTCATCTGCACCCTGAGTCTTAAAGACTTAAGTACTATGGATGATATAATGCCTATTTGGTGAAAGGGTGTCATTCACCAGTAGACCAATTACCAGGTCAAAGTTAAAGAGAGGCAGAGTGTTTCATCAACAGTCCATGGACTGTCGAAGATATTTTAGGAGATCCTCCAAATATCAGGGGACCATTTATTTGTCCTTAGCTAACAATTTTTAAATAGAATCTTTTTAAAAATCAGTATACCAATAATTCAGAACTTCAAGAGACTTCATTTAAGAGAATTTTTAACAAACTCCCTTTGATTTTCTACTCAGGATAATACTAATTAATAATTTGATATTAATTATATTGGTTTTTCATCTCTCTGCTGCTGAATTGCTTGGTCCTTTCAATTGTTTCAATCTTAAATGATAAAGGCTTTTCCTGCCCTCCCCACTGTCTGAGACCACCCTCAGCATCTTAAGAGATACAAAGAGTAGTCAGTTCACAGTCAAGTTCTGTGGACACAACTTGGGGACAGATTTCCTGAGGCCATTTCCTCTTTTATACCCAAGAACATTGACAGCAATGGCATCCAACTACAACTTTTGCTTTTAATATGGAGCACTAAGGCACTGATTTTCTCCACATCTCATAAAAAGTAGGACATGTGCAAAAATTGTTTTTTCTCCTTGTAATTCTATTAATTACCCTTATGGATAAATGGGATAGCCCAAACTTTGGTCTCACAGTGATAGTTTATCAACTTTTTTTTTTCCCCAGATGAAGAAAGGATTATCATGTAAAAGCTTAAGAACCATTTGAGGCCTGAAAAAAGAGATTTCTCAATGTTTCTTGCAAACCATCATCCAAGCAAAATAATGGTTTTGGTTCATTGTTCAGAGATTAGGGATACCAGCCAGTCTTCTCAGGAGTTATGACTATAATAAAATGCTGTGATATAAATTAAAACTTACAGTAAAGTTTAGTTCTAGAACCTGGGTTCAAATTCTGACATTACTGCTTATTAGCTATGTAGACCTTGGTAAGTTATTTAAACCCTTTGTACCCGATTCTCCTGTCTGTAAATTGAGGATAATATCTAGCTCAAAATATTATTTTAAGAAATAAATAACTTAATAGAGGTAGTGTGCTTATAATACTACTTGGCAAATTGTGAACAATAAAAATGTTAAATAAAAAAGGGAAAAATGTTAAATATTATTATAATTCTCACCAAAAAACATCATCACCATTAACATCCAACCCTTACTCTTAGCTATTAGTCCTACTTTTTTCAACTTTCTGAATTAAAAAAAAAAAACTCTAGTTTGGTCTTTGTTCAGCTTCCTTACTGTCAGTGATCCCGGGAGGTGTGCCTTCTGCTACTAGACAGAAAAGTCCAGAGAGAGTGCCAGTGCCCAAAATCTCAAAGATTTTCAGAGGCCAAGTCAGACAAAGACCTCAGTCCTTGGAAGCTTTGCTGAGCACATACAGGAATCTGCAGAAGAACCACTTCCAGATGGTAGATAAGCAACAGACGGTGAGGCTGCCCTCAGAATTCAGCTAAGAAACAGAATAAGGCAGTTCAACTCAGTTCAGTTTAATTTATATTTTTTCCAGGATCTCCAATTTGACCAGTTTTTGAGGTTGGCACTGTAAGAGATGGGAAAGGGAAGATATAAAATTTTTCAAGGCTTGAAGACCTGAATAGCAATAAAGAGACAAGATGCACACAGACCTGTTAAATACAATGCAACACGTGGTTAAGTAGCATGGCTTGTGCAGACAGGAAGTGGTGTGAATATCAGAAGTCCCTGTGAGCCAGAATGGTAGAAAATACTCATGTAAGAAACGCTTCTCAGTAGAAGCTTGCCCTGTAAAAAATCACTATCCTCTCAGACCCAAGTCAGAGGATTACACAGATTAGATCATGATTCAGTCTAAAATGACTTGAATAAAATAGGTTTAAAAAAATCGTAACAGACTTGTCATTACTGGCTTTCATGGTCTGGGGACTTTGGACCAGCTGTGGGAATGGACTCTCTAACCTTTATAACCTCCTTCCAGAGAGTGGTTAGGTGCTATCCTTAACCCAGAAGACATTTCAAGAAAGTTACTGAGCACCAGTTACTGCACCAGTGGATGTGAAGCAATGAGCCATTATGGGGAGACAAGTTCCAGACAAAAATAGTCATATAATGAAGCACAAAATGAAAGACATTTCACAAACTTCTCTGTATAGGAAGGCACTCTTCACATAAGAGCTGTTAGCTGATGTTTGAAAGATCTAGCTAATTTTACCTGCAGTGTCCAAAATGTTAAGTCCCTATAGTTTAAAAATGTATTTGTTTAGGGAGAAATCCATGAGGTCAATTAAAGTTAGCCTTTTTCAAAGCCTGTTATATTGCCTGTAATGGACCAATCTTTAGACAGGAGAAAAACATGAAAAATGTTTTAACAAAGGTGTTTAAATCCCACTGAAGGATTTTTTTTAAAGGAAACATATGAATTTATAGCCTAGGGAATTCTTCAAATGTCATAACTTTCTATCAATTCAAGATAAGAGCAAAATCAACTGTAATGATCATATTATATACATTTGAAAGACACAGGTCCCTCACTATAGTATAAATGCTTTCATCTGAGAGTCTTCCTTCAAAGTGATTTTTGTAAATTAAATCATATTTTTTTAAATCCATGAGAATTTTTTTAACATCTTTATTGGAGTATAATTGCTTTACAATGTTGTGTTAGGTTCTGCTGTATAACAAAGTAAATCAGCTATACATATACATATATCCCCATATCCCCTCCCTCTGGCATCTCCTTCCTTCCCACCCTCCCTATCCCACCCCTCTAGGTGGTCACAAAGCACCGAGCTGCTCTCCCTGTGTGCTATGCGGCTGCTTCCCACTAGCTATCTATTTTACATTTCATAGTGTATATATGTCCATGCCACTCTCTCACTTCATCCCAGCTTACCCTCCCCTCTCCCCAAGTCCTCAAGTCCATTCTCTATGTCTGTGTCTTTGTTCCTGTCCTGCCCCTAGGTTCTTCAGAACCTTTTTTTTTTTAGGTTCCATATATATGTGTTAGCATACAGTATTTGTTTTTCTCTTTCTGACTTACTTGACTCTGTATGACAGATTCTAAGTCCATCCACCTCACTACAAATAACTCAATTTCATTTCTTTTTATGGCTGAGTAATATTCCATTGTATACATGTGCCACATCTTTATCTATTCATCTGTCAATGGACACTTAGGTTGCTTCCATGTCCTGGCATGTAGGAATCCAAATTTATAAAGCAGATATATCAGAGTTGAATAGTTGCCTTAAAAGCAACCATTTCCTCTAAAACAAGATTAGATCTATCATTTCATGAAATAATAAATTCTCATGGACACTATTTACAATCGCCAGGACATGGAAGCAACCTAAATGTCCATGAGAATTTATTATTTCATGAAATGATAGATCTAATCTTGTGTTAGAGGAAATGGTTGCTTTTAAGGCAACTATTCACCTCTGATATATCTGCTTTATAAGTTTGGATTTCTACATGGTTGATTTCCATGTCTTTGACTGATTTTTAAGGTGTTTTTTTTTTTTTAATCGACAGTTATGTAAAGTAAAAGTAAATTGGAGATCAGATTTTAAAATATAATTATATTTGGTGTTTTATTTGTTCAATAAGCATATATTTACCATATTTATATGATCATTTTTGACAAGATAACAAAAATCAAATATCAATAATCTATCTTCAGTGTATATGTGTGGGGTTATGGATATATGTAAAAATAAACATATAAACAGGTATATATATAAAATCTTTAAGCATGTTGGTCTGAAGTAGAATTGCACAGTTGTTCATTCTGCTGAATAATAGGGTTATACATCTTTACTGTAGAAGCCCTATAACCTGGTTGAAGAAATAATGTGATAAATAATGTTTATTTCAGTAAAAATGAAATATTAGAGGGATATGTCTATAAAATGCAGGTTTCTATCAGTCTTAAGATTGTATTACACTCCAGAATTTACACATATTTTTCCTGTTATAGCAGAAACCCTGAAACTGAAAACAATGGAACTATATGAAATACAAAATAAGGAAAAATATAAACAATATCTACATTTCCTTCCAGGTTCCAACTGTTGCACTTCCTAAAACACTGTCTAATTTTTTGTCTAAACAAATATAAGCTGTCTAAATTCATATAAATAGTTTCCATGCATTGTGTGATGACTACAAGATTTTCAGCAGCTCTAGTTATAATAGACAGATGCCACAGCTATTTACTGAAGTTATTCTTTAGAAAATGTGTCAGTGATGTTAGAACATTAGCCAAGTCATAAGTTTGATGTTCTGTGTATTAAAACAAACAGTTGATTCCCTATTAGTTAAGAACACAAACCCTGGAGCCAGATTGCTGGGATCAAATCCTGGCTTCATCATTTCTTTATGTGGCATTCTGTTTCTTCATCTGTAAAGGAGAAATAATAACGGTATGTTTCTCATATGAACACTGTGAAGATTAAATAGATTAATACATGCAAAGTGCTTAGAATAGTTTTGGGCACACAGTAAACATTGCACATGCTGGTTATTATTACTATTTTCAATAAATAATTTTTAACTGCACAGAGACCCATTGTAAATTATTTCCCATTGAGTGTTTAACTTGCATTCATTATGGGAGAAAAAAGAGAAATAAACAACAGTCATCAGATGGTGATACAGTAATACTCCCTTATAACAGATTTTAGATGAAAAGAATGCTTTTTCTTTGCCAACAACGTTTCATCAGCATCAGAATAGCCACATAATCAGGTTCAACCAGACAATGTAAATGTATTTAACCTTAACTACCCTCTAGGATTAAAAAAAAAAAAACCTGGATGATTTCAGATTTAATAAATGAGGACTTTTCAGTTTTTGTGACTTTTGATAAGAAGCTCAGAGTACTTTACAAATATTCTAATTAACTTTTGACATATTCAGCGAAATAAGTTGCAATCACTGTTTCTTCTTTTTAAACATATATCATTTAGAGCAATTTAGCAGGCTGAGACCATAGAAGATTTACAAGTGCAGAAGCATCCAGACTGTCATTCAAACAGTTTGCTTAGTCTTTTAATATTTATGATAATGTCCCATGAAGTATGCTTCTATTTTTAAGAATTATTAAAATCTGTGTCTTAAAAATAGTCTATTAAAAAGAAATAAATCTAATTTAACTCCTCTTAAAATAGTACTTTTTGACCAAACAAAAAATAAACATTACAGAACATGGTTTGACAGTGGATGGAACTCAGGAATAAGGAAGAAAGAGGCCATGACTCTGTATTGGTTCTTTCACTAACCAATATGAACCCTGGGTGGCACTTAACTGTCTTTGAAGTCAGGACCTGCATAAGTAATATAAAAAGTTTTGTCTAGAGAGTAGAACCTGGGGGTTGAAGGATCCTTAAGTGAAACTCATCCATCCATGAAATTCTCCTTGTAGGTTTCCAGTGGTAGAAAACTCACTATATCCTAAGGTGCTTGAGCCATCTACAGATATTTTTAACTGTTAAAAAGGTTATTCCTTAGCCACATTCTAGTTCTTCCTATTTATCTAAGCTTCCCAGCTTGTCAAACAGTCTATAATTTCAAAGGTAGAATACAAGGATCCCCACAACAGCAAACTTTCTAAATGATGAAAGAGAACTTTAAATGAAAGCAGAAGGGTGCTATTCTCTGGGTGCTGTCCCATTATGTTTACCATTATTAGACTGGAGCAAAAATAGTAGGAGGGGGTCAAAGAAATTTAGAATGTTTCCTATGCCTTCAACTTGAGCAAGTCCCCCAAGTGATCATTTTCTTAGAAAAAGTTCTGCTGTTCAATGATTCAAATTCCATGCCTGCTAGATTTCTCTTCAAGCACCTCAGGGAGTTCAAGCCAAGAACAATCTTCTACTCCAAAAAGGAAGAAGTAAGTGTGGTTGAATTAAATCCATGACCTTCAGCTCCACAGAGCAGTGCTAGTTAAAGTGTGGTGTGACAAACGTGTTGACTCAGGGGACATTGTGTTACTAAGCTGTGATGAGATAAAAGAAATTGAGAGTAAGACTTTAGAAGTTCTGTAGCTCTTGGATATTGTGATGGCACCAAGAACATGATTAATGAGGGACTTTCATGGTGGTGCAGTGGTTAAGAATCTGTCTGCTAATGCAGGGGACATGGGTTTGATCCCTTGTCCGGGAAGATCCCACATGCTGCAGAGCAACTAAGCCCGTGTGCCACAACTACTGAGCCTGCGCTCTAGAGCCTGTGAGCCACAACTACTGAAGCCCTCATGAGCTAGGGCCCACATGCCACAACTACAGAGCCCAAGTACTGCAACTACTGAAGCCTACACGCCTAGAGCCTGTGCTCCACAACAAGAGAAGCCACCACAATGAGAAGCCCGCACACTACAATGAAGAGTAGCCCCCGCTTACCACAACTAGAGAAAGCCCATGTACAGCAATGAAGACCCAACACAGCCAAAAATACAATAATAAAAAAAAATTTTTTTTAAAAGAACATGATTAATGGATACTGTTCCAAGAATGTAGACCACTTTGAGGGCTGTCAAGTGCCAACATGGTGAGCCACATCTGGTATGAGTGCATACTAATCCCACTTGGTAGGACCACAGATAGGTCTGCCATGGAATGAAAAAATAGACAGTCCTTCACTGCAGATAATTTGAGAACCACACCTGATTAGGCTCAATAACAGATGTGAAGGTTTTGAGTTGAATCTTATCATCCTTTTCCATGTCCTACAATTCCTGGATTCCTAAAAGGACTCCTCCCACTTTGTTTCCCATAAATGAACTGATCATTTACTTTGTTTTGTCCTCAACTCCCATAGACCAAAAAATCCAGTTTTCTAACTATTTACAACATTCATTTTTAATAAAATTTAAATACAGTGGAAAAAAATAGATGCTTCCTGGATTTTTTTATATGGAAGCTAACTCTTAGTTGGATTAACATGATACCAAATAGCAAACAATCTCAGGGCATAATATGAGTTCATGAGTATAAGCTATATTGTCACAGGTAGATCAAATAAGACTAAGATCATTCTCAGAAGAATTTTGGCAAGATTGACATCCACCTACCCAAAATCAGCATGGTACAGTGGAAAGAGCATTGAATTAGATGTCAGGGGCCTGGAGGTTCGGTATTAGCTCTGATACTAACCAGTTTTGTGATTTTCATGAAGTCTCCAAATCTTCTGTACCAAAATTTCCCCCTCCGTGAAAATAGCATGAATGAGCCAATTTCTAAAGTTTCTGTCAACTGTAAAATTTCATAATTCTAAGAAAATGATTTTCCCTTAAGGTAGTTTCCTGGTGGAAGAATAATTTTCCCAGCAGTGCGTTTACTGCCAAAAGACAGACTGACCTCCCTGCACTTGTACAAGTAGTTCTTTATTATAAATTTACCATTAACAGACTCTTCCAGACTAAAATTACCCAACAAATGAGGCATTGAACCCTACCTCAAAAACATACCTTTTTCATGGAGACATGAACCTCAACTTTCAGATATCTGTGGGGGTGAGGAGTAATTCACAGGGGCCTAATCATGACAAAATGGTTTCCATAAAATACCAGTATCTATAAGGTACTGTATATTGGATTGCTATTTGTCTCACGAGAGTTTTCTCAAGGGCTTCTTCAAATACCTAACAATCCAAAATAAAGCCATCTGTTCTCCCTTAACTCGTAAAGCCTACAGCATTAACCCAGGTCTTAAATAGAGTTAGGAACTGAGTGAGCCTTCAGGAACACTTGAACATGAATAACCACACTATAGTTGATTCCACAGGTATTCCATTCATTGCTGTGTCCCCAAATCATGTTTTAAACTTCCTTGCACTCCTGAGATGATAAGCTCTGTGCCTGCCAAGGAAGCTCATGTGTGTGTGTGTGTACGTGTGTGTGTGTGTACGTGTGTACCATATACAACGTGAGAGCTGGAGTAGCTTGGAATTATCAGTAATTCTCATAATGTCTTCCATCTTCCAAATAAATGGAGGGGAGTGTTGATGCAAATGAAGACAAATATAGAAAAAAATTGGAACAATATGGAAATTACAGAATAAAATGTAAACTATTTACAGATCACTATTCAAAAGAATAGAAAATTTATACCTAAGCAATATGAAAACTTAGGCAGTATATTTTAACAAAGAAAGTAAGATAATGAGATAGTGGAAGGTATAGATGCATATGTAATATATACCATATATATGGCTTATTACTGAATCAAAAAGCTGAAGAATAAAGGAAAAGACAAAATCATGAACACTTTCAAATGAAAATTCAGTCCTCATTATCCAAAATATAATTGAAATTTAAAATTGAATGTATATATAAAAAGGCTTATAAAAATACAGTAGGAAGAGTTTTCTGATCTGAATTTTAATGTGAAAAGAGCATTTGCCCTCTAAGTTTTCTAGAAAAGATAAGAGTAATTGGCAGTTCTTTCATAAATAAAGCAGAGAAGGTATTGATTTATCCCAAGGCTGTCCCCTGCAAAGGAATGTTGGATCAGGTATTGAAACTTACATACCAGAAAAAAGCAAAACAATGCTTACTGAAGTTAAGTCGTTGAAGGCAATGGAATAAATGAGTAGAGTCCTGGGGTGATCTAGTCACCCCTTGGCCTAGTGGGCCTTGAGGACTTGTTCTTAAGTGGCCAGAGTTCATTAGGCAAATGTTGTCACTGATACTAATCTTCTTTCTTCCCTACTGAAATCAGCCAAAGGATCTTGAGGCAATGTCTTACATCAGTTGAGTAAGATCTCTTTTTCCTCTGTAGCTGCCTCAGTGCCTCCAAAGGTTTTCCTATAGTGAATTGGGCTCCTTTCAACTACCAAACTGAAGTCCCAGGATCATCAATATCGGTTTCCTATCTAAAGAGAAATAATCCTCCCTATGCTATTTGAACCCCAGGAATTTTGAATAGCTTTAGGACATATTTTCTCAGCACTCTCTGCTTGTGGGTGTGCTTTCTTTCCCTGCAGAAATCGAAGATATCCACCTACGAGAAGATGTGGGCTTTTATGAGTAGCAGGCAGCAGACTGCCCTGGTCAAAAACAGTGATGAGGGCATCCAACGAGTGCTCACCACTGACTATGCCTTGCTGATGGAGTCCACCAACATTGAGTATGTGATGCAGAGAAACTGCAACCTCACTCAGATCGGGGGTCTCATTGACTCCAAAGGTTATGGAGTGGGAACACCTATAGGTAAGAGAGGCAAGGCAGTAGCAAAGACTGAGATGGGCAATGTCAGTTACAAAGTATAGAAAGTAATGGGCTCAGAGGTATCTACTCCACATTCTGAGAAAGTCTACAATGCCTTCAGTGGACTAATAAATAAGGGAAACGCCGGCACAGATCATAGGCATGTTCTGAATTGAAGATTCCAAGATATTTAACCTAATAAACTTTTAACTCATTGTTTCTTTCAAGTTCTACCATTGCAAATAAATTTGAGTACATAGATTTTATTATTTTACCCCAAATATTGTTAAAAGAATATCTTCCTAATTAACACTCTTCTCATTATTTTCTTCAGTTCCTATATATACCTGTATAGTTTTTTCTATCTTAAATTATATTAGAATACAACAAAATTAACTATACATATAGATGACAAAGTTAAAGAGCTAGGGTTCCATGTAAATAGATAGAAAAGCAAAGCTATATCTGTCAAAAGAAAAAGGATAAAGATTAGATTATAATTTGCTCAGGCAACATGTCAGATTCAATCATTAATAAATATCTAAAATCTCCAAATATTCCTAGTCCTTGATTTTGTACCACTGCTCAATCTAAGGATATTATTACCTTGTAGGCATACAGACCCACACAGCTAGGTCTTCTTGCATGTCTGAGATATAGAACTATATTCTGTATTCAAGCGACAATGACCTCCCTATAGAAAACACTCTATTTCCCTTACTACAGAAACTGTATTGTATAAGGTTCTGATATGGTAGCAATCTGCTCTTCTCAAGTGAGTCATCAGTAATTTTTTGATAAGCATTCCCAAGGGGAGGAATTGGAGGCCATCTTAGACCACTGGGTTAGTCCAATAAGAAATACTAGTTACAGTTAAATCAGATAATTAAGGACCCAAGGTGTATTATTATTTTCACCTGTTGAAAGGGATTATCCAATTCCCTCAACACTAGACAGGGATCGCAAACTCAAACGCTTACAGAAGCCAAGGAGGTATAATTGAATAAAGCTTGTTGGTTTGAAGAAGCAGTAGGGAATGGTAGCAAGTATGGAGAATTAGAGACAACATATTCATATAAAGGGGGCAGCTGCCTTTCAGGTCAGTAGCTGTGGGAATTTGAGCCCAACATTATCAGATCTTCTATTTTTCATGAAAAAAAATCAGATTTTAGGTGAATATTCCTGATGGCTTAATTTGGCAATAAATTTATTTTTTTAAAAAAGATTATGTAGCCCATATTCAACTTTTGATCAATACTAATTTGATTAACCAGATAAAGAAGGCAACTCTCTCCACCTTTGAACATGAATACATAGCCAATTTGACTCCATGCAATCTATCTGATGCTAGAAATATATGCTATAAAGAGATTAACTTACATCAATGGGGTAAGAGCTCCTTTTCCTCTAAATAAGTTGTTATGTATGTCCTCTAAATAAATCTTCAGAATGATTGGGCTAGGGAACCTGTAACTACCTTCTTGCCCCTTTATTTCCAATAACTTTTCCTGATGAAAATGCCAGTATTTCAAGTGAAGTGTACATTTTTTTCTCAAGTGGTAAGCTCTCCTAAAACTAAGTCGGTGTGCTCTGCAGAGGACTCAGTGGGATTGTTAGACACTAACTAAAAGGTTACTATGCTTTTTTTTGATTTGAGAAACAATGTCCTATCTCCCTAACCGGGCTTTATCACCTCATTTTATTTTTTTATTTATTTTTTTTATAACCCTCCTTCCATCACTTCACAATAACTCACAAGCAACGACGCTTTTTTTTTTTTAAGACTGGAGAAAGAAGCTAGACGTGTTATTTTTTATATCCCATCACTGCTGATTTTAGTTAAATGGACCATGAGTCAGACAAGAACACCAGGATTGGGTGCCTTTGCCTGAATCTTTTCAAAATCAAGACCTTATGATTGATTGTAATATATTCTGTGTCTTCTTAGAAAAGCAACTACAGTTTCTTAATGGAACCATCTTTAGATTAAATTATAAAGTTGAAAACTGCACTTTTACCATTCCATCCTCAGCTCCATCTCCACCACCTTTTAATTCCCCTCTTTGCCCACCAAATTTCCAGTCTGGTAGTAATGATAGAAAATAACAATGTGTATCACTTCTTCTGAGAATATTTACACTATAATATGAGACTTTTAATAGGCATTTCTTCTACTGAATGAAATACAACTCTTAAGTTAAAATATTGGAATATTGGTGAGGAATGGGGAAGCAGAAAGGGGTCCTTTCTGAAACACTCCTAAATTAATGCAGCACTTTAAAAATAACTCTGCCTCCCTGTGAATGAGGCTGACCCTGTGATGAGTATCACTACATTTTATATAATATGATATAAAGAGATTTGAATATTCCAGTTCAGTCTACATTTTGCCAACCTCATGCATTCTCTGACATACAAATTCCAAAGTTGAAGAGTTTTCCCCCTCCCTAGATGAAAAGAAATACACTCTAGGAATTTTTCATAGTGGTTATAAACCTGTCATCCTTTTAAAACTAAAACAATGAAGGAATAATTGGAACAGATGGCAGACCTCAGAGAGAATACATCCATTGGGAATACAGCTGTTGGATAAATTTGTGAGATGTTTCTTCTATGACGAAATGACTCTTTAAGAAAGATCAGCTGCTATTCAGGAAGATCCGTGCGTATACATATGTATTTTTTTCAAGTGACTTGTAATAAATCACTTCCAATGTCATTCAGTCCATTTAAGCAACAACAACAACAAAAATTGAAGCTAAAATATATTCAGATATAAAAAATTCTCCACATACTTCTGGTCTTGCCCTGACTCCCTTAAGGCTTAAAATTCCTTCTCACAGTCAAAGATTGGCAAAGTTGCTCAGTCACAACACAAAATCGAAGACTGTTTCTTAGAGACTCTCAGGACAGAAGCTCTGGAAATGTGCCTCCTGAGGGATTTAAAATAAAACTTGAAGAGAACGAGAGCAGTTAAGGCTTAAACAGGTTACCAGGAGGCTGGAAATTACCTTCCTTAGAGACCCACCTTAAACAGAGATCCAATCCCCATCTGCCTGAAATATTTTAGGTATTGTGCAGCCTGAAGGCAAAAGGAAAGCATCAGTCAGCATTTACTGAGTACCCACTCAGTAAATAGCAGTGTATACTGCTATGATTACTGCTGCAATTGTTACCCTATCGATCATTCTCACACTCTTCAAAGCACTTTCATGTACATTAAAGCAAAGCTCTCTTGATTCACTTAATTGTTCACATACTATTGTTAATGGTGCTAATTTTGACACTAACCATTATTCTGGAGTTGTTTAAGCAAGCAGTCAATATCTTTTAATTTGGCTTTCAAGAGCCATTTTCTCACCAAAAATCCATACTTTTAATTGATAAGCCACAATCTAACTCCAAAACATTTTGCTCTTCTTTTACACTTGATCTTGAGGGACTGACAATGACTTTAGGAAATCTTGGGAGGAATGGGAAAAATGACAAATGTCACAATATTAATCTTCTGCTTTTCTAACCATGCCCTAGAAAGGTATACGGGGGAGGGAGGAGATGACATGGGGGTGAAGGGAGAAACTTTAATGAAAATAACACTAAGAGAGAAGTTAGGAGAATTGAGTTAAATTCTTGGCTCTACCAGCAACTATTACTTTCACCCATATCTTCACATCCTCAATTTCTTCAATTCTAAAAATAAGTAGACTGGGACTATATGGTTCCTAAGATCTCTTCTGGTTCTAAGGTGCCACATTTTTCTATTTGCTACTTTTTTTGCATTTTTCTATTTCCACCAAGAAGAACGTTAAAGTTTACAAACAGAAAGAGCTAGAATGTACTACTTTCCTACTAAGTAGAAGAAACGCTTACAAAAATCCTTAGCGTCCAAGAAGAAATTAGGTAAAGAAATTTTACCATCTTTTTTTTTTTTTTTAAATCTCTCCCTTTGCTTTAATTAACATAGGAATCCAATGTTGCACAAGCTGTGGCTGCAGGACCATGTTGATGCTCTCTAGCCCTAACATAATTAAAAGTTCAATGGCATTACTAGAAAATAGAGTATAAATAATGTCAATAAAGTGCTTGCAAATTTTCTAAACCTAGCTGAATGTTGTTTAAATTATTCAAAACCTACTCATAAGAGTATCCTAATAGGTGTATTAGTCAGTATGGACTAATTACTATAACCAACAGCTGCAAATTTTTAGTGGCCAACACAATACATATTTATTTCTTGAACTTGTCATGGTCCAACAGTGGGTTGAAAGAGAGACTCTGCTTCATGCAGTCATCCTGAGACCCAATCCCTTTCTAACTGGTGGTTCCACTATCCCTAGTGACTTAAAATCCTTTCCTCCATGCTGAGTATTTGAGGAAAGAGAGGGAAAGAGTAGAGGATCATGTTGGGAGGATTTATGAGACAGGACTGGAAATAGTCATACATTGCTTTAGCTCCCAATGGCTAGCAATCGGTCAATCACCACAATGAATTGTAAAGAAGACTAGGAAATGTCTAGCTACTCCCATAGGAAGAAGAGGAAATGGTACTGGTGATCATTTAGCCAGGCTGTCACAATATTAGACAGTTTGGGTAAGAGTTAATCTCAACATGTCAGCTTTTTACTGTCCAATTATTTAGATCCTTCAAAATATAGGATTGCCCTTTGCTAGTCAACTTATGGACTGGGGTTTTCCAACAGCCATAATGTAGTTACCTCTAAGACAATAATCCTTCTTCACACCTTCAGCCTTTTGGTGACCAATATCCAAATGACCTCACTTACAGGCTCTCCTTACCGGGATAAAATTACTATTGCTATTCTTCAATTACAAGAAGAGGGGAAACTGCATATGATGAAAGAGAAATGGTGGCGGGGAAATGGCTGTCCCGAGGAAGACAACAAAGAGGCCAGTGCTCTGGGAGTAGAAAATATTGGGGGTATCTTCATTGTTCTGGCTGCTGGACTGGTCCTTTCTGTATTTGTAGCCATTGGAGAATTTATATACAAATCACGGAAAAACAACGATATTGAGCAGGTGAGTCATCTATTTCTAGGACCGGGTGGTTTTTGGTTTGTGTTATCTGTCTTAAGTTTGGGGGTTTAAAGGATGCTTGCCCTTTGCTTGTAACAGTCTATTGAACTAGATGCCCAGAAGGGCCATTTTTGAGTTAGAGCTAAGAGCTATTGAATCCCTGCCAGGTGCTGCTGGCACTGTAGCCCCATCATTTATTAATGAGAAGAAGGAAGTACCTTATACACTAAATTCAATTATCACTATTTGGAATGACAGTGCAAAAATTCCAAACTCAGTTAATTTCTTTAACAGTTATTTACTCTTAAGATAGAAACCCTAGATAGAACAAGGAAGAAGTAAATCCAAAATTGGAAAATATATAAAAAGATCTTTGAGAGAAATGTTACATCTCCTAAGTGTAGGTATTGAGCACATGTACTAATGCAAAGCAATTTATATAAAGATATAAATGTAATATTTTGAAACTGAGCATTTACCTCTATCAAAGTACGTTTTGTAAAAGAATAATTCACAAAAAAAAATTTGCCATAAAAATGATGAACAGTACAGAATGATGATAAAATATATTAAAGAATCTATTTTTCCAAATTTTAGGATTATGGTTGATTTCAACAGTCAACCATTTTTTGCCTGTTACTTTTAGTTTTGATGAAAATCACATCAAGAGCTTACACTATTCTGAATAAGATGATGGTTATTAAAGATAATTCCTTCATAAGCATATGAGAATAAACAAAACACAAAGCTCATGCCCATTGTAGAGTATTTGGTTACCCAATCAATTTAAAAGTATTGTTAGAATTTTGAAACTACGAACTATTAATAACAGGCCTAGTTTAATGCTCAGCTATCAATGCCTTAAAATTCTTAATAATTTTAGAACAAGGGGCTCTACATTTCCATTTTGTTCTGGACCCCACAAATAATGTAGCCAGTTTTGATTAATAATCTCATACGAGTCCCACTTCCTTTAAGTGGAAACTCTCCTTAAGTTCCCAGAGATGGGGATGATTGATTATAACCTGTTTTCATCCAGAAAATTTTCCCAAAATTACAAGGCAATTGTCAGAACATGAAGCACCATTTTCAGAGACCTTGTTAGAGAAAACTGTCTAATTAAAAGGGAGAATCGACTGATCTGCTTTAACTTTCGATTTGCTCTTGAGGTGTCTTGTTTTATGCAAATAATTTGAAAACTAAAAGCTTGTATATGTTATGCTTTAATGTGCTTCTCATAATTGTCAGCTTCATTTGATTTAAATTTTCATTTAAACGCCCATTTTTGCTTCTGATTTATTCATTTTTCTATATTTTTCTCATTTCTTTTGCATGCAAGGCTTTTTGTTTCTTTTATGGACTGCAGTGTAAGCAAACCCATCCAACCAACTCCACTTCTGGAACCACTTTATCTACGGATTTAGAATGTGGCAAATTAATTCGAGAGGAGAGAGGGATTCGGACACAGTCCTCAATTCACACTGTGTAATCATTAAAAAAAAAAAAAGTTGTGCCAAGTAGAAACTGCTTCTGCTAATTGGTGGTGTTGATGATGTCTGTATCTACTAAGCATAAATAGCCGTAATCCCTATCCTTGTTTTAAGATAGCAAAACTCATGTACTCTGAACATTGAATTCAATGCACTGGAGACACATGTGCATTTTATATTGAAACAGCAGCATATTAGGGGTATACAGACTCCAAGATATGTGTGTTTACAGGAATTGGCTATACCATCAAGAGAATGGTTATCTTAGTTGTATTTTCATGTATTAAAAATAAGCAACTCTTGCCTCATGCAAAAGTAGATTCAGACTTTCAACAGTGCAAAGCGTGAAAACAAAATGATATTTTGAGGAATTATTTTCATCTTTGTGAACCTTTTTTTCTCCTCTTTCCTTTTCCCTGTACCATACACTCTGTAGATCCACACTTTCCAAGTACCCAAAGCCCCATCTTTTCATAATAACTCCTTAACAATGTTAATTTTTAATTCAAATTGTCTACTATTTGAAATGTACTATTTACACAGAGACTCCAAGAAGTCTTAGATTTTAAAGATTCAAAAAAGTGACCCAGAAAATGAAAACTAAACTTGAAACCTCTGGTGTCATGAAAGAAGAGCATTAGCTAAGGTGAACATCACTCAGGAAGACACAACATAGTCAAAAATGATCCCTGCATAGAAATTCATTACCATCAAGCTCTCAAGTAACATTTACTTGTAGAGCTTAACAATCTTCTGTAGGTTAAGATAGGTAGTATGCTCAGAATCTTTAAGGAACTGTGATTTTTTTTTCAAGCTATAGATTATATTTTGCAAGCTCCAAGCACAGTCCTAAGCTAGAAATTAATGCCTAGCCTGTTCTATTTTCCACTCACTTGCCCTCATTCTTTGCACTGAAGAACATCTTTTCACAAGATGTTATTTCATTCCTGTCCTAATAGAGTGGTTGTTTTTGTAGCAATCTTTTCTGAGCCTCGCCACTTTCACACTCATTCCTCTGGATCCTTTGCCATTTTCAATTTATTCCAAGTATACTGGGGAGAAGGACAAGGAGGAGAAAATAAATAGAGGAAAGAATTTCCATACACATTAGTTACGGATCTCTGTAGATTTATTTCCCACCTGCATTCAAAATGCTGTAAATAATTTTCACTCTAACTGAGCTTGTGACATAGAAAGCCAACTACACACTTAACTTGTTGTGACAGGATGTCTGCTGTCCCTCTGAGCTCTTTCCCTCTTCACAGTGAATAGGGGAATTGAAGATGCCTTTCATCTTCCCTCAATATGGGATAAGTTGGTCTTTGTTCTCCTTAATGGGGTTACCTTTTGACATGTGAAGTGTTCCCCAAAAACATATTTCTCAGAAGTAGAGATAGGCCATCTGTGTAATCATGTAGCATTTTGCCTTCTCTTTGTTTAGCTTTAAATGGGTTACAATTTTTGAATCACGAGTCTCTTCAATCAACTCTAGATTTCTCCAGTAAAACATGTTCAGGAGAATTGACTCTTGCCCTGATTGTTTCTCAGTCTTGGTTTCTTCTTTAAATAAATATACTTTTAAGGAAATATCTATAAATTACACTGACATTTATTAGCTGTTATTGGGGTAAAAGCAACGTACTGTTTGCCCTAGATCAGAGTTCACATCCTCATAATCAAAAACATCAGATGTTGAAATAAATATTACATAATTCATAATTCATTGATTCTATATATAGAAACCACAAATTACAGAAATTTATATTCCCAAGGACTCTTTAATAAATCAAAAATGCTACCCAAAAAGTTCAATGGTGATTGATGAGGTATAGATGATCAGGGTTAATGGTAACAAAACTTGTCTTTCTATAGAGAGTATCCTTTAAAAGTGTCATTCAGAGGTTTGGATAAAATTAATAGTTATGTACTACTTTAAACTGTATACTACCTAATTCTGATAGTTACATATTATTTTATGGTTTCAAAGTGTTTTAACATACAGTACAGTAAGTCCCCTACATACGAACCTTCAAGTTGCGAACTTTCAAAGATGCAAACGTGTGTTCTCATGTCCAGTCATGTAAGTTAGCTCCCGTATCCGGTGTACATCATTACATGCGTACATTCTCTACAAGTGGTTGTGCTTTTGTGGACTTTGCTGTACAGTACTGTATAGAGTACAGTAGTATAGTATCTTTATTTCAAGCCCAGTATGTCCGGAAGCAAGCATAAAAGCAGCAGTGATGTAGTTGGTACTACTGTACTTTTCAAGGTACTGTACTGTAAGATTAAAAACGTTTATTTTCTGTGTTTGTTTGTTTTTTATGTATTATTTGTGTGAAAAGTAAACCTATTACAGTACAGTACTATATAGCCGATTGGATACATAGGCTAACTTTGTTGGACTTATGAACACGATCTCGGAACGGAACTCCTTTGTATGTAGGGGACTTACTGTATTACATTTAATCCTTTCCACAATTTTATTTCAGCTTTACTAACACTTGACTCTGAAATAGATATCAGAGTCAGTGACCCAGAGTCCTAGACTTAGAATCAAAAGAGAATTTTCTAAATCAGCCAAACTTAGGTTCAAGTTCTAGTGGAGTCACTTGCTGAATGTCTGTAGACAAATAACTGAATTTCTCAGAGCCTTAGTTTTTTAATATGTAATAGGGGGATATAGTTTCTAGGTCATAAGATTGTGTTGAAGGAGTATTTTTCAAACTGGTTTTCATTGGCAAGTGTTACTCAAATAAGATTTTCATGGTGGAGTAACCCATGGAGCACCAGGACAAACGCCCCTTTACTGCATGACATTTCAGTATGTTTAATATGTTAATACATTGAGAATTTTCAACAAGAAGGAAAAATATCCAGTACTTCCCAAACCTGTTAGATCACAGAATCTTTTTTCCTCCAAAGCATCTTGACAGACCAATGTTCTACAGGGAACACTTGTATGATAATGTGTATCTCATCCAGTGATAATGTACAAAACACCTAATACCATGCCTAGCACAGAGCTGCCATTCAATAAACAATAACATTTATTATCGGGGATGGTTTTTTTCTGAAACTTCTCTGAACCTCAATTTCCTCATTTGAAAAATGAAGGTAATATACTGACTTACATTTGCTTTGATAATTAAATAAAATAATATAATGACATAGAAAATTAAATCATTTATAAGAGGGCTGTTAATAAATATTGGTTAACAGATGTTAGTTCCTTATAGAGAAATTAAGTATTGCTCTCTGGTAACATGAGCAATAAATACAATTTATCACACATCTTAAAACAGAGTTGGTTTGGAAAACAGGTTTTTCAATTTAGAGGTTCAAACTATCTCTAAGAGCATTTTTCCTCTCACAAGCATTAAAAATCAACGGCAAGTTCATTGCGCCCAAAAGAAGGACCCAAAATGGCAATCTATGAAGACATAGTGGAAGGTATGAACCTCAACTCTAGAAATTTTAATTTCATTAGTCTGGAGTGGGGGCAGAACAATAGCAGTTTTTAAGGTACCTTGTTGATTCTAGTGTGTAGTAATGACCTAAAGCATACTCTTCTGTGTATAATTGGCACTCAGTAAGTTGTTGCTATTTATTGATTGATTCTAGAGGCAGGATCATTAATTTCAAGCAAGATATACAGCATATATTTAGCATTAAATATTTAATAAACCCTCTCTAAGGAGAATTCAAGAAGAATCTGTGAACATCTTTGAGATAGAAATGTCATTATATTCAATTGATAATCTTCCTGTTTAGCTATAAGTGGTAGGCCTACTCAAGATATTCAAGTAGGTAGTTTTCTGCTCTCTCTCTGTGCTTTCTTCCTCCCTTGAGAAATCCACCATTCATTTCAGACCCTGAGTTTCTTATACTTTCCTCTTTCTCCTTTTATATAATATATGCTCTCAGACAACCAATTCTTGCCATCAAGTAAATGACCACTAAGACCACAGTGACCCCAAGAGGGGCCATTGCATTTTAAGTGAATTTAGAAAAAAAAAGGGTCTTGAACATAAAAGAAAATTTTTCAAACTTTATTTTTTATGTCACTGGTTTTCGGACTTCAGTGTACATCTGAATTACCTGGGGAAATAATCTAAGCTACAGATTTTCGGCTGTAATTCCAGAGGTTCCTCCTCAGTAAGTGTAGTCCAGGAATTGGAATTTTTAACTAAACCTGAAAATGAATTCTTAAAACTAGTTGTGCACATTGGTTTGCATAAAAATTAGCTTAAATATAGCAGTTTTTTTTCTAAAATTAGGTCATTAGGTCAAATTTTAATTTCATTAAAATTATCTTCAATACAGGGGTTTTTTTTAAAATAGTTTTTCTTACATGAGTTTTCTCCCAACAATCCTAAATACCATTGTTTTACTGAAAAGTAGTTGGTAAGCATGAGTTTTTATTAAAATTAACTTGAATACAGCAGTGTGACTTCAAATAAGGCAGTAAGTGTGAGTTTTTATTAACACTGGCAGATTATCTGTGGATTATACTCTGAGAAATATTGTTTCAAGTTAGGAAGAGAGCAGAGAGGTATGAAAAGATTGAAAAATACATCAACAACTATGGAGCATGTAATGTTGTCTAATTTGTTTCTTAACAAGGCTGTATAACCTAATGCAATAAGGGAAAAACTAAAGCTTATTTTGTTTTAGACTAAAATTATAAATTGAATTATTTTAAAGTTTTTCCAGCAAAATTAGAACTACCTAAGGAATACATGTTGGATAGAGATTGTGCCCTTAGGAAAATCAACTGGATTATATGATTATAAACCTATCCAAGGAAAATTATTTCTAAATACCTCACTGCATTTGCCTAGCACTATATTATGTTCTATATGAGCCATCTGTGGCATAGCAGAAAAATAAAGGATCCCAATTAGTTTCAAAGCCCATGACCCTTATACTCTAAGGTCTATTTCCTAGTAAGCAATTTAAAAGTAGCCTGAACAGCCTTGAAAAGCAAAAGGAAAGCAAAGCATTCTTACTTCCCATACTATTTTCTGCTCAACTCACTGTGCCAAGTGGCATTATTAATTAACTCTTATTGATAATGAAAAAATTCTGCTCCATGCTGCAGTTTTAACTTGCCTTTAGGAACCATCTCATTATGCTTCTCACAGTTATGGAATTTTATGTCCAGATGCACAAGCATATTAAAATCATTTTTGTTTTCAAAATCCTTTCCACAGAGACTGGTATCATGGAAAATGGGATTCTCCTTTAAATTTTCAAAGAAATTCTATTTGCAAAGAGAAAGGCATTCTTGTGATAGAAAACCAACATTACAAATGTGTTATGTGGTTTCAGCACCCTGCAGAATCTAAGCTTCGTAGTTGTCAACCCAAACATGGCTAATTGGCCGTACTGCACAGCAATGATTTTCCACATTACAATGTATACATCCAGATACACACAAAAATAATGAGTAAAACCTGAGTGACGTAAAGAAGTTACTGTAGTTCTCCTTAGTGATTAAAATTTTTAATTTAGCTTAGCCAGAATTTTTTGTCTTTTTTCAACTGGAGGGTTCAGACTTAAAATATTAAAATATTCCAATTTTCCAACTTCAAAAACGAATGTTCTCTTGATCACTTAGTCTTTACCAACCATAAGAACTAAAAAACTACTGTCTATAGATAGCCTGCTCTCATTTGGTATTTGTCTTTCCTCACGGTCACTTGGCACATTATCAAATATCCAAGTGTCCTTGGCTTTATTTCTTCTGTAGTCTGATTAACTTATTTAGCAAGTGATTTGGAAAAGTCTCTCTAATCAGGTTATTTCTGTAATTGTGCAAAGAGGCTTTTCTTTGCCTGGAAACCCAAACATTCATTAATTAACAGAGAGGCCAGAAAGCAATTAACATCCATTTAGAAATAACTTTTCAAATGTACAAGTTGGCACCACCATGTAAACCAAACTCTGAAAGATGTTTGTGGCCCAATGGAAAGGTGACTTGGGAATCACAAGCCAAGAATCCAAGTCTCTGTACTGCTGTCGAATGGCTATGTGTCTTTAGGCAAGTCGTTGTACTTCCCTCATCCTCAGTTCTGTCATCTGTGGAAAGAGGGTGTTGCAGTTAAAATTCTCTTCCAACCACAGTATTTTTTAATTCTAGTAGAAAGTGGGAAGAAATTAAAATGTAGAAACAGTGAAAAAAAAACTTGGAGAATTTATGTGTATTTATATATATATATATACACACACACACATAAGTATATATGTATATACATTAACATATTTGTATATATATATATTATATATATATATATTTATTACGATTGTGTGGTTATGTTGAACACATTAAATTCTTATGGTAATAAACAGAATTATTTTGCCCTGACAATACTTAGGATAGAATGCCTGGCTCTGGATATAGAGAAAAACAGCTATCGTGGCATCAAAGACTGAGAGGGTTCCCATCCAATAAATCATAAGCAAATCATTACAAACACAGGGAAGATTTCCGAAGTAGAATAATTTTTGACTTTGGTGAGCCTATAGACTAGGTATAAAAAAGGGGGGGGATAAATTTAGGGAGCTATTCGAAGCTATGAAACCAATTACTCAATCACAATTCCACAAAGAGGGAGATCAATGGGGCTGGAGTGCTCTGGAAAGTCTCTATTCTGTAAGTGGGACTTAAATAATTCTGCTAAAGAGAGACAAAGGGAAACAAAGGAAAAGGATGATGTGCTTTTATTTTCCATTGATTTTACCCCTACCTTCCTCCACCATCAAGCATCAAGGTTTTTATATGCATTGCTTCCAAGCTAGAGATGACTCAAACTCCTAGCTTTTCAGTTATAAGTGGATTTTACAAACTTGTAGCACAGACAAAAATCTTAAAAACCATGGCTTTCAATCTCAACAGCTAAGTGTTTTGTTAAATAAGTTAGTTGTTTTAATTCAAAAAGTTTATCTCTAATTAGCAAAAGCTAAAACCCAGAGGGTCAAGGTTGAGGAAATATACATAATAATGTTCTCCTACCTCTTTTTCCAATCTCTGACCCGTTTTTGACCACTAGGAAAGAAAGAAAATATTAAAGGGAACTCATTAAGCTTAGATGCTACCCGAATCCCTGAGAAGGCCTAATGACCATCCCTGAGCCAAGTCCTAACTTCAAGGGACAGGAAAATAGAAACCTCAGAAAATTTCAGGGCAGATCCTGAACAGAAAGTGCCGTTGTTGTGTTCACAGTTTGTAACCCAATAGATGGCAAGACTGGTAGAGATATCATACATCCAACTGTCTCCTAAATGGTAGAATATCAATGTCCAGGCAGTGATCCTTTGAACAGCTTCATAGAGTCCTGCTTAACCTCAGAGCATTCCAGGGAAAGCATCTAAAAATTAATGGCCTTTCCCAACAAAGAGCTTTGTGGAAGGGCTGAGAGAACCAGTGGATTGGAAGACTTGAGGCTGGAAGGGAAACGATTCAATGTGTAGACCTGACGTGGAGACCATGGTGAGACCACAAGCATCTCAGAGGATGCAGCAGAGATAGAGAGCAGCATCCATGGCCTGGCAGGATGTCACACCCCAGGGGGAATCAAAAGGATAGAAGGTGATCATGGACCAGCTGCTCCCACTGTCACCAGTGCCAAGACCCTCTATCAACCTCTCCTAAGCCCAGACACCCCCGGAAAAGAAAAAAGGAGAAGGGAGATAGGAAGAGGCCTGTATTAACTGTGCCATTAACCAAATGAAAACTTAGTTTTAAACCAAAAGTGAGTTACCTTGAGTTGACAAGATCTACTAGCAGATGGGGACCGATAAGCTATGGTGAATTCTGTTATTTTTTTAATGGCATCGCGTAGTTTTTGTTTTTTGTTTTTTGTATACCTGGGTTTGTAGCTTGAGAAAAAAGTGTATCCATTACATGTGGGTATAAGCTGGTACCCCAAGGACTCCCTGTGCTATGTCCACGGGTACTATGGGGATCTGAAAACCCACATCAGAGTCAATTTACCTCAAAGGCAGGGCCATTCTCTGCACAACAAGGCATGCAAAGAATTTATTGGAATTTTATTTTTATGGCCCTAACTCAGCCTCTGAGTTGCCAGAAGGACCAGACCCTCTTCTCTGTGAAGTGAGGGAACGCCAGTCCCCATGGTACTAACTCAGGCTATGAGAACAGAGCCTGGTCACGTTCATATGAGACCAAATCCAGAGGAAGCATGCAGGCTCCTAGCTTGCAAGAGGGGCTGATGCAGGCTTAGGAGATGTAAGGAAGCCAAAGAAAAGCTAGAGGGCCGGAGAAGAAAGTTACATTGGCCTCTGGCAATGACTCCAGAGAGGAGAAGACACTGTGGGCACTTTGGTTTGGCATGCAGACCAACATTTCTGCCACTTTTAGGCAAAGAGAGCTGCTTACCCTTGGGTATGTGAGCCCACCTGAAGTTTATCCTCACTGCAGAAACAACTGTCTGTTCTTCAGTCATCAGGCTTGAATGGGATACCCATCTACCCCTTCTGTGCCCTTTCTGGGGCAGCTGCTCTTGAGACTATTCAGAGGCCATGGGAGACAGAGGACAGTTCTCCACTCAAGTGACTGCTTCTTCTGAGAGTCTAGGACAGAGAGTGAGCACAATTTCCCAGTGTTCTTAGGTCCCCTCACCTATCAGGCTATTTTCCTTGTCCCACCTCTTGGGAGTTTAACCTCAGAAGTGGCAAGTGAGGGGACCCTTCTCAGGTATTCCTCAGCACCTAGAATGCTCATCACGTGGTTGGACGTTTCTCCTTGAAAGCAGACACTGAACAGTCCTATCTTCACCACTATGCCCAGTCCTATATGCTGGATCCTGAAGGCTCTAAGGCAAATTTACAATTCAAAGCACCATCTTTTTTCTTCTTTCAAACACCTGGCTGTTGTAATTAATTGCTTCAAAGGCGGCAATAGCTTCCATAGGTCTATACAAGTTTATTTAAGAACTCAAAGCTGCAAATTTACCTCTTTTTTTTTTTCTATGTCATCCTACTCTGAGGGCAATGCATATTAAAGCTCTTGTTGCAACTGTAAAAGTCGAAAAAAGAGTTGAGATTCAGAAGAATTGGAAAAAGTACATAGATCAATATCAAAATGTTCTGCCTCAGTGTTAACTTCACATTTCAAAGTTTTCTATGAAATTATCACTAATGTTAGCAGAGAATAAATTTTCCTATACCCTAAGAGCTTGGGGGTATAGCGCTGGACAACCACCCCAAGTGAAAAATGTAAGAATTCTTTCAAAAATGTGTATACATGTATATATATATATAGAGAGAGAGAGAGAGGGAATAACATTCAACATTATGGTTACATTTAATTTAATGGAAGAAAAAGTTTTCTAAATAAAATCTTTAAATAAAAATGAACCCAAAAAAATGATCCTTGTGTATCTGGCCCCATCAAGTAACCTTGTGCCCCCCATAGATATATTTTTTGGTTTAAAGACCTCAGATAGGAAAACATGCAAAGAATTAGAAGCTTAAATCTAGAATCTGAGAAAGCTAAAATGTCAGCATCAAGCCTTAAGTGTGGGAACAAAAATGAAATAGGGAAGAAAAGAGGTGAAAGGACATAAAGACGGTGAAAACATGGCATTAAAAGGAGCTAGGAAAAGTGAGTTAGGGATGTCTACACGCTATAGCCAAAGGAAGGGAAGACAGGACTGTAGGGAGTGGTTACCAATGAAGAACCAGTTTAAAGCATCAGCAGGGAAATGGTTTGTGAAAGGAATGGGTGCTGGGTCACAGGTGAGGATAAGGGCAGGAAGCACACTTTGACATTTCTGTTCAGTGTCGAAATTTCCTCCACCTGAGATTTTTAGCACAGACTTAGGAGATGAGAATCAGCTTCCTCATTAGCTACTGGGCACAATTCACCATAACCACTATTCTGAAAGCTAATATGGTGACTAACTCTCAACCTCACAGATCCATTTTTTAAAAATCCTAAGGATGGTTACATGAAAGATGACCAGGGATTCTAAACAGACCCAGAAAATTGGTAAAACCGGAGTAAATGATACCTAAATTCTGAGTTCTGGAACACGAGAACTGAACACAAAGATGGTTCCTGTATAATTACTCCAAGACTCCCCCTCCCTATTCCTTCCTGTAATTAATGCGGGATGATTAAAGTCTGGTCTCTGTTCTTAGATTATCAATTATCCTGTGAAGAAGTAAAACACTTGTGCACATAGGTGACCAGACTGTCCAAAGCCTTCAAGAAGAAAACATACGAGTAGGATTCTTCTGTCGTGTTCCTTAAAAAACTTCCTGACTCTAGGCCCAAAGCATGTTGAACATTCTAGGTTTACACCACATTAGACCTCAGAGTTTAAAAGTATTAAGGATGTGAATGCTTAGTCCTTCTTGTTAAAAAAAAATTCATTGAGACATTGTCTCGGCACAGCTACGGCAATAATTTGACAAAACCAAGGAAATAATAGTAATAGTAGTAATAACCACATTATTTCTCAGCAACCTATCCGCTCTATATTTACTGATATTCTATATTTACAAAAGACTTCAAATCACAGCCTGCCTTTAAGTTAAAGCAGATCTATACATAAAATGAAAGATTTTTACACCTATAAAGTGACATTAATGTTATCTATATCCTTCTTTTCTTCTAAGCATAAGGTGAAAATTTACTAGACAATGTCACAGATTACTTCAAATGTCTTTGAATAAGGAGCCTAATAAATTAAAAGGAGAAAACTATAAAAAAATGTAAAATCTGTATTATATTCTTGGCTAGACCAGACCTTCTAAAACATAATTTGTCAGAAAAACCCTTAAAATTACATATTCAAAGTAGTTCTCCTAAATGTACCAATGAGTGAAAGCACTGAATGCATAAATGTTAAATATACAACAAGAATCCATCTGATACTCACATCTTGATGCCAAGTTTGCAACCAATATGAAAGCTTAGCCTTGGTTCTTTCAATATTGTAAACTACAATCAAATTCTAGCACACAACTTTTCCTACAACATAAAAAATCATTCTCTACCCTAGACTTTTTTTTTTTTCCTAAGGCAGTTTATGTTAAGTACAAAACAAGAAGAACTTGATTAACTCCTCCCAACTCTTCCAGGGCAGTATTTGCAATAAAAGGATAAAGGTGCCAGGAGAGGAGAATAATTTATGTTCAGGTTCACTCTAGTACCAAGAAATCAAATATTTGGGGTTAATCCAAAGGAGATGTCATGCAGTCAGCAATTATAAAGAGAAACAAGCCAAAGAGGGATGTAAAGCAAGGCAGGAGAAAGGAAAGAAAGGGGGGCTCGTGAGGGACACACCACAGGCACTGAAGAAGTGGAGAAGAGGGATGACATTCTGCAGAATAAAGAAGCAGGTCCTTCTCCTTTTAAAGGCAAGAGAGCTACAGTGCTAGTTGAAGTTTCAGCCACAGTCTCTAATAGACTAACTTCTATTTCTCCGTTTCCTTTCTTCTATGAGAGAAGTCACACACACACACACACACACACACACACCTCACTTTATCTTTGCATAGTGCCAGGAACAGCAAAACTGGCAGTCACATTGTTTACTACTGTAAATTCATTTATAAGTGAATTTTCCTATCAAACTTATCATCATGGGGATTCATTGTAAATGGGCCCATATGCACAAAGATGATAATACTTTTAAATGGCAAGGAACTGCATTTAGTTTCCATTCCCTTCTTATAGATGAGCACCTATCATGGGCAAGATACAAGCTGTCATAAAGTCTATTATTACATAAACACCAAAACATGTTATGGGCTGGGTAAAACAAATAATAATAGGCACTGAAAATTCTATGCTTTAATGTATAGAACCTACTTGAACTAAACATAGAACCTACTTGTATGTATAGAGGGAGAACCTACTTGAACTAAACACTGTATAGAACCTACTTGAACTAAAACACTGGTATAAAACCTACTTGAATAGAACCTACTTGAACTAAAACACTGGTATAAAAAGTTCAAAGGAATTGGTGCAGAGAAGGGCATGCAAAGGTTAAAATTAAAGAAGCATCAAATTGTCACTGTTTTTCTGCTTCACTAAAAAAAATAGATGATGATAGATGATAGATAGATAGATAGATAGATAGATAGATAGATAGATAAATAGATAGATAGATGATAGATAGATAGATCAGTTAGTGTTGTAGACTTAAAATATTTCTAGTGATGTATAACATTTTATTTTAAAGAAAGAGGTACTTATTATGTGCCAGGTATTATGCTAAGTGTTTTATGTATGTCAACTTAATGATTCTCATAATAGCTCTATGAAAAGGACTCTACTACTGTTTCCATTTTACAGATAAGAAAACTTGAGTCAAAGAGAAAATAAACACCTTGTTCAGTGTAACACTGCTACTAAGCAGCATAGCTGAAACTTCAACTCCAGCATTTTGACACCAGGAGCCAACTCATAACTATAATTCATGGTTATATACATAGATCCACTAAAAATATGAATTCCATCCACCAGAGAAAAATGGGAGGATCTAGGATCCAAGCTACCAGGGGATTTTAGAGTCTGCAAAGCACTGGAGGATACTGCTGCAGTATCGTACCCCTAGTTTCCCTGCCTCTCGAGCAAAGCAGCTAGGTGGACATCATTATGCTTGATACTTTCTAATGAAGGAGTTTAGAAATTTAAACCTTCATGCTTTAAATATAATTTTTCTGTGGCTGTATGAACATGAAGGGGTTCATGAAAACCAAGTCCAGAAGTGAAAGTTGTGGAAAGCAACTATAATTTTGATCCTAGTTCAGAAGCTCAATCTTTATATGTTATATGTATTTTTAGTTCTTAGATTACAATAGGCAAATTGATTAATGAATATGAGCCCCTCCCATGCCACTCTGTGCTGAAAGATGACCTTCACAGTTTCATTTCCTGTGGATATGAGAGTGTGTGGCTTACTCAAGTTCATGGCTGGTAGGGGCCTTAAAGGTCATCTTTCTTTGTGACTACAGCAAAAACTTGGAAGCAGAAAGGTCAGCCCCAATATCTTGCCATTTTCTTTTTGACAGTTGGAGACAAAGTAAGAATCAAAAAGAAATCACAGTTTGTGACCAAAGACAGAGAAACCAGACCACTGATAAAACTATATTTATATTCACTCTCACACAGGCAGCAAGAAATAAATATCCAGGGGTAATCAAAGGAAAAAAAAAAAAGAAGAAGAAGAAGAAGAAGTTTGTTGTATTTTAAGGCAATAAAAAATTTGGAGGAGGATTCTGTTTTTAAAGAAAAAACCGATACATATGGTCAAGATAAGATCTATGACTGCCCCTTTACCCAAAATAGGTTAAGGAAGGATTTCAAGTTGTGTTGTGAAACTGGTTGTGTCTTCCACATGAGTCACATCTAGAGACCCATTTTTGTCGTTTCAGTGCAAAACAAAGTGAAGAGTCTAAAATCAAACATTTGAGAGTTCAAATAAAACAAAAGGATTATAATTTCTTAACATATTTTATGGGGAAAGAGTCCACAGAAAGCACTTTATAATAATTTAATAAAAAGAATTAATGATGGTGTAGCAGATTTCAAGTGAAAGCAATTAAGTTTGGGGAGTCAGACAGGCTGAGTTCAAATGCAAGCTCTTTATCTTATGAGCCATATTTCTTGGGCAATTTACCTAAATCTCTGATAGTAAATTTCCCCATCTATATAATGGACATAATAACTCTTTCTTTATAAGGCTGTTGTGAGTTTTATGTGTAACAGCGTATGTAAAATCCTTGACACTCATTCCTTCCCTCTCTCCCCTCCTTACACTTTAATGAACTTTCTGAAACCAGAAATGTCCTGTGCAAAAAAACTTTCTTCCATTCAGATAAATTTCTGAACAAATTTTGCAAAACCCCAATACAACACTGTCTACCACAGTGACACTATAAAATATCCATTCCATCTTAGCAGCAACACGAATTTCACATCACATAATGTTACAAAAATTATATTTCATTTGTGACATAATTGCCATAGCATTTTTTGAAGTATAATTCATGGAAAACATTTCTGAATTTTCCTTTGTGTGGCCTGACACCCTCTCAATTCACTGAAGCCCCAACTTACCATTTGAAAGAAAATTAACATGCGTGACCTGAATTTTCATTTTTTCATACCATAGGAAAGTGGAAATGAAATTCAAATCCTATAAACACTTAGATGTAAAAGAGACAAGAACTCATATGCAAACAGCTAGGCTTTTTTTAGAGGTGTATGTCTGGTAAGCAGATAATTTATACCTAGAATCTAAATTTGTAAGTCTGGTTTTCAAATCAAGTAGATAAATTAAAAATACTACTTATATCAAATACATCAGCTCTTTTATAGAACAAAGTGGAGTGTAAATTTTCAAAAAAGCATGTTGCACATTGATACCCAAGGACCACAGAAGACATTCCATACTCTGCACACATGGAGCACTAATTTCTTCCTATCAGGCACTCACATCCTAAAGAAATCATCTGGTGACATGTTATCATTTGGGTTTCAACTATGTCTATTTTGTGAGTTAATGGTAAAGGAATAATGCTTGTACTTCCATAAACTTTACCAAAGCCTTTGGGTTTTTAGAGAAAGTTTTAGGAGCAATCTCATCAAAAACAACACTACTTTGTAGAAATCCCTATACAAGCAGAAATTTGTCACTCAAAGATCTTATCTTGGCTGGAAGAAATGACAGCAAATTATGTCTTATTACACCATTTATATATTGTGCATGTGAGCAGACATAGTGTAATTGTAATAGATATATATGCATATATATGCCATCTGCATATGCATAACATTTTATAATCATAATTCCATTTTTGTTTTGTATTATGCCATCGTCTTTGCTGTGCAGTTCAGTACCATATTATTTTCATTTCAACCACAGCTGCATCATTGCTGCTGCCAGATCTCTCTGTTTTTTTGGAGAAAATATACAATTTAAAATTGTTTTTTTTTTTCTTTTTTTTATCAGAAAGGAAAGTCATCAAGAATTAGATTTTATTTTAGGAACAAAGTAAGGTTTCATGGGAGAAAAAAACAAAGCCTTGGTGTAGAGAAGGTTTGTTCATTTTCTATAGCATTACTGAAGTGTCCGTATGCCTTGATAATCCTATCAATGTTTGGATCATCTCACTGGGGGAAATGACTTAATTTAACTCTATTTTGGTGTCTCCGCAAAGGTAAGTTGTCTATTTTGAGAGCCTACCTGGGTAGTTTTATGCTACTTCATTTGTGAATAAAACCCCAAAGTTTGCCCAGCTGACTTGTCGAATCAGTTTCCACAAGTAGAAAAGGTGGGGGGGGGGGGCCAGTGGGTGGAGGAGGAGGTGTGGGAACCGGCTGGGGATTTACCTGTGGCACAGTTGTCTTAGACCAATATCTCATAATCATAAAAACCTAGGCAAGAGACAGATCAATGAACCACGGAGATGATTAAACTGACGCTCTATTATTTCATGTTCTCTAGTGTCTCTCTTTCAATGCCATCATGGAAGAACTGGGAATCTCACTCAAAAATCAGAAAAAGTTAAAGAAAAAGTCGAGAACTAAGGGGAAATCTTCCTTCACAAGTATCCTTACTTGTCATCAAAGACGAACTCAGAGAAAAGAGAGTGTGGCGTGAGCCAGGAAAACACCTGTAGGAAGCTTTCAGGAAGAAAAACACATGCTTGCTACAGGTTTTTGGAGAAAAGATTTCTGACAACTGTGCTATGTGTTTCCATATATCTATATACATAACTCGGATTATGCATACAGATATAAGAAATACAAAAGTTTCAAAAGCTCACATAGACCGAGATTACTTGGGAAGCAGCACGGATTCTTTTGAAATGAATTTGTATGTTCACTTATTTCACCTTTTCTCTTTCATCCCAATAAATTCCTGTGTGTTCTTTCTAAATAATAATAAAACAACAGGGTTTTTTTTCCAGAATAAGTTTAAGTGTTGGTTTGTTCCCCATTACTTGCTATTATTCACAATGTTTGGTTTCCAAGTGTCATCAGCTGTCTACTTTGCTATTTTGATGAATCCTCTTACTTTTTCAGCCTGACAGAACCATTTCTGACTGAGTTAAAAAAATTCTTTTAGTTTATACCAAATACCTAGTGATTATAGTAAAATGAAACCATTCATCTTTGTGTTTTAAAATCTAATTTTATAAATAGTTTAACTGGTACTTGGAACATCTGTGAATATAAAAGGATGCTAAAGAGGGAAAATTCATTCAAAAAAATAAAAGTGTCCACCAAATTTGAGGCACCATTCTAGGTTCTCGGAATCCCACGGTAAGGAAGAGGGATGTGGTCCCTGCCCTCGCATATATTATAATAAAATGAAAAAAAAAATTCTATTACCCAAAGCAGGATTAAGCACTTCCTCAATGGAGGTCAGAAGCTGCGGAAACATGCAGTAGTATTGAACCTGGGATGGGACAAGGAAGTCTTCCTGGAGGAAGGTACAGCTAAGATCTGAAGGAGGGTGAGTTAATCTAGTGCAGAGAAAGACATCAGATGGAGAAGGCAAGCATTCCAGTTGAGGAAGTAGTGTATTCTAAGGCACTGCAATAAGAGAGAAATAGGGCTAGAATGACAGAGAAAAAAGGAGTTTGGTAGCTAAAATGCATGGAGGTACAATGGGGTTAAGCAGTTAACAACCACTCTGGCTGAGAATAAAGAATTGATAGAAAGAAGACTGAGAGGAGGAGAAGTGAGAGGTTCCCTTGCTCAGTAACTCAGAGGAAGGATATTGTAGCCTGGGCCAGCAGAGTACCAGAGAGACTGCTACATGACAGAGGTAACTTAGAGGCACAAGTCACACAGCCAGAGATTCAGAAAGTGATCATGAGGGAAAGAAGAGGGGGTTTAAGGAAAACACCAGGATTTGGGTGTGGAGGAGTGGGTGTGGAGGAAGGAATGCTTAGCTGGGGAGCTGAGGTATTGGGAAAAAACAATGGGAAAGGAGCAGGCATTGGATCAATATTTCATATATTTAAATCCCATTAGTTTCTGTAGGATTATTTTACAACTAAAAGAAACTTTTAATCTAGTCCCTCTAGAGTTTAAGTATAAAAATAGTTCCAGACATAAAAAGGAAAAAAACAATGACCTTTAAAATAGCAATAACAGATACTGGACAGATATTTTTCAGTGATTGTAATCAACACTCAGATTTAGGATCAATTCGAGTTTTATTAACAACAAATAGAAGACAATATAGCTCATAAAACTGCATTAAGATGCTTATATTTAAAAATTACAAATAGAAATATGATGAATCCAACTAGCTGAAAATGAACTAGAATGATATGAAAATATGACAGGGCAAATATGCTGCTTATTCAGTTCATTAAAAATTATGCCAAAGGAATTCTATTTTACATTTTCTAATTTAACGGTACAATATTTTCTCTCATTTCAGGAAATATTACAGTGCGGTATCCTTTCACATACAGTTATAGTAATTTGTGGGGAAAAAAAGTATATCAACTTCTAATATGTAAAGTGTGTGTGTCAGTCTGGCTTCTAGGTATTTTAAAGCCCATTAACCACTTTCCTCTTCACTTATAGATAGCTGAATTTTTATTCAAGGCATAATATACTGAACTAGGCAAAATTGCAGAACAGGGCTTTTTTATATTAACTACTAAATGTAATATATAATCACCTTCCTTTCCCCCCAATATTTTTATTCTGAAAGCTCATTTGATGTGTACACATGGGCATATGTTTCTGTGTGTGTCTGTGTGTGGTGGGGTGAAGAACAGAGTAAGCTAATGAGTTCAGAGGAGAGAAAAAGAAGAAACTACAGAATATCTGGAACCTGGTCCAGAAAAAATCCCTGAGATCAACTATTAATCTTTGAGATTTTCATCCCTTCCTCTAAAGAACAGTGACTCATACACAGTTATGTAGAAATCAATGGCAAAGTTAATTAAAAACTGGATCTAACATTTCTTCCTTCAGCAATTTCTTGATGTTAATAGGAAAAGATGGCTTAGGTGAAATATTCAAGAAGAGAAAGGGAAGTCAGTGTTGATTGAAATACGATGTTCACAGTTAAAATTTATTTTCCTTTCAAGTTTCAAATCTGAGCCTTTCTTGTCTTCAGTGTAGAGAAAATGGAAGAGAAACTATTCACTACTTGCATTGACCCCATGGGGTTGCTGATATATATGGGGCTCAGAGTTTTCCATTCTTAGTCTAGAAGATGCTGGAGAGAGACAGAAATAAGAAAGAAGTAGGTTAAAGAAAACTAGGTGAAGATAAACTATATTTGATCAGCATTCTTTTTTCTATCTCAGCAGTTACTGCTTTAGTTTAACTCTTTGCCTGACCTAAAAGGACTAAATAGGTTCTTAATTAAGAAGCTCCTGTGATTGTTGTTTTAAAGGAGGAATACAATTAAGAGTGCCTATTCTGAGAAAGGTATCCCTAAGAGCTATATATGCAGTGTGATTTTTAAAGAAACATAAAGACTATCAGTTCCAAAATGTAGAGCCCACCAGAGTCTCTCCAACATCAGAGGATCCAATGCATCAGGTAACAAACTGGCTCACAGTCTACTTGCTTGAGTCATTTATTAGTTGGATCCTCCAGCTTACAGCAATGAGAGGACAGGCATTCACTGATGAAGGAGAGGACAGGCATTCACTGTCAGAATTGCACAGGGTTAGGGCGAGTAAGCCATTCCACCTAAGGTAATGGAGTGCTTAGAGAAGGTGTCTATTGGGGTGGGGAAGAGGTGATAAAAGGTGAGGCTGGGACTTCAAAGGCACGCTCCGTTCTCAGGTTTGTTCAGGTCTAGTCCTGTATATGGAGGGAAACTTTTTTCCAGTCATATTTTTTTAAATAATGACCATGTAGAAGAAAGAAGCAGGACAAAATAGGAACAGTAAATCCTCCAGAGTGGAGACATATATACTACATTTACAAGTAGTAACTCAAAGTCCCATAAGCCTTGGGAGTGAAATGACCATCTTGACGTGCGGATGTTTAGAAATCCAGAAACAGGCTGGCTTTGCAGGTGAGTGTCCTCATAGTAAGTCACAGGCTCACCAGAGAGACTTGCTTTTAAGCTTTGTCCATAAGATACCCAATTAAAGAAGTTACTCCATTTTTACACAGCCTAGTAGGTTAACTGAGACTCCGAAATGGATTCGTGGACATGTATTGTCTGGTTTGTTTGTTTATTTACATTCATATCCTTCTTCCTTCCTTCCACCCCTCATTTCCTATCCCTTTTTCTTCATTAGTAGAGTGCCTAGACATCCTAGTTTGCCCTGAATGGTTCTGCATTAAGCCTGAAATTGTGAAGTCCTGTAATTTAGGCTCCCCCTGCCCTTCACACAAGTATCTTAATTTGGACAATAAGTCCTAGGACATTTTGCTCATTGGTCTCAAGCTTCCTCTTCTTGACAGCCACACAGTTTCACTAACAAAGCTGAAACCTCTACTGATGTTAAAAAGGAGCCTCATCCAAAGGAGCCAACAGAAGGCAAGGGACAACTACCCTCCATCAAAGTAATCCAGGATGACCTGGAAGGAGTCAGATTGACTTTGACATTTCATTTGGATATTATGAGAAAAATTTTACACATATAGATATATGGCAATATAGATATAGATAGATGATGATAGATGATAGATACATAGATGATAGATAGATGATAGATAGATAGATAGATAGATGATAGATAGATAGATAGATAGATAGATAGATAGATAGATAGATAGATAGATAGATAGATAGATATAGATGATAGATAGATAGATAGATGATAGATAGACACATAGATAGATAGATAAAGATAGATAGATAGATCCCATTGTTTTAGTCTGACCTGGGCTATGCTCTCAGTAAATGTCAAGGTCATGTCATCAGACGTTAATGATTGTAATAGCAGCTATCATTTAACAAGGATGAGCTTAAATCAGGTACATTGTATGTACTTCACAACATTTGCTCATGTAATAGTCACAGTAACGCTGAAGGAAATATCTTTTACCGAGTTAAAAACAGAAATTCAGAGAAGTTAAATATCTTGCCCAAAGTCACTTAACAATGAAGTGGCAAACAGTGCAGCATAACCTTGCTCCATCAGCGCAACCACAGTGGTTCTTCCCTAACTTTTCGGAGGCTAAGTACTATTGACCAAATTCAGCCTTTGTCCCAAGCGTACATGATCTCATAGCATCCTCTCAACAGCCTTACAAAGTTATACTCTCCCATCACAAAAAAAGGAAACTGTAAGAAAAAAGGTTAAGTAGCTCCCCAAAGTCAGACTGCCGGTTGTTTAAAGAACTAAGATTCTAACTTCAATCTCTCAGAGTCCAGAGGCTCGTAACCATGGCACTATACAATCTTATCTTTTTGTTTTAATGCAAAGCTTGACTGAATTTTTAAAGAACTATCCATGGGGCAATTTTTAAAGAACCATCATTTAATAGAACAGATAAAGAATTTCCTCTACCTATCAATGTTTGGTATTGCTGTTTCCTAGAAGCAATATTTAAGCATTCTAACACTTAATATATAACAAAATGAACTCTCCACCAAATCTGTGAATTAGTTGCATTACAGATTTGAAACTACTCTTTGAACACTTCTCATTCATAAGGTAAGTCATTCAAATCATAATAAAAACATATGAATGGCATGATATGATAATTACTGTATATTAAGGCTCATCATGTTTCCAGTAATCTCAAAGGACACCATTAGATTGTAAATTCCCAGCTGATTGTAAACTTCTAGAATGAATGAGAATATTTCTTTGAAATATCAATCACTCTATAGAGGTTTTTTAGCCTCTTGCATATAGCAAGTAATAAAGTCTTCCTGAATAATGAATGACAATCTTTGGAGCAAGTTTTGAGGAAGATATAGTCCTTGCCTTTGAGAATATTGGAATTGAGTAGGTCAAATTTCAAAGGTGAAATTTTGTTGGGACACTTGATTTTTAAAGACTATAATTGCAAATGCCATTGAGTTTTCTAGGATTTGCATTCCTATCTACCCACAAGGAATACATGCTGGCAACTTCTTCAGTAAGAGACCAAAAAATATAACAATCTCAGAAAACACACACACACACAAGATAAAGATTTTCAAGTAACCAACATAAGAGAGAATTTTAAATGTGTCAATAATGTCTTCAGTACTTTTATATCTGTCATTAAGTTACTTCCAGACTGTCTCTGAAGTTGCAGGCTGCTTTTTCTTGTCTTCATGATGAATTCTGTACCTAGAGCAGCAAATTTAAATGAGACCATTTTTAATAAAGCCATGCCAAGATTTAAAAGTAATTTAGTGGCATTAAGCATAATAAGCCAAATTATAGTGATGAAAGAAACATTTTCATTAAAGCTTTAAAAAATGACACTCTGAACTCCAATGTAGGGATGGAATTGAGTCTACATTGTCTCAAGGGAAACAAGGTAACAAATGACAGCTAGAATTTTAAGCTCATCATAACAAATATATAATTAGTTTTGACCTTTTCACAACATTCCAACACATGGAGTGATTCATAAGCATGCAGGTTGCAAATGAAATAAATTGCAAGGGTATCTTTCCCTGAAATGTTAAATAATCTCATCATAGATTTCCGGGATAATTTCCTTCTGACTTCCTCTGGAAAATAATGCTATTAGGAGACGCACACCAGGTTAATTTCATCGACCCAGAACCAACCAACAACTACAACTTGCGTGTAGATCATGTCTTCCTGTTTATGTGGAAACTTTTTATTTCCTCTTCTCTCTCACCACTTCCGTCTCTCCATGCCCAAACCTGACTTAAAGACTCAGGTCAGATGCCACTGATTACAGCAGTTCTTTGGTATCGCCAGGAGATTGTTTCCAGGAGCTGCAGCAGGTACCAAAATCCACAGATGCTCAAGTCCCTTTTGCAAAATGGCGAAGTACAATGAACACAGTTGACCCTCCGTATCCGTCGGTTTCACATCCGCAGATTCAACCAACCACAGAGTGAAATTTCCAGATGCAAAACCCACATATACAGAGGGCCAGGCTAATTCTGTACTTGAAACTTTCCCTAATTTCTTTCTGTCTCTCTCCAGTCACCTTTATCTGCACTCAATCACTGACCTTAAAATTATTTCGTCCATGTTGGTAACTTGTGCAGCATTTTATTTTCCCCTTATTATCAGCCTCTCCACCACCGCTCCTAAGGACTGGCTCACACAGTGCAGGATGTTAGCACTATTAAATGTGTAAATGAATCCAACCGAGGCCATGAAATTACCCCCAAAATATAAAACTTTACTCATCTCCTCCATTCTTAAGCTTTCTTGGAAAGAACTTGGATTCATATTTTCCTTCCTTACCTACCCCTTTATGTTTTCCAGATCTTATTTTTCTCCCCAAAGATATAACAAAATATTGCAAGTTCCCAGAAGCTCACAAAGTACATCAGATCTTTCAAACAAGGGTCCATATTGAAGAGATTCTTCCTGGATATAAATGTTTGCATTTGCCTTGGCAATCTCAGAAGTCATTTGTAATTTAAAAGACACAAGTGTAACCCAGACCCTAAAAAAATATAACATGTTAGCAAAGGAGATTATACACCCACAAAATGTATTAATTCAAAAATTTAGGACTAATAGACTAAAAGGAAGGAAGGGAAGAAGGAAGGGAGAGGAGGAGGAAGGGTTCCTGGGTTCAGCTAAACAGCAACTACCTTCACATTTATAAGAATGCTAGACTGGGGATGTGGAGATGGGAGGTTCTATTCCTCTACAGAGGAAGTAGGAAAGAGGGCCTTATGCTATAACCTAAGAGAGGTAGGTTGTAACTGAGTTGGACACTCCTGACAGTAATAGTAAAATGCTAACATCAATTATCAAAGGATTACAGGGGTTCTAATTTGTCTGAGATAGTTGATATTGTGCTTACTTAAAGTAGAAAGATGGGCTATAAGATGGACCAAACACCTAGCCAGTTTTATTGCTCTATGTGGCATTAAAAGCCATTTAAATTTTATTAAATGTGATTGTTCTCTTTACCCCTGAATTAGCAATGGGTGCTGAAAACTTCTAACCAATGCCACAGAACATGCAGCCAGGTACACATTCAGGTCTCATTAACGATCACTCCAGGGCTTCCCTGGTGGCGCAGTGGTTGAGAATCTGCCTGGCAATGCAGGGGACACGGGTTCGAGCCCCGGTCTGGGAAGATCCCACATGCCGCCGAGCAACAGGGCCCATGAGCCACAATTACTGAGCCTGCGTGTCTGGAGCCTGTGCTCCGCAACAAGAGAGGCCGCGATAGTGAGAGGCCTGCGCACCGCGATGAAGAGTGGCCCCCGCCTGCCACAACTAGAGAAAGCCCTCGCACAGAAACAAAGACCCAACACAGCCATAAATAAATAAATAAATAAATAAATAAATAAATAAATAAATAAATAAATAAATAAAACAATCACTCCAATCGTGCTCTCACTGACCTTTCCTACTCTTCAACCTATGAAAACAGAGGTCTACAAAGGGTAAAGTGTGAGATACTTTTCAGATTATCCACCTCGAAAAGTGGTACTTTTTCCTTATGAGGGAGAGGTGTGCTCCCTACCACCATCACCAATCACATGAAGACAGGCATTTCACTCCCCCACCAAATACTTCTGCAGGTGACTTCCTCAGATGACCCCATGCCCATCTGAACAGATGAAGTAGAAGATTACAGAGGAGATGGCCTTTGAACTTGCTACTCTTTAGTATGGGGACACACCAGAGCAGTTTTGTGATTTACACAGAATGAACAGCTGAATCAGAGAAAGAGCTGGTCCTCATCATGAGTATTTTCTCTCAAACTATCATTTTTAAGACAACATTATTCTTCACTTCAGATCTTTCAAAGGATACTTTGTTACCTTTAATCACAGCATCAATAGAATCCACGGTGGCATTTTCTACCTCACATTTGTTCCAGGGTCTAGAATATGGCCCTAAGACAATGGGTTGGGCTTTCTTGAGCTGTGTCCTAAAATTTTCATTCCAAATCACATTGCTTTTGTAGTTTAAAATTATTTATTTAGCTATGAATCATGAAAAGATGGCGATGTTAAGTCGAAGTAAAAGGATTTCTTTTTACTGACAGTATAATTAGGACATTAGAGAGTTTTAGTGATAACAAGGGGAAAGGTGGAATCAATTTATGATCAGAATATTAAAACTCTGTTTTGCTACAGATAAAATTTGGTGTCAGTTTTCTGGGTGGCTATCTAAAAGAGGTCCAAGATCATCAGTTCCGCTTCTATTGGTGGTTCTCTGAGCATCTTTAGAGGAACTGGATAGGAGATGATTCAGAAGCTGGTTGGTGAACCACAGAAGGGCTGTTGGTCCTTAGGTGGGATTTTTGCCTTTATTCCTCCCAACAGAATTTTTACTTTAAGTTTGGCTAGATCCCTCCAGTTTCCTTTCAAGGACCCAAGATGATTCTTGAATCTTGGTTTTATTCTTTCGTTTACTCATTGTTTACCTTTGGGTAAATCATAAACTTTTCTCACCTAAGGGTCAAATCAGGAACCCCCTGGCACTGTCCATTGGGGCAATGAAGGCAGTTTCATGAGGGCCTATTTCCTGAGTAGTGGGCAGAGCTAGAGGTGGCAACAATGGGGAGCTGTTACCACCCCCAAGTCTAAAGGACCAGTTACCAGAATCTGTAGACTCCCTTAAAAGGCCATCCAACAGGAGCTGTGGCTTTCAGGGTAGAAATGCATTCATTGTAAACCTGAGGTCCAGATAGAGTGGAGCCAGTGGAACCACGATTACACTTTTTCAAGATTCTGATTTTCTGATGGCCTTATATTGGCTCAATCCAGCCAGAACCCATGTTTGATCCATGAGTCATGAGAATCCAGTGATTCTGACTCCAAATATCACTTCCTAAACTAGAGAGCAAGCTGAAAAATGGACGTGGAGGTGCCAAGAGAGACTTCCCAGCACAATATTTTTCTTCTATATTAAGATTTATATGGATCAATAAGTAATAATTACCTTTCAAAGCTAGAGGATTATTAGGCATTTCAAAGTGAAATCCAAGGTCTCCTGAAATACACTTTAACTCATGCAGACACCTGATATTATAAGTTGCTTCTGGGAGAGAAAAAAAGAGTGGAATAAGCTCAGTATAGGGAATTCTAGAAGGCGAAGGAGGCAACCATATTCAAGGTGCAGAATTGGAGTTAGACTGACCTGGGGTGAGTCTCTCCTGGGCCACTTACTACATGTGTAAACTTGAGTAAATTACTTCACTTCTCCCTAGACCTCAGTTTCCTCATATCAACAGTGTGACTGTTAAGAGTATGTACATAATGCTTGACCCAAAGTATTATTATTATTATTATTATTGGTGTTATTATTATTATTAAAGTCTGAAGTTAAGATGGAGAGACAGAAACTCTACTAGGGAGTCATTACATGGTTTCAAAACAAAATCATGGGGAAACACATGGGCAACCATGGGTTCCATGTGCAGCTATAAGTTAAATTGTGGTATTCAGTGACCAAAGGACCTGCACACCTCCAGAATCATAAAGTGGTGCTTCTGGTTTACAATGTTGTGTTAGCTTCTACTGCACAGCAAAATGAATCAGCCATACATACACATATACATATATCCCCTCCCTTTTGTATTTCCTTCCCATTTAGGACACCACAGTGCATTAAGTAGAGTTCCCTGTGCTATACAGTATGTTCTCCTCAGTTGTCTATTTTATACTTAGTATCAATAGTGTATGTGTGTCAATCCCAATCTCCCAATTCCTCCCACCCCACCCCTTTTCTGCTTTGTATCATACATTTGTTCTCTATGTCTGTGTCTCTACTTCTGCTTTGCAAATCTATACCATTTTTCTAGATTCCACATATATGCATTAATATACAATATTTGTTTTCCTTTTTATGACTTACTTCACTCTGTATGACACTCTCTAGGTCCATCCATGTCTCTACAAATGACCCAATTTCGTTCCTTTTTATGGCTGAGTAATATTGCATTGTATATATGTACCACATGTTCTCTATCCATTCCTCTATTGATGGACATTTAACATTGTCGTCTTTAAATTGCAACATTCATTTCTGGGACACATCAAAGCCAAACAGGCTGTAACCTGGCTCCAAAAGACAGGAAGGTTTTGTCCTAAGCTTATAGTATCCCCCAAACTCCAAGATATACTAGTCTGTGAGACATGGCTAGGCCTTTCTACAAGTGTCTCAGTCAGGGTCCAAATATAAAAAAATGGCACACTCAAGGAATTAATAAAAGAGGAGTTATTGAAGGGACTGTTTATAGAGGTGAGGGCAAGAAGGAGAAAAGCCAATAAGGACTGACATTGTCACCCTTAAGCCAGAAAGGGCATTGGGAATGAATAAGTTACTAGAACCCAGCTTTAGCCATAAGAGAGGAACCACCTAATAGGAGCTGTGGCTGTAGGTAAAAGAACACAGCCTCCATTGACACCATAAGCCACTGTGAGTGGGGGAGTGAGGGTATTATGAGATATGGTGCAACATGACCTCCCATTGGACAAGCCCAACTAGAAGCCACATGGCCAGGGAACCTGAGTGAGTGATACACTCTGAGAGGTCAGCCTCCTTCCAGTACACAGAGCAGGGCAGAGAAGTGTACAGAATAGATCTACAAGGATGACAGAGAATAACCAGCACAAGTTTTGTGAATTCAAATTAAAATTAAGACCAGATGTAAAATTATCCTTAAGAAAAGATGGATTCCATATTCAGACCAGAGAATTATTGCCAGTTCTTGAGAGAACACAAGGAAATGAAAGCTACCCAACACGTTTTAACAGAGCTGGTTGAAGCACACAGCCAAGCAACAGAAACACTTCATAATATTCTGCCTTTTTAGCAGATATTTAAAAATATTCTGGGCCTAGCTTCAATGCCCATTCCAGAGCCCCAGCTCACTCCAGGCCTCACCAGCTGGTATATGTCTCTTTTATTCCCTACTAAAGTACTTGAGAGATATGTGACTTGAAGTTGAGCCTAAACCCTCTCTGGCTACTTGGCACCGTAACTAGAAGGATTGTTCTCTGCTTGTATCATCACAAAGGTAATACCCACAGCTTCTGCAGGATTTCAGCAAACAGCCCCTTCCCTGAAGTGCTCATAGATGCAGTGAGTATTGGAGTCTGACAGGTTTTCCCTATTTAGTCGTCCTTCTGTATGGATATAGTTCTTCTGGAAAGGCATTTCATGCTGCAGCAACCTGAGCTCAAATGTTAGGAAAGGTTATCTCTGGATAACAGTGGTTTAAGTGATTGTTTCTCTTCCTACTTCTCTATATTTTCCAAAATCTCTGATATTCAAGAATTTTTTTTTTATGTCAGAAAGTGTTCTGCCTATGTTTTCCTCTAAGAGTTTTATAGGGTCCAGTCTCACATTTAGGTCTTTAATCCATTTTGAGCTTATTTTTAAGTATGGTGTTAAAGAATGTCTTAATTTCATATTTTATTACATAGCTGTCCAGTTTTCCCAGCACCATTTATTGAAGAGATTGTCTTTTCCCCATTGTATAGTCTTCCTCCTTTGTCAAGATTAATTGACCATAGGTGCGTGGGTTTATTTCTGAGATTTCTATCCTATTCCATTGACCTATATTTCTATTTTTGTGCCAGTACAATACTGTTTTGATGAATATAGCTTTGTAGTATAGTCTGAAGTCAGGGAGTCTGATTCCTCCAGCTCTGTTTTTCTTTCTCAAGATTGCTTTGGCTATTCAGGGTCTTTGGGCCTCCATACAAATTTTAAGATTTTTTTTACAGCCACTATGTGGAACTGTATATATGTTCCTTAAAAAACTAAAAATAGAGCTACCATATGATCCTGCAATCCCACTCCTGGGCATATATCCAGAGAAAAATATGGTCCAAAAGGATACATGCACCCAATGTTCATTGCAGCACTGTTTAATATAGTCAAGACATGGAAGCCACCTAAATGTTCATCGACAGAGGAATGGATAAAGAAGATGTGGTACATATATACAGTGGAATATTACCCAGCCATTAAAAAGAATGAAATAATGCCATTTGCAGCAACATGGATTGACCTAGAGATTGTCATACTGAGTGAAGTAAGTCAGACAGAGAAAGAGAAATATCGTATGATATTGCTTATATGTGGAATCTAAAAAGAAATGATACAAATGAACTTATTTACAAAATAGAAACAGACTCATAGACTTAGTGAGTGAACTTATGGTTACCAGGGGGAAAGGTGGGAGAAAGAGATAGTTAGAGATTTAAGATTGACATGTACACACTGTTATATTTAAAATGGATAACCAACAAGGACTTACTGTACAGCACAGGGAACTCTGTTCAATATTATGTAACAACCTACATGGGAAAAGAATTTGCAAAAGAATAGATACATGTATATGTATAACTGAATCACTTTGCTGTACACCTGAAACTATCACAACACTGTTAATTAGCTATACTCCAATATAAAAAAAAAATAGATTTTTTTTTAAAAAGTAATTTTTTAACTGAGCCCTAGTGTTTTAAAAAGTTTCTTATTGGCAATAAAACATAACTTTGTATGCAGAGAAAGATGAAGGATAAAACAAAAGATTGGAATAAACTGAGGTCTTCTTTTTATAGGCTTGATTTTCAGTAGTCCTGCATCCAGCAGCAATACCACTTGTTTTATCTTTGAAGTTCATAATATATCATGAACAAGCTGGGTTTATCTAAGGAATACAAGGAGTTTTCAAATATAAAATAAATCAATATAACTTACCACATTAATAGACTAGTGAAAAAATAGATATATTAACAACCCAAGTAATGCAAAATAAAAGCAATGAACAAGATTCTATTTTAGTATATTTTTAAAAGCCTCTTATATGAGAAAAATAGGAAGAAACTCTTTGTTTAATAAAGATTAAATGCCAAAACTAAAGACGTCAAACATTATGCTTAATGAGAAACTTTATGTGTATTTCCTATAAGAATGAGAACAAACAAGGCTATTCACTAATAGAATTACTATTTAATCTAGTATTAAACAGCAGAAAATATAGAAAAAGTGAGAGAGAAATAAAGAGCTTATAAGTATTATGGAAAGAAATAAAATGTTATTTGTAAATACTATAATCATCTACCTAGGAAAACCATCAATCTCAACAGACAAACTATTAAAGTAATTAGAGTGAATTTATCATGACTGCCAGATATGTGGTCAAACTACAAAAATCAGTAGTATTGTTCTACACTAACAATAATTACTTAGAACATGTAATACAGATAAGATTTATTCATAATAACAATAAAATTATAAACTATCTTGAAGCTAAGTTAACCAAAAATTCACAAGAAAATAGATAAAAATTTTAAATGCTAATAAAGGACATAGAAGGTGAGTTCTATGGAGAGAGAGTTCAGGCTCCTAAGTAGGAAGACAATATTATAAAGCTGTTAATGGTCTCCAATTTAATCTACAAATATAATAGCATCCCAACCAAAATTAGATTTCTTTGAAGAATTGAATAGACATATGCCTATTTATGTGGAAGAATAAAAGCCCACATGTAGCTAAGTCAACCTTTAAAAAGAAGAGGAAAGAGGAAACTCAATGTACCTGATGTTGACATACCTCAAAGTCACAGTTAGAAAAATCGGGATGATGTTGGCAAAACAAAACAAAACAAAACAAAAATAAAGCAGGCAAATAACAAATAAAACAGAATAGAACTCAGAGAACGATGCACACTTATATGAGAAGTTAATATATGATAAGGCTGGAACCATAAATTGATGGGTAAGGATAAAGGAAAGATTGTTCCATAGATGATGTAGTCAAAAATTATTCACTATGTGGAGAAAATAAAAGTGAATCTCTGCACACCAACACTTAAAGGGTGGACTCTAAATGTGAAAACTGTGACCTTGAAGGGAAGAAAGACTCCTTAATAAGCAGTTTTTTAAAAAGGAATAGGAACTTCCCTGGTGGTCCAGTGGCTAAGACTCTGTGCTCCCACTTCAGGGGCACGGGTTCAATCTCTGGTTGGGGAACTAAGATTCAGCATGCCATATGGTGTGGCAAAAAAAAAAAAAAAAAGAGAAAGAGAGAGAGAGAATAAATAAACAAATTTAAATCAAAAATATTTTTCAAGCCAAAGAAGAGACAAGAACCACAATGGGAAAAAAAAAAAAAAAAAAAGAGCAAAGAATACAGCGAATACAGCTAGGCAATTTACAGAGATGCCCAAGGGTTAACAAGCATATGAAAAGATGTCCAAAATCATTAGACACTGGAAAAATTAAAATTAAAATTACAAAGATATATTTCTGTATACATATTAGTCTTCCAAAAAGGAAAGCTGAAACAAGAAATATTGACGGAGATGTGGGGATAGAGTCATCCTTATTCACTGCTGGTGAGAGCAGACTCTTGTTGATCGTCCAGAGTACAAAATGACACTTCTTGGTCAAAAGGAGAATAGAGATGTCCAATGACCTAGCCATTCCATCCCTGGGTTTATGAATTAAAAATATTTTCGCACAGAGTATAAGAAAGGGGATGTTAACTGCAGCATTATTTTTGGAGGCAATTGGCTGTCAATCCTTTAGAAAGGAGATACATGTCTAAGAAACTGCTGGCTTATCACCAAGTCTTTTTCTTCATCTTCCAGTAGAAAAGAAGCACATTTCTTAGCCTCCCCTTGAGATTAGGTGTAAACCCATGGCTGAATTCCAGAAAAAGGAATGTTTGGCCAGAATTTAATAGACCACTTTCAGACCCGGCCATAAAAACCTCCTCAGTGCAACCCTTCCTGCTCCTTCTTCCAGCCAACTGGCTTGAATGAAGAAAATCCCTAGAGCAGGATGGGATCCATGTGTTGAATATTGTGGAGCTGCAAGATGCAAGGAGCCTAGGTCCCTGAATCACCCCTTGGAGAAAAACCACATGACTAAGAGCACTAACTTTGGACTATTAATTCAGTTTCAACTTCATTGACTAATCTGATATTTTGTTAAGCCCCTGAAATGCGAAGGGTTTACTGGTTACATGAGTAGTGTTACCTTAACTAATATAATAGATAAAATGTGATAGATGCACACCATTGAGTATGCAATAGACTAAATGCATGTGTCTCCCCAAAATTCATGTGTGAAACCTAATCCCCAATGGGATAGTATTTAAAGGAGGGGCTTTGGGGAGGTAATTAGGTCATGAGGGCAAACCCCTCCTGAATGGGATTAGTGACCATGGAAAAGAGATCTCAGTGAGCTTCCTCATCCCTTCCATTGTATGAGGGCACAAGAAGATGGCTGTCTATGAACCAGGTGCCTTAAACATTAAACATTTTATAACGTGAGGTTGTAGAGGAAGAACGAGCAGCAGAATGAGACTGTGTATGGGGTAAAAGGAAATAAGTAAATGTGTGACTGAATAAGTAAATTAATAAATTTAGAGAGTTTCATGCATAGGCTAATAGTGATAAATGTAACATGTACCAACAGATATTTATTTCTTATAGTTCTTGGGGGTTGGAAGTCTAGATCAGGGTCCAGCATTGCTGGGTTCTAATGAGGGCTTTGTTCCTGGCTTGTAGATGGCTACTTTCTCACTGTGACCTCAGATGGTCAGGCAGGGAGAGAGAGAGAGAGAGAGAGAGCAAGCTTTCTGCTGTTTCTTTTTTTAACCCCAGCTTTATTGAGCTATAATCGACATATAACATTGTGTATGTTTAAGGTGTACAACCTGGGGTTTAATACACTTAAATATTGGGAAATGATTACTGTGGTATCATTAGCTAGTACCTCCATCACATCACATAATTTCCATTTCTTTTTTGTGGTGAGAACATTTAAGATCTACTCTCAAAGCAACTTTCAAATATATAAAACTGTATTGTTAACTATAATCACCTTGCTGTACATTAGATTCTTAAAACGTATTCATCTTATAACTGAAAATTTGTACCCTTTGACAAACGTCTCCCCATTTCTTCCACCCAGACCCCAGGAACCCCCATTCTACTCTCTGTTTCTATGAGTTTGATCTTTTTAGATTCCACATATAAGTCATACCATGCAGTATTTATCTTTCTCTGTCTGACTTAGTCCACTTAGCATAGTGTTCTCAAGGTACATCCACATTGTTACAAATGGCAGGATTTCCTTTTTTCTCATGACTGAATTATATTCCATTGTATATATACCATATCTTCTTTATCTATTCATCTGTATACAGGCATGGGTTTTTTCCATATATTGGCTATTGAGAATAATGCTGTAATGAAGATGGAAGTGCATCTATCTCTTTGAGATCCTGATTTCATTTCCTTTGGAAAAATACCCAGAAATGGAATTGCTATCATATGATAGTTCTATTTTTAATTTTTTGAGGAAACTCCATACCATTTTCCACAGTGGCTATACCAATTTACATTTCCACAAAAATACCTAAGGTTCCCTTTTCTCCACATTCTCACCTACACTAATCACTTGTCTTGTTGATAATAGCCATTCCAAAAGGTATGAGATGGCATCTCATTGTGGTTTTGATTTGCACTTCCCTGATGGTTAGTAGTGCTGAGCACCTTTTCGTGTGCTTGTTGGTCATTTGTATGCCTTCTCTGAAAAAAACGTCTATTCAGTACCTCTGCTCATTTTAAAATCAGATTATTTGGTTTTTTGGCTATTGAGTTGCATGTGTTCTTTATATATTTTTAATATTAAGCCCAATTTCTCCCATTCCATAGGTTGCCTTTTCATTTTGTTGATTGTTTCTTCTGCTGTGCAGAAGTTTTTTAATTTGATGTAGTCCCACTTGTTGATTTTTTCTTTTGCTTTTCATGTCATATCCAAAAAATCATTGCCAAGACCAATATAAAGATGTATTCCCCCTGTTTTCTTCTAGTTTGTTGATTTCAGGTTTTACATTTAAGTTAATTCATTTTGAGTTCATTTGTGTGAGTAGTATAAGATAGAGGACAAATTTCATTCTTCTGCCTATGGTTATTTAGTTTTTCCACTACCATTTACTGAAGCAACTATCCTTTTCCCTTGAGTATTCTTGGTTCTTTTGTCAAATATTAGTTGGTCCTATATTCAGGGTTTATTTCTGGACTCTAGATTCTGTTCCTTTAGGCTATGTGCCTTATTTTATGATAGTACAATACCATTTTGATTACTATAGGTTTATAGTATTGCTTGAAATCAGGAAATGTGATGCTCCAGCTTTGTTCTTTTTTCCCATGGTTGCTTTGGCTATTGGATTCTTTCATGGTTCCATACAAATTTCAGGATTATTTTTTCTATTTCCGTGAAAAATGCCATTGGAATTTTGATAGGAATTGCATTTAGTCTATAGATGGCTCTGGGTAGTATAGACACTTTAATAATATTAATTCTTCTGATCCATGAACATGAGACATCTTTTCATTTATTTGTGTTTTCTTCAATTTCTTTCATCAAAGTCTTATAAATGTCAGAGTACAGATCTTTCACATCCTTGGTTAAATTAATTCCTAAGTACTTTATTGTTTTTTGATGCTATTGTGAATGGGATTATTTTCTTTACCTCTTTTTCATATACTTCATAGTTAGTGTATAGAAATGAAACATTTTTCTCTATATATTGATTTTGTATCCTGCAACTTTACTGAATTTGCTAATTAGTTTTAACAGGTTTTTTTGTGGGGGAGTCTTTAAGATTTTCTACATATAAAATTATATCATCTGCAAACAAAGACAATTTAACTTCTTCCTTTCTGACTTGGATGCCTTTTATTTCTTTTTCTTGACTGATTTTTCTGGCTAGGACTTCCAGTGCTATGTTGAAAAGGACTCATGAAAGTGGGACCCTTGTTGTGTTTCTGATCTTAGAGGAAAAGCTTTCAACCTTTCACCCTTGAGTAAGATGTTGGCTGTGGGTTTGTCACATGTGGTCTATATTGTGTTGAGTTATGTTATTTCTATAGCCAATTTGTTGAGTTTTTATCATGAAAGGATGTTATATTTTGTCAAATGATTGTTTTGCATCTATTAGGATAATAATATAATTTTATCTCTCATTCTATTAATGTGGTGTAGCACATTTATTGATATATGGTGAAACATCTTTGCAGCACAAAGATATATTCCTCTTGATCATGGTGTATGATCCTTTCAATGTGCTGTTGAATTTGGTTTGCTAGTATTTTGTCAAGAATTTTTACATTCATATTCATCAGGGATACTTAGGTGCTCCAAAATTGGGTACATATGTATTTATGTTTGCTATATCTTCTTCATCACTAAATAACAACATTCTTTGTCTCCTGTTACCATTTTGTGCTTAAAGTCTATTTTGCTTGATATAAATATAGTTATTCTTGCTCTCTTTTGGTTTCCACTTGCAAGAAATATCTTTTTTCATCCCATCACTTTGGGCCTATGTATGTCTTTAAAGCTGAAGTGAGTCTCTTGTAGACAGAATGTAGCTGGGTCTTACCATTTATAATTTAGAGTAATTATTGATAGGTAAGGACTTATAATGCCATCTATTGTTTTCTGGCTGTTTTGCAGTTCCTTTTTTCCTTTCTTTCTCTCTTATTGCCTTCCTTTATGAACTGATGATTTTCCCTTGTGGTATCTTTGATTCCCTTCTCTTTATCTTTTGTGGATCTACTATAGGTTTCTCCTTTGTGGTTACCATGAAGTTTACATAAAACACCTTATAGATATAACGGTCTATTTCATGCTGACAACAACTTAACTTCAATCACATGAAAAATTCTATCCTTTTGCTCCCCCTTTTAGGTTTTTGATGTTACAATTTACCTATTTTGATATTGTGTATTCAATAACACATTTTTGTAGCTATAATTATTTTTAATGCTCTTGTCCTTTAACCTTTATACTAGAGTTAAGTGGTTAACACACCACCATATTGCAGTATTAGAGTATTCTGAATCTGACTATGTACTTACCTTTAACAGTGGTGTTGTATATTTTTATATATTTTCATGTTACTAATTACCTTCCTTTTATTTCATCTTGAAGAACTCCTCTTAGCATTTCTTATAAGGCTGGTCTAGCGGTGATGAATTCCCTCAGCTTTTGTTTTTCTGGTATAGTCTTTATCTTGCCTTCATTTCTGAAGGATAATTTTACCAAGTAGATTGTTCTTGGTTGGCAGTTCTTTCTTTTGTCTTTCAGCTCTTTAAATACATCATCTCATTCTTTCTTGGCCTGTAAGTTTTCTTCTGAGAAATCCACTAATAGCCTTGTGAGGGGTTCCCTTGTAAGTTACAAGTTTCTTTTCTCTTGCTGTTTTTAAGATTTTCTCATTGTCTCTGACTTTAGACAGTTTTACTATAATGTCGAGAGAATCTCTTTAAATTGATTTTGTTTGGTGACCTTTATGAACTTGGATATCCCAATTTCCCTCCAGATTTGGAAATTTCTCAGCCATTATTTCTTTAAATAAGCTTTCTGCACCCTTCTCCCTTTTTTTCTCTTTCTGGAACTCAAATAACTTGCAATTTGGTTCTTTTATGGTGTCCTATAGATCGTGGAGTTTTTCTTCACTCTTTTATTCTTTTTTCCTTTTTTCTCTTCTTAATGGATAATTTCAAAAGTCTTACCTTCTAATTCACAAATTTTTTCATCTGCTTTATCCGTTCTTCTGTAGATGCTCTACATTACTTTTTTTTTTTTTTATTTCATTTATTGTATTCTTCAGCTCCAGAATTTCCATTTGGTTCTTTTTTATGACTTCTATTTTGTTTCCATATTGTTTTCCTGATTTTGCTGAATTGTCTTTCTGTGTTATAGCTCATTGAGTTTCCTTAAAACAGCTATTTTGAATTCTTTATCAGGTAAATCAAAGCTCTCCATGCCTTTCTCATCAGTTACAGAAAGATTACTGTGATCACTTGGTGGTAACATGTATCCTTGATTTTTCATGTTCCTTGAAGTTTTGCATTGTTGTCTTCACATTTGAAATAGCAGTTACCTCTTCTAGTCTTTACTGAGTGTCCTCACCAATGTGTCTAAACTTGTAAATTTTTTGCTCCAACAGTGTGCTGAAACTTCTTCTCTGGAAACCTGGGTTTCCACAAAGTCTCTCTCATTCATGTGTGATTGTCTAAAAGAGTGTTTTCCAGGGTCTCCTGGACCACAGCCAAGAGGGGCTAGAGCCAGGTCAAGGGCCAATGAGGGATCCTCAACAGGGATCAAGATATGTATGCCTATTACTAGCTACATAGGTGGGTGAGATTCCTCCTGGATCCCTTGCTACATGGTTCTGATCCCACAGCTCTCACAGAGGCACTATTGTCTATTGATAGATGCTAAATTACTGTTGTTGTGGGGAAGACAAAAATGAGTGATGTCTTCTTGACGTCAAAGACTAGTGATGATGTCACTCCTGATGTCCCTTATAAAGGGCACTACTTCCATCATGAGGACTCTACCCCTCATGACCTTATCTAAACCTAATAACTTCCTAAAGCCTCCATCTCCAAATACTATCACATTAAGGGTTAAGTCTTCAATATATGAATTTTGGGAGACATAATTCAGTCCATAGCATCTGGTAAAAATTATTCTCAAATTCTACTCAACCCCACAAAAGTTAGATCAACCTACAAGATTTTGTATAATGTCACAGCAGGAAGGCCACTCAGAAGCAAAGGAGGAACAAGACTCAAAGAGAGGAAAGGAAATCTCTTCTGATGCCTGCAAAACCCCCTGAAACTAGTTACAAAGGAAATGCTAATTAGGCCATAATAGCACCCAGAAATGGGCCGAAATACCAGTTCCAATTGTTGAAAGGAGCATGGCAGTTCTTTGCAAAGAGTCTAATCTCCTTTGTTTTTTGCATAGGGATGAGTACCTGGGACAGTGCTGAACTGATGTATGCTGTTGTCTGAGTCAGTCCTTCACACCTTACTATAGGAAAAAAAAAAAAAAACTGAATCAGAGAAACCATAAGCACATATACACTCACATACACCTAGTCTCAAGCAGCACTAAATTACCTGAAAGTGTCTCAATTAAAGAGAATTACTGCCTCCTTTAAGCTGCAATCATAGCCATTATGTATCATCGGGCCTAAATCAGTTCCCTGGGAGATGTCCTGATTAAGCGGATTTCCCAATTAAACCTGTCCCAGTTAAGTGGAGCATACCATTCTGATTAGATTCCTAATTTATATGGGAGGCTATATACTTTATATAAAGGGGAAAAGGGAGTTGAAGAAAGTTGTCAGCCTCTGAAGTTTCTCCTTGTGACTTTTTTCTTCCAATAACAAACCATCCCCCTTTTCTGACAAACAGAGGCACTTACTAGCCAAAGTAGTTCTAAACCTCTTAAATAAAATGTGAAATGTTCCTTATGGGGTCAAAACTGCTCTTCAAGAACTGTCAGAAACATCACAGTCATCCCCTGTGGGGCAGACCCTTTGATGGGTCAGCAGCAGCGACAGAAACATAGAGGAAAAGAGTGAACGTAATGTCCAGGATGGGACACACAGAGTTTTTTGTACTTTAAAAAAAATATTTTGCAGTGTTCTTTGTCACAAACACAAGTTAATAAATAAATGCATGAGTAAGTGAATGGCACACCTGACCATGGGGGCAGGATGAAAAGTTAAAGCATATCACTGTTGTACTTGCTGACATCCTAAGTCACAAAATAAGGGGAAATGTTGACCTCAAAACTACACTGAAAATCTGAAAATATATTTGGCTTCACTATTAGCCAAATCACAGTGAACACAGTGTCAAATGAAATGACAAACCCATGAATGCCCCTTTGGAATCGTGTCATGCAGGACTTTCTGGAGAGGTTCAAATATAGTCCTATGAGGAGACAGTGACTGGTATGAGTTTGAAATTGTCACCTAATGTCTTCAACTTTCAGTTTCCTCATCTACCATATGTATTATTGAGCTTAAGCTGTTCCCTGGGAGATGTTTGGACCAAATAATTTCATAGGTCATAGCCAAACTTTACATTCTGTAAAATTCAAGTATCTACTAGAAGGAGTCACAGAACTTAGCAGAATTGTTATACCCATAATTATGGTATATTACAGCAGAAGGATACAGATTAAAATCAGCAATGGAAAAAGGTGTATAGGAAAGAATCCAGAAGGTGCTAGGGACAAGCTTCCAGTTGTCTTCTCCCAGTGGAGTCACGTGGACAACACTTAATTCCAGCAATGATGTTTGGCAATACTCATGGAGTATTGTCAACCTGGGGAGCTCACCTAAGCCTTGGTGTCTGGTATTTTTATTAAGGGTCAGTCATGTCAGCATGAGTGACCATCTGCATGGATGACTTTGCTCTCCAGAGCTGATACTGCAGCCCAAGGTCCCCAGCATAAATCACATTACCGGCATTAACTACCCGGCATAGCCCAAGGCCCAGGTAAACAAATATACTCTTAATAGGCAGGACAGCCCAAAGACTTAGAGGTTACCTCCCAAAAGGTAAGCAGAGACCAACTTTTCTTTCCAGTGTTCAGAGTTTGGAAAACTGGACCTGCTGAGTTAATTCTTTACTACGCAATGTCTCTTCACGTTGTCTCAAAATAGCTGAAGACTCCCAGAGCAACTGTCCCAAAAAGAAACCACAGAAACCACATGGCACTATCCTAGGCTTGAAATTCACACAGCATAACTCTGTTCTATTCATCAAGTCAGTCATGAAGCTCTGCCGATGTTCAAGGGTTCAGACAGAGACTCCACCTCCTGATAAGAAGAATATCAAAGCAATTCTAGGTGGATTTTTAAAACCACTCAGTCACAAAGGCACAGAGAAACATCTTCCTGTCTCTCCTGACTACTATGAAGTATTTTTTTCTTTTTGCCTCAGCCTAAGGAGAAAGCACTGTCAAGTCAAAAGAAATAAGCACAGAGAATTCTTTCAAGGCAAAAATGCAAAGTCTAGGCTCAAACACAGAAACTTCTGTTGGCCTGAGGAGACGATTTATCTGAGTGACTTAGCACTGCTGCCTGATGTGGGCAAGGCATCCTAGAGACCTCAGTGCTCCCCAGGTGGCCCTGAAGCAGCCGTGGTCCCTTTCACCAGATTTGCCTGAAGGAAGTGCATCTGTTCATAAAACTTGCCGACTAGACTTCCTTTTTTTCTCCTTTTCCTGTTTTTTCCTCCTACTAATTCTGTGTATAGAATTCTGTATGAATATCTTTCTTAAATGCTATCAGTCCTGTTAAAGAAACAACATCTATATAACACACATGATAGAGGTTTATACAAGAAAATATTTATTTTTGTGTGGATTACGGGGGAAGAGAGACTTGAGACCTTTACTTCACAGCCCGTCATATTTATGACCCAGTTATATCCCCCATGAAAACATGACTTTTTACTTATTCCATTCAGCGTTTTACATTTAGCTCGCTCCCTTAATTTCAAACTTTCAGAAATTGAATTTTCCTTTGGGGAATGACCCTAAACCTTTCAGAAGACAGAAGGATTCTTGGCCTTGGAGAGAAAACATGGAATTTCCAGACCAATGAGCCTCTCGCCAATGTAAGTCCCAACCTCCCTCCATAGAGGAGAATTTTTATAGGTGGTCTCTAACACAATGGATAAAAGCTCAACTGTTCAGAGAAACATCCTGCCCATTCACATCCATCCCCTGACTGGAAATCAGTTACACAACTGTGCCAAGGGAAAAACAGTCTACAGAAATGTTTATCGAACACGTAAAGCCAGAAAGCAGTGAAGAGGAATCCTAATGATTCCCTTGCAGATGTCTGTTTTGCAAGACAGTTCTCAATGCAGCCACCTAACAAGTGAAAGCACAGCAATCTTGGCTTGAAATCTTTCTGCAAACAACATCTCATTTTGGAGAAGGCCGTCATTGGCAATGGTCATCATGGCTTAGAAACTAAACTCTTCCTAAGTAGTTACATCATGTTCCTTTGGATCTTGGTCAAACTTTTATTTCAAAGTGAACATGTGCAGAACACGTAAAGGAAGAAGATGAAGTCAGGGGAGCTTTTTGTATAGGATTATTTTTCTAGGCTTCCAAAGGAAGGAGACTTATTTGTAGTGCTAAGAACATCATAGATGGTTAAGACAAAAAATGATTTTGAAGCTTAATTTAAATTTTACCCTTCTGGCTATTTGTGTTTGAATTTCATTTCACTTCTTAAACAATAAAGTAGCTTGGACAGTTTTGAGTGTGTGGTTAAGCCTTTTAATTTCCTGGCCCTCATGCACTACTGCTCACAGAGCAAGGTGACTGCCCTTTGCACAGCAGCTGAATTTTTTAATTGTTCATTGATATCTTTGGCTTAACATGAACAAAATATTTTGTGTACATGTGCTATTGCTACATCCATCCAAACCAAATTTCTATGACATATGGGTCCTTCATTTTGGTAGCAACTGCTCTTATATACTGTTAACCACCCCATGACAACCTATAGATAACAATTCTTCAAAGACATGACCCACATCTTAAACAGAATGAAAGGAGAACTGAAGAAATTCTAAATCCTTTTATACTTCTGAATAAAGTCTTTCTTTGCTGATGCTAGGACTCAGCCATTGCAGAAAAATATTTTCCAAATAACAAGGAAGTCATTTTAAGTATCTGGAGAAGTCTTTTTCTTTTCAGTGGACTGGAGATCTTTTAACATCAAGTGTAGTTTCTCTGGAAGTAGATCTTTGTAATCAGAATGCAATGGCACCATAAATTGACCACTGTATGAATCAGCCTGAGTGTGTTTCACCCTTTCTTTACCATCTGATTGTGTGTTCTTTCATACTCTGGTTTGTCTCAGGACCAGCTGTTTTGTTTTGTTTTATTTTCAGATTAGCAGAGTGTAGAGCCAGTATGATGAATGATTCAAGGCTGAGAGAACGAAGTCTTGTTTCCCGAAAGCAGTATGTTCAAGTGCAGATACACCCATTCTTGCTTTTTATTATTAATTGGGTCAAAAGTGTGTGACATATGAAAACACAACAGAGGGCATACTATCTCTATTTACTTTTGTTGGGTCTCAACTTCAACATGTCATTTTGCAGGAGAATTTATATGTAAGTAACATTCATGGATCTCCAACTATCACTGTGATAAGTGCACACAAGAGGCAAAGATTACTGATTCCTTGCTCTCACTTTTCAAGGAGCTTACATTCGAGTGGGAGAGGGTGAAGAGGCAAAAATGTACGGAAACAATATAGGTACATATAGGAGAAGAAATGGGAGAAGCCTGGGAGCAGGGTGGATGTCAGAGTTGAACAATGATATGGAGGCAGAAGAATAAACTAAATGGAAGAAGGGCTGTTTGAAAATCTCAACAGGGAGACCTTCAAGATGACGGAGGAGTGAGAAGTGGAGATCGCCTTCCTCCCCACAAACATATCAGAAATACATCTACATGTGGAAAAACTCCTACAGAACACCTAGTGAACGCTGGCAGAAGACCTCAGACTTCCCAAAAGGCAAGAAACTCCCCATGTAACTGGTAGGGCAAAAGAAAAAAGAAAAAACAAAGACAAAAGAATAGGGACAGGACCTGCACCAGTGGGAGGGAGCTGTGAAGGAGGAAAAGTTTCCACACACTAGGAAGCCCCTTCACTGGTGGAGACAGGGGGTGGTGGGGGGAAGCTTCAGAGCCACGGAGGAGGGCGCAGCAACAGGGGTGCGGAGGGCAAAGCGTAGAGATTCCTGCAAAGAGGATAGGAGCCAACCAGCACTCACCAGCCCGAGAGGTTTGTCTGCTCACCCGCCGGGGCGGGCGGGGGCTGGGAGCTGAGGCTCAGGCTTTGGTCAGATCCCAGGGAGGGGACTGGGGTTGGCTGTGTGAACACAGCCTGAAGGGGGCTAGTGCACCACAGCTGGCCAGGAGGGAGTCTGGGAAAAAGTCTGGAACTGCCTAAGAGGCAAGAGACCATTGTTTCTGGGTGCACGAGGAGAGGGGATTCAGAGCACTGCCTAAATGAGCTCCAGAGATGGGCAAGAGCCGCGGCTATCAGTGTGGACACCAGAGACAAGCATGAGACACTAAGGCTGCTGCTGCAGCCACCAAGAAGCCTGTGAGCAAGCACAGGTTATTATCTCCACACCTCCCCTCCTGAGAGCCTGTGCAGCCCGCCACTGCCAGGGGTCCGTGATCCAGGGACAAGTTCCCCAGGAGAACACACAGCACGCCTCAGTCTGGTACAACATCACACTGGCCTCTGCCGCTGCAAGCTCGCCCTGCATTCCTTACCCCTTCCTCCCCGCCCCCCTCCCCCCCGTCTGAGTGAGCCAGAGCCCCTGAAGCAGCTGCTCCTTTAACACGGTCAGGTCTGAGCAAAGACCAGACGCCCTCAGGCAACCTACATGCAGAGTTGGGGCCAAATCTAAAGCTGAACCCCAGACACTGTGCGAACAAAGAAGAGAAAGGGAATCTCTCCCAGCAGCCTCAGGAGCGGCAGATTAAATCTCCACAATCAATTTGATGTACCCTGAATCTGTGGAATACCTGAATAGACAATGCATCATGCCAAAATTGAGGCAGTGGATTTGGGGAGCAACAATATACATATTTATTTCCTTTTTCTCTTTTTGACAGTGTGTATGTGTATGCTTCTTTGTGTGATTTTGTCTGTATGACTTTGCTTTTACCATTTATCCTAGGGTTCTGTCTGTCCGATTTTTTCGTTTGTTTCTTTTTTTTAGTATAGTTTTTAGCGATTGTTATCATTGGTGGATTTGTTTTTTGGTTTGGTTGCTCTCTTCTTTCTTTCTTTCTTTTTTATTTCTTTATTACTTTTTAATTTTTTTATTTTTAATAATTATTTTATTTTATTTTATTCTTTCTTTCTTTTTTTCTCCCTTTTCTTCTGAGTGAAGTGGCTGACAGGGTCTTGGCACTCTGGCCGGGTGTCAGGCTTGTGCATCTGAGGTGGGAAAGCTGAGTTCACGACACTGGTCCACGAGAGACCTCCCGGATCCATGTAATATTAAATGGTGAAAGCTCTCCCAGAAATCTCGATCTCAAGACAAAGACTCAGCTCCAATCAACGACCAGCAATCTACAGTGCTGGACACACTATGCCAAACAACTAGCAAGACAGGAACACAACCCCATCCATTAGCAGAGATTTTAGGCAGCAGAGGCTGCCCAAAATCATAGTAAGGTCACAGACACCCCAAAACACACCACTGGACGTGGTCCTGCTCACAAGAAAGACAAGATCCAGCCTCATCCTCCAGAACACAGGCACCAGTCCCCTCCACCAGGAAGCCTCCACAACCCACCGAACCAACCGTAGCCTCTGGGGGCAGACAACAAAAACAAAGGGAACTACGAACCTGCAGGCTGCAAAAAGGAGACCCCAAACACAGTAAGTTAAGCAAAATGAGAAGACAGAGAAACACACAGGAGATGAAGGAGGAAGGTAAAAACCCACAAAACCAAACAAATGAAAAGGAAATAGGCAGTCTACCTGAAAAAGAATTCAGAGTAATGATAGTAAAGATGATCCAAAGTATTGGAAAAAGAATGGAGAAAATAAAAGAAACCTTGAACAAGGACCTAGAAGAACTAAAGTGCAAACAAACAATGATGAAAACCACAATAAATGAAATTTAAAATTCTCTAAAAGGAATCAATCACAGAATAACTGAGGCAGAAGAAAGGATAAGTTACCCGGAAGATAAAACAGTGGAGATAACTACTGCAGAGCAGGATAAAGAAAAAAGAATTAAAAGAATTGAGGACAGTCTCAGAGACCTCTGGGACAGCATTAAACACACCAAGATTCGAATTATAGGGGTTCCAGAAGAAAAAGAGAAAAAGAAAGGAACTCAGAAAATATTTGAAGAGATTATAGTTGAAAACTTCCCTAATATGGGAAAGGAAATATTTAATCAAGTCCAGGAAGCACAGAGAGTCCTATACAGGATAATTCCAAGGAGAAACACACCAAGACACATATTAATCAAATTATCAAAAATTAAACACAAAAGAAATAAGAAGCAGCAAGGGAAAAACAACAAATAATATACAAGGGAATCTCCATAAGATTAACAGCTGATCTTTCAGCAGAAACTCGGCAAGCCAGAAAGGAGTGGCAGGACATATTTAAAGTTCAGAAAGGGAAAAACCTACAATTAAAATTACTCTAACCAGCAAGGATCTCATTCAGATTCGACAGAGAAATTAAAACCTTTACAGACAAGCAAAAGCTAAGAGAATTCATCACCACCAAACCAACTTTACAACAAATGCTAAAGGAACTTCTCTAGGCAGGAAACACAAGAGAAGGAAAAGACATACAATAACAAACACAAATCAATTAAGAAAACGGTAATAGGAACATACATAGCAATAATTACCTTAAATGTAAATGGTTTAATGCTCCAACCAAAAGACATAGACTGGCTGAATGGATACAAAAATGAGACCCTTATATAGGCTGTCTACCAGAGATCCACTTCAGACCTAGAGACACATACAGACTGAAAGTGAGGGGATGGAAAAAAATATTCCATATAAATGGAAATCAAAAGAAACCTGGAGTAACAATGCTCATATCAGACCAAATAGACTTTAAAATAAAGAGTGTTACAAGGGACAAAGAAGGACACTACATAATGATAAAGGGATTGATCCAAGAAGAATATATAACAATTGTAAATATTTATTCACGCAACATAGGAGCATCTCAATGCATAAGGCAAATGCTAACAGCCATAAAAGGGGAAATCGTCAGTAACAAAATCATAATAGGGGAATTTAATACCACACTTTCACCAATGAACAGATCATCCAAGATGAAAATAAATAAGGAAACACAAGCTTTAAATGACACATTAAACAACATTGACTTAATTGATAGTTATAGGACATTCCATCCAAAAACAACAGAATACACATTCTTCTCAAGTGCTCATGGAACATTCTCCAGGATAGATCATATCTTGGTCACAAATCAAGCCTTGATAAATCTAAGAAAATTGAAATCGTATTGAGTATCTTTTCTGACAACAAGGCTATGAGACTAGATAACAATGACAGGAAAAAATCTGTAAAAAATATAAAGACACATAGGCTAAACAATACACTACTTAATAACCAAGAGATCACTGAAGAAATCAAAGAAGAAATCAAAAAATACCTAGAAAGAAATGACAATGAAAATACGATGACCCAAAACCTATGGGATGAATCAAAAGTAGTTCTAAGAGGAAAGATTATAGCCATACAATCCTTCCTCAAGAAACAAGAAACATCTCAAATAAACAACTTAAACTTACACCTAAAGCAATTAGAGAAAGAAGAACAAAAAAAAACCAAATTCAGCAAAAGGAAAGAAATCATAGTGATCAAATCAGAAATAAATGAAAAAGAAATGAAGGAAATGATAGCAAAGATCAATAAAACTAAGACCTGGTTCTTTGAGAAGACACACAAAATTGATAAACCATTAGCCAGACTCATCAAGAAAAAAGGGAGAGGATTCAAATCAATAGAATTAGAAATGAAGAAGGAGAAGTAACAACTGACACTGCAGAAATATAAAGGATCATGAGAGATGACTACAAGCAACTATATGCCAATAAAATGGACAACCTGAAAGAAATGGACACATTCTTAGAAAAGCACAACCTTCTGAGACAGACCCAGGAAGAAATACAAAATATAAACAGACCAATCAAAAGCACTGAAATTGAGACTGTGATTAAAAATCCCATAACAAAAGCCCATAACCAGACGGCTTCATAGGCGAATTCTATCAAACATTTAGAGAAGAGCTAACACCTATCCTTCTCAAACTCTTCTAAAATATAGCAGAGAGAGGAACACTCCCAAACTCATTCTACAAGGCCACCATCCTCCTGATACAAAAACCAGAAAAAGATGTCACAGAGAAAAAAAACTACAGGCCAATATCACTGATGAACATAGATGCAAAAATCCTCAACAAAATATGGGCAAACAGAAATGAACAAGACATTAAAAGGTCATACACCATGATCAAGTGGGGTTTATCCCAGGAATGCAAGGATTCTTCAATATATGCAAATCAATCAATGTGATAAACCATATTAACAAATTGAAGAATAAAAACCATATGAAGGAAAAACCATGTGAAGGAAAACCATATGAATAAAAACCATATGAATAAAAACCATATGAAGGAAAAAATTATATATATATATACTTTTTTCCTTTTTCTCTTTCTGTGATTGTGTATGTGTGTGCTTCTTTCTGTGGTTTTGTCTCTATAGCTTTGTTTTACCATTTGCCCTAGGGTTCTGTTTGTCCGTTTTTTGTTTTTTGTTTTTGGGGTTTTTTTGTATAGTTTTTAGTGCTTGTAATCATTGGTGGATTTGTCTTTTGGTTTGGCTGCTCTCTTCTTTCTTCTTTTCTTTTTTATTGCTTTTTAAAACATTTTTAATAATATATTTTGTATTTTTTATTTAAATAAATTAATTTATTTTATTTTATTTTTTTGTTCCTTCTTTCTTTCTTTTTCTCCCTTTTCTTCTGAGCCATGTGGCTGACAGGGTCTTGCTGCTCCGGCCAGGTGCCAGGCCAGAGCCTCTGAGGTGGGAGAGCCAGGTTCAGGACATTGGTCCACCAGAGACTTCCAGCTCCATGTAATATCAAATGGCAAAAGCTCTCCCAGAGATCTCCATCTCAATGCTAAGACCCAGCTCTACCCAATGACCAGCAAGCTACAGTGCTGGACACCCTATGCCAAACAACTAGCAAGACAGGAGCAAAACCCCACCCATTAGCAGAGAGGCTGCCTAAAATCGTAATAAGTTCACAGACATGCCAGAGCACACCACCGGATGTGGTCCTACCCACTAGAAAGACAAGACACAGCCACATTCACCAGAACACAGGCACCACTCCCTTCCAACAGGAAGCCTACACAATCCACTAAGCCAACCTTACCCACTGGGGTCAGACAAAAAAACAATGGGAACTACGAACCTGCAGCCTGTGAAAAGCAGATCCCAAACACAGTATGTTAAGCAAAATGAGAAGACAGAGAAATACACAGCAGATGAAGAAGGAATGTAAAAACCAACTAGACCAAAAAAATGAAGAGGAAATAGGCAGTCTACCTGAAAAAGAATTCAGACTAATGATAGTGAAGATGATCCAAAATCTTGGAAATAGAATGGAGAAAATACATGAAACATTTAACCAGGACCTAGAAGAACTAAAAAGAAAACAAACAATGATGAACAACACAATAAATGCAATTAAAAATTCTCTAGAAGGAGGCAATAGCAGAATAACTGAAGCAGAAGAACGGATAAGCGACCTGAAAGATAAAAGAGTGGAAATAACTACCACAAGGCAGAATAAAGAAAAAAGAATGAAAAGAATTGAAGACAGTCTCAGAGACATCTGGGACAACATTAAACGCACCAACATTTGAATTATAGGGGTCCCAGAAGAAGAAGAGAATAAAAAAAGGACAGAGAAAATATTTAAAGAAATTATAGTTGAAAACTTCCCTAATATGGGAAAGGAAATAGTCAATCAAGTCTAGGAAGCACAGGGAGTCCCATACAGGATAAATGCAAGGAGAAACACGCCAAGACACATATTAATCAAACTATCAAAAATTAAATACAAAGAAAAAATATTAAAATCAGCAAGGGAAAAGCAACAAAAAACATACAAGGGAATCCCCATAACGTTAACAGCTTGTGTTTCAGCAGAAACTCTGCAAGTCAGAAGGAAGTGGTAGGACATATTTAAAGTGATGAAAGGGAAAATGATAAAACCAAGATTACTCTACCCAGAAAGATCTCATTCAGATTCAATGGAAAAATTAATACCTTTACAAACAAGCAAAATCTAAGAGAATTCAGCACACCAAACCAGATTTACAACAAATGCTAAAGGAACTTCTTTAGGCAGGAAACACAAGAGAAGGAAAAGACCTATAATAACAAACTCAAAACAGTTAAGAAAATGGTAATAGGAACATACATACCTATAATTATCTTAAATGTAAATGGATTAAATGCTCCAAACAAAAGACATAGACTGGCTGAATAGATACAAAAATAAGACCTGTATATATGCTGTCTAGAAGAGACCCAGTTCGTACCTAGGGACACATACAGACTGAAAGTGAGGGGATACAAACAGATATTCCATGTAAATGAAAATCAAAAGAAAGTTGGAGTAGCAATGCTCATATCAGACCAAATAGACTTTAAAATAAAGACTATTACAAGAGACAAAGATGGACACTACATAATGATCAAGGTATCAATCTAAGAAGAAGATACAACAATTGTAAATATTTATGCACCAAACATCAGAACACCTCAATACATAAGGCAAATGCTAATAGCCATAAAAGGGGAAATCGACAGTAACACAATCATAGTAGGGGACTTTAATACCCCACTTTCACCAATGGACAGATCATCCAAAATGAAAATCAATAAAGAAACACAAGCTTTAAATGATACATTAAACAAGATGGACTTAATTAATATTTGTAGGACATTCCACCCAAAAACAACAGAAGACACTTTCTTCTCAAATGCTCATAGAACATTCTCCAGGATAGATCATATCTTGCGTCACAAATCAAGCCTTGGTGAATTTAAGAAAATTGAAATCATATCAAGTATCTTTTCCAACCACAACACTATGAGATTAGATATCAATTATAGGAAAAGAAATCTGTAAAAAATACAAACACGTGGAGGCTAAACAATACACTACTGAATAACCAAGAGATCACTGAAGAAATCAAAGAGGAAATGAAAATATACCTAGAAACAAATGACAATGAAATCACGACGACTCAAAACCTATGGGAAGCAACAAAAGCAGATCTAAGAGGGAAGTTTATAGCAATAAAATCCTACCTCAAGAAACAAGAAACACCTCAGATAAACAACCTAACCTTACACCTAAAGCAATTAGAGAAAGAAGAACAAAAAAACCGCAAAGTTAGCAGAAGGAAAGAAATCATAAAGATCAGATCAGAAATAAATGAAACAGAAATGAAGGAAACGACACCAAAGATCAATAAAACTAAAAGTTGGTTCTTTGAGAAGATAAACAAAACTGGTAAACCATTAACCAGTCTCATCAAGAAATAAAAGGGAGAAGACTCAAATCAATAGAATTAGAAATAAAAAAAGAGAAATAACTATTGACACTGCAGAAATACAAAGGATCATGAGAGATTACTACAAGCAACTATATGCCAATAAAATGGACAACCTGGAAGAATTGGAAAAATTCTTAGAAAAGCTCAAACTTCCAAGACTGCACCAGGAAGAAATAGAAAATATAAACTGACCAATCACAAGCACTGAAATTGAAATTGTGATTAAAATTTCTTCCAACAAACAAAAGCACAAGACCAGAGGACTTCACAGGTGAATTCTATCAAACATTTAGAGAAAGCTAACACCTATCTTTCTCAAACTCTTCCAAAATATAGTAGAGGTAGGAACACACCCAAACTCATTCTACAAGGCCACCATCCCCCTGATACCAAAACCAGACAAAGATGTCACACAAAAAATAAAACTACTGGCCAATATCACTGACGAACATAGATGCAAAAATCCTCAACAAAATACTAGCAAACAGAATCCAACAACACCTTAAAAGGATCATACACTATGATCAAGTGAGATTTATCCCAGGAATGCAAAGATTATTCAACATATGCAAATCAATGATTGTAATAAACCATATTAAGAAATTGAAGGAGAAAAACCATATGATCATCTCAATAGATGCAGAAAAATCTTTTGACAAAATTCCACACCCATTTATGATAAAAACCCTCCAGAAGTAGGCAGAGAGGGGATTTACCTCAACCTAATAAGGGCCATAGATGACCAACCAAACCCACAGCCAACATTGTTCTCAATGGTGAAAAACTGAAACCATTTCCACTAAGATCAGGAGCAAGACAAGGTTGTCCACTCTCACCACTGTTATTCAACATAGTTTGGGAGTTTTAGCCACAGCAATCAGACAAGAATAAGAAATGAAAGGAATCCAAGTCGGAAAATAAGAAGTAAAACTGTCACTGTTTGCAGATGACATGATATTATACATAGAGAATCCTAAAAATGCTGCCAGAAAACTACTAAAGTTAATCAATGAATTTGGTAAAGTAGCAGGATACAAAATTAATGCACAGAAATCTCTTGCATTCTTATACACTAATGATGAAAAATCTGAAAGAGAAATTAAGTAAACACTCCCATTTACCACTGCAACAAAAAGAATAAAATACCTAGGAATAAATCTACCTAAGGACACAAAAGACCTGTATGCAGAAAACTATAAGGCACTGATGAAAGAAATTAAAGATGATACAAATAGATGGAGAGATATACCATGGTCTTGGATTGGAAGAATCAACATTGTGCAAATAACTATACTACCCAAAGCAATCTACAGCTTCAATGCAATCCCTATCAAACTACCCATGGCAGTTTTTACAGAACTAGAACAATTTGTATGGAAACACAGAAGACCCCGAATTGTCAAAGCAATCCTGAGAAAGGAAAACGGAACTGGAGGAATCATGCTCTTGGACTTCAGACTATACTACAAAGCTACAGTAATCAAGACAGTATGGTACTGGCACAAAAACAGAAATACAGATCAATGGATCTGTATGACAGACTCTAGGTCCATCCACCTCACTACAAATAACTCAATTTCATTTCTTTTTATGGCCAAGTAATATTCCATTGTATATATGTGCCACATCTTCTTTATCCATTCATCTGTCGATGGACACTTAGGTTTCTTCCATGTTCTGGCTATTGTAAATAGAGCTGCAATGAACATTATGGTAAATGACTTTTTTTGAATTATGGTTTTCTCATGGTATATGCCCAGGAGTGGGATTGCTAAGTCATATGGTAGTTCTATTTTTAGTTTTTTAAGGAACCTCTATACTGTTCTCCATAGTGGCTGTACAAATTTACATTCCCACCAACAGTGCAAGATGGTTCCCTTTTCTCCACACCCTCTCCAGCATTTATTGTTTGTAGATTTTTTGATGATGATGGCCATTCTGACTGGTGTGAGGCGATACCTAATTGTAGTTTTGATTTGTATTTCTCTAATGATTAGTGATGTTGAGCATTCTTTCATGGGTTTGTTGTCTTCCTAAAAGTTTTTAAATGTCATTCCTTCTTCTTTGGACACCCCACTATGATTTTACTTTCTCTTAATCTTTAAATATAGATGCAGTTGTTTGTCTGAGCTGGTTGAAGTGTTATTCTGCCTTTGAGCTTTATATTAATTACATTATTTTCTGGTCCCATGATTCTGGCCACATGTAGAATACTGTCAGCATGGATTTTCTACTGAAAAGGCAGGTACTACAATCCTACCCTTTAAAGAGAAAAGTATATTTCTAGTATCCTCACCTCTCAGTTTCTTCATGGAGGAGCAGAGAGTCAGAAGTGTTTTCTGAAAAGTCCCCTAGGGCCAGTTTGGGACAGACCCAGGCCTCCAGAATGATACCACTATGGTCCTTTATCCGCTAAACAAAGTTGCCTTCTTCCTTTGAAATTGGAAGAGATTAAGAACAAGACAAATCTTCAGGAAGTTTACCATATCTTCTGATCTCTTGAGAACATACTCCTACACTTGTCCCTATCCTCAATCCTCAATGTACACTACTATATATGAAGTAGGTGGCTGGTGAGGGCCTACTGTATAGCATCGAAGAAAAAAAAAAAAGAAGGTACAATCTGTTTGCAGGACATATATTGTTAACCTTAAAAATGCCTTCCAATATACATTAGGTGTAGAAAAATACTGTTTGATTCCACTTATACGAAGTACCTAGAATAGCCAAATTCATAGAGTCAGAAAGTACGTTGGTAGATGCCAGTGGCCAGGGGCTGGGGGGAGTGGGGAGGGGGAAAGGGGAGTTAGTGTTTAATGGGGACAGAGTTTCAGTTTAGGAAGGTGAAAAATTTGGGAGATGGGTGATGGTGAGAGTTGTACAACAATGTGAATGTACTTAGTGCCACTGAACTATAGAGTTAAATATGGTTAAAATAGTATGTTTTATATTATGTGACTTTTACCACAATAAAAATCATTTTAAAAAAATAAATAAATAGGTAAAAAATTTTAAAAAGTGATTGTGAACATTTACCCCTATCACAAATTACTATTTGGAAAACGTGATTTTCAAATTTAGACAGTTTCTGCAAAGAAGGAGGGCACATTTCTATGCTAGATGTCTTATCTCCCAGAACACTATGCCCATTTATTAGAAAAGAAACCCAGCTTGTGTTCTGAAGAACAGAATCTTTGGTGGTTCCTGTTGTCAAATTACAAAGCAAAAAATGAAAGATCTATACAAATAAACATTATAAATAACTAATGAAGAAAGCCTAAAGGCAAGATATGTCAACCACTTGGGAAATGCCCAAGTCTCTCCTTTTTCAGCATTGTTGGAAAGCTGTTAAAAACATTACATCTAATTTTGTTTTCACCATTTGCTTAACAAAAATGGCAGCATCGTATAACATCCATTATTTTTCTACTTTGAGTACAGTAAGTCAAAAGCATCTCCAGTTTCACGCATCACCTAAGGAGTTAGTTGTCTGTGATTTTTAAATATGGTAGTATATGTTTTTATCTAGTATAGCATCTTTCCTACAAAATTCATTTAAAAATATGACTAGGTTAAATAAATAATAATACTCATCAGAGAAAAATGAACTGGTGTTAGACAAGAAGGGAAAAGATAATCTCGAGCTGAGTTCTCAAAAGAAATGTGGAGTTAATGAGGCAGATATGTGCAGGAGGATGATTGCAAATGACAAGTGTGACAGAAAATACTTCTGTGCCAACAGATTTTCTCAGGGAAAGAAAATAGGAAAAGTTTAAAACTAACAGCCACATCTTTTCATGCACAAGGAAGAACCAAAGAACTTATTTTCATGGGAGAAATATTGATGATGAAATAAAAATTTAAAATGGATAGAGTGGGAAAGATAGGATGCCAAGTCAACGTTATCCTGGACACACAGAATATTTCAAGTAATCTGTTCTCATTCTCTCCCAGACATACACAATGTTTGTTCCCCATAAGGTGGCACAGAGAGAAAACTCAGTAGAAGCCTCGTTGGTGCCAGAAGGAATGTGAACTTCACTCTGAGGTGCAGTTGACAGTTTCTTATTGTTCTTCCCCAAACCAGCCTTCACTGTAGCTATTTTCAAGCCTTCTTTGCAAAAAGAATCCTTTGCCATCTTTGCCTGTGATGTCTCCTCATATGTGAAAACGTGTGATGGGTGAATATCATTCCATCCACCATGAAAGCATCTTCCATTCCTCTCCACGAGGAAAAACGGGATTGGTGACTTCACAGATGACCCTTTATGACACAGATATATTAAGTGCCACATATTTTAAATGGGCAGAAATTGACCAATTATTACCTAATGGGCTAGCAAAGTTTATGAGTTATTATTATTATACCTTCTCCCTATTTACCACACTGAAGTCTTCCCTGCTCAATAATATATCAGAATATGATACCATTGCATGGCTGTCTAGATGTAAGGAGGCACTGAAGTGCTTAGGTCTAACTCATCTCTTTTTTAGAATATCTATAGTTAGTTAGTTTTATTCTTTCTATCCAACTTGATCAAGATGTATCATGGATATCTGAAAGAATTTCTGATCATAAATGATAGAGAAATACTGTGAAATCTAAAATTGGTTACCAGTTCATTCATCCTTTTTTTCACTTCACAAATATTTATTGAGCACTTCTTATGTGCCAGGAATAGTGTTTGAGGCTGGAAACATAAGGATGGGTACGAAGGCCCTGCCCTTGAGCAGCTCCAGTCAGGTGGAGGAGACATCCTGTATATTAATTATTGTGATAGCAATGTGTTGAGTGCTTTTGGACATGGGGACTTTTCAGAGCCTTCAGAAGGCAGCAGGAGCAGCTAGAAAGATAGAAGGATCACAGATTCTCTGTTTATCCAAACTCCCTTGCTCTGCCCTCTTGTCCTCTTTGGAGGGTCTCCAGGCTCCCTTCATCTGGAGCAGGGATGGGGATGCAATGCTTCAGAGCTGCCTAGGCAGCCCTGCCTGAGACCTGCTCTCTGCTGCTCCCTGAAGGATTCATGGTGAACTGACTCATTTATTCCCAGGGAAATTTTCTTGGCCCTAACTAGGTCCCATCTGCCATCATTTAAAAGGCAATTCCTGAATTCAACCAACTGCCATAGGAAACAGAGACTGTATCCCCAAGTCAGGATCTGTAGGAGCCCTAAGTGGCTCACTGAACCAGTCATAGATGAACTCTGACCTCTTTGCCTAGGTGTGAGCAAGGAGTGATTAACAAGTGACCAGGGCTTCCCTGGTGGTGCAGTGGTTAAGAATCTGCCTGCCAATGCAGGGGACACGGGTTCGACCCCTGGTCTGGGAGGATCCCACATGCCGCGGAGCAACTAAGCCCGTGGGCCACAACTACTGAGCCCACGCTTTAGAGCCCGCGAGCCACAACTACTGAGCCCGAGTGCCACAACCACTGAAGCCCGTGCACCTAGAGCCCGTGCTCTGCAACAAGAGAAGCCACCCAATGAGAAGCCTGCACACTGCAACAAGGAGTGGCCCCCGGCTCGCCGCAACTAGAGAAAAGCCCGTGCACAGCAACAAAGACCCAACGCAGCCAAAAATAAAAATAAATAAATAAATTTATTTAAAAAAACAAAAAAACAAAAAAAAACCAAGTGACCAACTCTATTTTACTTGTCTCTACAGGAAAACATTTTTCTGAACCACACTAGCATCCTATCTCAGGACCCACAGATCTTTTGTTCACCTCTTCTGAAAAGTGACAGCAGAGGTTTAAAAAGAAAAGAAAAAACGCTGTGCTGGTGTTTCCTATTTTTTCTACTGAAAAAGTCAATTATGTCTTCATCTCTTTTCTGCTTGAAAGAATAAGGAAAACAACCAGGAGTGTGGACACTGGGGCAGTGAAGGGGATCAGCCTTTGGGGAGGGAATGAGGCCCTGATGGGGGACATTAGCACCCAGTTAGGGAAGGTTTTCCCTCAACCATCACCCTTCATCACAGTCTTGAGAAGAGCTGTACAAAAGCCACACTTGCTGGTCAGCCATAGACTGTGGCTCCTTCTTCTCTTTCTCGTGGCTGGTACCAGCCCAAGGAAGTCAGATCCCACAGTGTTTCCTTCCAAATGTGCCCTCCACATTCCCTGTCAATTCATTAACATATTCATTTACAGAAATGTGTTTCTTTTAAATCACATAATATTACTATTTCTAAAATTATTTCTACTTTTAATGTTTTTCATTCCTTTTTTTTTTTCTCTTCCCTCAATCAACCCCTCAACTTCTCCTACAAATTCCTCCAGGGATCCCATCAGCTCTGCTTGGACCTCTTTTCACCACAGGCTTCAGAAGCTGTTTCCTCCTGATTTTCCAAATGAGCCACAATGAAGCTTCAAGCTCATAACCAGCAGCAACCCAATGTTCGCTTCCCAACATATCATTCATATGTGATTTTAATCTTTCTTTTACCTTTAGAAGCTGACCCTCCCAGGCTTCTGTAGCATGGGAGAGCAAATGTGGCTTTATTAAAATTCATATCTAAATCACAATAACTCTTAATTCCCACTTGCTTAATGGAAGAATCAAAGGGAGTTCCGCAAAGCTTCCTCAGTTGTTTCAGAAATTCCAGGATTGCCTCACATGACAGCAGGAAACGAATCTGCTTGTGGGCTTTGATTTCAGCCACATGTGCCATCCACTGCCTGTACTGAAGGAGGCATCTTGAAGAGGTGTCCCTCCATGGCTTACACACTCTCTCAGAGACCGGGGTTGAGGAGATTCCCACTGCAACTCTGGGTACCACATTGCTCACCCAGTGGCCATCCTGAGGTCCCAGTCTGCCTAAGATACTAGGGTGATGGTCTCACTCAACTTTGCTACCTGAGTCCCAAAGTTGCTCTGCTTATGCTCCAATTCACAAAAACCCTTAAGCTTCTGGCTTAAACTCCTCCCTTATTAGGCTTGAGAATTGGCTCTGCCAAACTCTGGAAAAGGGTGGGACATATATGCCACCCTTCCCTTACATACTCCTCTGATCTTTCTTTGCTCCTTGCCAAATGACTTTGCCCACATTAGGATGAATGGTGTCCCAAAAAAATATACGTCCAGGTCTCAACCTCTGCTACCTATGAATATGATCTTATCTGGACATAGAACGTTTGTGCATCTTTGCAGATGCAGGAGAGAAGACCATGTGAAGACGGAGGCAGAGATTGGAGCGATGCTGCCATAGCAGGAGCCACCAGAAGCTGGAAGAGGTGAGGAAGGATCCATCCCTAGAGATTTTGGAGTGCAGCCCTGCAGACACCTTGAGTTAGGACTTCTGGCCTTTAGAACTGTGAGAGAATAAGTTTCTGTTGTTTTAAGCCGCCAAGTTTGTGGTAATTTGTGGCAGCCCTAGGAAATGAATACAGTTCTCTTTCCTGAATCCTCAACCTACACTTCCCCTTACTTCAGCCAAAAAAAAAAAAAAGCTCAGGCAAATAAAAAATGGGGAGGAAAAGTGTCACTTGTAACCACAAATAGCTGAGTGCTATCTGAGCACAGTGCCAGGTTTCAACTGGTTTCTCTTGACAGACCATTTTGTTTACAGTTAAAGACTGTATTTCTTACAATTCTGCTTGTTAATATTATAGATGCTTGTTAGACAACCTATGATTATACTTAAAATTAATAGATTTTCTTTCACTCTACCACTCATTTTGCAACTCAATCCACTCTACCCTGACTAGCAACATGCAAAACAACCATCTGTAAGGTGAAAAGAGTAGGGTGCATTGTTCTAGTTTATGTCTGAATTCTCAAAGCAAGGATTATTAGGTCTTTCCAGAGTTTTAGAATTCCAAACGCTCTCAGCATTCTGACACCAAGCCTCAGTTCTCAGGCTCTACTCTGGAGCAAAAACATATTTGAATTCCTTCCAGCCTAAAAAAACACCACCAAAAACAAAAGTCTCTCCCTCTTCCAAGTTCCCCCTTAGTCATCAAGAGACATAATCTTCTGGGGCTATAGTCAAAAGCATATATTTTGGCATCAGAAAGACCTGAGTAGAATCCCAGCTCCATGACTTAACAGGCTACTCTCTCCCAGTCTTGCTTTTCTTCAACTGTAAGGTGAGAGTCAGAGAGTTTATAACCCAAGAATACAATGAGATAAGACAGAGTAGAGGACTGAGTATTGGACAGAAGGGCCTTTAAGGGACACACGGGGACTAGAAAGGAGCCTCTGTGAAGCCTGTAAAAAGGAAAAGAAGGATTTGGAGTCCAAGGAAACACCTGAAGGACTCCTGGTCCTCTAGCAGGGCCAGCAAGGGATTGCTTGGGCATCAGCCATAGACAGGAGTTGACTGAATAGCCACTGATGCTGGCCCTATGTGTAACGGATCACAGCACAAACACCCAGAATCCAGTTGGCAGTCCCAGAGACACAGCAGGTCCCCAGAGACAGCTTTCTTCCTGCATCCAGAAAGCAGAGCATACAATGTCTGAGGGCAAGAAAGACAGATCCATGAATAGATGCTCTGAGCACATTCAGGAGAGAAGCCAAGGTAGCACATCCAGGTTACTTGACAATAACAGAAAGATCACTCCATAAAGGAGACACACCCTGAGGTTTCCTGGGTTTGTAAACAAAGGTTCCCTGGGAATTCTCAATGGTCATAATATAGTCCACATTTATATTTGTGTAATTGTGTGCCCTATATGAGATTACTCTTCTTCTTTAGCAAAAGCAGTTTCAGCATCTTTTTATGCAGACTGAGACAGAAGGTCACCTTGGGCCAGATCTCAAGAAGGACCTTTAAGTTTCATAGATGAATATCAGGCAACACTGGATCATATCATTTTCCCCCCAGAGAGACAAGAGAGACCCCTAATTGTACTTAATGCACATAATATACACTCTTTTATATTAATTAAACTTATAATACAGAATTGTTAAAAGACTTGTGTTTTTATACCTGTTCTTGCTATTTCTAGGTAGGCACAGAAAAGGAGAGATGGTACTGGCAGTATGTTAGGAAGTGAATCACCTGGGAGAAATTTTAATGACAGCATGGATGATGGTTCTACTTGAGGACAGCCATTCTTGCTTACTTGCTTCATGGAAGTGTTATGAGGATTAAAATCAAAAGATGTGGTACATATATACAATGGAATATTACTCAGCCATAAAAAAGGACGAAATAATGCCATTTGCAGCAACATGGATAGACCTAGAGATTGTCATACTGCGTGAAGTCAAACAGAGAAAGACAAATATCATATGATATCGCTTATATATGGAATCTAAAAAAAGGCTACAAATGAACTTATCTACAAAACAGAAATAGAGTCACAGATGTAGGAAATAAACTTATGGTTACCAGGGGGTAAGGCAGGGGGCGGGATAAATTGGAAGATTGGGATTGACATATACACACTACTATTGGGTTGGCCCAAAAGTTCATTTGGGTTTTTCTGTAAGATGTTATGGAAAAACCTGAACAAACTTTTTGGCCAACCCAATATATATAAGATAGATAATTAATAATAGATAACCTACTGTATAGCACAGGTAACTCTATTCAGTGCTCTGTAATGGCCTATATGGGAAAAGAATCTAAAAAAGAGTGGATATATGTATATGTATAAGTGATTCACCTTGCTGTACACCTGAAACTAACACAACATTGTAAATCAACCATACCCCAATAAAAATGATTTAAAAAATGAGATCAGAAAAATGAAAATATGACCAAGATTCACAAATTGAAGATAACACAATTATTATTATTTTTTAATTCAAAGTCATTTACATGGGAACTACATACTTAGGTCGCCAATTCTGTGACCAGGCTCTCAGGTACACAGAAGATTTCTGATTAAAATTTTAATAACCATCTTACTGTTTGTAGGAGGTTTCTCAACAGCAAAGTAACAAATGGCTATGACTGTTGGATTCTACTGATTCCCAGTTTTTCTCATTCCAGCTCCCTCTAAGCCCTTTCAATACACACACACACACACACACACACATATACACACACACACACTTTACAGGAGTCTCTGGGTATTCATCTGTTTTACCCAAACATCCCTAAACAGAACACCTTGGTAAATTTTAGTACCTTTAAAACAAGAAAAGACTTTTTGTCCTCTTCTTATAATCCCTTCTGAACAGATTTTTGCAAGAATGCTACTATCTGTGTCTCAAGCCAGTACAAATCCTATTTTACCATTTCTTTCAATAAGCTTTTTAAAAAAAATCAACACAAAGAAAAAATAAATCATGACTGATGAAGAAAGACACCTAATATGGTTGTTGCACATGGACTAGCGTGTCAGAAATGACCAGTTCTCTTGAAAGTAAAATTACAAAATCACAACCAGAAAATGACTTTTGTAATCAGCCTCTAAAACTAATACCCAACACGTGGCACCTTCTACTAAAGCTCCTGGAAGTCTTCCTACATACTATAAATCTGCATCTGTAGACCCTCCATCAGGAGCTAACTTTGTGTTCTATCTACTGTTTTGGGTAGATTTGTAAAGAGCTAAGCAGGAAGTTTTAAGTATAGTGTGGCTGTCTAATGAAATGCCAGTGTAAACAGGACAGTAGCAGAGAGAAGAAAGGACAAGAGGAATTTACAGATTCTCCATCCACTCAAAGGTCTCTCCCCCAGGCTTCTCACTCCAAATTTTGTGCACCTACTCTGAACTCAACATTTGCCAGATACTGGAGGGCATATGGAATAAGCCAGATTTCTGCACTTAAGGGAACTTAAAATCTATTTGAAGGAATAAGACTAGCACAGGAACAATTACTTTGCAAAACATACCAGTATAAATTTGTTGAATTTTAAATGTCTTAAAATATCATCAGAAAGAAGTTCAGTGAGAACTCCTGGAGTAATCTGAGAAAGCTTCAAGATAAAGTGAGTGACTTCGGATAAGTCTTGAAAGATGTGAAGCCTATAGGTCAGAGACAAACATAGAACTTCCCAACTGAGGGGAACCACATGAAGGAAGGCAAACAGTGATCCTCAGATTTTAATATATGCCTACATATGTGGGAGTTTTTTATAGAGATAGTAGATAATGGATAATTAATTAGGTAGGTAGAAAGAGATAGATAGATAGATAGATGGATAGACAGACAGATAGATAGATAGATAGATAGATAGATAGATAGATAGATAGATAGATAGATAGATAGACAGATAGATGATAGATAGATAGATAGATAGATAGATAGATAGATAGATAGATAGATAGATAGAGACAGATGATAGATGGATAGCTAGATAAGAGAAAGAAAGAAAGAAAGAAAGAAAGAAAGAAAGAAAGAAGAAAGGAAATAGATAGATGATAGATAAACAGATGATAAATGGGAGAGAGAGAGAGAGGGAGGGAGGGAGGGAAGGCGGGAGGGAAGAAAGAAGGAAGGAAGGAAGGGAGGAAGGGAAGAAGGAATGGAGAGACAGATTTCCCTGGGATCCACTACCAAAGACTCTAATTCAGAAAATCTTCACAGGAGTTCCAGAAATATGGGTTTCTAATTATCTCCCATACACCCAAATGAAGAGGTGGCCACAAGCCACACTCTGAAAAGCACTGACTATGAGCAAGACTGACAGCTCCCACTTGCTTTACAACAGGGATGAAAAGAGACACTGTGAGTTGAGATAAGCTTGCCCCAAGATAATTTTATTAATATAGTGCCTTTCCATTTTTAAAGTACTGTCATAATTGTAATTTTACTTCAGAGAGGAAGGTGGTAACCATTTTATTTCCATTTTAAATGTTGGATACCAAGGGGTGAAAATGTTCTGTGACTTAACCAAGATCAGAGCTAGTTAGTGGTAACACAACCCAAGTCTTGTGAAAACTAGACAAACACTCATTCCACTAGACATAAATGACTTGCCATAATTTCCTTGCCTGAAATGGAAATTGTTATTTTGGCATTCATTAAACTGAAGAAATATATAGATATATAGATGACCTTGTATCTAATCAGAAAGTTCAATTGCCTTTCCCAAAACTCACCTTATATTTCTTCTTTCTGTTATGCATTCATTCATTCCTTCATTCATTTCACAAAGTTACAGAGCATGCCTGACCAGATTCTAAGTTTGAGGGATAGAAATGGTCTCTCCCCACATGGAGATGGCATTAAACAAAAAATTACAAGTCTGACAAGTGGGGAAATACAGGTTACTATAGGGAGTAAACAAGGGGAGTTCAAAGAAGTCCACCAGGCAAGTCAAGATATTAAAGTTAAGAGTTAATTAAGATATGAAAGGTGACCAGTAGCTTCAATGAGAACATCCATGTTTGAGCAAAACAACAAAGCATCTTCAGGAAACAGAAAGAGAATTAATGGCTGCAGCAAGTGAACAAAGAAGAAAAGAGAATTTGGTGAAGGTAGACCATTTGGTTGAGGCAGGACTACTGGGCATCCCACACTGCTGTATCACAGATGGTATCCACTCCAGGCTCCACGGGAAGTGAGTGTAGTAAGCTAGAACATTTTCATAAGCTCTGGCAAGAACTTGTTCTTTTTCCTAAGAGTAATAAGGAGCCATTAAAGTTCTTTAGTCATGAAATGATGTGATCAGAACCAGGCTTTGAAAAAAAATCAGTATTTCAGCACGGTTTCCTCTACAGAGAAGTGGAGTGAAAAGGGTAACCAGGAGTCCAATTATGAGGCCATTGCAGTGATCTAGGAAAAAAATCAGTGGTAACACGGAATAGGATTGTGGCAGTGTGGAAAAAAGCCAAGTGGATGAACAGTGCAGATGTCTAGAAGGCAGAGCCTACAACACAGCAGTGATGTTTGGATTCAGGATGAGGGAGAGAGAATAGTCAAGGTTGACTTCTAATTGTCTGACAAATGGAAGGATGGTGTCCGCCATTCCCTGAGACAGGAATGACTGGGAAAAGAGCAGTTTTGAAAGAGGAAAGGAGGAAGGAAGATAATTAATCCAGTTTAAACTGGGTTAAATTTTGTTTGCGTGGAAACTTTCTAAATGGAGATGTTAAGTGAACAATTGGATATTCCAGTTGGGACTCCAGAGAGTGGTCTGGACTAGAGGTGAAGTTTCAGGAGCCATAAGCATGAGAGTAAGTGAGACCTCAGAGGAAAACATATGGAGTGAGAGGAGAAGAGACCTTAGAAAAAACCCTCAGGCCATCCAGTAGCCAAAGGTTATGTAGAGATGAGTGGTAGCAAAGGATGAAGAGAAGCCATGAGAAGGGAAGAGAAAATCAAAGCCAACGTGGTCTAATGGATGCTCTAACAACATGGTCTCATTAATGACAGTCTTTTAAAATCATCTTTAAAATATCTAAATTCCTGTACCTCTGATAAGACAGAACCTAATATGGTATGACAGAAAGTACTCACTCACCGGTGGTGGTTATGGAATCTCATCTTGCATCAAACCGTAATATTCTGATCTCTTTATTTTTCAACCACTGGCCAAATGTACAAGGTTCATTGTAAGACATTGAAAGCAAATATAACTCCTTATTTAAAAAAAAAAATAGACTATTGCAGGTAACCCTGTATTCCTCTGAAGTTGATTCCTGAATTTGATCATCGATATCCTTTGTTTCTTCACTTACTAATTTTTGGCAATTTCATTCAATAAAATAAAGTGTGTCACTATATGATTCCAATGAGATTATTTTCCTCCAAGGAACTAGTTCTGGCTAAAATTTCAGCAAAAGAAAAGAGTAAAACTGTTTGAATTAAGGTTTTTCTTTTTTTTTTTTAATTATCCCTGGGTTTTGTTTTTTTATATGAACCCAAGTAGAGATTTGTCTTCTTTCCAATGAGATGACTTACAGTTCATTGTGAGGACAATTTGCCACCAAGGTTGATTTGCCTGGTCAGTTTCACTGATCCTTTTTGCCTTTCCATGTGTGTTTTAACAGAAATAGTGGGCGTAAATGAACCACCTTTCCAGAAAGAGGACAGTTTTTCCAAGAAGAAGGAAAAAGGAACTAAACCTCCAGACAACTTGCACATTTTGCAGCAGTTAACAGAGAAGTCTCTTCCCAAAGATGAGATATCATAGGAATATTCTCCTCCTTCCATCTCGCAATCATGCAATCATAGGTTTAAATTCAAAATCTCAAAATGCTAGTATTTCTGTAGAGTGTTTTCCTAACGTACTCCAGTGCTCTACTCCACATTGCCTTAGAGTTTGTGAGGCAGCACTGTGTCCTGAGTATCTTGTTTCAAATGTTCTCTCACTCTGGGTCACTTCATTTCAGCAAGTGTTTAATGAGCACCCTCTGGGTACAAAGCACCGGGCAGAGCGTCATCGATGATATAAAGATATACAAAGATTAAAGGACAGGGTGAGGCTTCAGAAAGATGAATAAACACCATGAGCTCTGGAATCAAACCATCAACATCTTTGAATTTTTCAAAACTCCAGAATAATGATAAAAACCATTGCCGAGGTATGAAAAATCTTGGCCATGACCCTGAAGGCACAGAAAGCTGGAAGTTACTTCAAAAGGTGTGTGTTTTAGGGGAGGTGGGGGTGGGTGGGGAATGGGAGTAAAGTCGAGAGGAGACACTGACGCTTAAAATACACTAAGGCATAAGCTAAAAATAAAATAGCTCACATTTATTGAATGTTCACTGTGAACCAGCAACCATGTCAAGTACTTTATATGAATAATCTCATTTTCCTTACAAGCAATCCTATGAGTATTTTATAGGATTTTATACCCCATTTTATAAATGAGTAAGCTAAAGTTTAGAGGCATTAAGTAAATTATGCAAAATCACTCAGACGGTAAATGGCAGAGCCTGGGATTTAAGCCAGAGCTTGGGTTCTGAGCCACTACATAGAAGGACTGTCTACAGTACAGCTCTCTCTAACCACCGTACTTCCAGCCTGACTCTAATCCTCAGGGCCCTTTTATCTGACAGGTACACAGTGCCCAGGGCCCATGAAACTTATAGCGGCCCACAAAAATGTTTTAATTTTATTTCTTTTAAATCAGAAGAAAGTATGAATATAATAATAATAACTTTACAATAATAATTAACCCAGCCTTGACTGTGTTCCTCTTTATACTAACATAATCATAAAACATAATTTTTTTTAATGCAGGAAGGGATCCTCCAAGGCAAAAATGTCCAGGACCCAGGAAAGTCAGTACAGGGGGTACCATCTCCTGCTCAGTGAGAACTGTACATTCTCCCTTTCTAAGCCCCTTCAGGCTGAAACTTACCTTAGGTAATTTTTTCCCTTCAATGTAATAAAATAATAATAACCAACACTTATATAGCTTCTACCATGTGCCAAGTATGGTTTTAAGATCTTTATATACATTATTCACAAGACACTGTGAAGGAGATGCTATTATTAGCTTCATTTTAAAGAGACAATTTATGTTCCTTTGACTCATATCCCACCCACATAAAAATACTAAGGCTCATTTTGAGATGTGTCTGCAAGCCTAGAATCTTCCCAGAATGGCTTCACTCATGCAGTCATGCAGTCATTCATGTATTCCTTTAGCATGCCTGTCTTAAGAAAGATACTCTACTAGGCTCTGTAAATATGAGAAGAGAAAAAAAGCATCTCTGTTCACAAGTTGCTAACAGTCTGATGTTAAGCTCATGAGGAGTATTTAAAACATATCTCCTGTTGATTCACCTACTTGGATCCTTAAAAAAAAAAAGCTCTGTTATCTATGAGATATTTGGGACTTGGTTTTGGTTTGCTGGCGTTTGGTTGGTGGTTTTTAGGTGTCCGTGTGTTTATTTATCTGGAAAGGTGTGAAAGATTGTGCAGGAATTTACTTCACTTTTGCCATTGCATAAATAGAGCATAAATAGCTCTCTTCCAGAAGTTTCTACTCTGTTTAATACATAGTTAATAAGAACTTTCTGCAGAGGATTACCTTCAATACAAGTCTTAGTCAAACTTTTTAGATGTAACTCATATATATAATAATACAAAGTATTATTTCAGTCTTTTGCAAGATGTAAAAATCACCCAGTTTTCTGTCATGAAAGTGGTCCCTCGGTCACTGTAGGCATTTAGGATTATATCAGTTTGATTGTTCTACTGTTTTTACTTTTCAAGCATGGAAAAACTGCACACTCGCCTGATATCATTAAGATAACTTGAGGATGACTAGCCATACGTTGACAAAAGGAAAGATTCATTATTGTGATTAAATAAAGCAACCACGCTATTGTTAAAATTCCAACCACTTCTCTCACAGTTCACTGCTATTAAGACATTCTTTCACAGAAATTAATACATTGCCATAAATCTCATTCCTTTTTTAAACTCTTTTTACTTTGCTGTTGAAACCTTGAAGCTCTTCTTTGGGTATATAAAGGAGCTCAATAAGTGGGTCCTTCATTATTATTATTAATATCAAGAGTTTCAACCTGGTTTCCATTTGCCCCAGCTTTTGCAATCATTTTTTTGCAGTCTCTAGTTAAATACGACTAGACTAAATGATAGTGGATTCTTTTTCCACAATAATACTTACTTAAAATGTTTAAATATAATTTGCAGGAAACTTTTACCTTCACAACTGACTAATTATCATATTTAACAAAGCCTTTTCTTGTGTGTGAGAGTAAAAAAGCGAAGCAATTGCCATCATTTGCATGCACACTAAAACTAGCACAGGGAATGTGACCTTCATTTAGGCGTTGAATAATGTTCTAAGCTTTATCCATCCTGCCTGCTAATCACCACAGCGCAAGACAGTCCTGTGTTGGGCAACTGAATTGTTTTTGTAAACAAAAAGTAAATTTTCTATTAACTTTACACATTTTCTGGTAACAGATGACTAACATAAGGAAAGGTCATTGAATGACACTGAGTTCCAGCTAGGTGTTATTGGAGGGAGGGAAGACAGAGTCTAGTGATAAGAAACACTACTAAAGCTTTCTCTCTTTGTGCCTTATTTGGAAAATAGAATCTTAAAATGACTTCGTTAAAACTCTCCAGCAAAAGAAAAGCAAGAGCCTGCTAGATACATTTTTATTTAAAAAAAAAAAAAAAGATCTACACTGCTATTACCATTGAAAAAAATGAAAAGACATTCAGATTATAATGCATAAATTTTTACGTATTATCACCAGTCCAGATGGAGTATTGTAAACTTTCTAAGGAGCCCCTAAAAGAAGCAGGAAAGAGATTTGAAATTTCTGATAATTGAAATAAATCCTTTTGTGTACTTCTAAGGCAGATGGTAGGCTACTCTCAAGAAATAAAACTTGACGGGGAGAGTTGGGGTGCGAAGGTGATTCTGGTCCATTGAACTCAGAAAGCATGTCTTGCAGCAGTTGCTATTAAATAAATATTCTAGATCTATAACCACTCCATCTCTGGTACCATTTGCATGGTAAACTTAGGAAAGCACAGTTTTAGAATGTCTTATTTATGTAAATTAGAAGGAAAATAATAATCCAAGATTCTTTCCTGCCCAGAGGTTTACATTCGCTACTCCAGAAAGGAAAATTTTATATCATAGCAAATATATAATGAAGAGCCACTTAAAATTCTGGTGTCATTAATCATCACATGCATTTGCTTTTCTTTTCCAGTATTTTGCAAACTCCAGTGTATGCACAGACATTAAAAACATAAATAGATAGATAATATAGATATAGATATTTACACAGAATATGTGTATTTATCCTGTGGCTGGTGGGCTCAGCTGATTAGAGCCCTGTTCTAAAGCTTCCAAGGGCCAGACTTTGGCTTTACTCTGTGGCAGGAATTGCACTCTGTGATATTGTGATTTCTGATAAGAAATCTCTATTTGGCCTTCAACCTTTTTCTGGCACAGAGCTCCTAAAACCCTTGGAATTTCCTAAATGGTGAGAGTGATCAAGCTGTCTTTTGTTATGTTAATGAGGAGACTTTGGGAATGTCCCTAGGTAACCTAAGGACAGGGGCTGGTTGCCAGGAGAAGCAGCCCTGTGGTTTGAGAACTGTCTCACTCCCCACCATCATCACCTCAGAAAAGGGGAGAGGGGCTAGAGATTGAGTTCAATCACCAATGGTCAATTGTGCCTATGCAATGAAGCCTCTATAAGAACCCAGAAGGACAGGTTTGCAGAGCTTCTGGATTGGTGACCATGTGGAGGTGCTGGGAGGGTGGTGCTCTGAGAGGGCATGGAAGTCTCCTGCCCTCTCCCTATATCTCACTCGATGTGTCTTTCACCGGGCTGTTCCTGAGTTATAGCTTTTCCTAATAAACCAATCATCTAGTAAGTAAAATGTTTCTCTGAGTTCCGTGAGCCACTCTAGCAAATTAATTGAACCTGAGGAGACGTTCGTGGGAACCTCCAATCTATAGCCAAGTGGGTCAGAAACACAGGTGACAAAGGGCATCTGAAGTGGGGAGGGGCTTAATTTGTGGAAAGTCCAGATAGATAGTATCGGAGTTGTCTTGAATTGTAGGACACAAGCTGGTACTCTGAGAATTGCTTCCTGTGGATGTGGGCAACCTCCCCCCACACACACACACACATACACATACACACTGGGATTTTTCTCAGAACACCTTTGGACACCCTCAACTCTAGTTAGCCAAGTTCTAGAGTCGCAAGATGAAGCAGGTGAGAAACTGCCAGTCAATCAGCACAAACGATCCTCATGACTCAGAGGAAAAGATCCAATCACAAGCCTTGCTGAAGGTACGTTAAAAGATCTGTTTGGACAGGTAATATTTTTATTTGCAAGCGTGTCTATCCAAGGCATACAGTGTGACTTAAACAACTAACTTGCAGCTTTGGTAACTAAAGAACAACCAGAAGAAAATGTCCTGGGTGTGGGTCTTAAAGAAGGATAAATTGCATTTCTGAAATCTTTCTTATGTCATCTCCTTTGGGGTTTTAGAAAGTAGGTTGGTTAGATTTTCAGATTAGAAAGTCCTTAGCTCAGAAAGGTCAAAGAGTCCCCGATAGAAGAGAGGACAGGCCAGGCTGGGCTCTGTCTGGGCTTTAAGGGACGAGATCGTAGAGAGATGGTTTGTACCTGTGCATGGTGTGGTTAAGCTTACTAGGGAAGAGAGCTAGAGGAATCTGGGGGGAAGAAATCTTATCCAAGAACAAAAAGTGTCCCTTACATCAAATTTCTCTAGAACCCTAGAATAGCTACAGGACCAGGTGAATGTCCAGCAGAGGAAGCAAGGGAAAGCCATCCATGTCAGGGATGCACCACTAACAATATCTTAGTGAAGGCGTGGGTAGGTATGGTTCACCCTGGAAATCTCTGGAGACCACAGGGGACTGCATCCCCTTCAGTGAGGTCTTCAGATATGAAGGGCTAGGAATACCTGAGAGCTGAACATGGCAGGCCAAAGTAACTAAGCAAGAGAAGTTGTTCCCAAAGGTGCACAAGTCAAGAAGTGCTTGTGGGATAGCAGGAACTGGAAGCCAAGGAGACAGTTTGTATTCAAAGACCCAGTTGTACAGACGTAGAGAACAGATGTTTGGACACCCGGGGGGGAAGGAGAGGTGGGATGAATTGGGAGATTGGGATTGACACATATATACTACTATGTGTAAAATGGATAACTAATGAGAACCTACTCTATAGCACAGGGAACTCTACTGAAGGCTCTGTAGTGACCTAAATGGGAAGGAAATCCAAAAAAGAGGGGATATATGTACACGTATAGCTGATTCACTTTGCTGTACAGCAGAAACTAACACAACATTGTAAAGCAAATATACTTCAATAAAAGTTAATTAAAAAAAAAAAAAACTTTGCTGGCAAATCATAGGTAACTTGTTAAAAGTGTAAAAACAAAAAGGCCCAGTTGTGGCTAAAGAAGGTGTCACTGTTCCCAACAATACTCTACACAAAAGTCTATTAAGAAAACCAGCCCTCCATTGCTTGTAGAGCCAGTGGTCATATATGGGAACTCAAAGCATTCTGGTAAGGATCGTAATAGCTAAGGAGAACAGCAGAATATCATTTAGGAACTTGCATTCCACAATGGCCTCAAATAATTGGCGAACTTCTGAGAGGCAGAGATATTTAAACTTTGCTGCTGTCCTGAACAAGGAAAGAATCATATTGATGGCAGAAGCTCTTGTACAGTCTGGGCAAACACATCAAGGCCAAGAGATTTGCCTTCATGTCCATCCTGCTTGCGTCTACACATTAAGAAGGTCATTAGCGGATTGCTAGCATCAGCCGAGGAGTTCGCCACCACCTGTCACACGAGTATTTTCATCCACAAGCTGGCTTGAGTCAGTGCCAGGGCAACAGGTTAAATAAAACTGGCAGAGACGATAGCTAACAGATAGCATGATGGGTGCAGACCCCTAAGCACACCAGAAGCTTGTCCCAGAAGCCTCAACAGCTGGCCAGTTGTGAGCTGCAAAGAAAGGGACAGAAGAGGAGTACGCAGTGGATAAGATTCTGATGCTACAAAACAAGACAGCGAGAGGAAGCAGGCTTGGAAATTGAATTCCAGTTCTGACTATAGAAGACCTGGCCATAAAATTGGGGAGAGTTGTTCTTCCCTGAAAGGGAAATCCAAATAATTGAATAAGGCAACTGAAGAAAGCAATTAAATGCAATGCTTCAGGATAGATATCAAGGCCATTAATAGCAATTAATGCCTTTTGTTCGCAGTCTTATGTACGGAGTATTGTAATTTCTGCAGAGTAAAAAGATCTATTTTTCACTTCATTAATCAGGAAACATTATCCTTGTGATCAAAAAAGTGGCCTCATTTTACTTCCCAACCAAGATTTAACTGTAAGTGCTTACAATGAGGCCTCATTTTCTTAAGACTTTATCGCAGTTTAAAGACATAATACAGCCCATTAGTCCATAGACTGTGGAATATTATAATAAATATTTAAAACCACTTATCAAAATAAAGAGCCAAAACACCCTCTGCCATGCACTGGGCCTGATTGTTTAATCAGAGTCTCTCACTCACTAATTGGAAGTACTCAGGACTCCAAATGATTCGTCTTGTTGAATTAAAAAGGTTTTACACTGGAGAACTTTAGCACTTCTCCCAGCTAGGTCACTCTCATTATACTAGCTTTAAAGCTTCCATTACATTTTCCTTTTTATATGTCAATGAGAAAAGAGAACAATAACTTTGGCCTTTGAAGCCAGTGACCTACAAAGTGGCTATTCCACATGAAGGCCACTGTACATAGAGCCACTTGCCAAAGGGAAAGAATATCAATTTCTTCCAGAAGATTACTAAAACCATTTGATTTTATTTATTTTACAATCTACAAATTCCTGCCTGAAAAGCAGGTTGGCTTATTTTATCTGTTTAGGAACTTATTTATAGGATACTAAAGAGCTATTAGACACAACAGAAAGATTGTCAGCAGATGTGTTTGCTTTATTGTTTTTCCTTTAGAATTTTGCTGGAATGGTAATCAGGCTGGGGAAACACCATCCTACCCAGAGTACCAGACCTTGCTTTCTGCACAGGATCTTTCTCTGAGTCTCACAAAGCAACAGCAGCCAAGAATGAATACATGAAGGGCCTGTGGACAGAAGAGGAAATGGACAGGGTTCCCTGGGAGGTGACAGGAAAATATTAATTTCCTCTGAGGGCAAAGGGGCAGAATTGTGAACATTAGCGGCATCCAGTGGTAGAGTAAGTCTCTATAAACCAGGTAATCGAAGAGCAAGCCTATTCCCTCCAACATAGAGCCTTTTCTTGCCTTGGACTGCCACTTCTCTGAGTGACCTATGAAGACGGCTAGATGGTTAAGTGTGCAGTGATAGACATTTAAAGCTAACCCTTTACTTTCAATAAACATTCTCTTTGAAACTCCGAAGAAAATCAGCTTCAACCCACCATCTGCCAGTCCTTTGAATGAGGGCAAAGGTAGCCCACTCTGTGGGCTCAGATAATTAGTTCTTAAGGCTTAGTTAATTAGGACAGTTGTCTCATTATCAACTAAGTGTCTTTCATACAGCTCAAAGGAACTGAGTAGGAAGATTCATCTCAGAAATGAGGCCAGGGCTAGAAAACCCAAATACTGCTCATCAACGTTTTCATTTTTAGAAATGTTGATGAATGAAAGACAAAGTCCTGATGTTTACTATAGACACAGCATACTCATAGAGCCAAAGGAAGAGAGTAAATAAAGAAAAATTCAGTGAAAAAAATGCTAGTCTTTGGCAACATTTCTGTTATCCTATTTGAGCCTAAGATGTATATACATTCCTTCTTGTTGACTAATCTGAGGCTGCTACATTCCTAATCACCTCCACTGCAATTGCCCATTTGTGGACCTCCTGCTAACACTCCCCCATGGGGCACTGCAGTTACAAAAGGGACAAATAAAAGGTGCAGCATTTGTTGTCTCTGCAGAATCAAAATGGAAGTAGAAATTGTCAACAGAACACTGCCTATGGTAGTGAGAAATATACAGCCTTCCATCCTTTTTGTCTCTATCCCTTGACTATTCTTGTCTGTAATTCTGCCTTGGTTTTATGTGTTAGGTTTCATTATAGGGTTTTGCCATGATTCAACATCCATTGTGTCTTAAGAGACCCAGAAGAGAGAGCCAATTCCAACGTCAAACCCTGATCCAATGTAGTAAGGACTCTCACTCATCTCCTGTCTTCCTTTCCTCTTAAAATTGTCTTTCTCTTTATTCTTCTCAGCCAGATGCTGCTTCCTCTATTTTTATTGCTAAAAATTTGCTTGCCCCCCTTACTCACTTGTACTTTCTCATACTCCTCACCACTGTTGTCTCATATTTTTATCCTAATGAGGCTTCACTACACATAGATTCTCTCTGTTCCCATAATGTATTTATATATCCCTAATAAAAACTTTTGTTATCCATGTGCTTAAAAAGTCTTTTTCCTACATCCCTCCTCCATGAAGCTGAAGCATCTTGAAGACAGGGATTCTGATATGATAACACAGTACAGTGCCTGGGCCATAGGAGGTACTTAATGTGCTTATATTGAATGAAAAAATAAAGGACAGAATATGGAAGGTGGAATTTGTTCTGCCTTCTTTCATTCTTCTTTCTTTCAAGATGTCTTTCCCACTCCTTGTGACCAACCATCAGACAGTGATTTGATTGTACAACTACATTTATCACCTCCATCATTATCGACTTCTTTGAATTCATCCATTTCTTTATGCATAGAATTATGGAAACTCAGGATTATGTGTGCCCTTAAAGATCGTTTCAAGCAACACGTACCTTCTCTGGTGAAACTCTCCTCTTTTAAAGTAAAGAAAGAAAAGGCTGCATGATTGCTTTTTTCTTAAAGAAAGTGCAAACTTTTGGACATTTGGGAAAATCTTAGGAGTGGAAATGTAACTGGGGAAATGGAGGTTGTTCATATAAGTTTGGCTCTTAAGCTAGAATGTCTGGATCAAACACAGCTTTGCCACTTAATAATCAATGTAACCTTGAGTATAGTATATAATCTCTGTTTTCTCATTGCTGAGATGGACACAAGAATAGACCTGACCTCTTAGGACTCTCATGGGGTTCAATGAGATAAAGCGTGTAAAGGACAGTGAGGGTCTACTTCCACCTTGTAAGCACAATGGAAGTACTCAACCTCGGTTCTTATTACTATTATTAAGCTGTAGCAACATTCCTCATGTCACTAAGGAAGGCCGATCCAAAGAGACACAAAGGGGTATAAACATTTTTTTGTTGTTTGGGGTTTTTTTGGCTGCGCCGTGCGTCTTGTGGGATCTCAGTTCCCTGACCAGGGATTGAATCCGGGCCACAGCCGTGAAAGCCCAGAGTCCTAACCACTAGGTCACTAGGGAACTCCCAAAACTCATTTATTCTTCCACCTCACCATACAAGCATTAACACCCGTACCCTCCTTCTCCACTCACAGAAAAACTTCCTTTGTGTGATTCAAAGTGCATCTTTAGGAAACACTGGGTTTCACCGCCCAGGTACCTTAAACACACTTATAACTTCCGTTGCTTCAGTTCTAGTTGTATCTCTGGGTCCCACAGTCTGTTACTCTTCCCCATCCCATAATAATAGCTAATAATCATAGCTAATGTTTATTGCATACTTATAATGCACTTTACAAGTTTTTAACTTATTTAATCCTCAAAACAACCCATTAGAAAGGCACAATTATTATATCATCGGATTATTAAACTATTTTTCAAATTAAGAAACTGAAACAGAGGTTAAGTAATTTGCAAGAAATCATGCTATAAATTATTTAAAGTTAAAGGATGCAGTGAAATACAAAAATGTAGAGTGAAAGATGCATTAAAATAAAAATATTTTAAATCTGTGGCAAATTACTAGGAGGGCCAGGGAGCTTATCTTTCAGAAAAATTACTGAATTATACCAAAATATGTACAAACACTTTCCCAAAATTCTGTAAAGGATCATAGAGATTCAAAAAGTAGAAAAGTTTGAGACTTCCTGCAATTAAACTTGAGCAAGTTTAGATAAAATTCTGCAAAGGGAGGAAGGAAAAAAAATTAAAAAGAAGGAAGGAAGAGACAAGAAAAAGAGAGAAAGCAGGTCAGGGAAGGAAAATAACCATTGTGGGCAAGGCACCTTTTCCGGAATTGTTTAGTCTTGTGATTTACTGGTATCCTACACTCCTTTGTCTTTCTCTCTCTTTCCATTGCACCCTTCTGGTGAGATCCCAGTCTTTCTCTATTCCTGTGTTATAGGTATCTGAGTCATGTTTCACCCTGGAATCTGTCTTCAACCTCTGTTCCTTCATTTATTGAAGAGATTACCAAACATTCGGTACTCAAGTCAGACGGACCTGTGGCTTCCCTGTTCCTGAATATCCCCTCCCCATTCAGTTCACCTCAACGTTCAGACCCATTTACATTCCACCCATCTCCTGAATCCAGTCTCTTGCCTACTGGCCCTCTCTCCTCTGGTCCACGCTCCCCTTTCTTGTGCCAGGATTCACACCGCTTCACTTCTGCTCTAGCGGAGTCCTGGGTACCCTTCACTTCCATGCTCCACTGCTGCAGCCAGCGGGCTATTTTCATGTTTACACACATCATGGCCACCGCCATCACCAACAGTTCCTCCACCCCTGCCATGTGTCTCAGGGTCCACCCATACTTTCCTCTCCCAGCTTCATTTCACAACTCTCTCCCTTTCACTCTGTGCTCCAACTTCCAGAACCTTCCTTCCATGGCTCAGACACATAATGCTCATTCCCACTTCTGGCATCTGCAGGTGCCCATTCTTTTTCATCCACACTGCCCCCTCTCTACTCCACTGCCCTTTCCCTGGTCAACGCCGACTACCTTTCAGATTTCACTGACATTTAACTTCTTAGGGAGGCCTTGCCTGACCTTCCAGCCTAGATTGGGCTCTGTTGTTAGTTGTTTGTTCCATTTCTACAACACATTCTTTTCCTTCTGAGCACTAACCTGAGACTGTGATTATACATTCACTTCTTTGAGTGTTTCCTCTGAAGTCATGCCTGTTCCATCCACTAATTGTAGGCACTGTGAGTGCAGGGAAGACATCTGGCTGTGCTCATTATGTCACTCAACTCTGTACCTGCCACATACGCAGCGTTCACTGCCTGAGTGAATGGGTTCATCTCAAATTCACAGCAAACCTAATCGTCCCTGTGCCTGAAGACATACAGCAAGTGTAGCCACAAACACTGGGTCCAGCTTTAGAAACCAGCTTGCTCAAACCCAGCTGGCATGGTTTACTATACCCCCCATACCACCATCTCCATCTAGATAATAGCCGACTTTCATTTCTACAGAGTCATAGAAAGGTAACTGGTTTGCAAAATCAAAATTTTTTCTGCGTACTAAGGACGCACTTGGCTACTGGGTCCTTGTAAATGAACTTTTGTTATTAAAGAAGTGAGCCAATTAGAAAAGATTCATTTTTGATACATTTTAATGAAGGAAATTTCTACATCCCTTCAAAAAAAAAAAAAAACCCACCATCTGGTACAAATATAAAGAAAACTCACCCTGCTAATGACATGTGCAAACATGAATAATGAAACCTAAAGGGCAACAGAAAGTCTTCTGTCTCTGATGTGTGTAAGGATTTTTAGGAAGTCTGCATTATTTGAGGAAAGTTTTCCAGGAAAAAGTAAGAGCAGCTTTTCATTCTCAGTGCCTCAATCAGCATTTGAATTAAACGAGAAGACAAAAGAAGATCCTCCAGACCAATAGAGATTTCAAACTGCTAAACTTCCTCCAAACTGCATTAACATACACAGAACCAGAATATATGATGTTCAGAAAGCATCACAAAAGTTAGCCTCGCTGAGCCAAAGAATACGCCATTAAAAAGCAAACATTGTCGGGGAAAACAGAGCTTCCACCAAAAGCAAGAATAGGCACCGCTCTGGAGATATTGAGACAAAAAATGCTATTCACACAGAAGCACAGGGTTTCCAGGGGCAGCGAGCTGGACGCAGCTTTCGTGGACGGCTGCCACCAGGCGGCCACTGTGGGTATTACAGCTACTTGAAATGTTTTAATTCCAAAGATTCCCCCGGAGAAAACTACCTGTGAAAATTCTCAAATATAGAGATCACGTCCTGGTATTTTTCATCACTCTACCTATCAAACCATTATTCTGACAAATTATAGTTTCCCCTTAAAATGGATTGGGAGGCAAAAATAGAGCTTATAGCTAAGTTGAACAAGCATGCCGCATAAAATCTAACTCTATTTAAGTCCCCCCGCGCCCCGCCCCCCGCCCCGCCGCCGACTGTCCCTTGGAATTTATTCGGTGAGGTTGGCTTTTACTTCCTCGCTTCAGGACGGACGAAAATTCATGCAGCCTCCTACCCTGTTGGTGAGAATGTAAATTGGTGCAGCCACTATGGAAAACAGTATGGAGGTTCCTTAAAAAACTAAAAATAGAACTACCATATGACCCAGCAATCCCACTCCTGGGCATATATCTGGAAAAGATGAAAACTCTAATTCAAAAAGATACATGCACCCCAATGTTCATAACAGCACTATTTACAATAGCCAAGACATGGAAACAACCTCAATGTCCATCAACAGATAAATGGATAAAGAAGATGTGGTATATATATATATATATAAATATATATATATATATACACAATGGATATTACTCAGCCATAAAAAAGAATGAAGTAATGCCATTTGCAGCAACATGGATGGACCTAGAGATTATCATATTAAGTGAAGTAAGTCAAACAGAGAAAGACAAATATCATATGATATCACTTTCATGTGGAATTAAAATATGGTACAAATGAACTTATATACAAAACAGAAACAGACTCACAGACACAGAAAACAAACTTATTGTTACCAAAGGGGATAGTGGGGGGCAGGGGTGGCAGAGATAAATTAGGAGTTTGGGATGAACATATACACACTACTATATATGAAATAGGTAACCAACAAGGACCTACTGTATAGTGCAGGGAACCATTCTCAATATCTTGTAATAACCTATAGTGGAAAAGAAACTGGAAAAGACTATATATACATATATAGACTATATTCATATATATATAATATACATATATATATACAAAAAACTGGATCATTTTGCTGTATACCAGAAACTAACACAACATTGTAAATCAACTATACTTCAATTAAAAAAAAAAATTGGGGGCAGCCCAAGTCTTTTTTGATTATAAGAAATATTGTTGCAATTTGGTGATCAAATAGTTGGTCCCTTGTATTGGTCAGAATTTCAATCTAGCATTAAAGGTGAGTCAACTCCAGCTTAGGCCAGAATCTAGCAGAAAGCTGATGTTGGGGAAGGAGAGGAGGTGAGTTGTCTCTTTCTAGCTTAGTATTTCTAACCCCAAAATGAAGGTATTTGGAGATGGAGCCTTTGGGAGGTAATGAGGGTTAGGTGAGACCATGAGGGTGAGGTCCTTACAATGGGATTAGAGCCCTTCTAGGAAGAGACACCAGAGAGCTTGCTCACTCTCTTTCCATGAGCAGGCTCTGAGTAGAGGCCACATGGGAACATAGCAAGAAGGTGGCCGTCTGCAAACCAGAAAGAGGGTCTTCACCAGAACATAACCATGCTGGTACCCTAATCTCAGATTTCCAGCCTCCAGAAGTATGAGAAAACAAATTTCTGTCGTTTAAGCCACCCAGTCTACAGTACTTTGTTATGGCAGCCTGAGCCACTAAGACACAGGGTGAGTGGCAAGCCCCTTGGCATGTAGCAGCTGTCAAAGTAGCACAAGGGACCCAGTTCACAGCTGCGGGAGGAGAGCAAGCTGCTCTGACAAACAGCACAGTAGGCATGCAGAACTCTAGAGATACATAATAAAACTCCAGTGCAATTGGTTAGGCCAGCCATGACTGTCTTATTTCCTTTGTTCATATACTCCCTTTTCCAGCCTCTCTTGCAGTTTTCAGAAACAGGTGGCCAGGTCACAATATTCTAGCCATAGAAATGAAGAGGGGCATCTTTTTGGAGTAATGTTTCTTCCCTGATGAAAAAAGAGAGAGCCACAGGAGGATTTCTCTCCCTCCCCCTTTCTTATCCTCAAGTCCCATCTTGATGCCTAGAATACTGCAGTAGGATAGCAGGCATCTTGCAACAAATAAGCACTAAGTCAAAAAGCTCATAGACTGAGGATGGAGAACTAAAAGGATAGGAATAGTCTCTGTCCTTACTGACATTTCTGAGCAGCTGTCCCACATCTGAATGCACCTGTGTCTAGATTAATTGTTGTGGGAGATAACTACATATCCTTATTGATCAGATTTTCAGTTGCTTACAGGGGAATGCATTTTCATCCACATTGGAAAGGACAAGCAACAATGTGCACACAACAAAAATACATCACTAAGTACCTCCAAGCTCCATTTTGCATGAAGCTAAAAAAAGAGAGACACATGCAGGCCCCGTTGTTTGGTGATAAATCTGACCACTCTTCTTGGCATCCCCCAGCCCATCTTGACTTCTGGTGGAAAGACAGTAAACAACTTAGTAAATACTTCAAATAACCTTTAATGTAGATGTTCCTATCTTACAGGAAAGAGTTGCTAAGTTACCATTTGCACTTCATAACATACCTGCTGGTATGTAAATATCCAAAAGAAAGGGAAAGTGTAGCAAAATTCCAAATAACAACACTGATAATAACAGTGAGGAAAATACTACTAGCTCATCAGTTGCAAAGATCCCCAAAGTACAGAAAGTACTTAGGACCTTATTTCTATCATCACACTAGATCACAGGGAATCAGGTTTTGCTAGGGTTGAGGATTCATATATTGGCAGCTCCTGACTTTTATGCATTGGACTTAACCTTCACTTTCATGCACTGTGTATTGATCTGACTAGATAAGCTTTTATATGACACATAGGGACTCTCCTACTTCTACTGATCAGTGAGCACATGACTTGAGCCTGCCTGCCAACAGGTCAGTCTACCTATAGCACCCTCTTGATCAAAACTACCAAGGTCATCAGAGTATCTTGAATTCTACTTTACTGCATTTGTTACATTATGAATTGAATAGAAAACATAAAAAATAAAAGTTCCAACACTAAAGACAAAAAGTGCAGTTCTCCTCAATGCAAAGACTGATGAAACAAAGATGAGACTCACTTCATATGGAAGAAGTAGCATATATTTAGCCTCAATCCACCTCATATTGGATGCAAACCAGTTAACAGCATCCTTAATGTTATATAAAAAGAAAAGAATTAAATAATTTGTACAAAGTACTAGAAACATATTGTCAAATATTGAGGCTAAAAGGCTAGGGAAAAATCATGGTTTTATAATATTTTCTTTATCCTGGCAAATAAACCACACCACCTACCCACCACTCATAATATATGAATCTGTTGTTCTGACTCTACACATAGATCCTACACATCTTTGTCAATACATTCCATAAAGTAGGAGACTGCTTATACTATGCATTGTGCTTATCAAAGCCTACAGTAAAGGAATAATATACCATCTCATTAGCTCTTCCAAATATTTGCAGTTAAACTAAGTTCCACTCCAATATTTGCTGTCCTTTAGAAACCAGACTACAAAGGAGACACAGGGTCTTTCAATCATTTCTCCCTGCTTCCCTAATAAACAGAACTTCTACATGTATTGAAATAGGATATCTGATCCCGTAAACAATTAATGAGCCCCCCATGAGTCAGTGTCTGGCCTTGGCAGTGTTTTCCTCCTAACAGTCTCCCAGGAGAATTACACACAAAGACCAACCTCTGATTGATTATAGACCAATGATGGGAACATTACCACACTCTCCATGTTATTTCCTAATAAGTGCCCTCAGCCTTGCACTCCACCATAAATTCAGCTCATTATAGAGATCCTTGAGAGTGTCCACTTTTGCCGGTCTTTCCCTTCCTGCATCCAAGAGATGGATCATTCACTCATGGGCTGCTTGTAGCTTTGCTTTCTGCCTCCACATATTCCTCTACTAACAAGGGTCAAAACTGCCTTCATTTTTGTGTGAAGTCCACTTCCCCTTGTGAATGATGATGATCTTGAAATGTTTTTTGCTTCACTTTAGCCCCTTCCATCCAATTACCTCTTTACTTATCTCTTCTCTGTGTCAATGACTCACCTTCCTCCTCCTTTTAATAGAGCCATTCGTAGTCTTTCCTCAACCCAGTCCCACAGAAATTCCCTTCAACCAGACTCTGCTGTAAAAGTGCCTTCTATCAAAATTCTACATTCATATCTTTGAACAGCATCAGTCTAAATATTTTATAAATAATTGTAATGAAATATTTATAAATATGGCCCTAACTATAAAATTTAAGTAATAAAGGATCACTTTAAAGAAACTGACTTTTTAAAATGATAAAAGGCAACCTTTGTTTGATGAGTTTAATAAAAGACTCATAATTTGAAACACATGATTTTACTATAAACTCATGATTTTATGAAGAATTGTAACCAACTATTTACCTTTTTCCTTAAGGTTTGAATGAGCAAAAAATGACAGAAAGTATTTCAGTTGTATTACTTGTGAGAAAAAAATCCTGACATAAAATGTTGTTAGATATTAAAATCAGTTATCAAAGGAGATTGTGAAGTCCCTAGCCTTGAGTAGATGAAACTTCAAAATGATTCTTATTTGCCTGAAGGGAAGCTAGGGATGATTTTGATGACCTCTGCAAGTCTAATTCTATCCAATATTATGCCCAAGTTGTATACAAGTTGTTTTCTTTTTTTTTAAGAATCAAAATATGTAGTAGAAACACAGAAGTGACTGAATACAAATGTTAACTATCTTCAGGAAAATATACCTCTTGATAAAATGCTACAAGAAACTCAATAATCCTCTTTACATGTCAGTAATGATTTCTGTTTGAGATTCATTCTGGTTATACATCCATGAGGAATGGTACAGTTTATTTAGTGGAGTGATAAAAAGTTAACAACCACTTCACATTTTATTAGAGGAGAAGAATCAGTCAAACATTTTAATGTACATGATTGCAAAGACTTAGAAGCAAATTAATGAAATACTCCCTTGTTGTTCATTCAGAAGTATATTCTCCTCTGTTGGGGATACATTTATTTCACTTAATGAAATAGCCAATGAAGATTCAAAACTGCTTATAATCAAAAAGCAGCAATTTGGGATTAAGGAAGGATGCTGTGTGAATATGCAGAAAGAGTAGGAGAAAAAAATCAGAGAGTAATTTATAGGTGAACTTAAGAATGAAGAGAAGTTGAAGGAATCAGAACTTGCTACATTGCCAGCAGTCTCTCTCTTAATCACTGACGGGTTCCAAAACCTCATGTTGAAAACCCTCCTTTAGAATTTAGAGCACATGTATATTCCCACACAATCATAGCATCTATGGGTTGTAAAGAGCCTCACAGATCATTTAAATCAAGTGCTGCTCTGAGACTTAATCACCTCTTACATCATCCCTGCCAAACAAATAAGGTTATAAATGGCAATTAAGCCTTCAGATTACATGACAAAATTGTGTTTATATCATAAAGTACCCTAACATATGCAATAAACACAGAGTAAACACATACTTCATCATTCCACTTTGTATTATAGTGTCTTTCTTTAGAAAATGGGATCAAATCTTAGTTCCAGTTTTGGGTGTCAGCTACACAGACACATCTCCTGTAGGTCCAAGACCCAAGCAGGAACATTCCCTGTCTCCACCCCCTGTGCAGGCACCGGAGGGTTGAGGACTAGACCCTAGAGCAGGGCTGTGAGAAGGATCAGGATTTATGTGGAAGGGCAAGAGGAGAATGGGCTAAGGGTGAGGGGAGAGGGAAGAAAGAGACTGGAGGTAACAGAGAGTGATGAGATTTGCAACTCCTGCATCTCCCTTTGCCTTTCCTTTCTTGCCTTCAAACTCAGTACTGCCCTGAGGTAAGCCTCCTCTCTCATGTATCCTCCTCTCTTCACACAAGGTGGAAGCCCTGAATATCCTATTCAGTCAAGCTTTAAATCAGTCATTTATTTGTTAAATTGGTTTTTTAAATTTTATTTCTACTTTGCACTCTATCTCTCTGTCACTTTGGAGCTCTTGGTGTTCACCAATGAGCCGAGAGTCCCTGGAGCCCAGGTGCCACCATATTGCACATTTCTGGATACCCAATGCCTATCCATGACTGGCTCACAGAATGTGCTAAAATATGTGTTTATGGGATAAGTATTTTTAAATAAAGGGAAAAGAAAGGGATTAGAAAGAGGAGAAATAACTGAGGTCTTTTAAAGGCAGTAAAATGGAACTGTCTCTCTTATCTTTAATCTCTTTCCCACTTACAACCATCAGCCAGAGCTGGGCTGTGAGGGATGGAGATGGGAACCAGCAGTAGAGATATGAGAAGTGACCGTTGAAGGAATGTCCCCTCACTTTTCTTTCCCCTTCCTACTTTTCTTCCTCTTCACCCACCCTCCTAGACACCTCTTCCAGTCTGAACTGAGTGCTTGAAGAGGGGCAATCTGGAATCGTAAGGATATTGTTTCATGGAACAAGAGGTCTGAAGGAGTAAGAAGAAAGATAGGAGGAGAGAAATTCCCAGAAGAAAGCATTTATTCCTTATGTGGCACAGATGGTCAGTGTTCACTAAATATCCATGTGTTTCTCCATGTTTCCCAAACCCATACATCAGAGTAGTGTCAGGTGACTAATTCTTATCAATAGAACATGAGCAGAAACAGTATGCCAGTTCCCATCTGAGAAAGGTAAGAACAGCTGTTCCTTTTCTGAGATTGCTCTTTTCCCCTGCTACATTGACCTTGGAGGCCATTTTCTCCAGGGGACATTACTACAAGATGGAAGAGCTGTCAGACACAAATCGACTTTATATGAGGGTAAATAAGAATTTTTTGTACAAAGCCACTGCAGTGCAGGGAGTTATATGTTACCACAGTATCGCATAGCATTACCTAACTGAAACACCTTTTCTCACCCAACTGGTGCAGCCTTTAATTGGAAAAGAAAGTTTACTAGTCATGCTTACAGGTCAAGGGCTGCCAGACTTAGGCATTGGTATCTCAACCACAGTTCCCAATTCAAAGTTTGAAACCATGTCAAAGTCAACACTTCCTATTTCTACCTGTCATTTAGTTAGAAGAGGCACCATTTTTAAAGAATTGTCTACAGGATATATTCAAATAGTGTATTCTTCCTGATACTCCTAAATCCACCCCTGAGTGAAGCCTTGACAGAAAAGCTTTATTTATTGCATTGTCCACCTTGTAAAATCATTCTGAGCTCAGCAAGAGGCCTTTAGATCAAGGGACGCTGCAAAAGACAGATGTGAAACTCACTTCAGTAGCCACTGAAAAGATATTGTGAGCAGTACTGCTCATTTATTGCACAATATCATCTTTATAAGAATCTTCTCAATAATTTCCTTTCTTGTCTTAATCAGTAATAGCTTTTCTTCTTCTATACAATAGAATTATATTAATACCTATCTCATTAAATACGTGTTGCAAGGACTAAATAAAATAGTGCATTTTAAAAAGCTTAACATGGTGACTGGAACAGAGTAAGCACCAAATATATTTTTGCTATTATTATGAATTTTTAAAATCTTAATTGAACTGTAAATTGTGTTAATGCTCAATATGTTTTCTAATAGATAAGAGCCCAGACTGGAGCCTATTGGTAGCAATTTTATCATATGTCTCCAACATTTTTTTGTACTTCATTTCTTTCTTATGCTTTTGTAATGTAGGTAACTTTGCAGCACTCTTTATATTCCTTTAAGTTGGTCTAAATTCTTTTCAGATCACAAAGACTATAAATAAAAAATTAACAGACTAAACCCTAGGTTCTTGACTTACCTTTTATTAACATTCAGAGAGGGAAAATGAAACAACAATGAAAAGCCTATGATATAAATAGAATTCTCTCCATTAGAGCATCCTCTTTCTTTCCTACTGGTATAAAAGATGTAAATCTCACCATCTGTGATTGGAGAACACACAAGCTCTAACTAGGCTCCATAAACTAGTTTGGCTTTGACACCTCAGTCAAAACTTTACAAAGGATGTATCCCTTTCAGCAAAACCTGTCTTCAAGACACTCATGCTGAGGATGAGGGTCTACTCTGCACGTGGACCTGAGACATGTAAAGATTCTTTGGACAAAAACTATAACTGTGGTGGCCAATTTCCAAACAAATTCTTAAGACCCATGGTGTGACAATATATTTATAGAAACAGAGTATTTAAAATATGAAATTGTTTGAAAAATATGGCTGTATGGTCATCATGATAACAGACTTAAAACATTATTGCCCCTAAGCTCAAAGTAAATGAGTTCTATTCAATTCAAGAAACATATACTGCCTCTTGGTTCCTGGTCAGGGTACTAGACTCTGCAGACCTAGAGATAAATAAAGCATGGACCAAACCCTCAAAGTTTCTGTAACTGGGAAAGATACACTTAAATAATTATTCTTTGTTACTAAACACTCTTCATTGTCTTCTATAGCATTGATCACAAACAGCCATTGTACATTTGTTTGTTTGCATATTTACTTTCTGCCTCCTCCACTAAACCATTAGCTCACTAGGGGCCATGACTTTCTTGTACATTATGAATTCAGCTCTTGTACAGAAGCCATTACATGTTAGACACTCAGCAAATATTTTCTAAATAGTAATGTAGTCTTAGGTAATATAAATAGAAATCCGTAGCTTTCATACATACAAACAACAACACTTAGAAGATGTAATGGAAAAGATCCATTTCTAATGGCAACAACAATAATTCTGAAAAAAGATAAAATACCTAGGTGTAAATCTACAAGGGATGTGGGAAAACAATATGAGAAAAAATGGATAGATTCCTGAAAGATTCAGAAGAAGAATTAAATGAATGGAAAGATATACCAAGTTTATAGATAAAAAGACTTAATATTATAAAAATGCCAATTCTCCCTAAGTTAATTCCTAAATTTAACAATCCCATTAAGAATAGTAAAAAAATAAGTTTTGTTCTGAAACTAGATAAGCTAATTCTAAAGTTCCTATTGAAAAAATACACTAGCAGTTATAACCAGGAAATTTCTGAAATAGAAAAACCTTACAAGCCAATAAATGCACTATAAAACTTCAATAATTAAATCAGTGTAGTATTGGGACATATATAACAGACAAAATAAGAGAAGATAAATTCCCTTCTCTTATTTGGTCTGTTCCAACTTAAATGGGAATTTAGTACATGATAAAAGTGGTGTTCAAATCTGCAGTGATAAACATGAACTTTAATACATAATATTGTGGGCAAACAAATAACCATCTGGAAAATGATGCTTTTGAATTCATAAGTAACACCATATTCAAATTCCAAATGGATTTAGGATTCAGGTATAGAAAAATAAAACCATAACATGGTAGAATTCTTTTAAAAGCCACGAAATGGAAGTAGCCTTTATTGCAATGACTCAGAAGCAAGAAGTGGAAAGAAAAGATTGATAATCTCAACCACATAAAATTCATAAACTTTACATTCAAAAACAGCATAAGAATAAGCTGGAGGAAAATATTTGCAAGCCATATCACTGTCAAAGGACTACACTTACTAATATATAAAGAGTCCCTAGAAATTCAAAAGAAAAATAACAAAAAACTAGGAGAAATATGGACAAAGAACATAAACAGACAGTTCACAAAGAAAAAAATACAAATGGCTATTAAACATATAAAAATACTCATAATTTTAAAAATGCAAATTAAAACTACATTTCTCACTGTGATGGGTATAATTCTATGAAGGCCTCATGATTTTCATCCTCTAGTGTTAGATGCCATGTAATCCCCTTCCCTTGAGTGTGACTGGGACCTATGACTTGCTTCTAACCAATAGAATGAGACAACAGTGTTGGGCTGTCACTGCCTTGATTAGGTTATGTTATGTGGCAAATGGAATAGGATGACACCCTATGGTTACGTTACATAAAATAAGATTGCATCTTAACAAACTATACAGACTTAGACTATATTATACTTAACAGCAAGAGAATCTCCTGCTGGCCATGAAGAAACCACCTGATGTGATGTGAACTGTCTGTAAAGAGGGTCACATGGCTGAGAACTGTAGGCAACATTGAGATACTAAGAGCATCATTTCTACAAATATAAGATACTGACTTCTTCCAACAACCACACGAGCTTGGAAGAAGGCCTCGAGCCTCAGATGAGATTGCAGTCCCAGACAACATTTTAATTGCAGCCCCAGTCCCTGAACAGAGGACCCAACTAAACAATGCTTGGGCTGCTGGTCCACAGAAAGCATGAGATAATAAATGTGTATTGTGTTAAGCCACTAAGTTTGTGGTAATTTTTTATGCAGCCATAGGAAACCATTGCATTCATCAATCATGTTGGCAAAAATACAAGAGTGCAATACTGTGTGTTGCTAAGTTATGCCCACAGGCCAACTTATACATTGACAGTGGGACGCCAAATGGTTCAATGTCTGTGGGGGGAAATCTGGCAATCTCTAACATAGTCACATTTACACTTGCCATTTGTCCCAGCAGTCTCACTTCTGGAAATCTATCCTACACTTGCATACCTATGAAATGATATATGTACAAAAGTTTTCATTAAAATATTATGTATAATAATAAAAAATGGAAACAAACCAAGGGTCCAACAATTGGGGATTGGTTAAATTATCCAGGGTCATCTACTTAGTGGAACATTATGTATCCATAAAAAAGAGGAATGATGAAGATTTCTATACAGTGACACGGAAAAAAAATTTTAGGATATGTTACTAAGTGGAAAAAAGTAAGGTTCAGAACAATATATGTAGTGTGCTGCCTTTTGATAAGGAAAACTTATGCATAGGGAAACAAATTATTTTAAAACAATTACCTGTAGGGAATGGGGAGAAACAAGATGGATGGGGATAAGAATAGGAGCAAGTCTTCTCCATGAATACTTTTTAATCATTTTTATTTTTGAAACATACACATGTATTACTTATTAAAATTAATTTAATTTTTTTAAAAATTATTGAATGGATAGATGTAAAAAAGCACTGTGTTATATGGGTGTATATTCAAGATGCAGAGGTGACAATGGATAAGGAGGGAGTGACAGAGTAACATCAGTCTCATATTCGCATGGGGACAGGGATTCTAAGATTTTTGAAAGATGGTCAAGAGTTACAACAAATGGACAAGCCTCAGAAGAACATTACAGATAACAAGAACTGTGTTCAAACATACAGTGGGGTGAAACTGACAGTACATCTAGGGAACAAAGGAATCTGATCTCATTAAATGTAACAGGGGTACCAAGAGCTGCCTAGGGAGAAAGACAGTCAGAGACCATATCAAGGGGTCCTTGGAAGCTCTTCTAAGGAAGTTGAACTTTACACTTTGCATAAGGTTTATGTCTTAAATAAGATCATTCTAATAATGGTTTGGAGGATGTATCAGAGGAGATCTGAATTTGTTTCCTGTGGCTGCCATAAAAAAATTGTTACAAACTTGGTGGCTCAAAACAACAGAAATGTATTCTCTCACAGTTCTGGAGGCCTGAAATCTGAGCCAGAAGTCTGAAATCAAAGTGTTGACAGGGCCACACTCCCACTGAAAGCTCTAGGGGAGAATCCATTCTTTGCTTCTTCCAGGTTCTGGTGGTTGTCTGCATCCTTGGCTGTGGCACTCCAACCTTTGCCTTCATCTTCACGTGGACTTCTCTGTGTGTCTGTGTCCTCTCTTCTGTCTCTTCTAAGAAAACTTGCCATTGGATTTAGGGTACACCTGGGTAATCTAGGACGATCTCATCTCAAGATCTTAATTATATCTGCAAAGACCTTGTTTTCCAAATAAATTCACATTCACAGGTCCCAGGGATTAGGACATGGACATTTTTGGGCAGCCACTATGGTCAGTGTTAAGGACAGGAGACTATTTAGAAGTGATTGTAATTGACCAGGTAAGAGATGTTTAACAAGTATTCAGCCTTTCTGATTAAAAAGTTAAGGGCAAATATCCTACAAGCCATTTAAGTTTTCCCGAAATCCACTCCACATATTTCTTTCTAAGCCCACCCCTCTTGCCTTGATTTTTATTTAAGCAGTTGAATGTATGTTTGCAGCTGTCTCCTCATCTCTTCTAAGTCTCCTTATATCATAACCACTGTGTAGCATTTTCTACTATAGGGACAATTCTGGGCTTCCTAATCTGGAGTGGCAGTTCTCAGGGAGATTCTCTCCCTGATAAATAGTTAGCTAGAGGCAAGAAAGCCTGAGGCATATAGCATTAAAGTTTCTGATAAGGCCTATGTGGAAGCATACCAATCTTCATAAAAACTAGATACGAGAATTTCTAGAGTAGGTAGCAGCATATTAAAATAGGATGCAGAAGAAGAAGCAAATCTTTAAACTTCACAACTTTCTCCTTCCAAATGAAGGAGAAAGACAAGAAGTCAAAGCTCCCATCTCCCCCTCCAAAAATGTCACTTTCTGCCAGCTTTAGGTCAACAATTAAGCAGAAAAGAGCAATCCTCCAGAACATGAGCTGGTCGCCCCCTCCTTATGCCTCTAGCCAAATTTTAGTTATTGACCCTCAATCTAATTAACCAATGCTCCAAGTGATCCTTACTTTCTAATCAGAAATTATCACTTTCCAACAGTTAAGGCTCTGACTCTAAACCACTCCTGTCCAAAAGAATTTTCTGTGATGATAGAAGTTTCTATATCTGCGCTATCCAATATGGTGTCCACTAGCCAGATATGGCTATTGACCACTTGACCTGTGGATGGTATGAGGGAGGAACTAATTTTCCAATTATCATTCATTTTTATTAGTTTATATTGAAATAGCCATGTGTGGCTATTGGCTACCATATTGGACAGCACAACTGTGAACGCTGTTGGACACAGGACCTGGCCCATCTTCCTTTTTGGACAGAGTCAATTTCTATCTTGGTATCAACCTCAGTCTTGGCCTATTTTTATACTTACTCCCTGTTCCCAGAAAAGCATCTAGCAAACCTACTGGCGCTCATGGCTATCAATTATATTTCAATGACACAAGTTACGTTAGGAGGTTTTCTTCTCCCTTATATTGGTTCAAGATGTTACAAGAAAAGACCTAAAGATGCTGACTAGATATTTTCAAAGACATGCTCATAACTGTGGGACCCTTTAATAGCCAGAGCCTCACTTTGTGGTTGTTTTTGTATGTGTGTGTGATAAACTCACCCTTTCTTTCTAGCCTCTCTTTCTAGACAAATTAACAAAGACTTCTTTAGCTCTTGGATTTAACTGCACACATTTCAATCACATGTGATTGAAACGTGTACATTTACATACATTATCATTGTAAGTATGAAGTTGCAGTAGTTTCTTTCTTTTTTTTTTTAAAACATCTTTATTGGAGTATAATTGCTTTACAATGGTGTGTTAGTTTCTGCTTTATAACAAAGTGAATCAGTTATACATATACATATGTCCCCATATCTCTTCCCTCTTGCATCTCCCTCCCTCCCACTCTCCCTATCCCATCCCTCTAGGTGGTCACAAAGCACCGAGCAGATCTCCCTGTGCTATGCAGCTGCTTCCCACTAGCTATCTATTTTACGTTTGGTAGTGTATATATGTCCAGGCCACTCTCTCACTTCGTCCCAGCTTACCCTTCCCCCTCCCCGTGTCCTCAAGTCCATTCTCATCATGTGCATCTTTATTCCTGTCCTGCCCCTATGTTCTTCAGAACCTTTTTTTTTTTTTAGATTCTATATATATGTGTTAGCATACGGTATTTGTTTTTCTCTTTCTGACTTACTTCACTCTATGACAAACTCTAGGTCCATCCACCTCACTACAAATAATTCAATTTTGTTTCTTTTTATGGCTGAGTAATATTCCATTTTATATATGTGCCACATCTTCTTTATCCATTCATCTGTTGATGGACACTTAGGTTGTTTCCATGTCCTGGCTATTGTAAATAGAGCTGCAATGAACATTTTGGTACATGACTCTTTTTGAATTATGGATTTCTTAGGGTATATGCCCAGTAGTGGGATTGCAGAAGTTTCTTACACTGTTTTCCTGTTCCCAACTACCAGTGTCTATGTGGAGTGAAATTGGCAATTCATTGAAAGGGTGTGTATAAGGCATTTAGGTCCAGACTCATTCTCTCTATCAGAAATCCTACAGATGCCGCCAAGAAAACCAACAGGAAATCATTTTTTCAGTGGATGATTTTTACCACATCTAACTATAAAGCATTAAAAGAACACTGAAGTTTTCAGTAAGTAAACTAGGCCGAATAAACCTGAATTCTTCATTCCCAAAGAAGGGAGAATATTTTAACAAATCCTCTGTCCCTTTATTCACAGTGTTAAAGGGAACTTTCAGCTCTGAGATGCTGAAGAAACAGAGATGGTTGTGACAGTGAAACTACTGGTAGGGAAATCTCATATACAAAATATCACTAGATTACACGATGGTACGCTTACAGTTAAGAGAACATAAGAAAGAACAAGACCAAATCTATAAATAATCTATAAATAATAAAGATAGCATAAGAATGAATAAGATCAAATTTCTACAGCTCTCAGAGCCTCTCAGAGTAAACAGTTTCAAAACTACATGATATTATTACACATCATTAGTGTTTTAATGAAGCTGATTGCCCTGCCATTCTTTTTGATGTTGTTGTTTTCTCTTCTTAAATAAAAGTTATTTTTGTGACACCAACAGCCATTAGAGGAAAAATGATTCAGTGGAATACAGCTCAGTGGTGGTTAGCAACAGGCTATAATTATTCATTTCTATTAAGAGCCATCATTTAGGTACTAGAATTTTGAGAGCAGCTTGAGCAAATTGATTCCAGGTTAACTTAAAATAGATGTTAGATAGACAATAGATAAATAGATGGTATAGATATGTATTTTTGAAACACAAAATATTTATTTATGATTGTGTTTATTAAATAGCCTTCAAGCTCATTGGAATACATTGGTTCACTTATTTTTTCACAGATGTGAGATTTCTATAAAATAGAATCCTAGACTTTAAAGGAACTTTAGCCATTGTCAAGAGCAAGAGCCCCAGGGCAGGTCTACATGGTTCTAATATTGTCTTTGATGTGTGAACTTAAGAAATAAAAATATATGCACCCTTTTTATGTCTCAGTTTCCTCACCTGTAAAATGATTTAAATAAAAAGTAGCTACTTCATTAAGATGCTGTAAAGGTTAAATGAGCTCATTGCTGTTAAGCACATAGAATACGACCTGGCATCTAGTAAGTGCTTGGTAGCTGTTAGTTCCTATCATCTTCATCATCTTCATTATCAACATTTTAAAGATGAAAACAACAATGTCCAGGTAGGGAAAGTGATTTTTCCAAATCATACAACTAATATTAAGCACACAGAAGAAGCTGAGTCTCTTGGCAAGTAGCCTGTGTTCTTTCCACCCTTCCATGCTGCCTGTGCTGTTCTATGCTCCACCATTCCATGCGATACTTTCTTCTTCATGAAGTCCTTATCATGAACATAACAAGAAGAAAAGAATCCAGAGAGGAGGAAGCCTAGAGGTGCCAGTTCTAGAGGTCTCAAGGCAAAACCACAGAGGCCAAAGTAGCTGCTGAAACCAGTCAGGTCAGTGTCATTGTGAAAGGTCCCTTCACCCAAGTATCTATCTGCTGCTATCCCTAAAATTCCTTTTTATTTTATTTTATTTATTTATTTTGCACATACATACATATTCTTTAATTAATTTATTTTTTAAGCTGAAGTATAGGGGTTTTTTTAACATCTTTATTAGAGTATAATTGCTTTACAATGGTGTGTTATTTTCTGCTTTATAACAAAGTGAATCAGCTATACATATACATATATCCCCATATCTCCTCCCTCCTGCGTCTCCCTCCCACCATCCCTATCCCACCCCTCTAGGTGGTCACAAAGCACCTAGCTGATCTCCCTGTGCTATGCGGCTGCTTCCCACTAGCTATCGATTTTACATTTGGTAGTGTATATATGTCCATGCCACTCTCTCACTTTGTCCTGGCTTACTCTTCCCCCTCCCTGGGTCCTCAAGTCCATCCTCATCATGTGCATCTTTATTCCTGTCCTGCCCCTATGTTCTTCAGAACTTTTTTTTTTTTTTTTTAGATTCCATATATATGTGCTGGCATACGGTATTTATTTTTCTCTTTCTGACTTACTTCACTCTGTATGACCGTCTCTAAGTCCATCCACCTCACTACAAATAACTCAATTTTGCTTCTTTTTATGGCTGAGTAATATTCCATTGTATATATGTGCCACATCTTCTTTATCCATTCATCCATTTATCTGTTGATGGACACTTAGGTTGCTTCCATGTCCTGGCTATTGTAAATAGAGCTGCAATGAACATTGTGGTACATGACTCTTTCTGAATTATGGTTTTCTCAGGGTATAGGCCCAGTAGAGGGATTGCTTGGTTGTATGGTAGTTCTATTTTTAGTTTTTTAAGGAACCTCCATAATGTTCTCCATAGTGGCTGTATCAACTTACATTCCCACCAGCAGTGCAAGAGTGTTCCCTTTTCTCCACACCCTCTCCAGCATTTATCGTTTGTAGATTTTTTGATGATGGCCATTCTGACTGGTGTGAGGTGATACCTCATTGGAGTTTTGATTTGCATTTCTCTAATGACTAGTGATGTTGAGCATCCTTTCATGTATTTGTTGGCAATCTGTATATCTTCTTTGGAGAAATGTCTATTTAGGTCTTCTGCCCATTTTTGGATTGTGTTTTTCTTTTTTTTTTTGATATTGAGCTTCATGGGCTGCTTGTAAATTTTGGAGATTAATCCTTTGTCAGTTGCTTCATTTGCAAATATTTTCTCCCATTCTGAAGGTTGTCTTTTCATCTTGTTTATGGTTCCCTTTGCTGTGCAAAAGCTTTTAAGTTTCATTAAGTCCCATTTGTTTATTTTTTTTTTATTTCCATTTCTCTAGGAGGTGGGTCAAAAAGGATCTTGCTGTGATTTATGTCATAGAGTGTTCTGCTTATGTTTTCCTTATGTTTGATAGTTTCTGGCCTTACATTTAGGTCTTTAATCCATTTTGAGTTTATTTTTGTGTATGGTGTTAGGGAGTGTTCTAATTTCATTCTTTTACGTGTAGCTGTCCAGTTTTCCCAGCACCACTTATTGAAGAGGCTGTCTTTTCTCCATTGTATATTCTTGCCTCCTTTATCAAAAATAAGGTGACCATATGTGCGTGGATTTATATCTGGGCTTTCTATCCTGTTCCATTGATTTATATTTCTGTTTTTGTGCCAGTACCATACTTAAAATTCCTTTTTATAATGAACAACTTTTCATTGCATAATCTAAATACATAATAAAAAGTATTCTTTTAATTATAAAAAACACACATTGGCTTATATTTACATTATTCGTATCAAAATGTTACTTTTAAGAACTTTTAAAAATTTACTTACTCTTAATACTTTTAATAATTATAAGACAAAATATACTAATATATAATAATAATATTAACATAGTAAATAAGAACATAAGAGCATTAACCATAGAGCAGGAGATGTTGAGGCATGGGATGAAATGGAACATATTGGACACTCTGCATATGGAAATCAAACTTCATTTTCTTCACCATTTGCTGAGAGCTAGGAGTGGAGCACAGCTCCATCATGAGCCATTTCATAAACAATGAACAATGACACACGAAGGGCAAGAACTTCTCTGCTCCTTCCACGAAACACCAATGCCACTCCAGATCCAAGTCAAAGTAGGTCTATTGCCATGAAGAAAATGATTATAATGGGGACCTTGCAGGAGAGCCAACAAAACATTTGGTGTCACATTTCCTGATCCCTGTGGACATTCGGGGAAAAAACAGGCTCCTGTTATGTGTGTTATATTGTTATATGTGTTATAATCCAAATTTTTACATAGCATGAAAAAGAAAAAAAAGAAGCCATCAACAAACTTGCCATCTATCCCTATATTCCACAGGAATAATACTTTGCTTCTACCCAAAATGCTTTAAACATAATTCCCCTTTGTATTAGAGGCTTAAAGTGTAAAGGCCAACTTGACTATAAAAGCTTCAGGAAAATCCATATATTTAAGTTCAGAATGGCTTTTCTTTCATTCCCGTGTAGTGTCTGCAAACCACATTGATGCATTTTACCAGGAGTCATACTGGCTCAAAGTAGAGCGATAAAAACCATAAGAACATAAAATCTTATTTTTTAAGTTCTTAGCTTTAAATATGCATCAGCAGGATGGAAACCATTATTTTCTCCACATTAGCCGTAATGACTGTGCAAAGGATTTGAAGATCACTATTCTTGAAAAGTGGATTTGGCCATTGTCATACTGTCTCTCTCACCAAAGCTCTGTTATCAAAGCTTTCTCTCTTTTGTAAAAACAAATTTTTATCTGCCTGGCACTTTTCCCACATGCCACTATATGGAACATTCTAAATTATTGATTAATTAGGGCAGTTGTTTTAATGAGAAAGATTGATTTTGTCTATTTGCATTATCTTCTCTTTTCTTGACCTCATTCTCCTTTGGGACATCAGTTATTATTCAAAGTCTCTACAGCTGGCTTGAAACTTCCCTGGGAACGTCAGTTTAACAAACTGCCTCATGGAAAAGTATTGCTATCCACTTTACCTCAGATATATATATACACACACATAAGGGGGTGTCTTAGTCCATTTGGGCTACTGTAACAAAATAGCTTATAAACAAGAGAAATTTATTTTTCACAGTCTGTAGGCTGGATCATGGTGTCAGCATGGTTGAATGAGAGCCCTCTTCCAGCTTGTAGACTTTCTGTTGCATTCTCACATGGCAGAAAGGGGAAGGGATCTCTCTGGAGCTTCTTTTAAAAGGTAGTTTTGTAAGGGCCTCACCCTCCTGACTTAAGCACCTCCCAAAGGCTCTACCTACTAATACAATCACCTGTGGGGATCAGGATTTCAATATACGAATTTGGGGGGAACACAAACATTCAAACCATAGCAGGGTGCATGCATATGCACGTATGTAGGATGGCAATATGCTCTACTCTAAATGTATCCCTTCCTTCTTGCCTTCCTCAGAGTCCATCAAAGCACCCACTTCTTGAATGATACGCACTTTTCTAGCTGGAAGGAAAAACTCTGATGATTAAATAGGCACTATTTCATTTGCCCACAGAATAGCCAATTAATACACAAGAAGTAGCAGTGAGGTTAAAGACACATGAAGCATAGATAAGAACCACAGAGTAAACCAAGTAAAGTGTCAGCTCAGAAGGATAGCAAAGGACTAAAAATAGAGTAGATAGTCAATAAATGGTTACTGGTCAGCTAATTGATTTTGTTATTTACCCAGGAGCAATTTTAATTTTCTAAGAGGACTTATAATAAATTCCTACTGGTAGAATTTAAGATATTGCAGGAGACAATAAGATTTTGTTTTAGTTTTGTACCCATTAAATTGTATCATGTAGTTGATCACTTAATTTTATCTAAATGCAAATTTGACCTTATGTTTGTCTTTTTGTACCATATAATTTTAAAAAATATTGATATGAAATGAAGTGGATTCTCAGATGTGGTCCCTGATTTAGTATTGGTCTGGTCGATGCTGGAATAAAAAGCATTCTTGGACGGATGTGGAGAGTGAAAATCTTTAACTTTCTCATTGTGTCATCTAAACTTGAACTGGGTGGAGACAGAAAGTAAGACTCACTTTGCAATTAATGACAAGCTAATCAGGAAGACTAACCCCAGCTAGTTTGTGAAGAAAGGTCAATAGATTTCTTTACAAGCCTTAGCTTCCCTTACTATTATCAACCAAGGGAAGGATAAATGAGGTTAAAAACTTTAAGAATAAAGGAAGAACTAATGAACAAACAAGCAAAAAATAGTAGGATCTCTGGGGGGAAATAGTTTTTTATAAAGATGTTCAGAAGAAGTACAATATAAATATCTGAGTTTTGATGCACTGATCTGATGTGTATATGCACCTACATATTCACTGAGATTAAGATGCATGTTTCAATAAACATCAAGATTTATTATGCATTTGGAAAGTATTGACTGAGGTGAAAGTCAATACATCTTGATGTTCACCACAACAAAATCAATAGTTGCTTAATAATTTACCAAGATTCAGTGGATTTAATGTATCTGATGGCTATGAAGTAAAGTAAAACCACTACACTTCTTTCAGGAACACTTGATAAAGGATATAATACCAGCATCAAACATTTGGAACCAAAATTTATACCCTCTCCTTTTTGAATGAAGGCAAGTGAAACATCACCTTTCCCAGAACTGCAGATGTGAACTCTGAAATCTGAGCAAGGAGAAAGGAGTAACAGGAGGGAAACTCAGAGAAGACAACACTCATTAGAAAACAGATTCAATGTCACAGATGAATGCGGGCATCTTGCCTGTGAATTAAACAGCAGGATCCTCCTGATAAATATAATTCGATCCACTTTGTTAGGCCCCAAACTTGCTTTATGTTGATTGTACATTTGTCTTTTCCTAGTTTCCCACTTATCTCCAGAGATTAATAAATTCAGGTAATTCAAATGCCTTGACAATCTAACCCCAATTCAAAAGGGTCTTAGTGACAGACTTAGAAAAAAAAAAAGCGATGGCACATTTTCGATCCTTCTTAGGATCACCTTAATATTTGTTTCCACTTCAGGAATGTGGAAATTAGAATATGGCCAATCCTCTGCAGAGCTGATATAATGATTCATCTATAATCAGAAGCCAGGCCAATAGGACCAGTCATGAACATCACTCAAGTTAAGTCCAAAACAGAGAAACTGTATACACTGAACTGTGGGAATATGTGAATAGTCTGATAAATATGCAGAATGGAGGTTTCCTACTGCTTCTAGATGGTATTAATAAGTCGAGTTTTGGAAATAAAAATGAATGTCAAAGCAACCAGCAGATTAAGCAAAATCTGGGCTCCCTCTAGAATAAAGTTTTAATGTTTAATTTCTCTAGAAAATTGTCACACTACCTTTAGCTGAAAGCACAGAAAAGAGATCTGGCTCCCATTGTGTAAGGTTCACCAAAGGAAATAATAAACAAGTGTGGGCTCCAGAAAATAATGGCTAATAACATTCCCCTAAAGAGAACAGAAATGTGAGTTGCTCTTTGCAGGCATTGCCAATAGATAAGGCAGGACATGTAATAAACGAGTGGGGTGGGGGACCAGATACAGGTACAAAGATTAAAGATTGCAAGTAACCCCAACTTATCCATCTTTGAAATGGTTCTAAGAGCAAAATTGTCACATATGTCTTGCATTCTTGGCAGGGAACATCAGTGATGGGTGAACACCTCTAATGTATCACAATTTATGTTTTTCAGAGAGCTTGTCCATGAACTATCATGAATTACCATAATTGAGCCTCACAAAAAAACTTTTAAATGACTTGGAAAGGTGTTCTAATCCTCTCTTAACAGACAAGGGAAACTACAACAAGAAACATATAACTAGTCCCAGATCACACAATCATTAAGGGGCAGAACTGAATTTGAATCCATATCTTCTAATTCCAAACCCAGGGCATTTCTTTGGATGTCAAGAACAAGCTTTTATAGAACAACAATAAAATTTGTTACTACTTGTGTTAGTTAGCAATATCCAGAGAAACAGAAGCAACAGGGGATATGTTTGTGTGTGTGTGTGTGTGTGTGTGTGTGTGTGGAGAGAGAGAAAGATTTTAAGAAATTGACTCACACAAATGTGGGAGATGACAAGTCTAAAATCTGCAAAGCAGTTGAGGCTGGGAACTCAAGCAGGATTTCTATGTTGCAGCCTTAAGACAGAATTTTGGGCTTCCCTGGTGGCTCAGTGGATAAGAATCCGCCTGCCCATGCAGGAGACATGGGTTCGATCCCTGGTCCGGGAAGATCCCACATGCCACGGAGTAACTGAGCCCATGTGCCACTACTACTGAAGCCCGTGTGCCACAACTACTAAAGCCTACGCACCTAGAGCCCGTGCTCCACAACAAGAGAAGCCACTGCCATGAGAAGCCCGCGCACCACAGCGAAGAGTAGCCCCCGCTCGCCACAAGTAAAGAAAGAACGCGCACAGAAACGAAGACCCAATGCAGCAGAAAATAACTTAAAAATTAAATCTTTAAAAAAAAAAAAAAAGACAAGTTCTTCTTCAGGAAACCTCAGTCTTTGCTCTTAAGGTCTTCAACTGATTGGATGAGTCCCACCCACATTATGGAGAGTAATCTGCTTTACTTAAAGTCAATTAATTATAAATGTTAATCAAAACTAAAAAATACCTTCACAACATCAGAACTAGTGTTTGACCAAACAACCAGGTACCACGGCCTAGCCACGTGTGACACATAAAAGTAACCATCACGCCACCATTTCTAGGGAAAAAAATTAAAACTTTTGTTTTCAATAATATTCTTATATCTGCCTTTGCACATTTCCCAGAACAAGCTAGTGAAATTAAGAGCTAATTAGATACAATTATTCATTCAAATGTCTACCTCTGACATGACTATCTTAAATCCCACATTCTCCTTTTATGTAATTTACAGTCCCATTTTGTATCAGGTTTCTATTCATTACAGCAATTGTGAAACATGAAGAATAGTTACTTCTCTAGTAACCAAACTGGGAGAAGAGCTCCTTGGTTGACCAAATTCTAACTATTAAGTGATCTAAAGTGGTGTTTCTAAAACTGTGGGTGATGGACTATCTTCCTTAGAAGCATCTGGGAACCTTGTTAAAAGGCAGATTCTTAAGTCCTACCCTAGTGCTTTTGAATCAGAATTTCTAATGGTGGGTCCACACTATATTTTAGCAAGCATCCTAGGCAACATTTAGGTCCAATGTAGTATAAGAACCACTGAACCAGAAGATTAAAGCAGTGAGTATACAAATAAGACTCAGGCACTAACACAGAACCCTCTACACATTATACAAAGGAACAGCTAAGTAGAGATCAAGAGAAGAAACAAAAACAAAACTTCCCAGCTTTGGCAAAAATAAAAACATTGGTTTTTGTCATATTCTCACAAACAAGTGTACCAGTGCTCAGTAAAAGTGGGAAACAAACACATAACTGCCTGTAGAAAATGACTTTGGGAAAATAGGAATAGATCCATAACATAGAATGATCACCACGGGCTGTAAACAGAGAAAGAGAACTGTGCCGCAAGTGGTACACACTGTGTGAATCAGAAGGTACTTCATCAACACAAGGCACAATTTCACCTGGTCAAGTGCCCTGAACTTTGTAGAGTTTTTGAACTAGAATCTGTATAAGTGAAAAAATGTGAAGAAACAAAAAGCAGTATCACTCTGAGAAGTGAAAATCTAAAATCTTGAGAAGTCTCCTTTTAAAGGAATTATAGACCTAGGACAAATCAGTATTATTAAGTCCATTTCCTTGGACTTCAGTTTCCCATTAACCATTACAGCAAGATGAAATTTCATCCTGGTTTAAATTCTTTCAAGGGATGTTTTGCAAAGCCTCTTCATAACTTCTGATATGGGTGTGCTTCATTCTATAAATAAAACAAATGGTATATTTTAAAAATCAACTTCCCAAAACTTTATCAATTTATCAAATATTTTCTACAGGATTATTTTAAATAATGAGCACATGGTAAGGGTGTAGGGAAAAGGGAACCTTAGTGCTCTGTTGGTGGGAATGTAAATCGATAAAATCATTATGAAAAACAGTATCAAGTTTCCTCAAAAAATTAAAAATAGAGCTACCATATAATCCAGCAATTCCACATCTGGGTATTTATCCAAAGGAATTAAAAACATGCTATCACAGAGATACTTGCACTTCTATGCTCCTTGCAGCATTATTCACAATAGCCAAGATATGGAAGCAACCTAAGTGTCCATTAACTGATGAATGAATGAAGAATCTATAGTATATATATGCAATGGAATATTATTCAGCCATGAGAAAGGAGGATATCATGCCATTTACAACAACTTGTATGAACCTTGAAGGCATTATGCTTAGTGAAATAAGTCAGACAGAGAAAGAAAAATGTATCACTTATGTGTAGAATCTAAAAAGCAGAGTAGAGTGGTGGTTACAAGGGTTGGGGAATGTGGGGAATGGGGAGATATTGGTCACAGGGTACAAACGTTCAGTTATAAAATCAGCAAGTTCTGGGGACCTAATGTACAGCATGGTGATGATAAGTAATACTGCATCAGATACGTGAATGTTGCTAAGTATTCTTTTCACAAGAAAGAAATGGTAACTATGTGATGGGATGGAGGTGGTAGCTAATGTCACATAGTAATCATTTTGCAATATATAAATGTGTCAAATCAACAAGTTGTACAGTTTAAATTTATACAGCGTTGTGTGTCAATTATATCCCAATAAAGCTGGGGAGAAATAAATATGTAAATAAGTAAATAGTGACAACAGTGTGCATTTTAAATATACCATCTAGAAGAGTTAATTTTACACACAGCTGTTCGGTAATGTGTCTATTGAACAAATAGAAATAACCCTGTAGTTCTTTCCAAAGGACCCTTCATCCTGTAATTGAAATCCTTTAAAAACATGTCAAGCATAATAAAACAATGTGTAAATATTTATATTTTAATTATATATATATATATATTTGTTTAAATAATTAACAAATAACCTGATGTTTAGGGGACACTAGTGTAAAAAGCAATGGTCTGGAATGGAAAGAAATGGGTTTGATGATGGTCCTTCCACTTATTAATTTATATGTTCATAAGCATATTATTAACAACTCTGGGTCTCTCTGCAGGCTGGGTATGTCAATACCCTCTTCCCAGCATCACGATTAGCATGTTTAGCAGGACTTCTGGGTCAATGCAACAAATTTAAACTGCAACACAAAACTTCCTTCCACTGATATCTAAGCAACTGAGCAAAAAGAATTGTATCAACCAAAAAAAAAAAAAAAAGAATTAAACTAGGAATGTACATTTTTTAAAGTAATGGAAGGAAAGTTACAGTTGACTCTATAGTAGAGAGTGGGACACAGGACAGTTTCATTCCTAACCACACCCCTCCTACCAGACTCCACTGTATCCCAGGAGTTCAGTCAGTTTACAAAGTCCTGAAATATTTCACTAACACCCCCAAACTTAAATAGAAGCAGACTGAACACACATTTTTATCTTTTTCCTCTTTTAACAAATGAGTAATGGAATGTTTCATGGGGTGAAGCAGGTTAAATGAAGAAAAAAGTCAATGTGGGTGAAACTCTTTGATGAAAATGAAGGTTCCAGAGCTACATACTGAATTGAAGAACAAGCTGAAGTTCAAGGATACCCCCGTCACATGGAAATGTGAATGCCTCCTAGCTAGTTGTATTGAACATACGTGGTTAAAAAAAATTGTGGAAGCAGAGCAGATCCTAGGTAACCTAAAAGAGAGCTCCTCAGCTGACCAAATAGAATATCAACATAGAACTACCAAAGCATAAGCAAGGTGAAAAGAAACAGCATGGCAACTCTGCAAACACATGACAGCAAAAAGAGTGGGAGTAGTAAAAGGAGCAGAATATCAAAAAGACAAAGAACCAAGCCCAGGAGGAAAATATTACTCAATGAACAGAAGGAAATTCCTCTATAAATTGTGTTACGCTATAAAACAGCTTAATTACTTAATGAATACAGTGAGATGATAAAAGGATAGAATGAGATGAAAAGGGAGATTGCATAGCTAAGGCAATAAATTGATGCCCAAATTAACAACATTCCTGAACTAAGAAATATATTAGAACTAGCAAGGAATTGAATAGACATAGGTAAAGAGCAAATTACTGGCATGTGGAAAGTTGAAAGTAAAGGCAATGAATGTAGATAAAAAAGACAAAAACATTCAAACAACTAGAGAGGAACTAAATTTTATGGAGGAGAAAAGCAATCCATCCTACGAACTGCTGCCTCTGAGATAGAGAATCCAACAAATTAACCCAAAAAATATGTTGTAAGTTACAGTACAAGAAAAAATAAACCCTGATATTCCAAGAAAAAGACTGATGTGTTAGAGTGAAAGAGCATATCATGATTGGGCATATCAAATGTGATAGAGGACCCTCAACACTGACAGACTATCAAACATCAAGAATAAAGAAATAAACAGGCACCCAGGCAAATTGTGAAAATCACCCACAACAGTTAAAAAATCACACTGGCCTTATATTTATCCACCACGTCAATGAATGACAGATGATGATGGAATAATGTCTATCATGTTCTAAGAGAAAGAAAATGGTTTCCCAAGAGTATTATCTCCAGCTAAGAGGTTGTTCACATTTAAAAGCATCAGGCAGATATTCTTGAACATAAAAGAAATGAGGCAATAGAAAAACCATGAAGTCTTTAATCTGGCCAATAGATAGATGAACCAAATTTTTAAACTTGAGAAAGAAGAAGCCATGGCAAAAAAAAAGTGGTGTTAAGCTTTAAATCTATCGTACCATTCTTCCAGTGTCCCAATATGTTAGAAAATGTTCATATTAAAAATTTGGAGGAAAAAAGGCTGAGCTATCACATGTGATAATGTACATTTTAATTACTATGTTATGTAAAGATGGTTGGGCTGTCATTGTCATTGAAAAGGTGTCCAAGCCCACTTCCTTGGCAGTAATACAGAGCATCAGGGGGTGGGGAGAGGACCATTCAGCAGGTCCGCACACCACCAGGCTGCAGGCAGATATTTATCTGAAATATATGTCTGAATCATAAGTTTTGATAAGAGAGAAAGTTGAGAATCCATGACAGAATCAGAACCTTGGCATCGGATGGGACCATCAAAGGGACCATTAGGTTACTCAGTGATACTAAGTAGCATAAAAATAATTATTAGATACATCATAACAGATTTATAATTCTCTTCTCCCCTAGGAAAAATAAGAAAGACATGACCTCTGTCCTTTGAAATATTGTACAGCTTGCATTGTGTGGTGTGATGAAAAGATCATTTAACCAAACGCCAGGAAAATTGAATTTACAGTTCAACATATTTGATTATCTATAGATGTAATAGATGACATATAGATTAAATAAGAAAAAAATGCATGTGTGTTGAGAGTTTAGCTGAGCTCTTCCATGATATTGCTGCCTCAGTATCCATTTGGTTCGGCCTGCAGGGACTTAAATGGACACCAGCCCCTCATGCAAGTACATGTCCTATATGGCGACCTGGTGGGTGAGTCACAAGTGAATGTAAGCTCCTGAAATAATTCCTCACTAGCCCTTGTTCAACAGCCTCCCCTGTCTCTCACTTGGATTTCCTCTTGTGCGCCCCTTAGATAAGACCGCCGTGGAGCTTACCAAAATGCTGCTTTTTCCTTTTTCATTGACTAATTTGGCCTTAGCCTAGGAGCCCCAAAGCACTTCACCCAAGGACCCTAATAAAGTCACGTGCCCCAGGTCCTATGTCTCTCTCTGTTCTGCACTCTGCCTTGACCTCTCCCCCACCCCACTGGATGCTGGAGGCGCATAGGGTGTTTCCTCCAGGACTGTGAGTAATAAACTTCTCTATTTCAATTTCTCTTGTGATCTGTTGTTGAACTAGGGTTCACCATCCAACACCCTGTGCTCCACTTAACAAATGTTCATTTAACTAAGTCAAAACGATATGACAATTTCAACAGAGGTCCCCACATCTGATAAAAAATATTTTTAAAGTAACAAAAGGAATAACTATAAATGTTAATCTGAAATCAAAAGTTGAAACATGTGGCATTCATTTTAAAAATAGGGAAATAATAAAGATATCCGTTATCAGCAACGTGTTAGAGGATTTGGAGTTGTGAGAAACAGAAACCAACTAGAGACAGACCAGAAAAAGGAGGGTTTGTTATAGTGGAATCTAAAGTCTAAAAGAGAAACTGCTCCCCACAATAAGTTGAAAGATAATGAGCAGCGTCTGTTTCTGTCTTTCTGGTGCTAGGTGTCATGTTGGATTGCTTTCAGTGGGTTGAGGGTTTTGTGTGTGTGTGTGCGCACGCATGTGCGAACTCCCTGGAGCCTGACTTTCTACAGGATGGCCAGTTCCTGCTCCTGGGGTTTACAGCAGGCTTGGGGTTGCCATAGTGTCAACTCTAGCCTTCATGGTACTTATTTCATGGCTCCCGTGGAACACCATCTAATTCCCAGTCCTTGCGGATCACTGACTGTCCAATGAACTACCTTTCTCTGAATAATGTGCCCATTTTTTTAAGCAATCAACCATGACTGGGCTGTACTCAAGTAGTGCTCAGCTGTCAAGCAGAACTAAATCTACAAACAGAACAGTTAGAAAGGGAGGTTGAACAGACAGGGAACCTAATCAATGTCTCTTCTATAGTTGTTTTTGTAATAATATTATAATAATAAATATTAAGATTTAAATAAGAAATAAAAATTACATTGGGAACTAAAAAATCATTATGCACAATTAGAATAATTACATAAAGAAAAGACCAAAAAAATCTATTAGAAATAAATTATCAATTAGAAATAATAAAAGAGTGAAATAGAAAGATAGAACATCTAAAAAGTTCATAGAAGTTTTATATGCCATAACAGGTAGCTAAAACATAATAATAAAGGAGATAATTTCTCAATAACAATAAAATTATAAAATGTTAATGAAAGAGTTTAATGAAAGCTACACAGAACTTTCACAATGAAAAAATGTTAAGTAGGAAATATAAGGAAAAACTTGAGTAAATGAAGAGTTACAATTTAGACCTCAATAAAGAGATTAATATTTTCTCAAATTTAATTTATATAGGTATTATAATCCCATTCAAATTCACAATTGGAAAGATAACAAGATACTTCTAAAATTGATTCTGGAAAAACATTTAAAATAATTGGAATATTAAAGAAATATTTTTAAAAAGGAATTATCACAGATTTTTTAAATATAAGAAAAGCAAAGTGTTACTTTAGGAGAACTGAGTTTTATCAGATACTAAAACCTTATAAAACATCAAAATTAAAGGTTTAGGAAATTTCCGGGAGATTAACCAAGATGGCGGAGTAGAAGGACGTGCTCTCACTCCCTCTTGCGAGAGCACCAGAATCACCACTGGCTGCTGGACAATCATTGACAGGAAGACCCTGGACTTCACCAAGGAGGATACCCCGCGTCCAAGGACAGAGGAGAAGCCACAGTGAGACGGTAGGAGGGGCGCAATCAGAGTAAAATCAAATCCCATAACTGCTGGGTGGGTGACTCACAGACTGGCGAACACTTATACCACAGAATTCCACCCACTGGAGTGAAGGTTCTGAGCCCCACGTCAGGCTTCCCAACCTGGGGGTCCGGCAACGGGAGGAGGAATTCCTAGAGAATCAGACTTTGAAGCCTAGTGGGAATTGATTGCAGGACTTTGACAGGACTGGGGGAAACAGAGACCCCACTCTTGGAGGGCACACACAAAGTAATGTGTGCATCGGAACCCAGGGGAAGGAGCAGTGACCCTGGGGGAGACTGAACCAGACCTACCTGCCGGTGTTGGGGGGTCTCCTGCAGAGGCGAGTAGTGGCTCTGTTTCACCGTGGGGATAAGGACACTGGCAGCAGAGGTTCTGGGAAGTTCTCCTTGGCGTGAGCCCTCCCAGAGTCTGCCATTAACCCCACCAAAGAGCACCGGTAGGCTCCAGTGTTGGGTTGCCTCAGGCAAAACAACCAACAGGGAGGGAACCCAGCCCCACCCATCAACAGTCAAGTGGATTAAGGTTTTACTGAGCTCTGACCGCCACAGCAACAGGGAGGGAACCCAGCCCCACCCATCAACAGTCAAGTGGATTAAGGTTTTACTGAGCTCTGACCGCCACAGCAACAGTCAGCTCTACCCACCACCAGAGCCTCCCATCAAGCCTCTTAGATAGCCTCAACCACCAGAGGGCAGACAACAGAAGCAAGAAAAACTACGATCCTGCAGCCTGTGGACCAAAAACCACAGTTACAGAAAGATAGAGAAGATGAAAAGGCAGAGGGCTATGTACCAGATGAAGGAACAAGAAAAAACCCCAGAAAAACAACTAAATGAAGTGGAGATAGGCAACCTTCCAGAAAAAGAATTCAGAATAATGATAGTGAAGATGATCCAGGACCTCGGAATAAGAATGGAGGCAAAGATTGAGAAGATGCAAGAAATGATTAACAAAGACCTAGAAGAATTAAAGAACAAACAAACAGAGATCACCAATACAATAACTGAAATGAAAACTACACTAGAAGGAATCAATAGCAGAATAACTGAGGCAGAAGAACGGATAAGTGACCTGGAAGACAGAATGGTGGAATTCACTGCTGCAGAACAGACTAAAGAAAAAAGAATGAAAAGAAATGAAGACAGCCTAAGAGACCTCTGGGACAACATTAAACGCAACAACATTCACATTATAGGGGTCCCAGAAGGAGAGGAGAGAGAGAAAGGACCAGAGAAAATATTTGAAGAGATTATAGTCGAAAACTTCCCTAACATGGGAAAGGAAATAGCCACCCAAGTCCAGGAAGCGCAGAGAGTCCCATACAGAATAAACCCAAGGAGAAACACACCGAGACACATAGTAATCAAAGTGGCAAAAATTAAAGACAAAGAAAAATTATTGAAAGCAGCAAGGGAAAAACGACAAATAACATACAAGGGAACTCCCATAAGGTTAACAGCTGATTTCTCAGCAGAAACTCTGCAAGCCAGAAGGGAGTGGCATGATATACTTAAAGTGATGAAAGGGAAGAACCTACAACCAAGATTACTCTACCCGGCAAGGATCTCATTTAGATTTGATGGAGAAATCAAAAGCTTTGCAGACAAGCAAAAGCTAAGAGAATTCAGCACCACCAAACCAGCTCTACAACAAATGCTAAAGGAACTTCTCTAAGTGGGAAACACAAGAGAAGAAAAGGACCTACAAAAACAAACCCAAAACAATTAAGAAAATGGTCATAGGAACATACATATCGATAATTACCTTAAACGTGAATGGATTAAATGCCCCAACCAAAAGACATAGACTGGCTGAATGGATACAAAAACAAGACCCATATATATGCTGTCTACAAGAGACCCACTTTAGACCTAGGGACACATACAGACTGAAAGTGAGGGGATGGAAAAAGATATTCCATGCAAATGGAAATCAAAAGAAAGCTGGAGTAGCTATACTCATATCAGATAAAATAGACTTTAAAATAAAGAATGTTACAAGAGACAAGGAAGGACACTACATAATGATCCAGGGATCAATCCAAGAAGAAGATATAACAATTATAAATATATATGCACCCAACATAGGAGCACCTCAATACATAAGGCAACTGCTAACAGCTATAAAAGAGGAAATCGACAGTAACACAATAATAGTGGGGGACTTTAACACCTCACTTACACCAATGGACAGATCATCCAAAATGAAAATAAATAAGGAAACAGAAGCTTTAAATGACACAATAGACCAGATAGATTTAATTGATATATATAGGACATTCCATCCAAAAACAGCAGATTACACGTTCTTCTCAAGTGCGCACGGAACATTCTCCAGGATAGATCACATCTTGGGTCACAAATCAAGCCTCAGTAAATTTAAGAAAATTGAAATCATATCAAGCATCTTTTCTGACCACAACGCTATGAGATTAGAAATGAATTACAGGGAAAAAAACGTAAAAAGGACAAACACATGGAGGCTAAACAATACGTTACTAAATAACCAAGAGATCACTGAAGAAATCAAAGAGGAAATCAAAAAATACCTAGAGACAAATGACAATGAAAACACGACGACCCAAAACCTATGGGATGCAGCAAAAGCGGTTCTAAGAGGGAAGTTTATAGCTATACAAGCCTACCTAAAGAAACAAGAAAAATCTCAAGTAAACAATCTAACCTTACACCTAAAGAAACTAGAGAAAGAAGAACAAACAAAACCCAAAGTTAGCAGAAGGAAAGAAATCATAAAGATCAGAGCAGAAATAAATGAAATAGAAACAAAGAAAACAATAGCAAAGATCAATAAAACTAAAAATTGGTTCTTTGAGAAGATAAACAAAATTGATAAGCCATTAGCCAGACTCATCAAGAAAAAGAGGGAGAGGACTCAAATCAATAAAATCAGAAATGAAAAAGGAGAAGTTACAACAGACACCGCAGAAATACAAAGCATCCTAAGAGACTACTACAAGCAACTTTATGCCAATAAAATGGACAACCTGGAAGAAATGGACAAATTCTTAGAAAGGTATAACCTTCCCAGACTGAATCAGGAAGAAACAGAAAATATGAACAGACCAATCACAAGTAATGAAATTGAAACTGTGATTAAAAATCTTCCAACAAACAAAAGTCCAGGACCAGATGGCTTCACAGGTGAATTCTATCAAACATTTAGAGAAGAGCTAACACCCATCCTTCTCAAACTCTTCCAAAAAATTGCAGAGGAAGGAACACTCCCAAACTCATTCTATGAGGCCACCATCACCCTGATACCAAAACCAGACAAAGATACTACAAAAAAAGAAAATTACAGACCAATATCACTGATGAATATAGATGCAAAAATCCTCAACAAAATACTAGCAAACAGAATCCAGCAACACATTAAAAGGATCATACACCACGATCAAGTGGGATTTATCCCAGGGATGCAAGGATTCTTCAATATACGCAAATCAATCAATGTGATACACCATATTAACAAATTGAAGAATAAAAACCATATGATCATCTCAATAGATGCAGAAAAAGCTTTTGACAAAATTCAACACCCATTTCTGATAAAAACTCTCCAGAAAGTGGGCATAGAGGGAACCTACCTCAACATAATAAAGGCCATATATGACAAACCCACAGCAAACATCATTCTCAATGGTGAAAAACTGAAAGCATTTCCTCTAAGATCAGGAACGAGACAAGGATGTCCACTCTCACCACTATTATTCAACATAGTTCTGGAAGTCCTAGCCACGGCAATCAGAGAAGAAAAAGAAATAAAAGGAATACAAATTGGAAAAGAAGAAGTAAAACTGTCACTGTTTGCGGATGACATGATACTATACATAGAGAATCCTAAAACTGCCACCAGAAAACTGCTAGAGCTAATTAATGAATATGGTAAAGTTGCAGGATACAAAATTAATGCACAGAAATCTCTTGCATTCCTATACACTAATGATGAAAAATCTGAAAGAGAAATTATGGAAACACTCCCATTTACCATTGCAACAAAAAGAATAAAATACCTAGGAATAAACCTACCTAGGGAGACGAAAGACCTGTATGCAGAAAACTATAAGACACTGATGAAAGAAATTAAAGATGATACCAACAGATGGAGAGATATACCATGTTCTTGGATTGGAAGAATCAACATTGTGAAAATGAGTATACTACCCAAAGCAATCTACAGATTCAATGCAATCCCTATCAAATTACCAATGGCATTTTTTACGGAGCTAGAACAAATCATCTTCAAATTTGTATGGAGACACAAAAGACCCCGAATAGCCAAAGCAGTCTTGAGGGAAAAAAATGGAGCTGGAGGAATCAGACTCCCTGACTTCAGACTATACTACAAAGCTACAGTAATCAAGACAGTATGGTACTGGCACAAAAACAGAAACATAGATCAATGGAACAAGATAGAAAGCCCAGAGATTAACCCACGCACCTATGGTCAACTAATCTATGACAAAGGAGGCAAAGATATACAATGGAGAAAAGACAGTCTCTTCAATAAGTGGTGCTGGGAAAACTGGACAGCTACATGTAAAAGAATGAAATTAGAATACTCCCTAACACCATACACAAAAATAAACTCAAAATGGATTAGAGACCTAAATATAAGACTGGACACTATAAAACTCTTAGAGGAAAACATAGGAAGAACACTCTTTGACATAAATCACAGCAAGATCTTTTTTGATCCACCTCCTAGAGTAATGGAAATAAAAACAAAAATAAACAAATGGGACCTAATGAAACTTCAAAGCTTTTGCACAGCAAAGGAAACCATAAACAAGACGAAAAGACAACCCTCAGAATGGGAGAAAATATTTGCAAATGAGTCAACGGACAAAGGATTAATCTCCAAAATATATAAACAGCTCATTCAGCTCAATATCAAAGAAACAAACACCCCAATCCAAAAATGGGCAGAAGACCTAAATAGACATTTCTCCAAAGAAGACATACAGATGGCCACGAAGCACATGAAAAGCTGCTCAACATCACTAATTATTAGAGAAATGCAAATCAAAACTACAATGAGGTATCACCTCACTCCTGTTAGAATGGGCATCATCAGAAAATCTACAAACAACAAATGCTGGAGAGGGTGTGGAGAAAAGGGAACCCTCTTGCACTGTTGGTGGGAATGTAAATTGATACAGCCACTATGGAGAACAGTATGGAGGTTCCTTAAAAAACTAAAAATAGAATTACCATATGACCCAGCAATCCCACTACTGGGCATATACCCAGAGAAAACCGTAATTCAAAAAGACACATGCACCCGAATGTTCATTGCAGCACTATTTACAATAGTCAGGTCATGGAAGCAACCTAAATGCCCATCAACAGACGAATGGATAAGGAAGATGTGGTACATATATACAATGGAATATTACTCAGCCATAAAAAGGAACGAAATTGAGTCATTTGTTGAGACATGGATGGATCTAGAGACTGTCATACAGAGTGAAGTAAGTCAGAAAGAGAAAAACAAATATCGTATATTAATGCATGTATGCGGAACCTAGAAAAATGGTACAGATGAGCCAGTTTGCAGGGCAGAAGTTGAGACACAAATGTAGAGAATGGTCATATGGACACCAAGGGGGGAAAACTGCGGTGAGGTGGGGATGGTGGTGTGCTGAATTGGGCAATTGGGAGTGACATGTATACACTGATGTGTATAAAACTGATGCCTAATAAGAACCTGCAGTATAAAAAAACAAACAAAACAACTAATACTAAACTTTCATTGGGTTATTTGTATGGAAATATGTTAATATAAATGTTTCAGACATTACATGAAATTTCTAAAAATCTTATATTTGTATTTGTATGGAAATATGTATGGAAATATGTTAATATAAATGTTTCAGACATTACATGAAATTTCTAAAAATCTTATATGTTCTGGTATAATGTTATAAGTAATAATCCTAGTTATTACTTTAAAATGTATATCTCAGAAATAACTAATTTTCTTGTCAACTGCATTATTATGAACTTTCATCAAATCTTTAACCGTGGTCATTTTTAAGTCTTTTGTCATTTACAGACAGTTCTGGGTGTACTCTGATGATTTTGCAAATATGTTCCTATAAAAGGGTTTCATCTTCAAGAAATTCATGGAAAAGACTCTGACAAGTACAGGTTTCTGGTAACTGACTGTACTGCTGAACTGAATGAATAAGCATTTTCAGAACTCTAATGAAAAACTGATGAACTCATAAAAGTGCTAACAAAAGATCAAGATGAAAAAAAAAATTAATTACATGGGACTGAGTGAACTGATGAGGATGAGTATAATTTTTGTGACTTTCTGTCTGAATTTAAAAAAAAAAAAAAAATCCCACAAGGACTCAGAGGCAAAGAATATACAAATCAATTTTCACTGCAAAGTAAAGGAGCTGTTACAGTGGAGGATTACTGGACTGAATGTCAATATTATGACATAGTATGAGTGTGTTTCATGTTTGGTAATTGCAATCATTGTTGCTTTTGTTGTGGTCATCCATGTACAATGCTTGGTGTCAGTCTATTTATGTCTTGTAAAAATAAAATACAGTGTGTGTGTGTGTGAAAAAAAAAAAAAAAATTAAAGGTTTAGTTCTGTAATAAAAATAGAAAAAAAGGATAAATCGAACAAAGTAGGCAATCAGAAATTGCACCAGCATTATATTAAAACTCCAATGGTTAAAAATAAAGATTATTAATAAATTATATGGATAAAAGATATCAATTTTAAAAGAAATTAAATTAGATATTTACATTATCCACTAAAATAAATTCCAGGTCTATAAAATAATCATTTTTAACAAATTCATAAATATTAGAATAATTAAGATATCTATTATATCTGCAGAGAAATGATAACTTTCTTAAAGTTAAAGTACCAAGTAAAATCACAAAAGAAAGATTAACAAATTTATGTATGCAAAATTTTAAACTTCATTAAAAAAAATTTTACCAAATAAAACCCCTCAATTGAAAAGGAAAAAGAAACAAGTAGATAGGAGCAATACTTGATATCAAATATTTCATCCTATAGCATATAACCTCTCACTAAAATGTACAAGAATACCAACAAAACCATTAAAATTGAAATAGGCAGCAATTTGTACAAGAAAAAACACAAATACATTTAAACAAATGGAAAAATGTTCATTCTCTCTAAATATAAAAGATAGGCACACTGAAGCAAACTTGAACACTATCATGTAGCTACAAAACAAGACAACATTTCTGGTAACAGTGCACAAATTTAATGAAGATGTTATCACACTAGAACTTTTCAGCACATTGAAAACTGGTAAAACTGATCTGGATGGCAATATCACAAAATGAACACCAAGGGAAATAAAACTTTCTTTCCATTTTTACCACACCCAAGAGACAAAAGAATGAGCATAAGCTTTGAGTCCAAGCAGACATGGGCTTGAGATATCACATCTCAGCTTCACTTTATTCATTGATTAAAAGATGATAACAAAATCCAGGACCAGATGGCTTCACAGGTGAATTCTATCATTTAGAGAAGAGCTAACACCTATCCTTCTCAAATTCTTCCCAAAAATTGCAGAGGGTGGAACACTCCCAAATTCATTCTATGAGGCTACCATCACCCTGATACCAAAACCAGAAAAAGATGTCACAAAGAAAGAAAATTACAGGCCAATATCACTGATGAACAAAGATGCAGAAAACATCAACAAAATGCTAGCAAACAGAATGCAGCAACACATTAAAAGGATCATACACCTTGATCAAGTGGGATTTATTCCAGGGATGCCAGGATTCTTCAATATATGCAAATCAATCAATGTGATACACCATATTAATAAATTAAAGAATAAAAACCACATGATCATCTCAATAGATGCAGAAAAAGCTTTGACAAAATTCAACACCCATTTATGATAAAACTCTCCAGAAAGTGGGCATAGAGGGAACCAACCTCAATATAATAAAGGTCATATATGACAAACCCACAGCAAACAATATTCTCAATTGTGAAAACTGAAAGCATTTCCTCTAAGATAAGGAACAAGACAAGGTATCCACTCTCACCACTATTATTCAACCTAGTTTTGGAAGTCCTAGCCATGGCAGTCAGAGAAGAAAAAGAAATAAAAGGAATACAAATTGGAAAAGAAGTAAAACTGTCACTGTTTGCAGATGACATGATACTATACGTAGAAAATCCTAAAGATGCTACCAGAAAACTACTAGAGCTAATCAATGAATTTGGTAAACTAGCAGGATACAAAATTAATGCACAGAAATCTCTTGCATTCCTATACACTAATGATGAAAAATCTGAAAGAGAAATTAAGGAAACACTCCCATTTACCACTGCAACAAAAAGAATAAAAGACCTAGGCATAAGACCTGTATGCAGAAAACTATAAGACACTGATGAAAGAAATTAAAGATGATACAGACAGATGGAGTGATATACCATGATCTTGGTTGGGAAGAATCAACACTGTGAGAATGACTGTACTACCCAAAGCAATCTACAGATTCAGTGCAATTCCTATCAAATTACCAATGGCATTTTTCACAGAACTAGAACAAAATATTTTACAATTTATATGGAAACACGAAAGACCCCAAATAGCCAAAGCAATCTTGAGAAAGAAAAACGGAGCTGGAGGAATCAGGTTCCCTGACTTCAGATTATACTACAAAGCTACAGTAATCAAGAGAGTATGGTACTGGCACAAAAACAGAAATATAGATCAATCAAACAGTATAGAAAGCCCAAAGATAAACTCACGCACATATGGTCACCTCATCTTTGATAAAGGAGGCCAGAATATGCAGTGGAGAAAAGACAGCCTCTTTAATAAGTTGTGCTGAGAAAACTGGACAGCTACATGTAAAAGAATGAAATTAGAACACTCCTTAACGCCATACACAAAAATAAACTCAAAATGGATTAAAGACCTAAATGTAAGACCAGACACTATAAAACTCATAGAGGAAAATATAGGCAGAACACTCTATGACATAAATCACAGCAAGATCTTTTTTGACCCACCTCCTAGAGTAATGAAAATTAAAACAAAATTAAACAAATAGGGCCTAATTACACTTAAAAGTTTTGCACAGCAAAGGAAACCATAAACAAGATGAAAAGACCACCCTCAGAATGGGAGAAAATATTTTCAAATGAAGCAACTGATGAAGGATTAATCTCCAAAATACACAAGCAGCTCATACAGCTCAATATTAAAAAAACAAACAACCCAATCAAAAAATGGGCAGAATACCTAAATAGACATTTCTCCAAAGAAGACATACAGATGGCCAACAAACACATGAAAAGATGCTCAACATCACTAATTATTAGAGAAATGCAAATCAAAACTACAATGAGGTATCACCTCACACCAGTCAGAATGGCCATCAAAAAAAATCTACAAACAATAAATTCTGGAGAGGGTGTGGAGAAAAGGGAACCCTCATACACTGTTGGTGGGAATGTAAATTGATACAGCCACTATGGAAATTAGTATGGAGGTTCCTTAAACTAAAAATAAAACTACCATATGACCCAACAATCCCACTACTGGGCATATACCCAGAGAAAACCATAATTCAAATTATACATGCACCCCAGTGTTCATAGCAGCACTATTTACAATAGCCAGAACATGGAAGCAACCTAAATGTCCATCAACAGAGGAATGGATACAGAAGATGTGGTACATATATACAATGGAATATTACTCAGCCATAAAAAGGAGTGAAATTGGGTCATTTGTAGAGACATGGATGGACCTAGAGAGTGTCATACAGAATGAAGTAAGTCAGAAAGAGAAAAGCAAACATCGTATAATAACGCATATATGTGGAATCTAGAAAAATGGTATAGATGATCTTATTTGCAGTGCAGAAATAGAGACACAGACGTAAAGAACAAATGTATGGAAACAAGGGAGAAAGGGGTGGGGTGGGTGGAATTGGGAGACTGGGATTGACGCATATATATTATTGATACTAAATAGACAACTGATGGAAACATACTGTATAGCACAGGGAACTCTACCTAATGCACTGTGGTAACCTAAATGGGAGGGAAGTCCAAAAGGAGGGGATATCTGTATGTGTATGGCTGACTCATTTTGTTGTGCAGTGGAGGCTAACACAACATTGTAAAGCAACCATACTCCAATAAAAATTAATTTTCAAAAAGAGGAAAAAATTAAAAGATGATAACAGCAACTGTCACTAAGATTTCCATGAAGATTAAAGATGATAACAATTCCCATAAATGCCTAGCACTTTATAGACACAAAATAGATTTTACTACCTATGTTTCCTTCCTGCTGTCCCCACAAAGCACATACATGAACAGATACACACATAAACATGAACACACTTGATGGAAATGTAAATTGGTGCAGCCACTGTGGAAAACAGTGTGGCAATTCCTTAAAAAACTAAAATTAGAATCACCATATGATCCAGCAATTCCACTCCTGGGTGTATGTCCAAAGAAAATAAAAACACTAGTTCAAAAAGATACCTTCAACTTAACGTTCATAGCAGTATTATTTACAATTGCCAAGATGTGGAAGGAACCTATGTGTCCATCAACAGATGAATTAATAAATAAGACATGGTATATTTGTGTGTGAGTGTGTGTGTGTGTGTACACAATGCAATACTACTCAGCCATAAAAAATAATAAAATTTTGCCATTTGCAGCAATGTGGATGGACCTAGAGAATACTATGCTTAATGAAATAAGTCAGACAGAGAAAGACAAATACTGTATGTTATCACTTACATGTGGAATCTAAAAACTAAAACAAACCAGTAAATATAACAAAAAAGAAATAGACTCACAGATATAGAGACAAACTAGTGGTTACCAGTGGGCAGAGGGAAAGGAGGAGGAGCAAAATAGGGGTGGGAGATTGAGATATAAGCTACTATGTAAAAAATAAATAAGCTACAAGGATATATTTTACAGCACAGGAAATACAGCCAATATTTTATAATAACTATAAATGGAGTATAATCTTTAAAAATTGTGAATCACTATCTTATATACCTGAAACTTATTTAATACTGTAAATCAACTATACCTCAATAAAAAACAGACACACACACAAACAGATACATACATAAACCTGAACACACATGCACATACACAAATATACACATACATGAAATTTTAGTTTAAGGAAATATTTTAATCAAAGCCTAGTACCGTTGAAGTCTGAAGGGAAATGGCAAGTCATTCCTAAACCATTAAAAGGGCTTGGGAGTTCTCCAGCTACAAACTTGTCAGTATGAGGAAGGCAGGATCCAAAGGGACCCAAAAGAAGAAGACAGCATCCAGGGCAGAATCGAGGATCAGCCAAAATGAGCCCTCACCCATTGCCAAGGGCAAATGGCCTCCCTCCATACACCTGAATTCCATCTTAGGAAGAGAAGCGTCTCTTAAAATGCTGAAAACCACCACACAACAGTGTCTGAGTGTTACTTGGAAGGGCTGTTTAATTTACCCACTTGGTCTTAGCTTTAAACTGCCTTGCACATTTAGGTAATTTTTTCCCCACTAACCAAAAGATGAGCTCTCCAGAAGAGGAACAGATCAGTTGCAGAAAAAAATGATTATTTTCCTCTGCACTTCACAATCGCAATGCGAACTAAAATTTGTAGATGTTGCATGTGAAAACTCAAAAAAAAAAAAACTCATGGACAAGCTAATTTCATATATTCTTATTATTAGACTTATAAATTCTTACTGCTAATAGCTACTTATGTTACTATTCTCGAAATGGCAGCAAAAGATTATTTCTCGAGGTCCTAACTTATAATCTATTATAGTACGTGAAACAAGATGTCTACAAGTCACATGGATCCGTACATTATGGAGGGTCTCTTCTCTCTCTGCTTACACAGACCATTAGTAAATACTTAAATATCCCAGTTTTGAATCTACTGCTGACGTTTTTCCAGCCTCTATTGTTGCCTTCAGTTTGTTCTTCCATTTCCTAATTGCTCACTTGTTTCTTCATCCTATTTATAGCTCTATGTTTTCCCCACACTGTGGGAATGATTTCCAGCTGCAACACTTTCAAATATTTCTGGGGGAAAAGAAATCTCATCTTGTACAGAAATAGCCAACCTCAAAGGGATTCGTTTTATTGTCCAGGCCTTTTTACGATTAAAAGACCTTTTCATATTATTCATGAGTCTAAACTGACTCATCCATATAATTTAGATTTTTAAGCTTTTAGTTTAAGGACTACAATTTCCTAATGACATTTCCAGGGCTAGGTAGAGAGTCTGCACTGAAATTGATGTTCTTTCTTAAAAAAAGAAATGTTAGCACTTACCCCACCTTTTAACTTAGGCTGCAGAACTAAAGAAATAGGTTTATATTCTTTAAGGTGGGAAAGAGTCTTAATAACTGCCTGAAGTGACACACTATAATAGGAAGTGAGTTTTGGTGCTAATGGATTTCTGCTTAATGAAATCACACGTTTATGTAAATTTAATATAGGGAAACCATTATGTGTGGGTGTATTACTTTTGAAAACTTTCTTGTTTTGTCCATCTAAAACGAATATATGCTCATTGTGGAAAATAGAAAAAAAGGGGAGAAAAAAGTCAACCATACTCCCCCTATACAAAATAATATCAAGGTTAACTCTTGGTAACTTGATTTTCTTTTTTTGTGGATCTAAACAGAATTTGGGGTTTTGTTTTGTTCTTTTTTCTTCTTTTTGATTTCATGTAATTATGTTCATTCTATATATGAAACTTCATAAATATATGTCTATACATATATGTATGTATATATAAATATATTTTATACATAAAGTACCTTGCTTTTATACTATGGCATGAATATTTCTCCTATTATAAATTTTTACAAAGGTACCTTAAAACAATTACATAGTATCCCAGTGAATGGTAATACCTGACTTTATTCAACATTTATATTATGTGGCATGTTAAAATGGTTTCCAACTTTATTACATAAAGCATGAAAAGAACATCTTTAAACAGAAAGTTTTTTAATTATTTAGGCTTAGTGCCTTAGGTTTGATTCTCAGAAATGGATTTATTAGTTCAGAGAAGAAATATGTGAAGGTATATTTTACCAATTTTTTTTCCAAAAGATTTGCAAGTTTGCACTCCCTCTTACAATGTATGGATATACCCATTCCATTGTACCCCTACCTTACTAGCAATAAGTATTCTCACTGAAAACAAATTATGTTTGTTAATCTGCTGGGAAGAAATGACATTTTATTGTCATCTTAATTTGCAAATAAACTCATTATTTACACTTTTATAAAATTTAATAGTTTTCCATTTGAGTTTGTTTGGGGTTTCTAATAATATTATATATTATAATATAATCCACATATAATTATAAATAAACATATCATATAAGTACATTAATATAACAATCTCAATATATTTAAAGTTTCTAATACTATCACTTGCTTCATCCCTTCATTATTCATAACCCTTTATGTATATTTAATATTTCACTGTATTGACTAGCTATTCCAGATTGCTAGATTTATGGTCCTGAGGTTACAAGATAATCCAATAGAAACTGAATTATTTAAGGTTCTCAAAAAGCAAGTTATTTCAGATAAAATCAATGATAAATCTCCATTAAGATGCAAAGTATCTTGGAGTAAAGCAAAAAATTCTTTCGTAATTCATAAGTCCCATATTTAAATAGTGCTTAAAATGAACGCCACTTGTGATACATGTAAAATGCCATTCATCAGAACCATAAATAAATTCTTAAAATCAAAAGTACCGTTTCAAAGTCTTTCCTGAGCACTTTGATTCTAGCTGGTTAGCATCTTTACTATGTATTAGATTATGAAAATTGGCAGTGGTAGGAGCTTGGGAAAATACCCCTGTCTTAACTTATTATGAATTGTAACATACACAAAGTGTACAGAGCAATAACCTATTATGTCAAACTTGGTTTTAATGTTCTTGATATCAGGTGTAATTTATAAGAGGAAGCAAATACTCTGGTAACCCCAGGGTATAGGCCAAAAATAAAGCAGATTTTTTAAAAAGAACACATTTTTAAATAAACCAGAAAACAGATATATTTGGTAAATGTTGGAAGTGCTGCAGAAGGTTGGCACTAGAAAATAATTGTAAAGACACAAAAAGTCACAGACGGGAATTAGTCTAGCCAGATAGAAGAATTTGCAGAATACAGACTTAATAAGGAGGTTTTGGTAGGAAAGGCTGTGTGGCAGAATATTAAAATACAACCCTTCTGTCTTACATTTTCACCTGAGACCCCAAATGGAGAACATTCCCTGCCAAGCATCCTCATAATTTTTAAGTGACATCTGTGTAAGATTTGCAAAGGGGTGGCTAAAACCAGTTCTAAGAGCTTTTGTCAAACACCATGTCCCCGCTAGAGTATATAAAAGAAAGCAAGAAGGAGAGAGATAAAAAGAACACCTTTGAGCAGAAAGCTTTTTCATCATTTGAACTTTCATTCATTAGGATTGATTATCAGGAATAGAATTATTAGTTCAAAAGAAAAAACTATTGGAAAGATGAACCTCATGAGGACCTTAGAGAGACCGGAGATGAAGGAAAGCGTCACATGTTCTGTGCTGTGGCACTTATCTTCCCACCCACAGAGGAGTGAGGGGTACCTCTTTAAGCCAAGTGAAGAGAACATGGCATAAGAAAGCCACTCTGAGGACATATGTCCCTCAAACTCATGGGGACCCTAAAAGAGAGAGATGCTGCTCTACCTGCCAGGAGGCAGAACCAAAAGGCAGGATCTTATTGGAAGATAAGCCTGTATGTCTAGAGTAGAATGGAACAAAAGTGAATCAAGAAGCTAGATATAGGGGCTTCCCTGGTGGTGCAGTGGTTAAGAATCCGCCTGCCAATGCAAGGGACATGGGTTCGAGCCCTGGTCCGGGAAGATCCCACATGCCGTGGAGCAACTAAGCCTGTGTGCCGCAACTACTGAGCCTGCGCTCTAGAGCCCGCGAGCCACAACTACTGAAACCCACATGCCCAGAGCCCGTGCTCTGCAACAAGAGAAGCCACCACAGTAAAGAAGCCCGTGCACCGCATCAAAGAGTAACCCCAGCTCGCCGCAAGTAGATAAAGCCCACCTGCAGCAACAAAGACCCAACGCAGCCAAAAATTAATTAATTAATTTTAAAAAAAGAAGCTAGATATAGACAGCCAAACTCTAGGATCTGAGGGAAAATAGGAAGCAGCCACCTGGAAAAGTTATCTCCAGAAAACTGGAATTGGAGGACTTCAAGGAGAATCTCCAAGGAACCCATAAAAATGCCCCCAGAGAAAAAGAGTCTGCTATGGACATCTGCCATCTCTACCTCTACCAACCATACCAATGAAATAAGACCTGCTTTCTCCCTTACCAGCACCCTCCACCACTACAGTCTTTAACCCTGGAGGAACCAGAAGTAGCATGGTGGTCACAGGTGTGGAGTAAAAGAAAAGTAAGAAATAGTAATGAAACTGACCACAGGGCTCTTCTCCATGGCAGGACTCCAGACTGGCAAAAGTCCAAACTGGAAGTTGGAACAGATATTTTCATCTCCATCATTTTTGGATAGTGATAATAATAATAGCTAACACATATATAGTACCTACCACTTGTCATCACTGCTGTAAATCCTTTATACATAATAACCCTTTAATCTTAAACAGGCTATGAAATAGGTGCTCTATTAATTTCTCCATTTTCCAGATGAGAAAACAGGCATGGAAAGGTCAAAGTCACACGACTAAGTAAATGGCAAAGCCAAGATTCAAAACCAGGAAACCTAGTTCCAGAGTCCGTAAGCTCTTTGCTAGGTCAGGTTAAAAATTATCCAAAAAAAGAGAGAAATTCAACATCCATTACAGCCTGACCAGATTGTAGACTATTGGCTCATATCAATAAAGTCAAGTCGCAATGGACTGTGAACAAACATTTCTGATTTTCCCAACATGCTAATTCTGAAAGGACCCCCTGATGTCACCTGGACCTGGGGTAGAAAACGGGCAGCAGACCCCAAGCACCAGGCCAACCAGCAGCCTCTTTTACATGAGCAGTACACTGAGTAGATATTTTAATACTAAGATTTACCAGAGAAGATGTGGGGTCTGCTTGGGATTTCTTCCCAGGAGGGGGGAAAATGACAAAAGTTTTTTTTTTTCGTTAAGATGCAGCGGTGAGTAAGAATAAATTTCTTTTCTCCATGCACCATGCCAACCACCGTTCTCAATATACTAGTTAGAGGGAAAACCAGTGGGATACTGGAGCCAGCTAGTAAGAGCCAGTTCTGTGCATCTCTTCCCAAATCTGAATTCAGTGGTACCACATAGGTAGTTTGAAATCAGCCACAGTGGGAGTATTTACACCATGGAAATTGCAAATGCTACAAGTCAGATTTTTCTTCTGCTTCTAAGAGCTGGCTGTTAAACATTTACCAGCACACCAATGGAAAGAATCTCTCACTTGGAGTTCAGATGGGATGTAAAGAAGTTCTGACATGGACCAAGGAGTGGAACTAGGAGTCAGCAAGAAAGAAGTGGTATCCCCAAGGATACCCAAGGATCAAAACTAAGAGAGGAAATAATAACCTGAAAATAAACCCAAGCATGATAATGTTATAAAGGCTACCTCACCTCTGGATACACCATTTGGACTAAAGGCCAGTTTTAAAAAATAGCCTAAAGGTTAAGGAAGGAATATTACAAAGAAATACAGGAAGGCAGGGGCAGCACAATGGAGGGACCAACAGTGCCAGAGCTACTGGACCTTAGGCTGACTTCTGAGCATCCTGGGCTAGAACCCAATGTAGACAGGACTGGTAGTCTGCAAAAGAGGCTGCCAGACAATATATGTAGCACTGTTTACATTTCAACGAATTCTAGAGACTTTGTATATTATGAGAGTCTTTCTCTAAGATTTGTTACCATTTTTGAACCCACAGTCCTTAGCAATATAAACAAATAGCAGTAAAAAAAACCCCAAAAGTTATTAGGCTTGTCTCAAATACAGCAGGGCAGGGGAAAGTAACGGGAAATATGTGCATAAGAGGATCCTGGGGAGAAAACTCGACAGAGGAATGTAAAAATAAAGAAGCAGAACCAAGTATCTGAGGAATCTGTCAGCTAGTCTTCTGGTGGATTAGCCATCAGGAAGGTTGCAAGACACTCATTGTTTCTCTGAGATTCAGATGAACATCATTCACAGGGATGGTGTTTCTTAGAAAATATACATTTGTGCATCAGGTATCTCGTTAGGCTGAGGATTTGCTGCAGGTTCCTTTCTCTGATCTTATGGTGATTTTTGAGCCTCTGAACTTTCTCTTATTGTTAATCATGATTTGATGTGGAATTATAAACCCCACTAAAATGATTTAAATCCCTTAGAAAAGACCAAAAGCTACAGCGATGATACCATTTGAAGGTAATAACCAAAATTGTCCAGAATGACTAAATAGTCCTTTGCTTATGCATAAATAAATCTTGGTATAATTGATCTTTCAGGGATCAATTTATTACTAATCATTCTGTCAGAACCATTTTGGTTTTGCATTTCCCCAGCAAAGATAAACCATCCAACTTAGATCTTATTTCCCATAGATGCTGTATCTTGTACCATGTTGAACTGGAAGATCATCATAGAAGTGTACTGTTGGAAGATGGTCTAATTTAACCTAACTGTTCTATAAGAAAGTAACCCAATAGTCAGAGAAATTAAGTGACTTATCTCAAGATCATACAGTTCAGCAAAAGAATTCCATTGACCTATGCATCAATTAAACACTTAACATTTGGTTAATTCAAAAGGTGATAAACTGAGAGGCACTGAATGTTGGAGTAAATGCTATCCTATTTTTCTATTCCTGAATTCATCTAATACCTCTTTGTAATGATCAATAAATGTCCCTATTGAGGCACAGATAGTAGATAGTTGCATGTTTATGTGATTTAAGATATAAGAGAAAGGGCCCCAGCTGTTACGGTACCAATCTTGTGCCCCACTGCCCAGAGCCCACAAGGAGCTATTAGTTACTGAGAAGGAAGTTGCCATACCTCTAAGCAGTATTATATTAAAACCCTCAAGATTGTGTGATCCTGGGAAATAGCCATAACTTATCTGAGCCTTGGTTTTATTATCATTTTCTTAAATATTGGAAAATAGACCTTTAAGCTATCTCCCAATTATAAATGTAATGGGAATGAAACTCAGCTGTGCAAAAAAAAAAAAAAAAAAATACTATCCATCCACTCTAGGCTACACATTTTTAATTTACATCTTTACATCTCAGAAATTGGAAGGCTTCTTACAATCAAAGGTGTCTTAGCATCACTATCACCATGGGGCAGTTATGGTGGAGTTGTCACTTCCTGACCAAGAGAAGTGGAAAGTGGCTTGGAAGAATGTCCCAGAGAAAATGGTGGACACACATTCTTTTCCTCTCATTCCTACCTATTTCTTTTTTTTAATCAAATTTTAATTGACATAAAATATTATATTAATTTCAAGGAACATGTTTTTAATAAATGCTGCATGTCCAGTGCTTTCACAGCACAGAGGAAGATACTGAAAAGAAACCATGAACATTGACAAGTCTGAATCAAAAAGGAGATTCAGAAGAGCATGACTCCAAATGGGAAAAACTATTATGAATATGGGTTAAAATAGATTTTGCTTATATTTTTCCTCTTTATTTGTGTACAGGAGTAGTACATGACAGAAGTCTATGTCTAGAGAAATCTAGAAAAACATTTTCATCAGTATAAAATAAAAACACCAAGAGAAATGATAGCAGTATGTCACAATTTAACGGCAATTTTTTTTTCTTGATGGAACATAACATGATTCAACATCTTAGAGTCAATGGCACCTTAGAGTTCATAAAATATGATATCCCATTCCTCAGTTGTCTATAGATGAAGTGCATTTCAATTCTGAGCCCCTATTCTGACAGCCTGATGGTAAATTCAACTTCAGTTATATGACCACCTCTAGCCCATGTTTTCATGTGTGTTGATCTTTGGAAAGCGGTTAAGTCAGGTGCCTGGGGTTCTGCCTCTCTAAACACACACAAACAGCCATTTCTTTCTCAGTTCTTCCAGAAGTGCAGCCAGGAGCTGAGCACAGATCTCCTCTGTTCCAACAACCATAGATCTCTCCCTCTGCCTCCATGGGAATCTTCTCAAAATCATTCTTTCTCATGAAGAGATTAATTCCTCCCCCTAGAAAGGGAGTCCAATAGATAACACTTTTGGCTATTTCCTCTTTCTCACCTACTCTGTCCCTAGGGATTGAGAGAGAAAATTTTACCATCTTAAAGAACATGAGATAAGAACCTGACTGTGCTTCCCATTCCCTTCTTCATCCCCTCTTGGAGGGAGCAGCCCAGAGGGAGCTGACATCCTCCTGTCATTCCATAATGAGTGTCTTACAGAGGGACCCCTCCTCTGGGGATGCCAACATAGCCTCGGACCGGGAGGGTAAGCCTGTCTGTTTTTTGGGTTCAGGTTCAGAACTCCACTTGCCTACAGATATGCCACGTTCTCAAGGTTAGCTGTAATAGTAATAAAGACAATGTTTGGTCTTATTACTTCCTTATCTTCATCTTCAACTGGTTCTGAACTTGGGTGGGGAAGAGAAGTATGCCTTCCCAGGTACACATTCTCTCTGCTGAAATACCTTCCTCCCTCTCTTTCTTTTTTGATGGAATTTGATGGCCCATCAAACTCCATCATAAACAGCCAAAAAATTAGTCCTCTTTCCCAGGAAATGGATGAAAATATCTCCATGCCACACTTCCTCTGCAGGAAAGAAGATGACTAAAACACAAATTTCTATATCAAACCAGGAGGAACTTGGTATTATATTCTATGATCTACCATCAATGAATGAATTCCACCATCAGCAACAATATTATTATCAGAACATCTCCCAGAAGTCAGAAAATTGAAAATAGAGTTCTGAGAGTATTATTTATAGGAGAGCTATGTTTTAAGAGAAGGAATTTGGGAGGTAAAGAATCAATGGCAGGGGGCTTCCCTGGTGGCGCAGTGGTTGGGAGTCTGCCTGCTAATGCAGGGGACACGGGTTCGAGCCCTGGTCTGGGAAGATCCCACACGCCGCGGAGCAGCTAGGCCCGTGAGCCACAACTACTGAGCTTGCGCGTCTGGAGTCTGTGCTCCACAATAAGAGAGGCCACGATAGTGAGAGGCCCGCGCACCGCGATGAAGAGTGGCTCCCGCTTGCCACAACTAGAGAAAGCCCTCGCACAGAAACGAAGACCCAACACAGGCAAAAGTACCAAACACTTTAAAAAAAAAAAAAAAAAAAAAAAAGAATCAATGGCAGACCAAAAACCTGAGATGGAAGATTTGAGAAATACCTCTGGGTACCCAGAGGGCATCAAATGGTTCTAGGAAGCTATAATGTAAAGGACCAAGAAGGACATAAAGAGGAGATAAAGCAGTGCTATTTTTCCTTTACCCTAACCCTGATGATTATTTTCCTGTATGTGTGCTAAAATTCAGGGTTTTCATGTGGACTCCACTCTTTTCAGGCAGTTTTCCTCTGAAAGGTGTACTTCATGACAGTAGCAATTTCTGCTGTCCTTCAGTAATAACATTTATCTGTTAACCCCTCAGCTCATGCTAGGCTGTTGTGGTGGACTCTTATCGAGCATATCATTATCCATTCTGGCTGCAATGAATGCCACATTAATCTCTGACTCTCTGAGATGGAAATTAATTTGTGCTTCAAGTTCTTAAGAGTTTGTTATAGCTAAGTGATTGATTCCCTGACAATCATGGATTATTAAATTAAGGGTGGATCTTTAATTAATAGCCCAGAGATCCTCACTCAGGTGTAGGGAGGAGGGTCATAGTCATTTTTATGATATACTAAAATAACTATACTTATACCTATCCAACTTTTCATCAAATGCCCCAAGACCAAAGGGCAGGCAACCTTCCTTTCCAGGCTCATACTCCTCACCTGTGGGTCTAAGACTGCATTACTGACTGACTGAGACATAAAAGCTTTGTCTTCAGTATCTTGCATGCTAGGTTGGTGATAAATATTTCCATCCAGGACAATACTGCAATTCCACTTCTCTAGAGGTGACAGCTGACTCCTTTTAAAGGCGAGCCAGTTCCTAGTTCCTGAAAACAAGCGTTTCTCTTCACATTCAGCTTTCACACATTTTCAGAAACAATTTTTGGGTTTTTTGTCTTTCCTTCCGAGTCCATTAGGTGACAATTCCCAAATGCAGAGCACACCCAAAACTGAGAAGTGGGGAAGATTTGTATTCTTGGCCTTCAAAACCACCATTTAACCCTTCCTGTACTCTCCCTCTCAAATCAGTCCATGCCCTCTGTAGTGGCTTTTTTGATGTCTCAACTTGGCTGAGCTATAGTTTCCAGTTATTCAATCAAACACAAATCTAGGCATTGCTATGAGAAGATTTGTGCAGATTTAATTAAATTCCCTACTCAATTGACTTTAATTAAGGGAAATTATCCTGGATAATCTGGTAGGCCCAGCTTAATCAGTTGGAAGGCCTTTAAAAGTAGGGCTGAATAAAAAAGAGTGGAATAATGCCATTTGCAGCAACATGATGGACCTAGACATTACCCTACTAAGTGAAGTAAGGCAGACAGAGAAAGACAAATGTCAAATGATACCACTTATATATGAAACCAAAACAAATGATATAAATGAACTTATTTACAAAACAGAAATAGACTCATAGACATAGAAAACAAACTTATGGTTTTCAAAGGGGATGAAGAGGGGGCAGATAAATTAGGGGTTTGAGATTAACACATACATACTACTATATATAAATAAGATAAACAACAAGGACCTACTGTATAGCGCAGGGAATTATATCCAATATTTTGTAATAACCTATAAGGGAAAAGAATCTGAAAAAATAATATGTATATATATATATAGATAGATAGATAGATACATAGATAGAAACAGGTATATATATAGAAATATAGATATATAGATAGGCTGAGATAGATATACATATAGATATAGGTATAGACATAGATATAGATATAGATAGATATAGATATATAGGCTGAGGCTTCCTCGAAAGAAGAAATTCCACCTGTGGACACCAGTTTTGGCCAGTGCCATGGAGATCCATCTTGCCCATGTCCCTCCCTTCCTACTGGTCCCAATTCTCTGGCTGAATTCCAACAGATACACCGTCCCACCCCACCATACTTGTACCCACCTGGGACTGTCTTTCTGGAGGCCCCCTGCTTTGGACCTCCCTTTCCCTCTTCCTTTACTCAAGTTTTACTTGTGTGCCATAGTCATGGTGTCCCTTGAACAAAAATATTGGGACTTGTTGTCTTATAATAGATTTTTTTATTCTGTGAACATGTTTAAATGAAATATCTTAAGAGAACAAATGTTAAATTCCACTTAATTACGCACATAATGACCCATATTATTGAAAAGAATTTTAAAAGTTCCTTGAAATTGGTATATCTGAGATTACCAGAGCATATGATCACCACACCTATACCCAAACCAGCTCTCTTCCAATTGGAAATGAATATTATCCCATTTATACTAAGGTGTTAGGTGTTTGGACATTGGATGTTTTTGCCATACAAGCATAAACAATTAAGTGTAATGAATCTCTCGATGTATTTTGTTTTTACAGAATTCTTCCAAAGTTATTACTTCATAAATCAGTGGTTCTGAAAGTGTGGTTCCCTGACCAGCAGCATAAGCATTATTTGGGAACTTGTTAGAAATAGAAATGCAAATTCTTATCCCCACCCCAGACTTGCTGAATAAAAACCTCTGTAGAAAGAAGTCCCAGAAATTTGTGTTTTAATAAATGCTTCAGGGCGTCTGATGTGATCTAAAGTTTGAGAACCACTTCCTTAATCTAAGAGAAAGAAGCACAGTCACAGTACCGGTAACACATGGGATATTTTTGACAGGAAAATTTGTGGGGAGTTAATTAGCTAAAGTATAAAAGAAACCAACTGGAAATTGTAAAACGACCATAAAAAACAAATTTATTAGGAAAGCACTGGCATATACAAGCATACCTCATTTTATTGCACTTCACAGATATTACATTTTTTACAAATTTAAGGTTTGTGGGAAACCCTTGTCAAGCAATTCTATTGACACCATTTTTCCAGCAGCATATGCCCACTTCATATCTCTATGTCACTTTTTGGTAATTCTTGCAATATTTCAAACTTTTCATTATTATTATATTTGTTATGGTGATCTGTGATCTTTGATGCTGCTATTGTAATTGTTTTAGGGCACCATGAACCACACTCACATAAGATGGCAAGATTATCGGTAAATGTCGTGTGTGTTCTGACTGCTCCACCTATTGGCTGTTCCCCTTTCCTGGGACTTCCCTATTTCCTGAAACACAGCAATATTGAAATTAGGCCAATTAATAACCCTACAGTGGCCTCTAAGTGTTCAAGTGAAAGGAAGAGTCACATGTCTCTCACTTTAAATCAAAAGCTAGAAATGATTATGCTTGGTGAGGAAGGCCAAAAGCTGAAAAAGGCTGAAAGCTAGACCTCTTGCAGCAAACAGTTAGCCAAGTTGTGATGCAAAAGAAAAGTTCTTGAAAAAAATTGAAAGTGCTACTCCAGTGAACACAGGAATGATAAAAAAATGAAATAGTCTTAATGCTGATATGGAGAAAGTTGTAGTGGTCTGAATAGAGGATTAAACCAGCCACAACATTCCCTTATGCCAAAACCTAATCCAGAGCAAGGCCCCATCTCTCTTCAATTCTGTGAAGGCTGGGAGAGTTTAGGAAGCTGCAGTAGAAAAATTTGAAGCTAGCAGAGGTTGGCTCATGAGGTTTAAGGAAAGAAGCCATCTCCAAAATATGAAAGTGCAAGGTAAAGCAACAAGGGCCGATGCAGAAGCTGCAGCAAGTTATCCAGAAGATCTAGCTAAGACCATTAATGGAGGTGGCTACACAGGTGTTTACAACAGGTTTTCAATGTAGGTAAAACAGCGTTATACTGGAAGAAGATGTCATCTAAGACTTTCATAGCTGGAGAGGAGAAGTCAATGCCTGGCTTCAAAGGACAGGCTAACTCTCTCATTAGGGTCTAATTCAGCTGGTGACTTTAAGATATTTACCATTCCAAAAATCCTAGGCCTTTAAGATTCATGCTAAATCTACTCTGCCTATGCTCTGTAAATGGAACAACAAAGGCTGGATGGCAGCACATCTGTTTACAACATGGTTTACTATTTTAAGCCCATTGTTGAGACCTACTGCTCAAAAAAAAAAAAAAAAAAAGGTTCCTTTCAAAGAATCACTGCTCATTGACAATGCACCTGGTTATCCAAGAGATCTGATGGAGATGCACAGGGGACTATTGTTGTTTACATGCCTGTGTCAGGGAGGAAGAAATTTTCCTCTACACTTCTAGGTTCTTCTGGCTGGTCTAAGAATTAAATTGGCATAAAACAGATTAACAAGAGAAAATCAAACATAAGTTTAATAACACATATACATAGGAGAGATGCAGAAAAACTGAGTAACTCACCAAAATGGCTGAAACCCTCACCTTGAATACTGTCTTCAGTTAAAGACAAAGTGGTTTGGGACTTCAAAGAAAAGTATGCAATTCACATGGAGATGGAAAAGCAAATGTTTGGCAAACAAATGTTTGGTAGGCCATGTAGAGACAATGGGACACAGAGAGGAATTTTAATAAACAGACTTTGCTAGGTTCCCTGTCTACCATACTTAGTTCATACTATAGTTATCTATGGTAATAGCTCGCTTCCTGGAAGAGGTCCGCTATCTACATTCTTTTAGGCAGTTAGGGGAATGTCAAAGTTTCTTCTTGAGTCCTTTGGACCTTGATTGTTGTCAGCTCAAAATAATCTGCATGCCAAAGAGACATGCTGGGGTAGAAAATTTTGCTCCCCTACATCTGCTAACACAACATCCATTCTGCAGCCCATAGAACAAGGAGTCATTTTGACTTTCAAATCTTATTTAATAAATATATTTGGTAAGACTATAGCTGCCATAGATAGTGATTCTTCTGATGGATCTGGGCAAAATCAATAGAAAACCTTCTGGAAAGGATTCACCATTCTAGATGCCATTAAGAACACTTGTGATTCATGGGAAGAGGTTAAAATATTGACACTAACAAGAGTTTGGAAGAAGTTGATTCCAATGCTCATGGATGATTTTCAGGGGTTCAAGACCTTAGTGGAGGGAGTAACTGCAGATGTGGTGGAAATAACAAGAGAACTAGAATTAGAAGTGGAACCAAAAGATGTGACTGCATTGCTGTAATCTCATGATAAAACTTTAACAGAGGAGGAGAAGAGCAAAGAAAGTGGTTTCTTCAGATGGAATCTACTCTTGGTGAAGATGCTATGAAGACTATTGAAATGACAACAAAGAATTGAGACTATTACATAAACTTCGTTGACAAAACAGTGGTAGGTTTTGAGAGGACTGACTCCAATTTTGAAAGAAGTTCTACTATGAGTAAAATTGTATCAAACAGCATTGCATGGTATAGAGAAATCATTCATGAAAGTAAGAGTCAGTTGATCCAGCAAACTTCATTGTCATATTTTTTTTAATTGCCATGGCCACCCCAACTTTCAGCAACCACGATCCTGGTCAATCAGCAGCCTTTAAGATCAAGGCAAGACCCTTCATCAGCAAAAAGATTACCACTCTCTGAAGGCTCATATAATGGTTAGCATTTCTTAGCAATAGAGTATTTTTAATTAAGGTATATACATTTTTTGTCATAATATTATTATTGCACACTTAACAGACTACAGTATACTGTAAACATAAATTTTATATGTACTGGGAAATCAAAAAATGTGTGTCTTGCTTTATTGTGATATTCACTTTACTGCAGTGGTCCGGAACTAAACATGCAATATCTCCAAAGTATGATGGTACCACCAAGTCCAAGGGTTTAATAGCCAATCCCAGGAATATAGAGAACAGGAGCTCCAACAGCTTTCAGCCCAGTGTTTGTGAAACTTCCTTCTAAAGCATAGCCACAGGCAATGCAGTTCCCATCTTTTGCATTTATCGTGTCTTAGTTCAAACTATGAAATTCCAGGTATTCAGGACCAGGAAAGCACAGCCTCAGTCAGGGTTTCACCCTGTAGCCAGGCAGGATCACAGAGTAGGAACACTATCCTGAAAGCCTTTCATCCCTGGGTCACAACCTTCATGTGAGAGAAAGGAGAAAGGCTGTGAGCTGAGAGTCATCCTAAGCTACTCCTGCTACAAGCCGTCCTTAAGTTACCTTGATTCTCATTCTATATGGGCTACAGGTATAGTTAACCTCCCTCAGCATGACACCAGATTATAATACTCTGAGTCATCCTCTACAGCTCATTTCAAAGGTCCCCTCTAGGAAGCCCTCCATGGCCCCTTGAGTTGGAATTAGTGCTCATATCACTGGTCCTGAGTTCACATCAGCTCTTTTTCCTCCACACTCTGCCTCTGCCTCCAATCTCTTGCCATACCATTCCACTGGATGCTGTTTCGGAGTTTCTAACAGAGATAAATGCATTTAGAATATGGGGTTGAAGGTCAGGAAAAGGAGATTGTGTCAATATATTCCAATTGAAAGTTGAATATATCAGTAAACACAATAGGTAAAGGAATTATATAAGCTTCCACTCTCTGGACAAAATTGAAATGGGCAAAGTATTTGGAAAACAGTGTGAAGTTCAGCGTTGAATACATTTACCATTTTATTTGGATATTAAGTCCAATGTATATATGCTGGGATGTACTGTGAAGTATTAACTCATATTCTCCCTACCTCTATCACGCTGCACCCCTCTTATTCAGGCTGCTGAACAGGATGATTATAGGGACCATGTTCCATGTATGTGTGTCATTGCAGCTCCCTCAGAGAACTAAGTGGCCATATTTTACCTTTTGATTTTCAAAAAGTTCCTTTTCCATGTTACCATCACCCACACTCCACCATTTCCCATTTCCAGAGTCAGTAAAAACCTCTCTGTCTGGAAGGGAGGGAGAAAAGATGCAAAGCCATTTAAAACATCAGTAAACAAAATAATGTCTTTGTCATAGGAGACAATTTGGAGGGATGTAGACAATCTTAATCTACAGTTAAAAGACAAGGAAAGAGAGAAAGAGGAACAGAGAGGGGAAAGAAGAGGGAGAAGAGAAGGAAAAGGAGAAAAAGAACAGATCTTAACCCCCTCCCACGGGATACTAACAGGCCCAGCAACAGCAGATAAGCTTTCCAGCAACTCTCCCATCAACATGCAAGTTGCTTTTATGTCCAAACACTCTAGAACAACATGGAAAAGAAACATGGAAAATTGGAGAAACAAGGACCAAGTTGAGAAAATCTGTGAGAGTGAGTTGACCTCAGAATAATGACCTCGTGCTTGAGATTTTCTAACAGGATGACAAGAATTTGATTTCCCTCCTTGAATCAGTTATTTCTAGACACCCTCGGGCTGTCTGGAGATTCCAGGTTGCCCAGAACTCAGTTTTTTGACCCCATAAACGTGGTAACATTCTCTTTAAAATGAAGGATCAAACACCATGAGTGTTCATTCGATCTTTCTCTTCTTCCCTCCCCACTGCTCCTTTCTTATCTGGTTTCCATTCCTTTCTTCTCTTCTCACTTCAACTATTATCTTCCTCTTTTATTCATAGTTCTTTATTTCAGCCATATCTGGAATATTAGAACTGTCGAGACTCATCTCTTATTTGCGTAAGAAACAGTTTCACCTGTCACTCTTCTTTGTACCAATGTTTTAGAACCTGCTATTGAACAGATTTATTCCTATCTTTCCATGCCTTTAGAAAGAATGGGGGTTAGGACCTTTAGAATCAGAATTAGGACACCTATTTTCTAGCCCCATGCTTCCATCCCCTAAATAACTTGGAAAATCACTTAATTTTTAGCCATTAGTCTCCTCATTTGCAAAATGAAAGAGTTCGGCTAAATTTCCATCAAAGTTCCTTCCAGTTTTAAAATGCTACAATTTTCAGCGGAAAAAGACCCATATCTAAATTCAGGTTATTCAGGGGAAAGGAATTAATTTTGTTCCAGGCACCAGAAATATTATTCCATGTTATGAGAAGAAATAATATAAAATGCTCATACAACTATTCATTCAGAACCACTACATCTAAAAATAAATTCTTCTTTATTGTCTTCTGTTTCACTTTCTCACTCTAATGCATTAATTTCTCCACTGATGGGTTTTTTCCCATACTTTCTTTCCCCTTTCTGGCTTACAAAATGGGAAGCTGGTCCAGCTTATGTTCAAACCTTGTCTCCTTGACTACACTCCTAGGGGATCCTGTTCTCTTCTCTTAAACATCACCTGATGTCACTCACTGTTTTCAACTTCTACCTCACTTCTTCCTATCTTCCTGGCAGTGCCACTGTCCAGTGATCTGTCTCTCTGCCAGTTTCCATGTAAACTTCATATGACCACAGCTGTTTCTTATTTGTGCTTGTGTTTCTGGTCCCAGCTGGTACCAGACTCAAGTATGCATCTAATAACGAGTGGTCAAATTAATTAATCATAAAAATTGAGGTATCAAGCTACAAAAAGACACAGGGGAATATTATATGTGTTTTGCTAAATAAAAGAACCAGTCTGAAAAGGCTTTATATTATATGATTTCAACTATAGGATATTCTGGAAAAGGCAAAACTATGAAGATAGTAAAAAGTTCAGTAGTTGCCAGGGGATGGGAAGAAGGAGGGAAAAAGAAAGTAGGTGGAGCACCGGGAATTTTCAGGTCAATGAAAACAATTCTATATGCTATTGTATGATGGAGACATGTCATTATTCACTTGACCAAACCCTCAAAACTACACAACACAGAATGAACTCTAATGTACACTATAGGTCCTCAATTAATAATAATGCGTCGGGCTTCCCCAGTGGCGCAGTGGTTGAGAGTCCGCCTGCCAATGCAGGGGACACGGGTTCGAGCCCTGGTCTGGGAAGATCCCACATGCCGCAGAGCAACTAGGCCCGTGAGCCACAACTACTGAGCCTGCGCGTCTGGAGCCTGTGCTCCTCAACAAGAGAGGCCGCGATAGTGAGAGGCCCGCGCACCGCGATGAATAGTGGCCCCCGCTTGCCTCAACTAGAGAAAGTCCTCGCACAGAAACGAAGACCGAACACAGCCAAAAATAAATAATAAATAAATAATAAATAAATTTTAAAAAATAAAAAAAATAAAAAAATAATGTGTCAATGTTGATTCATCAGTTGTAACAAAGGTACCACATACTTACAAGATGTTAATAATAGGGAAAATTGAGACAGAGAGAGGAAGTATATGGGAACTCTGTACTATATGCTCAATTTTTAAATTTAAAACCGCTCTAAAAGATAAAGACTATTAATTGTTTAAAGGATGAACCAACTTCCAATTCTCGGCCCAGCACATAAGGGCCCTGGAAATCGTCCCTCTGTCCTAACAAGTAAAAAGCTGAACAAACTGAAAAATCAACAAGCCTTCTCAGATCTGTGGGAGAAGTGAGGTCACAGGGCAAACTATTGTCCCTACAACTGGAGAAAATAATAGATGAGTGCAGAAAATTGCTACTTACTGGAGCAGCAATCCATGAGCAGACACCTTCGCAGGAACCAGGGCCAGGGTAGGAAAACATAAACTGTATTGATGAATTGCTGGAAGCTCAGTGTGGACAAGTCTGAGTTAAAAACTCCAGGAGGACCCAGTCAGAGGGAGCTCCCACACTTTTATGAGTTTTACCTCCAGGAGCTCTGTGAGAATCTTCTGGTTCTCACAGAGAATATAGAATAAAAAGAGTGAACAGAGCGAATACAGGAGAATAATGAATATAGGAGAAAAATCTCCTCCTGCTTTCACTGGGGGGAGGAGAAAAGTAACAGTTTTGAAATATGCTAGAGCAACTCTGTTCTTCTTAATAAGACCTGCCATCAAGAGAAACTACCTGACCAGAACCTAAACTCCTGGGATATTTTGAAAACCTAATCAACCTGAGGAAGAGAAATACCCAACTGCATCCTGCTCCAGCCTTTCAGATGGGGGAGGAAGGAAAACACCCAACTGCAGCCATTTGATCCCACCTAAGTGGGAGACAGAGAACCCTTATGAAGTTCACAGTCCAGAAGCACAAGCTCATAAAAAGACTAGATCATAGCACAATAGAACATTTCCCAGCCCACACACACACCTTCCCACCGTATTACTAAAGGTCTATTTACACCAGTTTATTTAACTCGGACCGTGGTGTCTGGCTATCAAGAAAAAATTATAAGAATAAACACACAGTATGAAGAGAAAAAGCAAGCATCAGAACCAGACTCAGATATGACAGGGATATTGGAATTATCCAACCAGAAATGTAAAACAACTATGGTTAATATGCTAAGAGTTCTAAACTGACAGCCTACCAGAAGAGATGGGCAATGTAAGCAGAGAGATGGAAATTCTAAGAAAGAATTAAAAATAAATGCTAAAGGTCAAAAAACATTGTAACAGAAATCAAGAATGCCTTCGATGGGCCTATTAGTAGACTGTACACAGCTGAGGAAGGAATCTCTGAGCTTAAGGATACGTCAGTAGAAACTTTCAAAACAAAAAAGCAAAGAAGTAAAAGATGGGAAAAAAATGAAACAGAATATTTAAGAACTGTGGGACCACTACAAAATGTATATCATACCCTTAATGGGAATACTAGAAGGAGAAGAGAATGAGGAACAGAAGAAATATTTGAAGCAATGATGACTGAGAATTTCCCCAAATTAAGATCTGCTGTGGTCTGAATGTTTGTGGCCCCCAAATTCATATGTTGAAAACTAATCCCCAATGTGATGGTGTTTGGAGGTGCTTAGATCATGAGGGCAGAGCCCTTATGAATGATATCAGTGCCCTTATATGGGCCTGTGAAAGCTCCCTTACCCACTTCTGCCATGTGAAGTTTCAGCTAAAACATGGTCATCTGGGAAGCAGGCTCTCACCACACACTAACTCCACTGGCACCATGATTGCATTCCTTGGTATTTACCCCGATGAGTTGAAAACTTACGTTCACACAGAAACCTGCACGTAGATGTTTGGAGCAGGTTTATTCATAATTGCCAAAACCTGGACGCAACCAAGATGTACTTCAATAGGTGAATGGATAAACTGTGGTACATCCAGACAATGGAATATTATTCAACAGTAAATAGAGCCATGAATAGACACGCAGGAAAATTAAATGCATATTTCAAAGTGAAAAAGCTACATACTGTTTAACTGCATGACATTCTAGAAAGTGAAAACTATGGAGCCGGTAAAAGGATCATTGTTTACTAGGGGTTGGGGGAAAGGAGGGATGAAGAGGTGGAGCACAGAAGTTTTTCAGAGCAGTGAAACTAGTCTGTATATTAGAAAGGTGGATGTATATCAGTTATACTTTGTCAAAACCCATAGAATGTACTAAAACAAGAGTGAACCCTAATGTAAACCATGGACTTAGGATTGCAATGACATATCAATGTGGTTCATCCATTGTGAAAAATACACCATTCCGGTTTGGGATTTTGACAGTAGGGGAGGCTGTGCATATGTGGAGGCTGGGAATATATGGAAAATCTCTGTATCTCTCACTCAATTTTGCGGTGAGCACAGAACTGCTCTAAAAAATAAAGTCTACCTTAAAAAAAGAAGAATGAACCCACATCAGACTCTCCAGGTCACTTGGTTTTGTCCACGTAACAAACATGAAGAAGACAAAAACAGCTGGATAGGCTCTCACATTTCATGCTGACATTAGAACTAGTTGCTAGGCCTCCTATTTTCAAGCCTAAGGAGTTTTTCTATAGCTGGCTTGCTTTTCATTCAGGTCTTGTTTGCCTTTCAGTTGTTCTTTTATCCACCCAGCTTTTACCTTTTTTCATAGCTTTTTCTGCCACCTGGGCATTGCCTATATCATTTTCTTGTCTGTGTCACTAATTAGCAATTGATTTCTAAAAATTCAGCTCATCATCAATAAATGTTGTTACTAAGTAGTCAATTAGAGAAAAAACATCTCCCAGAGATTTATGGAGTTATTAAGTCTCAAATCTACCTTTGGTGAACTTATACATTAAGACCTCATGTCCCAGGAGGATTATCTGTGGCGACAGCAACAAGAGGTGAACCTGCTCAACTCAGCTGAAAAGTTCAGCATCAGGCTGGTGAATCCATCTTCCCTGGACCCCGTGCTGTCACAGCCGGCTGACTAATGCTCTAATTATGTGCTCCACTTTTGCAACCTGTATAGTTTAATGGGCATCACATTTGCTTCGGGTCTAATGTCCATTTTTAAATTGACTGCCATGCCATTAGCTTTTGGGTTTGGGGGACTTGCTTCTTCCTAGGAAGGGAGTTTGGCAATTATAGCCATCGACCTGCTCCTGCCTAATGCATTAAGGAGAACTCCTCAATCTTGTCTTCCCATGAATGCAGTGGCACTTTGTTCCCTTAGCAAAACGCTTTTTTTATGAAACTGCATTAATCACCTACGTAAACCTACCTCCTCATGTATCCCTGCCCTCGTATTCCTCCTCTCTGAAGCCCTCCCCAGTTGGCAATGAAAGGAAGTTCAGACAATGAGCTGTGGTCTCTGGAAGGGCAAAGGCGACTCCTCAGCCATGTTCTGATAAATGAATACAAGAATTAATTGTGCACGGCAGTGAAGAACGTTTATGTTGATCGGATAAGTGTGACTTAAAATGCCCCCAGATGATATACACCAGGCAAAAATCAACACAATTAAACACACAGCCAGGATCCGAGCAGCAGCCTCAGATGTATTCATTTCAAACCAGGATACACTCTGATTCTCTCATCTCTCTCTCTCTCTCTCTCTCTCTCTCTCTCTCTCTCTCTCCCTGAAAGCCTATGACAGAGTAGGTAACACAAAGGCAAAATATGAATACTTTATGTAAAGAAAGAGACAACCTGTAGATTATTTTCTCTGTCCAGGTAATAACTCAATAGTACAGAGAGAATAGAATTGTTGAGGGAAAATCGTTCAACAGGCAACAATGGTTATTGGTTACAACGGTACAGAAAAACATTTATCTCAAATATATGCTGGTGGAAGATAAACCCAACTATTAAAAATCATATTTTAAAAGAATGTTTATAAGATTTTAAAGAGATATCATTACCCCCTTATCAGAAGAGCTCAAATAAAAAATAGTGACATTACCAAATGCTTATGAGGATGTGGAAAAACTGTATCTCTAATACCTTGCTGGTGGAAGTACAAATTGGTACATCCACTCTTACACCAAATGATTTGGCAGTTTCTTAGACTCATCAGTTTCTTAAAAATAACCTGGTAGTTTCTTTAAAAATCAAAACTAAACTAAACGTATATTTATCATATGACCCAACAATCACACTCCTGAGAATTTATCCCAGAGAAATGAAAATTAGGACCACAGAAAAACCTAGACATGATTGTTTGTAGCAGCTTTATTTGTAATAGCAAACAGCCAGAAACTACTCAGATGTACGTCAACAGGTGAATGGTTAAACAAACAGTGATACATCCACACCATGGAATACCACTCAGCATTAAAAAGACTGAACTTGAAACATGCAACAATTTGAATGGATCTCAAGGGAATTCTGCCCAGTAGGAAAAAAAGCCAATCTCAAAAGGTCACATACTAGATGATTGCATTCATATAGCATTCTCAAAATGACAATATAATAGAGATGAAGAAAAACTAGTGTTTAGCAGGGGTAAGGAATGGTGAGGGACGGAGAGACAGGTGTAACTATAAAGGGGTAGCATGCATGAGATAGTTATTGTGATGGAATAGTTTTGTATCTTAATTGTGATGGTGGTTACACAAATCTGTAGCATGGGATAAAATGACATACACACATTGTACGGATGTCAATTTCCTGATATTGCCATTGCACTATAGTTATGGAAGATGTAACCATTGGCAGAAACTGGATGCAGTGTACATGGAATTCTCTTTTTCTCTGTGGATAAATAATTACTTCAAAATAAAATGTTTAAAATAATATTTAATAACAAGAAAATTCTCATTATAAACAGGATACCTAATACGTATACAGAAAATCCATGCATACTTATACCACCTCCAAAAAAGTGGTTTAAAAGAAAAACACCTCTACTGGTATAGTAGTGATTGTGCTTGGGTATCAGAATTTACGTTTGATGTTTCTTTTCTTTACATAGTTTCTCCTTGAACTCATATGAATTATATAATTTGTTCCCCAAATTCTATTTTCCTGTGCTCCACCAAAAGGGCAGACCTTTAAAAAACAATGTTATACATACACTACTAAAATGAATGAACCAGAAGCTGTTCCTGGAAGAAAATTGCAGAAATAAAAGTCCTCCCCCAAGAGGATCAAATAGTTCCTCCAAATAAAAATCAAGCAGAATCTCATAAGAACTCTATTTGTATGAGATATATTTTTTAAGCTAATACAGACCCAAAATTAATAAGACAGCCAGATATCATGCATACTTATAACACTTTAACCAAATACACTAATTTTATAACTACTAAAACAATGGTGATGATTTGATTGCAGTGTATTTCCCTACCTCAACAAGGTAACAATCAGAAAGGATGTGTTACTCATTATGCTTAATATAAATCATCCATTATGACCACTGGAAGAACACTGACCATGTGGTAACTGGTAAATCAATCTGAGATGCACATAAATACTAAAGTCTTTATTGAAGTGTCTGATATTTGGTAATTACTATATGCTGTACTCTATTTCATGCTTCCCTTGTGAGCTTCTTTGGTATTCATATAGAACAAATAAATTATTCAAGGTCTCTATATTTAATGCTTAATGTTTTCTCTTGGGTAATCTACATTTATGAACTTATTTTTGTAAGTATTTCTAAAGTAGACTCCACACATCTCCAGGATGAGTTTAATGACAGGAGATAACTGGGGTTTATGCTTTTCCCCAGCTATTTATGAAAACAAAGAACAGTCTATTTATTATTCAGATGTAAAACCTCTATTCATCAAAGAGCCATTGATTTCACATTTTCAGCTAAAAGAATCCTGAATTATTTTAAGTCATGAAACAAATGCCATCCAAATTGGAATTTCAAGATAGGCTCACAATCAAAAGGAACATAACCTGAAGTTGAAATTCAAATAAATGCTTAGTTTCATCTCATTTTTTTCAACTTGAATAACAGGAATGTGAAAGAGAAAAATACACACATAAGTACAAACAAAGAAAACTTATCTTAGAGCAATCAACATTCAAAAGAAAATCCTGCCCACTGTTGTGTCAGAAATAGAAACAGACATAAATGTGAGTATCTGAGTTGAAAGAATAAAACAAATATACACATAGATATAGGCAGTGTGGTGTAAAGATAAAGGACAGATGAGCACAGACTGGGGAGCCCTATTCCCAGGATGCTCAGAGCTGAACAATGACCAAGCTCAGGGCCAGACCAGAGAGCCTCTCAATTGCAGGTTACAGCCTCTGTTTGGAGTTGTCGTCCTCCAGTCAGCTCCGCCATACCCCAGTACAGAGATGCACAAGTTCTTGGTGCCGTTCACACAAGTGCTACACTCTTGCCTTCAGACTTCAACAGAATATTGTGGATTTTTCAAAACTCCTGACTCATATCTGTGCCTTCACCTGATACCTCCCTGCAACTGTGAAGTAAAGTAAGGGGCAGACCCTGGGGCTGGCGGTCATCCTAAGTGTCTTCTCTTTCCACTCCTTCCTTGAAACCTTTCTAATATCCTGGCTAAGAGAGATAACTTATCACCCAGCCTCTGCTAGGGGTCACCACATAGGAAATACTCCATCCTCAGGTGGGTCTATTCAGGCCAAGTACAAGTCCTGTCTCTGCCTTCTGGGACAACACAGAAAAAGCTACATTTCTTTGCTGCAGCAGTATCATCTCCGTTATTACTAATATTTCTTGGGCCATCATTCATGTTCTAGGCATCCTACTAACAACTTTAAATGTATTGCCTCATTTGGTCCATTTAACACCTTTAATCAGCAGGTGCTAATATTTTGTTCTATTTCACAGAAGAGGAAGTGGAAGTGGAAGGCAGTTAAGTAACCAGCCCACTAACACCAAACTAGTGGGTGGCAGGATCAGAATTTGAACGCTTTACTCTTAATCATCGACCACCCTCAACATATTAGCCAACAACTTTGTACTCTCCCTGAGATGGCTCTCATGCAGATGAAACAGTCTCATTTTCAAAGCAAAGAAATCATAAGGTTCTCTCCAATGCAGTGACCATTAAATGGACATTGCCTCAGAGATCCTAGCTGGAATGCAAATAGTTCATTAGACTAGCTGGTCAAATTCAGAATATGGTGAAAATAGCGTAAGGAATGCAACTGAAAGGTGTTACATGTTTGCAGTGTCAGAAGTGCCATGGAGATGGTTATGTCGAATTACCTACAATTCCGCTGCTAACAATACCCCATGGTGCCCTCGTCATTCTTCCTTCTTCCTAAGATTTCAAGAGTTATGGAAGCATCTCAAAGAACATTGCAGTATATCTGTGACAATAAACTTCTATGGATTATATAATCTTCTCAGTTTATAAAAGCTTTGAATGTAGTGGCAGCATCTTACTTAACTTTGTGTCATATACACATATGTTTTTTTGTTTTTTAATTTTTTTTGTTTTAATTTTATATGGGAGTATAGTTAATTAACAGTGTTGTGTTAGTTTCAGGTGTACAGCAAAGTGATTCAGTTATACATATACATGTATCTATTCTTTTTCAAATTCTTTTCCCTTTGATGAAGAGAAAAATCAATAAGCAACAGTCTACACAGAACCAGGAAAACCTCAGAAGTAGACACTAATTCAATCTCACAGCCCAAGGCACAACTTGTCATAATTTGGTCTCCCCAAGAAGCAAACCCTAAGACAAGGACTTGGTGCACAGTCAGGAGTTAATCCCCAAAAACAGAAGTGAGGGGAAAGTAGATGGCAATGGAGAAAAGTCAGTACATGGTGTGTTAATGAACTGGATAACATGGTGCGCAGCTATGGCTCAGTCTCTCTGGGAAACTGTGCAGAACATTCTTCAGAGTTGTCACACCAGGTAATGGGAAGCAGAGGTATTATTCACCTTGAAGGTAAAGACTGCCTCCATGGGTGCTTACTCTCCTGAAAGTCTGAATTGCCCCTGGCCAAGTTTAAGCAGTCTTCTGTAGCTTTGGAGAAAACAACTCAGAGAAAACCCTTAACACAATCTTGGTGAAGGACCCTAGCAGTGGTACATGGGGCAGCTACCCTGAAATCAGGTGGGCTGAGAGCATATGCAGAGTACATCACAGCATCTGTTCTACCATCTTCATCCAGACCTTCTAAAGTAAGCTTGGAGGAGAATGTCTCCTGTGGTCTCAGATCTTCAAGTGAAGGCCCAAAGTTTAAGACAAGAGGCATCTGTAGGAGATAACCAAGAAATGGCCTGACACATCCCAATTTATAGAAGTGGGGGACAAAATGAAAATGGTACCTATATCAGTGTGCTAGGATTGCCATAACAAATATCACAGACCGGGTGGCTCATACAACAGAAATTTATTTTCTCACATCATCAGTTCTCACAATCAAGGTGTCAGTAGGGTTGGTTCTTTCTGAGGCCTCTCTCCTTGGCCTTTTTCTCCATGTATCTTCACGTGGTCTTCCCTCTGTGTGTCTGTGTCCTAATCTTCCCTTCTTTCAAGAACACCAGTCATATTGGATTAGATCCCACCTCAATGACTTTGTTTTATCTTAATTACCTCATTAAAAATTCTATCTCTAAGTACAGTCACATTCTGAAGTATAGGGCTAAGACTTCAACATATGAATTCAGCCCATAACAATATCTCACTCCGCAGCTGGAGGTTTGCTAAGTTGCAGGAATTCTTACTTCCCTGGAGAAGAATACGGTGTAATTGTTCTCTGGAGTGTTTGACATGGATGCACTAGAGTTTAGGGGTATTTGTGAACATAGAGTCTGGTGCCTGCTTCCCACTGGAGAATATAAAAGATAGAGATGCTGACAGGAGAGAGGAAAAGAACATCAGAAGCAGCCTGAGTCTGGAATGGCAAGGACCCCTGCCTTTCCCATGGGTTCAGTGAACACTTGAAGGTAGCCAGGCTTGCACCATCTTGATGCGGAAGGATATGCAGTATAATGCAGGGCAGAAGATGGTAGAGGGAGGGTTGGAAGAAGACGACTGTAGAATGAATTTCTTGCCACACAATTCAGAGTCCACATGGAACACACAACAGACCACACAGCACCCCACAGATGAGCCAGAATTTGGAGGTCTGCCACACAAGTCATTAACAGCCAGAAGAAACCTCCAAATAACATGAAGTAGGTAAAAATCTCTTTCTCCCTTTCATTCTAACCCCTTCTTTCCCATGCTCTAATCCAGGAGGAGCCAGTAGCAGGAGGTAGGAAGAAGAGAAAAAAAGAAAGGAATAGAAAAAGGAAAGACTGCACCCCTACCTTAGATGATAGGTCAAACCTGAGCTGGGGGAAGGAGAGAAGCTCAGAACTGGATATGAAGCTGAAGTTTTTGTTAAGACTGGACTGAACTGTTTAAGACTGGACAGTAGAATGGGACTGTCCAATGAGGCAAAAGGACAAGAAAGCTGTGAGATCTTGCCCAAGGGTAAGGGGAGAGGATTGGGCAGAGCATGCTTAAATACAATAGATGAAGAAAAATAAAGTCTCTTATTTCTCTCCTTGTTGAGCTCATCCGACAAACCAATAGTATTTCATGTTCTCAGACACAGATTACTGAAAAAATATTCTGAACTAGCCTCTTTCCCAGATATCCTTCAAGTTATATTGTACTCAAATCCATATTTTTTAGACACCACTTCTATCCCATTATTCCTCTGTCCAAAATTCTCCATTGACAGGTGGTTTAAAAGATAAAGCCCAGTATTTTCTACTTGTCCATAAAAGTCTTCTCCACTAATCCCCATTCCCAGATGCCTGATGATTCTTCTTTCTACATTCCAAACTTAGAGGTTGGAAGGGCTATGTCATTAGTTTCTCAGGGATCCTCCCATCATGCCCTGCAGACATTTTGAAATGAAAATGGTATCTCAATGATTTGAGGTCAGGCAAACCAAAGCATCCATTCCTTCATTCAGTTATAAACAGCCAGTGTTGGCTGCCACATGTCAGAGTCTCTGGCTCTCCCTTATCCCAGGTTCCCTAAAGAGTTCACGTTAGCACTAAATGGAGTCCCATTGTCTTTATATCTGACATTTTCCATTTTGTGAGCTTGTACATCAGGACCCGATCATGAGTTCTCTTTTGTGTTTTTGAACCTTATGTAAGAACCTAAGGTCTGACTCTTTACATTTCTCCTCATCTTCTTTGGTACTAAGTAAGGCAGAAAAAGGGGGGAAGGATAACATAGGCCTTTTTAAATGACCCTGATTCTCTGAACTCATGGTCCCCTCCCGCAGAGGGGAAAGGAAAACTTACATGATTAAGCATGATCATCTTACCCCTTGAAGAGATGGGACCATATCAAATATGGACCGCCAAGGGTTCAATGTGCTTAGGAAATTTGGGGGCAGGTTTTGAGCCATAAGTAGCAAAGTCTCTATAGAATTTCCTTGGACCTTTTTTCTTGCAACCAATGACACATTTAAAGGGCAATGGCTCTTATTGTTCATCAGTCAAGAAAATATATTTGCAAAATCTAGAATCCAGTCACAGTTAAAATCCACATTTTTCTTTCTGGTCCTTTTATTTATTTCTTTAAAATTGTTTTATTGTTACCATGCAAGCTTGTGCCTGAGTTACAGCCTTTAATAAAGCAATGGTGGTTTTATTTCTTGGATGCCTCATGACCACATTAACCTCTTCTCAGTGGAGTTATTAATTGTGCATTCTGCCCACACTCTTTTGGTGTGGCTTCCAAGGAGAGAGTCAGAAGTCTTCGCGGGAAGGGAAAGACATGTTTATAGCCAGCCCCATGGGAGTGTTTGCATAATTACTGGAATGATTAAGGAGGTGTTTTTGGACACAGACAAGTGTACTAAGTTTTAATATGTTTCGTGACAATGCATAAGACGAGTGCATGATACAGGACACTGCAGGTCGCCAAAATAAATAAATATGTGCAGAGGCACTAGAATGAATTCAGGCCTGGGTATAAACAGAAACTTCAAGGGGAAATGAGCTTTGATTCTTGACAAGAGAATTGTTTGTGATCTGAATGAGGACAGCTGTACAGAAGAGGTAACAGAGAGCCCGGGGACGCGAAGTCTTAGATGGTTTTCTCTAATCCCATGTTGTAAAGACAGCTTAATGTGAGTGAGGGGGTGGCAGGGGGAGCTTTGATTAATTCTGAGATTGAAGTTAAACCTTTTCTAATTTGACTCGCCGATTAATCTTGTAACTATGCATCCTTAATCAAAACTCAGAAGGAATCTTTAATCTTGTGTATATAAAACACAAGACGATTAGAGGCCTTTGACCCGCCCATGCTTCCCAGCTGCTGCCTTCTTTTCTATTTTCTAGGTACTTCCTACTGTTCTTCATATCTCCCAGTAGCTGTAGTTATAGAATACAGGACTGGTATTCTGTAATGTTAGAAGAATGAATATGAAGAACATAACAGTTAAAGTCCCATAGTCAATCTGTCATCTATTCATTCATTCATTCTTCTCTTCTTTCAATGGGTAAAGAGCGTGTATTATGTGGCAGGCATTGTTTTATATATTAATAAAGAGTGTGAACAAGACTGTCACATCTACTTTTACAGACTGCACCTAACAAGGACTTTTTCATTCATTCTTTGCTAAGTAACCAAATGCACGTGATCTAGGAAAATAAATATGCTTCTAAGGATTAAATAATACTATAAGAAAGCTCTTCTCATTCAGATGCCTGCAAAGTACAGATTGTTTACTGGAGAAATCCAGTCATATGTCTGGCAAAATGTTTTTGGATGCTGTTAGAAGATGGATAACCAGGTGATAAAATTCACCATTCCAGCATCACAAGATTTTAATAACCGGACAAAGGCTTTAAATGGTGTCTAAGGCATCTTTTATGCACAATAAACAGGGTTCCAGAGGAAAGTCCTCCCACCCATGCCCATCCTAATCACAACTTTTATAGAGGAATATTCTTGCAGACAAGGAGAGTATTCAGATCACACCTGTCCCTTGAGCCAAATACTACCATATCCAGGCAATACTTCCCTCCTATTACCACTTTAGAAAGCCATGTACTTTAAGAATGTTATTAAAATCTTTCAATTCTTCAGCTCCAGATTCAATTTCAGTAGGGGGACCAAGTTTAAATGAACAGCAATTGACAAAACCAAACAAAAAAATCCCTACAACAATAAAAAATACTAAATTCTCTGGAAGACAATTCCCTGCCACTGTGACCAAAATAATGATTATTATGAAATATAAGTTTTCAGTGGAGAGAAAACATTGTTTTTGTTTTTCCAGTTTTTGAAAGAGTTTTCTAGGTTGGATCCTTCTGAATTCATGTAAACAAAGGGCTTGACTGACTGCATTTTATTCCTCCCCATTGGCCCTTTGCAAATAAGAAAGCACCCACGGTGCTGGTAAGGGAACAACATCACTGAAATAATACAAAAAGAGTAATACCTGCACTCAGATTTGTTCTACCCGTTATACTAAAATACTTGGGCAAAACTCACTGTGGCAAAGTGTTAAGTGACAACACCCACAACCAAAATGATATTTTCTGTTGACATTGCTGAATAGAAGAGCATAGGAAATGCCAAGACTGTTTATTAACGTGTGAAATACACCTCCCTCTTTTCAGCTTTTCCTCTTGGTTGAGACCAAATGGATTCCCAGAGATATGCTAGAAGGCCCTCCAGAGGCACCAGACACCAAGCTCTTCGATTCTTATTTATTGCTTGTCTAGAAGACACTTTGGTGGTGTGGAGGAGGAATATTAGCTGTACGTCAGTCACACTTTATTTGTGAGAGACTTTGCTCACTTAGAGCATGTTAATCAAAGGCACACTAGAAAATATTAAATCAAAAAGAGCTTGTCAAACACAAAAGACTAGAAACCACAGCGACTCTGCAAAAAAGAAGTACTCACTCCAAAAAGAATGCTCTTTACCCAAACAGTGCCCTATCCAACCAAGAGGAAGGGACCAAAATATGAAGAGCCTGGATCTCAGAAAGAAGAAAAAAGACATTTTCCCAGCATTTCTCTTTTCTGCCCATCATTCTGCAATAAGAGAGGAGGAGTGAGGGCGAGTCAGAGGAAGCAAAGGCTGTGGCCACTTCCTGCCTCTTCTGACTTGTAGCCCCAGCATTTGACATTCAGATGACTTGCTTGCTTCTTACAGCTCTCAATAGCTGCCAGATATTTCTTTTTAAAAAATTTATTTTTGCAATATTTAAGACATAGAAAAGGAAATAACAAATAAGTCCCTATGCACGCACCCCTACTTTAAGAGATAAAATAGTACTAATCCATTATATTTAATGCCCTTTGTTTGCTCATTACAAATATATCCTCTCCTTCATTCTAAAGGTAAACACTGTCCTGAATTTAAGGTTTGTCTTTTCCAATCTTTTTTTTGTGTGTGTATTTTTATTCTGTCTCTATGTAGCCCTTAACAGCTTTTGTATTGCACTGTATGTTTTTAACCTTTATATACACTTTTTTTAATTTGTTAACCTTTATATATTCTTTTTTATTTTTAACATTTATAAGTTTTGCTTATGCTTTTAACTTTTACACATTCTGCGATTTTCTTTTCTCAAGCATCATTATGTTTATAAAGTTCTCCTATAAATATATTTGGCTCTAGTTTATTAATTTTCAGTGCTGCATAGCAGTCCATTATATAAATACACCACCATGAGTTAATTCACTTTTCTGTTGACAACTTAGGTTGTTTCTAAGCATTTGCTATTACAAACCATTTTGCTGTGAACATGTCTCTGTCTCCTTGACTATATGGGCAAGTTGCCCTGGGGTATATTCCTGTGGACTGCTGAGTTATAAGGCAAGGGAATCTTCAACTTTACTAAATATTGTAAAACTGACCTCCAAAGTGGCTACACCAATCTACATTCCTCCTGCTGTGTATAGGAATTGCCATTGCTTTATATCCTTATCACAATATAGTGTTGGCAGGTTTTTTTAATTTCTGCAAATATGATAGATGTGAAATTATAATCATCTTTTCAAGTGATTATTAGTCATTTATGTTTCCTCATCTGTGAGGTTCCATGTTGCTGTGTGTGTTTTTTATGAACCACTTTTTTTATTGTGTTGTTTGTCCTTTTCTTATTGATGTGCACAATTTCTTATATGCATGGCATTTTAATCCTCTGATGATTATACGTGCTGCAAATACCTCTTTTTCACTCTTATTATGATGTCTTTTGATGAACAAAGTTTTTATTGTAGTATGTTCCATCCATATTTTGTATAATTTGTATTTTTCCTGTTTTATTTATTTCATGCTAGAAGCCTTAAAGACATTCTTTGTTTTCTTCTAAATTTTTTGGTTTTATTTGCACTGTCAAATTTTTAATATACCTTAACTCGATTTCTTTATGAAGAGTGAACTAGTATGGCATAGTGATTAAAAGCATGAAGTCTGAAGCCAGACTGCCTGAGTTCACATCTCACCTCCATCACATTTTAGCTTGTCACTTAACCTCTACATGCCCTAGTTTCTTAATCTGTAAAATGGGTATAAAACTAGTAGCGCTTATTGATAGATAAGTGTGAAGTTGCAACTAGGATATGCAAAAACCTCTTAGAACAGTACCTACTAAATGCATTTAAGTGATTACTATTACTATTATTATTGTTGTTGTTATTATATGAAGTAGGGATCTAATTTTATTTTTGTATATGGATAGCCAAATTTCCTACTCCTATATACTAACTAGCTGACCTCTTTCTCACTTTCTAACAATGCCATTTCTGTCATACATCAGCTTTCATGTAGGTGCGAACATTTTTCTAGCTTCCTTATTCTTCCATTGGACTGTCTATCCTCTAGAAAAATTTCTAGCCTACATTTAAAATTCCCTGAGTTCTAGAAGTCCCTGAAGTTGTCACTCTGGCCTCTTCTTCTTTTATCTATAATCCCACCTCAATAATATATTTTTAGTTGTTTGATAAATAACTGAAGGACAAGGGCAATGTTGGTTCCCTAGGGCTGCCAAAACAATGTACCACAAACTGGGAGACTGAAAACAAAAGAAACTTATTGTCGCTCATTTCTGGAGGCTGGAAATCCAAAATCAAGGTGTTGGCAGGGTCATGGTCCTTCTGAAACCTGTAGAGGAATCCATCCTTGACTTTCCCTAGCTTCTCGTGGTTTGCTGACAATCTTTGGTGTCCCTTGGCTTGTAGATGCAACATCTAATCCTTCATCTTCACATGGCATTTTTCCTGTGTCCCTGTCTTTACATGGAGTTCTTTTTGTAAGGATATCAATCAAATTGGATTAGGGATCCAACCTATCCCAGTAGGACCTCATCTTAACTAATTATATCTGCAACAACTATATTTTCAAACCAGGTAACATTCTGAGGTACTGGGAGTTGGGACTTTATTTTGGGGGGGGTGGGTACCATTCAACCCATAACAAGGGCACAACTAAAACTACTAACCTTTGGCTTCGATCAAATCTTCCAACCCTCACCTGAACATCTCAATCCACCTGCTGAGGATCCTTGCCATACTGCCTTCAATTACAGTGGTTCAATCCTCCTAGACCCAGTTGTCCTAACTCAGACAAATTTTAAAACAAATAATTGCAAACTTCAAATAGCCAACTACATCAGGAGTTTGTAAAGAATGAAGATTTCAGAATCCTACCCTTAGAGATCCTGATTCAGTGGTTTGAGTTGATCAGTGCTAATGCAGGTGGTCAAGGGAACAGACTTTGGGAAACATTAATCCAGACAACGTGTTAAAAGGCACATTTCTAAAGAAGGGGAAATCTGCAGAATAGCCCACCTCATTGCTCAACACTCAGGCAGCTGCTCATCAATCCAAAAGTCTTGGAAGAGGCTGTCTGCAGAGAAATGGAGTTTTCTTGATAAGCAGTCTAGAAAATTAGATTAATACTACTTCAGAGTTTAAAACCCACTCTTAGAGGATTACAGAATTGAACTAGTTCCATTTTTTAATTAGCAATTCAATTGTGTCTTCAATTTTCACAGGCTGCAGATTCCCTCAAAGTCCAAAGTAGGACACTGCAGTAATCTATTCTACATTAATAAAGCTTGGACCAGAGTTTGCTTTTTTATTTGGAAAAAAATGAAATTAAAAGACAACAGCTGGTATTTGTTGAAATCCTACTGTTTGCCAGCATTTTTCTGGGCAGTAATGAGACAGCATTAAACAAAACGGACATAATCCCTGTTATCACAGAGCTTTTATTCTTGTGGATGGGAGATGATTGAGAAGCAAGATAAATTAATAAAATATTTGAAAACTCCAGGATGGTAGAGATTTTTGACTGTTTCGTTTAACACTGCCTCTCAAGTGCCTAGAATAGTCATTGGCACATAGATGAGGGTCAACAAATGTATATTGACTACCAAATGGTGATAAGCGCAATGGCAAAAATAAGGTAGGAACAGGGACTAAGGGGTGGGATGGGTGCAATTTTAAATGGGAGAATCAAGGAAAGCCTCATAGAGAAAGGGTTTTTGGAGTAAAGATCTGAAGGAAGTGAAGATGTGAGTCATATATGTATCTGAGAAAGAAAGAGACCAGAAAACATCCTGTGCAAAGGCCCTGAGATGGGGGCAAACTTGGTGTATTCAAGGTAGCATTGAGAGAAGGAAAAGAGAGAAAGAGAAGTAGGAGCATGGAAAGTTAAGGGCGTTAGGAATGGACAGATCAGGAAGAGTCAAATGGGTCACTATAATACCCTTGGCATTTGCTCTGAGAAGGGAAGCCACCAAGGGTTTAAACAGTGGAGTGATAGAAACTGCTTATACTTAACAAGTGTATTTCAACCGCTGTGTTTTGAATACACTGAATGGCATAAGCAGGAAGCCATTGCAAAAACCCAGTGAGACTGTCTTCTACCAAAATGGTAGCAGTAGTAGTATGAGAAGGAATAGGATTCTAGGTGTATTTTGAAGATTTGGGCAACAGGATTTGCTAATAGATGGAATTTCAGATTGGATGTGAGAAAAAGAGAGCAGTTGAAGATGTAGCCAGGCAAGGATGTGGAGGAACTCACACTTTAATACACTGCTGGTGGGAATATGAAATGGCACAACTACCTTGGAACACTGTTTGACAGTTTCTTTAAAAGTTACCCAATACACCTACCATACTACCTGGACATTCTGTACCTAAGTGATTTACTCAAGAAAACTGAAATCAAATGTCTGAACAAAGACCTCTACTGAATGTACATAGCAGCTTTATTCAGAATAGCCAAAAACTGGACACAACCCAAATGTCCGTCACTTGGAGAAGGCATAAACAATTATCCATATAAGGGAATATTAATCACAACAAAAAGAAGTGAACTACTAACACACATGACAGGAATGGATCTCAAAATGTTTATTCTAAGTAAAAGGCACAGACACCAAAGAGTACACCCTGTAGAGTTCTATTTATATAAAATTCTAGAAAATGTAAAGTAACCCCACAGTGACAGAAAGCAGATCAGTGCTCTTTAGGGGACAAGGGAAAAGAGATGAATGGGTGACAAAGAGAGATAGAAATGTCCTGTATATTGATTGTGGCAGTGGTTTCCTGGTATATACATCAGTCAAAATTCATTGAATTGTATACTTGAAATAGACAAAGTTTACTGGGCATAAATTATGTTCAAAAAGTTGATTAAAAAAATTTGTAAAGAGGATAAAGCTAAGGTTTTTAGCCTGAGTGACTGAAAGAATGGAATTGCAGTTTACGTAAATGAGAAAGACTAGAAGAGAAGGCTATTTTGTTGATGGGGAATATCAGGAGCTCAAACTCATGGTGAGTTTGAGACACCAATTAGATATCAAAGTAGAGATGTTAAATGGACAGTCAGATATAAAAACCTGGAGTTCAGGAAATGGCCTAGGGTGGAAATATACATACTGAAGTCATAACATATAGATAAAGCTATAAGGCTATATAAGATTATTACAAGACAGAATGTAGACAGAAAATAGGAGAGATCTAAGGACTCATCCCTGAGATAAAGATGAACCGCAAAGAATCTGAGAAGAAGCAGCAGTGATTAAAGAGGAAAAGAAGTAGTGTCTAGTACCCAACAAGGCACATGAAGGAGGGTTTCAGGAAGAAAGGAATGATCCTGTGGCAAACGCTGCTGATAAATCAGACTAGATGAGGATTGAGAACTGCTCATTCATGTAAACAACCTGGAGTTCATTACCGATGGGGTGATAGTGAAGAAAGAATGGGAAAAGAGAAATTAGAGTTAGCCTAGATAGCTAATTCATTCATGGAGTTTTACTGCAAGAAATGGGGAATGAGCGGTAAGTGCAGGAGGAAGTGGGGTCGAGGGAGAGTTTTCTTAAGATGGGAAAAATCACAGCATGTTTGCTCACTGATGGGAATGATTCAATGGAGGAAGAAATGTTAGTGCTTTGAAGGAGCTAGGGGAGAATTGTTAGAGCAATGTTCCTGAGAGTAGGAGACAATGGAATTAAGTGCACAAGCAGAAGGGCTAGATTGTGTCAGGAGCCCAGAGAGACCCTTAGCTATAGGGACAAGGAGGAGAATTCAGGCACAATAAATAAGGCAAGGGGAACTGCTGCAACATCTTTTCTGATTGCTTCTATTTTCTCAATGAAAGAAGAAGCAATGTAATCATTGAGAGTGAGCATGAGTTAGAAGCTGCTGGAGACTTGAGAAGAGAGAATAAACTACATAATAGTCAGCTAGTGTAGGGGCTGGCAAACTCCAGCCCCTTGACCTACCTGTTTTGGTATGGCCTGTGAGCTAAGAATAGCTTTTACATTTTTCAAAGTGGTCAGATAACTATAGCCTTTTAGTGAGAACAGGTAGTTGAAGAGCTGAGGATATTTCCTCTTGGCTAACAAAGCCTGCAATATTTACTATTGGCCTTTTAGGAAGAAGTTAGCTGTCGCCTGATGTAGGAGAATGAGAAAGTGAGTGGGCTGAGACTGTACAGCACAATATGCCAGGCAACAGGAAGGTATTGGGTGGGAGCTTGATAGAACGTCAACTCACTGGATCCTCATACAAGCACTGCAAGTTAAATATTAATAACCCAATTTTAGAGATACACTAATTGGGTTTCCGGGAGGTTCGGTAACTTTCTCAAGGCCACACAAATAGTAAGTGGTGGAATACACGTATTTAGCAAATATACAACTATCTCAAATGTTTCCTTTCCACTCTGCCATGCTGCATTACAAAAGACTGCGGCCTCTTTGTCTTTACCTTGAATCCTCCATCTGCAATGGCAAGGTGATACATAAAGAAGCAGCACATGCAGCAAATGAGCCACCTCTGGAGCTGGACTGATGTAGGGGTAGACCTCACCCTGCTCTTGGCTTTGTGGCCTTGAACAAGATATATCACATGTCCAAGGCTCTGTTTTTCTCATCTATAAAATCAGATTAATAATAAATGCACCATTTGAAGTTGCTGATATTCAACAATTTTTAAACTATAAATATGACAATTTCATATGTTTCAAACTAGTACCTACCATCCAAGGATATTGTGTGGATTAAAGTTAGTATACATATAGCACAAGTACTATGCTGACATTTAAAGAACAGGTATTCTATGGACAATAATAATAGGAGCAGCCTTATGCCTAAAGAAGTAATTATTTAGAGAGAAAGGGCTGTAAAATGATCTCAACTATGTACACTTGGCCCAGCGGCACAGGGAATAATGAAGAGAGGAAGTCTGCAGGAATCCTGGTTGTGGCCAATCAGCCTCAAGTCACACTAAGTCCAAACCCAATTGATAACATTTGGCCTGGAGGAGCCCTGAGGGCAACTTGATGACCAACTTCTAATACCTGGAAGACTCATGGGGTGGACTGAGACATCTCACTCTGTTTGGCTGCAGGGGATGGGAACAGGAATAGTGAGTGGAAGTTACATGGAGACAGATTTATATGCCATTAAGCTAAAACTTTCTGGTAATTAGAATTATTAACCATGGAATGAGCTACAGTGGGAAGTAGAGAGTTCAAGGGGAGACTGGGAAAGCACTAGATCACATATTACTAGAGGAATCTCATAATGGGTACGTTCATTACATAATAAATGATCTGTGAGATTCTTTCCAATTCTAAAATGTTATGAGTTAGTAGTCCCTGGCTTTGGCCTAGCAGTGTCCTAAAGTCAGAACAGCTAGTTAAGTATCTAGTATAGTGCCTAATACAGAGAGAGCGTTTAAGGAATGTTTGCCCCTCTCCTTCATGATTCTTCTGCCCTTAAATGCAAGAAGTCTTAAGAGGCTGTCTTATCATTCAGTAACTGTACTATATCTTCCCTTTATTTCATTCTTTTTGATTTATCATCTATCTGCTAATTAAGAAACAGAAGAGGAAAGAGCTGATTTTAAAAGTAACAAGTCCAAATTCAAATTTGAATCCAAGTCTATTGTCATGCAACTGTTATCATATCACAGTCAGTATTTCATATTTAAATTGGCTTTTCCAAGAATAGATCACTGGGATTTATATCACTAATAGGGGAAGAAATTGTTTTCTGAGGAAAGATTAAAAATTGGCATTTGAGAGATATTCAGATCACTTCACTCACAGATGGATGGAATAGAAATTCTACCTACTTTAGTTAGACTGGCCAGAAAAGGCATCTGCAGAAAAGACAATATTTAAGCTGATTTCCAACAGACAAGAAGTCACACTAGGCAACAGTAGAGAGAAAAGAACAGAGGGAACAGCATGTATGAATATCCTGAGGTAGGAAAGATTTGGATGTGTTTGAAAAAGAGTGGCTTTGATGTAGTGATGTAGTAGTGCAGCCTGAGGATGGAGAGATCAGCAGAGACAAATGAGCTAGATCTATAGAGCCATCCAGCTCTTGTAAAGAGTTTGAATTTGTTACAAGTATAATGAAAAGCCACTTACAGTTTTTAAGGAATGTTTAATTTATGTTCTAGAAGATGATCACTCTTGCTTGTGATGTGGAAATGGATTGTAGAGGAGCAAATGTGGAACCAAAGAGACCAGCAAAGAGATGTCAACATAGTCTGTGAAGGATGGGCTATGACCAGGAGCCAAGAAGATGGAGAAAAGACAGAATCAAGATATTTTGGGGAGTAGAATCAAATGAAGTTACCAATGCTTTGGATAAGGGTTACGGGAAAAGAAAATCAGGACTGACTCAGGTTTCTAAATTGAGCAACTAAAGGATAATGGTGCCATTTATTGGGATAGAACAGATAGGGGAGGGATTCACTTGCAGAAGAGAAATGAGAAGTTTTATCTTAGATGTATATGATTTAAGTGTCTATAAGACATACAGGTTGAGCTATCAGGTAAGCAAAATTGTATATGGTGCTCAGAAAAAAAATTATCTAGGTTGGAGATATAAACTTTGGAGTCTTGCGTCATACTGATTTTTTAAAGACTGGGAATTAATAGGATCACTCAGGGAGAAAAAGCAAAAGAAGAGAAGAGGATCCACAACTTAAACCAGAGGACTGCCAATACTTCAGAGGAGGCGTAGGAGCCAGCTGGAAAAGGAAACTGATGGAATAAGCCAGTGCATTTGGAAAACTAGGAAACAATAGTGTAATGATAGCCAAGAGAAGAGAGTGTTTCAGGAAGTAAATGGCCAATCCCATCAAATGCTCAAAGGGTGGATAAGAGGACAGAGATATGTAGATTGCAAATAGCTGTGTGACGATTGTCAGTGATCCTGAGACAAGAAGTTTCAGTATAGTCGTGGGGCAATGTAGAAGCCATATTAGAATGGATTAAAGAAAAGTAAAGGAGGTGGAACCAATACATTTAACAACTCTTGAGAAGTTGGTTATGCAGGATAATGGAGAAATGAGTGAAACCAACCTTCAGGGAGCTATGGAACTAAGGTTTGATTGTTTGTTTTTGGTGTTGTTTCTAAGAGAAAGTTGGAAAATTAGAACATGGTTACAAAACTGATCTGATAAAGAATGGAAAATTTGATAAAAGGAGAGTGGATAACCAAAGTGAAGTGTTTTTAAAGGTCAAAGAGCACTGGATCCATAGGATAAGGGGAGGGCCTGGAATTGGCTAAGATGAAGAAAGGGCTCTCCATAATGACAGAAGGGAAAAAGTGAAGATAACTGCTGATGAGGGTAGTCTTTGTTAAGTTTGCATTAGGAATTTTAGAGTTATCATCTGAAGGCTTTTATTTCACTTAAGTATGAGGCAAGGTCAATAGCTGAGTGAGGGTAAAATAGGGAGGAGTTGTGGGTGGTTTGAGGAGAACATATAAAATCATTCTGGGAAATATAAGTGGGTTTCTGGGTCATAGTATGTGCAAGTTGTGATTTTAGATAATCAAATTAAGGAAACATCAATTCAGTTATATATTCTCCGGTAACATTCAGCTGCTCAGACACAAGTGCAGAGAAGATGGAGGGTTGAGGTTTTACTAGACATGTGTGATGAAGGTGAGAGTAGTAGAGGGGTTGAGACTACATGTGAGGGGGTGATTATAATGGCAGACCATGGAAGTTTAATGATGTACCTAAGAGAAAAAATATAGAAGGAAATTCAATAAAATGTTTAAAGGGTATTTCTGAGTGGGGAGAATACAGGTGATTTTCATTTTCATCTTTACATGAGTCTTTATTCTCTAAATTTTCTATAAGAAACATATTTTAGTTCTAAGGATATTATTTTAAAAATAACCAAAATGATATGAAAGCAGTTATATACTGAGCTTAAGAACAATCCTCTTAAAATTGAGATGGGAATCAGAAAACAAGTAGCAAAATGGCAATAAGTACATACCTACCAATAATTACTTTAAATGCTAGTGGACTAAATGATCCAATCAAAGGCATAGGCTGGCTAATTGGATAAAAACAAAAACAAAAACAAGACCTACCTATATGCTGTTTACATAAGACCCTCTCCAGAGCTAAAGACACATACAGACTGAAAATGAAGGGATGGAAAAAGATATTTCATGCAAATGGAAATGACAAGAAAGCCAGGGTCACAATACCATATCAGGCAAAACAGACTTTAAAATGAATTCTGTAACAAAAGACAAAGAAGGGCATTATATAATGATAAAGGGATCAATAAAGGAAGAGGATATAACACTCATTAACAAATATACACATAATACAGAAGTATGTAAATATATAAAGCAAATATTAACAGACATAAAGGGAGAAATTGACAATATTACAATATTAGTAGGGGACTTTAACACCTCACTTACATCAATGGACAAATCATCCAACAGAAAATCAACAAAGAAATAGTAGTTTTAAATGACACATTAGTTCAGTTGAACTTAATATATATCTATAGGACATTCCATCCAAAAAAAGCAGAATACACATTCTTTTCAAGTGCATGTGGGGTGTTCTCTAGGATAGATCACATGTTAGGTCACGAAACAAGTCTCAACAAATTTAAGAGGATAGAAATTATATCAAGCATTTTTTCCAATCACAGCAGTATGAAACTAGAAATCAATTACAAGAAGAAGAATGGGAAAAACACAAAATGAAGAGACTAAACAAGTTACTAAAAACCCCTCAATGAAGAAATCAAAGATAAAATCAGAAAATACCTTGAGGTAAATAAAAATGGAAACACAACTTTCCAAAACCTATGAAACATAGCAAAAGCATTCTAAGAGGGAAGTTTACAGGGATAGAGGCCTGCCCCTAAGAAACAAGAAAAATGTCAAACAACCTAACTTAGTATCTAAAGGAATTAGAAAAAGAAGAACAAATAAAGCACAAAGTAAGCATAAAGAAGGAAATAATAACAATCAGAGAGGAAATAAATTATAGACTAAAAAAAAAATCAAAAAGATAAAGCCAGGAGCTGTTTTTTTGAAAAGATAAACAAAATTAATAAATTTTTAGCTAAAGTCATCAAGAAAAAAAGAGAGGACACAGATAAACAAAATGAGAAATGAAAGAGGAGAAATAACAACTGGTATCACAGAGATACACCAAAAAAATCATAAAAGAATTCTACAAACAGTTATATGCCAACGAACTGGTCAACCTAGAAGAAATGGACAAATTTTTAGAAATATACAACCTTCCAAGAATGAATCAGGAAGAAATAGACAACTTGAACAAACCAAAAACTAGCAGTGAAATTGAATTTATAACAATAATAATAATAATAAAAACTCCCAGCAAACAAAAGTCCGGGAGTGGACAGATTCACAGGGGAATTCTAACAAACATGTAGAGAAGGGCTAATACCTATCCTTCTCAAAATATTGCAAAAAATTGAAGAAGAGGTAACACTCCCAAATTCATTCTACAAGGCCACCATTAGCATAATAACAAAATCAAACAAAGACACTACACAAAAAGAAAATTACTGGCCAATATCTCTGACAAATATAGATGCAAAAATCTTCAACAAAACATTAGCAAACCAAATTCAACAATATATAAAAAGAATTATACACCATGATCAAGTGGGATTCATTCTAGGGATACAAGAATGGATCAACAGTCACAAATCAATCAGTGTGACACACCACATTAACAAGAGGAAGGATAAAAATCACATGATCTTCTCAATAGATGCAGAAAAATTCAACATCCATTCATGATAAAAACTCTTATCAAAGTTGATATAGAGGGAACATATATCAAAATAATAAAGGCCATTTATGACAAATGCACAGCTAACATCATACTCAACAATGAAAAGCTGAAAGCTTTTTATCCAAAGTCAAGAACAAAACACACATGCCCACTCTCACCAGTTCTATTTAACATAGTATTGGAAGTCTTAGTCACAGCAATCAGACTAGAAAAAGAAGTAAAAGGTATCCAAATTGGAAGGGAAGAAGTAAAACTATCACTATTTACAGATGACATGATACTATATGTAGAAAACCCTAAAATTTACACCAAAGGACTATTAGAACTAATAAATGAATTCAGTAAAGTTTTAGGATACAAGATTAATGCATAGAAAGCTATTGCTTTTCTATACACTAATAATGAACAATCATAAAGAGAAAGCAAGAAACAATCCCATTTAAAATCACATCAAAAAGAATAAAATACCTGGGAATAAATGTACCAAGGAGATGGAAGACCTTAACTCTGAAAACTATAAAACATTGATGAAGGAAATTGAAGATGATCCAGAGAAATGGAAAAATAGCCCATGTTCATGGATTGGAATAATTGATATTGTTAGTGTCCACACTAACCAAAGCAATCTACAAAAATAACACAATACCTATCAAAATACCCATGACATTTTTCACAGAACTAGGACAAATAATCCTAAAATATATATGGAAACACAAAAGACCCTGAATTGCCAAAGCAATCTTGAGAAAAAAGAACACAACTGGAGGTATCATGATCCCTGACTTCAGACTATACTACAAAGCTACAGTAATCAAAACAGCATGTTACTGTCACAAAAACAGACACATAGATCAATGGAACAGCATAGAGATCCCAGAAATAAACGTATGCTCTTATTGTCAAATAATCTGCAGCAAAGGAGACAAGAATATAAAATAAAGACAGACTCTTTAAGGAATGGTGCGGAGAAAACCAGACAGATACATGTAAAAGAATGAAATTAGAACATTTCCTCACACCATATACAAAAATAGACTCAAAATGGTTTAAAGACCTAAATATAAGACCTGAAACCATAAAATTCCTAGAAGAGAACATAGGCAGAACACTTTTTGACATAAATCATAGCAATATTTTTTTGGATCTCTCTCCTAAGGCAAAGGAAACAAAAGTGAAAATAAATAAATTGGACCTAATTAAACTTAAAAGTTCTTTCACAGAAAAGGAAATCATCAACAAAGCGAAAAGACAGCCTACTAAATGGGAGAAAATACTTGCAAATGATATGACCAGTAAGAGGTTAATATCCAAAATATAAAAATAGCTCATACAACTCAATATCAAAAAAAACCAAACAACCTGATTTAAAAATGGACAGAACCTGGAGGCCACCACCGCCATTGCTGTGCAGTTGAAGCACCGGGCTGCACCATGACCTACTGCCAGCAGGAAGGGAAGGATTGAATCATATTTGTCACCAAAGAAGACCATGAAACTCCAAGCAAATTGGAGCTGGCGGTCAATGACCCCAATGATCTGTACGAGGAGAAGAGACTGATCCTGCCAAATGGAGACATCAACTGGAACTGCCCGTGCCTTGGGCGGATGGCCAGTGGTCAGTGTGGGAAACTTTTCAAGGTGGCCTTTTCTTGCTTCCGCTACAGCATGGAGGATGTCAAGGGGTCAGACTGTGTAGACCAGTTCCGGGCCATGCAGGGGTGCATGCAGAAGTATCCGGACCTCTATTTCCAGAAGGAGGAGGAGAAGCCAGGGGATCGTTTAGAGGAAACAGCTGCCTCTGAGGCCACTGCAACCATAGAAGAGGAGGGGTCCAGCTAATGATGGCTCTGGGGTGCTGGGCTCCAGCCTCCTTCAGAGCAATATGAACCTCTCTGAGAAAGTGTCTTTCCTTCTGTTTTTCTGTGCACTGTAATGTACAAAATAACTTATCATGCTGATCGGGGTCTTGGCCCCTTGACATATACCCTGAAAAATGGGGTTGTGTGTACGTGGGTCTCACATGGACATATCAGTGAATGTAGCTGCCACTTTTGAATTCTTTTCTCAGATTGTCCTGAATTTTGCCACTTTGAAATAATATGCTGAATAATCTCAGCAACCAAAAATCATTATCTGGGAGTGTCTCTTGTGAGTAAGCTGATTTATTTTGATTCATTGTATCCCTTTTAGTAGATTTTACACCCAGTTGGGAAGTGAAACAGAAACAAAACATCTTTCTTTAAAAATGTTGGAGTGGGACTATTTCTTGTAGAAGAGGTGGGATGATCAGACCTTGAGTATTTGAGGAAGCACTATGCTTCATTTCTGATACATTTTGGTTTCCAGTTCTGCATTGAGCTCCAGGTTTTCTAGTTTGGAAAGCAGAGCTTTGGACCCTCTGAGTGACTCCCTTTGTAAGTGAAGAGAAAGGCTGGTTTTTGCTCTTCTTGTTATTCCAAAAGCCCTGGTTGGGGGCCTGTGTTCACACTGGCTCTGTCTCAGCCTGTTCAGATGCAATGTTCTTGAGAGGTGGGGACCTAATCATTACCAAAGTAGCACTGAGAGAGGAAACTGTGTCAATTAAAAGGAAAACATAATTTTTACCTGAAAAAAAAAAATGGACAGAACCCTAAATAGACATTTTTCCCAGGAAGATATACAAATGGCCAACAAGCAAATGAAAAGATGCTCAACATCGTTAATCATCAGGGGAATAGAAATCAAAACCACAATGAGATATCACCTCACACTGTCAGAATGGCTATCATCAAAAAGAACACAAAAAACAAATGTTGGCAAGAATGTGGAAAAAAGGGAACTCTCATACATTGTTGGTGAGAATGTAAACTGGTGCAGCCACTGTGGAAAACAGTATGGAGGTTTCTCAAAAAAGTAGAAATAGAACTACCATATGCCCCAGCAATTCCACTCCTGGGTATATATCCAAAAAAACAAAAACAAACTGAAAACACTAATTCAAAGATACATGCACCCCAATGTTCATAGCAGCATTATTTACAATTGCCAAGATGTGGAAGTAACCTAAGTGTCCATCAACAGAGGAATGGATTAAGAAGATGTGGTACACATATACAGTGGAATACTACTCAGCCACAAAAAAGAATAAAATTTTGCCATGTGCAACAATATGGATGAGTTGGAAGGTATTATGCTAAATGAAATTAGTCAGATAAAGACAAATACTGTATGATATCACTTTAAGTTGAAACTAAAAAATAAACTAGTGATATAACAAAAAAGAAGCAGACTCACAGATATAGAGAACAAACTAGTGGTTACCAGTGAGGAGAAGGAAGGACTATATAAGAGTATGGGATTAAGAGGTACAAACTACTATGTATAAAATAAGCTACAAGGATATATTGTACAATACATGGACTATAGCCAATACTTTATAATAACTATAAATATGATATATTTATAATTTATAACTATAAATATAATAACTATATAAATGAAGTATAACCTTTAAAATTGTGAATTATTGTATTGTATACCTATAACTTATATAATATTTCACATCAACTATACTTCAATTAAATAAATAAAAATATATGTGTGTATATATATATACTGCTGGGCTCATTATTCTGAAATTAGATTAAGGTACAGAATCAAGCATTTACCTTGCCTCTCCTTTATAAACTGTTTTCCATATTAACCAGATAAAGAAGTCCAACTAATTCAGAAAGAACGACTGACTTAGAAAAATGTCATTTTGCAACCCCAGTAAAATAATGCATCTGTACAATAATCATCAACAGCTGCTAAGACCATTAGGAAAAGGTTGACACCTAAATCCCACTGATCAATCTTAACATCACTAAAAGTAGGACAAACAGGTATTACACCCCTCTTGATGTGATACAACAGCAAGTACCCACACTGCCTGTGAAATATTCTTGCCTCCCCCAGCATAATTAAGCCTAAATTTCATGTTTTAGACTCAGCTACCAGTTAACAAGAAACATAGGGCTGTAGAAACAAGTTAAACAATACCACAGAGATATAACCAAAACAGTCCAGGATGCAGGGAATCAACAGGAAAAATGACTCATCTCTTCAATAAATAAATGGCTTGGGGGAAAAAAAAAAAAGAAGGAGAGGAAACTGTTAAATGATAATAGAGACATAAGAGATAAATCAACCAAATTCTATAAAGGACCTTGTTTGGGTCCTGATTGAACTAATAGGACAATTAACAAATTTTGAGACAATTGAAGAAATTTGAACACGGATTGGAATAATATTTCAAATAATAATTTTGTTAGGTGTGATAATACTATTGTGGTTATATTGTTCTAAAGCCTTTATGTGTTAGAAATGAGGTATTTATAAGTAAAATTACTGTGGCCCAGGAGTGCAGACTGGTTAAACACAATTGGCAAAATATTGATAATTATTGGGGCTGGGTGATAGTACTATCAAGATATGCTTCCCTCTAATTCTGGACATGTTTGAAATTTTCCGTAATAAAATATTTTAAACAAAGTTGAAATGAAAAAGACAATGTGCCATTAAAATCTGAGTGTTGAGACCTGAGGCTTATAAAGTCCTTTCAGAACCTGAAATCACTTGCAATTTTATACTACACAAGAATGATCCAAATATCAATGTGTATTGTTATTCTGCTGAACTAACATTTGCCTGTTTGCCGTGTCTTTACAAGAATTCATAGTAACTGGAGCCATCCAGCAATCTGTGAAGAGCTTCTTGTCTTTACCATTTGGGAGAGAATAAACAGATTACTAGACTCGCTAAATCATCCATACACCCCCATCTTTAAGCAGGTGAATGACTATGATGATGGGATTAAGTTTCACAACCAATTATACCATCTGACTCAGATTTCTTGAGACAAAACAGAAGAATAAGGAAACACAAGTAGTGTCTGTGTGCAGTCAAGTGTACAAATATTTATCTAGCTACTCCACCACCGCACAGAGTTTTAATATGTAGTCTGAGGCAATAAACTGCAGATACCAATATTGTATGTGTGTCTGAGACATGACAATTTAGCAGGCCCTCTGGTGCTTAAACCATTTAGGAGTTTCATTCCAGTGAACTCCAAATGGGAGAAGCATCCAGCGGTCAAGAATACATCAGGCTTTCTCTTTCTCAATTCCCCTCTCATACCTTTGAGACCTGGGCTCATTCCAGAACACCCTGCAGCTTCCTCACAATGATCTACACCTGCAAGATTTCCTATGCCCATACTCTGCCCCGGTCAAACTGTACCCCTACTACCACCACCACCACCATTGCCACCACCTCCGACACACACACAGCGGAATTCTTACTTCTTGCACATGGTATAATAGCAGTAGATCTCAACGTGTGGTCCTGAGATGGGCAGCAGCAGCATGACCTGGGAACTAAACATGCAAGTTCTTGGGCCCCATCCCAGACCTATGGAATCAGAAGCTCTAGGGTGGGGACTGCACTCCAAGTTTTAATAAGTCCTCCAGGCGACCCCTATGCGCAGGAAAGTTTGTGAAAAGTAGAGGAGTGTCATGCCCACAAACGAAGGGTAAATTTGGGGGAACACTGCAGGTTCTTCTAATTCTTAAAAACCTAGGGCTGAGTGAGTACGAGACATTCTCATTTTACACAAGAAGGAAAGTGAATAATTAAGAAATCAAAAGACACACAGTCAATGTGAATTCATTACAGAAAACATGGAGGTGGGGTGAAACAGGCCAGATAATACAAAACAAGTGTTAACAAAACGAGTGTTAAATGACTGTTATTGTTTCAGCACATCTTCCAAATTGAGGTTAATTTAACGTTGGTTTGCGTTGAGTCAATTTGTCAACACATGCTAATTGAACACCTTTGATGTCCTTTTCTTCAAAGCACACCAACCAATGCAGACACCCAGAAAGACAGTGTTTGGGGAATTCTCTAAAGGATTTAGGATTTAAATCATAATATGAATAATGTGTATGTATATAAGTGATACTATAGTTAACTTTAAAGGGGTTACTAGAAAGTGAAAAAATTACAAGGGTATTCTCTTCTCTGCCTCTGTCTAGAGTATAGAAGAAAAATCTATATTTTTAAAGGAACAAACATAAGGGAAACAATGTCCAAAGACTGAATTTCTACTCTGCATCTCAGTTTAAATGTGAAATATATTGTTGCTAAACTTGGACTCAAAATCAGGTATGCCTCTTACTGAACTGTTTACTGAGTTCTGCAGAGAAGCCAGATCATGGAATCCAGTTCTTTGGAAAATCTCCAGGGAAAGAATTTCTAGAATGAGGATTCTGAAGTACGAATATGTGGGTTATGTTTCTAATTTCCCAGAATACATGTGATTTCTCATAATTAAAATGCCCAGGATTTTTCTTCTACTTTGATTTTTATTAGGTTATAAAACTGGTGGGATAATTATTCATGTTAAAAAGAATTATTTTCAGTTTTAAGCTATCACCATATTTCAAACTCTTTTCAATTTCTCTTAATTGTGGTGAGACTGTATTTATAAATGTAGAATAAAGTCCCCCAGATGATAATATTTCAAATACTCCCTGCCTTCTTTTTAATTAATAAACCCAAAAGTCATCTTTTGCAGAAATAACTGCCTTAAGCTTCAAAAAAATTTTCAGCTTAAAAGTAACAAAGTTCAACATTTTATAGTTGGCTGTTTTATTAAAAATTTATATGGTAGTAGGAAAAATCAGAAAATTGAACCCAAGAGATTCAAAAGATGCTAAAGGGAACATTCTCCTGCCTCCACCCCGCCCACCTTAAACTTTTACAGAATACAAAAAATGCTTATTTTCCCTCTCTACCGTAACTTACTTAAATTTTATTGAAGGCCTTTATTATTATTATCATATCTAAATAGTTAGAATTGACTTTATTTCTGTGGAAATAAACAAAGACCAACCAAATGAGAAAAATCAAAGGCTATTTATTCAGAACCCGCATAAGAAGTGAGTCAGCCACTGTCACTTGCATCTTGGCAAAGATGCAAAGGCAGGCAGAGGAGTAGGAAAGCTTGATTGTACAAAAAGGGGAGGCTTCACGTGTACCCTGATTGGAGGCTGTGGGCTTGGGGAAGCTGGAGGAGTGATACCTCATAGCAAGGTATCTTATGTGATTGGTTAGGGGTACATATTTGTTTTTCTCTAGTTGGTCCTAAGTTGGAAGTGGGGGCAAAAATTTGGGAAGCTGTCAGCTTTTAATCAAATCCTGCCCATTTGGGGCCGACTGTTACAGAAGCTACTGTTTAGCTTCTTAGATTGTTATTAGAGATAGTAGTCTGAATTCTAACAAGTCTGACTTATGGCAGGCTGGATTCCTGGACTGTTTATTGTCAATGAAAGGGTTGGTTTCCTTGGCAGGTTGCTGTAGGTTGTGGGTCAGAGTTCTATTTTTATATAGGGTCTGGCCATTGTCTGTTTCTATGTTTAGTCTCTCATTTCCAAGTCAATTATAATTTAATGAGTAGCTGCAATATTGATGTAGTTCAGATCCAGAATGGGGCGCCCACCTCTGTGGAAATTTAGGCCCAGCAACCAGAGGAGGTATCGTACAGTTCCCACATGTATGAGGGCCTATCCAAGCAATAACAATCTGGGATCTTTTAAGAGACAAATTGGAGTGAATAGCCCCTGGACAGAGACGGGACCACAAAGAAAGGTTTGAAAAGAGTATGGCACAGGCAGATGCTTTCCAGGAAGCAACAGTAAGATAAATCAACAAAGCCAGTGATCTTACTATATTTTTTTATACTGCACAGTTTTCATTATTTTATTTTTTTAATTACTTTTTATTGGAGGATAGTTGATTTACAATGCTGTGTTAGTTTCTGCTGTACAGCAAAGTGAATCAGTTATACATATACATATACGTCTTCCCCTCTTTCCAAAGATCTGAGGAAGAAGTACAGTGTTCGATTCATGCCCATCCGAAACAATGAAGTTCAAGTTGTGTGAGGGTGCTACAAAGGGCAGCAAATTGGCAAAGTAGTCCAGGTTTCCAGGAAGAAATATGTCATCTACACCATACGAGTGCAGCGGGAGAAGGCTGATGGCACAACTGAGCATGCGAGCATTCACCCCAGGAAGGAGTTTATCACTAAACTAAACTGGACAAAGACCAAATAAAGATCCTTGAGCGTAAAGTCAAACCTTGCCAAGTAGGAAAGGAAAAGGGCAAATATAAGGAAGAAACAATTGAGAAGATGCAGAAATAATCTTACATATAACGTTCATTAAAAACTGTTAAAATGAAAAAAATTTTAATTAAAAATATAGTAAGACATTTTAAAAAACAAAACAAACAAAGCAAACAAACAAAAAAAACAAAGCCAGCAAGCTCTAAGACATGAGACAAGATAGCAGACTGAAAATGGGAGAGTGCGTGCCTAGATCAGAAACAGTGCCTAGTGCATGCCTAGGCTCAGAAACAGATTTCAAAACCACTCAGCATACCCAACAAAACTAATCTACCAGCAACATGGCCCAGAGGCCTGCCTGTTTGGGACCCCTGTTCAATCTGATATTCAGCCTGTATGCACTGGTTTGACCATACCAATTGGTCAGTTCCCCATTCCATCATGGCACCCAAGACAACTGGTCATTAAATATGTATTTTGAATATTACCCACACTTGAAAGTGCGAGAGTCAGGAGGTACCCCCAACTAGTGGTTACGAAGAATAAACGACTTCAGATGTAGTTTTGCAGGTATGCTGTTTCCTTTCAGTTTAGGTGCTGGGTAACTTGTCTCAAGCTTGATCTGAGCTGGGAAGGCATGAAAACCTGAAAAAAGAAATCAAAGAAAAGTACCCCTGGTGAGAAGAGAGTACTCTTCTCTTCATGAGTGAGGGCCATGAGGAAGCTATAAAATCACACATATATGTCAACTGCACAGGTTGGAGGGCAAATCACTGGGGTCTGTGGCCATGGAAGGGAATATGTCAACACTGCAATTGAAGCCACTGCAGGAGCTTCAGAAATGGGAGCCCAGGACAGAGCAGAGAATAAAGAGGATAAAGAAGGGCATTAATTTTTTTTTAACATCTTTATTGGAGTATAATTGCTTTACAATGGTGTATTAGCTTCTGCTGTACAACAAAGTGAATCAGCTATATGTATACATATATCCCCAAATCCCCTCTCTCTTAAGCGTCACTCCCACCGTCCCTATCCCACAGCTCTAGGTGGTCACAAAGCACCGAGCTGATCTCCCTGTGCTATGCGGCTGCTTCCCACTAGCTGTCTATTTTACATTTGGTAGTGTATATATGTCCATGCCACTCTCTCACTTTGTCCCAGCTTACCCTGCCCCAACCCCGTGTCCTCAAGTCCATTCTCTACATCTGCATCTGTAAGGAAGGGCATTAATTCTGATAGCTTCAGCAAGAGAACTGCCACCCCCACTGATAATGTGAGTTACCCCCTTGACTCGGCCAAGAGGCCATGGTGATGGACATTCCAGGGGTATTTCTGGGTGTGCGGTCAGAGTAGAGACACCATCCTTACCACTTCATATGTTAATTTGCCCCTGCACCCTTCCAGGGTAACATCTACTTTAGGTTAAAAAAAGAGGGGTGGACATTTAATGCACCTTTTTTACCATTTGAATTTTTCACAATAGTTAAGCCTATTTTTATGGTGGCAAATTAACACATGCTATTTGGGGAAAAAATATGTAAAATTCACATATGACATACCACAAGTATGGTAAATTGTTTACTAAAATGGCTAAATAATATAAAGGCAGTTTTTTTTTTAAATAGAGCAGGTTTTTATTAGTTATCTATTTTATACATATTAGTGTATATATGTCAATCCCAATCTCCCAATTCATCCCAAGTGCCCCCCTTCCCCCCCCTTGGTAACCAGAAGTTTGTGCTCTACATCTGTGACTCTATTTCTGCTTTGCCAATAAGGTCATCTGTACCATTTTTCTAGATTCCACATATAAGCGATATTATACAATATTTGTTTTTCTCTGACTTACTTCACTCTGTATGACGGACTCTAGGTCCATCCACGTCTCTACAAATGGTACTATTTTGTTCCTTTCTATGGCTGAGTAATATTCCATTGTAAAAAAATGTGGAATGCTTCACGAATTTGTGGGTCATCCTTGCGCAGGGGCCATGCTAATCTTCTCTGTATCGTTCCAATTTTAGTATATGTGCTGCCGAAGCAAGCATCCAACTTAACTCTTTAAAGTATGGATAGGGTAGATGATGTGGATCTCTCGTCCCACGCGCAGTGGGGTGTTGATGATACTAATTCTGTTGTCTCAAAATTGGCGACCAAGACCTGGAGCAGAAAGCAAAGATACATCAAGCACCTCCCATTCTAAAAAGAGCTGCCAACAGCTGGAGGCATGAACCCCTCCAGGACGTTTTAACAGACCAGACTTAACCAACTGTACTACTTTCAACCATTCCCCCCACCCCAAACAAGCAGAAAACCAGGAAGAGGAGAAGGAGGAGAGATTCCTTATTGTGAGTCATCGGTAGAGAGTTGAGAGCCTCGGTGTTTTCCATGGAGGAAGAAAAAATGGGGAGCTCTCATAGACAGTAGGGGTGTCAGAAACAAGAGGAGACGGGCATCTTGAACCACAGGGAGACATCAGCTTATGGAGAAGACACACTGATCTGCCCACTCTCCGAACATCTCTGAGCAGGGGAGAGGAGAACCAAGAGGGCAGAGAGAGAGACCAGCAGTGGGGAAACCAGCCCTCCTACCACTTGGTATTTGAAGGAAACCTGAGTCTTCAGTGACTCAGATGGACACTGCAGAAGGTAGCTGGGCTTAAGCTGTCTTAATGTACCCCAAACAAGAGGGCCACATACAGGGTGGATGTCCCAAGCAATGGGAAACAGCAGGGTGTATTGCTGGTGGTGAAAGCTGCGGTGGGATTCAAAGAGGTCGAGCTAGAGTTAATCTCCCTTGTTAAGGCACTGGATGGAAACAAGATGTGGAGCCCTGTCCTGATCCTGAAGGGTCCATGAAGAACTCACACATGTACCTCAAGAAGGAAGCAGCCTGGGATGCCTGCCCTCAGTGGGCATCTGTACTTGGTCCATTTCAACCTAAGAAGCAATAGCCAAGAGATGGCCAATGCACACCAGGAATGACAGATTTGTCCCTTTCCATCTCCCCTCTGCAATCAAGGAGAAAGGTGCCCCAAGAAATCGGGGATAAGGAGTAAAAAAGCAGACCAAGCTTTCTCCCTCCTCTAAGTCTCCTTGAAAGAGCATGGCCAGTGCTGGGAGGAGGGGAGGGGATAGATGGATCTGAAATGGATATTTTAAACTTGACCTGCTTTTTTTAAATATTCAGAAGTAAATAGAAAATGTATGGAACTCTGTGAGTACAAGGCAGCATTTTCCTCCCAAAATGAATAAATATTTGCAGGTTTTAAATTGCAAGAAGAGCCCTCCTGCAGAGGGATGTGGCCCTGAGGTCAGGGAATCACAGTGATAAACCAGGAGCATCTAGGAAGTGACCCCTGCACAGGATTTCAATTCCAGGACACTCTTTCCTTGGACTTCAGGAAAAGTAAAGTTAAGCAGCAATGTTTAAATTATTTCTCTCATAGTTTCCCCAACACTTTATTAAAAAGTTTGAAATAAGTGAGGGACTGAGTCATAAAAACAAAAACAGAGGGGAACATATCCCCATCATGCTCACCATCATCTCCGGGATTTTGCAGAGGTGGGAAGATTGCATTAGAAGGTGTCCTGAGCCCCCGGCCCACACTAGAAGGGCAACAAGTAGGTATCTGCTTTGGCTCAGAAAAGGCTGGGGAGAAAAAAGCAGCCTGGAGAACAGGTAAAAAGGACCCTGCAAGAGCAGAGAAAACTCCCTACCCCAGTGAATACACTAGAGCAGTGACTTTCAAACTCCTCGTACCAAAAGCCACAGTAAAAAATACATTGTACATCATGACCCTATACACATGTATATGCATAACTGAGTAAAGTTTTATAAAACAATATTACTCACCATGTGCAATGAATGGACACAGCTCGTTTATATTCTGTTCTGTTTTGTTTTTTTTTAATGCTGGTCACAGATCATATAAATTGATTTCTGTGGTTCTGAAGAACCTAGTGACAGGAATAAAGGCACAGACGTAGAGAATGGACTTGAGGACACGGAGAAGGGGAAGGGGAAGCTGGGACGAAGTGAGAGAGTGGCATGGGCTATATACACTACCAAACGTAAAATAGATAGCTAGCTGGAAGCAGCCTCATAGCACAGGGAGATCAGCTCGGTGCTTTGTGACCGCCTAGAGGGATAGGATAGGGAGGGTGGGAGGGAGGGAGATGCAAGAGGGAGGAGATATGGGGATATATGTATATGCATAGCTGACTCACTTTGTTATACAGCAGAAACTAACACACCATTGCAAAACAATTATACTCCAGTAAAGATGTTAAAAAAAAAATTGATTTCTGGATCCTAGAAGTCTACAGGCAGCAGTATAAACAACTCTCATTAGAAGGAGTTGACCCTTAAAAAGGACGGGAGAGTTTAGGTAATACAAGCATGAACAACATTTGTTTTTTCTCTCCCAAATATGCCTCCCACATCCACAGCTCCTTCTATATCATCAGATTGGAATCATATATATTCCTGATAACCTACTTTCCAGATGAGCTCTCTCCTCTGGAGTTCACATCTCTCTACTGGTTCTCTTATCTAACTATCCTCCATGCCTTTCTAGCTCTACCCATTGTAGATGTGGATTGGACTCCTCAATACTATCTCCACTAATTAAATACTTTACAATCCCTTAAATATCCAACATGTACAAATCATTCACAGGGCATTCTTAACAAGCATGTCTGAATAATAACAGTAGCGAGTAATATTTATAGAACGCAAGGATGTGTCAATCGCTGCTCTCAGCTTTATCAATCTATATCTCTCTATCTGTAAGCCTTATAATCATCCCACAAATAAGGAAACAAAGGCCCAGGAAGGTTAAGTAAGGACACAAAGCTGTTAAGTGGTATACCTATGCTTTGAATACAGGGGTTCTTGGAAAACTTGCAGGTCATAGAAAAGCATGGACACAAAGGATAAGTCTGACCTTTCAATGGGGGGAAGAGGGTCATGAGACATGGAGCATTGGTGGGTCTCATGCAGAGCCTCCTCCGGGTTTTATGCTCGTGGTAGAATAACCCTTCTGTACCAAAGTGTTCCAACCAAGAGACTTCTTGCTCTCTCATGAAGACAAACATTTGTTTCAGTTTCAGTCACAATTCCTACTTTGTAAGTCAAATCTTGAAATAATTTTATCCCCACAAAACAGAGAAGCAAGATACACATCCTGATAGCGTTTGGATTTGTTAACGACCTTCTCCTACCATTTTCACTTGTTTCAAGAATTTTAGGTCCTGGGTTACTTGGAATATTGACTAGGAAAATCTTTCTCAAGGGCAGGCCTCTCTGAGAGAGTATTCTCATAGGTCCCTGGGACTGGTCCTCAGTTTTGCTAGTTTAATGTGAAAGGAGTAGACTCCAGGGGCACATAAATCATGTTTAACCAACAATGCTAGATCCTTCACTTAGGATGATATTCTTTTCCGCTCCTCCAGGGGGCACCATTTGCATAGAATTCAATATGAATGGCACCCGCAGGGATTAAGCAAAGCGGTGGTCCTGAAAAACAGTCCTGCTCGAAACCATCCTTCAGATATCAGACACCTGGAAAAACAAAATAAGTTAATCAAATAAGCTAATTGAATTAACGTTCACGAGGTTGCTTGGTGTCCAGAGAATCAGAAGGAAAGGTAGAAACTGACCCTTTCATCACTTCTTCCTTTCAGAGGGAAACTGTCAGATATATTTTCTGCCCCATTAATCAATGCCTCTCTTCTGACCATCCGCCTATGATAGGCATATTCTCTCTAGAATGTGTTCGTTTTACTATTAGTCAGGACTTATTCTGAGCCATTCTCTCTAAGGTGAGTTTGTAGATATCTGATTTCATTCTCATTATGCTGATTTTCACAACAAATTCTCTGAGTTGCCCAGTGTAGTGGTGGTTCTCACAGTGTGGTCCCTGGGTACCAGCAGCAGCATCACTTGGGAACTTGTTTAGAAGTGCAAATACTTGGGCCCAAACCCAGACCCAAATCAGACTCTCCAGGTGTGGTACCAGACATCTGTGTGTTTACAAGTCTTACAGGTGATTCTAACACATGCTAAACTTTGAGAACCATCGCCTTAACATACAGTTTCCAGTCCCACTGACACCAGAAACAACCATGAGCTTTTTAAAAATATAGGTGCCCTGGATTCTCCCGGAGTCACTGGTAGAGTAAAAAGAAATTTGGAATCAAAAGGATCTGGGTGGAAATTCTAGTTTTGTTTTGTTTTTTTTTAATAAATTTATTTATTTAATCATTTATTTTTGGCTGTGTTGGGTCTTCATTGTTGCACATGGGCTTTCTCTAGTTGCGGTGAGAGAGGGCTACTCTTCGTTGTGGTGCGCGGGCTTCTCTTTGCAGTGGCTTCTCTTGTTGCGGAGCATGGGCTCTAGGCGCATGGGCTTCAGTAGTTGTTGCACGCAGGCTCAGTAGTTGTGGCGCATGGGCTCAGTTGCTCTGCGGCATGTGGGATCTTCCTGGACCAGGGATCGAACCCGTGTCCCCTGCATTGGCAGGCGGATTCTTAACCACAGCGCCACCAGGGAAGTCCCGGAAATTCTAGTTTTGTCACTCACCAGTGTGTGCCTGGTTGACGCCCCATTTTCTCATCTCTAAAGTGAGAGTAGTAGGACCTGCCTCATAGGAAGGTGTTGGAGGTAAGATGCAACAAATACCTCATACAGAGACTGACAGCAAATCTTCCTTGGCCTCCATCACAACTGGAGTTTCCTTTGCCCAGCCTGTGAGGTTGCAGGTCTCATCTTACCCAGAATCACAAAACAAGAGTTGCCAGAAGCTGATATCCAAAGTTTCACAAATAGCCTAACATTTTCACAGCAGTTATTGGGGGTTTTGCCATGACTCAGTGGGAACAACACAGCCCTGAGATTCCCATGGAGCTATTTCAAATTCTAGATTGATGAGTGCAGGAGGAGTTCCTATGAAGCAATATTTACCAACTGAGAGCATTATAATTGTTAAAGTAGCTCTTGTGAGCCAGATCACATTCCTGCTGACAACAGGGAGGCAAAAAATTTCAATGATTGCCTAGAAAATTGAGTGGAAGTTCCCCAAGTTACCTGCCACACACAGGTTTGTTTTTCCTTAATTATCTAGGTAATTGCTTTGGTTCCTCTACTTGCCTTTACCAAGAGACACCCGGGCAGAAGAGTGAGCAAGAAGAGTGAGTATCTATGGGGCTGCCTGCTGAGTGAAGGTTCAGGCAGCTTATCCCAGTGCAGAGAACTCCTCCACTGTCAGTGCGAGTGCCTATGAACTCCCCCCTCCACTGGAACTAATGAGGCCTTTCTCATCAATCTGGGTCCCTGCTCTTGTGGAATTGCATGGATTGTTTTTTTTTAATGTACATGAAATTATCAGCCTAAAATCAAATCATTTCACTGGAAAACATAATACTCAGATCGACTTCCTAATATTCATACAAATTTGGAAAATAGTTAAGATAGAAACTCTCAGGTTTTGTCAAGGGCGAAGTTGTTTTCTCAAATATCGTTTTCGACAATTCTGTACAAATCAAACCAAAGTTCATCAAACACTCTCTCTGAATTAGTTTGACAGCTATCACTAGAGTTCCTGAACATAAAATAAGGGGGAAAAATTAGAAGCAAAAGTTGAGATTGAAGCTGCTGAGAGAGTTAACAAATACACCACTTATGTGGAGGAAAAGACATTTCAAAGGAGCCAAAATATACTTTTTGGCCTGAACATGATAGTCCAAGTACAAGTACAAGTCAAAGAGTAACTCAAAGGCGCATGGGTCTTCAACTGCAGATACCGAATAATACAGATCAACGCCCCCTACTGGATGACACAGGAGGTTCCGTCTTGCATATTCTACTTCCTTTGTGTCTGTGAAAAATACCACTGCATTAGTTAGGGTTTTCCAGAGAAACAGAACAAATTGTAGATAGATAGATAGATAGATAGATAGATAGATAGATAGATAGATAGATAGATAGATAGATAGATAGATAGATAGATAGTTAATGAGAATTGGTTCATATGATTATGGAGTCTAAGACATCCCAAAATATGCAAGCTGGAGACCCAGGAAAACTAGTTGTGGAGTTCAGTTAGAATCTGACGTCCTGAGAAGCAGGAGAGCTTGTGGTATAAATCCCAGTTCAAGGGCAAGAGAAGTTGAGATGAGATGTCCTAGCTCAAGAACTGAAACAGAGAAAATGGGAGAATTCTTCCTTCCTCCTCTTGTTCTATTCAGGTTCTATTCAGGTTGGATGATACCCACCCATGGTGAGGAGGGCAATTTACTGAGTCCCATCATTCAAATGCTAATATCATCTGGAAACCCTCTTATAGACACACCCAGAAATGTTTAGTCAAATATCTGGGCACCCTGTGATCTACTCAACTTGACACATAAAATTAACCATCACACTAACATAACATGTCACCGAAAGTTGGCTGTGGCTTTGACCCACTCACCTTCATTCCAGGACCCAGGGTAATGGAGCAGCAACATTCCAGGACCAACTGATTCTTAATGCTTCTGCCCAGAAATGATACATGTTCCTTGTGCCCACATTTCATTGGCTACAGCAAGTTAAATGGCCTCTCCTGAGTTCAGCACAGTAGGAAAGTAAAATCCTTCCAAGGCAAAAGATGGAGGAAAAATAAGATATTTGGCAAACAGAAATACAGTCTACCATACCAATGGAATTCTTATGGGGTCCACAAGTAAACTGATTCTAGACCATGCTCCAGGGACTTCCCCTCAGGTCTCCACTGCACTTCTTATCACTTTTCCACGCAAGCCAGGCTCTTGCTATACTCAAGGAGAGTTGCAACCCCCTCCCTTAATTCCTAAAGGTACAGCAAATACCTAATGAGCATTTAAGACAATTTATTGAAGGGTTGAAAATAACAAGGAAATTATAATGTAGTAAAAGAAAAGAAAACAATAGTACTGGATAGGAAATATCACTGCTCCTTGAATGAAGTCCATCACCCATACCCCTTCCATAGGCTTTCTTCCTACCACCTACCTACCTACTACCATGAGCCCTCAGTCCCCATAGTACACTCCCTGACCCTCCTTTTCCTCACTGAAAGAAGGACATAATCCACCACATCCTCACTCACAACAACACCATCATAACCCCACAGAGATTCAATTCTGCTCACAATGAATTCAGCTCTGATAATTTTATTCAGAGTTGTTTGGTATGTATAGTTCCAGTTGCTTGATTGTAAGACAGAATTTTGACCTTGCATAAATAATGAGCCCACTGAAGAGTAATTTTACTCAAAGATGATGAGTATCTTCTATCTGGGCAAAAGAAAATTACAGGTAGATTCAAAATACAATTTGTCTCCATTGTACTCCAAAAGATAATGACTGTATGTGTGTGTGTATGTGTGTATGTGTGTGTGTGTGTTGTGCTTATTGTGGATGTGAATATATATGTGTAAAGTGGGTACTTCTTGGGTGATCATATATACATAGTTTGAATATTCATGTAAATACTATTTTATGTTCTGCTTTTTCACTTAGGTCATAAAGATATTTCAATATTTTATATAATTGTCTTAACATGGTTAAAAACTATATAATATTCCATCTTGATAAAGTGACATAATTTATTAAAGCATTCTCTTAATCTAGATAGTTTGCTTTACCTAGTACTATGAATGAAGTTGTCATAAACTGCTTCATGCTTATGGATCTTTGCTTCTGATAGATTATTTTACTGAGGTAAATTTCCAGGGATAAAATTCAATATTTTATACACTTGTCTTAATTAACACGGTTAAAAACTGTACAACTATATAACTCAGGATAAAATTCCTGAGTTAAAAATATAAATATTATTACTTTGTACTAGCTGTTTTTATATGCCTTTCTCAATTTACACTGATTAGGAATAATTTTTACTGCAATATTAGATAACATTTTTCTTTGAAACTTCTGTAGTCCAGTTTAATTTGATCAACTAATAAACTCCATGAAATACAGATATTAATGCTTGCTTCTAATTTGAAGAGATTTTAACCCTCCAAAAATAAACCTAAAAAACTTTGCATTGGGATAAAGAAAGCTTCTTTTTATATAAAGGCCCTCTGATATAGACAAATAGTATATGGATGATAAACATTTGATTGCAAGTAACAGAAACCGAACTTACACTAATTTATGCAAGAAAAGGGAGTTTGAAGAGCTATGGGTATAGCCCACACCATAATAAAAAAAAGCTCAGAAGTGTAACATCTGAGCATCATCAGAGACCTTGTTAAGAATGGGAATATTATTAGAACTCTCTCCCATCTCTTCTGTCTAGACTTTGGCTTTGTCTTCTCCTACTGTAGACAGATGTCTGCACATGGAGCTCATTCCCAACAGCTCTACACCCAAAGAGGAAAGGAGCTGTGGTATATTGGAGGACTGGTCCCAATTCTTTACCCCTCTATGTATCCACACACTAGCCATGGTCTGATCACAGGCTGTATATACTTCTGCCCTGGCTTTGGGCTTGTCCACGTGACTTGCTTTGGCCAATAACATATGGGCAGAAATGCCAGTGTGCCACTTCTGAGACTAGGTCTCTGAGACTTGCATGTTCTCACCTGGTCTCTTGTGGAATATTCCCCAGCTAGTCTGCTGGAAGGTGAGAGACACACGCAGTAGACATGCAAACCTGAAGTATGGACTAGAGACACCCCAGCTGCTGTAGCCTAAATCAGTCCACCCAGGTCCAGCCTGAAGACTCATGGGTGAGCCCAGCTGCGATCAGCAGAGCCTGCCCAGCAGACCTGCAAATGTGTGAGCTAAATAAATGCTCACTGTTTCAAGTCACTTAGATTTTATGTTTTTTTTTGTTATGCAGCAGTAGCTGACTCATACAGGTAGCTCCTCTCTCTGAACCCTAGTTTGAAAAGTCCCAGGGAAGAATACTCTTGTCCACCTTGTTTCAAAGGCCCACATCTGTCACTAAGTAGTTATGTATTTTAAGAACAGGGTGCTGGTGCTGGTTTCAGGCAAAAATGATAAATTTTGTATCTTAAAATGTGAATTTGGTAATAAACATATTTTAAAATCCAAGTAAGAAAGAAATAGAGTTTTTTAAAATATCATTTACCACAACTGAGAGAAACAAGAACTGTTTTCCCAGGGAAGTAAAGAGAGCTGTCTCTCAAGTCACAGGTTTAAAGGATGACTTTAACATCTTATTGCCATCTGGCCACCAGCATCAGCTCCCGGCAAGGGATTAGAATAAATTACTTGGTACCAAAGGCAGGTGAACTGAGCTAGTGGGAGAAGCTATAGAAGGAAACTAGCCAGAAAAGTGAGGCAAAGGAGAAAGAAACAGTACAAGGATTAAACAGAACAAGGATTAGGACTCACAGCAGAGTACAAAGAGGAGAATTTCACATACATTCTGGTTCCAAGGGTCTAGGAACAACCACAGCCATAATCTTTGGTGAGCAAGGCAGAGCACAACAGAGCAGAGAACCCTGGAATGTCAGATGGCTGCTTCTAAAGAAATCCATCCAAAATCGAAGCAGGATCAACAAGAACAGGATCCATAGGAATGAAGTTCACAAGAGGGGAGGCAATGCCAGCTTTCGTCAAGGGAAAGCACACAACAGCATTTGAAACCCAAACATCTAAGGAGCCAAGTGGAAAGAGGCTGGGTAAGCAGCCTGGTCTCCCTGGGAAGGGCATTCAGAGGATCAGTAGCTTTCAGTTACGAAGCAGACAAAAATTATTTCCAAATTTCGTTATTTCCAAGCACAGTTCTACTGATATACTGCTTCTGTGGCCTCTCTTTGGACCCATGATGAGTTGAAAACAGCCTGCAGATAATTGAGTACTTAGTAAAAACAGCTGGGATAAGGCTAGAGCAAAGCAAAGACTGAAATTTGGGGGGCCTTCAGGATTTTTCTGCTAAAGACTTTAAAGATCATATAACATCTTTATAACTATGGGCATATGTTGATCCAACTCTTGATATTTGCAGTAGGAAATCGGGTTAAGTGCTAGAGGTCTCCTCCCTTGCCTTTCATCTTTTTAAGCACTATGACCCCTTGCCATGAATTAATAAGAACAATGGGTGTAGTCAGGGTTCTTCAGAGAAACAGAAACAGACTAATAGAATATGTGTGTGTCTACATATATATACACACAGGTTGGGGCCCATTTCTAGAGATGGAGTGGGATCCATGTCACCCACAGCACCTGGTTTGTGAATGGGGGAGGAGGGAGCTTCTGCAGTGTCTGGAGAAAGGTACATTATGTGCTGGAGAGACAACCAATAGAAGCGCACTACTGCCTGATGGCAAGAAAGTGTCAGGGCCTTTTCCCCTTTGATTCATTTCCTTCTGTGAAGTGGGGAGCCCAGATAATTAAAGGGAGAAGAAATGAAAATAATTTGAGAAACACTTCATCCCACCTACAAAACACTCATTCTCATCTATGCAGTTATTTACGGTTTTCAAAGCACTTTCTCAAACAGCACTGGACCTGCATTATAGCAGCTCTAGGGAGACAGCCTAGTGGGTAACATTATCCCCGCTAGAGACCTGAAGCAAATCAGCCTTTTTTCTCACTGCTCAGGATGTGCCCTTCTCATGCTCACTGAAGGGGAAACTCCCAGCCTGTCTGCATGGGAGGGAAATACTAGGAGATTCCATGAGAGGATGCTGGGAGGCTGAGTGGTGAGAACAGAGGAGAAAGTGCAGAAAGAGGAGAAGAGGTTCAAGGTAGGAAAAGAAAAGCTGCAGAGTGATGGAACAAAGTGCCCACTACCAACAGCAGGAACTGTATTTGTTTCCACGAAGTGGGTGACTTAAGCAACAGAAATTTCTTGCCTCACAGTTCTGGAGGCTAGAAGTCCACGATCAAGGTGACAGCAGGGTCGGCTCCTTCTGAGGGCTGAGAGGCAGAGGCTGTTCCACGCCTCCCCTCTAGCTTCTGGTAGCTTGCCAGCAATCTTCGGTGCTCCTTGGCTGGTAGGCACATCACCCCCTTCTCTGTCTTCATCTTCACATGGCGCTCTCCCTGTGAGTCTGTCTCCAAATTTCCCCATTTTATAAGGACGTCAGTCATATTGGATTAGGACACATCCTAATGGTCTCATTTTAACTTGATTATCTCTGTAAAGATCTCATCTCCAAATAAGGTCACCTCCTGAGGTACTGGGGGTTAGGTCTTCAAGATCTGAATTTTGAGGGGACACAATTCAATCCAGAACAGGTACTAAATCTTTAGAGCTGAGCTGGATATCACGGTGCCCACTGGCCACATGTGGATATCGAGCACTTGACATGTGGCTAGTCTGAATAGAGATGAGCTATGAGTGTAGAATAGACACCAGGGTTCAAATACTTAGAGTGAAAAAAATAATGTAGGATACCTCAATTATCTTTATATTGATTACCCGCTAAATACTTTTGATATATTGGGTTAAAGAAACTATAATACAGAATTAAGATTAATTTCCTCTCTTCTTACATTTTTCAATGTGGCTTCTAGAAAATTTACAATTACACATACAGCTTATATTTGTGGCTTGCCTTATATTTCTATTGTACATCACTGTTCTAGAAAGAGAAATTCACCAGATCCCTGACACCTGATCACCTTGTGAGAAGATTTTCTGAACTTCTCACATAGTTCTCTGACAATGATGGCAAAATTAAGCATTTGAATCACTTGAAATATGACATACAGTAGACGGTAAACATCAAACTTTATACCTGTACAACATACTCTAAATGTGAAATAAGTTTTTGTCTAACCTAAGTGACAAAAGATATATTTGATCAATAAGGATCGCACTTTATTTTTTATTACTAAGAACTCAATTTGGAACAGGCCACCCAATATCATCTTATAATAGTGGCTCCTGTTTAAGGTATTCACTTTTTCATTTACCTTGTATGAGAAAAATGAGGCTGCATAGCAAGGGTGCCTTTTATTAATGATTACATCAGAATGGTACCAGTCCTTATTAAAGATGGTTTTCCAAGCGAGGTTTTGCATATGCTCCATGAAGATAAATCATGGGTACCTTAGTGAAGTCACATCAGTGTAGATGGATTTTGCTTTATGAAATGCACTGGGTTATAAATACTCTGACCTTGTTTATAAAGGAAGCCGGTTAGTTCACTTAATGAAGACATTAATTTGCCATTCAGCTTGGACTGATTATTCATTAGCTGCTCTTTCCTGACCAACAGCTCTGACTTACAAACGCAGCCCATTTATTTGATTGTAGGCAGTGGTGTGCTGCCACCTATGGCTGGAAAGAAAAAAGGATAAGGTGCAGAGAGTTCTGACAAAGCCACAACTATTGAAAAGAGTCAGAGTATGAATAAAAAAAGGCTAGAACAAAATACGTTTGAAAGTATACTACTGTGGACCTTTCCCCATGTTAAAATCATTGTAAGACATTGACTTATTTGCAAGCAAAATAAAACCTAGATGAAGTAAGCCATAAATGTCACAACTGCAAAGTCTTAACCCAATTATTCTTGGTGGGGCTGGTGTCATAAGATCAACAGTACTGATAAGTCAAACAGTGTAAGATCTACTATAATCACTTTCCAAGTAGGCCACTGCTTGTATTTCCCAGAACTCACCTTGGGATCTTTCTTTTTTTCACTCTTCAGGTCTTTTCTCTACTCTAGGACAGCACCTTTGGCAACACTCAGCAAACATTTTTGGATTCCAGGCATTGTCCTGGATATTTGAGATGCAACATGGACAAGGATTTGTGTGTAAATCTCCTGCCCTTGAGATGCTTACATTCTAGTAGAGTGAGACAGGTAATAAACACGAAGCAAAAGAAATAAGCCAATTCTCTAGTATGTTGGAAGGTGACAGGTGATATGGAAAGAGAAAATGAAGGACAAGATACAGAGGTTGGAGGTGGGATGGTAAGATGGGGGTAGGGTGCAATCTTAACTAGGGGAGCCTCACTGAGAAGGTGACACTGGGTAAGTGTCACCTGGAAAGGTGTTAGAGGTAGCTGCAAGAAGAGCATTCTGGGAAGAGGGACCCCTTGGACCAAGCCCCATGGAGTGACAGTGTCTGGTGTGCTGAGAAAGAAGAGGCCTGTGGAGCTGGGGACACAAAAGAGGAGGAGAGCTGGGAGATGAAGCCAGAGAGGAGGGGAGGGAGCCCATCACAGCAGGCCTTGGGGACCACCATCAAGATCTCAGCTTTTAGCTGAGTGAAATATGACTTCCTGACTTTTTTACATTTCTGGCTGACCTACCCTTAAATTTTTCTCCTTCTGGTTTTTGTTTTTAAAATCATGTTTGATAGTTTTATAGTTGTGGTGGTAGTTATTGTCTCAAGATTCATGTATACCCATGAAAGCAAATTGGAATAAATAAGAATGTGTTCACCTTTCACGGACTTCTTTTCAATATTTTCTATTCTATTCATTATTTTTCTATTCACATTATTTTTCTATTCATATTTCATATGCATGGTTATAATCATTCTCGATACATGTGTCTTGCTTTTATGTTTAGTATGTCACAAGCACTTTTCATGTTATTCTATGTTTATTATAAACAGCTTATTAGCTTAGTAAAACTCCTAAAAGAGGATAATATCTACCTTTTGAAGTTATTGTGAAGATTAAGTGAAAAAATCATGAAAAGAGCTGAATGTAGTGTCTGGCACAGAATAAACCCTCAATAAACTTAGCTTTGAGTAGATGTACAGGGATTCACTTTTTTTCCATTTCTAAAGGTTTATTCACTACTATTTACTAGGTTAAATAATGCTTTGATGAACTACTTGGTACACAGAGGAATTTGTAGGATTAGTTTATGGCTCAAGTCTATTAGATCGCAAACTGCTTTCCCAAGCCTTCAGAACTTTGAGAAAATAAATTTCTGTTATGTAAACCACCTACTCTGTGGTCTTTTGTTATGGTAGCCCAAGCTGACTAATACACACTTCTTCCCATTCAGGAATGTGGTACGGTGCTCCATTTATTTATATTTTCCTTTACAACTCTCAAAAACAGGTTTTCAATTTATTTTGAATAAGTTCCAGCCATTTCTCACCAGAATTTTATTTCTAGAAATGGCTATTTTGCTTTTATCGTTATGTATTGGAAATCCTTTTTATCAGGATATTTTCTAGCCAATTATTGGAGATAAATAGAAAACCTTCTCATTTTATATATCTCATATCTAGCCAGCCACCTTATTGAACTATTATATGTAATAAATTCCTGTAAAAGCTAACAAGGAATTGGAGAATAAATTATTTAACAGGAATTATATTAAAAGCACATTGCTCTCTACAGTTCTATGTAGTCAGAAGTAGGCCTCAAATTTCCTCTTACAAGCAAAAAAAATTAAAGGAGGAAACAAAATCCATTCTAAGTTAGTATAACTAGTTGTAGTTAATTCTTCCTACTTCTAAAATCTTCCTTACTACTGAAAAGCAATTTCTCTAATAGAGCCTCAATAAGAGGACACAGCTTTTTCATAAAAGAAACTGTTTTGTTTGTTTGTTTCGTTGGTTGGTTTTTTTAGGTGTTCACTGTGGCATTGTTTAAAATAGAGAAAAAACTGGACACAATTTATATATCCATCCACACAACCACATAATTTAAATACAAAATACAATGTTATATTATGAAGCAGTTGTTTAAATTAGATCTCTCTATGTAATATGTATATATCTTTAAAATACACTGTAGGGACTTCCCCGGTGGCACAGTGGTCAAGAACCCGCCTGCCAATGCAAGGGACACGGATTCGATCCCTGATCCGGGAAGATCCCACATGCCGCAGAGCAACCAAGCCCATGAGCCACAACAACTGAGCCTGCGCTCTAGAGCCCATGAGCCACAACCACTGAGCCCAAGCATCACAACTACTGAAGCCCGCATGCCTAGAGCCCATGCTCCACAACAAGAGGAGCCACCGCAATGAGAAGCCGGTGCACTGCGATGAAGAGTAGCCCCCGCTCGCCACAACTAGAGAAAAGCCTGCACGCAGCAACGAAGACCCAACGCAGCCAAAAATAAATAAACAAATTAATTAATTAATTCAAATATATATATATATATATATATATATATATACATAATGTAGAATGAAAAAAGTAACAAGCAGAACAATAAGAAAGAAACTGTTTTTTAAGAGCCCATGACCTAACCCCTTCAAACCAAAGGACTGCAGTATTTCTTTTTGAAGTTTCTAGTTATCTTGGAGTTTCCGGCGAAAAGCTAAATTCAGAATCTGAATTCAAAACAAAGTTATGGTATACGTATACACCACCCAATTTTTCTGTCATAGGAGGTTTCTCTGTAACTTGGGCTCAAAATATTCAACTTACTCAGCTCCTACGTAAAGAAATGCCTAGAAATTTTAGCTAGTTCCTCTACCAAACCAACTAGCCCATATTTCAGTTGCTTTCTCCTGTGATGATGCAGTTAGTAGACATTCCACCAGCTCCCTAAAACTACACCCACACTCCCTCATTCCCCCAGAATGGAAAGCCCAGTCTTACAAACATCGTGGTGGTTTCCTGGAGTCATTCAGCTGTCTTCCTCCTTCCAATGTCATGAGTCCATGGGATGGAGAAGCACATCCATACAGGAGTCTTCCTACAGAGACTTGTCTATGTTTGCAGCAGTTGCACTGCCTAAAAGTGGACACAAATCCCCTCTCCTGAAAGGATGCAGGAGTTAGTGGATAAGAATACATAGCAATACAGAAGTCAATGGAGAAACACACATAACTGCTTTTCTCCTTATTTTAAACCCAATAACTCACTCTGTATATTCATTAAATTTACTCATCTGCATCCCACATCCCCCCCTAAAAACTATATTAATTTGGATTTTATTTATAATTCCCTATGAAAGACATACTGATGTTTTTGTTTTGTTATCTATACTTGTAACAGTAAATATATCATAATTTTTTAAGTAATTAATACTAGAACCACCCTTATTTTAAAACCCTATTGAAATAGGAGAGAAATAGGTGAGGGAGATTAAGAGGTGCACACTTCCAGCTACAAAATAAATGAGTCATGAGTATGAAATGTACAGTGTGGGAAATACAGTCAATAATAATGTAATACCTTTGTGTGATGACAGATGGTAACTAGACTTTTCATGGTGATCATTTTGTAGTGTAGGGGAGTATTGAATCACTGCTGTACACCAGGAACTGTGTAGTGTTGTAGGTCAATTATACTTCAAAAACAAACAAACTCATAGAAAAAGAGATCAGATTTATGGTTACCAGAGGCAGGGGGCTGGGGGTGGGGGAATTGAATGAAGGTAGTCAAAGGTATAAATTTCCAGTTATAAGATAAATAAGTACTAGGTATGTAACGTACATCATGATAAATGTAATTAACACTGCTGTATGTTATATATGAAAGTTGTTAAGAAAGTAAACTCTAAAAGTTCTCATCACAAGGAAATTTTTTTCTTTTTCTTTTATTTTCTATCTCTATGAGATGATGGATGTTCACTCGACTTATTGTGGTGATCATCCCATGGTGTATGTGGGTCAGGTCATTATGCTGTGTACCTTAAACTTACATGGTGCTGTATGTCAATTATATCTCAATGAAACTGGAAGGAGAAAGAAGGAAAGAAGGAAAGAAAAGAAAGAAAGAAGGAAAGAAAGAAAGAAAGAGAGAGAGAGAGAGAGAGAGAGAGAAGAAAGAAAGAAAGAAAGAAAGAAAGAAAGAAAGAAAGAAAGAAAGAAAGAAAGAAAGAAAGAAAGAAAGAAAGAAAAAGAAAGGAAGGAAGAAAGAAAGAGAAAGAAAGAAAGAAGAGAGAAAAGAAGAAGGAAGGAAGGAAGGAAGGAAGGGAGAAGGAAGGAAGGAAGGAAGGAAAGAGGGAGGAAGGAAGGAAGGAAGGAAAGAGGGAGGAAGGAAGGAAGGAAGGAAAGAAGGAAGAGAGAAACAAAGAAAGAAGGAAAGAAAGAGAGAGAGAGGAAGGAAGGAAGGAAAGGAAAAACTCCTTCACTGAAACAAATGAATGGATAAACAAAATGTAATATATACATACAGTGGAATATTATTCAGTCTTAAAAAAGGAATGAAGTTCTGAGACATGCTACAGCATGGATGAACCTTGAAAACTTTGTGCTAAGTGAAATAAGCCAGATACAAAAGGACAATTACATGATTCCACTTATATGAGGTACCTAGAGTAGGTAGTCAAATTCATAGACAGAAAGTAGTCAAATTCATAGACGGAAAGTAGAATGATGGTTACCAGGGCCTGGGAGGAGGGGAGATTGGGGAGTTACTGTTTAATGAGAAGAGGGTTTTAGTTTGGATGATGAAAAATTCTGGAAATGGATAGTGATAATGGTTATACAACATTGTAAATGTACTTAATGCCACTGAGTTGTACACCTGAAAATTGTTAAAATGGTAAATGTTATGTATATTTTACCACAATAAGAAAAATGAATTTAAAAAGTGAACTCATTGTAATATACAGGGAGTCCCCTATGCTAAGCCCTTTGGCATCCTACCATGATACCACCATCAAGTACATTTTTAGCCAAGTGTTTCTAACTAGACCATAACATCTTGAAAAATGTTGTGAATAAATCTTTAGATATTATCGAAACACCCCTAGGAAGTTTGTACCAATTTACCTCTCAACTGGTAGTGTTCATTTCTTCACTTACTTGTTGACATTCAGCTTTGATTGGCAGTCATTTAAATCTTTGGCTGTAAGACTATAGTTTTATTTCAACTTCCCGTGTTATTAGTTGAGTTGGAAGATGTTTTCACAGGTTTGTTGGCCATGGCAGAACAAGCATTCTCTACACAAGCTGTTTTTGCTTTTCCACCTCTCACTTACCAGGTCACCTAGTCTCCCTAGACTTGGTCATGGTCAGACTCACCCTGAGCACCTCATCACCAGTGGAGATGTTCGGTCCTTATCTGACAGAAGGAGTGCATCTCCTTCCCAACACCACTCTTCCATGTTATTCTTGTCTTTTGATTTTCCTTCTCTGGTGTTCCTTCTTGTCCTCTTGGTAGATTCTTCTTTCTTAAACATCATTATTCCTTTGGGGTCTGTCCAGGATTATCTTCTCTGCTCACTGTACACACTCCACTCACATGGCTTCAAAAGTAGATCATATGTTAATGCATAAATGTAAAACTTGGGTGCAAATCTTCCTCCTGGGCACAAGTCTTATATATCAAGTACCAAATCGACCTCTCCACACAGAAGCACACGTTGTGTCTCACATGCTGTACATTCATCACAGAAATCAGCATCTGTTCCTCAAACCTGCTTTGATCTTGTGTTCACCACCTCATTGAATAGCAACGTCTTCTACTCTGTTATTCAAGAAAGAAATCTGGGAATGGTCCATGATTCTTCTGCCCTTTTTTTTACCAATCCTTCTCCCCACCTCAAGTCAGTCACCTTTTTCCTACCTGTTTCATGAATCTGGCTACTGTCTTGTTTTCCCACTAGCACGTCCTTAGTCCAGCCTACCATGATCCCTTGTCTGACTACAGCCATGGTCTTTTATTTAGCTCCCCAATTCCACTCTTTGACTCCACCATCTACTCTCTTCACTACAGCCAAAGCAAACTTCCTAAAACACAAGACTGATCATTTCACATCTTTCAGAAGGTTCCCATTGTCTTTAAGATAAATTCCAAATCCCATAATATACCTAAGGAGGGCTGGACTCTTCTCACCCATCTCCATCTCATGCCACTCCTCCAAACTGCAGTCATCATCACCCTGACCACGCACACAGAGCATTCAGTCATGCTAGACACACTTCAGGTCTACAAATAAATCAGGCCCTCTCTTATCCCTCAGCTTTTGCACATGCAATCATTTAGACTCAGGACACTCCTCCCCAACCCTTTTTACCCAACTTCCTGCTCATCTTTCAGATGTTTGTTGGTTGGCTACTTGCAATCCCTCATCAGCTCCTGTACCTGAGGGTAAATCTCAGTTTCTTCCTTTTAAAGCTGCCTCACCACCTGGCAGAAGCCCTGTTGCATAGGATCCCTTTGGAAATGACCCCAGACAAATAGCCCTCCCTTGGATTCCACATCTAGCGGCTAGAACCCTACAACTCTGACCCATACCAAAGCAAATCCCACTTCTTCCCAAATGCAGCCCTCTAATCTGCCGCCACAGGTGTTCCATCCATCTCCCACCCCAAGGTTATTTTTGCTTTTTGTTTTCATGAGTCAGGTACCAGTCCTTTGCATCCCCCAAACTCCAGGTGACTTATGTCAAGGTTTACCTAGGGGGTTCCTCATAGCCCCTCTCACTAAGCTAAAGAGGGTTAGATTCCCAACACAATAATAACATTTTCTAAAGAAATTCTCTATCTTCTCCAACAAATTCCTGTCAGTCTTCTGAACCACATTTTTAGGCTGGAGGTGGGTGGTCAGCTAAGGATACTTAAACCAGTTCTTGGCCAGCTCCTTTCAGATGCTGCAGAGGAGAAGGAGGAAAACTTTGGCAAGTTGAAAAAACAGAGAGAGGACCTCTCACTGAAAGGTAATGACAAGAGAGGGGAGTGATATGAAAGGTAATCAGTGGGATAGAAAGGATGCAAGACCATGGTAGAGAGTTTTATATATATATATATATATTTTTTTTTTTTTAAAGGGAAACCACTGAAGCGTTTTGAGCAGAGGAGAGACATGACCTGCTCACATGTCACATAAAAGCCACTCTCTTTCCTTTGTGTAGAATGGAATGTAAAGGAACAAGAGGGAAACTAGGAGACCAGTTAGAAGGGATCTCAGTGCTCAGTGGCTCAGTGGAGAGATGGGAATGGCTCAGGTGAGATTGTTGACATCAGGTAAGAAGATCGCTCAATCAGATTAAAGCTACGTTTTGTGGGAGAATCAACAGGTATTGCTGGTGGATTGGATATGAGAAATGAAGTAAAAGGAGAAAAGAAAGATGGTTCTAAGGATTTTGCCTCAAGCAAATGGGATAATTTACTGAGGTGGAAATGACTGAAAAGGGAGCAGGATGCCGGTCACAAAAGAGTATGTATTCAAAAGTCTATCTTGGTTATGTTAAGTTTGAGATGATGATTAGATATCCAAGTGGTGAGGTCAGGAGGGCAGCTGGAGTCTAGAGTCCAGATGTTCTACCATTCCAGTAATCTATTGCTATGTAACCACCCGCAAAACTTCGTGGCATAACTGTTATTTTTCTTTATGCTCATGGAATCTGTGAGTCATGGACCAAGATGGTTTGTCTCTATTCCTTGATATCTGAGACCTCAGCTGGGGAGACTCAGACAGCTGGACATGGCTTGAATGACTGGGGATTAGGATCATCTGGAGGCTTCTTTACTCACATATCTGGCACCGAGCCTGGCATGACTTGAGGGCTGGGCTCAGCTGGTACCGTCAATGGGCGTGCCTACACAGGGCCTTTCCATGTGACTTGGGCCTCCAAAAGCAACGGTTCCAAAAAGCAAGTATTCTGGTAAAAGACAAACAAGCAAAAAACCAAAACCAAACAAACAAACAAAAAACAGCCACAAGGCCTTTTGAGACCTAGGTTCAGAAATCTCAGAGAAGGAGTTCTACAGTGTTGTTCTATTGGTGGTGAATGCAGTCACAAGTCCACCCAGATTCAAGAAGAGAGGACATAACATAGATCACACTTTTCAATGGAGGAGTGTCAAAGAATTTGTGGCCATCCCCAGGATACTCTCAGAGTCCCTGTTCGATGGTGGAGACCTTGAAGAACAGGGAAGAACAGATAATTGTAGCGTGAATCTGAGAAACCAGTTTCATGAGAGGGAGATGGAGAGAAAAGTCAGACCACAAGGGCTTCCCTGGTGGCACAGTGGTTAAGAATCCACCTGCCAATGCAGGGGACACGGGTTCGAGCCCTGGTCCAGGAAGATCCCACATGCCTCTGAACAACTAAGCCCATGTGCCACAACTACTGAACCTGTGCTCTAGAGCCCGCAAGCCACAACTACTGAGCCCGCATGCCACAATTACTGAAGCCCGCGTGCCTAGAGCCCGTGTTCCGCAACAAGAGAAGCCACCGCAATGAGAAGCCCGCACACCACAAGGAAGAGTAGCCCCCGCTCGCCGCAACTAGAGAAAGCCCGCGCGCAGCAAAGACCCAACACAGCCAAAAATAAATAAATTTTTTTAAAAAGTCAGACCACAAGACTATAATTAGGGAAGAGAGAAAAACAATCTGCACATTTTACTAGCAAATGCCTCTGTGCAACAGTATATACTGGACCTTGAAATCGAAACTAAACCTTTCAGTTATATATTGTACATACCTAGTGTATTAAATGGGCCAAATCCCATAATGGTTTGGTTTTTCTTCCATCGCTTCTGATATTCTGTGATGTCTCTTCCCTACCCTCTGGTGGTAGCTCGGGCAAATCTCAAAACTTTACCATTGTTTTTGACTAACAGAATAGTTTTATTTTCAGGTGTTCAAAAACCCAGAACAGAATCTGTTCAAAATATGTACTATATTTTGAAAATCGCATAGTTGCACACAAAAATCCAGCAGTCTGGCTTCTTTTGAAAACCTGAAGATCTGGTAACACCGGACCTGCACTGCAACAAATGGTAGAAGCTGAGTAGCACCTGTCCCTTTTTGGATAAGCTGAGTGCCTCTGGCCCACAGCCCTGCTCGTCCTGTTTGTGAATTGCATTAACCTCACCTGCTTGGTCTCACGGCTCTGGAACCCGCCCCAAGGACTGGTCATGTGGTCTGCTCTTTCACTCCCTGGCTCTGCTTCCTCCTCATTGGCCCCTGATTTAATTTTCTCTTTACTGTTGATCCCTTTCAAGGCAGGCAACCAGATGTCAGCCTTCCCTTGGGAGGCATCTCTGTGGTCGCCTCAGAGATCTTCCACAGCGACATGGGTGAGGCACCTTCCAACTGACATCTGACAGCTACTGCTGCACCCAGCCAGACGCCTGCCTTCACCACACAAACAAAGACTTTGCCCCTTGTTATGAAGGCAGGTCCTTACGTGGCTTTAGCCGACCTACCCACTGTGGCACATACTCGGCACAAATGTGGGCTCCTCTGCTTGTGGTGACCACAAGCAGCGGGGCAGGCTGTTCCTGCTATCTCTCCCCAACCCATTCTCACAGGCAACTCAGCCAGCCTCCCCATCATTAGACCTCTCCACTGGGGAGCAGTTACCTCTCTGTTCACACAGACCCCCTCAAATTCTCAAGAACACAAACGAGGTTCACCCAAGAACCCTTTCCTACTTGCCTCTGAGAGCAGCCAAGGGGGGGTCACACAAGTTTCTGCAGCTCAGACACATCCAGCCGGGAGTGGATGTCAGACTCCCCTTCCACCAGACACCATATCTCTGTGTGAGGTTCTCCTGGCAGCCCCTTCACTTGACTTGTAGGATCAGAAGCTCCCCTTCCACACTCCACAGCACTCTCTACTCTGATGAATTCACTGGAAAGAATCTAGTCTCTCAGTGAACCCTGAGGCTTCTCTTATCCAGGCTGGAGACCAGAGATTTTCTGGCCAAAAGCCTCATTTGGCCTCCACTAGTAAGCCCTGCACAAATATGTCTATGCTAATATCTCTCTTTAATATGTGGGAGCACTTGTCTCCCACTGTCCTCAGCTATGAGGCTTGAGCTGAAATTCTAAGACAGCAGAGTCTCATGACACTCCTGTTATATATAAAACTGTATTTTCTTTGATTTATCAACGTTAGATAGTCTCTTTAGCACTTCGCCATAGAGCTTTCTACAATGATAGAAATGTGCCACGTCCGCACTGTGCAAAACGTCAGCCACCAGCCACATGTGGCTATTGAGAATTTGAAATGTGACTAGTGAGACTGAGAAATTGAATTTTTAATACTACTTAATTTGAATTAATGTAAGTTAAAATAGCCCCTTGTGGCTAGCAGGTACTGTATTGGAGGGCACCAGTCTATATAATAAGAAGACTGAAACTTATTACATGCTAGCTACGTACTAACTGGCCTTCTGAAAGGAATTATTCCATACATTGTTTCATTGGATTTTTACTATAGCCATACTAGATTGGTATTTTCTCTATTTTTTCTTTATAACTTAAGCCACAAATAATCTTCAATGTATAACCAACTAAAACTCACTTAATGCCCTTCAGTTCTTTTTTCGAATGTCATCTTCTCGGATGACTTTCCGTCGTCACCCTGTGCACATCTGCCACCCCGCTCTTCCTTCTGTGCTTATTTTTCTCAGGCCCTTTTCATCATCTAATACACTCTGTGCTTTATAATGCTGTTTACTGTCCATTTATCTGGACTAGAATGTAAACTCAGTGAGGACAGAGGCTTTCATCTCTTTCTCTAATGGATCCCTGGAGCCCAGAACAGTGTTCAGTCGTTCCTCCTGGAGCTTACTAGGTTTTTGTCGAATGAATTAATGAGCTGCCTTCTAGACAAGACTGCTCCACAAAATGCCCTCTGTTCTGCTGAGCCCTTGTGTGGCTTTGTAAGTGGAGATGGTCCAAAGCCATCCTCAGAGGCTGAGACTGGAGAGAGCTGAATGGGGGCTCCCCAGGGCAATCAGGAGGAGAAGGAAAGAGAGGGGAGCCAGGGGTGGCATGAGGCTGAGACCCAACATGAGGCTGGGCAGGCTGTGAAAATCCCCCAGTGGCGGGGAAGACCTCAAGACAGAGCTATCTCACAGCGTTCACATTGAAGCTGTCTGTATTGTTGTGAAATAAATATATTTCCCACATTTTCAATAAAGCCTACTCTACCCATACAAGTCTAGTGCTAGAGGTAATTTTTTTATTGAAGTATAGTTGGTGTGCAATATTATATGCTACAGGTGTACAAGAGTGATTCACAATTTTTAAAGGTTATACTCCATTTACAGTTATTATAAAATATTGGCCATAGTCCCTGTATTGTACAATATATCCTTGTAGCTTATTTGATACATAATAGTTTGTACCTCTTAATCCCCTAGCCAAGAGGTATTTTATTTGTTTGTTTGCTTACTTACTTTACTTACCTGCTTACTTATTCATTTGGGTGAAATTAAAGGACGTTATTGAGTTTAATGGCTCCATCAACAATGTGTAAAATGCAGCACAAGAAAAGATAAGCTGGGCTTCCCTGTGGCGCGGTGGTTAAGAACCCGCCTGCCAATGCAGGGGACACAGGTTCGAGCCCTGGTCCGGGAGGATCCCACATGCCGCGGAGCAACTAAGCCCGTGCGCCACAACTACTGAGCCTGTGCTCTAGAGCCTGCGAGCCACAACTACTGAGCCTGCGTGGTACACCTACTGAAGCCTGTGCGTCTAGAGCCTGCAACAAGAGAAGCCACCACAATGAGAACCCCGCGCACTGCAATGAAGAGTAGCCCCTGCTCGCCGCAACTAGAGAAAGCCCGCGCAGCAGTGAAGACCCAACGAAGTCAAAGATAAATTAAAAAAAAAAAAAAAGAAAAGATAAGCTGAACTATTTGGATGGAAGCAGGTGCCTAAGACAGGGTGACCATGAGACTCTAAGCCAATTCAACCACAAATACCCACACTCACTCTCCAGAAATCCACCCCTCCTTCCCAATTTAGGGAGAGCAATTAATAAATATGTGTTGAATAGCTGATTAGGACTTCCATAGGGTGTGAATGAGTTGGAGTCAATTTGACTTTGATCTCAAGGGCCAGAAGACGCACAGATAAGGAAACTATGGGAGAAATCAAACGCAATTTCCTATGGCTGTTCAGTGATGAAGTGTCAAAACCAGGCTTCAAAACTATGTGTCTTAACTCCAGGTCCATAATCTTTCTATTCGTCCCCATTGTCCTCTTTCTGAAAAGGCCTGGATTTGTGCCTGAGTCATTGCCTAAACTTGTGCAATTCCTTTAGTCCTTAAGTGCATACTTCATTTTTTAGCCTATTTAAAGTATGTTTGCAGCTGTCGGCTCTCCCAGACCCTAGTGAACACAAGGCCAGTCTATGAAGTGCTTGGACTAGGCAAATTCTCTTGCTTATCTTAGCAGCTTGATGTCCTTAACTTATATGTGCTCCACTCCTCATTCTTGTAAGTTTCAAACCCCATCCTTGATTCCACATCAAGCTTCCCTCCCAGAGGTCACTCATTTATCTGGTTGGCTGAAACAGGGCTGTCTGAGCAGATACCCAGATTTCTAGGAGGTATGGAAGACTTCTTGGCCGGTTAAGTTTTCCACAATTTCCCACAACAGACACCTCAAATATCAGGTGTTGAGCACAGTAGGTGAGGTCTTCTAAAAACACAGATAAAAATCTCTGACAAGCCCAAAACACGGTGTTTAAAAAGTTATTTTTTTTTAGAAAAATTTATTTTAAAGGTACTCGTAGTGGTCCTGTTCATTTAAGGTGCCATTTAAATCAAAGCAAGCAAAACAGAGTATACCTATTTCACAGAGGAAAATTCTTTGAAATTAATCGTCCAAAGCAAAAAGACTCTAAGTTTCTGAGATGGATCAAAGAGGTATTACTTTAGGAAGATTAAATTATAGTGGATATTTCCATATTTAATAGTGCTCTGGGTATTATTCACAGGATTTCCTTGCAAGAGATTAATATCACACCAGAAAACTGCTTAACAAGATGGTATCTAGAAAATTATTTAGGTCTAGTTTCCTGAAAGAAGGAAATTAACTGTTTAGAAGACAGCTGGCTTTCCGGACAGTGAGTAAATGTAAACTAAGTGGGGAGAAGGAAACAGTGTCTGCTGAAAAGACAGTTATTTTTAAATGAAAAAGAAATATGCGATCATCAATTTTTTAAATCTTTTCCATTCTCTTTTCTTTTAAACTTCTAGAACTGTGCAAATAACAGCAGTGAAGGAGAGGAAAAAGAAGTGTTTGGGCTTAAGCACAAGGTAATACTTTGTTTTTATTTTTTAACATCTTTATTGGAGTATAACTGCTTTACAATGGTGTGTTAGTTTCTGCTGTATAACAGAGTGAATCAGCTATACATATACATATATCCCCATATAATACTTTGTTTTTAAACCTGAACCTATGTTCCCACTAGGGGCGGAGTGGGAGGCTGAGGAGGCTGGGAGGCTGGGAGGCTGGGAGGGTGAGTTCATGACCTTCATCGCGGCCTGCTTCTCTTTTGAATACCTTGCTGTTTCTCTTCTTGTAAGCTTTCCAAAGCCCAGACTCACTGCCTCCATGTAATTCCTCTCCACATTTTCCCCTTAACCTCCTACGCTCTGGCTTCTGGAAGATCCTCCCTTAACCTCTTTACTCACTCTGTCCCTGGAGAGGTGGGAGCTGATTGATGAATTTGGGGAAAAATAACTGGCTGTTCTCCACTCGGCATGGCCCTTCTCCCTCTTGGGATACACCTGTAGCACCACTTGTACTCATTCCTGCCGCCATGCTGATAAGAGTAGAGGCAGTATAGGTGGTGTGGTGCTGCTTAGAGGAAAATCTCTCTTCACAGAAACCAGGAGTAGGGAAACGTTAATTCCCTCCAACAGGAAACAGATAACATAAACGTGCCTCATTCTGGAGTTCACATCAGGCTCTCTAAGCTACTCCTTCGACTACTCTTTACTGAGGTTTTATTTTGGTTTTCCACCCACCATTCCTTCATTTTATTTCTCTAATTGCTCATAACCCAGGAAGGGAATATGAAATGCTCCTCTGGAAACTCAGAGGCGCAGGGGCAGGGGGTTGGAGGGGGGGCAGTGTTTAGAGATACTGAGAAATCAAAATCAGAAGAACAGAATTTGGTAGTGAGGTATACATGTGATCTGGAACCTCGGGGCCCCATGGTACACAGTGGAAGCCAGGGAATTTTAACTTCGGTGTTGCCTGGAGGCTTGGACTAGGCCCAGTGGGTTTTCACAGTAGCACAGGTGGCCTGGGCGAGAGGTTTTAAACCAGCCCGTGAGCCTTTTGAATCTGGAGGGTCATTGTGGCTTATGGTATTTTACTCATAAAATGTGACTTTCTGTGGAGTCCCAACTGCCCTTCTTGGGCTTTTGAAAAGGCTGAGTGGGTATCTTTAAGCCACAGGCGCTAAGGCCTCAGCAGAGGTGTGGGTTGCCCCTCACAGGGTCAACGTCATTCCTTCAGGGACTCAGAAGTTGTAATAAGGATACACACAATATTATCACAGTACTTGTGCCACCTGGTTTGAAAACGAGCCAACATCCAACCATCAGAGCAGTTATCCCAGGAGAAGTCACATGCCCAGAACACAGAACCCAGTGTACCCAAAGGCCGTGGTAGACGCTCAGTGCCCCGCAGAGATTCCTTGCATCAGTTTTCCCGATTCCAGTCAATGCCCACTTGCCAGAATCTACTGCCTACGAACTTAAATTCAGTTGGCAGAAACACCCTCGCACACACACTCCGGTGGACTGCAAGAGGCCTTGGGAAATGGGTGCAATGTGGCATAAATGAACTTGCAGGCAGCAGGCCTGTGGGTTCCTCTCCAAACAGCAGCAGCACTGCAGCCTTACAAGCAGAAGCCCAGCAGCAGCCAGCCTTCAGCCCAGGCAGGTAGCCTCAAGGCACCACTGCTGAGTTTCCAGGAAAAAGGACTTCACAGCGCTGTTAGGCAGAACTGGGAAGAATATGTGTTGCTTTCCTGCTTTTTTCAAGGCATCTGGGTCCCAGTGCCCTAGAGAGTACTGGTAAGGTTCTAACTTTTTTTTTTTTTTTTAAAGATTTATTGATTGATTGATTGATTACTATGTTGGGTCTTCGTTTCTGTGCTAGGGCTTCCTGTAGTTGTGGCAAGCGGGGGCTACTCTTCATCGCGGTGCGCGGGCCTCTCACTGTTGTGGCCTCTCTTGTTGCAGAGCACAGGCTCCAGACGCACAGGCTCAGTAGTTGTGGCTCACGGGCCTAGTTGCTCCGTGGCATGTGGGATCTTCCCAGGCCAGGGCGCGAACCCGTGTCCCCTGCGTTAGCAGGCAGACTCTCAACCACTGCGCCACCAAGGAAGCCCAAGGTTCTAACTTTTAACTGGTAGTGCCAGGCCAGTGTCACCAACACTGCACTTACTGACCCAAATTCCATTCTGCATGCAGGCCCAAGGAGGGAACGCAGAGGGACCAGCTTTGGATCCACGTGGCTTGTCTTTAGTTGCCTCTGGATTGCTTAAGTCCACGTAAAGGAAAAAATATCCCTGGGAGGCGGCTTTCTTAGGTCTGAACATTGCTTTGCAAGGGGCAGCCGACACATCACTGAGGCTCAGGCCTGAAAATGCTTGTTCACACAGGAGTGCGGCCCTGAGCCCCTAGAGGGAGCCCTCACTCAATCCGTCCTGGGTGCCAGAAACACCACTGGAAGGGGAAATGTAAATGAAGGCATTATGCAATGGTTAAGGCTCTCCCCCAGAAACGATCAATGCATAAAGCCAAAATTAAGCCTCCACACAGGATGCAGTATCACCCCCAGTTGAGACTCACAATTATTGGATCAGAAGACCCTGATCTGGATGCAGATAGCTCTGGGCGGCTGCTCGAAGCTTGATTACAAGGGCCTGGTTAGAAGTTGAATGTAACATGGTAGAATTGACTCCACAGATAAATTTTTTAAAACTGAGGACTGAAAGAGATACTACCCCTTAAAGAACCCTACAGCTCTAGCCAAAGACTAAAATTAAATCAGAAGCAAGGCTAAAATCTGTGCTTCCTTGAACACCCGGCTGCTGGGAACTTTCTTTTCAGGCATGATAATCAACTAATGAAAGACTCTCTCATACAAATGCCAGAGTCATACTGTTTATTGATCAAAAGACCAAAATTAGTAAACTCATATGAGAGATGAAAAAATGGAAATGGAATGTACAACTCTAGTCAATCAGAAGCAATTTTAGAGAATTTTATTGAACTGTCATTTTATTACCAACATCTAACATTTCTAGCTTTGCTACATTTGGATAAGCACATTAGGAAGAAAATGTCAATTAAATACTATGAAAGTTCACTTTTAATGAAACATGATCTTAACAGATATGGATATATTAATTTAGTGGTTTTATTGCATTGTTAGAAAATTATATTATGAAAGATACAAAAAAATCAATAGCCGTTATTATTTCTGTTTATTTTACAATCAGTATGCCATCTTTACCATTACGGCTTTAAAATTTCATTCTGCCCAACAAGTTTCAAAGAATAGTTTATTACATGCCTTAATAAAACAGTTAAAATATTTACAAATTCAAAATAGATGTTTCATAACTGAAAAAAGTTCACCTGAGAATTCATTGTAACATTGCCATTTTTTGATTTTTTTTCCAAGTTGTTAACGTGGCTGAGTGTCCACATGCAACCTGTATCGTCTACTGCACCAAATATATTTGATTCCTTATTTTAAATTAGTTAAGCATTAAGCTATAGTAAATTATGTTATGAAATGTACAGACGGAGAACTTAGATTTATATCCATATTTGTTTTGAATTTAACAATTTAATGACAAATTATTTGCTATAGCTGCAGGATTCAAATAATAAAAAAAATTTTAAGGTATGGTTATTTTATCAAGTTAGACCTAACAGCTTTTTAAAAATCATCAAGCAGTGAGAAGGCTAACTCATAAAATAAGGAACAATGATCATGTAAATATGCAATATACAAACTGAAAAACACCTTGCCAAAATTCTGCATGAAGGAAAAGATATACACTGTATACACATAATCCTGTCATTTGTCTTCGGCAGCCTCAAAAAAAAAAAACAATCAACTTAAAACAAATTTTCTTAGAAAAACTTCTTTAGAAGTTAATGTTAAAATAGGCATAAATGTGTAATGCTATGCAATATATAAAAACTTCCCCACTTTATGGCCAAAAGACAAAGATAAAAAAATTTTTTATCTATCTGTCCCTCTGGATTACAACTTGAAAATCATATAGGTATGAGGTAGTGTAGTTACTTGTATTACATGCTGGCTATTAAAAGTAATGCTATATTTTACGAAACATTACACTTGGCCAATAATCAGAATATCATTAAAATAAACCCTTAATGCTAAACTGTTTATATGTAGAGAGAAATTTAAACCAAGTGCCTTAAAGATCGTATTTAAACTCTGGAGACAACTAGGTTTATCATAAAATAGAAAGTAATCTTTCAAAGCAGTTATTTACAGTAGCAATTAAAGCAAAAGATTGACATTTGCACATACACAAACTGATGTGACAAACAGTTGAGTGTACACTGAGGTAGGAAATCAAGGAGTCCATTGGCTTGTGTAAGATTTTGCATTTTGTAAACCAGAAAAGGTTTTATATTATTGTATATTTTGAAGTTAAAATTTAAAATTACAAGTATCAAAGAAATAGCTACATGGGGGTATATATATATATATATATATATATATACACACAAACACGTACACATATCATTCTTTTGTAGTACGGGATACATTACCATTGAATTATCATTCTCCCTGACAAACTGAGTGTACTTATAAAAGCCTCTAGAAAAGAAACAAGCCCAACCAGTTTTCTCTTACAACTAAGCTGATAACAGAGATAACACACAAACCAATGAAGATACTAGCAGTATCTTCCCAACGCCACCCGCCCCCATGAAAAAGGGTAACATTTGACAAATTGCTCTGAAATATGAAGTCTGGTCCCCACATCCCCTCACAGCAGAGGCCTACTGGCTTGCGACCCATTCCTACATGGCACATGGCCGTCTCCCACATCAGCTACACAAGCCCTTCACTAGACTCAGGATGCAATCTACAAAAGTCTCCTCTCAGGTGTCTGATCTTGGTGAAATGAAGTACTTTCTAATCCAAACACTAAAAATCACTCTCTGTACCCTTTCAAACTGGATTCTGCAAATGTTTCTGTGACTGTGAATATGAAATTTTGTTTCCGTCATTGAGAGGTCCATAGCTTTCGTTTGACTCCCAAACAAGCCTACAACAGCAGAATGGCTAAGAACCACAGTAAAATGTTATGGGGTAGGGGCTCAGATTATGAAAACACTATTGTAAAACAGGATTGAATAAACACAAAGACTGATTTTAAAATGCCCAAGTCCAAAATGATTTGTGTGCCCTTATATACTAGATTTGGGGAAGAGAACAAGATTAAATCTGGCTTCCAAATTCAAACCCACCATGGAACAAGATCAAGTTTCATCCTATTTCACAAACCTGCACGGCTGTTGCAGATACATTTTTATCTACCATAATGCTTTTTACAAAGAAACCACAGGGCTTCAAAAAATAGGATGGAAAATGAACTGCCACTCCGGATCAATGTAGGCCATCTTCTTACCCCACGATATCTGGTTTCCTTGCATGGGTGACTTATGGTGGGCAGGCCGACAGCCTTGTATCTGGGGAGCTCTCCAAGATTCTAGGGAGGCTAAGACAATGCTCCCAACACGTGAGCTCATGCCACTGTATCCTGAGTTTCATTTCTTCTTCCAAAGTGACAAGAACGTCAGGAAACAGAAAGATCATGATGGACTCAGGTGTGGAAGAGACTGAAGAGAAAAAAGAAAAGAGGGAAATGACGCTTATCTACCGCTGACGCAGCCAGAACTCTTTGAGAGTCGACACCGAGGAGGAGCAGAAGCCTCTGCCTTAGCCCACCGCTTGCCCGCTTCCTAACTATTCAGGACTCACAGTGCAGGCCAGCCAATCCCCGGTTTTACCAGGAGCTGAAGAGCAAAGTGCCAGGATTCAGGCAAGACGATTACGTCATGTTTTCACACTGCAGTTCTACATCAATATTCCCAAGGAGCTGACACCCTACTTCTCAGTAGAACTGAACCCTATCAGCATACTTGGGGAGAAATTTTCTTTTAAACCAGTATGTTGTTAAGAAGGTCAGATTATTAAACTTTTGCAGGCTACTTCTTGATAGTAAGAACTATCTGCCGACGTTTCAAGGTGTTTAAATGTTGTTTGATATGCTACAGTTTTCATTTTCTTATTCATTTTTAATACTGGGAAGAGTCATTACTAATAGTTATTATTCTTTAAAACATGTGAGTTTTCAAAGCCTTACTACATTTCCACATATGATTTTTCGGTATCCAGGAGGCAAGTCATTTCTGCATTTCCTGTGGAAATCAAGGAAAAGTCAAGGGTTGACTTCAGAGGAATTCCCTTAACGGCAAACTACAAGGGGAGAAAAACGATATTATTAAGAGACAGATGGCTACGGCTATGTCAGGCTTTCAAGACAATGTCAGAACTTCAGTAGAAAATGAGACGGTCTGAAGGAAGTGGAAGCAAGTTTACTCATCAGTAGTACATTTGTCGGTCATCTGCTGACAGAAATCCGAGATGCCACCACTCTGGCGACACTGCTCCCCGGGCCCGGCCTGCTCCGAGGGGGCGCTGGCAGCTGCCCGGGACTCCGGGCCCCAGGCACCACCCGCCTCACCACCCTCGGCACTGGGATATCGCGGGCTCTGCTCCCCAGCAGGCGGCCCAGCTGCAGGCCCTTCAGGCAAACTCAAAATCGATGGTAACGTGAGCTCACCATCAGCAGTACTCTTTCCTTTCTCAGAAATTAAAAAGGAAAGTGGGCAATCGGAGGCCGAGTACTTGGCGAGTATCTGTATTTGTTCTTGACTTAGAGCTGCTTCTTTACAGACTTGCTGGCAAAGTCCAGTTAGGTTCTGCTTTGTCTCGCCCAGAGTGGACAAAATGTGATCCCTTTCCTTCAACAAGCTCTCCTTTTCGTTTTGCTGTGAGGGTGAGAAAGAGAATACAGTGAATTGTGTTTATGAGCTCAATCAACATTCCTAAGGTGAGCAAACATTCATACCCACAGTGTCTTCTCATTATATAAGGTCATGTGGAATTTTTCCTGTCAATTCAATTCAAAAATATATTTAATACCTCAGGTCCATAAGCCCCCATCCCAAACTCTTAGGCCTACATGTATCTTGGGATTCAGAATTTTTCAGATTTTAGAAAGAAAATACTACAGATGCACACATAATTCCTCCAGCAGGGTCTGAGGTAGCACCCCACTATCAAACGTCTTCACATTTCTAAATAAAACACATGAAAGTATCCATGCGCAAAGTAGGTTAAATAAAGACTCTACCTACCCTGTCAGCTTGTGTCAGTTTTGTGGCCAAAATAGTTTGTGACGAACTTACATGATTTTCAGAGCTTTTTGGATTTGTGGATTGCAAGTAAATGAGTGTGAACTTTCTGGATGGAATGCAACCAAAAAAAAGTACAAGCACAGTGATCAGAACTCCTGCAAGATTCTAGTCATGACTGACATCAGTTGGGCATTTACTTTGTGCCAGATATTGTGCTAAATGTTTTGAAATATGTAACCTCAGCTACGTAATCCTCACAATGACTCTGTTGATTTCAGTAATATCAAACCCATTTTACAGATGGGATTCAGAGTTTAATATGCCCAGAGTCAGAAAGCTAGTGGGTGAGTTACTAAAGTGTGAAGAAGGGAGAAGGGGAGGGGGACTTGTGTTTGTTAATTATTATTACTACTGGTGCTATTATTATTTTCATTTAAATGTTTATTCCTACAGGAAAGTCTACCATGGAATTCTGTTCAAGTTTTCCTGGTTCCGGCCTTTCTGTCCGCCATCACTAGCTGCTGCTGACAGTGTGTCTTTTTTCTATCATTGCCCCACCTCATCCTTCCTACTCTACCACTGCATTGCTCCTAATCTAGTATGAGCTAGAAAACCAAATAATCAAGCTGTTTATAGGGTAAGAGTAAATAAATATTGATAGAGGGTCAAAGAGTTCTCTTGTGAAATTTATGACAACTCTCTTGGCCTCCTGCTCATTGGCAGCTTCAAGAGAGCTGAGCTGTTAAATGTTGCCAGTTAACATTTAGACAGGTTATTTCATAGTAATCATCCACAATGGCCAACCTTTAAATAGATGCTTTTCTGGGACAAAAATGGCTAAAAGGCTTGCACAAAAGTACTGTTGCGGTTTTATGTAAAAGTTTTTCTACAAAACTGTGTGTGACTCCAACTATTGGTAGTTAGCTTTTAAATATTTCAAGGCCATCTAATCTTTTGAGAAAATCTGCAATGAATACAAAACACTAAATTTTTATATTACAAGGTATTCTCCAGTTTGTTGTGGTTTGAAAAAATAGGTAGACGCCAAGAATTTAAAAAAATATATATATATAAAATAATTAAAAGCAAGATCAATGTTCAGGAAGTACATTTTTTCTTACAGAAGGTTCGTCAGTTGTAGCCTTCTGATAAAACGAGTCTGCTGGTGCCTACAGGGAGAGAACAGTGCCTACCACCTGACCAGAGAAAGAAAGCAATCAGCACCCACTTCTCTTTATGGCCCTTCAGAAGCCAATCCAAATGAGGATGGAAACAAAGCTTCCAGAAGAAAATAAGAAACCTTTTTACTTAGTCATAACAATATCAGCCATTGACTCCTCTCTCAAAGTTAAGATAAATCTCTGTTCTAAATAACAACAGACAAAATTTCAACTGTTCGCTGGTTTTTTAAATTAAATATAGTTAAGGAAAATAATGAATATTTGACCTTCCTCCCAGAAATTAGAACTACTACTTGACCTACAGATACTATGAAGATGACAAATATTTTATAACTTCCATATCTTTTGATAAATATCAATACAACCTTAAATATTCTCACTACTACCTCACTAAATAAAGGATGACAGGACTATAAGTATGTCCCATACAAGATGGCTTGCTTCTTTACAACAATTAAAACCAATAGGTACAACCCTGAAACTCTACGATGATTATTTCTAGAAATTAAATGTTCCCTTTCTGTTCCTCTATACTTTAAGCTAACTCCTACATGGGTAAGTTTCCAGACAGCTGATTTTTCCATTCCACTCTCATTTTAAAACACAAATTTACTTCAACAGCACTCAGTTTAACTAAAGCAATTCAACTTAAGAACTTCATGATATCATTACTAAAGATACCTCCCAAACATACTACCAGTGTCCTGCTACCTACTTCTACAATATACTTTAATTTTCTTATAATGTAACTCTATAAATCATAGTGTGAAGTGCTATGGCTTTAATCACAGATCTATTTTTTAAAAATGAATCCTGGTATTATTCTGCATTTTATGGGAAGAAAACAAATTTACATCCAAATCCACATTTTCAACAGCTAGTGTACGATATTCATTCAATATAAGAAGTTTTAAAAAAATCAAAATATAACTCACCCAGTAAAGATAAGGAGTGGAAGAATTTGGCACCAAAAGAGCCAGGTGACAGTGACAATTTACTTTAGATTAAAGGGTACTCACTGCTAGAAAATGGTGACTAATAGTCCCTTATGATGCAAAACCTCTGAATAGACAGTTCATAGAAATATAAAAATGAGCCTTAAAAATATGAATACAAGTGCTCAGTTTCACTCATAAGAGAGAGAAAAATAAAAGCTACCGTGAGATATCAATTCTCACAATCAGATTGGGAAAAAAACAAAAGCTGACAACAAACTCTCCGCTGAGGTTGTGGGCAGACAGACACACACATTACTGCTGGTGGGAAAGCAAAATGCCATAACCGCTACTGAAGGGAATTCAATAATATCTAACAAAATTACATATGTATTTACTCTTGATCTAACAATCCTACTTCTAGGAATCTATCCTGAAGACACATCTTCTCAAACATGAGAGAAAACAATGTTCAAAGTTCTTAACTATGGCATCCCAAATGTCCACTAATAAGAAACTGGTTTGGATTAACTGTGTGTGCTACAGACAGCCACAACTGAGTACTATGGAGCTATAAAGCAGAATGACAATCACTGTGAACTAAGAAAAATATTTCCTGGAAATCACTTCTTGAGCGAAAACAGAATACAGAATGGTATATATAGAATACTTCTCTGTAGCAGAAAGGGTAATAAAAATACATACAAAACATTAACCCGTTTTTAGAAAAGAAACACAAAGGAAAAAATCTAGAGATTAATGATAACAGTTACCTACAGGAAATAGCTATGAATAGGGTATAAGGGAGAAAATGGGATCAAGACTTTGGAGTAGCTTTTTTAAAACATAGTTTTAACTTTTAAACCATACAGATGTTTTACATATTCAAAAATTAAACTTAAAAAATGTGAAGAGTAAATCCTAGAAACAGAAATAGAAACAAATTAATTGTATATCAAATTGCTAACATAAAGAACTACTTTCAATAATTTTTAAATTTTAAACTTCAGTACTATGGTATATATTTACGGGCAAAGAAAAAGCAAAGAAATTTTAAATTTTACTCAATCTCTTTATTATTGATAGTAATATTGACATTATAATTTTATGACATATATTTTATATGTATGTATTTATCAAATAGTAAATATATTAATATAATTGGAAGCCAAGATTTTCCCTATAATGAAAAGAGATAAAATATAAATACAGGGACTGCCCTGGTGGTGCAGTGGTGCATTGGCCTGCCAATGCAGGGGACACAGGTTCGAGCCCTGGTCCGTGAAGATCCCACACGCCGTGGAGCAACTAAGCCCATGTGCCACAACCACTGAGCCTGCGCTCTAGAGCCCGCAAGCCACAACTACTGAGCCTGTGTGCCACAACTACTGAAGCCCGCATGCCTAGAGCCCGTGCTCCACAACAAGAGAAGCCACTGAAATGAGAAGCCCACGCACCGCAACTAGAGAAAGACCACGTGCGGCAATGAAGACCCAGCGCAGCCAAAAATAAATAAATAAATATTTTTTAAAAAAAATATATATATACATATAATCGAAGCAAAAAGACAAAAGTTCTAAACTACTAAATTTTGACTAGAAATATCTGCATGAACTCATGATTTCTAACATACTTTTATTTATTGAAGCATAATATACATCCTGAATGCACTCATGATTTTACATACCCGCGCGCACACACACACACACACACACACACACATATTTCCCAGAAGAAGCAACACTCCAGCAGCAAGCATGCTTTCTACAGTCTAATACCTGCTATAAGAAACCAGGGATTTTTAAAGAAAGGGGTGATTCCCAAATGTTCAAACAAGAGAGGTACAAGGTGAGCCTATGACATGCTGTTCTAAATGGCACAGAAGCACTAATGGGGTCACGTCAAAAGCACACAGCACCTGGCAGAGGAGGCTGGCTCTCCCCGGGAAAGTCTGAAAAAATGTCAACATCAAGAAGATCGATGACTACTATGGGTTCTAAGAAATTAAATTAGAAAAAAATTAATCCATGAGTCCACAGTGATACTAAAGAGGTGTGGTGGGAGGGAGGGAAACAGGAGGGAAGGAAAGTTCTTTTTATAGAGGAATACCAATAAATGTAAGTGGAATGACAGAATTAGAAAAATCATGATTTTGCAACCCCCATTGTAAAGGCCATCAAAGTATGCTTAAAACCAAAGGACATAGGAGTGTTGGGGAACTGGATATTCGTAAAGTGCCTAATAAATACTCCACAGGTTACTAAACAATTACAAAGGCAAAAAAAATAATTTTGGAAATGATCTGGCAATTCCCATGCACTCAGGTGGGACACCCTGACGTTGTGCCTCCCCAAGTGACGCAGTATGAAGGACACAAGGATGGACGCTTAATCTCAACCTAAGAACTCACACTTCCACAGTTTACGTGAAATACAAGGAGTGAAGGAAGGTGTTAAATAGAACCAAGGGGAAACAATCAGACAAACTTTAAGAGTGGGACACTTTATGAGAACACTGGCGTAGACTCTTCAAAAAGTTACTGTCATTAAAAAAATAAAGGAGGGGGTGAGAAAGAGTATTTGTTCTAGATGAAGAGACTAAAAAGACAGAACCAAACGCATCATGTGAGGATAGGATCCTAGTTTGAAAAGGGAAAAAAAAGCATATAGATGAAATATGTTTTGGGAACAATTAGGGTAATCTGAATAGGAACTATATATATTATTTAAGATTTATGAATTTTCTCAGGTGTGACAAAGATATTGGTAAATATATGTGATAAAGATATATAAAAATGTCTATTTCTAGAAGATTCATGTTTAAGCATTTATGGGTGAAATGTCATAATGCAGCAGGTTTCAAATGGTTCAGAAAATAAAAGTAGAGCAATAGAGACAGAAAGACACTGAGACCAAGATCACCCAACTGCGGTTAGAAAGAGTCCAAAACTGACTAAGAGGGACAGAGAGAGAGAAAGACCCATAGACCAACCAAGCGGAGCAGGGGGACACACACCTGGCCAGAGAGACAGAGACTAAGACCCACAGAAACAAGGAGACAGCAAAGGTGGCAAAATGTCAGTAACTGTTGAATCTACCCAGGGAGCATATGGTTGCTGATTGTACCATTCATTTAACTTTTCTGAAAGCTTGAAATTTTTAGAATGGGGAGGAGGAAAGTGAATCTCAAGAAAAAAATGAAAACACATGAACCTGGCTCCCTATGACACTACAAGCATTTTACTGACAAGGACTATGTCTCATTGATCTTTGATTTCCTGGTTTTCCACATTTAATATGGAGTGATCAGCAGATGCTTATAGAAAACACAACTACTAATATTTCTGGAGCCCTGAACACATGCTGGGCAGTACAAAGAGCTTTCCATCCTTGAAGGTATCAGATCCTCGCACCACACCTGAGGGAGGTACTATTCTTACCTCCATGTTATCAATGAGGGAATTCGGTATTGGAGGTGAAATTATTTCTCCAGGCCACAAAGCTACCAGTGGCCAGGCAGAGTTTCCAGCTGTTTGACTCCAAAGCCTCCAACTGACTTTTGTGTGCTAGTGCAGTAGGTTCTCAAAATTTAATGTGCATAATAAATATTTACCCGGGAAACTTTTATAAAATGCATGTTCCTGGGCCCCTCCCACAGGTCTGGGAGGGAGCTAAGGCAGGTGCATTTTGAGGAGGCACCCCCGGGTAACTCTGATGCCAATGGTAAACAGACCACATTTCAAGACAGGCTGCTAAAGGGCCTCACAGAATGGCAGAGGGCAGGTTCCAGAAACCCATGGGAGGGTTTGGAGACAACAGTGCACACGTGACTAGAGCAGCCAGTAAAATGTGACTAGAAAAGGTTTATTTTTAATAAAATAATACAATCTTCACAACAAAATTCAAAACACTAAAGACAGATGAGGTCATTTTACTCCTACACCATCATAATGGACAACGGCAATGAAACAAAATGGTGTGTGAACACCTCAACCCTGAGTTACAGAGTTTTGTGAATATTGTGATTTCTGATCACTTATAAGTTGATATCAATCAATATTTGATATCTTCTAAGAGAAATTACATTTTGGTGATTTAATTTTTTTTCTTTAAAAAGCAAGTTTCATTTCAAGGTTACCTTTGTTTCAGGCCAAAATGGTATCAGAGACACACATTTTCTAACTTCTGAATTAATCGTACAGAAAAGAATAAACATGGACCTTGTAAAGAATCCTATAGAGACAAGAGACTTGTAAGTCAAACACATAACAGAAGTTGAATGATTCCTGAGCTTTGTTTCAAGATCTTATATTTATTGGTAAAAAGAAAAGTTATGTTTTTGGTTTATAGATTATGCATATTCAATTCTTATAGTCAAAGCAATACTGAATTAATGCCTAACCTCTAACATATTATCAAATTTAAAATAAACATTAAAAGTCAATGCCATCGATTTATCAACCAAATAAATACACACCTTTCCTTTTCTTCAAAGGTTTTGTTTGACTCTGACAGAACCTCTTGTTGAGAAATACAACTCGTTAATTTATTGAATTCGAACTAACGTCTCCCTTTGGCTTTCCCAGCACATAGAGACTATAAAAGCACCCTTTACACATGATAATTATCCTACTGACCCACCCTAAAGACATTTATTTTCGAATCCCTATTCTTATTGTAATCAAGTACTTTTTTTCATGTGCTGATCCATCCACAGTCTATTAGGCTATTACTTTTAGGACCAACTACAAAAAGTTCACAGTCAATAGCCAAAGACCAAAGCTTACAAAAATAGGGGACCCTTCACCTGAATATTAATACCAAATGGGCATACTGTGAATTTATTAATATTTAATTCAATCAATCATTGGCTATATTAAAATGGATGTTTCATTATGAAACATGTAATTTCCCTTAAATAGGTCTGCTACTTCCACCCAGACCATAAAGACTGGGAAACACTGCTTGTCTACTGCTTCCAAAAAGTGACATCCCGATAAAAAAAAAAAGAAATCTGTCCCACTCTTCCATATTCTTAACTCTCCATACTACTAAACAGGAACGTGTGATGGACGCGTGGGGGTAACTTCTCTCTCTACAAAAGACAACAAGGTCCACAGCATCACCCAAAAACCAGGGTCTAAGTTCTAAGTAAACTTCTTAATGTAATAAGTATCTTAAGCATCAAACTCTTTTACTTCTGGAAAAGGGCCAGCCAGCTTGTAATTCTAATTAGCTAAGAAGTAGCATACTTTCTGCTTATTTTCATCTGAGACAAACATCTGCGGCAGGACAGAAATTTATAACATGCCTCTTATAATTTGCAACTGGAGTTTGCCTGTATAAATCACTAGAACCAAGAGCAGTATGAAGGACGGAGCAGAATTCAAGGAAGCCGAAACACAACGTAAATCATTCAGATTAAAAAAAAAAAAATTTACCGTATCTCCCCTGGGGATATTCTAGAAGAGGAAAGAGACCGAGTTCAGCCTGGCGCACATCTGGGTAATGAGACCCCTGTCGGGCTGTCTGCTCTACCTGCCCAGATGTGAGCTCTTGGCAGCCACGTTTTCTGTTTCTGCTGTTTGTCCCTGCTCTCTAGTCACAGAAGAGGACACCCGAACCCGAAACAGGCCAACAGGCTAACTCCTTGGGAATTGAGAACTGACTAGAACTGTAGTCTCTGCCTGGACTGGTCTCTGGAGGAGAGGGAAACTATTCCTGAGCTGTGCTGTGGCCACTCTTCCCATACACACTTGGTGGCACACACAGCCAGAGAGAAGGTTCTCTGGGTTCCTGGCAATTTTCTACTTTCTTGTTCTACACTATTTACGAGGCCTGGCTCCATTCTTTGGCTTCTAATTGAGACACACGTAAATTCTTACAACAAATTCAGTAATTCGTGTTTCAGATGGTTTCTGTCTCTTGCAACCAAACAGTCCAAATTAATACAATAGGTAAACAGGGTACTGACCACTCTGGTTTCTTATTTCACAAGAACTGCAGGAAAACCAAATATTCCCTTCTATTGGAAATTAACCAAGAGTTATTCCACTGACCATATGAAAGGAACCTTTCTATAATGAGAGAGGCAATATAAAGGTGAGGTCCAAACCCAGAATTTACAGTTTAGGCAGAGACATTAGGAAAGGAGCAGTTAAGGGAGAGAAAACTGAAAATTGATAAATAATAGTATAGCAATAAGAAGAAGAAGAAAAAGGTAATATTTATTGAGTGCTTACTATGTCCAGGCACTCTTCTAAGTGCTTAGATGTATTAACTCATTTAATCTTCAAAAATGAATAACCACTCTATAAAGTAAGAATTAGTATTATCCCATCGTAAAGAGGAGAAACCTGAGGGACAGAGAAATTGAACGGCCTGCCCAGAGTTACAAAGTGCCACAGACAGGCACAGAATCCCACACTTTCAACCACTGTATCTCCCACTGCTCTCTGTTGAAGCAAAGGCAGAGGGAGCAGAAAGTCCAAAGAAAGTCGCAAGACCTCTTCATCCTAGATACCTGAAATTCAGTAAAAACATCAACTGTCCAGCAATCCAACGTCTGACTGCAATGAAAAAATATAAATATGACCTATGAGTCATGAAATAGACTAGTTCTAAAGGGTAATAGTTACTCTCCAACATATTTGCATAGTACATGTCTAAAATAAAGTTACTGATGAAACAAACTCAATCGATATGAAGGGTTTTTTTGTTTTGTTTTCATTTTTGTTTGTTTTTAGAAGGAAGAAAACCAGATAAATTCTACTGGCAGCTAAAAATCACCACTAGCTGAGGGGGAAGACAGAACTAAAAGAAGCAGGTATAGTAGTACTCCAGTAGTGCAAGTTTATTCAACATTGATTTCAAATAGCACTATACAACCCAACAGTCTAGGAAGCATCTCTGTATTACAGTAGAGGATAAAAACTAAGGCTAAAATGCTGTACTCTGTCTAAAGGCAGGTAAGTGTTTAATCCAAAGCTGGATAATAAGAAAGGACACTAGTGCTTACAGGTATGGACGGATACACACCCTAAGGGTACTGGGTAAATGTTACTGAATTTGTCACTTTTCTTCTTTGGTCTTAACAACTCTAATCATTCAGCAATATCATATAGGTTTTTTAATATCTCTCATGCCTCTATGTGTAAAACATATGGTTTCTTTTTCATCTTCTTATACAGTTTGCTTCATCTTTTTATACAGTTAAACATCTTCATCTTTTTGCCGAAAGTGTATCACAATACTATATAAATAACAAATTTTTATTTTTCCACTTTTCTGAAGGCATATAAATGCAGTGTCTTTTTTCTAAATTGTTGCTGTTTACTTACTATTCACAGCTAGGAACATTCATGTTTAAAGATTTGCTACAATCGCAATTTTAAACTTTTACCAATAATTAACAAAGACCCAAAACCGAACATTCAATGAATGTTTTTACTACTTCTAGGCACTTTTTTTCCCTGATGTCTCTAACCTTATTTTTAGCTTTAGCTGGCCTGCACTATCAGTTATCTTTTTTCATACAATGTTTCCTTCTATCAACCACTAGGGTGTAGAAAAACATGGGTGGAAGTTAATCTACTTTTTGGGTTAATTTGTGTTTTGATGCTGGAATAGAAAATAAGATTCAATAAAGTAAGCATTCTTCTCACTTAGGATCTCATTAGATCTTAAAATTTTCTATTTATACCAGCACGTGAATTCTTTCCCTTAGATGAAAGATCCAAGTTGGCTGGTTTGTTTTGGTATCAACCAAAACAAGTTACTAGTTATTAAAACTAACAACTGGAACATCAGCTTTTATAGATACCAAACACAGCACAAAGAGATTAAAGTGCTTTATTAATATCTTTAACCCTTACTCAACCACCAAGAATTCGGTAGACAGTAGAATTATCCTTAATCTATAAATCATTTTTTTAAAAGCACACAGAAATAGTCCTCAACTTACATATGGTTGTATATCATGCTAAATATGTAGAACACTTACTCAAGTAAAATAGTCTATGAAAACACTCATTGTTTTTTATTTCCTAAGCTTTCTGAAAATGTCATATAATTTTCTTAAAATGATCATTGGTAAATTTTAAAATTAATGTATAATTGAGCATTATATCTGACTTAGGAATTGAAATAGCTATTTCCCGTCTGAAAAAAAAAGAAAGAATGAACTGTTGGAATTAGAATAAGAAGAAACTTGCATACTTACCAGCTTCTCAATTTCTGACTCAAGATTCTGTATACAATCAAGTTTTCTCTTGCGACAGCGCTGTGCAGCAATTCTGTTTTTACTTCTTCTCCGAATATCATGGATGCAATCCAGTTGTTCTGGAGTCAACTTGTGCATTTTCAACAAGGATTGAAAATCATTTCGAGAGAGCGAAATTATTCGTTGTGCATTAAATGGTAGTTTTACCTAGAAGGTGAAATAAACGTTAGTAGTTGCTGTATTTTGTAGTTTCTACTTAAATCTAGGAAGAGAAAGATATGCACCTATGTTTTCCAGAGAACTTCATTTAGACGTTAAAAAAAAAAAAAAAGACCCCTATTTCCAATTTCTATACAATTCTTTAAAGACTGATAATTTAATTGATATTCCGATTCTATTTTAGAGAGGGTTCAGAAGACAAGTAAATTGAGAAGCAAATTTTTTTCAGCAAATCAAACATTATCAACACAAATATTAATGTATTTAAGATGAAAAAACAGAATTTAAATTACTTTACTAGGGCATGTTAATAACCCATAGTGGGCTTCCCTGGTGGCGCAGCGGTTGAGAATCTGCCTGCCAATGCAGGGGACACGGGTTCGAGCCCTGGTCTGGGAAGATCCCACATGCCACGGAGCAACTGGGCCCGTGAGCCACAATTACTGAGCCTGCGTGTCTGGAGCCTGTGCTCCACAGCAAGAGAGGCCGCGATAGTGAGAGGCCCGCGCACCGCGATGAGGAGAGGCCCCCGCTTGCCCCAACTAGAGAAAGCCCTCGCACAGAAACGAAGACCCAACACAGCAAAAAAAATAAATAAATAAATAAATAAAAAATTAAGAAGTGTTGTAAGAAACGTTTAAAAAAAAAAAAAATAACCCATAGATATCTTTAAGGCTCTTTCTAAAGTATTTTTAATGTATTTTTACCCAAACCAAAAAAAAAAAAATCTATTTTATTCTTTGATTTATATTACTGTGTAGCACTGATTTAATACTGGTATATTAACACTAGTAATTTCTAAAGCATTTCAGAAAATTTATTTTTCTGTCAGGAAAATGGCAGTTTCACATAACTCATTTCACTTGCCAATGTAGAAATGGTTAGAAAAACCTTATGAATATTTTAAAGTCATTTTCAACATACTTAAATTTGAAAAAAATAAGAAGATAATTTAAAAACATAACAAAACTGTGGGACAGTTTAATTGTATTAATTATCAAAAACACAAATGAAACATTGGTCAGTTTCTGTGGTAACTTAGTCTTTCAAGCTGACAGAAATTAGTTACACAAAATACTCTAAAATTTCTTAAAAGTTTTATTTTTAGCATTCTTTTCACAGTTCCAAACACTGGATTTATAAATATCATATAAAAATCTATAGATGTAACTCACGCATACATATTACTTCTTAAAATTAAACCACCAATCACCTCCTTCCACAGCCAAGGGGAAAAAAAACCTCTTTCAAACTATGTCATCCAACAGCTATCAAACCAAAGAACATGATAAAGAACTAACATGCCCTTATTATTACTGGAACTATAGTAATGTTTTACAAAAAAGCATCTATCAAATACAAACATTTGTACACAAAGTATACAGATCAAGCTTAGTATGATTAATACCATACCATCTACACGTAATTCATGGTAAATTATTAAGACATTCTTTAAATTAATAGATGAAATAACTAAGGGAAAATAAGAAAAAAATTCATAGCTCTGAGAAAATAGTGTAAAGAAAACTCTGTGGGGGGAGAAAGACTGCGATTGACATATACACACTACTATATAAAAAATAGATAACTAATAAGAACCTATTGTACAGCACAGGGAACTCTACTCAATACTCTGTAATGACCTATATGGGAAAAGAATCTAAAACAGAGTGGATATATGTATACGTATAACTGATTCACTTTGCTGTACAGAAACTAACACATCATTGTAAATCAACTATACTACAATAAAAATTAATTTAAAAATTATTAACTAGTTCTGTACTCAAATAAAAAAGAGGGGTGATAAAAAAAGAAAGAAAGAAAGAAAACTCTGGATCAGAAGCCACATTCTTACAACCAGTCACTGCTAAGTCATTGCCAAGTGACTAGTCCCACGTCTAGACATCCACGTGGCAGTGAGTAAGACTGAATATATGCTGTATTTAACCAAAAGTTATCACATAATGCTATAGAGTCATTTTTCTTTTTCCTCTCGGGACCTGGCATTTGATTTAAACAGTTAAACAGCCAATGTGTGAATCCATAACCTGGTTAACAAAATAAATACACCTACTTGAAATAAATGAACACAGAAGTCCTTCAAACGTCATCACACACTCCTGGTATTTATCATATGGTTGTATAATTAACTGTGTATGGGTTTCCTCCTCCCTCTCTGAGCCGGCTCACATCCCCAGTGATGCGACAGGAGCTGACACATTAATCCCAATTAACAGTGGTAAAACAATGACTTAACAACACACTCATTTTCCGCTCACCTCACATTCTTGTTCTCTGGCTGAACAGGGTTCACTGTCTCCTTCGGTATCCGTCTCAGAGTCGTCTCCCAAGCTAATCACACAAGCGTAGGGACAAGGTTCCTGTTGGGGCTCTGAAACGTAGTCATCGTTTCCAATTTCCAAATTGCTAGAACAGCCTTCGGTACTCAGAGTACTTATGAAAGGGCAGTTGACAGAACTCAGTGTTGTGAAAGTCCTCTGACCCGGTTCTGGGCTGTCACTAATCCTGATACCTAACCAGGGACATTCAGACCGTTTCTGGGAGTAGATCTGTTCTGAGCCATCTTTGGCCACGGCAGGTGATAACTGCATTTGGCAAGGAGAGTCCGTGCTGCAAATGTCACTCCAGAAGCCTTTCGCTAGGTGTTCTGCCACTTCTCGTTCCACGCTACTCAGATCACTCGAGGCGAGGTTACTATCTTCCCTGGGGCCAGAGTCAGATTTCAAATCTTGACTCTCACTGAAAGTTTTCTCTTCTCGAACATCTGAAGCTGACAAAGGCTTTTCTGTTAACACTGTCGTGTTTTGCATACCAGCAAAATTCAAGTCACCATACTGGTCATACGTGTGTAAAAGAGACAGAGAATAGAGCCCATGGGGATCTGTAGAACTGGGGGGAAAAGGAGTCGCTTCTGTTTTTCCTGATGGGCACTGAGAAGCAGGATCTTTCTTCTTGGTTTCTTCATGTTCCATTGCTAATTTTCTTTCTTCACATTTTAAAATCACCTGCAAATCTGCACAGTCCTGGATTCCTCCTAGACACTCATTTTCGGACGTCTCATTTGGCTGAACAGAAGAAGTGTGAATGTCTTTGACACTGGATTCCACAGTACGGACTCTGTCAGTTCCAAACGCTTTTTGGAATTTTCGGTATTTGGGGCATAAAGATGGCAGAGCCAGAGCAGCACCCTTTTCTAAGCACATGGATTCACATGTTTGACTAGCACTGTCTTGTAGAGGAGGAGATACTTTGGCACTGCCTTGATACCTACGGAGTTTACAGTGAGGAGTCTGAACATTTTTATTTTCCAAAATTTCCTCCACCTCATCAATTTCTAAATCCCTCTGGTCCAAAAGTGAAAATTTAAAATCTGGTTTCTGACAGGGTGATGAGAAGCATTTTTTTCTTGGACATTCTTGCTGGTCTGCAGTGGAGTCCAAAAACTTGTATTTGAGAAACTGAAAGCAGGATTCCTCAATATCAGGTACACCTAAAAATTCCACACACTTGTACACTTCATCCACATTGTCCTTACTTAGTATCAGTTTAGCAGTGTAGGCAAACTGAATTAAAGGTTCAAATCCTTTAACTGTCACCTGTTAATATACAAAACAAAAACAAATGCATCACATGAAAGCTGTCTAGTAGATAAGTACAAGAAAAGTAGGAGGGTGGCAAGAGAGTAACCTCTGCAATATTTACAAAACGGGTATTTTAATTTGGTAAGAAAACATATTCTTCTAGGAAATGTAAAGCTAAGGGAATCTTGAAAAGCATGCTTCTCACATCTTGTTCATTGGGACCACACCCTTCACTTTATAGACTCCACCCTTTTTATGACCCATGGAGTATGATTTACTCATATGAGGTAAAGATATAAACATTACCACAATTTTCCACATAGCTGAAAGAAATCATCTATGGAATAAAGCAACATGGATACAATTTGCAACACATAGTCAAGTGCCAGGTGTCTGTTGCCATCCCAGCCCCATGTGGTCACTATAATCCAAACAACTATAAACTACAACTGCTATAAACTACAAAAGCGAAATTTTCAAGGATGGAAAACAATATATCCAAGGCACTTAAAGTAGTCCTGGTCCACGGTGAATGCACAGTAAATGCTAATTATTATCTTTATTTCATGCCAAAAATTTCTAATAAAATTTTTAAAGACTCAGATTTTAAAAATGATCTAAGTGAAGGTCTAAAACTCGTGCCCAGTACTGTTTTAGCAAAGACTCATGGACTCTAGGTAATAAAACTTTTCAGCAGAAACTTGCACATTTACACTGAACCTGCCTCTGCAAAGTGCGGGGCAAATGAAACCTACTGTAGGGCAGGGAAAGCCTCATTCTGGGCTCAAAATACAAAATTAATTTTAAAACACTGAATTCCTATAAGAGTGATCAATATATAATTTTTTTGTGATCTTCTTAAAATACTGCTAAACTGGGAGTACTTAATTAGCTTTTACATGGCTAAAATAAAAAATAGCAACAATACTGGTGAAGATGTGGAGAAATTGGATCACTCATGTATTGCTGGTGGGAATGTAAAATGGTGCAGCCACTTTGAAAACCAGTTTGGTAGTTTCTTAAAAAACTAAACATGCAACCATCCTACGTCCCAGCAACTGCACTCCTGTTCTTTTATGTCAGAAAAATGAAAACCCATGTTTGTACAAGTGCTCACAGCAACTTTATTTGTAACAGCCAAAAACTGGAATCAGCCTGATTTCCTCCAGTAAGTGTATAGCTAAATAAAAACTGGTACAGCCACCCTATGGAATACAGTAAAAAGGAACACACTACCTGATGCATACAACTTTGATAAATCTCAAAGGAATTATGCTAAGCGGAAAAAGGCCAATCCCAAAAGGCCACATACTATTATGATTCCATTTATATAACATGTTTTAAATGACAAGACTTTAGAAAAGGACAGATTAGTGGTTGCCAGGGATTAGGAATGGAGCAAGGGGGTAAGGGAGTGCAGACAGAGGGCAGGAAGGAAGTGGGTGTGATTATAAGAGGGCAACACAAGGGATCCTCGGGTGGGTGCTGAAACTGTTCAGACTGTGGTGGTGGATACATGGACCCACCCAGAAAATTAAACTGTATAGAACTTCATACACACAATTTAGTACAAGTAAAACCAGGGAGGTCTGAATAAGATGGGTGAACTGTATTACTGTCAGAATCCTGGTTGTGATATTGTACTATAATTTTGCAAGATGTTACTAATTAGAAGAAACTGGACAAAGTGCAACAAGGGATCTCTCTGCATTGTCTTACAGCTACGTGTGAATTTATAATTATCTCAATAAATATTTCAATTAAAAATTTTTCAAATAAGTTAAAATAATCAAAAGAGGCTTTTAAGACAGTTACACAATGACCTTTTCAATCTGCAACTATGATGAAACACTTCAAATATTTGAAAATTTATGATTTACACTCAAATTAGAAGGAATGAATGCATATACACACACATGCATGCATATACCTTCCCTTCCATGCACATGAATCAAATTTTTCTCTACTTGGAAAGTCATATTAAGTAATTTGAAACTACAGACCATAATAAGGATATCTCCATTATGATACGTGATGCTACTTTTTAAAAAACAATGGCTAACCTATAGTTGGCCCTTCCTGTCGTTGTCTTGGTTACCATATTATTTGCTCTGACCTCTGCCACAGAACTGACCTTTTTATTCCCCAAACTGTAGCTACAATTTCCTGTATGTTCGCACGGCCAGCGATAAGCTCAACTGTAGACTTAGTGTCATCACAGAGCAGCCCACACACACCTGTCGTACACAGAGAAGTTCTACATACTTTGTCCAAATTCCTTTTAACAACTTCTAATGTGTGTCCCAATGCCACAAGGCTCAGCATTCTTCTAGCTGTAGTTACTAATGAAATCAAGCAAGCTGTTATAAGAGTCAGTGTATACCCAGCACTCCTGCCCAGAGAGAGGTCTCTTGGAGGCAGGATGGTAACAAGGGCTTAAATATCTAGGTGTGTGAGCTCCACAACAGGCTGGTGGGCGAAAGGTGTGTAAGAACAAGGCTCTATAAGTATGACACAAAATCACCTTTCTTCTACCAACGCATAGCCACAATCTCAAGAAGAAAGGGAGAGAAAGAACACTTCTAGAGTACCTAACAGCCACATGTAGACAAAACGAGGAGGCTGGAATGCATAATCTTCTGGTTTCCTCCAAATTCTAAAATCCTTAGCTAACAGCTGCTTGAAAAACTAATAGATCTGACAACTCTGACTCATAGTGAAAACAATAACACTGAACATCACAGGCAGGCTGTCACGTGCAACTCACTCCCAACCCATATCCATGAGGGCGGGTCCTAGAGAAATGGATGTTTTAGAGAACCCTAATCCCTGTCAGTTTCCCATCACAGGAGAAGGTCCGAAGGGAGAGAAGAGCACACGGTATGGCCTCTCCCAGCATGACCTCTCTGAATGTCTGTAATCCACTGGCTGGGTCCTTTCATTAAAAATAACAATGGCTTGGGAATTCCCTGGCAGTCCAGTGGTTAGGACTCTGTGCTCTGCCGAGGGCCTGGGTTCTTTCCCTGGTAGGGGAACTAACATCCCACAAGCAGCACAGCACAGCCAAACAAACAAACAAACAAAATTACAGGGGGTCAAGTTATTCAACTGCTCAACAAACATTCACGCACATCCAAAGTTAATCATTTTACGTGTAAAACAGCATCATTTCTATGAAGAAAGTTAAAGCCATGTGCTGTGGCACAAGCCGGGAACTGCTCCTCGGCCTGAGGACGGGGGAGACTGGGTCTTCTTTTAACTTTATAAACCAGGAGAGATTTAATTAAGTTAAACTGCAATCAGGACGACCTCTCCTACCTCTTCGGGCAGAGTGATGCGCAGCTCGGCGTCGGCCTGGCCCGCGAGCCTGGAGCGGAAGTAGGCGCTGCAGGCGGCCAGCACGGCGCGGTGGGCGCGGAAGGGCCGGCCCTCCACCAGCACCGTGACGTCGCACAGCACGTCCTTCCGGCGCTGCTCGTCCAGGCTGCGCAGCACGTGGCCGCTGTGCACCGACGACTCGTAGGCGAACACCGCGTTCTCACCCAGCGACATTCTGCGTCACAGGTGGCGTCGGGAGGGTCCGAGAGAGCATGCTTCTGACGGTCATTAATCCTGCCAAGACACAGGCCAGGTGTCACTCGCAGAAAACCTTGGTGAAGAGGTTTGTTAAAGTGACACTAGCAAATAACGATTAAAATACTCATCACTAAAACCCAACTGAAAACAACAGCCTCTCGAGAGCCTGGAAGCATTTATTCACTTTACCTCACTTAAAATTGGTTCTTGATAAGCAGTTTTTCTAACTAATTTTAGGAAAAATGTTCTTAGGGTGAGGGAGGGAAGACCTTTTTGAAGCAAGGATTTCAGGGCTCTCTGAAAATGAGACATTTTGTACGGAGAAAACAGCTCCAAAGAGCACACAGGGCGGCCGAGAAATTTCTGGGTGGCATCCCAATCCTGTTGCTTTAAGACATTAATGGGCGTGTGTACAGATCACCTGAGGTCACACTTTGGGCTGGGACTGAACAGTGGAACAAGCATATGGCACTCCACATTCTCCATGCCCCATTCCCCAACATCTGACAGCAGGTAGGAGGGCTTGGTGCTTCAGAACAAGGGGCACATCCTACGAAAGGTAAAGTCCCTCCAACATGAAGAAGAAAAGGACTTCCCTTGATTGAAAGCCTCAAATCTGTCAGGCCAGATCTTAGTAATGAGTCTTTTTCACATAACAAGCCTTACTTGACACGACAAAATGTAGGCAACAAATAGGACTACTCCACCGTTAAGAACATGGTTTACCACACACAGAAACTCTTGGTTTTCTCAAAAATGCTAAAACATAAGAGAAAGTTATCAAAAATGTATATTTTAAAAAATACATAATAACATACAGTAGCCTCCAAACTTTTTTTGATCCATACATACTACTGGCAAAAAAAAAAAGGGCAGCCCCAATATATGTATGTTTGTCCATATATTTCAGACGTGTACCATTCTTATATATTACATATGTTATAAAACACACAGAGGCGGAACGTAAGAGGTTGAAAGAGAAGCTCTAATATTTTCTTCCGGCCCCCAATGGCCAGCAGAGAGCACCCCGAGGTGTGTGTACACACCCCACCACGGCATGGCAACCCCAGTGGAGGCTGAAAAGCTCCTCACGGGTCATCCCTGTGTCGTTCGCTTTTGCTCTTCTGACACCTTATTCACTGCCTGAAACGTGAAGGTCCACAAATGTTCAGTGACTGAATAAATGTTACTGTTTTCAGTTCCTATACTCCAAACAAAAATGAAAGGAGAAGTACGAACTACTAAAGTTCATACAGACCAGGCCCAAATCATGGGTGAATTCCACCTCAAAGACAGGGTGTCTTAGTAACAAACACATGAAGTGCATCCATGAATTCCACTTATGTGTTTATTTTTAAGGTGCTCATTATAGCTGAAATGTTAGGTTCCTCAGAAATAGTCAACTACAGTAAAATCTCTCACTATGTGGTTAAACTCTACCGAAGGTCAAGGAATCACAACCTATCATTTACTGATTCAGCATACCACATGAAATCATAGCAACTCCAAAATCATGTCCTAGGACTAACTCGACTTTTGGGTTGTGCCCATAGGAAAGGGTAGTAAATTCCCTTTAGCAATGGGTCTTAATATTTCATCTATCAACACAAGGAATTAGTGTTAAGAGTAGGGGGGAGGAACCATCATTCAAAGAAATTATGTATTTTGTGTGTGTGGTACCACACAGACCACTGCCCTCCACTTTATCTGAAACTGTATACCCTCCCCAGCCAAGCCCGATTCAACAGCTGACCACATGCCTTGCTATGTCTCTGCACAAGTCTCCAGCCTCCTTATTTTTTCCTAGCCTCTGCCTTGCAAACCCTTAAAACTATACAAATCTTACCCTCCTACTCTGTTGGTGGTAATGTAAATTGGTGAAGCCACTATGGAAAACAGTGGGGAAATTACTCAGAAAATTAAGAATAGAAGTACCATATAATCCAACCATTCCACTTCTGGGTATTTATCCAAAAAATATGAAAACACTAATTGGAAAACATATACACACCCCCATGTTCAATGCAGCATTATTTACAATAGCCAACATACGGAAACAACATAAATGTCCATCAATGGATGAATGGATAAAGATGTGGTATATATATACAATGGAATACTACTCGGCCATAAAAAAATGAAATCTTGCCATTTGCAACAATACAAATGGACCCTGAGGGTATAACGTTAAGTGTAAATAGTCAGATGGAGAAAGATAAATACTGTATGATCCCACTCATATATGGAGTCTAAAAGAAAACATAACAAACAAAAACAAAATAAAATTTGTATATACAGAGAATAGACTGCTGGTTACCAGAAGGGAACAGGGTTAGGGGTGAGCAAAATAGATGAAGTGGTCAGCTGTATGGCTGGTGATGGATGGTAACTACAGATTTGGTGGTAAGCACTTTGTAATGTACATAGATGTGGAATTATAATGGTAAACACCTGAAGGTTATATAATGTTTATATACCAATTTTACCTCAGTTAAAAAAAGCTATATTGAAAGACACTGAGGAGCACCTAAATAAATGGAGAGATGTGTTCACATAAAACAGAGACCAATGCCTATACCTTCACTCTAGAGCTGCAGTTAGCCCACATGTGTTTGTGTGGCCCACTGCCACCAGTTTGCTCACTACTCGCCTCAAATTCAAGAGAGAATTTACTCTTGGCTCAACCCCCCTGTTGAGCCGTTTTGTGTGACGGGTTACCTCTTAAGTTCATGGTCAGCTTGCAGATTTGGGCCATATGCCAACACCAAGTTCCATCAGCTGCAGCTGAGAATCAGGCAGTAAAAGCCACCCGGGACGACCCCTCTAAGAAGGGTCAGTCTCCCTTAAAGCGGACTGATCTTGCTCCCACCAGAAACCTGGGACTCATCGCTGACACCTCCCACACTCGGCCCCAGTGTCCAATCTCTTACCGAGACCTGGTGCCTCGGCCTCTTACAGCTGAGACCCATTTGTCTCCGTCTACACCGCCACAACTCCAGTCCAAGCCATCACACTGGCTCTTGCCTAGACAAACGCTGTTTATCCTCTTGCAATGTCTTACAAGCTCACACATGTACAAATATAGTTACATAAAATGAAAAGTGGCACAAAGTTTCATATATCAATATTTTATCCTTACTAGTGCAAAGTAGTCTAATTTCTACTCTGTTCTATTAAAAAAAAATTCCAGTTGTGATCCACTCAAATTTCAAGAACCAATAATGGACCATGACCTCATACACTGAAAACACAAGCCCACTGGCTAACAGAACAGGGTCTAGAATCATACGCTGTCTGGGTTCAAATCCCAGCTCTGCCACTTACTCACTATATGGCCTTGGACAACCTGCTTTAACCTTGCTGGGTTGGGTCTTGTTTTCCTCACCTGTAAAACAAGGATAACAGCAGCACTTCACTGGGTTGTTGTGAGGTTTACATGAAGAAAATGAGGGTAAAGGGTTGAACACAGTGTCTGGCCCAAAGCAAACAAATCATAAATATTAGCTATTAATTATGATGATAATACAAATAACAAAAGCCTCAGCCCCCTCAAGCCCCTCTTGATCCTCTCCAATTTATTCCCCTATATCAATGTCTCCCTTGCTGAAAACCCCACGTCTTCCAAATTTCTTATGATCAATTCTAAATCCTTAGCATGTCCTCCAGACCTGCCTGGTCGGGTTTTCTATTAATCCAGCCTTGCCTCAAAGCCTTTGTCTCCCTCTCTCGCTATTCTCCAGCCTGACCTTCCTTCCTTCTCACACAAAGGCATCAAGCTCCTGCTGACCTCAGGACCTCTGCACGTGCTCTCCCCACTCCCTGGACTTCTACTCTTCTGCTGGCTAACTCCTCACCTTTAGGTCTCAGCGTAAATGTCAAAACCTTGCCTGACTTGTTCTCTACCACAACTCAAGCATATAACAGAGTACCTGTCCCAATGCAGGTCCTTGCTTCTGAACAAATGACTTGGCATTTTTAGTATAAACCCAGAACCCCAATCATCTACATCTTCTTCCAAACACAGCGCAGTCAGCTATTCCAATACATAAGGGAATGATGCCGCTGAGCCAAGTACTCAGAGAAGATTCCTTGGATAGGTTTTCCAGAGTCAGGAGGAGCAAAAGGGAGGCCCAGCTCTGGGAGCAACTTGCCAAAGGAGAGCAAAGGTTGGCAACTATAAACACAGCCAATACAACTACCCAAACTTGGCTTCATTAGCATGGAGCACTACAAAAAGTTGTTCTGAAAGTCCATTTTCCTAATTCTGAAAGCCATCAAGTGGTCAATAATCCAATTTTACCAAATAACAATAACTAAGTAATGACTAAACCAGGTAAGAATGGCACACATCCTTCTAACGTCTGTCACCTTCTATCATTTTTCAAACCTAAACAGTAAGATGTAATACCCCCCCAGAGCCTGCCAGACCTAAAATTCTGTTAATTTCTTAACACCAAATTCAGATTCCTGTTACACGTGAATTTTTCTATATTCTTGGAAATAGAAACTATTGTTACAGTTCAAAATAAGGTTCACTGACCTGAGCAAACTGCTGATTCATTCAGTAATGCTGATAAAGGATGAACAGGCATTTTAAAGCTTCCTGCATCTCAATTTGGAAATAACTTCTACTCTCTGCTCAATATACACAATATAAATTTAAGTTTTAATAGTTACTTCTTAATGTTTTTGCTTTCAAAAGCATTTTTTAAAAGAAACAAGATGATGTTGCTTTATCACATTTCAATAACTTTAAAGATAATATACTTAAAAAAAACTTTTAAAATCCTGAGGTGAATATTGGATCATGGAGCCAGATCTACAATACTTCACAACAAAAATTCAGAATGAAGATGAAGTTCCACGTGTACAGAAGAGCTGGACACAGGGCACAGGGAGTAACCTAGTAGGGCACAGGGAGTAACCTAACACCAAGGATTCATATAAAAAAGACTATCATCCGAACATCCTTCATCTTCACTGAACAATGACAAACGTTCTTTCTACAAGTGCCTACCTGTGCCACATAATAAACTAGGTGCCATAAAAACACAAACAAAAGACAGTCCCTACGTTCAAGAAGAACACAACCTGGAGATGTTCAAAATGAAAATGGTACTTTGGGGTGAAAGAGATGACAATGATCTCTATAAACAACTTCCACAGGAATGTGGGCATTCCTAAAGGTATTTGCAGTAAGCCTTCAAACAAAAACTACTTTCTGGTTAATTCTCATTTAACCATAATATTCAGTTACTAAGAACGACTATTTTCAAAATAGTTGTTAGCCAAGGGGGTGCGTGTGTATGGCTGGGCATGAGAGACTGGTGACCCTGGACATCAGAAATGGCACAACAGGCAAATGTCTTGGCCTTTATATAAAGGCAGTGTCCTTCATCTGCAGCCTGGGTGAGTTCCTCCCAACTCTCCTTCTCCTTCTTTCTTGCGGCCATTTGGAATTTCTGCCTTTTTCTCCTTACTGCTTCTGCCTGCCACCACCCATCATCCTGTCAATTACTTTTGCCTCACTCAATTTCAGGGCAGGGTCTTTGGAAGACAGGCAAATTCTTCCTACCACGCCACCCTTCTTGGTTCCCTCTTTAGCTTCAAAATCTGCTAAGCCGGTACCTGTTACAATATACCCAAGATACCAACAGTTTAAGTGTTCTTAAATTAGGTGAGTCTTATCTTCTATTTTTCAAGAGGATGGCAAAGACCAAACAGTATCGTGTGTTTGCACCTTCAGTCCTTTATCTTTTCTTTAAAGGCCTTTAAAAAACATTTTTTTTTTTTTAATTTAAGGTGGAGATGCTCATAGGAAAGAATCTTTTTAAAGATAAGGGATCTCCTTGTTATCATCCCCAAGTTTGAAAGAACCTTAACATCAAAAGTTCTATGGGAGCTGAAATCACAGACAATAACTTAAATCTGCATTCTTCCAATGTTCTAAGACCTGACTTACCAGCCAGAAAGAGCCAGTAGGAATAAATCAGAACCAAGATTTGCTATTTTCTTTAATCATCTGCAGATCCTAAATATCACGCTTGTTTAAACACTGTATCTGATAATCACATTTTCTAAATCCACTTCTCTCAGCCTTATGAAAAAAAATGTTAAATATGACTGGATAAGGTACATGGATGCATATACCAAAAAAAGCTAAAGGAAAACAGAAAACATAAGTTTGAATTAAGGTAAGTAGCACAGGTGCTTATAGCAGCACCAAAAACAATGACATTGTGTTTTAAGGACTTCTACGGTGACATATGGGAAAACAACCTGACAATCTATGTTAAAATTATGTAACAAAAGATGCTATAGCTTTTTAAAAATGGAGGTGGTGGGGTGAGGGAATCACTACAATTTTTGCAGCTCATGGTTATTACAACAAATGTGAGGTTCCATAGAGAGAAAGTTGGATTTTTTTCCATTTAGTTTTCCTATTATTGAGAATTATATATTTAATCATGGACCTTGTTATACTTACTTGGTCTAATTCCGTATGTGAAATTAAGCTAAAATTATACTTAGAAGGGAGAAGTCTGAATGGTTACAGAAGTTTACAGTTGTTTATGGACTCACCTGGTAACAGATCAGAAACAAAAGGTTTTTTTCCTTCCCAAATCAACAAATTCAAATTTGTTAAATTCTGGGTAAAAGTTTAAAATAGCTTGGAAGGGAATAAAGGAAGAAAAAAGGAACACAGGAAATCCAAGTACCAGAACTAAAACAAGAGTAACAGATTCTTCTGTTATACCTTCTTACTACAAAATATTTAAGAAACAATGAAGTCTTTTATTTGTTTAACAGATCCGGCAGCTATGTGATCCTTAATAGGACTGTTACACCTCAATGGAATACGACTGTGTTGAAAACATGGAACTAGCAACTAGAATTGGCTTATCCCGGTACAGCTTATTTACTGAATTATATATTTTCTAACATGCACTTGTCAGTCACTATTTTATTTATCAACTTAGAGGTATGATTTTCCTTGAATGAACTGCACTGTTTAAAGCAGAGCATTTAATGAGTTTTGAGACTTGTATATGTGAATGAAACCACCACCACAATCAAGATAAATTTCCATCACTTCTCAAAATTCCACATGCCTCTCTGAGGTCTCTCCCTCCCTGTTCCCCTGGCTCCAGGTAACCAATGATTTGCTTTATGTCACTGTCGACCAGCGTGCATTTTCTATGATTTTTATATAAATGGAATCACACATTATGTACTTTGGCTTCAGGTTTCTTTCACTCGGCTTAATGACGATCAGGTTGCGGACATTAGATGTTTGGGTTTTTTATTGCTGAATACTGTTCCATTATATGTATGTACCACCATTTGTTTATCCATTTAATGGTAAATGGACTTTTTATTGTAATAAAGATGGACAACTACATTGTTTCCAGTTTGGGATTATTGTAATAAAGCTTCAGTGAACATCTGCATGGACATTACTTCATTTCTCTTGGGTAACTGAATACCTAGAAGCGGAGAAGCTGAGTGATATGGTGGGTTTCCGTTTAACTTCTTAGAAACTGCTAAACACTTTTCCAAAGTAACTGTATCATTTTCATTGCTACCAGCAGTGTATGACCACTCCAGCTGCTCCACCAACCTTGGTATTCTCACCAACCTTGGTATTGTCAGTCTTTTTAATCTCAGCTATCCTAATAAATATACAGTGGTACAGAGCTGTGGTTTTAGTTTGCATTTCTTGACGGCTAATGATGTGCGGCATCCCTATAAATGCTTACTGGCCATTTGTGTATCTTCTTTTGTGAAATGTCTGTTCAATTCTTCTGCCCATTTTTAACTGGGCTGTCTTCTTCTCGAGTTGTAAGAGCCAGTGTAATTTTGATTAGAACTGCAGTGAATCTACACAGCAATTTTAGGAGAACCAACATCTAACAAACTGAGTCTTCTGATGCATGAACATGGCATATCTCCCCATTTACTTAGGTCTTCTTTAATTTCTCTCAGCATTATTCTGATGCTTTTTAGTAAAGAGGGCTTGCGTATCTTTTGTTAGATTTATTCCTAAGTATTTTACGGTATTTTGTAGATACTATAAATAGATTTGTTTGTTAAACTTCATTTTCTGGTTTTCTGCTGCTACTATGTAAACATAAAATTGGTTTTTTTAATATTAACCTTAAATTCTCTGCAACCTTACTTAATTCTTATTAGTTCTGACAGTTTCTTTGTAGATTCCTTAGGATTTCTATGTACACAATCATGTCATCTGCAAATAGAGACAGTTTTACTTCTTTCCCATCTTTACACTTACTTCTTTTTTCCCCTTATTGCAACGACTGAATAGTGAGAGTGGTGAGAAAGGGCATCCTTGCCTTCCTGTAAGGAAAGTGTTCAATGTTTCACCATGAAATATGATGTTAACTGTAGGTTTTCTAAGCTGAGCAACTGATGGGCAGAAAGGGGGGTGTACTAGTTACTATCCCAGTTAACTTAGAACTCCTATAAGAAACTCAAAGGGGAAAAAAAAGCAGAGTGAAAACTTCCAACAATCCCCCTGAAGAGTAAAATTCCCCAACTCACTCAGCACCCTCATTCCCACACCACTTTCAAAGTATTCACCCCAGACATCTATAAGATCCCACAATCAGGGGCTAGAGATAAGAAGGACAGAGATTAATCATCAGAGAGCACACCTAAGACTGACTCTTTCAGAACCTCACAAACATGGCAGCTGGCTGCTCTAGAGAGCACCAGAGGTGGACAGCGCAGAATATTATTTTATAGCTTGATGGCAACCCTGCCAGTTGGGCAAATTACTTTACATCTCTCTGACAATTCCCTTTTTTTGCGGGGTGGGGAGAAGTAAGGGACAAGAATAGTACTTTTTGTTGGGAGGATCAAATGAAAGAATATACATAATGTCCTTAAGACAGTGCCTGACACATACAAGTGCTCTGTAATTGTTAACTATTATTTGAATTTGATGTTAGAAATGTTTCTGGAAACACAAAAGATCCCAAATAGCCAAAGCAATCTTGAGAAAGAAAAACAGAGCTACAGGAATCAGGCTCCCTGACTTCAGACTATACTACAAAGCTACAGTAATCAATACAGTATGGTACTGGCACAAAAACAGAAATATAGATCAATGGAACAGGATAGAAACCCAGAAACAAACCCACGCACCTATGGTCAATTAATCTATGACAAAGGAGAAAAAAATATACAATGGAGAAAAGACAGCCTCTTCAACAAGTGGTGCTGGGAAAATTGGACAGCTATATGTAAAAGAATGAAATTACAACATTCTCTTACACCACACACAAAAATAAACTCAAAATGGATTCAAGACTTAAGTGTAAGAACAGATACTATAAAACTAGAGGAAAACACAGGCAGAACACTCTTAGATATAAACTGCAGCAATATCTTTTTGGATCCATCTCCTAAAGTAATGGAAATAAAAACAAAAACAAACAAACAGAACCTAATAAAACTTAAAAGCTTTTGCACAGCAAAGGAAACCATAAATAAAACAAAACAAAATGACAACCTACAGAATGGGAGAAAATATTTGCAAATAATGCAACCAACAAGGGATTAATCTCCAAAACATACAAATAGTTCATACAGCTCAATATCAAAAACACAAATAACCCAATCAAAGAATGGACAGAAGATCTAAACAGACATTTCTCCAAAGACACACTGATGGCCAAAAGGCACATGAAAAGATGCTCAACATCGCTAATAATTAGGGAAATGCAAATCAGAATTATAACGAGGTATCACCTCACACCGGTCAGAATGGCCATCATCAAAAACTCTACAAATAATAAATGCTGGAGAGAGTGTAGAGAAAAAGGAACCTTCCTTCACTGTTGGTGAGAATGTAAACTGGTACAGCCACTATGGAGAACAGTATGGAGGTTCCTTAAAAAACTAAAAATAGAGCTACCATATGACCCTGCAATCCCACTCCTGGGCATATATCCAGAGAAAACCACAATTTGAAAAGATAAATACACCCCAATGCTCACGGCAGCACTATTCACAATAGCCAAGACATGGAAGCAACCGAAATGTCCACTGACAGAGGAATGGATAAAGAAGATGTGATACATACATACACACACACACACACACACACACACACACACACCCCATGGAGTATTATTCAGCCATAAAAAAAGAATGAAATAATGCCATTTGCAGCAACAAGGATGAACCTAGAGATTATCATACTAAGTGAAGTAAGCCAGAGAAAGACAAACATTATATATCACTTATATGTGGAATCTAAAAAAAAGAAAAGATACAAATTAATTTATATACAAAACAGAAAGAGACCCACAGACATAGAAAACAAACTTATGGTTACCAAAGGGGAAAGTTGGGGGGGGGGGAGGGATAAATTAGGAGTTTGGGATTAATAGTGTGTAGATACACACTATTACATATAAAACAGATAACCGACAAGGACCTACTGTATAGCACAGGGAACTATATTCAATATTCTCTAATAACCTATATGGAAAAAGAATCTGAAAAAGAATAGATACATAGATATAGATGTATAACTGAATCACTGTGCTGTACACCTAAAACTAACACAACATTGTAAATCAACTACACTTCAATTTAAAAAAAAAGAAAATGTTTTTTGAGTGGCACAGGGTGACAGTGAAACCATAAAGAAAAAAGTGTAATAGCACGTTACTTAGCTTTCCAGTGCCCAATATGGACACAGATATAATAACATGAACACTGTTAACTGGTTTTCAACTTTCAGAACAAATAATGGAAGACTTAACTATGGTTATTAAATGAAATGTAATTATTAACCTTAGTAAAATAAAAGTGGCCAGCTGAGAGATGGAATCAGACAGAACTGAAAGGAAAGGTAGTATTTCTATATAACTTATAATGTACAGAGTCAAAAGATACTGCCTTAGATTAATGAGACCAAATTTTAAAAAAGGTGGAGGGGGGATTGTAGAGGTGACTAAGAACAGAAATAGAATGATTATAAATACAGCTGATGGGATGGCAGAAGCAAACAAAATCAACATCTATGGTAACAGAAAGTAAACAGATAACATCTTAGGTTCATAAATAAAATGAGGTACAAACATCTTAGAGACACAGAGGTCTGTGTCTCTAAAAAATTAAATAGCAGAAATGGGTAAAGATGAATATTATCTTTGAAGCAGAATTAGGTGTATAACAGATGAAGTTGCTTTATGATAAATTTATTGTTTTTAAATCAAAAATATGTAATACTTTGTAAAAACATAAACTTAAAAGATGCTTAAATATACAGTAGACAAAAAATAGTCAAACTCAGTTTAAGTCTAAACTGTTGATAACTTGGTGTAAGTCTTAATGCAACTTTTCAAAGATTCTTCAAATAGAAAAGGAATTTGATAAAGAAAAAAATCAATCTTTAACCAAAATCTTAGATTATTTTAACAAAACTAGGCGATAGGAAGGGTAGAAAAATATAGTAAGATTTCTTCTTGTTTGGGAACAATGTTATACATACTGTTTAACATTTCATATTGACAAAGATATCAATTCAGATAGAATCTTTAAAAATGTAAGGGTATCTTTTAGGGAAACAAGCTGTTAAAACTTCCAAACTGGAGCGCTGGTTCTCCGACTTACAGAATCTAATGAAATCTACTGTATTTCCACCAAGAAAACCACTCACATAATAAAATTTTGCAGCTACTTTTGATAGAACTGATGACTTAAACCATGAGCTGATTTTTTTTTAATTAATTTTTATTGGAGTATAGTTGCTGTACAATGTTGTGTTACTTTCTGCTGTACAGCAAAGTGAATCAGCTATATATATATACATATATCCCCTCTTTCTTGGATTTCCTTCCCATTTAGGTCACCGCAGAGCACTCAGTAGAGTTCCCTGTGCTATACAGTAGGTTCTCATTAGTTAGTTATTTTATACATAGTTTCTATAGTGTATATATGTCAATCCCAATCCCTTCCATCCCCCTTTTCCCCCCAGGAGCTGATTCTTTAAGGAAACCAATAAAATTGACAAACTTCTGCAAAGTCTCACCAAGCAAAATATGAGGAAAAAATGAATACAATACATTCCCACTGGCATACAAAAATACTGTAATGGCTCTTTTCTTAAAATAAAATTTCTTGACCCTCCCCACATCCTTCTAACTACAGTAAAATTCACTGCTCTTCTTTATAGTAGAACTCCCCCAAAAAGCCGTTTATATTCACACCATCTCCACTTCCCTCTCTCCCAATTTCATTTGAGCCCACTAAAATCAGACCTTTTCCCCTCAACTCCATGGGAATTACTTTGTGAGGATCAGCGGCCTTCACATTGCCAAATGGCAAATTTTGAGTCTTCTTAGACAGCATCTCAGCAACATTCAACAGGCTGATCATTCCCTCCCTGAAATCCTTTCTTCACTTGGCTTCTGATTCACCACCTCACTAGCAGCCCCTTGTCAATTCGGTGGATCCTCCTTCTCCTCCAAACCCCTAAATGCTGGAGAGCCAGGGCTTGGTGCTCAGATCTCTCCTCCTCTTTGTAACACTCCCTACGAGAACTCATCCAGACTCACAGCGTGGACACGATCACTCATGGACTTACTGTACACTCTCATATTTATATTTGGTCTAATCTCGACTATTCTCTTGAACTTCGTACTCATGTATCCAACTGCATACTCAAATTACTACTTGTATGTCTAACAGGCATCTCACATTTAACATGTCCAGAAACCTTGGTTCCTCCACCTCTAGTTAGGGTATGTATCAAAATATTAACAATGGTTACATCCAGGTAATTTTTGTTTGCTTGTTTCTGCATTCAAATTCTTAACCATAAACATATTACTTTATAATCAGAAAAATGTTCAAAGAGACAACAAACCATAAACAAAAACATATGCCTTCGGAAAAAATGCAATTCACATTTCTTTCGGCTGTCTTGAAGGCTCCCAAAGGATATCAATTACTTTTTTCCCCCTTGATAATAGATTATTTCCTCCACTCATCAGGATATTGGTTTGTCACTATCTAGAAAATTCACGGGCAACTCTAAAACACAGCAGCCTCCACTGGTATCTTCACAGTAAACACAAAAGAATAAATTAAATTTTATAGAAATTTAAAATAAAAAGATGCTTTGATGTGGAAAAAGAGAACCCTGTTACAGGAAAATAAGGAGAAAAAACCCATCAGGTCAGGTCTAGCTCTGTGAACACGGGCAAATGTGTACCCTTGAGACTTAAGGAGGGAGCCCCTGCCCTACTTATGTCACAAAGCCCTTTGAAAAGGATAAAGTGCTAAACACCAAATATACAGAATTATGAAAAGCAAAAGAAAATCAATTTTAGGTATTTTAAAACAACCAGCAGCATGATATTGGAAAGAACGGGAAGTACTGGGATATAATTAAGGTTCTGCAGACATTACCAACGGTGTGATCTATAAGATACCTGACCTCACCCTTTAGGTTCCCCATAAGGAAAATAACATCAACACTTACTCTAAGGATTGAATGGTTGGGCGCATTTAATAGCACAGTGCCTGGCATGAGATCATTAACATTTTATTATTATTATTGTCATCTTTATCCAAAAGACCAAAAGAATACTGCATTTTCAAAGGTTCCACAAACCCAAGAGTTAAACTACAAAATACAGAGATTCCTGAACCTTTAAGAATGAAATGTCAATAAGCCTAATAAAGATCTCAACAAGATAAAAAGAAAATATTAAAATTATACAAGTCTGCTCAAGAAAATTGATAATTTCACAGACCCAAAGAATCCCCAACTGAAAGAGCACATTCACCCAATACAACCCACTTCCACACTTCGGTTACAGATGAGGAAACTGAAGCCCTTAGAGGGTCAGTCACTTAGAGGTTAAAAAGTTCTTCTGCCCCAGGTCCAAATATTACATTTCAATTCATATGACATGGCCTGAAGAGCAAAGTTGTTTTGAGGGTGGGGGTAAAAGTGAGGAGGATAAAAAAAACAAGACTAGAGGGAAATGTCTCAAGTATCCTGTGTGTGTGATGAGAACAATGTTAGACAAACAGATTAAAAGGGCATTTATGGAATAGAAATTTTTCCTTATTATTCAATATTTAGTTTATTAATTTCTGATTAACACTTCTTGGATTACATAATCTATCGTTAAAAAGAATCTGACACCAAACTATGCTGAACTTAAATCAAAGTTTGTAGTTATACCCAACTACATATGGAAAATTAAACGAAGGACACAGTGCTGGAGATATTTCACCAAAAGTCACTTTCCATTTGGAATAATAAGTGTTCATGTCCCACATTCATAATGAAATATTCATATGTTATTTTGTTTTCAAACTGTAAAAATTATAACCGTGATTCACATTATTTACTTCTGATTGCCTAGAGGAAGTGAAAGCCCTAAAACTAGATCTAGGTCAGAATGACCCTCTGTAGGTCTAAGACTTGACAAATATAGCATGCAAAGTAACTGAAAAAACAAGCAAACCACCAAAAAGGTGCCCTTCAAATTCCCAACCATTCCTTAAACACCTTCTCACCCCAACTCATAATAAATTTGAGTCAAAAAAAAGGATTAAGAGGAAAAAATGTTAAGTAACAATGTTAATTAAATAAAGCAGCAGTTACAGTAGAGCAATTAGAATATGAATCACAGATATGAAACTTTTTAATTTTGGTAGAGGTACTAAATTGAAATGCTTTATTTAAAGATAACCTAATCCACTCATCCCTGGTAGGCACTATAGTGCTAGGTATCTCAATATACATAGCTAAAACTAAATTTTTAAAATCTATTTCTTGTTATTGATGTTAACTTGGAAGTCAAAATTACGGAAGTCAAAATTACCATCTCTAAAATGGAGATTAACGAGCTGTAGACTTTCCACCTGAGCCCTCAGATAGCTACTTTCCAATATACAGTCACAAGATTTAGTCAAATAAGTAATAATTTGAGGCCTGTAAAAAAAAAAAAAAAAAAAAAAAAGTTGAAATATTTCTCAGTTCAAATATCATTCGAGGAACAACTGAGTAGGTAAATACTATTTTTTTTTACCGGAGATGAAAATTATTTTGGCAGTATTGTCTTTCTAAATTCTATCCAAAAAAGTAACACTATTTCAGAAGCCTACCCTAACCATCTATCATAGCTATTCGTTATTCTCAAATAGAAAAAAAACTATTAGTAATTATTTTCTATTTTATGAATTTACAGCACTAAGTATTTATGTATTTACATTATCTGTTTGCCTTTCCCATCCATACAAAGCACCAAAACTTAGGATTGAGAAGAAGGAACAAGAATTAAACACAAGTCCTTTGAACATATCAAAGTGCAGTAAACAGTTTAGGAGTGCTACAGGAACACTGTATAAAATTAACGTGGAATTATTCTTGAAGTCTGAAAGGAATGGCAAATAAACTAACCACAGGACAGTTTTCCCTCCTAGAAGAAGAATGAGTGTGTAAAGAGGGAGTGATGTTCCCGTTAGTATCCCAGATTCAAGAATGTGGGTTCCAAAGAATGCTGGCCTATCCAGGCAATGAATCAACCATTCCATTCAAACCAGACTAGCCTCACCACTCACTGAGAGCCACAGACATCACAGATGGGCATGCCCTACAGAGTAAGAGAGAGAGAGTGGTCCTCTTGGTATAGACACAATCAGAAGCTACAAGATATTATTATATATTCTTCTTTCCCTGAAAGTATTAGGAGAATAACAGAGAACCTCAGAACTATTTAGAGCAGCAGTCCCCAACCTTTTTGGCACCAGGGACTGGTCTCATGGAAGACAATTTTTCCACGGATGTCAGGGGGGATGGTTCAGGCAGTAATGCGAGCGATGGGGAGCAGCCGATGAAGCTTTGCTCACTTGCCCACTGCTCACCTCCTGCTGTGCAGCCCAGTTCCTAACAGGGCCCAGTACCAGTCTGCGGCCCAGGGGTTGGGGACCCCTGGTTTACAGTACTGAAAGAAATGTATTCCTACTACATGTAATTTTTTGGATAGAATGGGCAAATTTTCAATTTTAAAATCATTTTAAAATAAAACATTTGATCTGACTGTAAAAATAATACTTGATCATAGTAGGATATATAAGAGGAAAAAAGTCACCAAAAACTCCAAATCCGAAGACAACCACATTTTCTTTTTCTACTCAAAAGTATGTGTCTGTGCGTAGCGTTGATACAAGTAGCAGGCAAGGATGACACTGTTTGCCATCCAGTTCCATTTGCCCCCTCATTTTCTAACCACATCCTGATTGTGCCCACAAATCTACTCTCTACCTGAGGCCATGAGTTTCGGGGGTAGCAAACCCTAGTCCCAACCCAAGATGAATCGCAATCCATTTAAGCCAATCACAGTGGTCTGACTTCTCTTGACATTGACTGATTTAGGCATAAACTTATGCAATGCTGGCCCCAAAAAGGAGAGGCTGGGGTGGTATTTACTATGAGGTCTTTGGGAAAGGCTTTTATCACTAATAAAGAGATATCACAGAAAAAAAAAAAAAAGTCTTCTTCCAAGAAACTCAGTTATATTTACTGGTACACTTGAACTTGTGCCAGTCATCTTGCAACCATAAGAGGAACTAGCCATGGATAAAAGAAAGACATATCCTGCATTTTCAACCTTTTCCCACTGACCTTATTTTTAAATACATACAGACGCAGACACACAACCTTCCTGACCCAACCTCCCCCAACTAAAATCTCTCTTCTCTACTCTTCATTGCTATGCTTCTCAAAAGAGCGGTCAAAACAAGCTGCCTCCTCCACTAAATTATGCATTCATCACTGACATTCCTAAGGCTTTCTTAATTTCCCAAAGCTTAAGCTTCTTCTCATACCCTATGGTTTCAAGCCACATCTTACATGTTGCTATTTTAGCAATTACCACATGCTACAGTAATGGTCTGCCTGTCAGACTGTAACCTCTGAAAAATTCTGTATTGCCAACATCTAGAAAAGTTCCTGGCATATCAAGGCACAAATATGTTTCATTAACCAAATGTAAACCTAATACCTAACACGTAGGCATACCATGAACGGTGAAATGAGTTTAGCAACCCTACTATCTACACACACCAGAATATGTGTTTGAGTGTAAACTGGGGAGAAGAACAGCATGCACAGGAAGATAAGAGACCAAAGTGCCTTGAAACTTAAAAACACAATTATTCTTTACTCCCCAGGGATCAGAGAGCTGGTCAAAGTTAACTCAGTAGGAGAGAAGAGGATGTTTCCACACTGGTGTATGAGAAGCCATGGCAGGGAGGCGTGCGAGTACCTGAGCAGCTCTGCCACTGGTGAGCACTGCTGCCAACCTGCTCCCCAGAGGAAAAGGTGTCCCAGACCTCCTGGGGTCTGGAACAGGCAACAAACCAGGCCAGTGACAAAAGACATGTGCTTAAAGGCAAAACACATTTTTTTAAAAACCCAGAGAAATATATCTAGAGCTTGAACAGTACTTGCAACAGTCCAAGAGACAATGAAGCAGGCGAAGCTGGTCGTAGCTACAGACTCGTCCCTAACCAGCATTTCCTTTGCTATCTCTGGATGACAACTGGGAATGAAGGAATGAAGCAAAGATCCCTACTCAGCTGGGCAAAATTCTTTTCTACTTCAAAAGTCTCTTACTAATGTGGGAAAACTGATTAAAAGGGCAATGTCTTTTTTCTTACTTCCCCTTCTAATTTTAGTAGTAAATCCTATCTAGAGGAGCCCTGCTGGGGACACTCCTCAGAAAAACAGAGTAAATAAAGAGACATTAGGTACTTTAAAAATGTAAAGTGTCTTGGGCCAAGATTTGACAACCACTTTACATTTTATAAAATAACAGTTCAGTGCAAAATACACATTAATGAAATTACTGATCTTACCAAAACCCACAAATTGACAAACTAATAATTACAACCTAATAAGTTCATTGAAAGACTAATAAATCTTTTATAGCCACCTATTTTATAGCAAACTCTCTGATGGATAAGTACATCTCCTCACTGATTTAACTGACTTCCAAAAGACGTTGGCACATTTTAGAGAAGGAATAAGGCATTAAGGATATGAAGATACCAGGAAGTAGGGTCTTCCCATTTCTTCAATAAGACCCTAAGAGTTCATCTCCTTAGGCCAAAAACATCTCCCCTGGGAATCCTAGAGGCTGACCAGTCAGTAAAAAGAAGAGATTAATGACAGGGGAAAAAAAAAAAGGCAGAAGAGGGAGGTAAGACATTCCCCATACCACGTTTAGTCTATAACCTTAGAGGTAGGATATTGACAAGGTCCAGGCTACAAAGGAACTGAAAAAATGACCCCACTATATAAAACACTTTTTAATGTAATTCCACTTTAATGGGGGATGGGGAAGTGGAGTACAGCTAACCACTATGACTCTGATTCAATCTAAGAAATGACAAATTAAAAAAGTGAAAATGACTTTACCAGATAGAAGCTAGGAACAGTTATTTTCTTACAAAAATATCCTTTGATTACTAACTTTCCTAAGGCATTAAGAAAATGACTCAAATTTATTTTTAAAAGAATATGGGGCTTCCCTGGTGGCGCAGTGGTTGAGAGTCTGCCTGCCAATGCAGGGGACACGGGTTCGAGCCCTGGTCCGGGAGGATCCCACATGCCGCGGAGCAACTAGGCCCGTGAGCCACAACTACTGAGCCTGCGCGTCTGGAGCCTGTGCTCCGCAACAAGAGAGGCCGCGACAGTGAGAGGCCCGCGCACCGCGATGAAGAGTGGCCCCAGCTTGCGGCAACTGGAGAAAGCCCTCGCACAGAAACAAAGACCCAACACAGCCAAAAATAAATAAATAAATTTAAAAAAAAAAGAATATGATTTGCACACAGCTTCACCTGCACTGATGGAACATTTTCTAAACGGTGCCAGTACTGAGAAAGGAGCCAGCAGCCCGCCAACTCCACTGCATGCCCACAGTGCTCCTAGGACAGTCATTAACAACCAAGATCCTGGCAACCACTATTTCTTTGTTCCTTATATTTGCTTGGGGACAATTTTTATGATCCTATTAATATTCTCTAAACTGTCCCTGATCCTAAATAAAACAAAGGATCTGTTCCAGAGGAGTGATCATATTAAAGGAAAGTATTAGATGTATAAGAGGTTTATTTAGCATCTAGACAACCCAAATTATATTTTGCTCGATCCAATTCTAAGTCAATTACAAGGAAAAAGAAGTCAGAAGACACATTTTCTTTCTATCTCAGGAGATGAACTAAATGATTTAAATCCAGGTGCTTCCTCAATCCTCACACCAATGATGGAAACAGAAAGTAGAATTCTAAATGATCAAGGGTTTCAATTCAGTACATATTTAAAATAACTTACGAGGTACAACATATACTGTTTTCTCCTTCACTCTTTTAAAAATCCCCAAGTTTCAAAACCACAGAACCAAAAAGAATCCATGTTATACTACTAGTGCAGCGACTGACAGTTTACTGAACAAACAGCCAAAGCACGTTCACTGTTCCACGGAGATTAACAGAAGACATGCATCTTCATTAAGAAACTTACACTATAGTCAAAAGGATGGTCAAAATGTTTGACACAACCTTTCTGAATTACTAACCGGTGCAGGAAGCCACATGATAAACATATCTACTGTTCATCATGGATAATTTTTCTATATTAGCACAAACATGTCATTTAAAGAAAATACGATACTTAGAAATAACTGGCAGGTAAACTTACATTCCAAATGTTCACTACAAGTCAGGAATGAGAATCAAAAAATGAGTTCTGTCCTGATGTTAATAAGCAGGAAGGGGGTAGACAGGTTACTAACCCTGCTGGGCCACAGTGTCCTCAATTATAACATGAAGAATAGATGAGATGCAGGATGGCAGATGTTATTTCTTCAAAAGCCAATTCCAATTAACTGGTGAAAACTGCCTCTAGAGCATTTTGCTGAGACTGTTAGATTCCTTTACTAAAAAGCCACGTCCTATGTTACTTGCCCTCAGAAGTGGGGTGTTTGTTTGAGATGCTGCTACTGACTTGTCAGAATGTTCACTTGAGTTGTTTTCCCAGTAGCAGCCACGTGCTGCACACCCACGCTTCTCCTCACTCTCTCCTCTGATCAGTGAAATGCAGCTCAGGGAGGCTGCAAAATGTGGCTGTGTAACCAAGCACTTCCCTGATTCTGAAGAACAGACAATAACAACTAATGCGTACTGATGTTTAATACGGAGCCAGCACTGTTCTAACCGCTTAACACATATTAATGCATTTTGCAACAACCCCTATGATATAGATTCTATTATCATCATCCCATTTTACAGATGAGAAAAAGAGGCACAACTAAGTGAAGTAACTTGTCGAAGGCTTCACAGCAGGTAAGTAACAAAGCAAGAACTTGACCTTCAGCAGTCTGGCTCCAGATGGCCCACTTTTAACGACTTTGTTTACTGCTTCTCTGTCAACTGTACAGTGATCAAATCTACAACTTCAATTTTCTTAATGCTATGCACTAAGCCAGAAGCCCAGGTTTCATGGTGGTGTAAGTCTATATTTTACCTGCAGTCTTGAAATGTTTACTCTCTCCAAGGGGCCTGGATTCTGGCAAATAGTGCTCAAATTACCCATACCTTGAGCTCTGGCATATTACCTGGTTTGGTATATTTTTTAAAATCAAAATAGTTTCCTAAGTCACCCATTCAGCCACACAAAATACACCCTCCATTTAGTAGAATCCTCAGGAAATGTGAGTTTAGGGTTAAAGCAATTCTCCCATTAACAGAACATTAGTCAGAAAATTGGGAGGACGAGCTGATCCTTAAAACCTAAGTCTTGGAGAGGATCAGCACCAGTGAAGAGCAGTAACGGGGGGAATGCCACTTCCCAAGTGATTTGCTGGGTATGCAGTCTTATTAATCCTTGTGAAAGGGGCCCCTTGTAAACTTGGCCCCCAAAAATGCAGACTTCAAGGAGTAACAGTGATCTTTCAAAGAATTTGTTATATACAAATTATACTCCAATGTGCAGATTATCTTCTGGTGGTCCCATTATACCCTTTTTACCTATTACTACACTTCAAATCATACCCATGAAACAAACCAACCATCTGGCTTGTCTCCAAATTCAAAATACATGGTATTATATGTAATAGGCAACAATGTATTTTTTGTTATTTCCATTCTCCACATCAACAATGTAATAAGAAATTTACACTCAAGCTTCTAATCTTTAAAATACAGCATAAAAAGAATAGAACTACATGTGAAATAAAAATTAAAATGAATTAAGAACATCTGAAAAAATGACAGCTTTTAAGAGGAAATCACAAGTTTTAAAAAAAGTACCCCAATTGTTGAAAGAGTGTTACTGGCAGTGGTTAACAAACTCTTTATGTTCCCCAACAGAAAAGGGGGAGGCATAAACCCAAGTTATATAACATGCATGTACTACTGTTACCCTGTATCTTGAAGATGAATGTCTTTCTTATTTTATATAAAAGTGAGTTTTCAAAAAATCAAGGGTTTATTATTTTCTTCCAAATGAATCATCTTGCACTCACCTTAGAAACCCTAATCCCTAAAAAATTCATGATTTTTAATCTCTTCTAGTCCCAAAAGTAAGGCACCTTTTTCTACTACAAAATGTTTTAATGAGCTACCATCAATAAGAATCAGTCATTCTTCTGACCACAGATAAGGGTCAGATCCACCCCCACTCCACACTTCCCTTCCCTAAACTCTGTTAGCAATAGGGACTGTATGCTTGGGTCCTGTGCTCATTTTTAAAGCAAGAAGTAATGATCCGAGACGAAAAGACACCAGCGCCAACACTACGACAATGAGACAGATATCCATATGGTTTGCCTTTCACCCGACAGTGCTTTCAAGACTCGATCCAAAGAGACCTGTTAATTCCACCCACATTGTCCTTCCCCTCCTCTCTGCCACCAGAAACTACTAGTGTATGTATGAAAAGCCAGGGGCCATGAAAACCACGAGGAAGGCTCGTGGAGGAAGCCTCCTTCTGTGTTCTCCTAAAGAAATCTTTATGAAGAACAAATTAAGTTCACTTTCTGAAATGTATAAACCACAGAACAACAAAACCACAAACGGGAAACAAAAAACTAAGTACAATAAGAAGAGTGAATACTTTTGTTACAATACTATTAAAAGGTGACTCCTAGCTGCAAATTTCTTCCTCAGTTTTAGCTCTCTCCAGCACAAACTTCTCAGGCAGTAGGTCACGAGGCTGCTCTGTTTACCCACCACCTCAGCGCTCCTCTGCCACTTCCTAAGAGCGCTGGCACCTCACCCGCTGATTACCTGTATCAACACAAACAGCCCCAGCTTCAGGCCTCTGAAGCAACCCCTCTTGAGTGCTCCTTGGCCTTTTACAGTGGAGGCATGTGATGAGAGTATCTGCACCAGCTGTTCCTAATTACCTCTCAGGCTGGGGCGAATGACTCAGCAGCCCAACTTTTTTTAAGGAGTCATCTACCTTGTTAGCCAACCAATATATTGAACAATGGTAAACCACTTGACAGAGCCACAGGTTAAACAACAATAATGCACGATGCCATGCCATCACTTAAACCAAGGCCATCCTACTCCCAGCTGACTCACCAAGTGTTCTTTTTCCCCAGGCTTCTTTAATCCAAAGGCTGAAGTGGCAAGCGCCTTCAAGCCCAGCCCAGCCCTTGCACCACTACCCAAGACCAGGAAGAAGCAGCCGGCCTCTTCCCATTTCTCTGCTTGACCATGTGAAGCGCTCAAGCGCTCTGGCACTAACACGTCCGGTGTTTCCACCCTCTATCTTTCGGAACTGCTTGAAATGCAAACCCTGCTGGATATAAGCAGTGTTAAACTACATGAACAAAGACCTAGTCGCAGCACCCTCCAGACCCAATACTGATAGAATTCTCCCGAAAGATAGGCATCCCTACAAAACAGCCTTTGTTCCTTCAAGCGTGACACTGGAGTCTGTTTTTCCCACACACGTTCTTTCACAATCACTACTACGCTATACCTTGAATCAGCCCAAATTCAACGCAGAAGGCTCACTGCAAAAACCTTCTGTACCATTCTACTCGGTGACATAAAACTGCCGTGCAAGAACGAGAAAACCATGGCACTCGCGTTTCATTACACGAGCACAAAGCTGGTGACTCTACGATCAACACCCACTCTCACCCGACTGTGGGAGTCTTTAATTACAACGCGCGGGCAAAACTCCAACAAAGGGAGCCCTGGGATCTCCGGGCCCCCAAACCAATCTTCGCTAAACCCAGCCCCGCAGGGTGGTATTTTTGCTCCAGCCACGAACTCGGCCTTTCTTACGTGATTACACGCGCGACCTACACCCAGGCTGGGCAGACGGGAGGCAAACAGCTCGCCGGACGCGGCGGCTGCCGACGGTGGTGGGAGGGGGCGGAGGGACAATACGGAGCCGGGCCGGCCGCGCGGGCGGTGCTGATGTGTCACAGCCCCGCCGGGCCGCGCGCTGGCTGGGGGTTGGGGGAGTGCCGGGCTCGGACCCAGGTGCCCGAGAGGCGGGGAAGGGGGAGCGGGCGCCCAGGCCCCAGCACATCCTGGCCCCCCGCCCGCCGGCCCGGGGTAAAGTACAGCGCGGGCCCGTAAACAACGGCGCCGGCCGCGCGCGGGGCCACGGGGCGCCGACCCGTCGCCCCTTCCGGCGGACGCGGCCACTTCCAGGAACGGGAGCCGCAGCCGCCCCCCGCGGGCCCCGCTTAATGCCCCCCGCCCAGAAAGCAGCCGCCCCGGTCTCCCTCACCACCTCCCCAGGACCTGCCCGCGGACCGCCCCTCACAGGCCGGCGGCCCAGACCGCGCGCGCGACGCCGCCGCGCTTACCCTGCCGGGGAAGGGCGCCCGGGACAGGCGAGCCACTCACCAGAGCCGAGGCGCGACGCAGCCCGACTGACGGCAGCGAGCGAGCCTGGCGGGCCGCGCGGGCAGCTATCAGGTGACTCACTCCCTCTCCGTGGCCGGCCGCCCCCTCCCCTCTCCTTCCTTTCCCTTTCCTCCCTCGCCTCCCCTCCCTTCCCCTCTCGTTCCCTCCCCTTCCCTCCGCCGCCGCGGCCACCGCCCCCTCCTGGCGCCCAAGCCCCGCCCCCTAGCGAGGTCCCGCCCCCTAGCGAGGTCCCGCCCCGTAGGCCTGCCTCGCGAGACCCCGCCCTTCCCCGCTCTGTGGCGCCTAAACTCCGCCCTCACTAAAGGCCCCGCCTCGCCAGCCTGGAAGCCTCGGTACGCGGATCCCTGCGGCTCCCTGCGTGTAGGCAGAAGCCCACACGAGGGGATGCAGGGAGGCATCGCGCAAGCCCTGGGCAGGGCAGGCCTCGAGGAGGCGGCGGCGGGGTCCCGCAACCTCCGTGGGCAGCGCCCCTTTGCGAGCACAGCCCGCAGCCTGAACGAAAAAGCCACCCGAGGACCACCTCCTCCTTTCCTGCTGAAAGCAGAAAGGAAAAGCCTAACGGCCTGCTCGCTCTAAGTGTTGCCGGGATACCCGGAATCGAGTGCCAGCGGACACCAGCAGGGAGGACGAGCGCCGGCCACGTCCCTCCCCAGACCAGACCCCCTCAGGAGTAGCTTCTGGCAGCCCCTGCAGCAGAGCTTCTTCTCTGCCTTCTCCTGGGGGTGGCGGGAAGCCCAGGTTCGCAAGGTTTTTGAGCTTCCTGATAGGGATGCATCAAATGCATCCAGGATTTTGTAGAAAGCCTCTGGCAGCCCTACTTTTGTCTGACAGTGAAAACAGTGGCGTCGGCTAACAGGTGTTCCCTTTACGTGGTGGCCGCCAGGAAACTTGGAACCAGGTTGAGCGCCCAGTGGTGTCAGCCGGCTCATCTCAAGCCCAGGTCAGGCTTTCATCTTCTGCTGCTTATTCCAGTGTTCATCCAATTGTTGGTGTTAAAATTAAGTTCCCAAGCCATTTAGCATCTCTGGAGTTCAAAGCACTGACTGTGCGAAAAGATGTGCACCTGGCAAAGCCTACACTTATCAATCTAAAGGGAGACCCGAGCACTCTGGCACTGTGCCAGCCGACCTGATTGGAGTTGGGATCTTGTGAAGGGGTTTTGCCGTTGGCTTTTGAGTTCAGGTCGAAAGACAGAAAGAAGTCGATGGCTGGACAGCATCAGCACCAGGATGTGTGGGCTCATTCTTGCACACAGGAAGACAGCCCTGGACCTCTCAGGGCAAAAAAAGACTGCCAAGTTAATGAAGTCAGGTATTATCACTAACATGACTGCGTTTGTATTCACAGGCGGTGAGACTTAGGGACATTTGAGTTGCATCCAAAATACACGAGAAAATGATGAGCGAAATTGTGTGGGAGTCCAAGGGGTAAAGTGATTCGCTGTGACCTAGAATTTGGGCAGTAGGTAACATTTGCATTGGATCTTAACTGGGAAGAATGGGGCCCTGCAGTCCAGGGAGGGAAGAGCATATGCAATAGTCCAGACGTTGGAGGCAGATGGCATTTCAGGCTACCTGAGTTCATGGTGGGGTAAAAATATTTAGTTAGAAAGGAGGAAAGAACAGTTGGAAATAGACATGAAAGGACTGGGGTTCTTACATGCACCTGAGCATTTTTGAGGCTTCACTCACCTTCCACCCAAAGCCAGTGGAATTCTAGTCTTCCTTCCTCCCACGCCTTTGCAGTTTCTTCAAGAGGAAGAACAGACCCTCCTCTTTGCGAGGAACTCTTCCTTCTGTACTCTCGATAAATGGCAGTGAAAGTTTCTAGCATATGCTCTGATACGTTAAATTATTTGAAAAGTCTTACAAAGGTATATCAAGGTGTTGAGAATATCAAGGCTGTTAGGAGTTACTCTCAAACTTTAGTGTTCATGAGACTCTCTGGATAGCCAGGACATGGAAGCAACCCAAATGTCCATCAACAGAGGAATGGATAAAGAAGATGTGGTACATATACACAGTGGAATATTACTCAGCCATAAAAAGGAACAAAACAGTGCAATTTGCAGAGACGTGGATAGACCTAGAGACTGTCATACAGAGTGAAGTAAGTCAGAAAGAAAACAAATATATAATATCACTTATATGTGGAATCTAGAAAAATGGTACAGACGAACTTATTTGCAAAGCAGAAATAGAGACATAGATGTAGAGAACAAGCTTATGAATACCAAGGGGGGAAGGGGGGATGAATTGGGAGATTGGGATTGATATATATACACTACTATGTATGAAATAAATAACTAATGAGAACCTACTGTATAACACAGGGAACTCTACTCAGTGCTCTGTGGTGACCTAAATGGGAAGGAAATCTAAAAAAAGAGGTGATATATGTATATGTATAACTGATTCACTTTGCTGTACAACAGAAACTAACACAACATTGTAAAGCAACTATACTCCAGTAAAAATTAAAAAAAAAAAAAAAAAGAATCTCTGGGGTACTTGTTAAAAATGTAGATTCCTGGGCTCTGCCCCCAAAGATTCTGGTTTCATAAGTCTGAATGTGACCCAAGGATCTGCATTATTTTTAATAGTGATGCAAATGGTCTTCAAACCTCACTTGAGAAGTACTGAGTTAAAGCTTATGGTGTATATTAGGTGCAGGGCAAAAAAAAAAAAACTAGAGAATGATATAAAACCAAGTCAGAATGGGAAGGGCCTCATGCAGTGTGCCTACAGTTTGAACTTTATCCCATGGGCTGAAGGGAGTGTGTAGAGGTATTTAAGTCATGTGATTGTTTTTAGAAGCTAATTCTAGAGAACCTCATTCACTCCATTTCCATTGCCTTGGCTCCTTCTGTCTCTAAATATTCATTCACTAATTAAATCAACGATATTTGGAGGTTGAACAAATTGTTTTAAACTGTAAACGATTACCAAGATAAAACAAGAATAGGTCACCACAAGTTGAAAAACTGCCAGTTCACACTTCTTCCCTCAAAAATGATTATGAATTAAAGCCCTACCACCCCTACCCCTAGGTTGAAAGATTTTTGTAAAAAATGAACATATTTCATTAGAAGACAGGCTTCCTTGAGCAGGATGGGCAAACACACCCTAGTGTTTACCTGCTATCTGAAATGAAAGGTAAGGTGAAAGGAATGTAGCCTCTGACTTGGGATATTCACAGCGTCTAAGATTTAAAAAAGGCAGAAATTATAAAATAAGCTACAAGGATATATTGTACAACACAGGGAATATAGCCAATATTTTATAATAACAATAAATGGAGTATAACCTTTAAAAATTCTGAGTCACTATATTGTACACCTGTCACATATAATATTGTACATCAGCTATACTTCAATTTTTTTTTAAGGCAGTAAAAGAGAAAGAAAGAACACAATATTGGAGCAGAAGAACTTAACGTGACAGGGGCCAAATTGGTGAAAGAGGTGCTACTTGAATACCAGATGTAATGACAACCAAAGTGGCACAGTGTAGGGTCCAAGTAGGGAAAAATTCTTGTGCCTCCAACAAAACCAACTGGAGTAACTCTTTTGTCACTCTCCCCATCGAGAAGGGGAATCTGTTGTCCATCCACTCGAAGCGGGGTTGGCCCTGTAACTTCATAGCCAAGAGAACACTGCGGAAGTGACGCTCTGTTAGTTCTGGGTCTAGTCTTTGGATTGGCATCTCCCGCTTCCTCCTTCTTGGGACCATCCCTCACAGACAAGTCACCATGCTGTGACAAGCCCAGCTTGGGACCTGTGTAGCCTCTGCAGGCAACAGCCCTAGCAGGACAACCAGCCAATAGTTGGCATTAAATGTGTCATGTGAGCGAGCCACCTTGTTTGTTCTGTTCTAGTCAAGTTTATACATGACTCCAGCCCCAGCCAAAAGAAAAAAAAAAAAAAATCTCCGAACGGAGCCCAGTCAACTCATAGAATTATAAGATAATAAAATGATTGCTGTTTTAAACCACTAAGTCTTGGGGCGGTTTGGTTAAAGAAAATATCTGATGATGGAGTAGAGCATGAAAATGTAGTTAAATTTTGTGAGAAGACCCACAAGGCCGATGGTCAAGGCTTAGAGGAAAGTTCAGATAAATAAAACAGAAAATATGTAGAAGAGACCAGTTAATTTTAAACTGTGTTAAGCTCCTTGATCTGAGATGACACTTGAGATTTTCCTCAATTACAAATTAATTGTGCCCCCAATTTCTCTCACTCTGCTGTATATATTTATCTAATGAAGTAGAGAAATTGTTATTCTCTCAGAAGCTAATGCTAAAAATCATACTCAAGAAATATATATATGTATATGTATATATACATACACACATATAAATGCTTATGGGTAGAAGGTGAGACCCTCAGGATTCTGAATGTTGCCTGACTGCTCTGCACAACTGGGGAGATGAGAGAGAGTTGGAAGCAGCAGACTGCACAGAGTCTGATGTAACCAGTCCCTCAAGCCCAAAGTAAAGTCACTAAATGTTGGGTGCACGTGCCCTTCCTGTGGAGCCTGATATTTGTGCTTGGTGCTGAGTCAGAAACAGCAAGCAGAGCCTTCAGGCACAGTCACATGTCTGCAAAGGGCAGAAAGATCCAGCCTGATAGCTTTGTTACCTGTATTTGTTGAGGTTTACACTCAGAATTATACCTGCAGCTCTTGGTCTTTTATTTTCAAAATTCATGCAGGTGTTAAATTCTACTTCATAATATATTTGTCTTAATAAAATTTTTCTCAAAAAAAATTGTTTTTAAGTAAAACTGACACAACTAGCAGAGGTGCCGTATTTTAACTCATAGTTTCTTTAACCTCTGACACGCACTGTTTCATTCACCTAGAGCAGCGGGTCTCCACAGAGACCGGTTTTGCCCCCCAGGAGATATTGGTATTGATATGGGACAGGGGCGGCAGGTGGTGGGGGGGGAATGCTACTGGTATCTAGTGGGTAGAGGCCAGAGATGCTCCTAAACAACCTACAATGCACCGGGGAGTCCCCATGGATAAACTGCACTGTGAATATAGACTCCGTATTCTCCATTCATAACAAAGAATTCTCAGGCCCAACACATCAATAATGTCAAGGTTGAAAAACCCTCAATGAGATGTACTCATGCTCCAATATGAGAAGTGTATACATAAATTAAAAGAAGGAATAAAGGGAAATAAATAAGTGGAAGGAAAATACAATGAAACCAGGGAAGAAGCTAAATGTACATATCACAAAACAGATATCCTTGACAAAGATGACCTCCAGAATTCTCTGCCATCTCCTAGCAGCCAGGTAGAAAGGGAAACCTGTTAAGTCAATAATGAGCTACCTAGGGGTTGGATAGGAGTGATCACCGTGGGAGGAAGAAGTACTGAACTCTGAGAGAAGACGAAAAAAATGGGCACGGGCTATGACCCCCATCACAACAACACATTTCCTGGACTGGGGTGCCAGATGTAGGAAGTGCTTTGGAAATAGAGTAGAATGAGTAACCTCTGAGGTTTAAAAGTTATCAAATAAGATAGACCTATGGGGTCAGAGGAGAGATACGCATACTGCCATAAAGAGATAGAATCGTCACTTGGGGGTGCTGGATTTTCTCCACTGGACACTCCGGATTCCCTGTACAGTCTTCCCCACCCTGCTCTGTGCCCCGGGAAGCTGTTCTCTAGGCGCAGCATCCAGAGGGTCCCCTGCTTCCTCACTTCTGGTAGTACTTGGATAACCGGAGGTGTCAGCAGGAACGCAGCTGTCTCCCATCCCAGGCGGTAGGTTGGCTCTAGCTATGTTCCTCTAACAAAGGTCCAGCGGCTCTCAGGCAACCTCTACGTAGAGCTGCAGCCGAAGCAACATCTTTCTAGGGGTGGTGATAACTCCCCACCTTGGTTAGCCCCTGGGTGCGTCGCTGTCCCTTGGCAGGTTAGATGCCCAGTCCTATCTGTTTCCTGCCACTTCTGGGACTTATTCACCAGGTCAAGACTTGGGGATAACCAGAGTGAATATATTAACACATACAAGGAAAGAATGTGACTGTCAAGAAGAGGCGTTCCTCAAAATCTGAAGCCAACAAGAGGGGAGCCAGAGGTGCAAACACAGGCAACACATCCCTGGCACCGGGGTGTGAGGGTGAGGGTAGGTCAGCCAAGGACACAGTACAGGTGGCCCCTGCTTTTCAGAAGTTCATTTTACACCACTTCGATTTTACAGAATATCTACATTAGTACTTATTTTTGTTAACTAAAAGAAATCTAAAGAGGATTTTTATTTTTACAAAAAAGGAGCAAAATGAAAATAGCATTCAGCTTCTGTTTTGCAGTGAGCCTTTATAGAGGCAGTGCACATCCTGAATGTCAAGAGTGGCGCCACCCAGCTCCTTCCCCGGGAACTACACTCAGCCTCTCAGCATTAAGCCACCATAGCTTGGGACTATGTCTGAGCATCTGTGTTTTATCTCAGTTTATTTTGTGCATTCATTAGCAAGATGTGTCCTAAAGTAATTACCTCCTCACTTTATGCCATTTCAGCTTACGAAAGGTTTCATAGAAACACTCAACTTTCTCAGAAAGTGAGGAAACCTGTATTTCATTCCCAGGTAGGATGTGGGGAGGATGGAAGCTGAGGGCTACCCGTGTCTTGGTTCCATTAGATTAGGCACCTGGGTCACCCCATTTACATCATTCTTTGATTTCTTTCTAATGATTTGCTTTGCATATACATCTGCCTACAGGGAGAGATCATCTGATTAGTGAGTATCAACATTTGGTACATTTGCTGGCAATACTCTCCTCATAAACTAATAAATCATCTTTCCGGTTTTCTTCCTGCCTCTGTAGCTTTGGGTGAGTGTGTATCTGAAAGACAGATCACCACTGATATGTCCACAGTTCAGGTTTCTGATCTGCAAGTACAGAATCGTACTGAGTGTGACAAGGTAAAGCCCCAGGTGACCTGGTCTAGGTGGTACCTCCTTCACAGGAACTCTCTTGGTATTCATCACTAGTAACCTTTAGATCAGGGGCACTTTATTCCCCCATTTACTTCCCTTTCTCTAAATCCCTTTTAGGCAGACACTGCTAGTTGTCTACTCAATATCCATTCCCCCTTCCTCCTTTCTATTATGATTGCATGTGTGCTTAAAAACACTTGAAAACACCTCCCCAGACTCCCTTAGTCATGTGACCTAGTTCTGGCCAACCAGATATAGGTATATATGCACTCAATGGAACTTCCAAGAAAGCTTTTACTTTCCTGATAACAAAAGACCAAATCAGCCAGTATGCAATTTTGCCTTCTGCCCTCTCTGCCTTGTATGATTGAGGTGGGGCTCTTTTCTCTCATCCTTGAGTATGAGAACCACACTCTAAGGATAGCAGGCCAGGAAGCTAGAAAAAAGCTCAGGTCCTTGACAGCTTCCTTGAGCAGCTGACCAGCCCTGGTTGTGGGGTTCACGCCTCTTATCATACAGGAGAAAGAAAACCCTATTAGTTAAGGCTTGCAGAGTTGGGTGTCTATTACATGAAGCCAAATGCAGCCTTAAGTGATAAGTTTTCTTAATTTCAAGGCTTTGCCAAGTCCCCCATATCATTCTGTTTAAATGCATGAACTGAGAACCCTGAAGTCATGCATCCTAGGTTATGTGGGAATAAATGAGTTGTTATGATCATAGGCAAACTATGCATATGACCCCGGAAGCTAGCACAAATAGCAGTATAATCATGTTGAGAGTATTAGAAGGGCAAAGAATTGGTATTATTATGAAATTACAAAGAATATGATATGTTATTGACTTCTGGATTGCCATATCCTCTTAGATATAACTAGGTCACAAATAAGAAAACAGAGATGCAGTTAAGTCAGTAAAAATACTCTGATAAAATTCCAGGAAATTGCTCTTTTGAAACATGGGACAGCTGCCAAAGGGGGGAAAAAAAGGAAGTTAAAATCCTTCAAAACAATTTCATGGATTTTAGCTCTGCAGAAACATTGGAAAGCATAAGAAATTGTATGGAATTATTCTGATAATTTAAACTCTTCCTCTTTTATTATGCATTTTATAACTGGATGATCAAAGTCTGCACCATAGTTAGATTACACGAACTTAAAGAGACATATCCATTTACAGCAGCCAAAATAAAGAAGTCCAAGCACCGCAAGCAGCATGAGGGGTAGAGACTTGGGTGCTCCATGATCGTGATGACTTGCAGCGGGAATACGGGAGGATGGGGGCGACAGCTGCTTCTTCTAGACACTAGGGAGTGCAGCTGGACCTGGATCCAAAGCAGGCTCTCCATAATCGACCAGGCCCAGAGGACAATGCCCAGCTGTAGGACCAAGCAGAGCGCAGAAGGCTGGCCACCCTGTGCCTTTGGATTTGAGAATTTAACCCATTTATATGTAAGCCATATGGCTGAGATGGTCTTGGTGCTCCAGCCAGGTATCAGGCCTGAACCTCTGAGGTGGGAGAGCCGGGTTCAGGACATTGTACCAACAGAGACCTCCCAACCTCACATAATATCAATCGGTGAGAGCTCTCCCAGAGATCTTTGTCTCAACGCGAAGACCCAGCTCCACTCAACAACCAGCAAGGGCTTCCCTGGTGGCGCAGTGGTTAGGAGTCTGCTTGCCAATGCAGGGGACACGGGTTCGAGCCCTGGTCTGGGAAGATCCCACATGCCGCGGAGCAACTAAGCCCGTGAGCCACAACTACTGAGCCTGCGCGTCTGGAGCCTGTGCTCCGCAATGGGAGAGGCTGCGACGGTGAGAGGCCCGTGCACCACGATGAAGAGTGGCCCCCGCTCACCACAACTGGAGAAAGTCCTTGCACAGAAACAAAGACCCAACAGAGCCAAAAATAAATATATATAAAAAAAAAAGGTCCACATCAAAAAAATCTTAAAACAAACAAAAAAAAAACCCAGCAAGCTCCAGTGCTGGACACCCCATGCCAAACAACTAGCAAGACAGGAACACAACCCCACCCATTAGAAGAGAGGCTGCCTAAAATCATAATAAGTTCACAGACACCCCAAAACACACCACCAGATGCTGTCCTGCCCACCAGAAAGACAAGATCCAGCCTTACCCACCAGAACACAGGCACCAGTCCCCTCCACCAAGAACCCTACACAACGCACTGAAACAACCTTACCCACTGGGGGCAGACATCAAAAACAATGGGAACTATGAAACTGCAGCCTGTGAAAAGGAGACTCCAAACACAGTAAGTTAAGCAAAATGAGAAGACAGAGGAATACACAGCCGATGAAGGAGCAAGGTAAAAACCCACCAGACCAAACAAATGAAGAGGAAATAGGCAGTCTACCTGAAAAAGAATTCAGAGTAATGATAGTAAAGATGATCCAAAATCTTGGAAGTAGAATGGAGAAAATACAAGAAACGTTGAACAAGGACCTATAAGAACTAAAGAGCAAACAAACAATGATGAACAACACAATCAATGAAATTAAAAATTCTCTAGGGCTTCCCTGGTGGCACAGTGGTTGAGAGTCTGCCTGCCGGTGCAGGGGACATGGGTTCGAGCCCTGGTCTGGGAGGATCCCACGTGCCGTGGAGCGGCTGGGCCCGTGAGCCACAATTGCTGAGCCTGTGCGTCTGGAGCCTGTGCTCCGCAACAAGAGAGGCCGCGATGGTGAGAGGCCCGCGCACCGCGATGAAGAGTGGCCCCCGCTTGCCGAGGCTGTTGAAAGCCCTCACACAGAAACGAAGACCCAACGCAGCCATAAGTAAATAAATTAATTAATTAAAAATAATAATGTACCAATATTGATTCATTAATTGTAACAAATGTACCACTAATACAAGATGTTAATAACAGGAGAAACTAGGGGAAAGGAAGCATATGGAAACTCTCTGTAATTTCTGCTAAAAAAAAAAAATTCTCTAGAAGGAATCAATAGCAGAATAACTGAGGCAGCAGAACGGATAAGTGACCCGGAAGATAAAAGAGTAGAAATACTTACCTCAAAGCAGAATAAAGAAAAAAGAATGAAAAAAATTGAGGACAGTCTCAGAGACCTCTGGGACATTAAACATACCAACATTCGAACTATAGGGGTGCCAGAAGAAGAAGAGAAAAAGAAAGGGTCTGAGAAAATATTTGAAGAGATTATAGTTGAAAACTGCCCTAATATGGGAAAGAAAATAGTCAATGAAGTCCAGGAAAGGCAGAGAGTCCCATACAGAATAAATGCAAGGAGAAACATGCCAAGACACATATTAATCAAACTATCAAAAATTAAATACAAAGAAAAAATATTAAAAGCAGCAAGGGAAAAACAACAAATAACATACAAGGGAATCCCCATAGGTTAACAGCTGATCTTTCAGCAGAAACTCTGCAAGCCAGAAGGGAGTGGCAGGACATATTTGATGTGATGAAAGGGAAAAACCTATAACCAAGATTACTCTACCCAGCAAGGATCTCATTCAGATTTGACAAAGAAATTAAAACCTTTACAGACAAGCAAAAGCTAAGAGAATTCAGCACCACCAAACCAGCTTTACAACAAATGTTAAAGGAACTTCTCTAGGCAGGAAACACAAGAGAAGAAAAAGACCTACAATAACAAACCAGAAACAATTAAGAAAATGGTAATAGGAACATACATATTGATAATTACCTTAAATGTAAATGGATTAAACACTCCAAACAAAAAACATAGACTGGCTGAATGGATACAAAAACAAGACTCATATACATGCTGTCTACAAGAGACCCACTTCACACCTAGGGACACATACAGACTGAAAGTGAGGGAATGGAAAAAGATATTCCATGCAAATGGAAATCAAAAGAAAGCTGGAGTAGCAATTCTCATATCAGACAAAATGAACTTTAAAATAAAGACTATTACAAGAGACAAAGAAGGACACTACATAATGATCAAGGGATCATTCAAGAAGAAAATATAACAATTGTAAATATTTATGCACGCAACATAGGAGCACCTCAATACATAAGGAAAATGCTAACAACCATGAAAGGGGAAATTGACAGTAACACAATAATAGTAGGGGACTTTAACACCCCACTTTCACCAATGGACAGATCATCCAAAATGAAAATAAACAAGGAAACACAAGCTTTAAATGACACTTTAAACTAGATGGACTTAATTGATATTTATAGGACATTCCATCAAAAAACAAAAGAATACACTTTCTTCTCAAGTGCTCATGGAATATTCTCCAGGATAGATCATATCTTGGGTCATAAATCAAACCTTGATAAATTTAAGAAAATTGAAATCTTATCAAGTATCTTTTGCAACCACAACACTATGAGACTAGATATCAATTACAGGAAAAAATCTGTAGGAAATACACAAATGGAGGCTAAACAATACACTAATAAATAACCAAGAGATCACTGAAGAAATCAAAGAGTAAATCAAAAAATACCTAGAAACAAATGACAATGAAAACATGACGACCCAAAACCTGTGGGATGAAGCTAAAGCAGTTCTAAGAGGGAAGTTTATAGCAATACAATCCTCAAGAAACAAGAAACATCTCAAATAAACAACCTAATCTTACACCTAAAGCAATTAGAGAAAGAAGAACAAAAAAAAAAACCCAAAGTTAGCGAAAGGAAAGAAATCATAAAGATCAGATCAGAAAAAAAATGAAAAAATAATTAAGGAAACAATAGCGAGGATCAGTAAAACAGAAAACTGGTTCTTTGAGAAGATAAACAAAATTGATAAACCATTAGCCAGACTCATCTAGAAAAAAAGGGAGAAGACTCAAATCAACAGAATTAGAAATGAAAAAGAACTAACAACTGACACTGCAGAAATACAAAGGATCATGAGAGATTACTACAAGCAACTATATGCTAATAAAATGGACAACCTGGAAGAAATGGACAAATTCTTAGAAAAGCACAACCTTCCGAGACTGAATCAGGAAGAAATACAAAATGTAAATGGACCAATCACAAGCACTGAAATTGAAACTGTGATTAAAAATCTTCCAACAAACAAAAGCCCAGAACCAGATGGCTTCACAGGCAAATTCTATCAAACATTTAGAGAACAGCTAACACCTATCCTTCTCAAGCTCTTCCAAAATATATCAGAGGGAGGAACACCCCCAAACTCATCCTACAAGGCCACCATCACTCTGATACCAAAACCAGACAAAGATGTCACAAAAAAAAGAAAACTACAGGCCAATATCACTGATGAACATCGTTGCAAATATTCTCAACAAAATGCCAGCAAACAGAATCCAACAGCACATTAAAGGATCATACACCATGCAAGGAATGCAAGGATTCTTCAATGTACGCAAATCAATCAATGTGATACACCATATTAACAAACTGAAGGCGGAAAACCATACGATCATCTCAATAGATGCAGAAAAAGCTTTCGACAAAATTCAACACCCATTTATGATAAAAACCCTCTAGAAAGTAGGCATAGAGGGAACTTACCTCAACATAATAAAGGCCATAGATGACAAACCCACAGCCAACATTGTTCTCAATGGTGAAAAACTGAAACCATTTCCTCTAAGATCAGGAACAAGACAAGGTTGCCCACTCTCACCACTATTATTCAACATAGTTTTGGAAGTTTTAGTCACAGCAATCAGAGAAGAAAAAGAAATAAAAGGAATCCAAATTGGAAAAGAGCAAGTAAAACTGTCGCTGTTTGCCAATGACATGATACTATACATAGAGAATCCTAAAGATGCTACCAGAAAACTACTAGAGCTAATCACTGAATTTGGTAAAGTAGCAGGATACAAAATTAATGCACAGAAATCTCTTGCATTCCTATACACTAATGATGAAAAATCTGAAAGAGAAATTAAGGAAACACTCCCATTTACCATTGCAACAAAAAGACTAAAATACGTAAGAATAAACCTACCTAAGGAGACAAAAGGCCTGTATGCAGAAAACTATAAGACACTGATGAAAGAAATTTAAGGTGATACAAACAAGTGGAGAGATATACAATGTTCCTGGATTGAAGAATCAACTTTGTGAAAATGACTATACTACCCAAAGCAAGCTACAGATTCAATGTAATCCCTACAAAACTACCCATGACATTTTTCACAGAACTAGAACAAGAAATTTCACAATTTGTATGGAAACACAAAAGACCCCGAATAGCCAAAGCAATCTGGTGAAAGAAAAACAGAGCTGGAGGAAATATGCCCCCTGACTTCAGACTATACTACAAAGCTATAGTAATCAAGACAGTATGGTTTTGGCACAAAAACAGAAATATAGATCAATGGAACAGGATAGAAAGCCCAGAGATAAACCCACACACATATGGTCACCTTATCTTTGATGAAGGAGGCAAGAATATGCAATGGAGAAGTGACAGCCTCTTCAATAAGTGGTGCTGGGAAAACTGGGCAGCTACCTGTAAAAGAATGAAATTAGAACAGTTCCTAACACCATACACAAAAATAAACTCAAAGTAGATTAAAGGCCTAAATGTAAGGTCAGACACTATAAAACTCTTAGAGGAAAACATAGGCAGAACATTCTATGACATACATCACAGCAAGATCCTTTTTGACCCACCTCCTAGAGAAATGGAAATAAAAACAAAAATAAACAAATGGGACCTAATGAAACTTAAAAGCTTTTGCACAACAAAGGAAACCATCAGCAAGACGAAAAAACAACCCTCAGAATGGGAGAAAATATTTGCTGATGAAGCAACTGACAAAGGATTAATCTCCAAAATATACAAGCAGCTCATGTAGCTCAATATCAAAAAAACAAACAACCCAATCCAAAAATGAGCAATAGACATGTCTCCAAAGAAGATATACAGATTGCCAACAAACACATGAAAGGATGCTCAACATCACTAATCATTAGAGAAATGCAAATCAAAATTACAATGAGGTATCACCTCACACCAGTCAGAATGGCCATCATCAAAAAATCCGCAAACAATAAATGCTGGAGAGGGTGTGGAGCAAAGGGAACCCTCTTGCGCTGTTGGTAGGAATGTAAATTGATACAGCCACTATGGAGAACAGTATGGAGGTTCCTTAAAAAATTAAAAATAGAACTACCATACGACCAAGCAATCCCACTACTGGGCATATACCCTGAGAAAACCATAATTCTAAGAGTTATGTACTACATTGTTCATTGCAGCTCTATTTATAATAGCTAGGACGTGGAAGTACCCTAAGTGTCCATCAACAGATGAATGGATAAAGAAGATGTGGCACATATATACAATGGAATATTACTCAGCCATAAAAAGAAATGAAAGAGTTATTTGTAGTGAGGTGGGTTGACCTAGAGTCTGTCATACAGAGTGAAGTAAATCAGAGAAAAACAAATACTGTATGCTAACACATATATATGGAATCTAAAAAAAAAAAAATGGTTCTGAAGAACCTAGGAGCAGGACAGGAATAAAGATGCAGACGTAGAGAATGGACTTGAGGACACAGGGAGGGGGAAGGGTAAGCTGGGATGAAGTGAGAGAGTGGCATGGACATATATACACTACCAAATGTAAAATAGATAGCTAGTGGGAAGCAGCCACATAGCACAGGGAGATCAGCTTCGTGCTTTGTGACCACCTAGAGGGGTGGGACAGGGAGGGTGGGAGGGAGATGCAAGAGGGAGGAGATATGGGGATACATGTATACGTATAGCTGATTCACTTTGTTATACAGCAGAAACTAACAGAACATTGTAAAGCAATTATACTCCAATAAAGATTTGGAAAAAAAAGAAATCCACATCTATGCAATGAAGCTGTAGAAATTAGGAGATTCTGAATTCCATCCAGTAAAGGGAAATATCATTTTATACTAATAATTTGAGAAGTTTTTCCTAAGTAAAAGGAGGCTTTAGAATTAATATTAAGCTTAAAGTTCTAAAAGCATCAATTTAAATTGATGAGAACATTAAAAAAAAAACTGCCTCCTGAGTAAATAAGATTTCCAGAAGAAACTCTATTGGGATGTTTTTTTTTATATCCCTTAGGATAAACAAGGAAAGGAAACCTAGAGCACATGTCTAATTAACTACATGTGACCCTTTGGTTTCCAAAAACAGACTCTAACATAATTTGATGCTTTATCCTTAGCAATGAGAAGTCAAGCATAAAACCATTTGCAAGTACCACATGATGTGTCATAGAAAGGAACCAGAAATAATCATAGAGAGTTTTTGTCATTTTTAATAGACAAAAATCCATATTTCTGTTACCAGATCCAGAGAGATCAAGCTTTGCCTTTCGTACTTCTTTACTTGGTGCCTGAAATCCCTTGGAGATTAATTTTGGGAGATAAAGGTTTTGCATGTTCAGAAGTTCTCTGTTAAAATAAAAATTGTTTCAAAGGCAAGTACATTAAGCCACCTTCAAGGACAGTCACAATTACTCTAGTGAGGATAAGCTTATAAAAATACTCATAATGAATGAGGTTCAAATGCATTTTTATAGGAAAGTGGAAGTAAGTAGAAGAAAGTTGGAAGCTATACTTGGGATCCATGCCACTTAAAGAATTATGATGGGGCCAGGAAGGGTAGTAGAGGGCCTTGAATGCTAAATGGTAGGATACGGACAGAGACTTTTTCAGAATTATTGCAAAGAGCTGGCACAGCTTTTGGAAACAAGTGTTACCTATTCAGTAAAATTTTTATTATAAGTCCATCTTTAAGTATGATGCTGAAAATAACATCCTAAGAAGTTATAAATTCATCATGATTAGTAGAAAAACAAAGGACAACAAATGTCATAAAAGTATAAAAACAGGAAAGATTCAGCTATATCTATCAATCAATATACTAGTGTGTGTATTTAATACTAGATAACTTACAAAGCATTTCCATGGATTTTGTTTCATTTAATACACCATCCTCTAAGGTAGATAATACAGTAATTATGCCATTTTTGAAAGGAGGAAGCTGAGTTTTCAGGCCAAAAGCTAGCAAAGAATGCCCTGCAGCTCTTTGGGCTCCTTGACTAAGAGTCCTTCTCCTCTACCTGAAATAGTTTTCCTGAGGATCCCATAAATTAGTACAAGTAGATAAATTTGAATCCATGGATTTCAATATTGTCCTCTTACATTGATTTATATGCATGTTTAAAAGCTTTACATTGTACAATGTGCAGTTATAGCCTTTATTTTTTAAGTACGATTTGTGATCGTTTCTGTAAAAATTGTCTATCAACTCTGTTATAGAATGATTTGTAGGAGATCTGTAAATCAATTTTACCTATGATGGTCAAAAATGGCAAAATCCTGGCCTCTGTGGAGTCCTGCTGGAAGGGTGTATGGTGTAAGCCAGGGAAGGCCTAAAACAGAAGCTGGGAGGAAGCTAAATTGGGCTTCCCGCTACCTACTAAGCTGCTCTTCCTTGCTAATGACCAAGTTCAGGCACTAATTATTTATTAGTCTTGAGTCCTTATTAGTCCAACTCAGGTTGACAGAGAGTCATTGATGAGAAAGTGGATGGAAAACAAATCAATGTAGGCTGCTTTTGGAGGGAATCCTGTCCTCGTAGGAAGGCATTTCAGCATAGAGGTTACAAGCGTGGACTCTAGAGCCAGACTGTCTGAATCCCAGCTCTACTCCTTAACCATTTGTCTTTGTTTCTTCAACCATAAAGAAGGTAATGCTCTTAGGATAGTTGTAAATACTAGATGAGTTAATGTACAGAGAACATTTAGAACAACACATAGCGCAAACTGCATAAGTATTAACTATATTATTCTGGAAGCCAAGAATGTTTTAGACATACAGACAATTTGCTGTTTCTGAGACAAGAATAGATAGCATGATGAAGTAGGAAGATGATGACACAGAGGATTTTGTACTTGTGCAGTTATATGATGGGAATACTAATTTATTAGTGTGCAACTATCCAAGAGCTTTTTACCCTAACTTAAATTTAAATCTAAGTTACTAACTAGCTAGATTCTAGTGGTCAGAATAGGGAATATATGTGTACTTTGAGAGTAGCATCTTCTAAGGTAAAAACAAAACCACAGGAACAACTTCTCCAGGAGTGGGTTGGGGGTATAGTGGACAATGTTGGTGACCCACCCAGGCCCTTTGGACCCCTTTACCATCCTTGTGCATCTCTCCAGCTTCCATGTGCTTTTGCTCCCAATGCCCAGCACCTGCAGCCCTTCTTTAGAAGACTCCCCTCAGTCTGCTGAAGCTACTTCCCCGAACTCCATCACACATGCAGATCCAGAAATGCCTCAAATTGACCTCCCCTGGGTCGTAGTTAGCTGATGGGCACAGGAGTAGGAAAGCCCAGCTCCCTTGCCTCAGCTGGTACAACTCCACGGTCCAAACTGATCTCCACATTTCCTCAAGGAATCAGGCTGAGTCTACTTTCTGCAGGGCTTTTGCCTGAGATGCCACCCTTGCTTGTCTTCCTCCCCTTCCCTATTCTTCTTCCTTCACTTCCTTCCTGAATTTCCCTGGGAGGAAATAATAAATAAATTGCTTACACACAAATCCTTGTCCCAAGGTCTGCTTCTGGGAAACCTGACCTAAGACCTAAGTGAAGATGCTTTTTGTCTTATTTTATAATAAATGCTTGGTAATTGGGGCATGCTCCGAGTTTAACTCTTACCTTACCACTTAGCTGTGCTAACTTCTATGTGCCTGCTTCCCATCTGTGAATGTTTTCAGTTTAAGTAGTGTTTCAGTTCTTCTTAACACAACCAGAACTATCTTAGATTTTGAGTTGCTTAGGTAGAGGAACACACCAGCAGTTGCTGAATGCTGGGCACAGAGCTAGAGTACATTGATACATTACTGCATTTAATCTTCATGACAACCAAAACAGTGTAAGCATGTCCATCCCTGTTTTCATGATGAGGAATTTGAGGGTCAGAGAAGTAATTTATTTGTCCAGTATTACACTGAATGAGTATTTAAATTCAAGGAAGCTTATATAGAATGCAGAGTTATAAAAAGGAATCACAAAAAACATAAAATTCTATTATGCATAACTTTGTTATATTAAGGATATCTGCATGGAAATTCTCAAAAGTAGACTGTAATCAAAAGTGACTTCCCTCTCAAGGGTCTCTCTCCTACTCTCGCCTCCTTACCACCTGACATATCTACACACACAGTAGTTAAACAATGACAGTGTGTTGAATGAATGAGTACATGAGTGAATCAGCAAAGATCAAGGAGGTCACATATTCTATAGCTTTTATTGAATTTTAGAATTCATCAGACAGCCGTCTTGCTGCTGCAGAAAAGAAGTTCATTTATTAATTTTAAATATATATCTATATTTGGCGGCTATCAAAGAAAGGCATAATTGGGAAATTCAATCACAGTGTTTGAATTTTTTAAGGTAATTTTTCCCCCATGGGGATTTTTTATTTTGTCAGTTATGTGTCTGGTGTATTTTTTAGAAGACAAACCTCCTTCCTACAGTTTACAGCAAATGGTTAGCTTTAAGTGGAAACCAATTATATTAACATATGTGCATATGTATTAAATGTGTAAAAATAGTAAGGATGGAGAGATATCAGTGCCTGTGTTTTCATAAACCCTTTCAACTCTTCAAAACAGTGGAAAAGAAAAATGCTGAGAAATAAAATTCTTCAATCACAAATTTTTTAGAAAAGTTGAGAAAGCACAGAGGTATAGGAAGCAGACCCCACTGAACATTCTGCTAAAGGATGGCAATTAGAACATTCCGAGAGAAAAGGGAGCAAATGGAGAATGGTCTACTAAGTATAATGAGAAAGAAGGAAAATCAGGGAAGGCTGTGTTTGAGGGAGGGGGCTCTTAGTGTTAAAATATGGTGGGAAATTAAATGAATGAAGTCAAAGGAACCATTGCAGGAATGGAGAGAGACTTTTAAGGAGAACAGTAGTGATCATCTCCCTGAGATTGGGGCCAGGAAAAACTCTCTGCAAGTTATGATTAGCATAATTACCAGGGTAAACCAAACAAGAACTCAAGTGTGTTAGTACAGGCCCTCCAAAAAGCAGACTCCAAGATGAGATTAAACATGCAAGTATTTGATGGGGAGGAATGCCTATGTGAAAGGAAGTAAGGAGGGAGCCAGAAAAGACTGGCAGAGTCATAACACTCTAAAAGTCTGACCTCAAGCAAAGGAGAGCAAGGGAGAAGTTTGCATGGAAGTGTCCTAGGAATGGGGTGCAGCCTAATGAGGGTTCAGCAAAGGCATCAGGATGTCCTTGGGCCTAAACTGACCCTGGTAGGAGTGCAGGGGCTCCATGAATAGGTACGCCTTAATATTCCCCACCTCACTCCATCACTGGCTTTGAACAAATGTACTTTTGCATTCCGAAGCTTAGCAGGTGGGACCTTTGGTCCATTACAATTATGTCCAAGTTCAAGGTCTAGGAAGTACACTCTCATGGCCACTTCATTGAGTTTCTAAAATGTCTGTGAATATTATAAAGTAAGATCCCTTTTATTTTCAGAGTTTCACAGAAAAATAATGCAACTAGTCACCTTTTATTGAGCACTTGTGTGTACCAATCACTGTGCTAAATGCCTTATTTTTTTTTTTTCTCTTATAGTCCTCAGAGCAGCCCTATGAGGTTAAAGGACTTCCCCAATAATACAAAATTAGTAAGGGGTAATGCCAGGATTCAACTCAGGCATTTTGACTCTTGATGCTGATCACCATTTTGTAACTTACAATAATAATACCAACTTTGGTATTAGGTATTGTTGTCGTGAGAATTAAGCAAAATAATTCATGTTAAAGCCCTCAACATGGTGCCTGGCCAGGTATTAAGAGCTCAAGGAACGTTACTGTTATTAGGTAGTTGAGCCAGGACTCAGATCCATCTCTGATTGATGCCAGTGTCTGTACTCTTGGCCACTCCATCAGTGTAAATTCAGTATTTCAATCAGATAGTATCAGAAGCACCTGGAAAGGCATTACAAAGAAAAAGGAGGGCTAGAACTAAACCTTCTTTCAATAAATAGTATCAGTCACACAGATAGAATTCAGTGATAAGAGATACTAGAAATGTAAGGTATGCTTCCTTTGGTTCCCCAGGGAAGAAAGGCACATAGGTGTGGCCTGTTTACTACTTATTCATAAATGGAAATATGTAAGATCTATGAGACTGCCAATGGGAAAAGGATGAGACAAGTAACTCTCCACATTCTTTTAAAAGAAAGCAGAAAGGAAAAAAGTGTTTGCAAAAGAAGGCATCTGAATTTCTGCTATGATCGAGATGAGTAGTAGGGACAAGATTTACCCTCCTACCAGAAATAACCAAGAAATACGAAAACAATATGAAACAATGGTTTTTAGACATTGGATTCTGACGACATAGGACAGTGCTCCCTGAGAAAGGAGAAACACACAAGATGAGTCCTACGAGTGCCCCAGACTACTACCTAGAGAGAGTGAACCCAGGTGGAGCCTCATGGTCAACTTAGTTGAGGAGATGGAGCTGGAGGTAGGTAGGCTGGAGAAACCAAGGCAGCTGGAATTCATTCTTCAGCAGAATGCTGAAGAAAGGGAGCTACACAGAGGGAGAACTCCAGCAACCTATATATAATCCCCCTCAGGTCCTCAGTTTAGTAATGGTCAGTGCATGCCTGTGAGGAAAATGCTGGAGGATGGGGGAAAGCCACCTAAAAGGAGCGAAAGGAGCAAATACTGGAGCTCATGCAGGACTGAGAATAGTTCAGGTTTCTACAAGCCCAAGTAGAAAATCTCATAATTCATGGGGCCTTGAATAGAGCACTCAGGAAGTTATTGCCTCAATAGTGGGGCAAAACTAGTCATAAGCTAAAGACTGCTCTTGTCTCACTTAACAAAGCTTAAAAGCAATACTTGAAAAGATCAGACTGTTTTCATAACTTCATCTTAATAAAAATCAAGAATATTTATGAGAATAAAAAAAATATCCAGTACTCTAACATGGTAAAATTCACAATGAACAGCATCCAATCAAATATTACCAGGAATACAAAGAAGCAGGAAAATATGACTATCCATCATAAAAAGAAAAACCAATCAATAGAAACAGATCAAGAAATAATAGATATACAAATGATGGAATTAGTAGACAAGGACATTAAAACTGTTATTGTAACTATATTTCATATGTTCAAGAAGGTAGAGGAAAGACTAAACATTTTAAGTAGAGTTATTGGATATATTTAAAAAGACCCAAATCCCACTATTAGAAAAAAAATAGTGTTTTAAATGAAAATTCCATCAATTAGATGGGATTAACAGCAGATTAGACACTGTAGAGGAAAGGATTAGTTAATTTAAAGACATGGCAATAGAAACTGTCCAAAATAAAATAGAATAAACAACTGAAGAAAGAAAGGGAGGAAAGAAAAGAAAAGAAGACAAAAGAGCATCGGGTAACTGTGTGACAACCACAGCAGCATAACGTACATGTTATTGGAGTTCCCAAAGGAAGGGAGGAGACAGAAAAAAAATATTTAAAGATATAATGGCTGAAAACTTTTCCAAATTTGATGAAAACCATAGACATATATATCCAAGAAACTCAACAAACCTCAGGCACAGAAAAAGGCATTTTACCACACAATGCAAACAAATTTAGAATGGACTGGTTATACAACCATAAAAGTTGCCAAGATAAGGAAATAACACCCAAAATCATATTCAAAACAACCAATTAAGAGCTCTTATATAGGAAGTCAGGTGAAGTGGGAAACCTCCATCCAATCAATTCGAAAACAGATGAGGTTATATATAAGGAAGGAGCAATTGGAAGAGTCAAAAGAGATACATTTACACACCACGCCATAGTGTATAATAAAGTCAAGATGAAATTCAAAACAAGGGTAACCTAAATACCTCATATAATAAAGATGGAGAGATTTCCCTGGTGGCCCAGTGGTTAAGAATCCTCCTGCTAGTGCAGGGGACACAGGTCGATCACTGGTCCAGGAAGATCCCACATGTCACGGAGCAGCTAAGCCAGTGTGCCACAACTACTGAGCCTGCACTTTAGAGCCCACAAGCCACAACTATTGAGCCCACAAGCCACAACTATTGAGCCCGCACTCTGTAACTGCTGAAGCCCACACGCCTAGAGCCCGTGTTCTGCAACAAGAAAAGCCACCGCAACGAGAAGCCCGCACACTGCAACGAAGATTAGCCCCTGCTTACAACAACTAGAGGAAACCTGCATGCAGGAACAAAGACCCAACGTAGCCAAAAATAAATAAAATTTAAAATAATAATAATAATGATGATGGAAAAACTACCTATATGGTAATGATAATAGGAAAACCTCTCTATCCTTAACCTATTTCTAACCTTTAGATCTTTGTTTTCACTTACCCCTGGGCATATTCATGGTCCCAAAATTTCTTAACTCAGTACTTCCACCTTATTATCTTACTACACACATATCCCTCCTCAATTCAAACTCCTTGTTGTTTATATGTCAACTTCCATTAATAGTATCAACTGCCTTCTGCCAGTCTACCTTTTTCTCATCTATGATTCCTCTGGCTTCCGCAAAACAAATCACCAAATCACGTGGATTTTTCCTCTATAATATCCTTAATATCTAGTACTTTTCTCCCCTTCTCTCTATTCCCACTGCTTCAGGCCTTCATCATTTCTTTAATTTTAATAAACCTTTTATTGAAGTAAAGCATACATACAGAAAAATGAACAAATCATAAGTGTACAACTTAAATTTTTTAATTCACATGTATGTGAATACATGTATTTAACCACACCTAGATCAATATATCAAATTTCCCATTACCCCAGATGAATCCCTGGTGTTGCCTCCCAATAATTACCTGTGTCCCTAAAAGATATCCACTATTCTGAAACTAACACCATAAATTTTGCCTGTTTTTTTAAACTTCATATAAGTGAGACTGTATGGTATACGGTCTTGTGTCTGGCTTCTTTAGCGCTACATTATTTTTGCAGTATTCATCCCTGTTATTAGGAGTAGCCATAATATGTATATTTCATTGCTGTGTATGAATATACTACAATGTATGGATTCATTTTACTATTGGTGGGCATGTGGGTTGTTTCTACTTTGGGGCTATTATGAATAAAGTTACCATGAACATATAAATGTTTCTGGTGAATGAATATACATGTTTGTATTGGGTATAAAACTAGGAGTAGAATTGCTAGGTCAAAGGGTGTGCAGATGTTCAGCATTAGTAGATACTGCCCAACAATTTTCCAAAATGGTTGTTTAAAATACATTCCTACTAGTGATGTATGAGAGTTCCAATTGTTTCACATCCATCAAAACCTTGCGTTGTCCATTTTTAAGTTTCACCCATTCTGGTAGTCATGTAATGATATTTCATTGTGGTTTTAACTTACATTTCTAAGATGTTAATCCCATTTCGTAAATATAATCACCATTTCAAAATCCTATTATATAAAGTCTTACTTTAGTCTTTTGCCATTTTCTATTGGATTGTCTGTATTTTTCTTAATGAGTCCCAAGAAGATTTTTCAAGTATACATTCTGGACTTATGTCCTTTGTCAGTTTTTTTCTCATCCTGTGTCTTGACTTTCAATCTCTTAATTGCGTTTGGTTTTGTTTAATCAACTTTAAGGAGATAAAATTTATGCACCATTAGCTGCACAGATTTTAAGGTGCAGTCTGTGATTTTTGACAATGTAGACACATGTGTAATGCCAATCACAGTGTACAACATTCCAGCATGTCAGAAAAGTCCCTCATGACCCTTTGCCTATCTCCTTCTCCTCCTCCAGGCAACGCTGATCTGATTTCTATTACCATAGCTTAGCTTTGCCTGATCTTAAGGCTTATGTAAAGGAATCAGAAAATAGATTCAACCATGTTATTTATTGCATGTGTGAGTAGTTCATTCACTTTATTGCTGAGTATACATTTGTATGGCTGAAACAAAATTTGTTTATCCATTTGCCTGTTGAAAGACATTTGGGTTGTTTCAGCTTTGGACTGTTGTAGATAAAGCTACTATAAATATTCTTGTACATGTTTTTTGTAGATATATATTTTTAGCTCCCTTATTTCCCTAGAAATGGAATTGCTGGGGGTAGTATAGGTGTATGAATAACTTTATAAGAAGTTGCCAAACTGTTTTTCAAATTTTGTAACATTTTACACTTCCATCAGCAATGTGTAAGCATTCCACACATCTTCTCCAATACTTGATACTGTCAATCTTTTAAACATTGAGATGTATTTCTATTTCAGTGACAACTAATAATAATCTTTTCACCTTTTCAAGTGTCTATTTACCATCCCCATATTTTCTTTTGTGTAGTATCTATTCAAGTCTTTGCCCATTGTCTATTGATTATTTGTACTTTTATTACTGATGTCTAAGAGTTCTTTATGTGTTCTGGATACAAGAGGCGTATACACATATAGTGTAAGTGAGAGTGAGAGAGAGAGAAAGACAGAACATTTGATCCCAGTCTTTTCTGTGGCTTGCCTTTTAATTTTTTTATTTGTATATTATTCTGAAGTCCCCCCTATCAATTTTGCTTTTTATGATTAGTGTTTTTTGAGTCCCATCCTAGAAATCTATGCCAATAGCAAAATCTTGAAGTTACTCTCCTATGTCTCTTCTGGAAGTTTTATCATTTTAGCTTTTACGTTGAGGTCTATTTTCCATCTTAAATAGGTTTTTGTGGATGGCATGAGGTAGATATCAACGTTAATTTTTTTCCCCATATAGATATCCAAATTTTCCACACCATTTATTGAAATTATTTCCCCCATTGATTTGGCTTGACATTTTGTCAAAAATTGATTACCATGTAACTGTGGAACAATTTCTGGGCTATTCTTTCCTTTGGCTCTTTTGGTCTATCCTTACACAGATATTATACTATCTCAATTACGGTAATTTTAAAGTGTGTTTTAAAATGAGGCATGTAAATTATCCAATGTTTTTCTTGTTTTTTCAGAATTTTTTGGCTATTCTTGGTCCTTTGCAGTCCATAAAAATTTTAGAAACTAAAAAAATTCTTAACGCATTCTGAGATTTTATTCTGAATAGTGTTGTCTATAGATCATTTCTGGGGATAATTTATATCTTAATCTTGAATCTTCTAATACTTGAACATGTTATATTTTGTATTTATTTAAATATATTTCACTATTTCTCTGCAATGTTTCTGTCATTTACAATATGCTGGAGGTAATAGCCAGTTCCATAAGGCAAGAAAAATAAATAAAAGGAATAAAAAATGGATAGCAGTAAAATGTTATATTAACAGTTGATACGCTTTTTATGTAGAAAACTGTAAGAAAGAATTTTTAGCTCACCAGAACCTTAGTTAAAATCTAATGCTTATGAAGTACTACATAAGAAAATCATCAGTTTTAAAATTATATTAAATTTAACAAGCATTTTAAAAAATTTTTATCTGTATATATTTCTAAAACATGTATACTTTTGTTTTCACCTTTTTTAAAAATAGGTAGCAAGCTGTAGATAATCTCTTGGCACTTGGTATTTTCCACTTGATATTGAATTTGTAACATTTATCCTGTGGTAAGTGTTACAGTATTTTATTAGTTAAGAATGCTGTATAATATTCTACTGTGTGGTTATACAATAGTTCTTTAATCCACTCTCCAGTTGTTTAGCATTGGAGTTCTTTCCAGGTTTTTGCTATTGTGAACAATACTGCTATGAACATTCTTAAAGGGTGTTCTTACCTTGCCCATCATACATTGGCAAGAGTTTCTCTTGGATATATTCCTAAGGGTAGATTTGCCAGGTCACCTGATATATGAATATTCAGCATTAAGAGATAATGCCAGTCCATTTTCCAAAGTGATAACTTCTATTTATATGCCCACTAGTAACCCATAAAACATTCAACAGCTATTCAAGACTTTTCCTTTCTTTTTTTTAATTAAAAGCTACTATAACCGTAGTACTATCCTTAAATACAAATGAGAAATATAGCCCTGTCCTGGAGAAGAACACAATCTAAATGAGAAGAAAAATCATATCTAAAACAATTAGAAAGCAATTCCAAGATATCATATAAATGTCATGACAGCTCCTTATAGGGCGATAGTAAACGTCAGACTTTTTTGTGAATGTACCCCTGATGCTACAAGAACTGGAACTTGCAGTTAGTCCCCCTTACACTTCCTTCCCAACTCTCCTTATCAAGGCTGGGGACTTGCTACAAACTTCAAAATTCATTTGAAGTTTAATATTTCATTGTAATGTTTTGTCATTACTCTAAAATATAATCATTTTGTTACAATATAAAGTAATATTTTTATCACTGATCTTTGAGTACAATTGATAACCCAAAATTATGTGACACATTTATCTTGTGTTAATCTGCTCTTACTAGCATATTTATAAGTATAAATATATATATATAGATATAGATATATATATAGATATATCTATATATATCTCAGTTTAAGAAGCACAGTTATAAGTGGTGGGTATGTCTTGAATTTTCTTGCATGATCTCAATATCCATTTTTGGATTTCATATTGGAAATGTTTTCAAACCGTTTCAAAAGATTTTTTGCATACCACATGTTTCTTTTGAAAAATAAATACTTTCTTAATGTTGACATGTCATATTTACTTTGAAGAGACAGATTAACTGTGTTTATTTGTCAAAAATCTGTGCTATATAGCGTTATTCTAACTACCATTTATCTTTACAGGAAAAGTCAATGAAACTATATTGCTTCAATTATGCGTGCCATCTTTTAATACATCTTTTAATTACTTTGGCAAAAATTAAGACAGGAACTTCTGTGTTATTAATCTTTATATTACATATGAGTAAAGCTGAGTTTATATTTTTCAGTTTTAGGCAAATTAAATGAATAAAACTGGAATCTCTAATATTTTCTTACTTTACCTCTATTTTGGAGCCCAGTGTTCTGGTGAATAATGAAAGTAATGCTTATTCTTCTACTTTCTTTTCTTCTCTTTCTCTCAAACAGGCTACACCACAATATTGAGAAAGGGAAGATGAAGGGGATAGCAATTTCTATATTTTTTCCCAGATATCTCTTCTATTCATTTGATACTATTAAATTGACATTTGATACTATGTGATGTCGTTGAATTTTAACTATCTTTTGGAGTTTTCACTGAAAGTAGCAAAATAAAGTACACTATTGTGCTCACAATTCCGTGATTGTTGTGTTGAAATGCATTTTTAGTTTTTTTTTAATTGGTCTTTAGTGACCTAGAGTGACCAAGTGTTCCAGTTTTCCAGGGACTGAGAGGGTTCCTGGCATTTGGGACAGTCAGTGCTAAACAAGGGAAAGTCCTGGGTAAACTGGGATGAGGGGGTTCCCCTTCACTGATGACCATTCAGCTGACCTTCAAATGACATGAGTACGTTGTACTTCTTTCCGCCCAGTGGCTTTTGTCTTTTTCTATATGAAAGCTTGGAGGAAACTGAGGGCTGGGCAGTGCAAAGAAGAGGAATGTTGGGTAGTTTTCAGTTTTCTAAATGATTTTGGTAAGAAACGTGTCACAAACCTTTCCTGAAATAATGCTTCCATATTCTGAGTAGTCATTTCTTAAAACCCTAAGGTAATTGGTATGATTCTGAATGTTACTTGTTATAGGGAATTTCCTCAGGAAAAAAAAGGTTGTATAAGCATAAATAAAATTGGATTTTTTTTAAAGTGATCTGGAAAATTATGAATCTTCCCTTCAAAATGCAAACACAGTCATCTAACTAAATGTTTAAATAATGCTTAAAATTGGCATACTAATTTAGAGCAAATTTATATTGGAGTCATATTTTTATATACTGCATATTTTTGCAGCAAATTGAAGTTCTTCATATAATTAATGTTATGTTTTTATTCATTTAATTGGAGTTGAAGCATTAAATTGCCTATTTTAAAGGGGGATATAGAAATTTTACTTACAGCTTTTCTTTTATGATGTTTTTAGTCAGAGCTATGAATCGTTTCATGTTGAATCAGCAATATAACCCCCAATTATATCATTAGTCCTATGACAAAATATTGTTTTTAGATGATGAAGTTTCTGAGAATACATTGCAAATAGAGTAGGAATGTTTTTATATTATAATATGATATTTCAAAATGCAAAATCTATATTATTCACTTATATACACATAATCAGAGTGTGTGTGTGTGTGTGTGTGTGTGTGTGTGTGTGTGTGTGTGAGAATGGGAGGGGTGGGGGGAAAATGAATCCTGATCACTAAGCAACAGAAACCTGCTCTCTGTTTCTCAGTGCTCTCAAGCTTAACTGTGCACATGAGTCACCTGGGGAGCTTGTAGAAGTGCAGATTCTGATTCTGGGGTAGGTCTGGGTGGTTGCCAAGATTCTGTCTTTCCAACCAACTCTCAAGTGACACTGATGCTCCCAGCTGCTGACACCCTTTGAGCAGCGAGGTCTAGTAAGTCTGTATGAGGTAGAAAGTACCCTCCCCCCGGTCACTCTTACAGCTTTACCCTGCGGTACATTCTTAATAGCATCATTCCTACCCCAATCATCTTATTTCCTTATTTATTACAGATGTGTTGTCTGTCTTTCTACATGAGGTCCATGAGGGCAGGTACATTTTCTTTCTTATTCAGTGCTGTATCTCCAGTGTCTACAACATGATAAGCCATTACTTCTAAAGATCTATTGGTTAAGTAATGTATTTGCACAAAGATATAGTATATATGCCGTGTAGGTTACCGGATACACACCATGTATATATCAGGCAGGGGACTGGTGATTAAAAGCATGACTCTTATCTGCACTCCCTGGCTGTGTGACACCAGCAAGTGACGTAATGTCTCCTGCTTCTATGTCCTCAACCATAAAGTGAGTGTAGTAATAACCGCAATCACAATACTGTTGTGAAGACTAAGTAAGTTGCAACCTGTGACATACTTAGAAATGTGCCTGGCACATAATAAACATAATATAAATGTGAGCTCTTGAGCTATAATGTTTTACCACTGATAGGTATCTTTATTTACAAAACCTAGAAGCTTCCTGAAGGCAATAGGCATGCCCTGTGTTCTGTCTGAAAGGGATCAAGACTAGATGGGTGATTTTTAAACTGTGCTTCTCAGCGAGACAGAGGATCTGTATAAACCTCCAAGGGCTAGCTCTGAGGGGAAGGAGGCTGAAAAGGTGGGCAGGACACAGCAATCCGACACAGCTGTCCATCTGCCACCATCACCACGCAAACAAAGCAACTCCACCCTCTCTTTCATTATTGACATTTCAAATAAGCTTCCCAAATACAGGGATGTGTTGCTTTAAAAAAGAAGCAAACAACTAACTTGAGAACCAAAGGATAAGGTGGTGTCCAGAGCTTTATTCAGCTCTATAATCGTATCAATCCCTAAAAAGTAAGGCATTAAAATAGCACAGCTTTTGACCCATAGCAGTTTTCGGGTAGGTGTTCAATGTATATTGATATTATTATGTATTATGTTTTGATTATATCATGTTAGTATTATATTTTATTATTATATATAATGTACTGCTGACATATTAATATATATTAAATCAATTAGTGGTGGAAGCTCAGTTCAGGTTCAGGAGGGTGGAGATCGTGACTGCTGACTTGAGATGCATTTAAAAGTGAGGAAATAGGACGGGAGCAGCCTCTGCTGTTTAGAGACAAGTATCTGAGGGAAGGCAATAGCACCTGAAGAGGTTTCAAGATCAAAGGAAGATTCTTTAATGGATGCTGGACAGATGTGGGCATTGATTTTGGTTTTTAGCCCCATGTACTTAATTCATTTCATCAAATATTTATGGTCCTGTTCAATTATGTGCTCCTGCTTTTCCTTTAGACCAGAGTGTCAGCCCTGACTGCCCATTAGAATTACCTGGGGGAGCTTCTAAACAATGCCTATTCTCTGACAGTGAAAACATACACTATGGAGGAGGGTCTCCCGCGTGGTTTTGTTGCGATGTCCTGTCAAAGCTCCTCAAGACAATTCCAACGTTTGAATTGTTTTAGCCTTTGTTGGAAAACTGTTTTAGACTTTTAAGCTTTGTTTCAAATCAAAATGTCTAGGATTTACATCAATAAGTTTTTAACTTGTTAATCAAAATGTATTCAATTTGCCTCTTAAATAGTTGCTGTTTACAGTTTTGTCGCTGTTTCAATGTGATGTATATTAAATCATGTGGTCAGAATATTTACTGAACAGATTACCAATTTTATAATGAAATTCCAAGAAAGATATAATCTGATATATGAGAATTTACTTTAATGAAAGTATATACTTGCCTTTGGGCCAAATAGAAGTATTGATATATATATAATATGAATTCCAGCTTATTAATCAAGTTATTCAAATATAAAACCTGGAAACCGGAGGTTGAACAGAAGAATAGTTTTCCATGGCTCCCTCATACTAAAGTCCACTTAGCCTCCTTTGGAATTCCAGAAATCAGCACGAGAGTGACTAAGAGGTGTGGAGGAAAGGACTCCAGTATTGGACCAATCTGGCTTAAATGCTGGCTCTACCCCCTACCCTCAAGAACAAATTCCTGAACTTTTCTGAGCCCCCTGAGAAATGTCACCTATTTCTCATTGTTCTTTTGAGGTGTAGATGTGATAATAATTATAAATGACCCAGCAAAGCATCCAATATATTGCAAACATAAATATCTCTACCACTGATGGTAACAGTAAGAGCAAAAAAAATGTCCAGTGATCATTTTCTGTGTGCCAGGCTCCGGGTTATGTGCTTTTTATATACCACCTCATTTAATTAGAATTCAGCTTGGTCCCTCTTGTAAAACTTAGTCTTTTGGTAGGAGATGGAAAGAAGAATGAGATAATAAAGTGAGGAAAAGCTTTCAGACTCCTTGCCATGGCAATGTCTGGAGTCTACCTTACTGCCTGGTGTGAAACTACACAATACTTTTAACATATCACATGATTTTAAAATAAGCTCCATACCTAAATGGCCATATATGCTTCAAACTTCTATTAAATAGGAAGAGATCATCACAATTATGACATGTACAAAATTGTGTATACCTTACGCTTAGCTTTATAAATATATCATTAGTGAAGTTAGAAGTGTCCCTTTAACTCATTGCCTTGCAGTAGGACGTAGACCCAGGCCATTCGACTCAGGTGCATTTAACCATTGGCCAGCACTGCTTCAAGGCAAGTGCAAGATCTCTTACTTGTTTATTCATGGAGCTGTTCATTCCATTGAACACAGCCTTCCTATCCAAAAAGCTGTTTCCTATAGACAGACGTAACTAAACCCAAGAAAATGTAATAGAGTATTATTTTCATTTAGTTGATGTTTTTCCCAAAATAACAAAAATACAAATTTTAAAGAACATTACACTCAAACATCCAGTATCATCTACATTATTACCTAGGTGTAGTTATCTCAGCTACTAACCTTTAACATTTCTGAATCACTGCTGAGTCAAATCCTGTTTATTTCCTCTGGCTTAACTAATTCAAATTCATGGCGAATCTCTTAATTTGGAAAACGAGTTTCCCAGAGTTTATCTGGCTTCTCTGTATCTGTGTGTTCAGACACCTGGCAAGCACTTTCAGCCAACATATGATCGCCTTAAAAAGTGTGATTTATAGCTAGATCCTACAGTTTACGATGAAAAATATAAAATTCCTTCCAGGTCTCTCTCGCTATCTCTCTCTTTCATTTGTCTCTTATTTCTGCACCCAGTAAAATGAGAAATATTAGTCACATAGTCACACCATCACTGTTGACTTCAGTGAAACATGATCTTTCTCCAATTTATGAGCTCCCTGACAGCTTTCCTCTAAGTCTTCATCAATGTTTCATATCTAAAAAAATTCCATACCTTCCTCTAGCCAAATTTTGATCAGTATCTCAAATACAGTTTTTAGAGAAAGACCTCTAATATGTACTTCTTTTTGCCATCAAGACTGTGTTACTGTAGTTTAGCTTATGACAGATCTTAATTCCTTAAATCATATTTAACCAGTACATATTAAAACTTAAGGGGCTTCCCTGATGGCACAGTGGTTAAGAATCCGCCTGCCAATGCAGGGGACACGGGTTCAAGCCCTGGTCCAGGAAGATCCCACATGCCGCAAAGCAACTGAGTCTGTGAGCCACAACTACTGAGCCTGTGCTCTAGACCCTGCGTGCCACAACTACTGAAGCCCACATGCCTAGAGCCCATGCTCCACAACAAGAGAAGCCACTGCAATGAGAAGCCCGTGCACCACAACAAAGAGTAACCCCCGCTCACCGCAACTAGAGAAAGCCCGCGCACAGCACCAAAGACCCAACGCAGCCAAAAATAAAATATAAATTAATTAATTAATTTTAAAAATCTTAAGCAAAGATATGATATACCTTCTCCATAATTATAATATTAAATTATAATATAGGATATCTACATCATATGTTATCTACATCATAATATAGAATATCTACATCATATGTGAAAATCATTTGCAGCATTGTTGTAAAACTCCAACATTTTATAAATCAATTCTTGTGAATTCTCTTCCTGAGCTAAGTAGACAATTCCTAATAGACCATGCCAGATGCTGTGCCTTCTACTTTGGCTACTAAATTGCCAGAAGAAAGTTAGGGAATAATAAGTAAAGCTAACATGAACTGAAACTGTATCATGGACGTTACCATTCTATTTACACATGTTAACATTTAATGGTTATGATAATCTGACCAGATGGTTCCTCTTCTTATCCCTGTTTACCATTAAGAAGCTGAGGAGCCTCAGGGAGCGCTAGCCTGGTGAAGAAGCTCAGGGTAAAGGCACGGCCGCCAAAGCAGGGGTGAGAGCAACTTGGAACGGGGAGGGAGACCCTAAAGAGGCCGCAGCCGCAGGAGGCCGGAGACCTGGCCGCTGTCGGCCTTCCCCGAGACTTCGACCGGGCCCCTCAGGCCATGTAACGGCGGAGCCCCACCCACCTCACAGACCCCGTCCTGCCTCGCATGGCTGACCCAGTCGCTCTGTTGCCAGAATGAGCTGAAGTCTGAAAATTGCTCAGCAGGACCAGGCATAGCACGGGTCTCTTCTCTTGTGGTTTCACTTGCCAATGACCACTTTCTTGATAATTCTGAGCTCTTCTCACAAGTGTCCATCCAGTGGCATCTACCCCAGCCGCATGGCTGACGAGGTCTTGGTGCTCCGGTCTTGGTGCTCCACCCTTGGTGCTCCAGTCAAGCCTGAGCCACTGAGGTGGGAAAGCTGAGTTCAGGACATTGGACCACCACACCTCCTGGCCCCACGTAATATCAATCGGTGAGAGCTCTCCCAGAGATCTCTGTCTCAACACTAAGACCCAGCTCCACCCAACGGCAAGCAAGCTCCAGTGCTGGAGGCCCCACGCCAAAAAACTAGCAAGACAGGAATGCAACCCCTCCCATTAGGAGAGAGGCTGCCTAAAATCATACTAAGATCACAGTCATCCCAAAACACAACAATGGACATGGCCCTGCACACCAGAAAGACAAGATCCAGCCCCACCCACCAGAGCACAGACACCAGTCACTTCTAAAAGGAAGCCTACACAAGCCACTAAACCAACCACACCCACTGGGGGCAGACACCAAAAACAACAGGAACGACGAACCTGCAGGCTGACAAAGAAGACCCCAAACACAGTAAGATAAACAAAATGAGAAGACAGAGAAATATGCAGCAGATGAAGGAGCAAGGTAAAAACGCACCAGACCAAACAAATGAAGAGGAAATAGGCAGTCTACCTGAAAAAGAATTCAGAGGAATGATAGTAAAGATGATACAATATCTTGGAAATAGAATGGAGAAAATAAAAGAAACATTTAACAAGGACCTAAAAGAATGAAAGAGCAAACAAACAATGATGAACAGCACAATAAATGAAATTAAAAATTCTCTAGAAGGAATTAATACCAGAATAACTGAGGCAGAAGAACGGATAAGTGATCTGGAAGATAATATAGTGGAACTAATTACTGCAGAGCAGAATAAAGAAAAAAAGAATGAAAAGAATGGAGGACAGTCTCAGAGACCTCTGAGACAACATTAAATGCACCAACATTCGAATTATAGGGGTCCCAGAAGAAGAGAAAAAGAAAAGGACTGAGAAAATATTTGAAGAGATTATAGTTGAAAACTGCCCTAATATGGGAAAGAAAATAGTCAATGAAGTCCAGGAAGCACAGAGAGTTCCTTGGATAAATCCAAGGAGAAACACGCCAAGACACATACTAATCAAACTATGAAAAATTAAATACAAAGAAAAAATATTAAAAGCAGCAAGGGAAAAACAACAAATAACATACAAGGGAATCCCCATAAGATTAAGAGCTGAACTTTCACCAGAAACTCTGCAAGCCAGAAGGGAGTGGCAGGACATATTTAAAGTGATGAAAGGGAAAAACCTACAACCAAGATTACTCTACCCAGCAAGGATCTCATTCAGATTCGACAGAGAAATTAAAAGCTTTACAGACAAGCAAAAGCTAAGAGAATTCAGCACCACCAAACCAGCTTTACAACAAATGCTAAATGAACTTCTCTAGGCAGGAAACACAAGAGAAGGAAAAGACCTACAATAACAAACCCAAAACAATAAGGAAAATGGTAATAGGAACATACATATCAATAATTACCTTAAATGTAAATGGATTAAATGCTCCAAACAAAAGACATACACTGGTTGAATGGATACAAAAACAAAACCATATATATGCTGTCTACAAGAGACCCACTTCAGACCTAGGGACACATACAGACTGAAAGTGAGGGGATGGAAAAAGATGTTCCATGCAAATGGAAATCAAAAGAAAGCTGGAGTAGCAATTCTCATATCAGACCAAATAGACTTTAAAATAAAGACTATTACAAGAAACAAAGAAGGACACTACATAATGATCAAGAGAACAATCCAAGAAGAAGATATAACCATTGTAAATATTTATGCACACAACATAAGAGCACCTCAATACATAAGGCAAATACTAACAGCCATAAAAGGGGAAATCAACTGTAACACAATAATAGTAGGGGACTTTAACACCCCACTTTCACCAATGGACAGATCATCCAAAATGAAAATAAATAAGGAAACACAAGCTTTAAATGACACATTAAACAAGATCGACTTAATTGATATTTATAGGACATTCCATCCAAAAACAACAGAATACACTGTATTCTCAAATGCTCAAAGAACATTCTCCAGGATAGATCATATCTTGGGTCACAAATCAAGCTTTGGTAAATTTAAGAAAATTGAAATCCTATCAAGTATCTTTTGCGACCACAACACTATGAGACTAGATATCAATTACAGGAAAAAATCTGTAAAAAATACAAACACATGGAGGCTAAACAACACACTACTAAATAACAAAGAGATCACTGAAGAAATCAAAGAGGAAATCAAAAAATACCTAGAAACAAATGACAATGAAAACACGACAACCCAAAACCTATGGGATGCAGCAAAAGTAGTTCTAAGAGGGAAGTTTATAGCAATACAATCTTACCTCAAGAAACAAGAAACATCTCAAATAAACAACCTAACCTTACACCTAAACCAATATAGAGAAAGAAGAACAAAAAAATACCCCCAAAGTTAGTAGAAGGAAAGAAATCATAAAGATCAGATCAGAAATAAATGAAAAATAAATGAAGGAAACAATAGCAAAGATCAATAAAACTAAAAGCTGGTTCTTTGAGAAGATAAACAAATTTGAAAAACCACTAGCCAGACTCATCAAGAAAAAAAGGCAGAAGACTCAAATCAATAGAATTAGAAATGTAAAAGGAGAAGTAACAACTGGCACTGAAGAAATACAAAGGATCATGAGAGATTACTACAAGCAACTATATGCCAAAGAAATGGACAACCTGGAAGAAATGGACAAATTCTTAGAAAAGCACAACCTTCTGAGACTGAAACAAGAAGAAATAGAAAATATAAACAAACCAATCACAAGCACTGAAATTGAAACTATGATTTAAAATCTTCCACGAAATAAAAGCCCAGGACCAGATGGCTTCACAGGTGAATTCTATCAAACATTTAGAGACGAGCTAACACCTATTCTTCTCAAATGGTTCCAAAATATAGCAGAGGGAGCAACACTCCCAAACTCATCCTACAAGGCCACCATCACACCCTGATACCAAAAGCAGACAAAGGTGTCACAAAAGAAGAAAACTACAGGCCAATATCACTGATGAATATAGGTGCAAAAATCCTCAACAAAATGCTAGCAAACAGAATCCAACAGCACATTAAAAGGATCATACACCATGATCAAGTGGCATTTATCTCAGGAATGCAAGGATTCTTCAATATATGCAAATAAATCAATGTGATACACCTTATTAACAAACTGAAGAATAAAAACTATATGATAATCTCAGTATATGCAGAAAAAGTTTTTGACAAAATTCAACACCCTTTTATGGTGTTGAAAAACTCTCCAGAAAGTAGAAGAGGGAACCTATGCTGATAGAGGGAACCTACCTCAACATAATAAAAGCCATATATGACAAACCCACAGTCAACATTGTTCTCAATGGTGAAAAACTGAAAGCATTTCCACTAATTTCAGGAACAAGAAAACGTTGCCCACTCTCACCGTTATTATTCAACATAGTTTGGGAAGTTTTAGCCACAGCAATTAGAGAAGAAAAAGAAATAAAAGGAATCCAAATTGGAAAAGAAGAAGTAAAACTGTCACTGTTTGCAGATGACATGACACTATACATAGAGAATCCCAAAGATGCTACCAGAAAACTACTAGAGCTAATCACTGAATTTGGTAAAGTAGCGGGATACAAAATTAATGCACAGAAATCTCTTGCATTCCTATACACTAATGATGAAAAATCTGAAAGAGAAATTAAGGAAACACTCCCATTTACCATTGCAATAAAAAAGAATAAAATACCTAGGAATAAACCTATCTAAGGAGACAAAAGACCTGTATGCAGAAAACTATAAGACACTGATGAAAGAAATTAAAGATGATACAAACAGATGGAGAGATATACCATGTTCTTGGATTGGAAGAATCAACATTATGAAAATGACTATACTACACAAAGCAATCTGCAGATTCAGTGCAATCTCTATCAAACTACCAATGGCATTTTTCACAGAACTAGAACAAAAAATTTCACAATTTGTATGGAAACACAAAAGACCCCGACTAGCCAAAGCAATCTTGAGAAAGAAAAACAGAGCTGGAGGAATCAAGCTCCCTGACTTCAGACTATACTACAAAGCTACAGTAATCCAGACAGTATGGTACTGGCACAAAAACAGAAATATAGATCAATGGAACAGGATAGAAAGCCCAGAGATAAACCCACGCACATATGATGGTCACCTTATCTTTGATAAAGGAGGCAAGAATATACAATGGAGAAAAGACATCATCTTCAATAAGTGGTGCTGGGAAAACTAGACAGCTACATGAAAAGAATGAAATTAGAACACTTCCTACCACAATACAAAAAAATAAACTCAAAATGGATTAAAGACCTAAATATAAGGCCAGACACTATAAATCTCTTAGAGGAAAACATAGGCAGAACACTCTATGACATAAGTCACAGCAAGATCCTTTTGACACACCTCCTAGAGAAATGGAAATAAAAACAAAAATAAACAAATGGGACCTAATGAAACTTAAAAGCTTTTGCACAGCAAAGGAAACCATCAACAAGACAAAAAGACAACCCTCAGAATGGGAGAAAATATTTGCAAATGAAGCAACTGACAAAGGATTAATCTCCAAAATATACAAGCAGCTCATGCACCTCAATATCAAAAAAACAAACAACCCAATCCAAAAATGGGCAGAAGACGTAAATAGACATTTCTCCAAAGAAGATATACAGATTGCCAACAAACACATGAAAGGATGCTCAACATCACTAATCATTAGAGAAATGCAAATGAAATCTACAATGAGGTATCACCTCACACCAGTCAAAATGGCCATCATCAAAAAATCTGCAAACAATAAATGTTGGAGAGGGTGTGGAGAAAAGGGAACCCTCTTGTGCTGTTGGTGGGAATGTAAATTGATACAGCCACTATGGAGAACAGTATGGAAGTTCCTTAAAAAACTAAAAATAGAACTACCATATGACCCAGCAATCCCACTACTGGGCATATACCCTGAGAAAACCATAATTCAAAAAGAGACATGTACCACAGTGTTCATTGCAGCTCTATTTACAATAGCCAGGACATGGAAACAACCTAAATGTCCATCAACAGATGAATGGATAAAGAAGATATGGCACATATATACAATGGAATATTAGTCAGCCATAAAAAGAAACGAAATTGAGTTATTTGTAATGAGGTGGATGGACCTAGAGTCTGTCATACAGAGGGAAGTCAGTCAGAAAGAGAAAAACAAATACTGTATGCTAACACATATATATGGAATAAAATAAAAATGGTTCTGATGAGCCTAAGGGCAGGACAGCAATAAAGACCCAGACGTAGAGAATGGACTTGAGGACATGGGGAGGGGGAAGGGTAAGCTGGGACGAAGTGAGAGAGTGGCATGGACTTATATATACTATGAAATGTAAAATAGATAGCTAGTGGGAAGCAGCCGCATAGCACAGGGAGATCAGCTCAGTGCTTTGTGTCCACTTAAATGGGTGGGATAGGGAGGGTGGGAGGGAGATGCAAGAGGGAGGTGATATGGGGATATATGTATACGTATAGCTGATTCACTTTGTTATACAGCAGAAAGTAACACACCGTTGTAAAGCAATTATACTCCAATAAAGATGTTAAAAAAAAAAAAAGAAATTGAGGAGAGGTAACTTGCCAGAAATCACACACCTAGTTAGGTGTGGAGTCAGGAGCCAGACTCAGGTCATCTGCCTCCAGCTTCTTTACCCACTGGGCCACACTGCCTCAAGGCAGTGTCTTTATTCATTCACTCATTCATGTAACAAATATTCATTTAGTGCCTACCTCATAAGGCAAGGCCCCTACCCTTTTGGGGAAGTCAAATAATTTGAAAGGAGTATGGTGTCATGACAGGCACAGACAATGGGAGTAATGAAAAAATACATAACCCAGTCTGGAGGACACGAGAGAACGTCCCCAGTGAGAAGTGATATCTAAGTGGGGTCTTAAACAAGCAGGCAAAAAAGAAGCTGTGGGGTAAGGATGAGCTTCCCAAAGAAGAGAGAATTACAGGTGCAGGGAGCAGAAGGAGAGAGAGAGAAAAAAAGGTCTATAGGTAACCTATAGGTAACTCTTAAGTGGGCAATGTAACCAGGACATAGAGTAGAGGTGAACGTTTATGAGAGCGGCTGGAGGGCCAGGCAGAGGCTAGATCATGCTCCCTGAGTCTGAGGATGCCCTTGAAAGATACTAAGCAAATAAGAGTAGCTTTCTCTTGAGAAAAAGATTGCTCTGGCTTAAGTGTGTTAAAAGACTGGAAAGTGAGGACCAAGAAGACTAGACAGGAGACTGATCTGGTCGTTGGAACAACAGATTTTGATTGTCTGAACTGAGCTGACAATGGAGGTAGTGAGAAGTGGCAGATTATTGTCCTGTGATGTAAAGCTAGGTCGCACAAAAATAATGAAGCACAAATACTATATGTATGATGAACAATACTTATAACACACACACACGCACCACAGATATATTTTTAAATAATTACTCAAAAGCATCCAAGAGAAAAACATCCAAGAACAAAGGGATTGCATTTAAGAATGAAAAAAGAGAGGATAAATTAGGAAGAAATCATTAAGAATTCATTAAATTGTAGTTACTGCAAATAGTTATGTCCCAGAGTAAATCTCAAGGGATCAGTTTTTCCTGCCACTGATAAGTAAAGGAAATCCTAACAAAAACAAACAAGAAAGGATTGCACAATTTGGTACAATTAAAAAAAGAGAGATGATTGATTCGAGGTACGCAACAGCCAAAATCACGTAGGCACAGCTTCCAGAAATTGAAGCACAGGATAAACACGTGCCAGGAGGCTGCACCCAAATTCCAACTACTCCTGTTACATAAATTTTCTTCCACCTTCCCTTGGCTCATTCCAGCAGAAAACAGGATTCCTGAAATCAGTCCTGAGTCCTAAGTTTGCCCCATCCTCTGACATCCATGTCTCTTCATGCCTCTTCCCTCCTACACTTTTGGAATTGTATTTTAAATACTTACTAAATTTTATTGATTTAGGGTGTCTCTCATTTGTGAATACCACGGCACAGCATCACTTTATGTATAAATGGTCAAAACAGGACTAGCTCTTTTTTTTATCTTTAATAATATCTTCTTTTGTATTAATTTTTATTGGAGTATAGTTGCTTTACAATGTTGTGTTAGTTTCTTGCTGTACAGCAAAGTGAATCAGTCATATGTATACATATGTCCACTATTTTTTGGATTTCCTTCCTATTTAGGTCACCACAGAGTCCTGAGTAGAGTTCCCTGTGCTATACAGTAGGTTCTTATTAGTTATCCATTTTATGCATAGTATCAGTAGTGTATATATGTCAATCCCAATCTCCCAATTCATCCCACACCCCCTTCCCCCCTTGGTAACCATAAACTTGTTCTCTCCATCTGTGACTCTATTTCTGCTTTGCAAATAAGTTCATCTCTACCATTTTTCTAGATTCCACATATAAACGATATTATATGATACTTGTGTTTTTGCTTTGTTTGTTTGGCCATGCTGCGCGGCATGTGGGATCTTAATTCCCTGACCAGGGATCGAAAAGCAGGACTAGCTCTTAACATCTTTCCTTTGTGGTCCATCCACATTCTCACTGGACTGCCTCAGTGCTAATGAAATAAGCATGGCTACAAAAGGCAGGGCAGTGGAAGGACTAACATTTACTGAATATCTCCTATGCACTAGGCTCTGAGATGGATGCTCTTCATATGTTATCTTATTGTTTTAGTTCTCATATCCCATGAAGGAAGTGGGATTATCTCCATTTCACAGTTAAGGTTACCATTTAGAAACTTTCCCCAAAGTACTCAGATCTTTATTCCCAAAGTCAAGTCTAGAACCTCAGTCTGATTCCAAAGTCTACATTTTTTCTGCTACATCACATTCTAAAGTCCTTTAGTCTAAAGTCCTCAGGAAAAAAGAATATTCTCTTCCTTCGTACTTTGGAAGGACAGCAATAGGATTAAAGAAAAATTTTAAAGAAACTGGCCCCCTGAAAAATGGCAAAATAGGAAATATTTTATAAAGGTCACTTCCTTTGAAAAATCCCAAGAACTCTGCATTTTGTTCATGTTGCAATTTAAGTAAAAAGATATTTTTTGAACTTTAATTAAGAATTCATTAAGGTATTTTTTAAAAACTGTAACCATATGGAAAAATATTGGTATTCTTGAACAGAAGCAGTGGTATAGAAATATGAAAATGGGTTCCATAGTCAGACAGAAATCCTGCAATCCTGACTTTGCAATTTATGAACTACATAGCTTTGGGCCAGTTATTCAACCTCCCGGACCATTAGTGTCCAGCTCTGAAAGATGTAGGTAATAGAACTTCTTTGTGTGTTTGCTGTGAAGAGTAAATAATAGAAGTAAGGAGCGTAGCATAGTCCCAGCATATTATAGGTGTTCATAAATTATAGGCATAAGTTGAATATCATTATTTTTTAACTGCGGGTGATTCAACTGTGCAGCCAAGTGTAAAAAGTGGCAGTCTGAACTATTACACATAGAATGGATGGATAACAAGGTCCTACTGTATAGCACAGGGAACTATATTCAATGTCCTGGGATAAACCATAATGGAAAGGAATATAAAAAAGAATGTCTATATAGGTATAACTGAGTCACTTTGCTGTACAGCAGAAATTAACACAACACTGAAATGAACTATACTTCAATTTTTTAAAAAAAAGAAAAGGAAAAAGAATTTCAGTAAAAAGTGGAAGCTCTGCTCAGTGGTTCTAAAAAATACTGATGCCTTGGTGCACATCCAAGAAATGTTGATTCAGTTGCTCTTAGGTGAGGCCTAGGTCCTGAAATCTTGAAAACCTCCGCCGTGTGATTCTAATATCTTGCAAAGTTGAGGCTGTCTGGGATAGAACAGTAGTGGTGGTAAATCGTGGTGGCAGCAGGGGATGGAATGAAGACTCCAAGCCCTCCTAATAGCTTTGACACATCATAGGGAAGGTAGCATGTGGACACCTGTTACACAGGAGGCATTGTTTACTGGTCAGTGCTGGCCAGACATGCTGTGGCAATCTGCCAAAAAGAGGTCTGCAGCCGACCCGCATCCCATGTAGGGAGACTCCACTCTCCCTTCTTGCTAGCCCATACCAGAGGGAAGAACAAGGCAGTGGGAATTTTAAAATTTTTGTTGGGGAGAAGAGTATTTCCCAATTTCTTCCTCTAAGCCATAAAGAAACAGGCTTATCCATACCAGGGAGAAGATAATCTTTACACCAAAATTGAAATTTTAAAATGAATAAGACTGAGTTTTACATACATTTCTGATTACCTACCACTGTGTACCATATCATTCTAAAATGTAGTGGCATAAAATAGCAACTATTTTATCATGCTTGCCTCCGTGGATCAAGACTTCAGAAAAGCATAATGGGGATGTTTCTCTGTTCCACAGTGTCTGGGGCCTCAGCTGGAAAGTCTCAGTCAGTTATTTTCACTAACATAACTGATACCTAGCCAGGGATAATTTAATGGCTCAAATTTTGACCAGAGTTAAATACGGCTTCTGCCTGTTACTTGAGCTTCCTTGCAGCATGGCAGCTTCCAGCTAGTCAAACTTATTATGTGGTCTAGGACTCCAAGAAAAACTGTCAGCTGGTATTTTATAACCTCAGAAATCACATAGCAATTACATCTGTGATTCTCTGATGGTCAAAGCAGTCCCAAGATCACCCAGATTCAAGGAGAGGGAACAGAAACAACACCTGTCGATGGTAAGAGAGTCTTGGAGAATTTTCCGATATTTAAATAGGTCTGAGCTAATGCCCAGAGTGACAGGAAGTTAGAGACTCTGGCCAAGATGTTGGTAAGAGACAATATACCGAGCAGGAGGTAAGATGGTTATACAGTGTATTTGGGAAGGAAGAAGTTATTAAAATAAAAGTTTTATGTTTATGCCATATCCCTTTGAGAATCCTCGATAAACCACTTACAACAATATTCCATATGCAAGAAGAAACCAGAATCCGTACACTTATGTGGAGACAAAAACCAAGAAATCTATCATTTAAATATGACCCGTTGCCACATGCTTGCCTCTCGGCTTAAGAGTCAGTTTCCTCTGAAACATTGACTAATTAAGAATATTCTGAATTAGGTATCTTTTCAAAGTTAAAATAAAAGTTAGAATTTTCAGTTATAAACCTCTTTATAAATCTTATTTGTACATAACCCTGCCAAATATACTGCGATGCGTTAGCATAATTTACCCCTTGTCTCAAATTTTAGGAAAATAAGTGTCTCTCTCAGGATCACGAAATGAATGTACGCAAGCCTCATATTTTAACATATGACCCAAGATAGGTGCTACTTGGAAAGCAATGGATACTTCCTGAAATAGTATATCTTGTTAAAAAAATGTTTTGAACAGTCCCTTACAAACTGAAATAGACAGGGAAAGCGGGTGATTTCATGCCTTTCCCTATAGCTGGTAGTTGCAATCTGCTGCACTCTTTTTCCTAGAGAGATACTAACTGTGACTCATACCAGCTCCTGCTTTGAACACAGCCCACAGACACTGTGAGCAGATGGGCTTTTTGGCACTAGAACCACCCTTTGCTGTCCACCACAGGTGAGTAGTAGGTACCCCCTTAAATAAGCCACAACTGCTAATTCAAGAACTAGCCAATTATGAACATGACAGCCAACTCATGGCAGCATGCTATACATATTTAAAGAAAGCTGACAGTCTTTGGACTCTACTTAACTAAAGTAGTTTACACATATTAGAAAATGGTAGCCAATCACTGTATCAACAATCATGCCAGTTTTCATAATTGTATGTTACCTACAAAACAAATTAGGAACCCTTTCTTCAAATAGGTAAACTTTGCAAATGAGATTGTAAGATTTTCAATTATGGTGGTAGCAGAAAACACTGTGCTACAACAAAGGTGGGAATTAAGAACATGAGAAAACACTCAAAGAGATTGATAGGCCACACTAATTTCAGCCAAATATGTGTGAAGAACTCCAACCCATATGTAAGGAGACATGAACTCCCCTTAAACCTCAAAACCTCCATAAGGGATCAGGCAGACAATTGAAACTACACCCTGTGTAGGGTGTGTGCACACAGTGGGATGGAAGTCTAGGGTGAGAGAGAAGAGAAGGAAGAGTATTCATTTTTTGTGGGACACACCATCCATAGCTTAAAAGACTTCTGAAGGATGTGGGGAAAATGGAACCCTCACACGTGCTGGTGGGAATGTAAAATGGTTTAACCATTTTGGAAAAAAAAGTCCTGCAGTCTCTTAAACCATACGCCAGCAATTCCACTCTAAGGATTTACACAAAAGAAATGAACGTATGTGTGAATGTTCACAACAGAATTACTCATAAGAGCCAAAAACTGGAAACAACCTAAATGTCCTCCAAGTGGTAAATGGATAAACAAAATTTGGTACATTCATACAACTGACTACTACTCATCAATAAAAAGAATGAACTACTGATACATGAAAAAACATGAAGGAACCTTAAAAATATTATACTAAGGAGAAAAAGTTAGACACAAATGACTACATAGTCCATGATTCAATGTACATGAAATTTTTAGTGAGGGCAATATTTGGAGACAGAAAACAGACAAATGGTTGCCTGGGGCTAGGAGTAGGAGTGGGAAATTACTGCAAACGGGCAGCTGTGAACTTTTTATTGTTTGACAAAAGTGTTTTAAGTGTCCAGATTTTCATCAAAAATTACGAGTCATACCAAGAACCAAAAAGACCTTCAACCAAATAAAAATGACAATCAGTAGATGAAAACACCGAGATGACAGAGTCTGAAGGAGTTACTTAAAATTTTTCAGTAATACATTATATATTTTTAATAGGATGGTGGCTTGGTGACTTTAGAAATTAATAAATCACTTAACAATTCACCATTTGAGACGAACAGATAAACAAATGGTAGTAAATCTGTACAGTAGGATATACTTAACAATAAAAGGGAACAAACCAGTGATATATCTGACAACGTGAATGAATCTGAAAAACATTACGTTGAACAAAAAACCCTGGATGTTAAAAAAATACATACTCTGTGATTCTATTTAAATGGAACACTAGGAAAACTGATCTACAGTGATAAGAGAATATCAGTAGTTGCTTGGGAAACTGGAAGGCTGGAAGACAGTTTTGGATGTGATGGAAATGTTGTAGATCTTGACGGTGGTGATGGCCACTAATTTGTGGCTAGGCTCAGTCTGCCAGGTGTGCATCTGGGCTCTGTCATTTACCTCGGCAGGTTAGTTAACCTTTCTGGGCCTCAGGTCCTTCACCTGTAAAATGGGCATCATAATAGTAGTGTCTAGTGCATAAGGTTGTTGTAATTGTTAAGAAATGGGTTAATAAATATGAAGATGTTAGAGTGCCTGAGAGAACTGTCTAGATGTGTTAGCCATTATTGTTGTTAACAAAGAACAAAGTTATATAGGCGTAAGGATGTTTGTTACAGTGGGGTTTTAAAAAGTAAAAACCGGCTTGCATAGAAGTGGAAGCTATGATGCTTTCACCTGATGGAATATTTTGGAGTCATTACCTGCATTACCTGAACATTAGAGAACCTGTTAGTATAACTTGTGGTGTTAATAGTTCACATGAGAAAAATCAGGTAAACATCTCAACAAAGGCAGAAAATAAATGACATAAAATCCAACATCCAATCCTTATATAAAGCAAAATAGGTCAGTTTTTATAATCACATCAAAAGCCAGCATCAAATTTAATGATAAGACTTTAAGTTTTCCATTCAAATTACGCAAACAAAACAAAGGTGCTATCACCACTACTACAATTCATTGTTCTGGAAGCAAAATTCAATGGAATCAAATAAGAAAAGTAAATAAGGGCTCTACACACTGGAAAGGAATATACATAATTGTCATTATTAGAGATTATATGATTGCATAAAAGGTTGAACTAAAGTGGCTGGTTAAAAATGTCATTTATAAAAATGAATAGTTTTCCCACATATAAGTGATACTTAGGGAAAAATAATTAAACAATCTCTCAAAAGAGCAAAACAAATAATTAGGAATCATCTTAAGAGTGAATGTGCAGAACAAATACGAAGAAAATATTACAACTTTGCTGAGGAGACGTAAAAGGAAAGTTGAATAAATGTTCCTGTATTATTATCAATTCAATCTTCAAAGAAAATCAATCAAAAAGGAACAAGACTTTGGGAGGTATTTGACAAAACTATATTAAATTCATCCAGAAGATTAAATACACCAGAATAACCAGGGGAAAAAATTTTTGGAGAAAATAAAATGAGAAAGGACTTATTTTATCAAAGGTTAAAACATAAAATTCCAGGAGCTAAAACATTTCGTGGCAGGACTAGTATATTAGTGATCTATTGCATAACAAATGTCCCCAAAACATCAGCTTACACAACACAAGTTTTTATCTCATCGTTTTTGTGAGTCAGGAATCTAGGCATGGTTTAGCTGGGTTTTCTAACTCTGGGTGTCTCACAAGGCTACAATCAAAGTATCGTCCAAGGACACGGTCATCTCAAGACTCAACTAGGGAAGGATCTGCTTCCAAGCTCACTCATTTGGCTGTTGGAAAGATTCAGTTCCTCACAGGCTGTTGACTAGAGATCTTCCTCATTTCCTTGCCATATGCCCTCTCCATAGGGCAGCTCACAACATGGCAGGTGGCTTCACCAAAGCAAGCAAAGAAAAGGGAGAGGAAGGGAAGGAGGGGAAAAGTGTATCACTTTGAATCCTAATAGGAAATTGATGGTGCACTCAAATTGGGTAATTTGAGTAGAGTTCAATAGGCTGTTCACAAAGGTAGAGCACAGTGTAGAAAAACAAGCAAGGCTAGTTCAGTACCCTAGGACTCAAATAGCAAGAAAGGGAGCAGATATCAGAGGAGGAAGGTAGGAGCTTGGGAGAGAGAGAGAGAAAGTTTGAGAGAAGAAGCCAGCCTCCAGCAAGCAGACCAGAAAGAGTCTGGGGAGTAAATACCCCAACCTCTTACTGCTTCCTCTTTCTAGCTTCCTGCAGCTGCTCCCATTGGCTGAACCCAGCAAAAAGCTAGAAGCACATTGATATGATCCACATGCAGATCAGTCTCCCAGGGAACAAGCAAGGTGGAGAGTGGTAGAGAGTGGAACTGGAGGGGCCCATGGAAAACATTCTTCATAGCAGAGTGTCATTTTCTAATCCACACAAAAGTGTCACAGAGTTGGCAGCTATCTTAGTACCCACATTTTATAATTGCAAGAAAACAGAAATAATTTAAATGTTCATAACTGAATTAATGTACATGATACAACAGAATGCTATTGAGCTTTCTTTAAAGAAATTATAGTTTATTTTATTTTCTTTATTTTTTAATTTTTATTGAAATATAGTTGTTTTACAATGTTGTGTTACTTTCAGATGTATAGCAAATGATTCATATATATATATATATATATATATATATATATATATAAATCTTTTTAGATTCTTCTCCATTATAGGTAATTACAAGCTATTGAATATAGTTCTCTGTGCTATACAGTAGGTCCTTGTTGGTTATCTATTTTATATACAGTACTGTGTATATTTTATCCCAAACTCCTAATTTATCCTTCCCCCCACTTTTCCCCTTTGGTAACCATAAATTTGTTTTCTATGTCTGTGAGTCTATTTTTGTTATATATACAATGGAATATTACTCAGCCATAAAAAAGAATGAAATAATACCATTTGCAGCAACATGGATGTACCTACTAAGTGAAGTAAGTTAGACAGAGAAAGACAAATATCATATGATATTGCTTATATGTGGAATCTAAAAAATGATATAAATGAACTTCTGAGCTTTTTTAAAAAAGACAAATGAGGAAAATGTTTATGGACTGGTCTGAAAAAGAAACCAAGACATTTTAATATGTTAAATAAAGTATGAATGATTCTCTCAATGTATGTGTGCACTTCTAATAACACATAATGTGCAAAATATTACATTATATAAGAATAAACTTTTATACACCTGGAAATTTCTAGAAGGATACCTGAAGCTCTTAAAAGTGGTTCACTCTAGGGAGTGACGGGAAGGGGGAAGGGACTCTTGGAAGGAGCAAAGAATAGGAGACTCCACATTTTCATTTTATATTACTCATAATAACAAAACAAAACTTACAAGTTTACTTTGGCAAAAACTCTTTTTAGTATTCTTTACCAGAGATGTGATAATACTGTGAAAATACAGATGATATAATATTAAGGCAGGGCAAAATTTCATACACAATATGATTATAAAAATATTTTTTTAAAAATATACAGGGGAAAAAAAATCTTTAAAAAGGAAACACCAGACATTACCAGTGGTTGTGTGTAGGTGGGATTACTGGCATGTTTTAACTCTTTGTATTTCCTAAATGCTTTTAATGAGAATATGATACTTTTACAATGGAGAAAGGAAATATTCTAAAATCATGGTTTTAAACTTTTAAAGAAGTGGAAATCACTTTCAAATGAATTCTTATGCAGAACCCCAATCATAAGAATAATATTTAAATATTTTGTAGGTGAATTTTGAATGTTCAAAGTTAAAAATATTGGGGAACATCAAATATAATAAGATATTAAAACACCTTCAATATCATTACATAAAGATACAGAAAAGTGGGTATTGTTATCAGTCATCACTGAATGTTTAAAAAAAAAAAGTACAAACACATTATTAGTACCTTTTTAAAACCAAGTTCTGATTTCTCAGTTTTGTTCTTCATTGGACAAAGAAACAGATTCTAGGAAAATTTTGAAAGCTGGAAATGTTAAGTTTAAACATGAGAATAAATAGAATTTTTAGTCCTAGCTTAAGCTGAATAGGTAGTTTAGTTCTAAAAATCTCTACATATAGTCTTCTTATCAGGAGAGAAAAGATGGTTATAAATTGTACTATTTCAAGAGTTTGGATGGAACCTCAGATTTCTAGAATCTGGAAAAGGAGAAAGACAAAGGAATGTTTGTCTTTTTCTTTAGTGATGCTCACCCCCACCCACATAGCTCTCCACAAAGAGTGAGAGCCATGTGAAAATTCTTCTTCTCATTTATGACTAAATGAAACATTAGAACACTTGCTGTAAGATATAATTTTTAAGGGAAGGTTAGCCAGTCTTCTTGGAAGAAGAAATGAAATCATCCAAAAAAAGCACTTTGGAAACTATGATGAAAATGGGGAAATAAGCCCTTCCTCTTGTGAATAAAGATTCAGTGTTACTGTACCTAGTAGCGAATAAGCTGAAAATAGAAACTGTTAAACAGGGAGCTTAATGTCTGTCGATACAAGAAAGATAAGTTTACATAAAATTTACTACCCAAATTAGAAGTTCATGTTACCAAAAGACAAAAATTCTACTGGAAAAAAAATAATTAAAAAATAATAATAATAATAATAATAAAAAATAAAAAAATAATAATCATTCAGTACTATGCATTCTACTATTTACGTGAACAAGAATCATTACCTCGTAAAGGGGAAACGGCTAACTGGGTGCTGCATGAAATAGCATTGGATAACTTTTATCTTTTATTAACTCGAGAACTGTAGAGTTATAAGGGATTGAGATGTACAGCATAAACCTAAGTTTTTCCATTGGGAGATTGTAAAACCCACATTCTGAACAGAGGTCAAAATAAAGTTCACTGCCTGCATTTCCTCACCTTCTTTATCATAAGGATTTTGAAGTATGAGAAAGCTTCATGTGGACATTCTTAGGAAAGATGAAAAAATGTTTTTCATTTTTCCCCTTGTACAATCAATTAAAATATGAATTTTAAATGTAAAGTGTGAATATAGCTATAATTTCTGATTTTTAAAAAATTATTTTAATAGGCTTTATTTTTTAGGGCAGTTTTAGGTTCAAGGCAAAATCAAGAAGAAGGGGCAGATATTTCCCACATACCCCCTGCCCTCACTCATGCATAGTCTTCCAGCTTCTCCATTATCAACATCCCCCCTCCCAACCAAGAATGTACATTTGTCACAATTGACTAACCTACGTCAACACACAATCATCGGAAATTCGTAGTTTACATTAGGGTTCACTCTTGGTGTTGTACATTCTATGGGTTTGAACAAATGCATAATGACATGTATTCCCCATTTTAGTATCGTACAGAGTAGTTTGTCCTAAAAATTCTCTGCGCTCCACCTATTCATTCCTCCCTCCCCTGATCCCTAGCAACCAATGAACTTTTTGTCTTCTCCACAGTTTTGCCTTTTCCAGAATGTCATACAGGTAGAATCATACAGTACATAGCCTTTTCAGGCTGGCTTCTTTCAATCGGTAATATACATGTAAGTTTCCTCCATGTGTTTTCATGGCTTGATAGATTTTCTTTTCTTAACACTGAATAATATTCCATTATCTGGATGTACCATAGTTATTTATCCATTCACTTACCAAAGGACATCTTGGTTGCTTCCAATTCAATGGTTATGAATAAAACTGCTTTAAACATCTGCAGTTTTTTGTGTGAATGTAAGTTTTCAGTTTCTTTGGTTAAACACCAAAGAGTGCAATTCCTGGATTATATAGTAAGAGTATGTTGAGTTTTATAAGAAATCACCAAACTGTCTTCCAAAGTGACTGTACCATTTTGCATTCCTACCAGCAAAGAATGAAAGGTCCTTTTGCTCCACATCTTTGTCAGCATTTGGTGTTGTCAGTGTTCTGGATTTTGGCCCCTTTCAAAGGTATGTAGTAGTATCTCACTATTGTTTTAATTTCATTTTCCTGATGACATGTAATGTGGAGCATCTTTTCTTATGCTTATTTACCATCTACATATCTTCTTTGGTGAGGTGTCCAGTGTTAGTTCTTTATTTTTTTTTAATTGACATATTGTTGATTTACAGTGTTGTGTTAACCAGTGTTAGTTCTTGGGAAAAATACTCCTCAGAAGCATAGTCAAATCCCTTTCTGCAAAAGCACAGCCTCAAGAGTGGTCAACCTCAAATTAATATCCCTGCATAAATTTCACAAAGCTTTCAAGTGAAGAAATTCTTTCCTTTAGAAGAAAATCTGGGGTTTGCTAAGCCAGCAAATGGCTTGAAATATGAAAACCTGGATTTCAGACTCTGCTCACTCTTAGAAGCTTTGAGCAAGACACAACTTCACTTGACCTCAGTTGCTTCATTTCTAAATCAACAGGTCCCAGATGACTATCACATCCCATAACTCCCACCGACATCATCCCATAAATACTTGTTCTAAGAAATCCAGGTTCAGGTGAAGATTGTTCTGTAGCCTGGTTCTGTGTTTCCTCCTAACATCTTTTCCCGCAAGATCACTTATTTAAACATTTTAGCTTGTTCAAGATAATGCCCTATGATAAACCTATAAGATAATTATGTCTCTTATAGCCAAGCATTCTAAACAGATACCTTTTAGCTAACAGTGTAGCCTACACACTGCTTGTTCTTAATAAATATTTGCTAAAATGCATTAAAGAGTATAATCTGAACCGTTTGTCTTCATAATTACTAAAAAGCATCAAATTAAAATGTGGGTTATATTTTCTTAAACCATTTCTCATGAATACAAAATTTGAATTGGGTAGAAATAATAAATTTTAGGTATATTCATGAAACATTTCTCAAAATCATTGGCAAGTCACAACATTATATCTTTGCAGCATACTACTATATTATGTTACTACTCAGCTGTAGTAGCATAATATGACCTTTAATAGGAGTAGTATTCTTATCATAAAATTTGACTAAATATCTACCAAAAAGCTCAAAGTCCTAGGTTTGAAAGAAAATATTAGTAGAGATAAATTTGTGTGCATATTTTTAACATTCGACTGACACCGTTTGTAATGAAAGAATATAGGATTTACAGGCCAGCTCTGTCCCTGTAAGCTGTAACTTGGGGCAATTGATTTTAACCAATGGCCATCACTTAATAATGGTCCTCATAGTTTGGTGTGTGGAGAGTAGAAAAAATACACGGAATCCCAATTTAACTCAGATTTTTGTGCTGATGGCACAGGAAGCTCGGTTCTTTTGTGACAGTTAGCTTGATGGCTCTGAGAAACAGCTTGGGAATGGCATCAAACCACCACAATGTGTTTTGTTGTAATGGAGGTGGTGGAGGTCATTGTGGTTTCAGTGGCTGAGTTTGCAGAGAGTGGGCAGAGAGCAAAAAGTCACCGAAATTTATTTGCCCATGCTCTGCTATAAGGTGAAAGTGTGAAGCTTCTCTGAAGTTGCAAGTGTGAGATCGTTTGCAGCTCCGACAGCCCTGGGTCAGGTCCATGCTTCCAACAGTGGATCTTTTGGATGTTTACAGAAACATATGCCTAAAACAACTTCACCCTCTTCGGCTGCCAGGATGAATGCCCCCATGGAGCAGGTCTGAGCTGTTTTTTAGGGGCATGGCTCGGGCAAGCTGTTGAGAAATGTGGCCTACTGTGTACAGGATTCCTGACATAGGTAATTAGGGCTGACGGTCCAGTTTTCAGAACTCTCCCAAATTAGAGGAGGTTCATGCTAGGTCTGGTCTTGCCCAGCTCTCTCATCATTGTTTCCTGTCTCTCTGGTAAGGGTCCTGAGGAGATGCTTGCCAAGACGAGCACATGGAGAGACACACTTACCCTAGTAGTTGGCAGATCAGAAACAGAAACTCAGTTGCCTGAGTTTTCGTCTAGCGTATTTCGCAACCACACTTGGGGAGGGTAAATAAACCATTACTATTTATTCATTTGCCTATGAAAATAATATTTTAACTCTTCTGCTGGATGGAGTATGCATCAACACCGAACCCTTTGCCGTACGCTCTGCTGTGTGTACAGTCTGGCCACAGACTTCTTTTGGAAGCTCCTAGTTTAGCTTCTTTTGATTTACAAGACATCCACGTGGAGGTTCCTGAGGAACGATGTGTTCAAATACTTGAAATACCCTAGGCCTCATCTTCCTAATCTTTAACACACCGCTCTTAACAAAATTGATTTATATTTTTCAACCATGAAAATATAAGAACTCAATGTGGTTGTGAGTTCTGGAAACCATCCTTCTTGAAAGTACTTACTTTTTTTGAGTCTTTAAAATATTCAAGAATAATTACAAGACATGAAATCCTAAATATCAAGTAATGGGATACTATTTTTGTCCTCCTCCACAATTTTGGGATTTCTCGCTCTTTCATACAACTGCTGATTGATTGAGAGAGGAGTCCCTTGACTTCCTAATTTTTTATTAATAAAGCATGAAAGAATTGTTGCCATTAAAGATGAATCCAAACCCTTAAAGGGATGGTAAATATGGGCAGAGACATAAAAAATATGGGAAGAAATGGGACCCCCTCCACCTTCTAAAGTTCAAAAGGACCCATATGAAATGGAAACACATAGTGTTAGAACAAGAAGGGACTTAGAAAATATCTACACCCCCCCACCCAGCTTTCCATTTCATAGAGGAGTACACTGAGGGAAGAAGTTTGGCCCTTTGTGACCAAAGTAGAATCAGAAAATAGATTTCCTGTTTCTTTCCATTAAACCAGACCTCCATTACTAAATCAAGGTAAGTCAATGGTGTTCTAGAAGAAAATCTTCATTCCACTCCACCTTTTTGTTCATAGCATTCAATCTTGTCCTTTGTTTCACAATGTAGAATGAATAAAGGGGAGATAAAACAAGGGAAATATTGCAACTGGTGAGACATGGTTACTTCCTTATTGCAGTGGGTATATAAATAAAATATAGGGTGTTCCACAAAGTCAGGAAACATAGGATAAAAAACTCACTGTCAAAAATGCGTCAGTTATATTGTCAAACAGCTTAGTCTGTATTTCTTCAATTTTCAGACCCCTTAAAAAGTATAATGATTATACTAATGCCCTGTACTTCCAGAATTTTTGGACAGTCAGTAGTGTTCTTTTAGAGTTTTTTTTTTTCCATTTTAGCAATTAGGCCCATTGCTTTAAATCTAGAGCAAATCCACCTCACTTGGAAGCATCTTGAGCCTATTATTTGACAATATAACTAACATATTCTTTAAAAGTGTATCCTATATTTCCTGACTCTGTAAATACAATATAGAATGGGGACCAAAAGACAAACAGCAAAAATTTATTTGTCAAGAGATGCAGTAGATGAATAATGTAAGCTGGCTTATACAAGTGGCTAAGACCTTTTGAAAAATGCTGAATATGTACAACTATGCTCTGATACTTTTGAACTACTTAAGCCTTAAAAAATACCAAGCTCATTTTTTTTTTAGAATGTGCTGTTTTGATGCTAGAGTTTAAGCTCCCCAAGGGTAAAGGGGTATATGTCAGTTTCATTCACTGTGAGTTCCCAGCAGTTGGAAATGTGTCTTGGCACGTAGAAAGCATTCAATAAATATTTTAAAACGAATGCTACCATAACATGGAAAAAGGATTACTTCGATTTGGCTAGTGAAACAAACAACAACTCATCTGAACATGGAGCAGTGGAGCAAAATCCCCAGCGACTCTTGTTCAAGTATGAGTTGCATAATGAGAATCTCTCTGACCTTGTAAGTTATCTAGAAATTAAATCAAATATGTCAGCTTAACAAAGACACCATGGTGAGTTATCTTGCAAATTCATCTTCTGCATGTCTAAGGAAATACAGCCCCTTTTGACAGACAGCCACAATTCATGGTTTCATGATATAATTGACATAATTGCAGCACTTAAAATAAGTTTTTCTAACTTTTGGATAGCTCTTACCATTCTCTAATGCACAGTGTATATTTTTAGAAGAGGATATAAACAGTGAAGAACAAACATCATAATTATACCAAGTATGTTCACATCATTCTTTTTTAAAGGAAAATTTCCTCATTGCAAGTAAGTTATTGTCAAATATATCTATATAATAGAAACCTAATTCTGAGAGGCTGCTACTTTCATTGGTAGGATGAAAGAAAGGCACTAAGGGAACCTAATGATTTATAAAGAAACTGAGAAAGTGGAAAATATTGGGAATTAAAATAAGACAGAAGAACCAAGCTTTGAGTTTCTATGGTATCAATAACTACCACTTTGCAGTTGGACGTGGAGACTCTCCTCCACCTGCCTGACATACTTTCTGGAAAAGCCTAGGTTGAGGTGTGAGGTATGTAGGCGGGGGCCCCAGAAAAAAATTACGAAGAAGAGTTGTGTTCATTTTGAAACAAAGCAGTGTGTAGATCATAGAAGAGCTACTGCTGGAGGCGTGGGCAGAAAACCCAGGCAACTTGACTGTGAAAATGCCAACCCAAGTGGCTGCATCTCAAGAAAGAGAATTTTATGCTAAATCAATCTCTTTGGGGCATGAAATAGAATCTTTTTCTCCCTAGCAATATATTTTTCCCAAGCATGAGTTGTAGAATCAAAGAACCATTGTTCTCATCTGAGTCTCACCACTGGCCAATGGTGGGGCGCTGGGCAAGTCTCCCTCTGGTCCTCTGTTCTGCATCTCCAAATCGGAGAGAACAGTTCCTCTTCTCATGTCTGGAGGGGCCTTTGCACAGGGTCTGGCATCCAGGAAACCATCAATCAGTGGCGGCTACTCTTTTTCATCTTGTGTATGAAGGGGTATGGAAATTGTTTTTCATTTCTTTTTGTATTTTCCCTTGGTATTTTAATCAAGTTCTTTTTGAAAATATTGAGCTCTATGGGAATTCCCTGGCAGTCCAGTGGTTAGGACTCTGTGCTTTCACTGCTGAGGGCGTGGGTTCAATCCCTGGTCGGGGAACTAGAATCTTGCAAGCTGTGCCGGGTGGACAAAAAAAAAAAAATATTGGGCTCTACCCAAAGTGCCAACGTGGAGTAAGAAAAGGTGATATTGTCATTGCTTGGATTGAAAGAGAGTGGCAAATGCAGGGAGTCCTGACACAGGAGCTGCAGTTCCAAGAGGTATCTCAGCATGAAAGGCAGAGGCACCAAGGAAAGAAGCTGGGGAATCTGGGACAGTTAGTCCTCTCCTTATTAACTGGTCCGTATTAGATATTCTTTTCTTTTCTGGCACTAGACTGTGTGCTCTGTTCATTTATGTGTTTAGTTACTCATTCCATTCAACACAAATGCCAGGCATTGTACTCAATGTGGGGGAGGGGATAGATAATGGCTGGGAGCCCAAGTGAACTCTTTCAAATCCCAAGATCCAGGAGCGGAACAGACAAGGAAACTGACAAATGTAATGCTGGATGATGAAAGGAAAGGGTTTCAGGAAATGTTCCCATGCAATTCCATTTCTGATAAAAGACCACTAGTTTTGGTGCCAAAACACATGTAGATATGGTAAAATATTTTACTGATATTATGTATTACAATATTTATTGTCTTTCAAAGAGACCAATAAAAAGAAATAATTACAGAAGGGTTTATTTTACTTTATTAGCAAAGATAGTTTGCATATCCAGGAACCATTTTATTTTTTGAAAGAGAGGGAAATTCTCTGATTATTCTACACTGAAATCAGATTCTTCTTCCATTTCAAGTTTTATTATAAGAATTCATCATCATCATCATCATGAAGAACCTAGGGGCAGGACAGGAATAAAGACACAGACGTAGAGAATGGACTTTAGGACACGGGGAGAGGGAAGGATAAGCTGGGACGAAGTGAGAGAGTGGCATGGACTAATATATACTACCAAATGTAAAATAGATAGCTAGTGGGAGGCAGCCACATAACACAGGGAGATCAGCTCGGTGCTTTGTGACCACCTAGAGGGGTGGGATAGGGAGGGTGGGAGGGAGACGCAGAGGGAAGAGATATGGGGATATATGTATATGTATAGCTGATTCACTTTGTTATAAAGCAGAAAGTAACACACCATTGTGAAGCAATTATACTCCAATAAAGATGTTGTTTAAAAAAAAAAAAGAATTCATTATTGCCACAGGTCAGAAGCACCCATCCTCCAAGGAAGTCTAAAAGTGAAGAAAAATAGTTCTTAATTAATTAGTCAACCAATCAAGTAATTCATTAAAATCATACAAATAGATGCATTTATTCTTACATCTCACTTTTCTTCCATCTTCTACTTCTTGAACTCGTCTTGATGCCCAGGTCTCTGGGTATGTCAATTCCTGCATCTTCTGGCCTGGCTCCAAACCACAGTGATTTTGCAGCTGCAAGAGCACTGCTACAGAGTCAGCCAAAAGAAGAACAAAGTGGACTTTTATAAACACCAAAGCCACCAAATGAAATAAAAAGATGAAGTCAAACATATAGAAGCAGCTCACAGTATAGGAGACATGGCTTAAGGCAGGAATCGGGGAACCTCAAGGGAGTTAGAACAGAGTCAGACTTCATCTTATAAAAGGAATGCTGGTATAGGCCTTCCCTGATGGGAAAACCAAAGAGACCTTCTCTGTCTCTTTCATATGATAGCCCTCAAGGATAGGAAAGATAAATCTGGGGATCACAGGCTTCTGTAGAGAGCCTTGCCTTTCTCATGAACTTACATGTCTGGCATATCAGCCTGATGTGATGAATTATGCTATTCTTCCCCATATTGCCTCTCTTCCTTGTAGGGTGATTACACATCCCAGCCCATTTCCAGGTTACTCAAACTGCCTCTCTATAGGTGGAGTATACTTCTCCGTCATCTTACCAGGTTTGACCATACGACTTGGCTGAGCCAATGAAATGTAAGCAGAGGTGAGAGTGTGCCAGTTCCAAGCAAGCACTTTGAAGAATCACATTTTTTCAGCCAATTCTGTTTTTCTCTCTGCCACTAAAATAGCACGTCCCAACTAAGCACTGCTCTTTTGCTGGTTCCTGGAAAGAAGGGATACCTGGAGTGGAACTGTAGCCACTGATGAACCACTATCACCATGTAATGCAAGTTGGAAATGAAAATGTGTTAGTGTGAGCCCCTGGGATTTGGAGACTGTGTGTTACTGCAGCTAAACTGACTAATATATCTGATACCACAGAGTAGTAGTACAACTCCATTGGGATAAGCATCTCATCTCTAAGGGCATCCCATCCCTTAAGGGACTTGGATTTTATTCTAAAGATGAGCCAAAGGAGATTAAATAGGATTGGTTCAAGCCCTATATCATCTGTAGTCTGAAAGTACCAGGGATAAAAGAACAATGGTTGTACCACGCTAGAAGAGCTGGGTTGCTGTAAGGTAAGTCATAGTTATCCTGACAAGTCATAATTAACTGTTACACATTTCTGGGAGTGGCCATGAACTAGATCAATCTTGAAGGAATGGGGCATAGCACAGGTTTATATTTGCCCCACTACAACCCATTTCTTGGAATCCACAGCAAGTTAATTTGTCCTCCATTCCTGGAATCCAGAGAATAAACACACATGGTCAGGGCTATTACAGGGCCACTAAAGAGAAACTACTTGTTTGGGCTCCCAGTTCTGCAACTGCCTTTATGGCCCCACCTCTTCTTTTTAATTTGTTTGTTTATGGGCTGTTTGACAGCTCTACTGCTAAGCCAGTGGCCTTGGGGTGCAATTCCAAATACTTTAAAACTCAAAGTTAGCATGTTGTTTTTTTTTCAAATCAATTAAAAGCATTTAAAAGTATCTGGAGCAGAAGCCAAGAGCAACCAAAGTCCTAACCATCTGGACAGGCCCACAGGGACTGACAAGGCCTGACAAACTCCATCCTGCCAGGACCAGCAGGGAGGGGAGAAGAACTGTGATTCAGAAAATGAGTTGGATGGCAGAAGAGCAGGGCTAGGCAGAGGGGATCTGTTCCTAGAATGCCGCTGCCTAATCCAGGAAGGACAGACAGGGCTGGGAAGCTGACCACAGGCATAGCTGCTCCCCAATCCCTGGCAAGCTTAGCTTGGTGGAGGGGCCCAGGCCTCCTGAGAGCAGCAAGCAATGAGCTGACTGGTGCAATCAGAGATGCTATCTACCGTCTTTGGAGTGATTCTTCAGAAGATTAGTAGCAAAGAGGATTCATTCTTCGGCTACGCCCACTAGAGGGGATGACTCACCCTCCGGGACATAAAAGTCTGGAAAGGATGAGCAGAAAGAACTCAGGGAAGGCAAAGCTCGACGGAAGCAAAACAAGTATTTTCCACGGAAGTCCTATCACAGGGCAGCCACAGCCGGCAAGGACGTTAGATCCAGCTTCCTCCATCAGGCCAGTCCCCTTCTTTTACAGATGAAGAAGCTGAGCCCAGAGAGGTGAAATGACCCACCTAACACCATAGCCAGTGAGAGCATGGCAGAGGCAGGGCTGAGGACCAACATTCCCATCTTCTGCTGAGAACTCTTTCTTAGTCCCCGCACTGGCCTGTCTGCAATAAACATAAGGGCTTTGCAGGAACCCTTAATGTCCAATCCAGGTCAGCAATGAGAAGGTGTGACCACCACAGGAAGGGCTTATGACTCTTGTTGCAACTGACAAGTGATCAGTCCAGGACAATCACCTTTCTACTCTAAATTTCCAAAAAGGATAAGGGGATAAGATATTGTTGTATGGATATTATCTACGTATGTGGAGGGGAAAATCAAACCATGTGACCTCCAAACCATTGAAACTTCATATTGGAGAATTCTGCAAGTCATCCACGTTGTCAGGGGTACGGAGCCTCCCTAATGAGAATTCCATAAAGCATAAGTAAGATACATCACCCTCCGCTGGGGCGGGGGATAGGGAAGGTAGGTGGGTGGAGAGGAAAGGGCCTAGAAGAGGAAGGAAGATGAGGGAAGTGCTTAACAAAAACATTTACTGACAAATAATGAAAACAAAGAACTTGGCTGGGGTGGGTGCTGTTAAATTAGGTTTTCACGTGAGAAACGAAGCAAAGGACTCATCTGAAATCTTTGCAGGGAGAAAAGAGAGCTGTTTTAAAACACTGGAGTGGGGCTTCCCTGGTGGCGCAGTGGTTGAGACTCTGCCTGGCAATGCAGGGAACAGGGGTTCGAGCCCTGGTCTGGGAAGATCCCACATGCCGTGGAGCAACTGGGCCCGTGAGCCACAACTACTGAGCCTGCGCATCTGGAGCCTGTGCTCCTCAACAAGAGAGGCCGCGACAGTGAGAGGCCCGCGCACCGCGATGAAGAGTGGCCCCCACTTGCCGCAACTGGAGAAAGCCCTCGCATAGAAACAAAGACCCAACACAGCCATAAATAAATAAATTTTAAAAAACAAAAAAAACAAAAATACACTGGAGTGACAGAAAGATCTTAGAAATATACAGAAAAATGCACATTTCTGTAGATTTCCCTCACCCTTGCCAGTTGCCATACTTTCATTTCCTCCCAAATCAGATTCTAAACAACCATTCAGCAAAGTATAATACATGACATCCTAAACAGATAACTTCAGCTCTCAGAAGAGCAACTTAACTTCATTCTACAGTCATTTTCAGGCTTCAGTGGAAGATGCTCTTCCCTGTATCACTTGCTTGCCTTCAGACGGCACCAAATGATGAAGTTCACAGGAGGAAACACTTCTCTGGTACTTGCTGGATTCGCTTAGTCACTTCATCAAATGGCCTCTCATGGTGCCTGTTTCTGCTATGTGGGACAGACTGTAACCAGAGTTTCTCTTTGCATAAACCACACAATAACCATAACCTCAGAATAGCTTTCAGGGAGTACTGAGCTGTGACAAAACTCAAACAACAGTGTACATTAAAGGGTTTCAAAGAATCACTGAGGCATCTGAATCCTTCTGAAAGTGATTATATCACCAGGTTACCTAATAGGGACCAAAACCTGTTTGAAAATTAAGAGAGAATGAGAAAATAGATAGGCAATATGATACCATGTAACTCGGGCTTTTCCTCTGCAAAGAAAGCTAAAGCAGACACAAGAGGGCACTTGAGCCCATACTCATTTTAGAAGCAAATTCTTTGTAATTCCCTCCATTCTCCTAGTCCCCTTACCTCAGGTCGCCACCCGCCACCCTGAACCTGTTCCTTAAAGGAACTAAAACCTACCTACAAAAGGGAAAATATTCAGTGGATTGATTTTAAGCTCCACACAACAATGCATCACATCTCAGAGCAATACTGATGCTAGGATTGATATTAAAACAGAAATTTAGTCTTTGTCCAGAGTAGTGACTTTATAGCCAGCTCTTGATCACAAGGCATGATGGGGTCACAGAGATAGCATGGCTCACACTCAATCCAGAAGCCTTTTCTAGTTTCAAAATCACCCTCCCCAAGAAGGGTGAGCAAGGCTGGTGTGAGAGAAACCAAATTGGTCAGTTGGAGTTTCGTTTCCCTCCATTCAAGAAGTCATGATGAAATGCCACAAAAGTAACTGCTTTAAAAACCACCTAGATTCCCCAGGTTATTTTAGATTACCTCATGGGAAAGAGCAAAATACATGTGTGCTTGTTCATACACACACAAAAAACTTTAACAAACGTTAAAGTACAGATTTTTATAGGCTACATTATCTGATCCTAATTAATAAAATTATAAGTAAATAATAAAAAGGTGATCGAAAATATCTTAATTACCTGGGCTTTAAGAAATAACTTCCAAACTAATCTTAGGTTCGTTTTCTTCCCACTAGTTAAGACCTCAGGTAGGGTATACAATGTGAGCTGAATTGGGTCCTCCTCAAAATCCGTATGTGGGAATCCTCTCCACCAGTGCCTCAGAATGTGACTGTTTTTGAAGAAAAAGTCTCTAAAGAGATGATTAAGGTAAAATGAGTTTGTTAGTGTAGGTCCTAATCCAATATGACTGATGTCCTTATAACAAGAGGAGATTAGGACACAAACCCACACAGAGGAAAGACCACGTGAAGACTCAGGAAGAAGACAGCCTTCTACAAGCCAAGGAGAAAGGCCCTAGGAAATACCCACACTGCCAACACCTTGATCTCAGACTTTTAGCCTCCAGAACTGTGAGGAAATAAATTTCTATTGTTTAAGCTAGCTAGTCTTGGGAATTCCCTGGCAGTTCAGTGGTTAGGACTCAGCGTTTTCACTGCCAAGGGCCTGGGTTCAATTCCTGGTCGGGGAATTAAGATCCCCCAAGCTGTGAGGCGTGGACAAAAATAAAAGCTAGCTAGTCTTTGCACTTTGTTAGGGCAGCCCTAGCAAACTAATACAGTATATTAACTCTTTCACAGTTTACATACATACCCCAATGCATACATTAGTAAGTCCAAAATTCAACATTAAGACGTCACTTAAAAACTAAATACAATCTGTCTCTCACATTTAATGTTTTGTTAATGTGCACAATTCACTGGAACCATGTCTGAATAACTGAAATTATGACAAGGTCAGCCTGGAAATTTAGGCTATAAATCCTTAACACTTTATCCAACTAGGTTACTATCATCTCCATTTTAAAGATGTGAAAAATGAAGCCTTAAAAGGCTAATCAACCTGTTCATGTTGTGCAACTGGAAAAGAGAAGGGCTGGTATTTGAACCTAGGTAGCCAGAGTCAGAAGTTGTGTTTTTGGGACTTCCCTGGTGGCACAGTGGTTAAGAATCCGCCTGCCAATGCAGGGGACACGGGTTCAAGCTCTGTTCCAGGATGATCCCACATGCCGCGGAGCAACTAAGCCCGTGCACCACAACTACTGAGCCTGCACACCTAGAGCCCACGAGCCACAACTACTGAGCCTGCGTGTCACAACTACTGAAGCCCACATGCCTAGGGCCTGTGTTCTGCAGCATGAGAAGCCACCACAATGAGAAGCCTGCACACCAAAACGAAGTGTAGCCCCGCTCGCCACAACTAGAAAAAGCCCACACGCAACAAAAAAGACCCAATGCAGCCAAAAGTTAATTAATTAAAAAAAAAAAAAAAAGGAAGTTGTGCTCTAAACCATTGTGGGACACTACCTCCCCAAGCAGGGAGAAAAGAGACTGTGATAAATTCTGAGCTTTAATGGCTGACAGAAAGGCTGTATCACTGACAGAAACAGAGAATATCCCAAAGTTTTGTTTTGAGGAAAAAGCTAATGAGTTGAATGTTAGCTCTGCTAACTCCCACAGGGACCCCAAACAAAGAGCTGGGAGGAAAATAATGGGGTTCCCATTATTTCTCCACTCTCCCAAGTGGAGAAAAGGGAACCCTCCTACACTGTTGGTGGGAATGTAAATTGGTGTAACCACTATGGAGAACAGTATGGAGGTTCCTTAATAAACTAAAAATAGAGCTACCATATGATCCAGCAATCCCACTCTTTGGTATATATCCAGAAAAGATAAAAACTCTAATTTGAAAATGTATATGCACCCCAATGTTCATAGCAACACTATTTACAATAGCCAAGACATGGAAGCAACCTAAATGTCTATCAACAGATGAATGGATAAAGAAGATGTGGTACATATATACAATGGAATATTATTCAGCCATTAAAAAGAACAAAATAATGTCATTTGCAGCAGCATGGATGGACCTAGAGGTTATCATATTGATTGAAATAAGCCATACAGAGAAAGACAAATATTATATGATGTCATTTATATGTGGAATCTAAAAAGTAATACAAATGAATCTGTATACAAAACAGAAACAGACTCACAGACACAGAAAACAAATTTGTGGTTATCAAAGGAGAAAAAGGGGACAGGGATAAATTAGGAGTATGGGATTAACAGATACACACCACTATAAATAAAATAGATAAATGATAAGGATTTACTGTATAGCACAGGGACCAATATTCAATACATTTTAATAACATAATGGAAAAGAATCAGAAAATATATATATACATATATATATAAAACTGAATCACTTTGCTGTACACTTGAAATTGTAAATCAACTATACTTCAATAAAAAAATAATAATGGGGTTCCTCCACAGAAGGCGTGGAAGTAGATAAGACCTCGAAGAAGATCATGAAGAGACAGGAGAATGACAAGGACTTCATCTGAGTAGGGCCACAGTTAAGGTGAGAATGAAAAAGAGGCATCTGGGAAGAAGCCAGAGAGGGAGAGCAGAACCAGGGATCAAGGGTAAAATAATGTTAAGAATACGGTGGTAAATACATTAAATAGCAAACCAATGATTTGTGTCATTAGCAAATTGAAATGTGTTACATTAAACTATTATGACGGCAGGCAATAGATTGGACTCAACTTTCTAATACTGAGTTATTTGGGTTGCTATATGATTAAAAAAAAACTAGCATATTTTAAAACAGTTGTCAGTGTTCTCTTAAGTATGAAAAAATGTAAAATACATAGAAAGAGAAATATACTATTGGCCTTGCAAGTAATCACAATGATCTGAATATGAAAGAATGCTGTAAAATCACTTTTTAAGTTCAGAAAAATATTTAAGGGCTAAAAAATCCAACAGAAAGGTAGTTACATTTTGACAAGAGAATGGATATTAGTAATGGAAATATCTAGTGATCCCTAATTGAGAAATTAAAGCTGTAGTTTACTAAGAAAAATATAGAAACCCTGTGGCTTGGCTAAATCTATGAAAAGAAAAGATCTTTTAGTGAAGTATTATTGTTAATAGAAAAATACATATATTCCACACATTTATTGTCATTTTTCAAAAAATTATACTAAATCTTACTACTTAACATAGAAACTCTGAGTTGGAAAGGTCATTTAAGCTAAATCAGCCCAACATATATATCAGCAGGAATTCCCTCTGCTACATTCCTAACAAATGGTCATTCAATAGTCCATATCTTTGCCTCCATTAATTATAGAAAGTTCTCCTTAATATTGACTTTAAAGCTGCCTCCCTATAACATCGATCAAATTCTTCCCTAGAGACAAGATAAAACAAGTCTGGACCAAAATAATTAGCCTGTTTCTCATTAATTTCCTCTTCTGCACATTCCTAATTCTTCTATTTGATCTACTAGAACATAGTTTTCAGACCCTCCCTGCTGGGCCGTCATTATTTGTGTGCATTCCAGCTTAGCCACTGACCCTTAAAATGTGATGGTCAAATTTTCACACAATACTACAGCTATGTCTTGACCATTATAGTTGTTATTCAGCAAACACTAACTGAGAATCTATTAAATGCAAGACACTGGGAATATAAAGGGGTATAAAACACAGCATTTAGAACTCAGATCTTCTGGGGAATATCTGCAGTATAAGACTGGGTTAAGTTTTTGGCAGCCATGTGGTATTTTGGTCTCACAGAAAATTCACAGTTGACTGATTTGTCCATGTTTTATTTTTGTTTTCTCAAAAACTGCTGTCAAAAAAGGTTTGTGTATCTTATCATTGTAAAAGTGACCTTTTGAAGCTGACAATAGGAACTAACATATTTCATGTCATTTTATAGCCAGTTGTCCAGCCTGTTGAGATCATTTCAAGCCTCTCATCCCAGCTTTGTAAACTGCACATTTGTAAATTTTATACATAAGGCTTTTATGTTGATGTCCAAGTCACTGATAAAAATTTTCACAGGAACAGTCCAAGAACAAAGAACAGTGGCATGTCTGGAGAAATTTAGTGCCAGGTTAAACTCCCTTGATTTATAACCTCCCACGTGATTGTCCAACTACCTGAAACGGCGTCTGTTTGTAGCATCAGCGATCCTGCATGCCTCCATCTTGTTCTTAAGATTATTCAGATAGCCTTTATCCAATGCAGTACAATAATAAAGATTGCCAAGGGTTTATTTGTGCTATTTATATTTACTTCTATGGGAAGAAGAAAAAGAAGAACTGTACAGATAGCTAACTGATAAGAAAGCCAAAGGAGGAACCAACCACACAAACAACAGCAGAAACAGTCCATAAAGAAACCACAGGGCTCCAATAGTGGGGCACACCACGAAATCATGTGTAAATGGTCCTGAGAATGCAGAAATCTTTATCCCATTAGAAAATGTCCATCTTTCTGGGAAACATGCTTCTTCACTCTCCCAGGAATATTGTGAAATAATTTGGGGTGTGAAAAAGGGACACACGGTATAAATGTTATAGGATGTAGATGCAATGATTATAGACATGGAGGACACCTGCCTGGGTCATGGAAGACAGTCTTCATGGACTCTGGCAAGAGCTGATCATTTTTTGGACAGTATTGAGACTTGTCCTTTTTGGTTATCAAAGGTAGTTTTAATTTGAAGTTGTTTCTTACTTTATCTTCTTCTATGTGGATTTTGATCCAATGATGACAACTGGAGTTCCCAGAGCTAATAAGTATATACTTTGTCTGCTATTTTTATGATGATCATAAAATCTGGGATAAAAGAAAATGGGAGTTTACTTTGACCTATTCTTAGCAAATATATGTTAGTCTTTTATTGATTACCATCTTCTGTTCCAAGAGTTCATCAGTCATCTATCTAATAAATGGTTCTAGACGTCTCAACTCTATTTTTTAAACATTTGCACATTACCAGGTTTCTCTTCCTTCTCCAATTTCCTAATGTCTCTGAAAATACATCCTGAAGACCTTTATACTCTGAGAGGCAATTTATCTATACTGGAGGCATGATCACATTTAAGATCACTTGAGGCTCTCTTACTCTCTCTTTCTAAATCCCAGGCTTGGTGACAAAGTGGAAAGAAAACAACTTTGGATTCAGAAAATCAAATATCAAACTCCTGGCTCTGCACCTGTTAGTTGTGTGATTCGGGGCAAACTGCTAACCCTAACAAGCCTCATTATGTTTCTCTGTAAATTGTAGATACCTCATAATTCACAGGGTTACCATAAGAATTAAATGAAAATATGCAAGCAAACCAAATAAATTTTAAAAAATCAAATAAAATCCAGCAATATATATAAAAAGAGTTATATAATATGACTAAGTGGGTTTTATCCTGGAAATGCAAATGTGGGTCAGTCAATGCAATCCATCATATAGAGAGCCTATAGAAGAAAAACCACATGATCTTATCAACTGATCAGAAAAGGATTTGACAAAATTCAACATCCATTCTTGATTAAAAAGACAAAAACAAAAACCTCTCTGCAAACTAGGAATAGAATCAAACTTCCTAAACCTGATAAAGGGAGTCTTTGGAGGACCTTCAAGATGGCGGAGGAGTAAGACGTAGAGATCACCTTCCTCCCCACAAATATATCAAAAATACATCTGCATGTGGAACAAGTCCTACAGAACACCTACTGAACGCTGGCAGAAGACCTCAGACTTCCCAAAAGGCAAGAAACTCCCCATGTACCTGGGTGGGGCAAAAGAAAAAAATAAAAAACAGAGACAAAAGAATAGGGACAGGACCTGCACCTCTGGGAGCGAGCTATGAAGGAGGAAAAGTTTCCACACACTAGGAAGCCCCTTCACTGGTGGAGACGGGGGGTAGGGGAGTGGGGGGTGGGCGGGGGGAAGCTTCGGAGCCACGGAGGAGAGCGCAGCAACAGGGGTGCGGAGGGCAAAGCGGAGAGATTCCCGCACAGAGGATCGGTGACGACCAGCACTCACCAGCCTGAGAGGCTTGTCTGCTCCCCCGCCAGGGCGGGCAGGGGCTGGGAGCTGAGGCTCAGGCTTCGGTTGGATCGCAGGGAGAAGACTGGGGTTGGCGGCGTGAACACAGCCTGAAGGGGGGCTAGTGCGCCACAGCTAGCCGGGAGGGAGTCCGGGAAAAAGTCTAGAACCGCCTAAGAGGCAAGAGACCATTGTTTCGGGGTGCGCGAGGAGAGGGGAACCAGAGCACCGCCTGAAGGAGCTCCAGAGACAGGTGCGAGCCGCGGCTATCAGCGCGGACCCCAGAGGCAGGTGCGAGCCGCGGCTATCAGCGTGGACCCCAGAGACGGACATGAGATGCTAAGGCTGCTGCTGCTGCCACCAACAAGCCTGTGTGCGAGCACAGGTCACTCTCCACACCGCCCCTCCCGGGAGCCTGTGCAGCCCGCCACTGCCAGGGTCCCGTGATCCAGGGACAACTTCCCTGGGAGAACACATGGCGCGCCTCCGGCTGTTGCAACATCACACCGGCCTCTGGAATGGCAGGCTCGCCCCGCATTCCGCACCCCTCCCACCCGCTGGGCCTGAGTGAGCCAGAGCTCCCTAATCAGCCGCTCCTTTAACCCCCTCCTGTCTGGACAAAGAACAGACACCAGAGGGCGACCTACATGCAGAGGCAGGGCCAAATCCAAAGCTGAACCCCAGGAGCTGTGCGAACAAAAAAGAGAAAGGGAAATTTCTCCGTGCAGCCTCAGGATCAGCGGATTAAATATCCACAATCAACCTGAGGTACCCTGCATCTGTGGAATACCTGAATAGACAATGAATCATCCCAAAATTGAAGCCATGGACTTTGGGAGCAACTGTAGACTTGGGGTTTGCTGTATAAGACAGACTAGTTTCTGATTTTTATGTCTATCTTAGTATAGTTTTTACCACTTGTTATCATTGGTGGATATGTTTATTGGTTTGGTTGCTCTCTTCTTTTTTTTATTACATTTAATTTTTTTACTGTAATAATATTTTTTATTTTTTATTTAATAACTTTGTTTTATTTTATTTTATTATTATTTTCTTTCTATTTTTTCTCCCTTTTCTTCTGAGCAGTGTGTCTGACAGGGTCTTGGTGCTCTGACCAGGTGTCAGTCCTGAGCCTCTGAGGTGGGAGAGTTGAGTTCAGGACATTGGACCACCAGACACCTCCTCACCCCACGTAATATCAATTGGTGAGAGCTCTCCCAGAGATCCCCGTTTCAACGCTAAGACCCAGGTCCACTCAACGACAAGCAAGATCCAGTGCTGGGCACCACATGTCAAACAACTAACAAGACAGGAATACAACCCCACCGATTAGCAAAGAGGCTGCCTAAAATCATAATAAGTTCACAGACACCCCAAAACACACCACTGGATGTGGTCCTGCCCATCAGAAAGACAAGATCCAGCCTCATTCACCAGAACACAGGCACCAGTCCCCTCCACCAAGAACCCTACACAACGCGCTGAACCAACCTTACCCACTGGGGGAAGACACCAAAAACTATGGGAACTATGAAACTGCAGCCTGTGAAAAGGAGACCCCAAACACAGTAAGTTAAGCAAAATGAGAAGACAGAGAAATACACAGCAGATGAAGGAGAAAGGTAAAAACCCACCAGACCAAACAAATGAAGAGGAAATAGGTAGTCTACCTGAAAAAGAATTCAGAGGAATGATAGTAAAGATGATTCTAAATCTTGGAAATAGAATGGAGAAAATACAAGAAACATTTAACAAGGACCTAGAAGAACTAAAGAGCAAACAAACAGTGATGAACAGCACAATAAATGAAATTAAAAATTCTCTAGAAGGAATCAATAGCAGAATAACTGAGGCAGAAGAAAGGATAAGTGACCTCGATGATAAAATAGTGGAAATCACTACTGCAGAGCAGAATAAAGAAAGAAAGAATGAAAAGAATGGAAGACAGTCTCAGAGACTTCTGGGACAACATTAAACACACCAATGTTTGAATTATAGGGGTCCCAAAGAGGAAGAGAAAAAGAAAGGGTGTGAGAAAATATTTGAAGAGATTATAGTTGAAAACTTCCTTAATATGGGAAAAGAAATAGTCAATAAAGGGCACTTCCCTGGTGGCGCAGTGGTTAAGAATCCGCCTGCCAATGCAGGGGACAAGTGTTTGAGCCCTGGTCTGGGAAGATCCCACATGCCGCGGAGCAATTAAGCCCGTGTGCCACAACTACTGAGCGTATGCTCTACAGCCTGTGTGCCACAACTGCTGAAGCCCATGTGCCTAGAGCCCGTGCTCTGCAACAAGAGAAGCCACCGCAATGAGAAACCCGCACACTGCAACAGAGTAGCCTGCGCTCGCCGCAACTAGAGAAAGCCCATACGCAACAACAAAGACACAAAGCAGCCAAAAATAAAATTAATTAATTAATTAATTAAAAAAAAAAAAAAGAAATAGTCAATCAAGTCCAGGAAGTGCAGAGTCCCATACAGGAAAAAAGCAAGGAGAAACACGCCAAGACACATATTAATCAAACTATCAAAAATTAAATACAAAGAAAAAATATTAAAAGCAGCAAGGGAAAAACAACAAATAACATACAAGGGAATCCCCATAAGGTTAAGAGCTGAACTTTCACCAGAAACTCTGCAAGCCAGAAGGGAGTGGCAGGACATATTTAAAGAGATGAAAGGGAAAAACATATAATGAAGATTACTCTGCCCAGCAAGGATCTCATTCAGATTCAATGGAGAAATTAAAACCTTTACAGACACGCAAAAGCTAAGAGAATTCAGCACCACCAAACCAGCTTTACAACAAATGCTAAAGGAACTTCTCTAGGCAGGGAAACACAAGAGAAGGAAAATACCTACAATAACAAACCCGAAACAATTAAGAAAATGGTAATATGAACATACATATTGATAATTACCTTAAATATAAATGGATTAAATGCGCCAACCAAAAGACATAGATTGGCTGAATGGATACAAAAACAAAACCCGTATATATGCTGTCTACAAGGGACCCACTTCAGACCTAGGGACACATACAGACTGAAAGTGAGTGGATGGAAAAAGATAACCATGCAAATGGAAATCAAAAGAAAGCTGGAGTAGCAATTCGCATATAAGACCAAATAGAGTTTAAAATAAAGACTATTACAAGAGAAAAAGAAGGACACTACATAATGATCAAGGGATCAATCAAAGAAAAATATATAACAATTGTAAATATGCACTCAACCTAGGAGCACCTCAATACACAAGGCAAACGCTAACAGCCATAAAAGGGGAAATTGACAGTAACACAGTAACAGTAGGGGACTTTAACACTGCAGTTTCACCAGTGGACAGATCATCCAAAATGAAAATTAATAAGGAAACACAATCTTTCAATGACACCTTAAACTAGATGGACTTAATTGTTATTTATAGGACATTCCATCAAAAAACAACAAAATACACTTTCTTCTCAAGTGCTCATGGAATATTCTCCAGGATAGATCATATCTTGGGTCACAAATCAAGCCTTGGTAAATTTAACAAAATTGAAATCCTATCAAGTATCTTTTGCAACCACAACGCTATGAGACTAGATATCAATTATAGGAAAAAACTGTAAAAAATACAAACACATGGAGGCTAAACAATACATTAATAAATAACTAAGAGATAACTGAAGAAATCAAAGAGGAAATCAAAAAATGCCCGGAAACAAATGACAATGAAAACACGACCACCGAAAACCTATGAGATGCAGCAAAAGTAGTTCTAAGAGGGAAGTTTATGGCAATACAATCCTACCTCAAGAAACAAGAAAAATCTCAAATAACAACCTAACCTTACACTTAAAGCAATTAGAGAAGTAAGAACAAAAAAATAACCCAAAGTTAGCGGAAGGAAAGAAATCATAAAAATCAGATCAGAAATAAATGAAAAAGAAATGAAGGAAACAATGGCAAAGATCAATAAAACTAAAAGCTGGTTCTTTGAGAAGATAAACAAATTTGATAAACCATTAGCCAGACTCATTGAGAAAAAAAGGGAGAAGACTCAAATCAACAGAATTGGAAATGAAAAAGGAGAAGTAACAACTGACGCTTCAGAAATACAAAGGATCATGAGAGATTACTAAAAGAAACTATATGCCAATAAAATGGACAACCTGGAAGAAATGGACAAATTCTAAGAGAAGCACAACCTTCTGAGACTGAACCAGGAAGAAATAGAAAATATAAACAGACCAATCACCAGCACTGAAATTGAGACTGTGAATAAAAACCTTCCAACAGGGCTTCCCTGGTGGCGCAGTGGTTGAGAATCTGCCTGCCAATGCAGGGGACACGGGTTCGAGCCCTGGTCTGGGAAGATCCCACATGCCGCGGAGCAACTAGGCCCGTGAGCCACAACTACTGAGCCTGTGCGTCTGGAGCCTGTGCTCCGCAACAAGAGAGGCCACGATAGTGAGAAGCCCACGCACCGCGATGAAGAGTGGCCCCCACTTGCCGCAACTAGAGAAAGCCCTAGCACAGAAACGAAGACCCAACATAACAATCAATCAATAAATAAATAAATAAATCTTTAAAAAAAAAAAAATTCCTTTCAAAAAAAAAAAAAAACCTTCCAACAAACAAAAGCCCAGGACCAGATGGCTTCACAGGCTAATTCTATCAAACATTTAGAGAAGAGCTAACACCTATCCTTCTCAAACTCTTCCAAAATGTAGCAGAGGGAGGAACACTCCCAAACTCATTCTATGAGGCCACCATCACCCTGACACCAAAACCAGTCAAAGATATCACAAAATAAGAAAACTAGAGGCCAATATCACTGATGAATGTAGATGCAAAAATCCTCAACAAAATACTAGCAAACAGAATCCAACAGCACATTAAAAAGATCATACATCATGATCAAGTGGGTTTTACCCCAGGAATGCAAGAATTTTTCAATATACACGAATTAGTCAATGAGATACACCATATTAACTAATTGAAGGATAAAAACCATATGATCATATCAATAGATGCCTAAATAGCTTTTGACAAAATTCAACACCCATTTATGATAAAAACTCTCCAGAAGGTAGGCATACAGGGAACCTACCCCAACATAATAAAGGTTATACATGACAAACCCACAGCCAATATCATTCTCAATGGTGGAAAACTGAAACCATTTCTACTAAGATCAGGAACAAGACAAGGTTGCCCACTCTCATCACTATTATTCAACATAGTTTTGGAAGTTTTAGCGACAGCAATCAGAGAAGAAAAAGAAATAAAAGGAATCCAAATTGGAAAAGAAGAAGTAAAACCGTGACTGTTTGCAGATGATATGATACTGTACTATACATAGAGAATCCTAATGATGCTATCAGAAAACTTACAGAGCTAATCAATGAATTTGGCAAAGTAGCCAGATACAAAATTAATGCACAGAAATCTCTTGCATTCCTATGCACTAATGATGAAAAATCTGAAAGAGAAATCAAGGAAACACTCCCATTTACCATTGCAACAAAAAGAATAGAATACCTAGAAATAAAACTACCTAAGGAGACAAAAGACTTATATGCAGAAAACTATAAGACACTGATGAAAGAAATTAAAGGTGATACAAACAGATGGAGAGATATACCATGTTCTTGAATTGGAAGAATTAACATTGTGAAAATGACTATACTACCCAAAGCAATCTACAGACTCAGTGCAATCTCTATCAAACTACCAATGGCATTTCTCACAGAGCTAGAAAAAAAATTGACAATTTGTATGGAAACACAAAAGACGCTGACTAGCCAATGCAATCTTGAGAAAGAAAAACGGAGTGGGAGGAATCAGGCTCCCTGACTTCAGACTATACTACAAAGCTACAATAATCAAGAAAGTATGGTACTGGCACAAAAACAGAAATATAGATCAATGGAACAGGATAGAAAGCCCAGAGATAAACCCACGCACATATGGTCACCTTATCTTTGACAAAGGAGGCAAGAATATCCACTGGAGAAAAGACAGCCTCTTCAATAAGTGGTGCTGGGAAAACAGGACAGGTACATGTAAAAAAATGAAATTAGAACACTCCCTAACACCATACACAAAAATAAACTCAAAATGGATTAAAGACCTAAATGTAAGGCCAGACACTAGAAAACTCTTAGAGGAAAACATAGGCAGACCACTCTATGACATAAATCACAGCAAGATCCTTTTTGACCCACCTCCTAGAGAAATGGAAATAAACACAAAAATAAACAAATGGGACCTAATGAAACTTAATAGCTTTTGCACAGCAAAGGAAACCATAAACAAGATGAAAGACCATCCTCAGAATGGGAGAAAATATTTGCAAATGAAGCCACTGACAAAGGATTAATCTCCAAAATTTACAAGCAGCTCATACAGCTCAATATTAAAAAAACAAACAACCCAATCCAAAAATGGGCAGAAGACCTAAATAGACATTTCTCCAAAGAAGATATACAGATTGCCAACAAACACATGAAAGGATGCTCAACATCAGTAATCATTAGAGAAATGCAAATCAAATCTACAATGAGATATCATCTCACACCAGTCAGAATGGCCAACATCAAAAAATCTACAAACAATAAATGCTGGAGAGGGTATGGAGAAAAGGGAACCCTCTTGCACTGTTGGTGGGAATGTAAATTGATACAGCCACTATGGAGAACAGTATGGAGGTTCCTTAAAACACTAAAGATAGAATTACCATATGACCCAGCAATCCCACTACTGAGCATATACCCTGAGAAAACCATAATTCAAAAAGAGACATGTACCACAATATTCATTGCAGCACAATTTACAATAGCCAGGACATGGAAGCAACCTAAGTCTCCATCGACAGATGAATGGATAAAGAAGATGTGGCACATATATACAATGGAATATTACTCAGCCAATAAAAGAAATTAAATTGAGTTATTTGTAGTGAGGTGGATGGACCTAGAGACTGTTATACAGAGTGAAATAAGTCAGAAAGAGAAAAACAAATACCGTATGTTAACACATATACATGGAATCTAAAAAAAAAAAAAGAATGGTTCTGAAGAACCTAGGGGCAGAACAGGAATAAATATGCAGATGTAGAGAATGGACCTGAGAACACGGGGAGGGGAAAGGGTAAGCTGGGATGAAGTGAGAGAGTGGCATTGACCTATATACACTACCAAATAGATAGCTCGTGGGAAGCAGCCACATAGCACAGGGAGATCAGCTCCATGCTTTGTGACCACTTAGAGGGGTGGGATAGGGACGGTGGGAGGGATGCCCAAAGGGAGGAGATATGGAGATATACTTATATGTATAGGTGATTCACTTTGTTATACAGCAGAAACTAACACAACATTGTAAAGCAATTATACTCCAATAACGATGTTTAATTAATTAATTTAATTAATTAATAAAGGGCATGTTCAATAAACCTTTAAATATCATCATACTTAATGGTAAAAGAATGAGTGCTTTTCCCCTGAGATGAGAAATATGCCAGGGATATAAACTCTTATCATTTTTATTCAACATTATACTAGAAGCCTAACATGTACAATAAGGTAATAACCAAAAAAGCCTACATATTGGAAACAAATACATAAAACTCTCCTTATTTGCAGATGATATGATTGTCCACATAGGAAATCCCAAGGTGTTTACAGAAACAACAGCAACAACAGTAAAACTCCTCGTAATAAGTAAATTTATGATTGTCACATGATACAAGATCATCACCCAAAAATCAATTGGATTTCTATCTTCTAGCAATAAACAATCACAAGCCAACATTAAAATCACAACACAAGTTACAATAGCTCCAAAATGTAAATAGGTATAAATCTAACAAAACATGTGCAGGATCTGTTTGCTAAAAACTATAAAACACTAATGAAAGTAATCAAAGAGGACCTAAATAAGTTGAAAGACTTACTATGTCTATGGATTGGAAGACTCAACACTGTAAAGATGTAAATTCTCCCTAATTGATCAATAGATTCAATGAAATTTAATCATTGATTAAATGATTAATCATTAATCATTTACTAGATTAAATGAAATTTAATCTAAATTCCAGCAAAATTTCTGTAAATATATGCAAACCAATTTTTACATTTGTATGGAATAGTCAAAACAATTTTGAAAAAGAAGAATAAAGTTGGAAGAATCATGCTACTTTATTCTAGTATTTCCTAAGAATTTACAGTAATGAAGACAACGTGGTACTAGTGAAAGTTTAGACATATTGAAGGATCAATTTTCATTGAGGATGCAAAATTAAACCTACACAAATATGGCCAATTAGTTTTGACAAAGTTTCAAAGACAATTCAGTATAGAAAGGTAGTCATTTCAGTTAATGGTATTGGGATCATTGGACGTTCATACGCAGAAAAAGATACAATAGGCTATACTCCAATATAAAATTAGAAGTTAAAAAAAAATACAAATGAACTTATTTACAAAACAGAAGCAGACTTATAGATACTGAAAATAAACTTATGGTTACCAAAGGGGAAATGTGGGAGGTGGGAGGGATAATTCAGGAGCTTGGGATAAACACATGCATACTACTATATATAAGATAGATAACCAACAAGGACCTACTGTATAGCATAGGGAACTCTACCCAATATTCTGTGATAACCTATATGAGAAAAGAATCTAAAAATGAATGAATATATGTATATGTATAATTGAATCACTTTGCTGTACACCTGAAACTAACACAACATTATAAATCAACTAAACTCCAATAAAATTAAAATTTTTTTAAAAATTTAAAAAAAGGAAAGCAAAGCATCTTCTTGCTAGAGGAGTGAAGACTCATGGTCAACGAAAAGAATGAATGATATTTTTTAAAATTAAGAAATGGTATGACAACAGTGAAAAGAAACTGTATCATATAGGAGAAGAAGAAAGAAAATATAATATGTAAATATTAAAGAATCTAACCTAGAGAAAACAAAGCAAATAAGAAACAGAGGGAAATTTTTCAGAAGAGCTTTAAGTAATAGAATAAGTCAACAACAACAACATGAATTTGACAATATAAGAGCACAAAGATTAGAATATAAAGGATACTATAATATGAAAAGGGAAAATGCTTTTCTTGGAAATAAAATGAGGATAAAAACGATGTCATTAAATATAAGCAAGATAAGAACAAGAAACAAATTAAGACTGAAAGAGCAAGAAACAAAATCAACTTACTTATCTTTAGAAAAATGTTATGATCACCACAGTAATGTAAAGGAACATGGGGTACTTAAAGAAACACAGAGAAACTGCTAACATAGTTTCTCTATAGGCCCCCAACAAATGTATAATTGGTGTCCTAGAAGAATAATAACAAGTGGAACAAGAAAAGAATTACAAAGATATTATTACAAGACAGTATCCCTGAAACGGAGAATGAAATCTGCACAATGAATGAACATGAAAATTAGGTACAGCATTCTTTACATTGATATATGTCCCTTTAAGTTAATGAACTTCAAGAATGAAAAAATAATTACTGAGGCATCAGAAAAAGCTAATCACCTCCAAGGGGAAAAAAAAATCAAGTCTCAGACATGTCAACATTTCATGCTCAACTGTAAATGAGAATTGTCTGCAGTGTGCTGCCCAATATGAGAGCTACTAGCTGCACATGGCCTTTGAGCCTTGAAATGTGGCTAGTTCAAACTGAGATGTGCTGTAAGTGTAAAATACGTGCTTGATTTTAAAGACTTACTATGCAAAACAGAATTTAAAAATCTCATTAATAATGTTTTATATAGACTACATGTTAAAATGACATTTTGACATATTGGGTTGAATAAAATTTATTATTAAAACTAATTTTACCTGTTCTACACATTATTTTTGTTTTGTTTTGTTTTGTTGGGTTTTTTGAATAGCAATTTATTTTATTCTCATTAAATTTTCTCTTTTTTTTTAACATCTTTATTGGAGTAATTGCTTTACAATGTTGTGTTAGTTTCTGCTGTATAACAAAGTGAATCAGCTATATGTATACATATATCCCCATATCCACCCCCCTCCCACCCTCTCTATCCCACCCCTCTATGTTGTCACAAAGCACCGAGCTGATCTCCCTGTGCTATGCAGTTGCTTCCTACTAGCTATCTATTTTACATTTGGTAGTGTATATATGTCAATGCTACTATCTGACTTTGTCCCAGCCACCATGGAGAACAGTATGGAGGTTCCTTAAAAAACTAAAAACTAAAAATAGAAAACTATAAGTCAAAAAGAGTCATGTACCACAATGTTCATTGCAGCACAATTTACAATAGCCAGGACCTGGAAGCAACCTAAGTGTCCATCGACAGATGAATGGATAAGGAAGATGTTGCACATATATACAAGGGAATATTACTCAGCCATAAAAAGAAATGAAATTGGGTTATTTGTAGTGAGGTGGATGGACCTAGAGTCTGTCATACAGAGTGAAGTAAGTCAGAAAGAGAAAAACAAATACCGTATGTTAATACATATACATGGAATCTAAAAAAAAAAAAAATAGTTCTTATGAACCTAAGGGCAGGACAGGAATAAAGTTGCCAACTTAGAGAATGGAAGGGTAAGCTGGGACTACACATTATATTCAATGTGACTACTAGAAAAATTTAAATTACATATGTGGTTAGCATTATATGTCTATCAGATAACATTGACCTACACAGTTCTTTAGGAAAGAATATAATAACCACCCAAGGTGTTTTAAAGTAATTTTTAGCAGGCATACATTTTTTAATATAAAAAAAGGAAATTCAGATCTTACAAAACTTTACTGAAGAAACTCCTTGATGAAATTCAGAAAAGAATCAAAATAAAGGACTCAAAATTGAAGAAGTCATGGTAAAGAGGGCTAGTGATGAGCACTGTATCCATTTAAATGTAATAATACCAAAAAATACAGGAATTACGGTTACAAAGCAGATTATAAGTATTATAAATCTTGATAATATAAAAAGTAACAATATAACAGGGGTCAACAAACTTCCTGAAAAGGGCCAGATAGTAAATATTTTAGGCTTTGTGGGCCATATGGTCTCTGTCAAGACTATTGAATTTCACTGCTGTAGCTCAAAAGCAGGAATGGATCATACATAAACAAATGGGTTTGGCTGTTACACTAACACTTTACTTACAAAAACAGGGACATTTGTCCCCATCAAGACTACTCAGTTTCACTGCTGTAACCCAAAAGCGAGGCTAGACAATACAATAAAAAAATGAGCATAACAGTTGAGCAAGTTACAATAAAACTTTATTTACAAAAACAAGCAGCAAGCCAGATGTGGTTGTAGTTTCCTAACCTTATAACAGAGGGAAGGGAAAAGAAATGTGGTACAATAAAATCCCCATCTTCATAGTGAGTGTTTAAAAACTATCATCTACATTGAAATATATTGTTTTTTTAAACACATAAAATCCATTTTTTAATTTTATATAATTTCCTTTAAAGAGGACTTTTCACAGAAAATAATATCTTTGGAGATTAAGAAATCAGTCTAAAATTCATTTATTTCCTCCATTTCACCTGTTTGATTTTATCTATCAGTTCAATTCAAATAATGTTGAAAAAAATTTCTTATTTAAGAAAATTACTCATAGATTCTTTTCTATGTCACAGGATTAATGTATTCCTTCACTGTTGCTGTTTAACTTTTTTTATAACCACATCCCCAAAAATGAGTATGATTACATTTCTTTAAAATGGTCATTGAAAAATATTTTTACCCATCAAATTCACTTGCAACTGAAAAACTTCAGAGTATAAAATAAGCAATTGTGTTACAATTACGATCTGCCATGTGGGTTTAACATTCTCCAGATTTGACCCATCAGAACCATCCTTGCTTTTTCTCTGAGCTCCATACTGTTTTTCTGTAAAGCGTTAGCTATACTTTAAAATAAGCCACTGTTTTTGTTTTTTCAGCTTAGGCTCATTGGTCATCTCAGGTCAAATATCCTGATACTCTGTGATCCCCTCTCATATCATCTGACCCTAAAAATATATCCCTCCAAAGTCAAAGAATGTGTTTTTCTCTTCAAGTCATTTTGACAGATATCCAATTCCTAAACTAAAGAATTATAACAAATGGAATTTAGGGTGTGAAGACCACTGAGGGGAGAAAATCCTTTCATCAAGATCATTGTGTCCAGTCACCATTTCTGCTCTAGTTTTTGTCCTTTAGTTAGGAAAAAAAAAAAAAAAAGCCCATTCTCTGAAGGTAGAGTCCTGTTCATAGAACACAACTAAAATCAAAAGGGACTTCCCAGTTCTCTGAGAAAAACAGCAACTGGAGCTTCATAAGAAAGTGCCAGTAACTCATAAACAACTCAGATATCTTTTACAAGGGAGATTAATTTCCAAAACGATAAATCTTTTGCCTTATACTTGTTCAAACATGAACTCAAACTGCCTGAACCCTTTACCAGATACTGTCTTTCAGGATAATTTCTTTTTTTAATACTTGAGAAATCTTACTACAATTCCATGCATGGCTAGAGCAACTTGAGCAAGGTTGCCAATCATTAATTAAATGCTAACTATTTAAATGTTAATGCTTTTAATAACTTCTACCATGTATTTGAACATTAATCCAAATATAATGGTTCAGGCCTAAAAAGAAAAAAAGAAAAGCTTTTTAACCTGAATAATCCCCATAATTCCTCACAAGTAATCTCATCTCAATAACCATCCATTTTCTGAAAATCGCCCTCACTATGATAGAACCAGTTTATCGTAGAAGAAGAAAAATGAAGTTCCCCATACTGTCCCAATTATATCTATTTTCTTCTGATCTCATCATGGTTCTTAGGCTTTGTCGTCTTGGTGGCAATGTATATTGTGAATTGTAAATTTTTATGATAGATATATTTACTCAAAGATCATTCAAATACTTAAAAACAATGGACTCTTGAAGAGAAAAATCTATTCCAGACTTCAGATAGGATAATTCTCCTGCACTCCTTAAATAGTAAGGTACATCATCAAACCCAAAGTGCCAAACACTCAGGGTCCCTACAGAAATAGTCATTGTGTTTGTTCAGCTGCACATAACCCCACCTATCTCAGCCCCATGCATGCCTGGTATATTTAGTAACCGTTCAAGTTGCTTATCTTTCTTTAGCATATTCCTTAATAATCCTAAGTAAGAAACTTCTGCCACTCTAAAAATGTTTGCCCATTTTGCTTAGAGTCAATGAGTCTTTTGGTTTGATATTCTTTCACCCATGCTCTGACTCAGAGGAGTTTATCACTTCTCCACAAAATTCCATTAAAGGAGTTTAGATATGAGATTATATTAGCAATGTAAGAATCACCGGTGTCTGCATCCACAAGAGTAGCATTGTGGTAACCACCCAAAGGCAACATGAGAGTCAGAATGGCTGGGCCAATGAAGCCCATTGCTTTGCTGCAGGATGTCTTGATTTTTACATCTTAGTCAGTGATGAGGAGAGGAGTGAGTAAGGGCTATGGTGAATTTGTATTAATATATCCAAAATATTGGTAGGTGCTTTCTGGATTCCAAAGAAAAAGGATGAACTACTAAATAATTTCTGATTAAGCCTCAACAAATTTTTGTTCCAGGAAGACAAGGAGAAGTTGCTGTATTTGTTCTTTTTTTTTTTTTTCAATTATGAATAAAGAAGGAAATAAAAAGGAACACAGGTATTTAAACAGCAACATCTGAGATCTAGATTCAATTCTGGAAGGATGTTTAGACCCATCAGTTAAATATAGAAATGCTTTACTGGATGAGTTTGTAAACTTCCCACATGTCAGGGTTTTAAGATCCTGAACAGTCATTAGAAAACAACCACTTACTCTGGACTTACAAATAATCACTTTCAAAAAAAAAATCATGGGTCCAAAAACTTTAATATGTCTCCCTCATTAGTACTGACAATCTGTCTAATACTATGGTTACAAGCATGGCTTCTGAGCCAAACTTCTTGAGCTCAAATCCAAGCTCTGCCACTTATGAGCTTGGTCAAGTTATTTATGAGCTTGGTCAAGTTAATCTTTTGGTGACTCAGTTTCCTTGTCTGTAAAAGTATCCACTTCAAAAGACTGTTGTAAAAATTAAATGTGTTAATTTAATGTGCCTGGTGCATGGTGAGCATTACCTGTGATGGTTGCTATATTTTTATTGCACATCTCACCTTTCACTTCTCACCAGGATAAAATACTTTGTTTAAATTTAATTTGCTTAATGTCTTTATAGATGTAGCCTACTATGGTAACCTGGCATAAAGGCAAAGAGAGGTGAATTATTAAATTCTATTATTCCTCATCTATTCACTCACTTTATGTGTTCACTCATTTATTCATCTGGCGTGTATCGAACATCTATTATGAACCCTGTAGAGTGTAGGACCCTGAGGGCACAAAGGCAAATAAAATATAATCTTCAGGGAACAAGAGCAAGGCATGTATGCTACTAAGCACATCAATGTCACAGGTCTTATGATAGAAGAATGAACAGTGCACAGTGGAGGTATGAGTGAGGGAAAGAAGAATTCCACCCTGGAGAAGCGTTAGGAAAACTCCATTGAAGAAGGGTCCTTTGAGCTGAGTACTGAAAGATGAGCAAAGTTTCCCTGGGGTCTGGGTCAGTTTGAGAACAGGTTCTTCTACATGCTCAATACAGTAGCCTTAAAAAAAAAACATAGCCCAGCTTGAAAGAAGGAAAAGGGAACAAACCCATAAGTTCAAGACATGAGAGGGAAATCAAATGCAAAGAAGTCAATCAAGCTGACTTAACAGCCTCCCAGGGGGTTGTCAGCCCTCCTGAGGAATGGAGGCTGCGTTTTAATGTCCAGGCAAGAAAAAGAAAAGGATACAACCCATGTGAGGTGGAGAGCTGAACTGAGATCTCTGCACTTAGCCAGGGCCATCTATGAAAAGGTAACTAGAAACACTCTACCCACAAGCCTAGAGAAGCAGCAAGTACGTTTGCCATCTGCCTGAAAGTCAGAGTGGGGAAAAATTTGAAAACCCCAAACCCAAGCTACACATGTATGTGAGGGTCCAATTTATATTTTCCCCATGGTATCAAAATCCCAAGCTAAGACATTAGCATAAAGCTGGTGTAGGACCCAAGAAACCACTAGAAAACTAGTCAAATTGGTACTTCCACTGCCTAAAGCACTACTCCCATGGGGGAAAAATCAAACCCTACTGAAGATGATCTCAAAATAAAATAAAAATAAAACATATCATACAGGGACTTCCCTGGTGGTGCAGTGGTTAAGAATCTGCCTACCAATGCAGGGGACACAGGTTCAAGCCCTGGTCCAGGAAGATCCCACATGCCACAGAGCAACGAAGCCTGTGCACCACAACTACTGCGTCTGCGCTCTAGAGCCCTCAAGCCACAACTACTGAGCCTGCGTGACACAACTACCAAAGCCCGCGCACCTAGAGCCCATGCTCCACAACAAGAGAAGCCACTGCAGTGAGAAGCCTGTGTACTGCAAGGAAGAGCAGCCCTGCTCGCTACAACTAGAGAAAGCCCACGCGCAGCAACAAAAACCCAACGCAGCCAAAAACAAATTAATTAATTAATTAATTAAAAATAAAATATCACACAGAGACACACTAGGAATCAATCCATCATCACAAGACAGAGTCAGTAAACGTAACAAATGGAAAATTCACATCACAAAGACTAGATATAATAGATCTGAGCAAGACTTTAAAATAAATATGTTTTAAATAACCAAGGAGATAAAAGAAGGGATAGAAACAATGAGAGAACAGGATAATGATGAAAAAAGACAAAAAGCAGAGGTTAATGCAGCATGGTCCCTTTAGATAATTACTTGGAACTCAGCACCTCTAAAGGGGGTAGGTGGGTGGGGAGTGGAGACATGTGGGGTGATTGTGTGTACTGGTGGGGGAGCAGATGGGGGAAAATGGAGACGATGCATCAAGAGATAACCCCTGAGAGGTGGACAGGATCAAGTTATGCAGGGTCTTCGATGGCATCCTAAAAAGTTTAACTTTACCCCTTAGCAAAGGGAAGACTTCGAAAAGTTTTAATCAAGAAAGTAATAAATAGATTTCTTTTAGAATGTTCTCAGCAGTAATTGGAGAATGCTTGAAGGGAGATAAGAATGAAAAAATGGAGACTACGCAGAGGATTTTTTTACAGTAGACCAATATCTTTAGTTCCAAACTGAATTTACAGGCCCAAGGAACATTCATATACACTAACCAGAGTTCCAAACTTGGATTGCCCTGCAAGCACCAGCAGAGCCCCAGAAGCTGCAGGACTGCTCCCAGCTTTAACGCACATGGAGCACTTATGCTCTCAAACTTTCCAGATATTGGGGGTACAGAGAGAAATAAAACATGAGCTCTGTGTTTCTCTCCTCCAAGTTCTCACAAACTAACAAGAGAATGAGACATGAACATAAATAATCATTACACAATGTGATGTATATAAGAGAGGTACGAACAGAACACTATGGAGGCTGGGGCAGAGGGCTGTAGACAAAGGCATTACAGAAGACGTTTGAGTTGAACCTTGAAAGAAGAATAAGAACATTCAAGGTAGAAGGAATTTTGTAACTGCAAAGGCTCATCAATATGATGTAGTTTCAGGAAGACTTCCAATAAACTTCATATAGTGGTGATATTCTATCATATGAGTCATCATGCTGTGTACGTGAAGAATAAAGCTTTACCTTCAGGGAGCTTCTAATGTAATAATAATTCTTTTTTTCACCTTTTTATATTTTTAATTATAGTTAATTTACAATATCTTGTTAGTTTCAGGTATACAGCACAGTGATTCAGTTATTTTTTTACAATTCTTTTCCCTTATCAAAATATTGAGTATAGTTTCCTATGTTATACAGTAGGTCCTTGTTGATTATCTATTTTATATATAGTAGTGTGTGTATGTTAATCCCAACCTCCTAATTTATCCCTCCCCCTCCCCCTCCCCCCGCTTTCCCCTTTGGTAACCATAAGTTTGTTTTCTATATCTGTGAGTCTCTCTGTTTTGTAAATAAGTTCATTTGTATCATTTTTTTTCTAGATTCCACATATAAGTGGTATAATATAATATTTGTCTTTCTCTGTCTGACTAGTATGATAATCTCTAGGTCTATCCTGGTTGTTGTAAGTGGCATTATTTCATTCTTTTTATGGTTAAGTAATAATCCATTGTGTGTATATATATATATATATATATACTACATTTTCTTTACCCATTCAACTGTTGATGGACATTTAGGTTGCTTCCATGTCTTGGCTATTGCAAATAATGTTGCTCTGAACATTGGGGTGCATATACATTTTCAAATTAGAGTTTTTGTATTTTCTGGATATATACCCAGGAGTGGGATTGCTGGATCATATGGTTATAATTCTTTATTTTGGTAAACCATAAACATTTTACAAGCATTACACACATTCTCTTATGTTATCCCCACAATAACTCTGCAAGGTTGGTCTTATTCTACCCATTTTGAGATGAAGAAATTTATTAACAGAAAAGTAATTAAAAACAAGTGTGTGTTATCATGGTAATGGGTCCACAGTAGTTCCAGCTCACAGAGAAATTCACAACTGTTGTGGTCAGTTGTGAACCTAGACCAGAACACCATGTTTTTCTTTCACTCTTCCTGCTCTGACAAGGTGACTATAGGGTGGCAGAATATGCCACCCCAAAATATGCCACTTCTGGCATAAGGATTATTTTGAGCTGAAGGCAGTTGAGAAGAAGCGGATATAAGAAAAGTTCTCTGTAATCCTCCTATTTGCCTAAAAGCAGGACATAAATTTACAAAGGTATCCCCTCTCCCTTCTCTACCAGGAAGGACAAAAGTTAATCACCAGAGATAAGTTACGTTCTTACCAGCCTGGAGAAGGCACCAGGGGGATCCACATAACAAACTTTACTAATTAGCCTTTATCTGCCATTAGTTCCCCATATATTTGCCTTCCTACAATTTACTGCCCTAGAAGCTCAAAGTCCTTCTCCTTTGTCTTGTCATGTTTCTAAAAATGCAGTTAATGTTCCTTCGCTAAGGTGCTATATAAGCCCAAATTCTGCCAACCTTTTGAGTTACTCATCTCTGAGTATTCCCATGTGTAAGTGTGAAACACATGCAAATAAATCTGTTTGCTGTTCTCTTGTTAATCTGTCTTTTGTTTGTCCAATTTACAGAGCTCCAGCCAGAAAACCCAGGAGAGTAGCGCAGAAAAAAAAAATTCCCCTCCCCTGAAAGTACTCCACCTCTGTTCAGCGGACAAATCCAGAACTTTTGGATGGTGGGTTGTCCAGAGACAACAGATTACTGAGGGCGAGTTGATCTCAAGAAGAGTGTGGTATTGACACCCTCCACGTCCTGGTCCTTCCTTCTACTCCCTGGTTCCACTCTGATGATTCTGCGGCCTCCAGACCTTCCTCTCATGTACCAATCACCCTTTTGCCATGTTCTCCTCATGGTCTGAGTCTCAGACTTATATGGTGTTTACAAGCAAGCATCTGAAACTGCTTACGTGGGTGTTTGATTAGAGTCTGGGAGTGCCCCTGGGTTGAAGTGAAGGTAAGACAGAGGGAAAGGGAAATATCAGGTTAATATTCAAAATAACCTCTTCATTTGGGTTGCAGCCTACAGAGGAAATTGGAGATCAGAAAAGGAACCGCTAATTTAAACTTAGGAAATGTGCCAAGACCAGAGCTGGGCTGGGATGGAAAAGAGGCATTTGGAAAGGAGAAAGAAGCTTATAAGTCTGAGGACTGGATGGGACCTGAGAGATCTTGGGAGTCTGTCCTCCTGTCACCTTTGCATCTTGACCTGGTGGGAAGAGACACGTAAGCAAAGATCCAGCTTGGACCAAATGGAGCCCTGAGAGGAGGCCAACCTAACAAAAGATGTCATTAATGTCAGGAAATGGTGGGAGAACAGGAGGACTCAGAGAAATATAAATCTGTGAATAATGAGAATTTCCTTTGATAAACAGAGCCAGTGTTAAAATTTTATTAAGTACATAATTCTTGTCCATTAAAGCGTCCAATCTCTTAATGACCTGGGAGACCCTAGGGGAACAAATTGTTCTTAAGAATGTACTATTTTTTTGAACAGCTGATATTCATTGTATCCTCCTACTCACAAGCACATTAGAGTTAGTGGGACTTAAACTGCTCTCTCTTCGAGGGGAAGCTACCTCTTGGTTGTAAATTACACATCTTTGATTGAACATCAAATCTGCTAGACCACTAGCAAACTATTGAGAAAATTAATATTCCACCAGAATATACTATCATTTAAATCTGTAAACATACTTTGAGTTCTGGGGAAGAACAGCCATATACAAATAAACTCTTGGTGTGGAATTAAGTCAAGTCAGTAAACCACTCTTAGTTTAGTGCAGGAGCTGGCAAACTTGAGATCCCTAAGGCCAAATCTGTGTGCCACCTGTTTTTGTAAATAAAGTTACATTGGAACACAACCATGTCCAATCATTTATGTATCGTCTGTAACTACTTTCCTGTTACAATCGCAGAGTCCAGTAGTTGTGAAAGAGACTGGATGGCTTGCAAAGCATAAAATATTTACTACCTGGCCCTTTACCAAAGAGTTTACCAGCTCCTGGTGAGTCGTAGATTTGTTGATTGCAATATGTGATTAGGAATACATCCCGATCCTACCTATTTTCCTCTCCCCAATAAACATTTATTGAGCACCTATTCTGTAATAGGCAGTGAAATAAATAGACACTGCAGGGAGAGGGGTACAAGGATGAAAAAGAGAAGGTTCCAGCCAGGAAAACTCTAAAGGCTGAGAAACATGAGTTATTTCAAATTGTGTGCTAAGTACTGAGATAGGAATATGGGCTGATATTATGAAGGCAAAAAAGGAGGAGAACTTACCAGAAACTAGAGAAGGAACTCTGGAGACATCAGACCTCAGCCAAATGACAAAGGATGAGTAGAAGTTAACCAGTGAAAGGGCTAAAAGGAAACAGATGGCACAAGAGCCTATTGTGACCATCAAAAGCCAAAATTTGTCTCTTTGCATTTCTGCTGTAACAATCTTTACTGAGATAATAGATACCTCAGGCTGGAAGTGGGTGGGAGGGGTCTTGTACATTTCATAGTTTGCATAGCTGACATCATAATGACTACTTAAAGACTAATGAAGAGGAAAGAAAGAATGAAAAGCTTTAATATTAAACTTGTGTAAAAAGAAGCTCTTGTCTCCACAAAACTCTAGTTTTATTTTTAAAAGCCACTTAGAACTTATTGATAAATAATTATACTTGCAAAAAGTATAAACAGCATATTTTTTTAACGTGCAAAAGTCTGGACAACATCCACTATTGTAACAGAGTACGAAATAAAACTTCTTCTACCTCATTTTTGCCCAAGCCCCCAAAACCAATTCAATAGGTGGTACAAAACCTCTAGAAGAAATTCTTTGTAAACTTGTCTACATGGTATGAATTGGAGAGAACAAAGCAGGTCCTAAGCACCAAAAGTATCTCTTCCACCAGCCACCATAGTGCCTTAAATTCTGGTCATTAGAGGCACTCCTGTGGATTAACACAGTAAATTTCCAAAGGCCGTTTACTGTTCAGGTGTGTACATTTGGTACCCAAGAGGTATCACACACAAATGTCTTTTCTTTCACCAAAAACACTAGCGGGAATTTTTTTTTTTTCTGATTAGCAAATGAAAAGGAAAACCTAAGACAAAAGACACACAAATCCTGCCAGGGTTTAGGAGGCTAGAAAGATCTGTAGCTTGAGATACTGCATTGGAAGATGTAAATGGATTATACATTATAGAAAAAGGACCAGAGAACAAATAGGAAGCATAAAGACTGAGGGCTTGTTTTTCCATATGGAGTGTCTGTGAATACGTGTCTGTGTGTTTGTGCTTCTGTGTCTCTGTGTTTGGCAGGGGTAGAGGTTACAGAGGGAAGGAAGGCGGGTAAATATATCCTAAGCCTAGTGAAGGTATTTCCACATATTAGTGTACAACATGGACTATTTGGAGGTGATTCAGGGTTAACAAGAGATGAATATTAGTATTTTTCCATTTTGAACATCATACGCTAAGGGTTAGGAAAAGTTTTTTTATGCATTTATAGTTCTTGCTCTTTATAAATCATGTACCCCATCATTTTGGGATTGCTTCCACCAAATGCCCTTTAATTCTCTCCATTTCGTGAGGGTTATCACAGTGTGTCATTTCTCAAGTCCTAAAGAGAAGTGTTAAATTATCTGTGCATGAGTCACCAAGAAGTGACTCAAAACTCATCTACCCCACATTCTTCCAGCTTCTCTACAGGAGGTGTAAGGAGATTAATAAGGATGTCTTTGCATGTTTGTCCTACCTCCCCATGGGAGAGTGGGAAGAGTGTTTTTCTCTCTTTCTCAAGCTGTCTTAGTCAGTTCTGGCTGCTATAACAAAAATACTGTAGACTGGGTGGCTTAAATAGCACATATTTATTTCTCACAGTTCTGGAGGCTTGGAAGTCCTAGATTAAGGTGCCAGGCAATTCAGTTCCTGGTGAGAGCTCTCCTCCTAGTTATGTGGTAGACAAAGAGACAGGAACCAAACTCATTTGTGTCTCTTTTTTTTCAGGCATTAATCCCATCAAAGGACCCCACCTTAATGACTTAATCACCTTCCAAGGGCCCCACCTCCTAATACCATCACAATGAGGATTAGAGCTTCAACAAGATGAATTTGGGGAAGACACATTTAGTCCATAGCACACAAAAGAACCAGTTATAGAGACAGGGGTGTCTTGCAGGAGGGATTATGACATCTCACCACCACTACTCTCTCCCCACTGAACCCCACCCCCCGACAGCTGATGCCAACTAAGTTGGAGAAACTCCTGGACCCCGCAATGGCATGGGTCCTGAGTGGAGTTTCTCAGGGAAAAATGAACTAGAGTTTCCTGGATTTGTGGGGAGGGATACAGGTGCCTGACTCTCACCTGTCAACATCTAATGAGAGGCTGGGCTAGGGCTCCCTCCTAAGCAAAGTGAAGAGAGGGCCCACACCTGCAGACTCCATCTGGAGCCAGGTGAGGAGTGTTCTATGGGTTAAATGGTAATTCTGGAAGGTAACCATCTTGAGAAGTCTTGAGTGGACCCTATGAAGGGAGACTGCTTGACAGAGCAAAGAAACCTTTGTAGAAGAGGCTGTGGGAGGAGCTCCATCAGAGGAGGTAGCTAAGCACAGCTCATAAGCAGTCATCCAGACACGGGGTTTACTTCGTAACCGGAAGGTCTTGAACTCAAAGCCAGAGAACAAGGCAGCGCGCGAGGGCCCTTTGGGCATTCTCACAAACCACTGCAGGAGAGAAAGTGTTGAGTGTGCATTTGGGCCTCTGTCCCCAGAGGGCCCAAGACACCAAACTGCAGCAGTGCCAGCCAGCCAAGCTTTGCCTATCCTCTGGCACTCCCCACCCTCCTGCATCCTACCCTGGAGGCATGAGAAACAGCCGGCAGTCAGCGAAAGTGGAGGTGGAGAGAGTAAAGAAGCAGACCACACAGCCCTGCCCCACATGCAGACCTCCAGGCCCAACAGACCTGAGCTAAGGTGGGGGAGGAAGGGGGAGGGGGGTTGAAAGAAGATTATTTTCTACTTTGCCTCCTGAAAAGTCCAGCCCATTCAAAACGGGTTCTATATCCAAAGCACAATTATCAAGCAATGGGACTGGTCCCCTTACGTGGTGTATAAACCAATCCGGAAGGAAAGGCCCAAGGAAGATGATGTTTAAACACCATTAGCATTCCATTTAAAGTAAGGAAAGAACTCGCAGGGAGCCAACCACTGCTGCTAGTTCATTTTCTGAGGTCTTTACTGGGTGGCCAGTAAGCAGTGTACACATCTGAAAACGGAGTCTCTTAATTAGTCTAATTTCAAATTTTAAATGCCAGCCAGAAAAGGATAAAATATACCAAAGATCTTGGTAAAGTCATTCAAAAGTAGTATAAAGAGAAGCAGAAGATGGAAGAGTTATGGTAGCAGCAGTGATTTCCCATCACCAGGCTCATGTGATTTTCAATGTACTCAGATTTTCCTCCATCCTTTTTCTGGACACCAGTAAAGCCTTCCCCAGAGACTACCGGTGTGAGGGTGTCTTGGACTTTATGTCAAGCACTCCTATCATTTGTATAGCATCATCTAATGGACCACTTACATTACTATTTCCAAGAATATAACTCTAAACAATGGTTCTACAAATATTATGAAATTTGTTCTCATCTGAGGTACAAAAGGGCTTTTTTCCTACATATCAATACATCAACTAGAGAATAGCATTAAAAAATTAAAATGTTGGGCTTCCCTGGTGGCACAGTGGTTGAGAATCTGCCTGCCAATGCAGGGGACACGGGTTCGAGCCCTGGTCTGGGAAGATCCCACATGCCGCGGAGCAACTAGGCCCGTGAGCCACAATTACTGAGCCTGCGCATCTGGAGCCTGTGCTCCGCAACAGGAGAGGCCGCGATAGTGAGAGGCCCGCGCACCGCGATGAAGAGTGGCCCCAGCTTGCTGCAGCTAGAGAAAGCCCTTGCACAGAAACGAAGACCCAACTCAGCCAAAAATAAATAAATAAATAATAAAAATAAAGGAATTCCTTTAAAAAAAAAAAAAATTAAAATGTTGCTGTAAATTTTAATTTAACAAAGGAAAGAAAATATTCCTAGGGCTGCATTGTTCAACATATTACATGTAGCTATTTAAATTTGAATTAACTAAAGTTTAAAAAATTAAATAAAATTCAACTACCATATGATCTAGCAATTCCACTTCTGGGTATTTATCCAAAGGAAATGAAATAACAGTCTCAAAAAGATATCTGCACCCTTGTGTTCAATTGCAGTGTTGTTTGTAATAGCCAAGACATGGATCAGTAAATAAATGGGAAAGGAAGATGTGAGATAGATAGATAGATAGATGTATATACATATAGATATAATATACACAATAAAATATTATTCAGCAATAAAAAAGGAGGAAATCCTGCCATTTACCACAACACGGATAGACCTTGAGGGCATTACGCTAAGTGAAATAAGACAGAGGAAGGCAAATACTATATGACTGTAGAATCTTAAAAAAAAATTTATATGTGGAATCTTAAAAAAAAAAAAAAAACTCATACATACAGAGAACAGACTTGCAGCTACCAGAGGCAGAATGTGGGAGGGGTAGGCAAAATGGGTGAAGGTGGTCAAAAGGTACAAACTTTTAGTTTTAAGATAAATAAGTCCTGGGGATGTAAGGTATGGCATGGTGACTATAGTTAACAATACTGTATTGTGCACATCTCAAAGTTACTAAGAGAGTAGATCTTGAAGTTCCTATTGTAAAAAAAAAAAATTGTAACTATGCAGTGTTGGATGCTAACTCGATTTATTGTGGTAATCATTTATATATATATCTCACATCATTATGTTATACACCTAAAACTAACACAGCGTTACATGTCTATTATATTTCAATTTAAAGAAATAAATTTTTAAAATTTAAATAATCTTTCGGTCGCACAAGTCATGTTTCAAGTGTTCACAAGCCACATGTGGCTAGTGGCTACCACATTGGACTGTGTAGATATGGAACATTTTCATCATTACAGAAGGTTCTCTTGGACAATGCTATTTTAGAGTTTCAGAGCCAATCATTTTTGACACTGAGAAAACACTCCTTTCTCCTCTGCCTGACTAGATTCTTAATATCTTAATCTTCAGTGAATTGAGATTTTATAAAGTATGAAGGTACATGATATCAGAAGCTTGTAAGAACAGAATATTATTTCTTATTTTAGAGACAGGCCAAGTTCCCTTGATAACTCTATTTTTAAACAGCCTTACTAAGGCCAAAAGACATGTAGAAATCCAAAGTTGCAAAACTTTTTCCTAGAAGCCTGAATGCCTTTCAGATTGCTTACAAACCATAAAAATTCAGCACTGGGAGATTTAAAATGTTGAATTAATAACCTCATGCATTCAGCTTTTTCTCAGACGTTTTCATGGCTTCTCTACTAAGCATACAATGCACTTCTTTGTATTACATTCTTTTCCCATATTTGTAATTTTCAATTCCCTTTTGCATGATACATATTTTAATGTATTAAGGCTACATTATTTGCTGATGTGGATAGATATTCATGCGAATATTACAGAAAAGAGAACTTTCAGGAACATTTTTGGAATTCTGTCATCTTAGAGTCTGATAAAACTAGAGACTTTTTATTTGCTTGGAACAAGAAAAATTATGAGTTTTGACTATTTTAAAGTTCATTATACAGCTCTTCTTCTCCACCAAAGAACAAGCTGAAGAAATCTTTGTCAGAGTCTAAATTTTTCTCTAATTACTTCCTCTGGAAAGACTTGGAAGGTTGGGTCATCAAAAACAACATTCATTGTCTAGGGAAGACATGTTCAAATCTCAGAAATTTTATCTACTATTTAGCCAGAATATGTTATTTAATCTGTCTAGAGTGGGAAAATCTGTGTTTAACCTATAAAGTCTCATTATGATTTTTTTTAAACTGTCAACAGATTATAGGGAGACTGAAAAGACATAGCTTCTTTATAAGCAATATGGCCGCCAACACAGAGTAACACCTCCATGTTCTCCTGGAGCACTGAAGCCCACAGGGAAACAACCTGGATAGAGAATTCTACATACGTACTTGTGTGATGTTTACTGCGGCTACCACTGCACAGTTCTGGCGCCAGACTTCTGAAAATAAATTATTGTGATGAAGAATGTTATTTTTCACATATGCAGAATTTTTTTTTAACTCTTAGGAACCTTTTTTAAATGGAAAGGGATCATTCATACACCCCCCCGACCCGCATTTCTTACAGTTAAAGAAAGACAGAGAGACTGAGTTTGGAAAACTAACGGGCAATATTCAACAATTTGCAAAACGTTTATTAATTTCTAAAGTTTACTGCAGTCCTCTTAGTGTTATCCCAGACCCAGCATGGGTTTATATAAAATAAACTACCAATGATATTAGAATCCAGAGGAAGGAAAGAGTATCAAAGATTTGGATCGAAATGAACGGTCAAGGTTTTGAATTTCCAGGAAGGGAAGCATTGCAATGAATTCTAGATGGAGTAGGCAGGGAGAGAAGGAGGTGACAGGAATGAGCTAACTTCTGTCAGGAAGAGTAATAATGCAAAATGCTGTCATCAGTGATTTCAGACTTTAGAGTGCACAGGAATCACATCTTTCCAAAATGTAGCTTTTAATAAAATAAGTCTGGATTAGAGCCTGAGATTCTGCATTTCTAACAGACTCCCAGGTAATCCAATGCTTTGCTTCCATAGACCACATTTTGAGTAACAAAACTGTGATAGATTCAACTACCACAATCACTAAATAACTCACATTTATATTGATGCTTTGTTGTCTAAGATCGGCTTTCATATGTTTTACTTCATTTGATTCTAAATGAATGAAACAGGATTCTGTGAGTATCTGCTCTTATACGTCACCTCAAATCTTCTACATTGCCTTTCCCAAACTGAATGTGATTAGCTATGCTGGCAATAAAAATGCTCCACACTCAAAGAAGCTTGAAAAATGTTGAGTTAAACACAGTTAGATAAGTTCCTTTACTACAAGCCTTTCAGAGCCTTTAACACAAATGTACACTATGAATCTTCAAGAAAGAGAATTGATCACACATAATGCTTTCTTCATAGTAAAGCTATTAATACTTCCTGGAGTAGCTTCCCTATGCTGTGAATAATGAGGTTTTGAATACAAGTTCGGAGGTCTCATTGGTTCTTAAGTTCATAGATGCTACTTTGCTCAGTGCAAGTGGTGACCTATACTTACGTGAAAGTCACTGATAAGAGAGTTTTCAAAGATGACCAAAGTATCAGGTTAGAAATAATGATCACCTTCGGGCCAGTCAGGACAATCTTTGCAATCAATCAGATGAGGTTGAGCAGAGAGCGACTTCTGTAGAAAACGCTGGAAAGAGCATGATGCTGAGAATGTACAGAAGACATGTTACAGAATTAGGATGTTACCATTTCATACGGTACAACATAGCTATAACCTGTTAAGAAATGATAGTAGCAAACAGAACAGACCAGTCTTCTGTGTACCAAACAGAAATGGACCGACTCATGAAAAGTAAGACGTGAAGTGCCCAACCCAGGGATATGGTTTAAACAGAAGTTTTCCAATTGTGCTGCATAGTGCCTTGTAATCATTGCCTTTGCAAGTGAAGACTAAGAGCAAATGCTTTGCAGCACGAGATTTGGGAAGTCTGATCTCACCCCTGCCCACTATGATGACTGGGTGAGAAGCTTCTAACTATATAAAATATGTGAAACCCAAAGCTTCAAGAAATACTTCTCTGATGTTTACTTGGACTGGTCATGTTGAAATAAATGGTAGATCGAGGGTTTGCCTACAACAAGTGGACACAGGGTGCTGATGGGCCACTTCCTTCAGTGAATTCTGAGTAAGCGAATAATGAACTTCTTCCTTTTAACATAAAAAATGAAAAGGGCTTCAACCAAACTGGCTTTATCTTTTATGCGTATGTAGAATTTTATGCTTTCAAACTTCAGGAGGAAGTAGCAAATATACTCTCATGACAGCTAATGAGGCTCCCTGATATCAAAGTCTCATCTCATATGGAACTAGAATGTGATGATTCTCAACATTTAACTGCATCAGAATCACCTGGAAAACCTGTTAAACACAGATTACTGCAGCCCACCCTAGAGTTTCTGATTCAGCAGGACTGTGATAGGGCCTGAGAATTTGAATTTATAACAAGATCTCAGGTGACGCTGCTCTGCTGGTCCAAGACCCACACTTTGAAGAAGACTGCTGGAATGGAAGGAGCCTTAGTGATCACCGGGGCCATCCCCTCTACCTTACAGATGCAGAGTCTGAGGAACACAGAAGAACTTAGCACCCAAGCTGGGGCCAGAAACCATCCCCTTGACCACAAGTCATGTGTGCCATCCCTGCAGTATACCCAGATCTCCGCTGCTTCAGTCATGCTCAGTTTCTCAGAATGTCATACAGCTCCCCTCTACACTCTCCTCCTCTCCATTCCTGTATCAGGAAAAATTGTGAAAGACTTTGATGTGGACAAAAAAATTACTGGGTGTCCTGTTCATCTACCTTTCTAGTCTGTCTGCCTTTTAATGTCTTTCAGCTATTTTATGACTCTAAAAGTTGTAGAAAACTGATAATAATGCAAATGATTCTTGTCTGTAAAAATGCAAGTGAACTGGGCCTTGTGAAATAAAATTGATCATTGTGTTATTAACCAGATATGCCTCTATTTGTAAAACTATTTCAGCATTCTCAGTTGCCTGTGTGTATATGTATGTGTGTGTGTGTGTGTGTGTTTCTTTTAATTCTCTCTTGATTTTGTAACACCTTACTGGGTCTCACATTAAGTAATGAGTTAAGTAAAATCACTGACATGTGCTCATTTCATGTTTGTATGATTTGTGTATCACAATTTTATTTTTTTTAAAAAAATTATCTTTTAACATCCTAAAAAGGAGGAGTCTTCTTGCATGACAGATTAAGGATCTTCAAAAATCAGCTCCTTCATAGAAGCAATAAAGGCAGTGGCAAAAATTGTCCAAATCAACTTTTTCCGGAAGTCTGGAAATTAACTAAAGGATTGCAAAGTTCCAAGGAGTGTTTATGAAGAAAAATCGTTGAATTTTGGTAAGAACAGCTAGCTGCTTTGTGGCATTTTAACTTAACCTAATCCCATCTTCCTCTCCCCATCTCCATGGTAGCCTTGAAAACAAAAGACATCACAACTATGGTAGTTGTGCAAACTAGCAGTCTAGTAACCACTGGAGAGGGTAGAATGGATTTAGAACTTCCCAAAAGCCCTGTAGTTGTTAAGATTTGACCAGTGCTGCAGCTCACTGAAAATCCCCATTCTCAGGGCTTATCTTTATTTGACCTGACTCAGAACATGCTCTGTTTCAACAGCCCCATCTCTAGGGAATTTGCTGGAAAAAAAAAATCAGTGACAATTGTTTAATATTGCAGCTGCCTGGGATGATGTTACTGGGCAGAGTTAACCAAAACACTTAAAAAGAACAACTGGGGAATGAGAGGTCCATGCAGGACTTTTAAAAGCTCATGCATCTTCTTAGGAATCTAGAAGACCATCATAGGGCTATGTGTTTGCACAGGAAAGACCAAAGAATGTTCTAAACTCTCATTGTTAGCTTGCCTTGGTGCTCTGCACAAACAGAAAGTAAAGGCTAAGGTAGAGTTGTAAACTGCCTGCAGGATCATTGAAGATATACCCCAACACACATATAGCCAATCAACAAAAGCTGGGAGAGTTACTGGTTCAAAGCATTTATGAGAATCTCTTCTAATCATTAGCTGAGACTTCAATGGCCACACATGACAAAGAACACAGACTTAATAGAATTAGTCCAGGAAAGTCACAAACAAATGAATAAACAAACAGCAACAATAACAACAAAAACAAAAACAGCAACAACAACAAATCCTGGGGACAAGACAGTGTCTGATTGTCAGAGTCACAGCAATACATTATTTTAAATGTCCAGATTTCAACAACAACAAAAATGAGATACACAAAGAAATACAAATGCATAGCCCATCCAAAAAAATAAATAAATAATCAGTCAATTCTCCCTGACAAAGTCCAGATTTGGACTTACTAACCAAAGACTTTAAGATGAATTTTTTAGTTCATCTAGTGAACTAAAGGAAACCATGTCTAAAGAATTAAATGAATGTATAATAATTCAAAAAATACAATTAAGAAGACAATTCCATTTAAAAGAGTATAAAATATAAAGTATTTAGGAATAAGTTTTTTTAAGGCATAAAACTTGTACTGAAAATCTGTAAAACATCATTGAAAGAAATTAATATCTAAATAAATGCAAAGATATCCCATATTCATGGATCAGAAGACTCTATCCTTAGGATGGCAATATTCCACTAATTGATCTATAAATTCAACTCAATCCCTATCAAAATCCCATCTTCTCTTTTTTGCAGAAATTGACAAGCTGATTCTAAAATTTACATGGAAATTCATGGAAACTGAAATACACAAAGCAATCTTGAAAAAGATGAAGAAAGTTGTAAGATTTAGACTTCCCAGTTTCAAAACTTACTACAACATTACAGTAATTTAGACAATGTGGTGCTCGTGTAAGGGTAGACATATAGATTAATGGAACAAAACTGAGTTCAGAAATAAACACTTACATTGATGGTCAATTGGTTTTCAGCAAGACAATTCAATTGATAAACAATAATCCTTTCAACAAATGATGCTGAAACAACTGGATGCAAAAGAATAAAATTGAACCCCTACCTAAACACTATATATAAAAATTAACATAAACTTGACCATGACATTGGGTTAGGCAGTGGTTTTTTAGATATGACACTAAAAGCACAAGCAACAAAAGAAAAAATAGATTAATTCAATTTCATAAAAAGTAAAACCTTTTTGTGGTTTTACTTTACAGTAAAGGAAGTGAAAAGACAGCCCACAGAATTACAGAAAATATTTGTAAATCATATTATATATCTGATAAAGGGCTTATATCTAGAATAAAAACAAAACAAAACTCTTACAACTCAACAATAAAAAGAACCCAAAGAAAAAAGGAGGAAGAATTTCCTCCTTGTAAATGATACTCATGAAAAGATACTCACTATTAGTCATTAGGAAAATGCAAATCAAAATCACAATTCGGTACCACTTCATACCCACTAGATGGCTGTAATCAAAAAGACCAGTAAGAACTATTGAGAAGGATGTGGAAAAGTTGAAACTGTCAGACATTGCTGGAGGGAATGTAAAATGATGCAGCCACATTGGAAAGCAGTTTGGTAGTTCCTCAAAAAGTTAAACATAAAGTTGACCCAGCAATTCCTAGGTATATACCAATTCCTACTCCTACCCAAGAGAACTGAAAACATAGGTTCCCCCCAAAATTTATAAATTAATATCCATAACAGCATTTTCATAATAGCTAAAAGTGGAAACAACTCAAATGTCCATCAACTGTTGAATAGATAAAATGTGGTATATCCATGTAATGGAATATTATTCAGCATGAAGTACTGATACATGTGACAACATGGATGAAACAATATTTTTCTAAGTGAAAAAAACAGATTCAAAAGGCCACATATTATATGATTCCTTTTATATGAAATGTCCAGAATGAGCAAATCCATGGAAACAGGAAGTAGATTAGTGGTTGCCAAGGGTTGAAAAAAGGGGAGTGACAGCTAATGAGTACAAGGTTTCTTTTGGGGGTAGTAAAAACATTTTGAAATTGAATAGTGGTGATAGTTGCATGACTCTGTGAATATACTGAAAATCACTGAATTGTACACCTTATTTTTTCCAGGTTTATTGAGATATAATTAACATATAGGATTGTTTAAATTCAGGGTGTACAGTGTCATGATTTGATACAACTATGTACTGTGAAATGATCACCACAGTAGGCTTAGTTAACACCTCCATCACCTCATATAATTTTCATTTCTTTTTGGTGATGAGAACACTTAGATATACTCTCTTAACAATTTACAAGCATATAATATGATACTGTTAACTATAATCACCGTATTGTACATTAGATTCCCCAAAACTTATTTATTTTATAACTGAAAGTTTGTACCCTTTGACCAAAATCTCCCCATTCCCCACCCTCTGCCCCTGACAACCATTCTACTCTCTGTTTCTATGAGTTTGATTTTTTATTTTTAGATTCCACATATAAGTGAGATCACACATATTTCAAGGTCCATCCATGTGGTCACAAATGGCAAGATTTCCTCCCTTCTCTGGATAAATAATACTGTATATTACAGCTTCTTTATTCATTTATCTGTAGACAAACACTTGTTTCCATATCTTGGCTATTATGAATAATGCTGCAACAAGCGTGGAAGTGCATATATCTCTTCAAGATCCTGATTTCATTTCCTTTGGCTATATGCCCAGAAGTGGGATAGATGGATCATATGATAGTTCTATTTTTAATTTTTTGAGGAACCTCCATACTATTTCGCATAGTAACTGCACCAATTTACATTCCCCCTAACAGTGCAGAGGGATTCCCTTTTCTCCACATCCTTGCTAATATCTTGTGTCTTTTGATAATAGCCACTCTAACTTGTGTGAAGTGATACCTCATGGTGGTTTTGAGTTGTATTTCCCTGATGATTAGTGATGTTGAGCGTCTTTTCATGACACTCTTTGGAAAAATGTCTATTCGGTTCCTCTGCCTATTTTTTTTTTTTTTTTTTTTTTTTTGCTATTGAGTTGCATGAATTCCTTGTATATTTTTATATGAATCCCTTATCAGATATATGGTTTGCAAATATTTTCTCCTATTCTATAGGTTGCCTTTTTATTTTGTTGAACCTGTCCCTGTTAACCAAACTGGAACACTGAATGTATCTTCCCCACAGAAATAATACTACACGTACTTCAGCCACTTGGCAGTAGGATATGCTTGGTGGGCTAACCCAGGAGTCCTCCTAACAATCTTAGAGGATATGTAAGAAACAGAAACTGCATTCCCACTTCCAAACAACCAGTTTATAAATAAACGTTTAGATCAAACTCATTCTTCTGTTCTTCAGCCAAAGATTTTTTATGTCTGTCCTTCTTTCTGTTTGTAAGCAAACTGATGCTGCAGTTCTACAGGAAACTCCTGAATATATGTTCTGAAAACTTACCTCCTGTGACCCAGGACCTTGGCCAGAGAGAGCGCAAGAGGAAGATGGAGCAGGGGTTTTCCTGAGGGTGTGGCAATAGTAATGACTCATGCTACTTCCTTATTCTAACATTTTCCATCAGTGGGGTGGAGAAAGCCCAGTCAGGCCTGGGGGAAGCCATCTTTATTTAGAGGGTGCCCTTTGTATCATGACTGCTTTTTGTTTTCCTTTTGCCACAATGCAAAGCAGGGAAATTAAAATGCAGAACAAGATAGAGTTTAAGATGACAAGAAGAGTCATCTGTTAAATAAATGCAACATACACTAAAATTAATTCCCTAGTGTATGCAAAAAAGAAAGGCAAACTCAGCATATTTGTGTTTTGTGTGTAGTCAGGTACTAAATGACTCTTGAATCATACAAAGCCAATAAAGAGAAAAGAGACCAAGAGGAAAACGGAAGAGAGAGGAGTGCAAAGAAGAGGATAAGTGTGAACATAAATTAGCTTTCCAATGTGGGTAGTCTAGATAGTATCTCAGTTCCCCAAACGATGTTTGTTTTGTAATTTCACTGCATTACTCTTTCAGATGTTTTCTCTCTGGATGGCTAGAGGTCCACAGTTCCAGACTCTAAATCTGTCTGTTAAAGTAAAGCACTCATGTCCTTTCTAGGTCTCTCCACTCATAAAAAGAGGAATAATTGAGGTTTTTATACCTTGAGAGATTTCTCAAAGTATTGCACATAGATTAAACATCAGCAATTATATAATGCTATCCATAGCTTAAAACTGAGGGGAAAGAAGCCAAGTTGTTGAAGAAACCAGAGCCAAAAAAGGATTGCTGTTTGTTTCATTGAACCATACTGGTTTTGAAATACTGTAACTCAGATCATTCAGTGAAAGAAATATGTTTGCTTAAAACTTTTTCTTCTTTATTAAAAAGAGAGACAGAGTAAGGAAGGCATGAATTGTTGTTCCATAAAACAGGTATAATTATACCCACTGTATGTGATGTTATAAAAATTAAATTTTAAAAATTATAGGTAAAAAACTACAGATAAAACAGTGTCTGGCACATGTATCGGTAAGACTTGTCTGTCATAGTTTTTACTTTTATTGTTCTTACTCATTGTTATTATTATAGAGGTGGATCTGAGAGTGACAGAGTGCCTGCAGTAAATGGATGACTGATCCAAATCATTCAGAATGCTTGTGTTGTATCTCATGGACCATGTACAGAAAATAGAATGATATTTCAGTTTGTATTTGAAAGTATAATTAGTTGATACCAGACCCTCAAAAGAATCCTTAATTTTCATGTTATTATCCAAAATGAATTTCAGTGCCAAATTCCTGTATGTGAATCTTTGACCCCCCAATAATTAACTGTATTCACTAGCTAATTTCTGAATCTTGAATTATTTATAAATACAAAGATGTAAGATGCACCAAAAGCACCTTTTAAAGAAAAAATATGAGAAAAAAATGTGAAAGATTTTGAACTTTACTAAGTGTCCTGTCCAATTCATACATCTGGGTTGTCTAGGCCTTTGTTTGCCTCTAACTAGGCTATTTCACAACCTTTTAGATACAGAAGTTAACTTAGAGAAAATTAATTGTAGTGCAAGTAATGCCTGTCCATAAAAATGCAAATTGTGTTCCTGTGGATATTGACCAGTTTTACCAATTTTGCATCTATTTATAAATTCACATTCTTTACCTGACTATAAATGGGTGCTTCTCTTTTGCACTGGTTGCAGAAGCTATTGGTCTCTCTTTAATTCCTGAGTTAAATATTTGATACATGTACATTTTATATTGAATGAAAGTCATGATTTTATCCTCATTGAAAATTTATCCTTTAATAAGTATAAGCTTCAAACTTATATGACTCTCTGAGGAACACATCTGAAATTCAAACAAGTTACCTCCCTTGCAAACTGTCTAGCCAAGGCCAGAATTATCTTCTTGTGGTTCCTGAACAGTCATTGTTAGAAAATCAGTAAGTCAAACATGGTTGTCTAAGCTTACTAAGTAAAGAGCAGTGCTCTGGGCATTTTTGGATAGCTTCTTCTATACACACACACACACACACACACACACACACACACACACACACACACCTGTAAAGTTTCTAAGGCAACATACAAATAGTTTAAACAAAATGAGTTATCTGTCTAAAGGACTTCCTGGAGAGAAGATGTGGAAGCCAGATGTAAGTTAAAAGAGGACAGCAATATTTGCCCATCTCACAAGAGTTTATTCAAGGCTACTACTCTTTGATGTTTTAAATTAAAATTTAATTAATGTCTTTTGAGATAGAAAAGCATTGAAAATATTTTGTACTCATATTTTATTATTACAGTTGTATTTTTTTAATATAAGAATAGAACTCTTCAGCCTTTCTCTAGGAAATAGGTTGCTAAAACTTCAGACCTTTCTTTTTACTTATTTTAATCTTACGTAATTACAGAATTGAATATTTTACAACTATAATACCATTCCAATTAAGTAAGTAACATTTTATATAATTGAAATAATTATGTGGGAGGAAGTTGCTCGACCCAACTATATAACTATTCCTGTAGGTTATAGAATTGTAAAGACATTTAAAACATATTTCTATGGGAAGGTGTAGTGTTTCTAACAAAAGTGGTAACAAACTATAATCATATGAGTAGCTGAAGATTATAAATAATGACCTTTTAATGATTATGACTAATTATATTAGTGGGTGTTTAATAGAAAAAGGGAGAAAGTATGAGAATTTAATTGTGTGTCATCAATGTGTAGCACTTAATAAAAGATTACAGAAACCTAGAGAGAGCTTTTTAGAATGAACTGCAATATCTGTTTTTAAAATTATTAATACTTCTTTTACTTGTGAGTATTCTTCATGCATTGCCTGTTATTAAACTTATTAGAAGGTGAAATAATTTTGTCAATCACTATTCAGGCATCACTTCCCCTGCAAAATAATCCTTGATGTCTACAAGACAGAAATGTTCTTTCCTTTCTGCTCACACAGTGTATATGCCATAAGTGCTCCGTAATTGCTATTTATACATGGGTCTATATCTATAAGTGTGGTATAATGGAAAAAATATAGAAGTTGGAGTCAAATCAGAATGAATTCCAAAATAATTGCTAGTTGAGTGATCATAGATGAGCAAATAAACATTATGAACCTCAGCAAGATGTGCATAATAATTGTTATAGTATTATTGTATATAGTTATATATATATATACAATAGTATTATAGTATTATCGTCAAGATTAAGGGAAATTACATATGTTGTTACCTGGAGCATAGTGAGTGCTCAATAAGATTATATAAGTATTTCCACCTCTTTCCTACATCATAAATAAGCTATTTTTGTCTGTTTCATTATATATTTGCCATAGAGCCTATTACCATATTTACTATAAAATGCTAAATAGATATTATACTAAAAAATTGGAAAAACCTAACATTACAAGTTCCTTTAACATTGTTAGTATTGTTAGTATTTCTCACACCATCCCTTTTGTTTTGATAAGTCATCATTAGTATTCATTATTTCCTCGCCTTCACTAGAAATGGTGTTTTGACACCAGTGATTGAAAAAAATGAAAATGGTTGAGAAATTCATGATCCTTGCAAAATGCTTCTGGTGTTTCTTCTTCATTATTTACAGACTAATGCCCAACCTTGCTGAGTTGGGTAAGGATGAAACTTTCATCCAGGCTCCATCCTGCCTGTTCACAAACTTTGGCCTAGGTGAAGGGGGCAGGGGTGGTCAGAGGAGTGAGACTCTGACACGGGAGGAGTCACCCAGCCCGACTCAGCCATCTAGCTGGGTGTCTCACCACCCAGCTCACACATTCTCACACTGGCCAAACCAGATTCCAGCCAGTCCTGAACCTGCCACTGTCTTTTCCCCTGAGATGTCGTCTACCTGAACTCCATCTCCTCACATTTTGGCTTGCGTCCTTTGCAGCTCAACTTACTTCCCATCTTTTCTAGAAAATCTTTCCTGAATTATCTCCCTTTCTCTAATAACCCCCTTGCACTCCCCACCCCACCACAAGAAACAAAAATAATCTCTTGTAGGCCATGTTCCTTTCTCCTAGGGTTGACAGAATACAGGAAGTCCAGCCAAATCTTAATTTTAATAAACAATTAAAAACTTTTAGTATTAGTATGTCCCAAATATTCCATGAGATGTATATATACTATTTGTTGTTTACCTTGAATTCAATTTTAATCAGGCACCCTGTATATTTGTTTAGTAAATTGTGCGCCCCTACTCTCCTGTCTTGCGCTGTAGTATGGTATTATGTCACTTGTCTTGTATCACACCGTGAGTCATACGTGTTATCTAGGCTGCAGGCTCTTGAAGACCAGGAACAGTGTCCAATTCCTTTGTGTCACCACCACTTCTACCTCACCCTTCCTGATGCTCCACACCAGTGTCTTAAATGACACTGAGAGAGCAGGACTAGGGTCCTCATTCATTCTTTCATTCCTTCCTTCAGTTATCAAATATTCATTAAATACCTACCAGCTGCCAAACACTGAAGTATATTCTGCAGATACAACTTTAAACAAGATACAACTACTGTCCTCAAGGAGCTCTCAGCTCATTCAGGAAGACAGGCATGTCAGGAAGCCATTTCAATCAGTACGATAAATTCTAAAATAGGGTAAGATGAGAACACAGGGGAAAGGCACCAAACCCAGCCTTCAGGGGTCCAAGGAGACGTCTGAGAGGAAACAGCAGTGAGACGGAGACCTAATCATTAACAAGAGTTAACCAGGGGATGGCAAAGAAGGCATTCCAGACAGAGAGAGTGGCATGAACAAAAGCTGAAAGTAAGAAAGAACATGGCATCAATGTTTAATCAATTAAATCTTCCTTTTAGTTCAAGTTTTTTCTGACCCATGGATGCCACTGTCTTTTGAGGACTCAAGCCTCTTAACAGGTTTTCTCAAGGAATTCAATGATGAGAGCTCTTCTTTCTCTCTTACCTCATCACCTCTAGGCTGGTTTCTTTTCTCCTTGTAATCTAAGCATTTTGTTCAATAACGTAGAGCTAAAAGTGACCAACTGTCTTGGCTTCCTCACCTTCCTTTCATCAGTCTCACTCTCCCTGCTCCATCCAAGGTTCTTTCTTATTTTTCCCTCTGTTTACTCTTTCCAACTCTTGTTCTCCCATGGAGACTGACGCCTCTAACCATAGCTACTTTCTAATCCTCTTTAGGTGATTCCACTCACCCCTCATTCTCTCTTTCCTACATAATCCGACCACACTCCATATAGTAGTGGTGAGACATTTGCAGGGTTCCAACACTAAAAGTGCAAGAGAAAAGAAAAGAGAAAAGAAAATCACATCCCTGGTGAGAGGGATAAAAAAATGAAGGCAGTTCGCAGGTGAAACCCATTGAAGTAAAACTGCTTCTTAACAAGGCCTTTTGGATTAATCAGCTGTCCTTAGTCATTTCCACAACCCTAGCTTGTAGCACAAAGCAAGCACTCAGTAAACTGTTGACGTAAGAATTTACCTTTTTCTAATTTTCTAATTTACCTTGTTCTAATTAAATCTTCAGTTATGGCAAGTGGTAGAATTGAACAAATATGATGAACAGTAGCTAGCTGTCTGTATAAGTGTGAAGCTAGGAATTTGAATATAGAATTTGTGATGACACAGTATTTGTGATGGTTAATTTTGTGTGTCCAGTTGACTGGGTGGCAGGATGCCCTGATATTTGGTGAAACATTATTCTGGGTGCTTCTATGGGGGTGTTTGGGGATGAGAGTAAGATTTAAATTGATAGACTGAGTAAAGGAGATTGCCCTCCCTAATTGGGTGGGCCTCACTCAATTAGTTGAAGGCCTGAATAGAGCAAAAAGGCTGACCTGCCCCCAAGTAAGAGATTCTTCCTGCCTGAAAGTTATAAAATTGGGACATCCTGGTTCTCAGGTCTTCAGACTCAGACTAGGATGTACACTATCAACTCTCCTGAGTCTCCAGCTTACAGACTCACCCTGAAGATCTTGGAACTTACCTGTCTTCATAATTGCATGAGTATATATACACACACACACACACACACACCCATATATACATATATATATATATGTATATATATATGTATATATATATATATGCTATTGGCCCTGTTTCTCTGGAGGGCCCTAATACAGTATCACAGGAAATAAGGTAATCAGAAGCTACTTTGATTATAATACCCGCCTCTAATTTGCCTTATAAATTTTTCATGATCCAGGTACATCCCTTCTCCCTGGGTAATTAGATCACTCTTTACTACATGTGGGTGATTTGATTCTTATAGGCCATTTTTCCATATTAAATGTCAAGGTCCTTTGAAGAATATTCCTAGTTTATTTGGTAGGAATCAATCCCCTACAAACAGCCCCACAATGTTTGCCACATGTGTATCCATGACAATAAAGCTGCCTCAGGTACTGCATCATATTAGGGGTGGTCAGAAGACAGGGAAATGTCTGTGAGCTCTGATATTCAGGAATAAAAGGTAAAAAACTAGGTTAAAACCAAGTAATGCTTTCTCATCAGACACTCTCCTGTCCCATACTGTTATACAAAAGTAAAGATTGCAGAAGTAATAGAAGATGCAAGGACATGGGATGAGGGGATGAGGTGAGAGTTTAGTGAGGACTTCAAGGACATCGAAGTGTTAAACGTACAGCACTAAGCAGGGCCAACATCACAGATGTGCCATCTGCACAGATGCCCAGAAGGGCCCTGCACTGACTTTAGTGCTCTACTGTCACCATCTTGAGACTCTTAATACGTTTTGAAACAAGAGGCCCCAAATTTTCATTTTGCACTTGGCCTTGCAAATTACAAAATTGGTCCTGATGCTAAGTAAATCTTCCTTTAAGTTTGGTAACCAGTTATAAGTTAAAAGTAAATGTTTATTCAACTTTCCACCTACTGATTATTCTAATGGTCTTATGTTAGGATCCAAGAATAATAGCAAACCAAACTGAAATCCCATCATCCCATGCTCTTCCCACAGATGGAAAGAACAGCAGGTAAGAAAAGACCTTGAGCAACAGCCATCAGGAACTACATAACAACCGGTCCTCGTGCAGAGCTTGAGAAGAGATGCAAGTTAATTAGCAGTATTTACAAGAGCTTGGATAACTGCTTCTAAAATCAAGGACTGAACCTCTAATAATGGGATGACTTTGGCCCCTTGCCAGTGAAATGGCTTCAAAATGCCCAGTCGAGGAACTGAGTAAAATAATTTGGCACCATTGTCAAAACCTTCTTTTGCCATCCTTCACTCTTGACAAGCTTCCCTTGACGTAAGAAAAAAAAACTGCCTACAATCTGCACGTGTATTACTTGCTATACAAAAATGATCACCTGACTTCCATTTCAGGCATTAAAAGAGACCAAATATCGTATTTCCAGGTTTTAGACAACACATTCATATAAACACAAATGTGCATCAGAGCTTTCCATTTGTAAAAGCATTTGTATTTAACATACTCTGGATAGACATTAAAAGTGAAAGAATTTGAATATGATTAATATATTCCAAGAACTCTCATCTGGTGGGACAGAGGAAGGCACTGCCACCCAATTTGATAAATGGAGAACTTGGCCTGCTGATTTGGCAATACTTCTGACCAGCTACCAAAATAAAAGACTGCACCAACATCACTGCTGACTCACAACTGTCCTGAAGGTTTGAGTTTCCCTCCTGTGGCAGAATATCCTACTTGTACCCTACATGTTTCACTGCCTATACTTCTCTCCTTCTTCACTGCTAAGTTCCAGGCAATAAGATTGTATTAGTCAGAGTTTGCAGAGAAACAAAACCAATAGACATACATATATAGAGAGATTTATTATAAGAAAATGATTCAAATGATTATGAAGACTGATAAATCACAAATCTGCCATCTGCAAGCTGAAGACCTAGGAAAGCCAATGGTGTAGTTCCCATCTGAAGGTCAGCAGGCTTGAGACTCAGAAGGAGACAATGTTTCTATTCTACTCTAAAGGCAAGAAAGAACCGATATCCCAGCTCAATGCAGGCAGGCAGGAAGAGTTCTCATAGAAAAGTCAGCCTTTTTGCTCCATTCAGGCCTTCAACTGATTGAGTGAGGCCCACCAACATTAGGGAGGGCAATCTGCTTTATTCAGTCTTCCAATTTAAATATAAATCTCATGCAAAATCACCCTCATAGACACACACAGAATAATGTTTGCCCAAATATCTGGGCACCCTGTGGCCCAGTCAAGTTGACACATAAAATTAACCATCTCAGGAAGGTCATTGGAAGCATCTTGTGGCAGCTCCCAGGATAATCAGTCCACTCCTAAGTTGCTCCCCTTCTTTGTCTCTTCCTCCTCCAGCTGCCACCATCTTGGACCATGACAACAAGGGACATACCTAAATAATGGCAGAAAAATTTGGGGCTCTGAAGATTTTGTGGAGCAGAAACACCATATCAGCCCAGGACTCTATATCCCCAGTCTTCTACATCAGAGAAGAAAGAAACTTGCACCTCGTTTAATCTGCTGTTATTTGGTGATGATGGTTTGTGGAAAAGGAGGGGATCTGTGAAAGCTGATGCTAATCCTAACTGACATATCTCCCTTTCTCTCCCATTTCACACTACAGGAGAGAATGATGGATTGGGCAACAAATTAGCTAAAATACCTATGACTAGAAAGAGAGAAAACCCTAAGACCTGTGTAGCCCTCAACTCTACAGTGAAGGTAACAATCAAACTTTATACAGCACAGTAAAGCTTTTGTGCAGCCTTTCACGACATTACTTTATATCTTTCCAAAAATAACCTTGTGAGGCAGAGAAGCCTTATGTTTTAATCTTCATTTTTCTCTCTGAAAAACCTAGGATTGTCCTTGCTTAGATGATAATTTGGTTTTGATTCTTCATATTAAGCTAAGCAAAACCATGCAGTATCAAGTGGGCAACAATATCTTATTCAATAGAATTCTATCACTTTACAAACAGTTATGGGGAGCTTTAAAACTTCTTTATAAATGCAAATTAAGCCTTAAAGCAAGATTATAACGGTGAAATTCTGTTTTAACCTGATGGACACCAAAATGACTTTGCTAAATTTAAACTGCATTTCAATGGAAACCCATGGTCACTGTGGAACCAAAGGATATTGAGCCTGTTGTTTGTTTGCTGTGATCGTTTGTAGATAAAGCAAGGAAACACTATTATTTGTGTCACAGTGCATGTTAGCACTAAATGCTAGGAGAAATCCTAAAGCTGCAAGAACTCTTTCATTTAGCCCAGAGTTTCTCAAACTTGTGTGACCATGAATCAGTTTTTTCGTTTTTTGGTTTTTTTCTTTTCTGGTTTTGTTTTTTATAAATACTTTACATTTCAAACACTGGTGTTGCAAGAGCATGTTTTCAGAAGCACTATACCACTTTCTATTTTGAGGGCACTTTCTTCTCACTCAACGTACTACAGGGTAGGACAGGGTTGGAGGGGGCAGGGGAGAGAGGATTACATGGCTGCACTTGCGGAGTTTTCTCCATACCACCCTCCTTAATTAGGATTACCAGTATTAGCCAATAAAAATACAGGATTCCCAGTTAAAATTGAACTTCAGATGAACAGCAAAAAAGAATTTTTTTTTGTATAAGTATGTCCCATGTAACGTTTGGGACCTACTTATACTGAAAATCTGTTCATTGTTTATCTGATTTCTGAAATTCAGTTTAACTGGGCACCTTGTATTTTGTCTGGCAACCCTACCCCTAATCCATCGCCAGGGAGGAGGAGCTTCTGGTCGTCCTGGTGTATATTTCCAGGCATTTAATGGGGCTTTATGACTAGGAAGGAGCGCTGGAGTCAAATCACAAGCCTCTGCCCCCAAGTTTGTAAACAGTCTCTCCATGAAGTTCTCTTTTTTCGGCCTCTTTTTGTGCTCCTCTTCCTTACAAGGACCTGAGTTAATATCCGGTAAGACTGAGATTTAGGACAAATGGAGATGCCTTGCCTGAGCCTTAATCCTAAATCTCAAACTCAAACCTAGGTTTGCAGAAAGTCTTGCTTTGGGGGTTTTCGCACCAACAATAAAGAGGTTCCCTTCTTCTTATTTCTGGACCAGCTAGCTATAGGTCAATGCATGCCGCTCAGTAGGCTTAACATAAGCTATTGCTATCCCTACAACTATTATTCTTATTAGCACCCTAAATATCTGTATTGACAATATCGCAATGGTTGTATAACGGTTTGGGGGTGGGGGGTCAGGGTACTCAAACGTCATCAACACTCATCTCTCTCTACTTTAGAGAAAAGGAGAACAGACCACCAAATAGAGATTTGCACACAGACCACAATGACCCCCTGGTAAGTCTTGAGTCTTCTTTCTTGCCTGGGATCTGAGAACTGACCGCTGTGTTCACTGTGTTCATTTCCAGAAATCATAAAACCTCAAAATTTGATTGGCCAGATGTTCTAAGAATACTTAGGGCTGGACACAGTAACAAGTTAAATTTTAAATTTTTTAATCTTAAAAAAAGAAAGCACCCCAACTTACCCGCAATCGATTTCTTGCTTTTTTTCCCAGCTATTTTTAAATAATCAAATCACCATAGTCTCTATAGCATTCTGGAGATTACAGGGTTTGTGAGTCATATCCTTATTTACAGGAATGATGGGGGAAAGTCAGCACTTCAGCATTTACTCCATTTTTGAGAAGTGAACAGGCAATTAAAAAGCTCAGGGTGGCGAGAGGAAAGCCGTTTAATATATAATTTTACCTTGTCCTACTATTTCTTTGTCTTTCCCTTTTCAAGACTCAGACCTGAGAGAACTGCCACTGCCCAGACACGTCCAGTGACAGATACAATATGTTAGTGTAGCAGATGGCAGACGCATATTCTTCCTTGTTTGGCTGTTAAAAAACTTGATTCCTCCTTTTTTTCACACTGGCTCAGTCCTTCTGCTTAGAATTTCTTGTCTTAAACTTCTTAGTCCAAAAGAACGAAAAGTTTTTAGAAGAGAAACTCCTTGGGGAAAACTTTGTTTTCCAGCTTGTGTGACTCAGACCATCAACTCATGGCCGTTATTGTAGCCTCGATAATCTACTCTCATAAAAGCCTCCTCTTTTATCTCCCTGCCCCAGAGCTGTCTGAGAAATGTGCAAATAGGAGGACTGATTAGGAACATTTTCAAAGTTTCAGGGAGCAAATTGAAATCGATATGATTTTAACACTAGAACTTAAAACCCCCCTGAGTATATAAGACACTTTTCTTTCAGGGAGCATTTGTTTCTAACCATGGGAAATAATATATTCCCCGTTAATTAAAACATAGAAGGTTAGAACTGGAAGGGTGTTCAATGAAGCTAAAGGTTAAGGCTATCAGCTTTGTGGGTGATTTCATCTCTGCCTTGTGGACATTTCACATGTGTGACGTGATCTGCACGTCCATCTTTGATTATTACCATTCTTTAAAAGTAACATGGACAGGTGGAAAATATTGTCTCAAAAGTTCTAACTGCTTAAGAATATTCTCTTACGAGCTGTGAGTTTGGCAACTTTGAAACATGAAATAAACATTAAAAAACAGATCATAGAAATCTTCATTAAAAAGCAGGATTATTAGTGTCACTCAATTAAATATGTTAATGGTGACAGTGGAGGTAAATTCTGTCTTCTATTCTAAGCCAGGCCACATGATACGATTAAGGGTTTCCCTTCTCTCTAAGGAGAAAAATAGTCACTAAAATGACTTCTCAAGTAAAATGTATATAATAACCCTATACAAATAACCCTATCAACTGTATAGCTAGCTAAATCTGTATAGTATAAATAACTCCATACAGTATAGCACTCTAAGCAACTTAAAATGAAGTAACTTAACAAAGAAAACCCTTAAAACATGTTACCCTAGAAGATAATGTGTTAACATGTTGTCCCTGTACTTGAAAGTCTTCAGTGGCTTCCTATTGTTTTTAGGATTAAGGCCAAAATTCTTAGTGTGATCTTCAAGGTCCTGCCTTATCCTGCAACCTCATCTTGTACCACACTCTCCATACCTCTTCATGCTCAGCCACATGGGCCTCCCTCCAAGTCTTTGAACATGCCCCAGGGCCTTTGCACATGTTTCACTCTGTCTAGACACCTTCCTCCTCCTGCCTTCTTTGCCTCTTTAGCTCTTACTCATCCATCAGATCTCAGCTCAGTAGTCACCACCTTGAGGAAACCATCCCAGACTCCTCATCTCAGTTAGATTCTCTTTCGTATATGAACTCATAGACTATATTTTTTTTCTGTTTGGCACTTACCTCATTTATTTGTTTTATTTTTTATCTATTGCCACATAACAAATCACCCCAAAATTTAGTGGCTTAAAACAGCATTTATTATCTCAAAGTTCCTGAGACTCAGGAACAGGAGCAGCTTGGTGGGTGGCTTTGGTTCAGAGTCTCTCACGAGGCTGCAGCCATTTGCAGCCTCACCTGGGACTGGAGGACTTGCTTCCCAGTTCACTCGTGTGGCCTCAGGTCCTTACCACGTGGGCCTCTCCGTAGGCCTGCTGGAGCCTCTTCAGAACATGGCAGCCAGCTCACCCAGAGCAAGTGATCCAAGAGAGAACAGACGAGAAGGAAGCTCTGTGTCCTTATGACCTGGGTGTAGAAGCCACATACTGGCACTTCTGCTTTATTCTGTTTGTCACAAACAAGTGAAGTCCACCCCACACTAAAGGGGAGGAGAAATAAGCTCTACCTTTTGAGGGGATTTTTGGATATATTTAAAACTACCCCAGGTAGGTATTTAAGTAAATGTTTACCTTCCCTACAAGCCTAAGGATTCCTTGAGTACTGGACCCACATTTCTGTTGTGCACTGTTGTGTCCCTGACACCTTCCAGAATGCTTGGCAAAATACAAGCATTGAGAGAAAGAAAAAGAAAGAAAGAAAGAAAGAAAGAAAGAAAGAAAGAAAGAAAGAAAGAAAGAAAGAAAGAAAGAAAGAAAGAAAGAAAGAAAGAAAGAGAGAGAGAGAGGAAGGAAGGAAGGAAGGAAGGAAGGAGGGAGGGGAGAAGGAAGGAAGAAAGGAAAGAAAGAAAGAAAGAAAAAGAAAGAAAGGAAGGAAGGAGGGAAGGAAGGAAGGAAAGAAAGAAAGAAAAAGAAAGACAGGAAGGAAGGAAGGAGGGAAGGAAGGAAGGAAAGAAAGAAAGAAAAAGAAAGACAGGAAGGAAGGAAGGAAGGAAGAAAGGGAGAGAGAGAGAAAGAAAGAAAGGAAGGAAGGAGGGAAGGAAGGAAGGAAGGAGGAAAGGGGAGGGAGGGAGTGAAGGAAGGAAAGAAGGAAGAAGGAAAGAAGGAAGGAAAGGCAGAGTGAGGGAAGGAAGGAAGGGAGGGAGGGAGGGAAGGTAAAAAGTCAATTTGCGTTTGAATCCCAGCCCTGCGAAACACTGTACAAATTATGTAACCTTACTTTCTGGCTTTGGGGAATGGGGATAATTATAGCTACCTCTCAGGCTGTTCTGAGAATTAAATAGTACAGCCTATATGACGAACCTGGATTTTTCTGGCACAGAAAGGGCTCATTAAACATTACTTTTATTCATCTTTTTGCTTCAGTGACACCTGCCATCCATCCCAAGGCACGTGAATTCTCCTTCTCATTTTGTCTCTCCCAACCCTACTAGTCTGTTCCTCCAGTCCAGCTGCTGCCACTCTCCCTTGCTGCACACTCCTTCCTATGAGCCTCCTGACAATTTCTGGTATCCATCCATCCTGTACACCGCAACCCTATTCATTGTCTTCAAGACCAGCCCTGACCATTCACTCCTCTTTTCAAAATGTTTATTTTGTCCAAACTCTGCCACAACCAGGGCCCATTGGAACTTCTCAACTTAATTTGTCACTATCCCCCTACATATACCCTCTGGGAAGACTATCTACTGCCTCCCAAAGTGTGGAACACTGGGATTGCATCATTCATTTTTGCTGTTATTCTGCCTTGCACTTGGTAAGTAAATAGTAAACTTCTGTTGAATTGAATTTGAATTCCAGATCCCTTTTAGTTCCTTGTTTGTACTGAGTTAATGATACATCCAAGCCCAGGTACCAGAATGACATCAAGATACCAACACCAATGAGTAGAGACTGGACTTTTAGTCACCTGTAACCACATTCTTTTTATGTCTATATAAACTAAATGGCCCACAAATAGCAAATTCTTTAGCAGAGCAATTACACAGTATAATGTGGGTTACATTTTTCTTAAATTCTAGCTCTAAAGCAAGCACTTCATCTTAATACTAATAGAACCTCTGTGCTCATTTTTAATGCTCTATAAATTTTTCATTATTGCTAATAGCAAGAACATTGTAAATATATTTGAAGATATAAAATTCTTAAATGATTCTGTGTTATACAGACGATAGGCAGCGGTAAATAAGATTGGAGGAAATTTGTCAAATGAATGAAAAGATGAAACTGACAATATAAGAAATTTTGCCTTTAGGTTTCTCTGACAATGCTACAAAAGTAGATGTTTTTATATTTTTAATGAATAAAAGTCTGCTTAAAACTCACACTCCTATGTGGAATCACTATGTGGTACACCTGAAACTAATATAATACTGTAAATCAGCTATACTTCAATTAAATATTAAAACACACACACACCTATAGAAATGCTTACTTTTGAGTCATAAATAGATATCTTTTGGAAACATAGTAAAATTCCAGGCTGAGACTAGAGCAGATATGAAAACTATTTACTCAGTGTCTCCTTAACATAATAACAGTGTGTTCAAATATTTTGACCTGGTAAAGTTATTTTCATTCTAGTAGAGCAGAGAGATTTTGGAACTATATTTCCCTGCCCTCCCCTCCCATTTTCTATACGGTGCCATGACTGCTTGAATTCTGTAAATACGTGTAACCCTCTTCAGATGGGCAGTGATCAACAACTAATTGTTGTATTTAAAGTTAGGTAACTTACCCTTCATCCTTCCATTCCATTAACCTTAGATTTATATAAATTTAGTCAACAAGTCCTCCTTTATATCAGTATATATAAGCCTTGGGGTTATTTTAAAAAGAAGGCTCTACCAGGATAATAGGGACTTTCACCTTTAGTTAAATGTTAAAGCAGCTGAAAGGTGAGTAGGCTCACATAACATTCAAGCTTTGAGAGCTATCGAAAAGCTTCATTTTACAAACGAGGAGACTGAGGGTGAGGATGCCAAGGACCTTACGGAAACACACCATAGGACAAGAAACCCATGGCCCTGCATCATGTTTCCGCTTGGCATTTGCCCAGCTGCCCAGTGATTAGTCTGACCCAAGATGCATCAACCTCTGTGCCACTGGCACATTGGGCCAAACAATTCTTCACTGTTGTGATGCTGTCCTGTGTATTGCAGGATGTCTAGCAGCAACCCCAGCCTCGACTCTCCAGATGCCAGAAGCACTCCCTCATCCTAGTCGTGACAACAAAAATATCTCTAGACTTTGCCAAATGTCCCTTGAGGGTAAAGTCACCCCCAGTTGATAATGACCCCCAGGCCATCTTATTGCTTTAATCAGCTATTCTCTTTTATGTTTTCTGGGCAAATACTTTAAGACACTAATGATCATATTCAATATAGAGCTCTGAGTTATTTATATGAGAAACCACAGTCTCACAAGAAAAGGGATTCACTCCTTTTCTGGCACTTCCAAATACAACTAAGAGCAATTTCTGACTAGGGTTAACCCATCCCAACTTTTAGCATAAATTGAGGTTAAGAAAGAGACAGAATACAGACTGAGAGTTTTGATCTATGTTTACTGAAAAAGAAGTTACAGGAATAGAAATGGACATAAAACAAAGAGATCAATCTGGCAAAATATGGTGATAGATAGAACAAGGGAAAAATCATTTTAATCTTAAATTTACTCAGATATTCTTATTAGTTATCATTGATCCAAAACATCTCCTTAAATCCAAAACAGAGTAATAGTTAGAATTTTACTGTTCAGATTACTGGGATGTTTTCATGGGAACTCACCAAAGAAATGTCCAAACAATACTTTTCCATTTCTCCCAGAACACACACAAGCAAAGGCAGAGATGTTTACCAGGAGGTAACGTGGCATGGAGAAAATGCAGCCTTATCAGCTTTTTATTACAACAGCAAGTTAGCACTGGCAAATGTGCTTCTGGCACAAACATGCTTTCCGCTAATATTTTCATGAGAAAGCTTTTATGATATGCAACCATTTATTCTTAGTACAATCAATCACTGAGGGATTAAATCTAACTCTGGTGAACATAAATATATTTGGAGAAGTTTCTGACAGTTCAGATTAGAGCACCGTAGAAATATTAAAGATGTGAAATTTAAAAATACACAGATATGAAACTGCAGTGAGCATCTTACTACTTTGTTTCATGGCTGAATTCTGTTCATGATTCTTAGTAGAATCAGTCAATGTTCTATTTCTATCATTTTCTACCCGGATCTACAGTATGATCATATCTTGCTAAATAAGAAAAAACAAATATCTTTGGAAACGAATTATGATCTCTGAAAACATCTGGTAATAGGTTTGTTTTAATTACCTTATTTAAAATAAAATAACCCTTCTCTCAAACTATATCAGGCAAGCATTAAACTCGTTAGTATAGACATCGGCCATGTGGGTAATAAGGAGAAGCAATAGATTTTACTCACTATCCCTTTAAAATAAAAAATCTTTTGGCCAGTGCATAGCAGCCACCAACCTCTTATGCTCACATTGAATAATTTCAAGTTAGGACGAGCCCTGTCTCTTCTGATACTGTATTCTAAGTTTCTCCAGTTGTTCTATACACTGGGACTGGGCCAGCTTCAATGTCCGATTCTCCTCCGTCAGTGCCTCAAATTCCCGAGCCAGCTGAGCGGCGTCCAGCTTCTCCTTTTCTGCCTGATCCAGCTTGGCAATGAGCTCCTTTCTGAAGATTCAGGGGGGCAAGTGAGGAAGAAGCATAAAATGTAATGCAAACAAATTAAATTATACAGCAACAGCATAATGGAAGTCGAACATGTCATTCTACTCTTCTCAATTTTACCCATCTCTGCTTGCCTCCAATGAATTACTTTTATTTTTCCAACTTCACAAATGTTAGATGCCTTTATTTTATTCCAGCACCTCGTCTAGATATACCCAAAATATTAAACATATACCAGCGCAGATATAGAGAACAAATGTATGGATACCATGGGGGAAGGGCGGGGGGAATTGGATGAATAGGGAGATGGGGATTGACATATATCCACTACTGATACTATGTAGAAAATAGATAACTAATGAGAACCTACTGTACAGCACAGGGAACTCTACTCAATACTCTGTGGTGACCTAAATGGGGAGGAAATCTAAAAAAGAGGGGATATAAATACACATAAAGCTGATTCACTTTGCTGTACAGTTGGAATTAACACAGCATTGTAAAGCAAATATACTCCAATTAAAAATAAATAAATAAATAGAAATAAAATAAAATAAACATATACGAGAAAAAGCTCAATAAGTCCTTTGACAGTCAAAAGGGGCGATCTTTTACAGAGTACAACAAATTATAAAAATTATGACTATTTTTTAGGAATAAAAACAGAAAAATTTGCTTAAAATGTAAGATGTTATTGTCTTACAGGTAGGTGAATCATAGTTTGTCCCTTACCTAAGTTTTGTCCTCCAAATTCAGTTATTATCTTCTTTTGTTTTCTATTTCTGAGTTTAACAAATCTTTACTAGGCAAAGTAACAAATCTTTTTGAAGAAATTCCAGTTGCCTCCTGCAGATATTATTTTCCATGTCTTTCCCTAGTCCTTATATATATCTTGTCGCCCTAACTAACAAAGCAATATCTCTACGTTTGGTGCTGGCCTGACTCCTGAATTTAGGAAGCAAGCTAAGGTTATTGGAGGGAACTTGTAGTGATAACGACTAAAACAATAAGTATTTGTAAATAATTCATTGATGTAAATACACATAATAAGGAGCTAAAGATTTGCAGTATATATTTAGATTTAATAAACATGACAATCCAAGACAGGTCCACTCCCCTTATATGTGTCAGTTAATCCTAAACTAGACTTAACTGAATTTTCCTTTGCCTCAACATAAGGGTATGTCATATTTCTTTCTCCTCTGTATGCAAAAGTGCAGAGACCTGGAAGACCACTTGAACCAAGTGATTAAACTTGACATCATTAGTAATGAGACCAATAGATGCCCCATGCATCACAAAAGACACAACATCTTTTCTGTGGTATTTGAAGCCTGTATGCTTCAAAATGTTAAAACTGTTCCATATGTAGAAAAACTAAAGAGAAATGACAATGAAATGCAATGTGCAAATCTGGATTGGAAAAAAAAAGCTGTGAAGGACATTATTGGGAAAGTGATGCAATTTAAATATGGCCTGTGAATTAGATAATACTACTGTATCAATGCTAAATTTCTTAATTTTAATTATTGTACTGAGGTCAAGTGAGAGAATGTCCTTGTTCTTAGAAAATACTCACTGAAGTATTTAGGGCAATGGAGCATGATATATATATATATACACATATATATAATTGTATATGTGCATGTGATATAGATAGATGGATAGACACCCCATCTATCTAAGAGAGAAAGAGAGAGAGAGCTGCAGTAGTATGTAGTTTTGGGAGAGGGAGAATAAAGCACAACTGGGAAAATTCTTAATAATTAATGAATGCAGTAAAGGAAGTATGGGGGTTCTTTTTACCATTTTTGTAATTTTTCTGTAAATTTGAAACTATCAAACAGTTGCCCCAGGAAAAGGATAAAAAGCAAATCAGAATAGAAGTTCTAGTATTTTCTTCCTGCATTCAACAGACTGCTTCGTGTACCCAATTTGGTGACCACTGAGCAAAACCAGGCACTGGAAAGAAAGTGCCCAAAAGGGACAAAGGGAAGATAATCTGGAACATTCATATGCATATACACAAGGTTCCTTTGGGCCCTTATTGATCTTTGAATCTTCCATAGTATTTGGAATATAAAGGCTCCCAGAGATAAATTAGAAGTTTGAGATTAACATATACACACTACCATATATAAAATAGATAAACAACAAGGACCTACCGTATGGCACAGGGAACTATACTCAATATCTTGTAATAACCTATAATGGAAAAGAATCTGAAAAAGAATTTATATATATATATTTGTATAAAACTGGATCATTTTGCTGTACACCTGAAACTAACACAACCTTGTAAATTAACTACACTTCAATTTGTTTAAATGGTTTAAAAAAAGAATATAGAGAATTCCCTGGTGGTCCAGTGGTTAGGACTCCGCTGTTCCACTGCAGGGGGCATGGGTTTGATCCCTAGTCGGGTTCGGTGCAGCCAAGGGGGAAAAAATATATATATAAAGTCTCCCAATAAATATTTATTGAATAAATATAATTGAAGAGTAAGGTACCTCAGAGACAACATGTATTTTAAAGATGAGTAAACAGCAACTCAAAGTGTTTAATATAATTGGAAAAAGTCACACACCTAATAAGAAACAGCCATGAATCGAACCTATCCTTCTGATTAAATGCTTAAGGTTCTTTGCCTCTAAACATAGTTTAAGCAATAAATGTCAATAATTAAATATTAGTAAAGTTTCTTATGTAACTATCTTAAGGAAATTGATTAGTAAAACTTATGTAAGTAAAAAGAGACATGCCTCTAAATCCCTCACTCATCAGATCATCTATTCCTGTTGTTTTCTTCCTTTCAAATTAACTGTGTCACACAAATAATGGCTACTGTCCAGGTTCCATATCTGACCTCATTTAAAACTCCTGAGGATATCTGTTATTAGTTTTGACTAGTAGGGAAAATAAATCACAAAATCACAGATTTACAACTAAAAGGAATGGTCATGATTGTCTAATCCAATTTTCTTGCATTGGAGAAAGTCAATAATAATTTTTTCCTTACTGGAATCAAGAAGACTCAATTGATAGGTTTCTAAATTAATTTCATGTATTTGATAAGCAGTTACACATCTATTTAATGAATACTGTCAAAACGTCTGTTGCCTCCTGTCCAAGACCTATTTATATAGACAAATTGATGCTCATTCATTAGCAATTCATAATTAAACCCTGGCACATCAACCTACAAAGATAATATTACAAATAGATGATCGGAGGAGCAAGTCAATATGTATAATTGGCTAGAATGTGGTCCTGCCTTTGATTTCTTGTTTATCATTTCCCTTCAGCGTAATGTGATAAAGGTGTAGAAGACTATCATTACAGGAATCTTATTTATACCATAGTTTTCCAGATGATGTACCTCAACAGTGAAAAGGTCATAACCTTGGGTCCGCCATAGATCATCTGCTGGCCCCATCCTAAGCCACATGCCTGGATAAGTTTTTATTTGCTACAACAAATGGGGGAAGGGGAAATCCAAGTGAGTTGGTAAAGAGAACTTTAAAACTTTCTGCAAACTAATTTCAAAATTAAGGAGATTCTTTATGTTGTAGGAGGTTGGGAAATGGATTCATCATTAGTACAAGTATTTCTATGTTTCTGGAAAGACCAGAACTCTTGGAACTTTCTAAGTTGACTAAAGACTTTGATTTGGAAAAGACAAAATCCTAGGCAGTTTAGCCCCCAGGAGCTAAAGCGTTTTGAATAATACTGTAATAAAGGGACTTCCCTGGTGGCACAGTGGTTAAAAATCCGCCTGCCAATGCAGGGGACATGGGTTCGAGCCCTGGTCCAGGGAGATCCCACATGCCGCAGAGCAACCAAGCCTGTGCGCCACAACTACTGAGCCCATGCTCTAGAGCCATGAGCCACTACTACTGAAGCCCACGCACCTACAGCCCGTGCTCCTCAACAAGAGAAGCCACCTTAATGAGAAGCCTGCGCACCACAATGAAGAGTAGCCCCTGCTCGCCACAACTAGAGATCACCTGCGTGCAGCAACAAAGACCTAATGCAGCCAAAAATAAATAAAATTAAATTAATTAATTAAAAAAAATAATAGTGTAATAAAATACTATCTTCATCATAGGGAGAATTTTAGCTTAAATTGTGATTTAGACTGTACTGTTAGTGGTTCTTGAAAGATGTGTGTTCTAGCACCAACATTTATACACAGGAGAGGAGTAGAGCTTCAAGATGGCAGAAAGGATGTGAAAGTCCACCTTCATCTTATGCAGGTGGAGGAACAATAAATGGTATTGAAATGGAATTTCAAAAACAGTCTAGACTTTTGTATTGAAGCCCTACAAATGAATGATGCAGGAAGAATAAATCTACCATATCTTCTGGGAGCCAAAGGGCAACACCTTACCTTTGCAGGAAGAAGTAAGATTTGCTCTAGAGTTTCTCAGCCTTGGCACAGTTGATCTTTTGGGCCAACTCTTTGTTGTTGGTGGCTGTCCCAGACATTGGCATTATAGAAGGCTTAGCAGTATCCTCGGCCTCTACTCCCTAGATGTCAGTAGCACCTCCCCTCACCCCACATCATCACAACCAAAAATGTCTCTAGACATCGCCAATGTCCTGGGGGTAGGAGGCTGAGGAATCAGCCTAGTTAAAAACCCCGACTCTATAGGAAATGGAGATTTCCACTATCGATCACCCGAAAAAGAGTTAAATTCTGGGTTAGGAGTAAGGGGAAAGGCAAAATGTTTCCTCGTTCTGTTTTTTGTTTGTTTCCTTATTTTAATTAATTAAGTAGTAATTTTATTAAAGTATAGTTGCTGTACAATATCATATAAGTTACAGGTGTACAATACAGTGATTCACAAATTTTAAAGGTTATACTCCATTTATAGTTATTATAAAATATTGGCTATATTCCCTGTGTTGTACAATATATCCTTGTAGCTTATTTTATACCTAATAGTTTGTAGTTTTATGTGCCTACCTCTACACTGCCCCTCCCCTTTCCCACTCCTCACTAGTAACCACTAGTTTATTCTCTGCTAGTCTGCTTCTTTTTTGTTATATTCTCTAGTTTGTTGTATTTTTTAAATTTCACATATAAGTGATATCATCAGTATTTGTCTTTCTTTTAGACATAGACTTTTAAATAACTATGATTAGTATATTCAGGAAATAGAAGAACAGATGATATATTTCAATAGAAGACTGGAGTCTACAAAAAAAATCAACAGAATACATTAATGGAAAAATTAGATGAATTCCAAGTAAAATCTATAGTTTGTTAATAGTAATATATCAATGTCAGTTTCAACAAATGTACCATGGTAATGTAACATGCTAACGACTGGGGAAACTGACTGAGGGAAAAACATTTCCTCATTCTGCTCCCCTAAGATTGGAGTTTCTTTCCTTAGCAAGGGAGACAAAGTTAAAGGCACTCTCACTGAAGAGAGGTAAATATTCTGTCCCTTTTAATGTGGTTCCAGGCAGAGAGGATTAGGTGGAGAGATACCTGAGAATGAGATTCCAGTTAAAAGACTGGACTGCCTGTAATTAGGTATAAAAGGCCCAAATCATTATGATTGGGGCATAAATGGAAAGTGTAATCTCACAGTCTAATGAAATCTGGTATATTGGGATTTCACATAAAACTAAATCCTGAAACAAAAGAATCCCCTTGTCCACATGGGGAGGGGGAAGGGTAAGCTGGGACGAAGTGAGAGAGTGGCATGGACATATATACACTACCAAACGTAAAATAGATAGCTAGTGGGAAGCAGCCGCATAGCACAGGGAGATCAGCTCGAGCTTTGTGACCACCTAGAGGGGTGGGATAGGGAGGGTGGGAGGGAGATGCAAGAGGGAAGAGATATGGGGATATATGCATATGTATAGCTGATTCACTTTGTTATAAAGCAGAAACTAACACACCATGTAAAGCAATTATACTCCAATAAAGATGTTAAAAAAAAAAAAAAAAAAGAATCCCCTTGTCCACACCTCTGCCTCTGAGCGAAGAGTCAAGACAGTTCTTTGGTCCTTCTACTCATTCACTTGACAAGTATTTGTTGAAATCCTATTGCAAACCAAGCCCTGTTCTCAATTCTCCATAGCCTAGTTAGTCTCGGGGAGTGTATCTCCACTGTTGGAAAATGAACTCAAAACCTATAAATTATACAAAAGGCATCTTATCCATGTTAGACATCTTAGGAAAGAGGATAGAACTTTCCCACACATTACTACATACCCTGCAAACATTTGTGGAGAAATACCTCCATTTACTGTTTCTTTATGACCGTGGAAACCTGCTTTCTGAGGTCTGTGTAAATATTTAAGAAAAATGTGCCTGGAATAAAAAAGCGAAGTTTGGTTTTCAATGTTTTCTAACTGTGGTATCGTTTTGCAAAGAAAATTGTACCCTGAAGTGAAGCAAATAAAACACATAAAATTGAATTTCCCCTGTTTGGCCCTTGTACAGTACCCCGCCCCCCATCACCCTCACCATCCCCAATCTCTGAGAAGTTCCCTAGAACACAGTTTAAAAGCCTCTGCCTTCAGGAATGCCCATAAAGAAATAAATGTTTCTGATTAACCATAAAAACCTCTTGTTGTTGGAAATTTCAGGATAAAGTAAATACCATGACTAAAAACAAATCAGAATAGGGCTCTTTCTAGACTATGCCTTTACAAATTACTTACGCTCCCTTTTCCCCCATCCTGATATGTTCCCCTCAATGAGATGTTGCTCCCTCAATCATCATTTTATGTATCTTAAAAAAGCCATGAAAATACAGGTCTTATACTGATTGTGGTACTCCCATATGAAAACACCTTTCTAATGTTTTGAAACTAAAATTATATATAACATTTTTAAACTCAATAATAAAAAGACAAATAATTTAAAAATGGGCAAAGGATCTGAATGGACATTTCTCTAAGAAGTCATAGAAATGCCAAAAAGCACATGAAAAGGTGTTCAACATTTTTAGCTATCAGGGAAGTGTAAATGAAAACCACAAAGAAACATCATTGTACACCCACTAGCATAGCTGTAATCAAAAAGACATAATAGGTGTTGGCAAAATGTGGAGAAATTGGAAACTTCATACATTTCTGACGGGAATATAAAACGGTGCAGCCACTTTAGGAACAGTCTGGCAGTTCCTCAGAAGGTTACACACTGGGTTATCATATGACTCAGTGATTCTACTCTTAGGTACACACCCAAGTGAATTGAAAAGATACATCCACACAAACACTTGTACATAAATGTTTGTAGCAGCATTATTCATAATAGCCAAAAGTACAGACAACCCAAATGTCCATCAACTGACAAATGGATAAATAAAATGTGGTACAACCATATAACGGAACATTATTTGACAATAAAAAGGAATGAAGTACAGTCATACCTCATTTTATTGCGCTTTGCTTTATTGTGCTGTGCAGATATTGTGTTTTTTTACAAATTGAAGGTTTTTGGCAACCCTGCATCGAGCAAGTCTATTGCCACCATTTTTCCAACAGCATTTGCTCATTTCATGTCTCTGTGTCACATTTTGGTAATTCTTGCAATATTTCAAACTTCTTCATTATTATTATATTTGTAATGGTGATCTGTGATCAGTGATCTTTGATGTTATTATTGAAAAAAGACCACGATTCGCTGAAGGCTCAAATGATGATTAGCATTTTTTAGCAATAAAGTGTTTTTTAATTAAAGTATGTATGTTTTTTTTTAGACATAATGCTATTGCACACTTAATAGATTACAGTATAGTGTAAACATAACTTTTGTATTCACTGGGAAACCAAAAAATTTGTGTGACTCTCTGTTGTAATACTCGCTTTATTGTAGTGGTCTGGAACCGAACCTGCAGTACCTCTGAGGTCTGCCTGCACTGATGCGTGCCCCAGCAAGGATGAACCTGGAAAATATTATGCTAAGTGAAAGAAGCCAGTCACAAAAGACCACATACTGCATGATTCCATTTACCTCAAATATCCAGAATAGGCAAATACATAGAGACAGAAAGTAGACTAGTGGTTGCCAGTGGCCGGCGGGACGGAATGGGGAGTGACCACTCAGGGGTACAAGGTTTGTTTCTGGGGCGACGAAAATGTTCTAAAATCGTGATGGTGGTTTCACAGCTCTGTGAGTCTACTGAAAACCACTGAATTATTTTTTAAGTCACTGAATTATTTCTTTTAAGTTATATAACATTTTGCAACCTGACGTTTCTAAGATTTTATCTTTTTCTGACAGTCTAAGTCAATCTTTTAAACACCAGAGCACCTCGCACAATCTTTCATATATAGAGCAGAAGAGTGGTCTCTCCTCTGAACAAGATAAAACACAAGCAAGTTTTACTAACTGTAAATCTATTTGTAGAATTAATTATAGTTTAACCATATATTTTTTAAACTGCCAAACAATTCAGTGATAAATATCAAATGCCATAAAATATCTGTACCTCACTTCCATGAGTTTCCATTACATACACAAAACCTATATGTGTTCTATAAAAATGCTTATAATATTTATTGAAAAAAGTATGTATACATTTTATGTTACTATATAAGCAATTATATAAAAATACCTATTCACATCCAAAAGGCCTAGAAAAAATAGGCAAAAATGATAGTAGGAGTTCTGTAAAGATGTCAGAATTCTTGGTAAATTTTTAAAGCTTTCAATAAAATTGTCATTTTTTTCAATTGAGAAGAGAAAATTTTCCAATGAAAGTAAGAACAAGCTTTTTGTATATCACTGGTCAATAAGCCAGAAGCTATTCTTTAAATTAAATTCATCCCATGCTGAATTTGTAATCCCAGAAAATGTTTGACTCTCTTTATCCACCCAACAGACATGATTTAAAACAATAGTTATAATCAACTCTTCTCCTCTCCCCTCTGCGAAGTCTCCCAAACTAGGTCCAGGGAGACCCCCTCTGGAGATGAGAGAGAAGTTCAGCTTAACCTGTGCCCACATGGCTCCAATATTCAAAATCTCTCTTTTAAAATACCTGATTTAGTGACTCTCTGTGTGTCCAGCGTATGCTAGCCAATCACTGGAAGCAACATAATCAGCCACACTTTATTAAATGATGGGGAAGAAATTCTCATCCAAATCATCAAAAAAAATGGAGAGTGCATTTACTTGGGTCAAATCCATTTGGCCCAATTTATCTTGCTTGAACACAAAGACTGTTCAGGAAAATACCTGTTGTAAAACGAATTTTTGCTTCAGTAAAGTGTTAATGAAAACACGGATCACCCATAACCCTTGGAGGACAAAGTTCATTTATTTATAGATATAAAATATAACCCTACTTTGAATTTTAACAATTTATCTTAGCAATTCTTTATTGCTGATATTGGCTCCATATTTTAAATACAGACCATACAAATTACAAATTTAAAAAATGCATACATGGAGCATATAACAGTTTCCTATCATCAGCTACTGTAAATCACCCCTATTCATATTTTACCCTACATGCAGCTCCCTATTCAGTGATTAGGATCCAAAGAGATGTTAAAGGGTATCCAGGTCTGCAGGGAACTATACATAGTCAGAAAGGACAGAAACTTCAGTGGATAACTATTGATAACACTAGCCCACAAAAAGTGCCCAAAGAATCATTCCAGTGAATTTTCCTTCACCCAGGAAAAGCACTGATCACTGTGGGATGGTTGGACTAGAGATACAGGTTAAGCTCTTTTCAAGGATAGCATTTGGACAGGTGAAGAGGCAGGAGGGAGACTCTATACTGAGAGCCTGGTGTGAGCAAGGGCACCGAGGTGGGAAAAGTGAATAGGTCAACGTAGCTGAAGACGAAGGATGAGCTAGAACATTCTGCAGAGGTACTAAGGCCCGAGGTAGATCTTTCAATCCAGGCCAAGCGCTGGGTGCCCTTCTCTAGCAATAGGAAACCATAGGCAAGGAAAGCAGTTATAATATTACATTGATCAAGATTTGAAATAACAAGTGCTGATCCCAAATGGCAGAAGTGGGAATGAAGAAAAGGAACTTGAGAGACTTTATAAAAAAGAAAGGAAAAAAAAAATCAAAGAATTTGGTCTTTGCCTCACATCTAGTCAATTATTAGGAAGAAAAGAAAAAAAAAAAAAAGACAACATCATGGTTTCAAGAAAACTCCAAAGTTCAAAGAGGTTTAGGGAGGAAGTAAGACTAGTTTTGCAGAAACAGCAGGAATATGTTTTAATAAAAGAGCAGATGAATCACTCTCATATTGTTATCCTATTGTATTTTTAATGCAATATACAAAAATATAAACTTACAAAATATATAATTTAGTGGGTAAGTCTTGCATTGCCCCCACCCAAAAAAGCTACACATGGGGTTAATTTAAATAACACTGTACTTCCAGTCTAAAGTGTTTACAAATAAATACATAATTACCTGGGGCTTTTTTTTCCTATCACAACACCACAGTTCTCACACAGACACACACACAGACACACACACACACACACACGTACACCCACTGGAAGATACCTTTATAGGCTACTATTATACGAGTCCTCCTTTAACTTAATCACTGGTCACATTATTAGTAAGCTTCCTCTGTTCCTTTATGAAACTGTTTTTAGGGCTCATATTGTGTGTAAATGGACAATCTAAGCATTCTGACCAATTTATGAAAACTCTTAGACCAAAAAGAAAGTCTCAGACATACGAAGGAAATGTTGTATTTCTGATCTCCTCGTAAGCATCATTCAATGCCCTATAACCAAAAGTCCAGGTAAGACTTCATGTTTGAAGCAAGGAAGTAAGAAAATAACATGCTAACTGTGGTCTTACAGTGAATGTAGAAGTCTGACCCTAAAACCCATGCTGCTCCCTACCATATTATACTGTGCAACCACCATTCTGGGGAGTCTCCAAAGGGTCCCACGAATTTCATAAATCTCTCAAAACAAAATATATTTCATTTATATTCATTTAAAAATTAAGTTTTATATAAATATAAATACAAAGTATAAATATTGATATAAATATGGAGTGATACCATGTATCACTCCAGTAAGAAGAAGGGAAGAAGCAGAAACTTACAGACTCAGTATGTTTGGATTATGTGTCACTCATTCAACAAAAGTTTATTCAGTATCTACATGCCATGCACTGTGCTAGGCTTCAGAAATATGATGGTGAGAGACACCTGACTATCCTCCCTTTTATGACACTTACCACTTAGCAGGAGATGCAAATATTCATCAAAAGATCTCCCTAATAAATGTGTAAGTACAAACTGACCAGTGCTATGATGCTTTGAAAGTATGAAAGAATGGGGATCACTGGGTGGACATCAGCAGAACTTAGTGCAATCAAAAGGAGGAGAATTCTGAAGCATAAAGTTATGAGTAAGTAAAGTGATAGTGCTTTAATTAATAGAACTGCCTAATTCCCTATAGCAGAACTGTAATGGTAATAGAAGCTATCAAGGTAAAAACTTACTGGACTATTGGGCTATAAAATGTAGTTAGGCAACTAATCCATTTCCATTATTCCAAAGAGTCATCACAGTGGCTTCTTTACTTGATGTGGGTACTCCACCATTCAAGCATTAATTAAAATTCACCCCAAGACAAAGTACTCTGGGGTCTTTGGGCACATTCACATGGAACATAATGTGGCTCAAGGTGGTATTTTGGCATCTTTAATTTCCTGAACTAAAGAATGCTTATTAAAAAATTAAATTTGAGTAGGAAGCACTCCTGTGGCTCCTCTCACTACTCTGTAAAGCATTTCATCTAGCGCAGTTGCATTTGGATCACTTCTAGAATCAAACATGACATGCATGTAACCTCTGAACCACAGAATGTCAGTTCTCCTCCCGGTATGTCTCCCTCCCTCTTGCTCCCATGCTCAGCCTTTTCCTCCTCTGTCGTTCCCAGTCCACGACCCCTGGTCCATGACCAGCAGTCAGTATTCAGGGCTGAGGGTGCGCAGGGGGACAGTACTTACTTTCTTTCCTCAAGCAGGGCGATTTCCTTTTTGACCTCACGGTATTCTTCTGCTATCTGGCAGTGCTGTTTGAACACCTGCATGGATTCCATGGAGTCGTGACAAGGCGGCAGAGGCTTCACAAACAACAAGAAGAAGAAATCAGTCCATTTCCTTGTAGCAGAATAAATTACCAACCATCCTGCTCTACTGATATTCTTTAGAAGGAGGGTTTTTGCATGAGAATAGCACTGTCCATCCACGTTGGACAGAGTTCAGCTGATTCTACTTGACTGCAAATAGAGAAGTGGTCTGATCCTCCCCACATGCATCTTCCAGTGTTATTCCGGGGCATTCTCAGGCCCAAGCCAGAGCCATGAGACCCATTACAGGTCAGTTACCTGGCATGCGCTGGAGGAAAAATAAGTTCCCTAATAATTCTGTATTTCTCCCCAGAAATCTTAAACTCTGCTTTAGAGAATTAGTGATGGGGAAATAGTTCAGTTGTCTGTTTCAATCCCCCCTTGTTTTCTGTTCCTGTAGCTCTATCACATCTTGTAGAGTGGAGGAGCCCTACAAGAAAGGAATCCAATGAACTTATTTATAAAACAAAAATAGTCACAGATATAGAAAACAAACTTATGGTTACAAGGGGAGAATGGGGGGGTGGGTAAATTGGGAGATTGGGACTGAGATATACACACTACTATATATAAAATAGATAACTAATAAGGACCTACTGTATAGCACAGGGAGCTCTACTAAATACTCTGTAATGACCTATATGAGAAAAGAATCCAAAAAGGCGTGGATATATTTGTATATGTATAACTGATTCACTTTGCTGGACACCTGAAACTAACACAACATTGTAAATCAACTATACTCCACTAAAAATTATTTTTAAAAAAAAGAAAAAAGAAAGGAATCCAAACTGAAAAAATGATGCTGGCCTGGAAATAATGCTTGCAAGAATTAACAAAGCGTATGAAAGACCAAACCCCAAATAAAACGGTGCTTATAAAGTGTGTGGCCAAAGAGAACAAGGCTTCCTGTCTTTGCTTCTCTCCCATCCATGAGGGAAACAAAGGCCAGCATGCAAGCCTTTCTAACCGAAACATGTTGAAAATCTTCTTTCCAGAAATTATTTTTAAAGAACTAGCTTTCCCTGAGTTTGTAATCCTTAGTTCTAATTAGTGGCACATTATTAAAAGCATTACTTGGAGAAATACTAGCTAATAGTCTTTTAAAGAGCTTTTTAATCACCTTTTTCAATTATTTATAGAAAAATGTTATATAATGTCTGAGAAATATGACTTAATTGTTAAATAGTTCTTCTGTCTAATCCTCTCTTCACAATAGTCTTTATATGTAAACTATGTGTCTGACTAGGTCATAGTCTCACTAATTTTATATTAGTAAATGAGAACTAATGAATTTCTTACTACTTGCTCCTCTCACAATATATTCTTCAAGGACACAGATTTCTTTGGGTGTCATATTTAGTGACCTCACCCAGGATGCAAAAGAAATTCTAGAAAGTTCTACAAAATTCTATAAAATCTGATTGATAAATAAGATGACCCTTCCTATTCGTCATGAAGCCTCTGAGTAGAGATCTTCTAAAGGAAATAAAATTTGAAATAGACTTGGATGAAATTAACCTTTATGTGGAACATCTGTTGTGTTCTAATCCATGGAAATTCATCTAATAATTATATTATGTAGCATCTTTCCCTACTGCCCCATGAACACATTCACAGCATAAACTCAGCCTGTTGGAGCCATTATCTCTTTCTATAGTGAAATAAATTAAAAAGTAGTGCCCAGGAGTATTACAGTACAACTCACCCCAGGATATAAAGCCATTGCCAAAGGCATTCAGAACTCCTGGCTCCTCCAATCCTAGAAATCACCACCCCCTCATCAATTTTCACCTGTTACACTGGCAAATGACCAGGTATAACAGTAAGGGGAATGAAAGCAATTTACTCTGGGCACCCTTACCAAGCTGCTATTAAATCATCTGTGCCCTGTTAAAGGATTTGCATACTGGTAAGACCCAAGACTCAATGCATCCTATTTCCTGTCCTTATGAACACTCATAAACTACACTCAGTTCAGCCCATAACTTGCCACATGGAGGTACCTGAACCACGAATTCAGCATAGTTACCTATGTGACAGCCAGAAGATTTTAGGAGTCTGTGTTTGCATGCCTAAGAGGATACAGATGAGAGCAGCCATGGAAAGGGAGAAATGCCCTTTGCTGCTATAATTTAAAAGAAAAACTGAAAATTACAGATAATAATTTTCTTAAGAAGAGAGAGTCCTCTTCTCCCCCTTGGCTTGCCAACCCACAATGCTTTTTACTAAGGGGGAAATGTTTTCATGACTTCTTTTTTTATTGGCACTATTTAATTGTGGGAAATTTGAAGATTTTTTGTTTGTTTGTTTGTTTGTTTTTTGTTTATCTTCTCAAAGGACCAACTTTTAGTTTTATTGATCTTTGCTATTGTTTTCTTTGTTTCTATTTCATTTATTTCTGCTCTGATCTTTATGATTTCTTTCCTTCTGCTAACTTTGGGTTTTGTTTGTTCTTCTTTCTCTAGTTTCTGTAGGTGTAAGGTTAGATTGTCTACTTGAGATTTTTCTTGTTTCTTTAGGTAGGCTTGTATAGCTATAAACTTCCCTCTTAGAACTGCTTTCGCTGCATCCCATAGGTTTTGGGTCGTCGCGTTTTCATTGTCATTTGTCTCTAGGTATTTTTTTATTTCCTCTTTGATTTCTTCAGTGATCTCTTGGTTATTTAGTAATGTATTGTTTAGCCTCCATGTGTTTGTGTTTTTTACGTTTTTTTCCCTGTAACTGATTTCTAATCTCATAGTGTTGTGGTCAGAAAAGATGTTTGATATGATTTCAATTTTCTTAAATTTACTGAGGCTTGATTTCTGACCCAAGATGTGATCTATCCTGGAGAATGTTCCGTGCGCACTTGAGAAGAACGTGTAATCTGCTGTTTTTGGATGGAATGTCCTATATATATCAATTAAATCTATCTGGTCTATTGTGTCATTTAAAGCTTCTGTTTCCTTATTTATTTTCATTTTGGATGATCTGTCCATTGGTGTAAGTGAGGTGTTAAAGTCCCCCACTATGATTGTGTTACTGTCAATTTCCTCTTTTATAGCTGTTAGCAGTTGCCTTATTTATTGAGGTGCTCCTATGTTGGGTGCATATATATTTATAATTGTTATATCTTCTTCTTGGATTGATCCCTTGATCATTATGTAGTGTCCTTCCTTGTCTCTTGTAACATTCTTTATTTTAAAGTCTATTTTATCTGATATGAGTATAGCTACTCCAGCTTTCTTTTGATTGCCATTTGCATGGAATATCTTTTTCCATCCCCTCACTTTCAGTCTGTATGTGTCCCTAGGTCTAAAGTGGGTCTCTTGTAGACAGCATATATATGGGTCTTGTTTTTGTATCCATTCAGCTAGTCTATGTCTTTTGGTTGGGGCATTTAATCCATTCACGTTTAAGGTAATTATCAATAGGTATGTTCCTATGACCATTTTCTTAATTGTTTTGGGTTTGTTTTTGTAGGTCCTTTTCTTCTCTTGTGTTTCCCACTTAGAGAAGTTCCTTTAGCATTTGTTGTAGAGCTGGTTTGGTGGTGCTGAATTCTCTTAGCTTTTGCTTGTCTGTAAAGCTTTTGATTTCTCCATCAAATCTAAATGAGATCCTTGCCGGGTAGAGTAATCTTGGTTGTAGGTTCTTCCCTTTCATCACTTTAAGTATATCATGCCACTCCCTTCTGGCTTGCAGAGTTTCTGCTGAGAAATCAGCTGTTAACCTTATGGGAGTTCCCTTGTATGTTATTTGTCATTTTTCCCTTGCTGCTTTCAATAATTTTTCTTTGTCTTTAATTTTTGCCACTTTGATTACTATGTGTCTCGGCGTGTTTCTTCTTGGGTTTATCCTGTATCGAACTCTCTGTGCTTCCTGGACTTGGGTGGCTATTTCCTTTCCCATGTTAGGGAAGTTTTCGACTATAATCTCTTCAAATATTTTCTCTGATCATTTCTCTCTCTCTTCACCTTCTGGGACCCCTATAATGCGAATGTTGTTGCATTTAATGTTGTCCCAGAGGTCTCTTAGGCTGTCTTCATTTCTTTTCATTCTTTTTTCTTTAGTCTGTTCCGCAGCAGTGAATTCCACCATTCTGTCTTCCAGGTCACTTATCCGTTCTTCTGCCTCAGTTATTCTGCTATTGATTCCTTCTAGTGTAGTTTTCATTTCAGTTATTGTATTGGTCATCTCTGTTTGTTTGTTCTTTAATTCTTCTAGGTCTTTGTTAATCATTTCTTGCATCTTCTCAATCTTTGCCTCCATTCTTATTCCGAGGTCCTGGATCATCTTCACTATCATTATTCTGAATTCTTTTTCTGGAAGGTTGCCTATCTCCACTTCATTTAGTTGTTTTTCTGGGGTTTTTTCTTGTTCCTTCATCTGGTACATAGCCCTCTGCCTTTTCATCTTGTCTATCTTTCTGTAACTGTGGTTTTTGGTCCACAGGCTGCAGGATTGTAGTTTTTCTTGCTTCTGCTGTCTGCCCTCTGGTGGTTGAGGCTATCTAAGAGGCTTGATGGGAGGCTCTGGTGGTGGGTAGAGCTGACTTGAAGATGTTTTTATGTACAGGTAACATGAACATGCTAAGGGGACATTAGGATATGGAGTATTTCAGGATATATTCAGTATCCTCATATGTTCTCAGCAGGAAGATCATGCTATACGTCACAATATTTTCAAGATTGCCCACAATTAAGAAGTAGTGCCAATTTTTAAAAAAGCCAAAAATACTTAGTGTTCAGTGTTTCAGGGAGTAAAAGGATGCCAGGTGTCACTTCAGTTTCCGGCTCCTAAAAGCTCTGTCTATACCCAGCCTGACATGTAACTCAGCAGCACTACATGTTCTTTCAATTTGTATGAAAGCATTAAAGAACAAAATTAATTATTTTTTAAGCAAGAAGGGAAGTTATATTGCACAACACACCACACACTGTAAAATTATCTCATTAGTTGCCAGGGGCTGGGGGTGGAGGGGAGGTGAGTAAATGAGGAATTATTATTTAATGGGTATAGAGTTTCAGTTTTGCAAGATGAAAAAGTTCTGGAGATTGGTTGCACAACAATACGAATAAAAAAAAAATACGATTATGTTTACCACTACTGAACTGTACACTTAAAATTAAGAAGATAACATTTGTGTTATGTGTTTTTACCATGATAAAAAAAAAGTTTAATGCAAAAAAAAATATCATTAGATCCTTCTGCTGCCCCCAGCCCATCTTCTAAGCATTGCTACCAGGATTCCCTATCTGAGACTCACTTCATTCACACCCTACCTTTCTCTCCTTCCCAAATTTCTCCCCAGGAAACTTAAAATTTCTCACCCCTTTATAATTCAAAGCCATGTACCACTAAACCCAAACGTTGCTGGACAAATCAAAGTGCCCTCTGGTCAGCAGGACCCACTGTTCCTAGAAAGCCATTTGACAGCATTGGATGTTTACTCCAGTTCAGGAAACTCATCAAAGAATTTTTTAAACACATATTGTTCTCATCCCAACAGGAATTTACCTGATATAAAAAGTAGAACTACAGAGTAATGAAATGTATTGTCCTGCATGACATAGCACACTCTCATTGTTTCATGATATAATGTGGGTTTGTGTGTGTGTGTGTTGTATCATAAGGTCCTCACTGAGAGTGACTCTCTCTTACCTTCTTATAAGCCCTGAAAACAGGAGAAAATATATGACCAACAGAGTTCACTGAATAAAGTGTTTACCCGAGGAAATAGATTCCTAAAATTCAAGCACAAGAATCAAGTTTCCAACTTAAAATTGGAGCTACTAGTAGACTTACATCATGTGACACTTAAAACACTGGCACCCATGAATTAATCAACTGTACATGGATTTAAGATACTATTTTATTACAAGATATTGAATATATTTCCCAGTGCTATACGGTAAATCCTTGTTTACCTATAAAACTTTTTATTTCAGTTCTCATTGCTTGATTTTGACTATTTCAGCCAAGAGATTTTCATACTTATAATCCTGTGCTGGGAATGGGCAAGCAATAAATAAACTCCATGTTGATAGTGAATTTCTTTTCTCTTCAGGAAGAGAAAGTTTCCTTGTTATTTTCTCCACAATTACCCTACATCCTCCCATGGTTTGGACACATTTATCACATGCTCTTGTTTAAAGAATGAAATATTGAATTTCAAAGAAAAGGAAGCCAAAGATATTTCATGTGAAAATGAAAAGGTAAAAGTATTCTTCAGGCACTAGGGGACAAACTCTGTAGGGTCACAGAAACAACTTTTCTGGTCCACTCAATGCCATGGTATCTGGTCTACTCACAACCCAGCCAGTTCTAAGAAGGTTAAATTAAGACCTTTCCTTAACAGTGTCTCAAGGCAACTTTGAAACACATTTTCCCAGGACACAGATTGGGGTTTGGATGAGGTCAGAGCCCAGGAGGAGGCACTTCCTCCACACCCCCTTTCCTCTATCCCCCCTCATCCTGCTACTGCCTGAGGATGGAGCTTGCAAGGGCTTTAAATTACATGGCAGTGTGAGAGAGCCGCTACTATCTCTGGTATCCACCCCAGTCATCTGGACCAATTTAACAAGATGAAGTAAGAGAGAAACCACAGGCTCCTGTTCCAAGAATGCCGGCTTGAGCCACACCATCCCATCCATCGGTTTATAGCAAAGCTCCTCCCGAAATGGACTCTGTCCTCTGGAAGGAGCCCCGTGGGAAAAGACCCAGCCAAGCATCTCTCCGCAAGAGGCAAAGCCAGCTTAAGCGTTTCCGTTTTCTACTTGGCTTCTTCAAATACTACTGGCCCCATCCACTTCAAAAATGTAAGAATTTAATTTTCCTCTCCCAGCTTCCCACACAGAAGATATATTTAGGAAGCTAAATATTCTACAGTTGCTGAGCAGACTGTATTTGTATGTATTCCTTGATTCTCAGTGTTATCTTTATTTTGGGGGCAGAATGGGGGTGTCTGGCTTAAATTTATGTTGCATTTTAATGTCCCCAAATTAACAAGCATAATTTGTTAAAACTAAATGGAAAAACACAGACAGGACTAATTGCAATATTTGAAAACTCTGTTATCAAAAACTGTAAATATTTTTAAAATATTTTAAGAATTGACATTTCTATAGTATCTACATTATGGTCAAAGTCAGCACTAGTAATAATTATACTACACATCTTATACATTATATAAGATTGGAATGAAGGCTATTTAAGTCATTTCTATCGATGTAGGCAATATTAAAGGGAACAAGAACCCGAGTGTCCCAAACGCTTCTAACAATGCGTATCCTAATGAACTGGGCTTCTAAAAAAAAAAAAAAAAAAATTAAAGGGATCAAATTAAGCTCCAAGTTATCTATATATGTTTACTGTGTGGTCCCAGCAGCCAAAAAAACGACTGTAAGATACTTTTCAACGTGTGCGTGAGAGAGAAAATGGCAGACATTTTTTCAGTGTTTTCTCTGGATGTTCAAGACTAGTGCAGTAGAATCCTAGAATGCTAAGACTCCTCCATTTTCTACCATTTTTGTTTCCCAGATAGCAAGTGATACACTGATGCAAGACCTAAAAGAAGTTTCTGGAGTGACTGCTCGGACAACAAGATACTATAGTACACAACCAAAGCTACGAAATTGTTTATTTGTGGAGGTGACATCAGTTTCTGGACTTACCAAACTCTGTCTGAGAAAAAAGCAAGTTCAATGTGTACCACAGAGACACCTGTTACTGCCTTCTCAGATTAGATGGGAGAACTTTAGGTGGGATTGAAGCTATTGCTCAATTTGGTTTGAAAAAATAGTCATATTGTTTTCCAAGTACCTTAGCTTAAAGAAGAGGGCATCAGCATCTCTGTTCCTAACTCAAAAATCCAAAGAGATGTTTCTCTCATTTCATTTTACACATATAAAGTACTAGTGCTTAAATATTTCATTCAGTAAACAATTTCACTAGGGAAGGAAATTAACATTAATTGAGCAATTATTTTGCCAAGCACCGTGCTCGATCTATTCATTATCACATTTAGTTCACACAACGATGTGAGATATTATGTCCAATCTGCAAGTCAGAAAAGTGAGGTTTACAGAAAGTAAATAATATGCCCCAAATCACAAAACTAGTAGGTGTGGAGCTGAGGTCCAAATTCATGCCAGCCTAATGCCAGTGCCTATGCCCCAGTCACTGTCACTCCCATTACCAAGTTTATTACAATCTAGTCATCAGCATGTCCTCCACCTGATTACAAATAAAACATATTCTTCTTTCCGGGGCAACAAAGCTTAGCTTTGGATCATCTATAGGTCAAACCACAATCTCCAAAACATAACAATGTGGTTAAATTTTAAGACAAATTTGGTTCTGACCCAGACCTTGGGACTATTAAAGGACTGTGCCATCCTTCAGAAAAGGGAGAGAGGTCAATCATTACCTCCTCTTCAAATAGAAGGAAACTGATGCCTAAAGAAGAGTAGTGATTTTTCATTCATTCTTACAAATGGACATAGAATTGTACCTCCTTTCTTTTGACTGTATGGTCTAAACTAGCTCTACCCAAACATTGCCCCTAATGGACATGAAGAATTTAGAAACCAAATTCCAGGAAAGGAATCCGCACAAAATAGAACCAACCTACCACCTGCCCCTGGGCTGAGGCCTATAAAGAGATGTTCATTTTAACACCTACCTTACCCCAAGGTCTCTTGCCCAACATTTTGCATTAATAGAGACATTGAGAAAAATGTTTGTCACAGCTATTCTTGCCCAAGGCTTTTTTTGGCTTCTGTGAAAATAGAAGCCCCACGAATTACATGTTTAAACATGTCCACATTCTTGGCAAAGCAACCAAAAAATCTTGGGGGTCAAATTGGTGATAGCGTATCTACCAAACAGATACTTTATAGCTGCATTTTATAAACTATGAAAGAACGTGTAATGGATATCAGAAAGCCAGAATAGATTTTACTAGGTTGTTCTATAACCACATTATGGCAACTGCGCAAGCCAGAAACCAAAAACTCTCCACCTATCAACATAATTTAAGCAGGCCATAGGTTCCACCAAAGCTGTAAAAAGATGAAGGCTACCTAGATTCAGAATCAGAGATCTAGTCTGAATTAGCAAATTTATGTGGACCAAAATTTGACCTCATATTTCTCATCCCTAAAGTGGAGATGTAATAGTTAGCTTACACAATTGTTGCAGGGATCAGATGAGGTCATTTGTGTGGAAACCCCCCTTGCCTAGCGGTACTCAATATGCATGGGTAAGATTTAAATCTGAGGGTATTCAGAGAGTAAGGCTGGCAATAATCAGCTGGCATCAATTATTTTTCACTGGGCACATTTATAAGGCTCTAGCAGAGATAAGTAAGAGTCAGTTCATCTTCAAGCAAATAGTGACAACCACAAGGCACTTCATATGCCTTTGTAACCTAACTTTTATTTTTCTGTAGAGGATTATGATGGTTGGTTAAATGCCAAGAGCCATTATTATGTGATAAAAGCACACCGGACTGACTGTAAAGACAGCCTGCTCCGTGGAATGGATTGTTCCTTTCATACATAAAGCATTTTCATTGCTTTCAATAGAGACTTCCTGCTGCAGAATGTCTTAAATTTATATGCTTATGCTAAGCATGGAAACAAGAGTCTGCTTTTAGATGTAGCTTTCTGTGATATCTTTCCCCTCCCAATCCCTTCCATCTTATATTTTAGTTACTCACACCCTGGAGTGTAGAATAAACGTAACTGACAACAGCCCTAGACAGAGGCAACCCTAACCAAATGGCTTGACCACTGGTAAATGTTTATAACAAACTCAATCATATCGTTCAGCCAAAAACCAAGCCCTTACTTAAATGCTTTTAGTTGTAGTGCTGGGAATGTCCTCTCTGTTCATGAAGAGGCAAAGCAATACCATATTTTAGGGTGGGGGAGTTGGGGGTATCATAACCCCTGAGTCTGAAATCAGCTTCTCAACTGACTAATTCATTAAGGATCAATGAAGATGAAATAGTCTCATTAGATTAAAATAATTAAGTAGACTTAATTTCTAATATATGTCAAATGGAATTAAAGCTATGAAATTCAAAGGGATCTTGCGATGCTTTAACAGAAAAATTATCTGGATAATTGCCAGGGGTGCTATGAATCCTGGGAAGAATGATCCACGAACCAGGGAAGACCATTAATGTTCCCAAAGGAAGAAAACTGTCAGCACAAGAAAGTAGAATTAATGATCCATAATAGTGGTGGGGGAATGTGAATCTAAACATGCTTTCCCTCTTCTATTTTCAGAACGCATTAACTCCTTATTTTCAGCTGACTCCTAAGATAATAAAATAGCTTTGCAGTGACAGTAAAATAAAGGAGAAAAACTGTGACTAGGAAGAAAATATAGTTATTATTTTGCAATCCCAACTACACCATGAGCAGCACACACAGTCCATCAGTGAGGACAGACCCAAGCAAGGAAGGTTGTACGTCGCGTAAGCACGCCAGGCGGAAAAGCAGAGGAACAGCTGAGTCGCCCTCCATGGTGAGAAGAAGAGAGATTGGGGGATATGTTTAGACAGCAGGAACCAGAGAGCTGGGTTGAAGATCCTGCATGGGGGACGGGAGAGGAAGGAGATACGATGGCTGATAGCAGCAGAGGAAATTTTAGAGGAGAACAGAGCTGTCTTTTGGCAGCTGCAAGGTCATTAGTATAACCTCCTGAACAGTCTTCCAAAATCTCTACATTACTGATATTGCTCTGCTGGCAGGCTTTCTGTCTGAGGGCTGTGACGATGCCCAGGACTGCGCAGAGATGAGATAAGAGCTCCTCCAAGAGGTCTGGTCACACCTGAGTTGTGCTGGACAGATTTTCAGGGGACCACCCAAGCAGTGGCGCACCAGCTCTTCAGACCCAACCTAGTCGCTTCCAGGTTTTAATTCAGTGCACTGGGCACAGAGACAAGAACTGGAGCCAAAAAAAAAGGACTCTATCTTGGGTTGCGTAAGGGCTCATTCTTGGTTCTTCCCACCTCTGTCAAGGGCTGTTCTGGTCCAGGGGTCCCAAACTCAAATGACTTCAGGACACCAAGCGCACCCACAAATGGGAAATGCTACCAAGTGTAAGACAAGAGGAAACATCAGTTGGGAACTGGAGGTGGCAGACCCCTCCTAAAGGCTTTCAGAACCAGTATTTAGAGAAAAAAGTGGTGACTAAGCAAATATCTGTGCACAGGATTCAAGACCCCTATTAGACTGGTCTAAATGTGACAGCAAAGTGAAGTACTCAGGCAAATATTTGACCCAAGGCCAATATCCAGGTATTTTAGGCAGAGCCTCTTCCTAAAGCCATCTTTCTGGAATCACCATATATCACCTAAAGAAAATTAAAGTGTCATAAATTAGCTTCTTTCAAATAATTCTGGTGTATTAAAATGAGATATCTTTGATAGGTCATCCATAGACTACACACACAAAATATTTTTCTCATAGGTCAAACCAGACAGTATTCAGAAGGCTTAACTTAAAATAATTACATTCTATTACAAATTGTCAGAGAACTGGGGAGAGGGTGAGCGTGGAGTAGAGAAAGGAAGATTATTCTGAAGTCTCGCCACACATGACGTGTCCCTTGTAGTTTATCACTAAATCACTAATCCAAAATGGGCCAAAACTGCAACAGCCCAGAAACATCCACAGCCAAGGAGAGCAGGGACCAGCCCTGTCCCTAGGCTCCAAAACTCCTTAAAAGTAGGAGCTTACACCCTAAGTTCTTTTTTTAAAATTAATTAATTAATTAATTTAATTTTGGCTTCATTGGGTCTTCGTTGCTGCACGAGGGCTTTTCTCTCTAGTTGCGGCGAGCGGGGGCTACTCTTCGTTGCAGTGTGCAGGCTTCTCATTGTGGTGGCGTCTCTTGTTGCAGAGCATGGGCTCTAGGCGTGCGGGCTTCCGTAGTTGTGGCACGTGGGCTCAGTAGTTGTGGCACACGGGCTTGGTTGCTCTGCAGCATGTGGGATCTTCCCAGACCAGGGCTCAAACCCGTGTCCCCTGCATTGGCAGGCAGATTCTTAACCACTGTGCCACCAGGGAAGTCCCCTAAGTTCTTGCTATTCTCGTGCTATAGCCACATAAACAGACAGGGGCATTACCTGAGGGCTTCATGACCTTGAAACCCTAGAAATGCAAACCTTGATGACGTGAAATGTCCCCCACTCTGTCTCCAGGTCAGTCTTTCTCAATTAGGCAAAATACAGTGACTTTTCCACTCACTGTATTTTCTGAAACTAAGGAGGAAAGAGGAAAGACTGCAGAAAAATCCTTACCTGTAGCTGCTGGTCTAATTCTGGAACGACCAGAGGAATGGCATCTTCAGGAGGTGTATCATCTAAAACATGAAAATAAAATGATTCTTCACTATTAGAGCCCTTTCTCTCAGGACAGTTTTCTTGCTGTTACCATCTTTGGACTTGCACCGTCAGTATGCATCAGTTAGGGACAGAAAGAATGCAGAAGGCAATTTTGCTCATTTTTTGGTACAAACAGAAGCACAGAAGGCGTAGTTGGTTTGACCAAAATTTTGCAAACAAGTATCAGAATCCTCAAATGTTCAGTCTAGTATTTCTCCAATTAAGAAGTACTGCTTATCTTTCAATACTCCTACGTTAGCCAAAACCACAAAATATGATATGCAGGAAAGTGCTTTATTTAACAAGGTAATAATGAGGTGACCAGAACAACCTCACTGGGACAGAAGAAAGTGTTAGTGGAAAAAAGTGTTAGTTCTGCTCTGAAAGACTCCAAGGGTGGCAAGCTTTGGTGGGTTTTCCCTCGGCTCTTACCACAAACCACCACTGACAGGCAGTTGACCAGAGCTTCCTCTGGGTTACAGTGGGTGACAGGCAGTAACCTGATCAGGGCGTTTCTTCCCAACGTACCAGGCAGCAATCCCAACCCAAGGCCCATATACTGTCCTGATGCGGGAAAGCCCGCATCTCTGTCCTCAGCTGCCTTCGTCTGGCGGACTGGCAATAGGCAGGTGTTGCTGGATCAAAAGAGGTGGTTCACAGAAGCATCAGAGGAAACCTGAGAGAAGTTTCTCCAAATCTCTTCCAGAACATACTTCTGCTCTCCTTGCCATAGCCGTAAGGCTGACCTCCTTAGACTAAAAAGATGATGAGAATTGTACCATTCAATTATTTGGCAAGGAGGAGAGTTTTTCTACTGCAGAATTTCTAATGGAATTCATGCCAATTGAATTCATATGCTAAGAAAAGGTAAGAACCTAGCTTAAGAAATAAGGTGAGTGGAGACAACTCTATTCCCCTTCTACCCCTTCATATTCAGAAGTAACCACTATCCTGATTTTAGAGGTTATCATGCATATGTATGTATTTATATTTTTATTATGTATGTATACACCCACAAACAATATAGGTAATATAGTATTACTATGCATGGATGATTTTAAACTATAAATTGAATCACATTGTAGATATCCTTCTAAAATTTGTTCTTTTTTTTTTTTTGATTAACATTATGTGTTTGAGATTGAACTAAATAAACTTAGTTTTAGTTTGTTCATTTAACTGATATACAGTATTCACTCATTCATTTATTATTTGAATGTATTTGTCCTTTTCCTATTGGTGAATATTGAGTTCCAATTTTTTGTAATAATAAATAATGCTGCAATGAAAAAAAAAGAAAAGCTGTGCATACAGTCAGAATAAAGTGCTTCTCAAGAATAATATGATCTTGAAGTAGAGCATTTTGACCCTCACTAGGAAGTTTAAAGAGTTATGGGACCTAGAGCAGTGAGTAGCTATTGGTGTTTATTCCATTATTTTCTACAGATAAAGATAGAAGTATAGCGGTTCAGGTTGGGGTTTAACTAAGTAATTTTCGTACTAATGAAGACTGTCCTTAGAAGTTTAAAAAAAAAAAAAAAGAACATACTGCTGACCTAGCTCTGGTACTAGAGGACAGCCCTCTTGTCAGCAGAACCTCTGTATCTGGCTCTGTGGGTCCACTGGCCATAGATTTCCAATCCTCTCCTTGTTGACAATATCTAACACAGGTATGACTACGAGAATACGATGAAATACAGGCTACATGAATAATTTCAATACCAAATCTATTTTAAATTATAAGAAAGAAAGATCATGCTTTTTATGTTCTCACTACCATAAACAAATTTATGTATAAAAACAGTTGAAGTTCTCTTAGAACCAGAAGAAGTAATACGGGCCATACACAACGCAGAAGCAAGCATCCTCTCCCTACTCACTGACAGTACTATCTGGAACAAAACGCAGCACACGAGGAGCTCTTGGCTTCTAAGAGATTACGTTTCTTCGAAGGCACCGAAGATAATCACCAGAAATATCATTCAAACAAGGACAGTATTCACCTCTTCCAAACACCTTAAGGGCCTCTGCTATATTTTAGTCGAGTAGTGTAATAATACTCCCACTTGAGTGGCTTCAGACAATGGCAATGGGGCACCAGTTGTGAATCCATTTGTTCCTGTACCTGCCAGACAATGGATGCCCCCAGGTTCACCGACGCTATGTAGCTGCAGAGAGCAAGTAGAAACAGGGAAATCTTCCCAAGACTCTCGCTGCAGGCTGGAGTGCCATCTCACAAGGAAACAAGGAGAGTCAATCCCTTGGCCCTTGGAATGCTTTCTTCTACTCGGAGGTGACAACTTCTGCCAAATACTGTGGCTTTTTCAATCCACCCCATCATTTGCAAAGAATTGGACAAAAAAACAGACATTTTTTTTAAAAAAGACAGAAATAATCATTTGTTTCTACTGACCCTTTGGAGATAGCCTTTATATAAAACCTATAGTTTGTATACAAAATGGACTTTGGTCTAAGGTGTATTTCAATTTACTTCAATAAAATATCAATAACCCAAACATCATGATTATTTCCGCTCATTGAGTTCAAGGCTGGAACAACTTGGTACGGGTAAATGGGAACATATTATACTTTGGCACCCCAACCTTAATAGTCACAGATGAGCAGCCACTTGTTAGAAGGAGAAACCACTTCTACAAAGTACAGAAAAGATAGTACATTCTAGAATTCTAACATAGCCAGGAATGGAACTTCCTGGGACTTAATCCACCTTCTTCTCTGTGAAGTCACGCTCCTTCCTGCTTAATTATTAAAAAAAAAAAAAAAAGGAAAACAGATATTCATTTGCATTACTACAGTAAATAGCAAATATCTGGTATGACCCAGAATTAATAAAGCCCATTATAAAAATCTGTCATTATTGATAGTCACACCATGTAAAGGCATATATATGGGACCAAGCTGATAATTTTGCAGATAAGTAAAGGCTTAAGATTAGATTCCTCGAGTTGGAAAAAAAAAAAAAAAAAGTCTAATTGATTGACATAGAAATAAACATATAATAAATATTTTAGAAAGACAAAATAAAAGCAAGAGTTTTCTTAAAGTTGATTTAATCCAAGCAGGAAATGGCATTGGAAACAAGAAAACCAAAGACAGATGTAAGGAGATGACTGAGTTTGAAAGCCAGTCCTGTATTTCACTGCTTGATGCCATCTGGTTTAGCTGGCATCCCTGCCAGCCAGAAATTTCAGTGCTTGCAAAGCTGCTTACAAAGCTGCTCCAAGTTGATGTGTGGTGTGTTTACTTTTAAACAGTGGCTGCCTTCTTTGACTGGTTTTAAAAATAGGCAAATATTCTAAAAGCAGAATGATGAATCACAGGATTGGGCCAAAAAGAAAGAAGGAAAATGACTCAGGCAGACTAGTAGCACAGCTGTTCCACAAACATTTGGCCAAATCGTTGTAAAACATTTTGACAGTGATATCAGATCGGAGTTCCTAAGAGCAGTTAAGTTTGTTTTGACAATTCCAGAAGCACAAAGTAAATTGTACAGTAGCTATGCAAGACACCCCCTTGAAAAATCTGGCTTTTTTGAAAAAAGGAGAGTAGTTGCTAGATATGTTCATAATGTGATAAAAATCAGAATGCAAGTACTTTTTTGTTAAAATGTATTTATCAATCAAATATTTATTAAATGTCTATTACATTCAAGGCAGGGACTGAGGTTCTATGCCAAACTGGCAAATCACTTTACCACATTTTTTAATGCATTAAGAAAATAATTCATAGGCTTCCTTTCCAAAATGGCACTGTGGGCTTGATGGACCAAGAAAAATGTATCCTCAGGAATTTGTTAAAGGACGAAAGATAAAGGAAAGAATGAAAGAGGAATTTTTTTTTTTTTAATAAGCAGATGTTCACTGCTTGTTTTGCAAACACAATGTGACTAAGTCAATGGTACTTAATATAGAACTTTCTGATTGGTATCCCAACCATTATGACATACCATAGTACATTTTATGATGGGCTTGTCTCAGTGTCTATTTAGCAGCTGTTGGGTTGCTTTGGTGGTTATTCTGTTTCAGATTTCCTTAAATTGTCTGCCCTGTGCTTCTCCATGAATCAGATAAGGGAGGCCCATTGGGTCTGTAATCCAAATCCTCACTGTTATTTAGTAATTATTCAGCCAGAGCTCTCAGATAATGCTACAGCTGGAAGGAACTGGTGGTCATCTGGTCCCAGACTCTCAGAGCAGAGCTGAGGACAAGGGCCCCACGAAAGGAAGAGTCTCGTAAGACTAAAGGGTGTCTCCCCGCCCAGGGCTCTTTTCATGCTGCCCTGTGCTTCTTCACCTTCGGCTTCATGGGTTCCCATGCACTTGTATTTCATGAGCCAGTAAAATTTTCCCCAAAACATTGGGAATCATGCCCTTAGACTGTCCAAATTTTTATTCAGCTAGTGAAGATTCCAAAACAACGACCATGTATCTTTAACATCTCTTTATGACAGAGAACATTTTAACACCAAAATTATAAGACAAATATAATCTTAGAATGCAAGTGTATCCATCATAATGGATAAATTTAGCTTTATAGACAAACACACACACACAACCTCACTGTGCTGTCCTTATTTCTTTTGTTTTACATCAGAGAGGAAAACTTCATCAGAACCAGACCAGGTCTGAGAACCAACATTTGAGAACAACTGCTCTAGACAACATCTTGACTGGACTTTAGAGTCAACTCTCTCCCCCTCCCACTGTGCCCTCCATCCTAAATATTGTACAACTGGGTCTACGCTGGGAAACTCCAAATCCTTGGTAGAATGAGTGTCGGTTTCCACACAGAGAAGAAGACCTCAGGAGAGGGAGAAGTCATGCTCAGAGAACATCCCCAAACCTCACTCCACTCCCCAACCAGGAACTTGGAGAGGCAGCTGGCCCAGAATCCGTTCAACCCGTCTACACTTCCGGCAGTCGAAGCCGGCTTCGTGGGAATGCACCTGCGCAGTCGCAGGAGCTTTTCTCCGAGGCGGGCCCGCGCTTGGTTTAATGATCCGGGTACACTGTCTTGAAATTCTTAATAATTTTTGAAGAGCCCCAGAATGTTTGCACTGTGACACATTATGGTCCTGCCTCCAGGACAACCCCTGAGTGGTGGTCTCCTGGAGACTGTCCTTCAGGGCACCAGGGGCAAGCTGACACTTAAGCGGCAAGTGAGTTGGGGCAGTGGCTGCACTGCAGAGGCTCAGAGGAAAAACCTTTCCTGGTGACTGTTTGCCTGTGAAGGCTCCTAACCACTAAGGACACAGCAGGTTGGTGCCATTTGGTAGGATGGATAAACCTGCCTTTGAATCTCTGGGTTGACCAGTTTTTAATTGGTGAATGTGGACAATCAACATAACCTCTTTGAGACTCAGTTTTCTCCTCTGCAAAATGGACGTCATATTCCCCGTCTCAGAAACTTATTAGTAAAGGAATGCATATGTCAACCATTTCGCCTAAAGCCTGGCACCTAGGAAATAATCAGTAGTAATAATGAATGCTTAATATAATCGAGTTTAAATTCCTTTTCACCAGAAACTCAATCAAAGTGGTAATGGGGAGGCAAGGCACGTGTGTGTGTGTGTGTGTGTGTGTGTGTGTGTGCCCGCATGCGCATATGTGAGTATGTGTTTAATGATGGGGGTTAAGGGTATCTTCATCATCCGAATAATCCAAAGAGAACAGGTAGGGTCAAGATCCTGACTCTAATTACTGAGTTCTCCCCAGGCCAAGTTAAGGGAGATTTCCCTGGTGTGGCCATAACCTCAGCTCTCTTCATTTAAGTCTGAATTTTAAAAGCGTTTCTCTTTTGCTTCCTTATCAAAGCACTTTCTATCTAAAATATTATTCTAAAAAATTTTTTTAACTTACACATGAAAGGTCTTTGAGTACTTTCCCTTTAAATCTAAATCAAGATTCACATTTTATTTTTAGAAATAAAATAAGTGACATAAGTTTGCAAATCACATTACCAATATATCAAAAAACTATTTTAAACTTTCTGGATACCTTGGTTCTTGTTAGAGCATAATATCATTTTGAAACACATCAAAAGCTTTTTTAAACTTTGCTTTCTGCTTGTTAAACATTAGAGATGCGAATCTAATACACATTGAATTTTCAGGGACCATAAAATTAAAACTATAGATATGGATATGGATAAAGGTAGAGCTTTCGTATGATGCCTAGCAGATTGTCAATTGTTTATAATTAATAAAAATCACCATGTTACCTTAACCAGCACCTAAAACAGTCAGGCAAACAAGATCATACATCAAATAGACTGAATGATTTTCTCTGCATGGAGAGACCTGATTCAGTTTAAAGACAGATTTTATGTTTCTTTGAAACACTCATCTAGTCACTATTATTGTAGCTATCATTTTGTGAATCTTATTGATTTATCCTTTTGTAAGAATATTTTGACTTATTTAGCTTAAAAGCATACTCCCTCACCCAGAAACATCTGTTTCAAGATGAACTCGTTGGAAGTATAATTATTTGTCAGACACCACTAAATAAAATTTACCTCTCCCTTTCTTCTTTCCTACTCTATGAAAACATATCAGAACTAACTTTCCTCCATCATTTCCCAGGACCATTGGGGAGGCTATCTGCTGACAGGAACAATCATTCTTTTCTCTTATTACTTGGATCCTACCTCCAAATGGGCAATAAAGTAAAAACAGCCCCAAGGGCCTGGCTTTGAATCCCTTCCCATTATTTATTAACTGCTTGATTAGAGGCAAGTTATTTAACCTCCCTTAGCCAATGTTTCCACATCTGTAAATTGGGTATAATAACATCTTCCTGCAGAGTTGTCACCTATACTAAATTGATGAGATAGTACAAGTAAAAGCACCTAAGGACTCCATAAGGATTCATTTCCTTTTTGACCTTTCTTTACAGCCTTAAGCAACAGATTCCAACCAATAAATCCAGTTGTATCTCAAAGAATCTTCACCCGATATCAGAATAACAAACTCAAAGGGGTTATAGATACTGTATTATTGATTTTATAGTTAAGTTCTACTGTGGTTCTCAACTCTGTGCTCTGTAAAGGATGTAAATATAGCAGACCCCCCCCCACTCCCACCCCACTCTTGAGTGGTTTTCAACTTATTGTTATCAGTACATGCTGAGGCAGCCCTAAAGGTAGGGTCAGAGTTGGGACAGAATGCGACCTGGGAGAGTTCAAAGAGGCTCACCCAGCCTATGTCCCCAAATGCCATCCTTACCAAGTTGGCTGGTAGAATTCCAGTGGGAACTTTATCCCTAGACCTCCTACTGATACACAAAAATACACCCTGAGAGAGATAAAAAGGTAAACCTCGACACTTACTGCTTAGTGTGAATGAGGTTTTCCAGAGTCTTTCCCAAAAGCAAGGATTGAGACTGTGAAGAGAAGAGAGTACGGAAACTTTGGGGCCCTGAAGAGGGAGAGAGAAGTAACACCAAAAGGTACCAGAGGGAGAAAAAAGTTGAAGGAAGGGGACAATGACAAGAGACATTTCACCTGCATCACAATTTTGCTGAGAGCCAGTTTTGCACATGTATGCAGAAAGACATTCACACGATACCCAGTTAAACTAGATTCAAGGATAGCTACTTCAGCTACTCCACATAATTCCCACTGCCACACAAAACACCAGATGTGTGAGGACAAAATAGTATTACTTAAGCAGGGTGGGTCTTTAGTTTTTTTAAACTAAAGGTCTTATGATTAATTCATGCCCAGATATGAAAAATTCTAATAGCTTGAAAAAAAATTTTTTAAACAAATTGTTGAAAGCTACCAGCTAGGGCTGATACCAGTATCCTTGATTCTAAATAACAACCAAAAAAATTTTTTTAAAAAGCCAAGGTCTAGATTTACACAAGAATGTGCCAGATATTGGCTCTGCTGAAGATAAAGAAAATTCTCAAGTAATTAACATCAAATCCTCACGTCTGTCTAACTCTAAATTCTATCTAAATGGAGAAGGGCCAGTGAGTCTCTAATAACCCAAGAAGTGGGATTCCTATTTCTCTTCTGCACATTTTCTATTGAGAAAACTAACTTCATGACGGTCCCAATTTAGAAAGTCACCTCTTTGGAATTCCCAGTTTGGAGGTAATACCAGTCATATCATAGTTTATTAAAGACAAGCATTGCTGGGAATTTCCTGGAGGTCCAGTGGTTAGGGACTCCATGCTTTCACTGCCGAGAACCCGGGTTTGATCCCTCGTTGGGGAACTAAGATCCCAAGATACCGCAAGCCTCTCGGTGCAGCCAAAAAAATAAATAAATAAAATAAAATATATTCTTAAAAAAAAAAAAAAAAGACAAGCGTTGCTGCCTCTGGGAGTTATGGCTAGCTAAGTGTTACTTAAGGACGGGGTCTAATGGTAGGCTAGAAATGTTGATTGTATTTTAAAAGGCTTTTTTTCCCCCTAACAACTTGCTTCCTTTATTTAAGCCCCTAGAGGTCCCTAGTCTTTTTGAAAACTTCTGGCTCATTCTGCTATCAATGATCAATGATCAATTCCCCATCTCCCAGGTCAGTCTGTCACCAAGTCCTTTCAACCCTTCCTTCCAAATGTACTCTGAATTCAATCATCCCATTCCATTCTCTAATCCAGGCTTTCATCACTTTGTCTGTGTACCATGATAAAAAGCCCCTGGCATTCTCTCATCTCCCCACATTCTAGACTATCCCAATTGAACACTCACCATTTTCATCATATTACTCCCTTGCTCAAGAACTCTTGAAACTCTATTGCTTCTGATCAAATCCAAACTCTTTCACTGAACTTTTAAGATTGACTTGGGAACCCTAGTCTACTGCTATCTAAAATAGACATTCTACCTAAGACTCCAGCACAATGCCCAGCTCAGAGTGGGGCCCAGTAAATGGCAGGAACTCTTCCACAGTTCAGACCTCTGTTCCAGCTGAAGAGAGTTTTAGTATTTCCTGAACAAATTGTGCTCTTCCTGACTTAGGTTTTGCTCACGTTTTCTGTTTGAAGGGAAAAGGAAGAAGAATTGTTAGAAGATGTGTAGCTTCCTTTTCTTATACCTGGCATCCAGAAATGGCACCTTTCCTACACTACCTTTCTATACACTACCCGCCTTCAAGCCCAGGATGACTATCACATCTTCCAAGAAGCTGTTCCCATCTGCTCTGGGTGACAGATTTTTCCCCATAAGAGAGATCATATTGTACTTCTGCCTTATAAAACCCATAGGAGAGATCATATTGTACTTCTCTTTGCACATATCACCAGCCTTTGGCAGAATGCTAGAAATATAGAAACTAAGTAAAGCTCAGCTAACTGATAAGAGCAGAAGCAGAGGTACCCACAATCCACCAACTGGATAATTACTCCCTAAATAATTGCAGCTCAGTTATACTATACACCCTGCCTTGACAAGAAGTAGAAGTGTGAGATGTAGGTGAAACACAAAGCTGCTTCATGGTTTATACTTTCCTTCATTTTCCAGAAGCAATCATCATAAACACAGGGGCTAGCTGAGTCCTTAATTTATGTCAAGCGCTATGCTACATGTTTTATTTATATAGTGTCATTTAATTCTCACAACAACTCTGTGAGTTATTACCATACACATCTTATGAGAAACTGAAGTTCAGCAAAGTTGAGTAACTTACCCAAGATCATACAAACAGTGATGGAAATAGATCTAGAAACCACAGCTCACTGATTCCAAAGCCATATTCCCTTAACCTCTACACTAAATTGTCTCAGATAAATATGCAAAAAAAAAAAAAAAAAAGAAAGAAAAGAAACGGTCCCAACATGACCAGAGGAATAAACACCGTATTAGGCTCGTAAGAAATGAACAAGTCAACATTCACAGGCAAAGACATCTCCTTTTCTCATGGACTCTGCTTACTCCTCAAGAATAAATTCAATAATAAGGAATTACTCCCTAAAAGTTTACCTTAGTTCTCCCATTTATGGTAAAAGTCTAGGATTTTTCCTTTGTTTTCCCCCTAAGTGTATGGTCTATGGGCCACATGCAGTGGAATTCAAAAGGCATGCACAGTGTGTATGATGGCAAGTGTTGCTTGGTGTGACACTCCACACACTCCTTATTCGAGAATTCAGAGGGAGTGGCCCCAGATATCTGCAAGGCATCTTTCTGTGCACTTGTAAGCTCAGGTGCATGGGAAAATACAGATTGCTGGGCTTCAGTCCGAGCCTACTGCAGGAGGAGTGGGGCCATGGAACATATGTTTTTGATGAGTGCTCTCGGGTGATTATTTTAAGAAAGACAGAGAAACACAGAACCCCAGCTCCTGTCTTGGATTCTCTAGTTAGGTGCCCTTTCGAGAGATATGGGGACACATTGATCATTTTACAAAATTTAATTTTAGAAGGTTCTTCATAAGCCTTCAGGAGCATCTTTCTGTAGAACTAGAAGTCAGGAATTACTTGAAATAAATGACAACCCTTATTTGAAGCTACTGTATCAAAAACTGTGAATTTCAGAATTGGGCATTCTTGGGACATTTGAAAGAGACTGGAACAAACCAATCTAAAATGACTGATGAAAAACATGCAGGAATTCCCAGTCAGGGGCCAAGAGGGTTCAAAGGATGGTGGCAAATTAATTACAAGTTGTACATCTTGTACTTCAAGGGAGAGTCTATTCATGTAGCCCAAAGAGCAAGATCCACCTCTCCATGGTTCTTTTCTGTACATAAATTAAATTTTGTTAAAATGAATATGAGGGACCAATATGTTTATTTGTGTTGCCCAAAATTATGATATAATAATATTGTTTGAAATAACCAAGCTTTATATACTAAATTTTCTCTGTAACACTGTTGATTGCGACAGGACTTGTCCTGCTCATGTGGGACATGAGCACAAGGAAGAAAATTGTACATCTTCTTTCTCCCTTGGGATTTTGGGTTTACATGTGTCTGTCTTGAGAGCTAGCCACTCAAGCACTGATTATTCCTCAAAATCTTGCATTTATGAAATGCGTAAAAACAGAAGGAGCTTTTCTTTTTTGTTTTGTTTTTAATTACAGACTCTATTTTTTAGTGCAGTTTTAGGTTTACAGATAAATTGAGCAGAAAGTACAGAGAGTTCTTACATACTCTCTTTCCCTACAAACATAGCTTCCTTTTCTTCCTAGAGATGCATGATGGGATAATGAAGAGTTCAGTCTAGGACAGTCCAGTCTAGGAACCTGAGTTTAAATCATAACTCTGTTACTCACTAACAGTGTGGTCTCTGGACCTTGATCTCTGTCTCTGCAAATTGGAAATACTAATGCCTACATTGCATGGTTATTTTAAAGATCAGAAATAATATAAGTGAAGATCTAATGCAAAGACAAATGCAATTAATGGTAGTTGTCATTTCTTAGTTGAGACGGATTGGTTTGCCTTTTGGGAGGTTTCCCCTTCATCATTGTCTTGCAGGGCAACCTTGATTGGGAATATAATATAACAGTGGCCATGGGAAGAGTGTTGGAAGAAAAGATGATGAAGAGTCAAGGCTTCACCTCTTCCTACTCTAGAACGAATTCTCCACTGGGGGCTGCATAGTCCAGGAACCCCAGGGCAGAGGTGTCACCACCATAATCACTTGGTATAGTAAAGTCTAAATGGGTTGTGTAGTGTCAGGCTTCACAGAGCCCAGATCCTTACTTTGCATTATTTTGGGGCGGAAACTGTCCCTTTTCAATCATTACTTCTTAAAGCATTCCTTCCTACAGTACAGGAGCATTGTAGGAGGGAAGGATGGAAGGAAGGAAGGGAGGGAGGGAGTGAGGGAGGGAGGGAAGAAAGGGAAGGAAGGAGGGAGTGAGGGAGGGAGGGAGGGAAGGAAGGAAGGAGGGAATCAATCCTCAGAAGATGCAAGGTTTAAATGATAATGTTGTTTAAGCATATGACTATGTGATTTTAACAGATGACATTAGACTGAAAGCAAAAGATGACACCAGTGGAAGAGATCCAAGCCTTCCCTTCCTCACTGCTGTGACCTCACACCACCTGAGGTCCCCTGTCAGAGACGGTGGAACTGAGTATGTGTGTTAAGAGGTCACTGAAGGAAGCCATGACAAAGGGCTCTAAGTATGGCAGCCTCACCTTAGACCATACTATTTCAAGAAGGTCCGCCTCACCTGTCCCATTCATCACTCCCGCTGAAGTCTGTTTATTTAGCCGGAAGTGTGGGAGCACCAGTGAGAAACCAGCATTTGGAACTTAGGCTTCAGGAAATGCTGCTGGAACCGGGACAGTGATATTTTTATATTACCTAGCCAACTGCCAGCTCTTAATAAACATTTCCTCATGCAGTTTTAACAATGACATAATTTGTTCTCATTAGAAATTGTTATAGCTCCATGAATTTTAAAATAAAAGAAAACTAAAATGGAAAAAGTAAAAAAATAAGAAGAGGGACTTCCCTGGTGGTCCAGTGGGTAAGACTCCGTGCTCCCAATGCAGGGGGCCCGGGTTTGATCCCTGGTGGGGGACCTAGATCCCGCATGCATGCTGCAACTAAGAAGTCCGCATGCTGCAACTAAAAATCCTCATGCCGCAAGGAGGGTCCCGCATGCCGCAACTAAGACCCGGCACAGCCTAAATAAATAAATACTTTTTAAAAAAAGAAGAAGAAGAAATGTGCTCAAACAACCAAAGGTTTGGAGATGGAAGCATCACCAGAGGCATTTCTGGAAGCCACTCTCCAACGATGCATGATGAAGAATCACGCTCCCCATCATTGGGTCATGCCAGGCATGCATTTTTTTTTTTGGCCGCACAACCTGCAGGATCTTAGTTCCCCGACCAGGGATCGAACCCGCGCCCCCTGCAGTGGAAGCTCGGAGTCCTGACCACTGGACCGCCAGGGAAGTCCCCAGGCATGCATTTTTAAATGTCCTTTGTGGAACTAGAAAAAATGATGGTAAGAAGGCGGCAGGCAGGGGAGGCAACCCTTTCCCTCAAAGCAGAGCATACCTGAGGCATTATCGAGGCTGAAGGCAATGCGTACTGGCTTATCCGCAGGTACCCTGGCTGTGCTGATCATGTGGGCACCTGAGCCTTGGCCTTCCTCCTGGTCTTCCAGCTGTAAGGACAAGAGAGAGCCATTGTCACTTTACCCAACATTATCCCTCGAATACTCAGAGGCCTTTGGAACTTAGAGGGGAAAGTTAGTAAGCACTGCTTTCTTATTTTAAAGATATTCCTAGCTCCTAGCTTTCTTTCCCTACACCTGCCCCATTTATAATTCTTTTTCTGGCTTATAAAAAAATGTGCTTTGGAAATATATCTAGAACGAAATATAAAAGATGGGGCAAAATCTCCACCCACCTCACATTTTTAGTATCCCTTACACTGACCAGTCCAACCCTGGCCCTTTGAGGTCTTATATAGTATTTTATTTTTAATTGAGGGGGATAAAGAAGTCTTAATAAGGCATCAGACATCTTTTCACACTCAAAAGCCTAAATTGGATCTGAATTATTGATCTGGGAGTGGTAACAAATAACTATCATGGAATTATTTCAAGAATACCAAAGACTATTTTAAAATATCCCCCAGTTATATTATGAATAGTATGTGCTTTAAATATCTGATTAACTACCTGTTAATCTACCAAATATTTCTAAGGTTGTGTGATATGAGCAAAAGACACATCCTAAAAACATCCTATTGATGATCTACATCACCTACTAAATTACCATTTAATAAACTAAGATAAAATGAATGGAAAAGCATGCTACAGATAATATGGGTTGGGGTGTGTGAAAATACATGAATATTTCTTTGTATAATAATTTAACCAAGATATTTGATAATTTTTGTTCAATGGGACTAGGAAAAGATATTATTATAAACACAAGATATCTTTGTCATTTAAATCCATATATTTAACTTTTCTATTTTTAGTCATGCTTCCCCCTAAGCCCTCTACTTTCCTTCTCATGGAGACAGTAAACCAAAAACTCTGAATGACATTTTAAAGAAAATGTCTCTAAAAATGGCAAAATATAAATCATCTCTTTAACCATCCTTAGCGAGATTCTGGGAACTGCTTTAGCAGGACATTTTCTCACAGCAAGGTTTCTGATTCTTTCCCATAACTTTTCTCTATCTAAAAATAGTGTCTAGAACACTGAATTTTGTTTTTACAATTATTTATAGAGCCAAAGCGAATGCATACATATATATATATATATATATATTTAGACATACATACATATGGAATCATCTTATCACCAGTATATGGAAAAAGAACATGCTTATATTAAACACCTAGTATAGCTTTGGAGAAAAACCAGCAACTGTTCATCACCCAGTTAGAATCATATTTGGCCCATTCATTTAACACTACAAGTAGCAATGAACCATAAAGCACTCCAAGTCATGTCATTCTAAGTTAGAAAAAAAGTATTAATGTGAAACATTCGACTCAAGAAAAGGGTAATATAAAATCACTGTTACTTGACTCAAAATTTGCTTTATCTTAGCTCTGACATACATTTCTGTGTAGTCTCGTCTGCTTAGAATCAACCATCTCGTTAGCCACCTGTTCCTAGGGAATAGAACAGACTGTCTCAAATTTAACAAAACAGACAATAAAAAACCCCTTAAAGTTGTAGCCAAAAGAAAAAACTCTTATTGTTACGCCCTGTACCATCACCAAACCATTTTATCGTAACATCTGAGGATGAAAAGCTTCACTCCTCTTTTGGCTAAATCTCCCAATGCTCTCCTGCACCAGGAAATAAACCACAAGAGGCGGAAATTTGCCTCCTGGGATTTTGTAAATAGATCTCTGGCAGGGTTTCCAGCCACGGGAAATGGAATTGATCAACACAGCTAATTAGAGTCCCTCCCCTCCACACAACAGAGAACATCTGTCTGCCTCCCAAAGGATGGCGGCGGCAAAGTTGGGTGGATTTTGAGTTCCACACGGTGTCAGCCACAAGAGCCCCTGAACCAACTTGCCTTTTCATCACACCGCCGGGGGAAATGGGCCACTGATTCCTCCTCTCGGCGGTAGCAGAGCTTTGGTTAAGTTGCTGGTGCTCTGAGCGTTTAGTTGGGTTTTCACACCTGTCGCCTTACCTCACTTAGTTGAGTGTCTGCACTTGTGTAATCCAGGGCCAGCCACTGCCTTGGCCGGTCGTTGCCTTTGTGGAGCACAGACCTAGTGGCAGAGCCGGCTGCACCTGCCGCATAGCAGCCGCTGACAATCTGAGGAGCAGTGACAGCTGGGAGGGCGGCTCGCTGCTACCTGCTGTCCCCAGACCCCGGCGTCCCACGGGGCCTCCCTGTTCCGCTTCCCTCCACGACCCCTCTCTCCTTTCCTTGTCTCTCCAACAGCCAGGATGTTGTCATGCTTCTAGAAAAAGCAAGAGCAAAAGAAATCCCTCCTCCTGTCAGAGGCATTGATAAACAGCAAGTTGTGGAGAGTCCAAATGTTTTAATTCATTAGTCCTGGCAAACCTAAAATACAAACAGACTTGCTTCACAAGACAGGAATGTCTTCAGCGTGACCCAATCGGTGTCTGTGTCTATTCCAGCAAACTGGCAAAGATAGCATGACTCCAGTCAGCAAAAATGTCGGCCGCTCCAGTCAGCTCCCCGGGACCCAGCCAACTTGGACAGGCCACAAGCCGACTCTCAGATGATGGCAGCGATGATTCGGCTTAAGAACGTGAGGTCTGAGGTTGAGCTGCTGTTGGGCTTGGTGACTTGATCCCATCTACGATGCAACCGACCGCAGACCGAGTCAATGGTAAACAGGAAGGGAAAGCTCAAACTGTTCAAACTTTTTAATAGCTATCAACCTGAAGATGGGTAGTACTTTAAAAGAGTTGGATGGTGATGTTGAGGTTAAATAATTAAAGATAAACAAGTATCCAGAGAATGCACAGACTGGGAGAAAATCTTTGCAAAATACATACCAGGTAAAGGATGGGTATCCAAGATATAAAAAGAACTCAAAACTCAACAGGGTTTCCCTGGTGGCGCAGTGGTTGAGAATCTGCCTGCCAATGCAGAGGACACGGGTTCGAGCCCTGGTCTGGGAAGATCCCACATGCCGCGGAGCAACTGGGCCCGTGAGCCACAACTACTGAGCCTGCGCGTCTGGAGCCTGTGCTCCGCAATAAGAGAGGCCGCGACAGTGAGAGGCCCGCGCACCGCGATGAAGAGTGGCCCCAGCTTGCCGCAACTAGAGAAAGCCCTCGCACGAAACGAAGACCCAACAAGCCAAAAATAAATAAATAAATAATCCTTCCCCCCCAAAAAAAACAATTACGTTACGTTTATAGATTAAAAAGACAAACAAACAAAAAACTCAACAGTAGGAAAACAACCCAATTTAAAAATGGGCAAAAGATATGAACAGACACGTCACAAAAGAAGATATAGAGATGGGAAATAATCATATGAAAAGATGCTGAGCACCATACGTCATTAGGAAATTGCAAATTAAAACAACATTGAGATTCCACTACACCCCTCTGAGAATGGCCAAAATCCAAAACACTAACAACACCAAATCCTGGTGAGAGTGAAAAATGGTGTGGCCACTTTGGAAGACAGTTTGGCAGCTTCCTACAAAACTAAACATGTACTTACCATTAGGATCCAGCCATCACACTCCTTGGTATTTACCCAAAGGAACTAAAAACTTATGCCCACACAAAGACTTACACACAAATGTTTATAGCAGCTTTATTCATGATTGCCAAAACTTGGAGGCCAACAAGAGGTCCTTTCATAGGTGAACGGATAAACAAACTGTGGTACATCCAGACAATGAAATATTATTCGATAATAAAAAGAAATGAGCTATCAAGCCACAAAATACATGGAGGAAACTTACATGTATATTATGAAGTGAAAGAAGCCCATCTGAAAGGCTACATATTGTATGATTCCAACTATACAACATTCTGGAAAAGGCACAATTATGGAGACAGGAAAAAGATCAGTAGTTGCCAGGAGTTTAAAGAGAGGGAGAGAGGGATGGAGAGGGCGAGAGAGATGAATAGGGAGCATAGGATTTTTAGGGCAGTGAAACTATTCTGTGTGACACTATAATGGTGAATATATGTCATATGTTTGTCAAAACCCATAAAATGTACAACACCAAGAGTTATAAACTACAGACTTTAGTTAATAAGACTGTGTCTATATTGACTCATCAATTGTAACAAATGTACCACGCTAATGCAAGATGTTAATAATTGGGGAAATTGGGGAGGAGAAGTGTGGGGGAGGGGATAGAAGGGAACTCTGTGCTTTTCACTCATTTTTTTTTTTTCTGTAAACCTTAAACTGCTCAAAAAATGTTAAATAAGTAAAAGGATTAAGCAGGTTTCCTTGGTCTAATGAATAAAAGGCTAATTTGTCATGCTATCCACAGTAATAAGGGGCATAGATTCAGATGATTAAAAACATTCACATATAAACCTATTTGCATTTCTGACTGCAAATCTTTCCAGGAATTATTATTACTGTTTGACGTTATTTTATGGATAATAATATCATCTTACGTATTGCATTAAAATTGATCAAAAAGCCTCTTTTTTTAAATAAATTTATTTATTTTTAATTATTTATTTTTGGCTGCTTTGGGTCTTCGTTGCTGAGCACAGGCTTTCTGTAGTTGCGGCGAGCGGGGGCTACTCTTCGTTGGGGTGCGGGGGCTTCTCATTGTGGTGGCTTCTTTTGTTGTGGAGCACAGGCTCTAGGTGCTCGGGCTTCAGTATTTGTGGCTTGTGGGCTCAGTTGCTCCGCGGCATGTGGAACCTTCCCGGACCAGAGCTCAAACCTGTGTCTGCTGCATTGGCAGGAGAATTCTTAACCACTGCGCCACCAGGGAAGCCCCAGAAAGAGTCTTATTCAAAAGAGTTTATCTTCATCTTCCCAATAATCCTATGAAATAAACATGGCCAATACTGTCATCCCTATTTAACAGATGAGCAAACTGAGACTCAAACAATTTAAGTAAACAGTTCAAGGATAAATGATCATTATGGAATAATGACCCAGATAAGATCCAGGTTTTCCAAATTTTAGTTCGTGCTATTTCTACTATACCAGGATGCACTGTGTATGAAATATCAAATTAAGTTGTTTCATTATCGATGTCTGACACTCAACTTTTGGAGTGAAGGAGACAAAGGTATAACTTTCTTCATCATCTGTTAGCATCCAGGTTCATCCGACACCAGCCATCTTTACCATGACACCTAAATTCAACCTCAAGGAAACCGAAGTTGTGGATCTTGTGTGTGTTGATGGGGAAGTGGATACCAATTCTGCACTGGCTCCCAAATCAGCCCACGGGTGTGTCTTCAGAAAAGCTGGTGGTGACAAGGACATTGCCAAGGAAATAAGTAAGTGGAAGCATCTGGATTCCAGTGAAACTGACCCTTCAGAATGGAAAGGCCCAGAATGAGGTAGCACCTTCCTCTTCTGCCCTGATCATCAAAGCCCTTGGCGAACCAACCAGAGATAGAACACGGCAGTTATACATTAAATACAATGGAAATATCACCTCTTATGATATTGTCAAAAGCACCTGACAGATGCAGCATAGATCTTTATCCAGAGAATTCTCCAGCACCTTTACAGCAATCCTGGGGACCACCCATTGTGTGGGCTGCAATGTCAGTGGCTGCATCCTCATGACATCAACAGTGGTATGGTGATGCCAGTTGGTAAAGAGATACAAAGGAAAAGATGTCATTAAAGGATAATATGACAACAACAACAAGAAAGGAACAAAAAGAATACATCTAAATAGTCTAAATGTGCTCTGTCCAAGCCTGATCACGTAAATTCAAGGCTTTAATAATAATATTCACCAGTTCTTCTGTTCCCATGGGAGCAGTGATGTATTTCTTGGCTCTTTATCTAAACACTTCCAAGAGGGTAACAAATCTGAAACTCAAGTGAAATCCCTTCCCACAACTGTAACCCAAAATAACTACATGGTATTTTAAGAATTCAGTAGAATTATACTAATTCAATCCAGAAAGGATAGTGTGTGTACATCAAAATATTAACAGATTAACAGTATGTCTCTGGATAGAAGCAATATGTAAAATTTTTATTTTCTCCTTTTCAACAGTAAATGGATTTTTACTGTTACATGGAAAGTTATTTTTAATGGAATTCAAGGAGCTTTTCAAATGATGAACCCTTGACTTGTTTCTGAATTATGGTCTATAATGCACACAGCAGCTCATGGTACAGACTGTCATCACAATTAATGTGATCTCAATTTCTTGATACAATTCAATAAGCATCTTGGGAAGACTTGGTATGTGCCAGTCTAGCATTTCCCAAATTTGCCTCATTGTGGGTTCATGCCTTTTAAAAATACCTATTCCCAGGCTCTGCCATGGGGGTGACTCAGTAGGGCTGGGGTAGGTCCAGGGTTTTATAAATTTAAGCAAGAAGTGCTAATATTTTTGTACAGCATTTAGAGAATGGTTTGAAAGACGTTTTCATCAACACTTTATAGTTAGCTCTCCACTGCTGTGTGACATATGTAGCCTATAATCTCCAAAAGAAATGTTTCACGATGGTGAAGTAATTAATCTTCCCTTATAACCATCAGTCAGCAGTTTTTTTCTGTAAAGGATCAGATACTAAATGTTTTACACTGAATGGGTTCTTACAATCTCTGTCAGAACTACTCATCTCTGCCATTGTAGCACAAAAACAGCCACAGACGAGATGTATTTGAATGGAGGGGCTCCAACTTTATTTACAAAAACAGGAAACAAATGGACATGTCTGTGTTCCAATAAAACTTTATTTACAAAAACAGACAGCAGCCTGGATTTGGTCCACAGCCATAGTCTACCAGCTCCTATCTCACCTCACCACAGTCTGAAGCTCCAGTGGACATAGCTCTCCCAGAGGGGCAGGGCAGAGTCTCCTTGGAGAAAATTAACTTTTCATTTCTTGCCACTCTCAGTTGCCTCTCTTCTATTCATCCCTCCCAACTCCATCCCCACAGAAAAACTCTTGTATGTCAGAATTTTCTTCATAACAGCCCCAAAGTTCTTCCTTTCTTTCTTTTAACATCTTTATTGGAGTATAATTGCTTTACAATGGTGTGTTAGTTTCTGCTTTATAACAAAGTGAATCAGCTATACATATACATACATCCCCATATCTCCTCCCTCTTGTGTCTCCCTCCCACCCTCCCTATCCCACCCCACTAGGTGGTCACAAAGCACCGAGCTGATCTCCCTGTGCTATGCGGCTGCTTCCCACTAGCTATCGATTTTACATTTGGTAGTGTATATATGTCCACGCCACTCTCTCACTTCATCCCAGCTTCCCATTCCCCCACTGTGTCCTCAAGTCCATTCTCTACATCTGTGTCTTTATTCTCGCCCTGCCACTAGGTTCATCAGTACCGTTTTTTTAGATTCCATATATGTGCGTTGGCATCTGGTACTTGTTTTTCTCTTTCTGACTTACTTCACTCTGTATGACAGTCTCTAGGTCCATCCACCTCATTACAAATAACTCAAATTCGTTTCTTTTTATGGCTGAGTAATATTCCATTGTATATATGTGCCACATCTTCTTTATCCATTCATCTGTCGATGGACACTTAGGTTGCTTCCAGGTCCTGGCTATTGTAAATAGAGCTGCAATGAACATTGTGGTACATGTCTCTTTTTGATTTATGGTTTTCCCAAAGTTCTTCCTTAACCCTGCTGTTCTATAAAGCACTGATACATCTGTTTGAAACAAACACAGGGGAATAAATACTTCAATAAGCAAGTAAGTACAAGGATTTAGCATGTTTCCTTGGTCTAAAGAGAGGAAGGCAAACTTTTATGAGATGCACCACAATAAAGCTGTATAGATTCAGGCGATGAGATTCTTCCCTTGGTTCACGGGACTGAGAGTGGAAGGGCGGGAAAGCGTTGTGAGGACCTGTTGTGTGCTGTGAGATGGTCTCATGCTACTGTTCTTTTGGGTGGTCTCTTCCTCTCCTCCTGACCCCAGTCAGGCCTCAGCTAAGATTTCCCACGGTCCCAAAGAAGTCTCTTTGCAATCCTTACTTCCAGTGATGTTGCCATTCCTTCCCAAACCTCCTTGTCAGGGTAATACAGTGAAAGATCACAAAGCGAGGATTGAAGCTCCAAAGCAAAAACAAGGTAGCCCTCCTCCGAGAACTTCTGATCATACACTGCCACAGCCTTTCATTTTAAAGGTGACCGGGAGCCACTTTCGTAGTCCAAGTTCACTTCAGCCTTAAGATAGCAGAGTGACCAACTTTCTATCAGTTTTGCCCTAAAGCTCAAGAGAGGTGTGAGTAGGATTAGAAGCTTTAAACCACTCGAAGAGTTCTATTTCCTGGGCTTGGTGTTTTTCTTGTTGAAAGAGACAGAACACTGTGAGGTACTGGCTCTGTCTCTTGCTGGTGTGGGACTTTCATAAAGTTACTCAACTAATATGTCTCAATTTCCACAAGTATGAGGAATAATTTTAGTATCTCTTATAGGTGGTTTTGATGATTAAAAGACAGTATAGGGCTTCCCTGGTGGCGCAGTGGTTGAGAATCTGCCTGCCAATGCAGGGGACACAGGTTCGAGCCCTGGTCTGGGAGGATCCCACATGCCTAGGAGCAACTAGGCCCTTGAGCCACAACTACTGAGCCTGCGCGTCTGGAGCCTGTGCTCCACAACAAAAGAGGCCGCCATAGTGAGAGGCCCGCGCACCGCGATGAGGAGTGGCCCCCGCTTGCCGCAACTAGAGAAAGCCCTCACACAGAAACGAGGACCCAACACAGCCAAAAATAAATAAATAATAAATAAATAAATTTTAAAAATTAAATTAAATTTAATTTAATTTAATTTTAAAAAAAGGCAGTATAAGTATAGTACTTACAACAATGCCAGAAAGACAATAAGCACTATGTAAGTAGAAATTATGAATTCATGGGGGCAAAAAACATAGGGAAAACCACACCCAACAGTATTAGAAGAGTTAGAAGATCTAGGTTTGAATTATGATTCTGCCTTCAAAAGCTGTGTGAGTTTAGAACAGACACTTTACATCTCTGGGACCTGTTTTTTCATCTATACCAGTGGTCTGCAAACTTTTGCTGTAAAGGGCCAGAGGGTAAGTATTTTAGACTTAGGAAGCTGTACAATCTCTGTGGCATTTCCAGTGGACCCTCCGTATATCCGGGTTCCACATACGTGGATTCAGATGCAGAACAAGGAGATACAGAACCCGTGGATACAGATGCTGTACCACACTATTCTGTATAAGGGACTAAAGCATCCATGGATTTGGGTATGGGGGGGGCGGTCCTAGAACAAATCCACTGCTGAGGGATAAGACTATACTCATCTCTGCCATTTCTATTGTGGAAAGCAGCAATAGACAATATATAAATGGATGGATGGATGCCAATAAAACTTCATTTACAAAAATAGAAAATAAATGGGCACATCTGTATTCCAGTAAAGTTGTATTTATAGACACTGAAATTAGAATTTCACACAATTTCCAAATGTCACCAAATATTATTCTTATTAATATTTGTCAATGGTTTAAAAATTAAAAAAGCATTCTTAGCTCATGGACCACACCAAAACAGGTAGTGGGCCAGATCTGAACCAAGGTCCATAGTTTTCAGACCCTTAACCTATAGAATTCGCCAACAAGCAAGCAAAGGAAAAGTTAAGGTTTCCCAAATTGGAATAATATAGTGTGTGTGCGTGTAGCCATTGTTTTGCCTTTCAACCTTATGTAGAATTTGAAATGGTTTTATATTATAAGCCTATCATATATAGTTGATTAGATTTGACCTACATGTTCCTATTTCTAAAATAACTTAGACCTCAGGCTCTTGGAGAGAGAATGAAATTTCCTTTAATATTCTTGACTATGAGAAATCATATTTATCTTATATATCAACATTTGCATCTTTCCCAAGAATACAATCTGGAAGGATTACTAAACCCAAGTTTTAAAACTTGTCACTATAGTACAGATAGATTTATTTTATTGTTTTCATGTTATCCTAAGGAAAACATAAATTTATTATCGGTAAAATTCCGATCGTGCACCCCAACAGGTGAGACCACTCCTGTCTTTAACACAACCAAAAACACTGTCATACCAAACAACAACCAGCTCAGCAATAACTCCCCAACATCATCAAACACCAAGACAACATTCAAACCTCCAGTTTTCTCACAAATGTCTTAAATTATTTTGGGGGGTTACCGTTTTTGTTTGTTTTTAGGATTTTTTTTTTTTTTTTTTGCTTTTAATTAATTTTTATTGGAGTATAGTTGCTTTACAATGTTGTCTTAGTTTCTACTGTACAGCAAAATGAATCAGCTATATGTATACATGTATCCCCTCTTTTTTGGATTTCCTTCCCATTTAGGTCAATCAAGCCCCAAACAAGTTTCAAATATATAATTGATTGCTACTCCTCTTATATTTTTAAAAATCTATAGGCACCACCTCCAACTAAGTTTTTGGCAATTTATTTGTTTTAAAAACCATAGAGTTTCCCACAATTGCACCCCCATCATGTCATTTAACATTCTTCCCTGTCCTCTAGATAACCTGTAAATTGACAATGAGATCCAGAAACTTGATCAGGTTCAAGCTTGATTTTTTTTTTTTTTTTTTTTTTTGCAGGACTACTTCATAGGCAGTGAATAATATTCTTAAAAGAAAACAGGGGACTTCCCTGGTGGCACAGTCGTTGAGAATCTGCTTACCAATGCAGGGAACACGGGTTCGATCCCTGGTCCAGGAAGATCCCACAGGCCGCGGAGCAACTAAGCCCGTGCGCCACAACTACTGAGCCTGCGCTCTAGAACCTGTGAGCTGCAATTACTGAAGCCCGCATGCCTAGACCCATGCTCCGCAACAAGAGAAGCCACCGCAATGAGAAAACCGCGCACCACAACGAAGAGTAGCCCCCGCTTGCTGCAGCTAGAGAAAGCCCGCACGCAGCAATGAAGACCTTAGATGATTTTGATAATAATGTTATTTAAGTAAGAACAGCATAAAACTATGTGTAAGCTTCTTACAAAACTTTAATAAAACCAAATTTATAAGGCTCTTATAAAACCAAGTTTACAAATTGAATACAAATAAGCACCAAAGCTAAAATAGAATTTGACCACATTAATTTAACATGACAGAATGCTTTCCTGAAAATAAGCAAGTACACATAGCTTGAACATAGGACTCCTTCTGGAGTGCTGATACATTAGGGTTCCTCCTCTCCACACTGCCACGGGCATGATGACTGGTTCCTTGTGGGACTTTTCTTCTGTGACCTGCTTTGAAACCCATGTTTGAGTGGTACCCATGACATTCTTGGCCTTCATACAACAAGCACACATTTAAGGAAAGCGCTGAACACCTGGGGTCTGTAAACGTTGGCCTCCTTTATTTTTCTAACCACAACTGCTTCATTTGTACCATGTTAACACATGAACACAAGCCTATTAAAATCAAAAGGCCTAAAGCGATGTATCCCAAATGCCTTTCTGACATTTCTTAAATGAGCTTCAATTTTTTTTTTTATTTTTATTTATTGATTGATTGATTACTATGTTGGGTCTTCGTTTCTGTGCTAGGGCTTCTTGTAGTTGCGGCAAGCGGGGGCTACTCTTCATCGCGGTGCGCGGGCCTCTCACTATTGTGGCCTCCTTTTGTTGCGGAGCACAGGCTCCAGACGCGCAGGCTCAGTAGTTGTGGCTCACGGGCCTAGTTGCTCCGTGGCATGTGGGATCTTCCCAGACCAGGGCGCGAACCCGTGTCCCCTGCATTAGCAGGCAGATTCTCAACCACTGCGCCACCAGGGAAGCCCAGCTTCAATTTTAAGGTCACAATTTTACTAAAATTATGAAGGAAACTCATTGAATTATTTCTAAAACTCCCAAATACTGAGCTGCATGATCCATTAAATATGGTGGCTTTGTGCCCTTTTAGTTATGTCTTTACTTCGAAAGCCTTCTGTGCAAGAGAGGACCAAATGCCAGGCAAACCTCCCATGTGAATGAGAGGTAAGAAAAAAGTTTTAGATCTGATTTAGGATTCTTTTAGTTGCAAGAGTCAAAAGCCAATTCAACACTGGCTTGAATAACAAAGAGTATTTACAGGCTCACATCACTAGGAAATCCGGAAGGCTTCTTGTTTCAGAAATGGATTTATTCAAAGGCACAAAGACATCAGGAATCTGTCTTTCTCCACCTCCTGGGTCAGCCGTCTCCTATGTTAACTTCGTTCTCAGATGGAGTGTCCCCATGAGGTAGCTACCAGCTGCCTAAACTTACATCCTCCCAGCTCAAAAGCCCAACAGAAAGAGAATATCCTTTTCCTCAGAACACTTGGTTAGAATAGTCACTGGTCAAGCTTGAGTGCCATGTCCATTGCTGTGGAAAAGGAGTAGAGCACTTGGACAGTGTCATGAGTAGAGAGAGAATAATTCTCCAAATTGATAAATTAATGTTGGGTGTACGAAAAAAAGAGAGAGAGAGAGAGAGAGGGAGGGAGGGAGGAGGGAAGAAAAGAGGAAAAGAAGGAGGGAGGGAAGAAAAGAAAAGGCCACTTAAAAATCCTATGCCCCAGGGCATGGAACCAACCTAAATGTCCATCAACAGATGAATGGATAAACAAGATGTGGCACATATATACAAGGGAATATTACTCAGCCATAAAAAGAAACAAAATTGAGTTATTTGTAGTGAGGTGAATGGACCTAGAGTCTGTCATACAGAGTGAAGTAAGTCAGAAAGAGAAAAACAAATACCGTATGCTAACGCATATATATGGAATCTAAAAAAAAAAAAAAAATGGTACTGATGAACCTAGTTGCAGGGCAGGAATAAAGAGGTAGACATAGAAAATGGACTTGAGGACGTGGGCTGGGAGGGTGAAGCTGGGGCAAAGTGAGAGTAGCATCGACATATATACACTACCGAATGTAAAATAGTCGGCTGGTGGGAAGCAGCAGCATAGCACAGGGAGATCAGCTCGGTGCTTTGTGACGACCTAGAGGGGTGGGATAGGGAGGATGGGAGGGAGGCTCAAGAGAGAGGGGATATGGGGACATGTGTATGCATATGGCTGATTTGCTCTGTTGTGCAACAGAAACTAACACAGTATTGTGAAGCAATTATACTCCGATAAAGATCTATTTTAAAAAGATCCTATGCTAATATCCTCATAAGTAGGATGTGTCAGTGTCCCATGAAAATATTCTAGCTCCAAGATGATGATAAAAAATGACCTTGATGGGGCCAGACACTCAGCTAAGCTCTTTTCATACATATGACACCATTTAATTCTGAAAACACCCCTTTAAAATAGCTACTGTCATTCCTGTTTTATAGAAGAACAAACTGAGATTCAGAAAGGTTTAGTAATTTCTCCAGAGTTCCAGAGCTAATAAAGCATTGGAGCCAATTTGTTTGCCAAAATAAATCTCTTCATCTACAAACCAAAATCTGTTTAAAGCATACAGCTAAAATTGCCTTTGTAAGAGATACCTTTTCCTATTGCCAGACTGGGAGTCTCAAAAAGCGATTTCTTTAGGAAAGAGAAGTGCAAAGTCTCAGGAAATACAAAGAGATTTGTTTATTTTTGTAGTTTAATACCGGTAGGTACAAATCTGATCACCTCATCCAATGAATAAGACCTTGAGTTATTCTTTGTGCAAGGAATTAATATGAAGTCCATACAATTAGCAATCAGAAAAACACGGAATATTAGAATAGAATAGGATCTTAATCCAACTCCTTCTTGAGGAAACAGGCCCAGCAAAACTGTTATGCCTGTGAACTGGAGAACAAAAAGGAAAGAGATCAGTGCTAAAAGTTTATGCCTGTTGCAGCGGCATCATTCTCCGTTTTTTAGCTTAATTTATACAGAAGTACAGTAATACTATCCAAATAATACCTTTGAAAGCAGAATGAGACTCTGAGAAGGCAGGGATTTATAACATTTAGATTTTGAAAGAAAGGTAGAAGTGAGGTAGGAAAAATTCCTAATCTCACCAATCCTTCTCACACAGGACTTCCTCTCCACCGTCTCTGCGTGCAGAATTGGCAACCAAATGGGGTGAATTCTTCCTCAGAGATCTTCACAACATCCAGGTGATGACTTCATCACTAAACTCGTACCTTGACTCTCTTCTAGATCATTCTCCCCACAGCCACCATTGTTTACCTTTCTTCAAAAAGAGAGGACTGGGTCACTATCATACCCTGTGGAAAGCATCTATTGAGCAGAGGCAGCTTTCAGGGACCCTCACTCACACAGATCCCTTCCAAAGCCCTGGGAGGGACCCTTACAATGGGTTCACATGGTCATATGTCTTTGTAAACTTTGCAAAAGTAAGATATTTTCATTGCATGGGTTAAGACTTTTGTCTCTTACCATTCCAGCTTCCCCTCTGTCACACTTCCACACTTGCACTGGGTGAAAATGGAGAAGGTGTGAGAATTTGGCTAAATGGAAGTTGAGTTGGGGATACATTTACTGTCCATATATTTATGTGGTTCTCTATGTCAGTATAGAGGGTGTTGCTGCTCAAGCCAGTGTAGAAATCCCTACCAAAATTACCCCACTGCCCACTGTGCCAACTCATACAACATGACAGCACAGAGGTTCAGGGCCATCAGTCAGCTCATCAGTATTAATGTGTTCTAGAGGGCATTGGTGATTTCGTTATAGTTTGAACCCTTTCCCCCCTTTGAGTAACCTCTGTTGTCTCCCCACACCCCCCTTATAGGTTGGTTGTGGGGAGACAACAGAGGTTACCCAAAGGGCACGGTCACTTTTGGGTATGACACGATTCCTGAATAGTGTCACAAAGACCAATAGCATGGCGAGTTGCAACAATCACCTAAATGAGAAGCTGCTGGTAGGGAAACATTTTATCGTTGAGGCAGTGGTATTTCATTCATCAAATCACCAACTCAAACTTTTCCATTTGATTATCAGTTTAGATATACTCCATGTTTTCAGAGGTAGGGTCAAAAGCAAAACAACACAGAAGTGCAGTGGGTGGAGAGTGGGGTGTGGTTTAGCAATTCATCTATTTGTGGGAAAATTCACAAAACACAAAGACAGAAGGAAGAGGAGTCTAGTTCCATAAGTGGCATCAAACTGGTTTACTAATCTTTTCATCTTGGTTCTGTCTCTAACTCATTTAGCCCCATCGAGTTTGTCACTTCATGTCTCTGGACAACAGTTTCTCATCTGGAAGGGAAAGATTTAAAACGGATGCTCTGAAATTCTTTACAATTCTAAACTCTTTCATTTTAGGAGGTGGAACAGCCTCTAATTGAAAAAGGAATTATCCTCAGAATTCTTTCCCTAGTTTTGATTTAGTAAAGAGTCAAATGGTTTGTAATAAACCAAAAATACATTTACAGCAATCGTCCAGAAAAGAACAGAATGAAGATAATCCTTCTTCTTTTTCCTGTTGAAGCCGGTTACCAACACCACCCCCAATTTTACTGCTAAACTCCCTTAGTCATCAGATATTTCATACCCGACCAAAATCCATTCAGTCCCTGATTATATTGTGAACCCCGAGGACGTCCAGAAAAGTGACACGGAAGAGATCATGTTTTGTTCATCAAAACATTTTTCAAATTAAGCCATCACATCCTAAAATAGTGGATTAGAATCACCCAGCAGGACTTCTTCCTGAAAGCATGCAAATGCACACTCCTAGTTTAGAAGTGGAGTGTCAATTACTTGTGCAGATACAAAAATGACTAATAGCTAAGGCCTAATAAGACACCTGTCAATTTCCCTTTTTTTAGCTTAGCTACTTTCAATTCATAGGAGTTGCTCAACACAAACAACATTTTGCTGACAGTTCTGTATGTGCTTGAGCAGTGATAGCATTCAAATTAAAATGGAGTTTCAGTTATTTCCATCCCCTTCTTAAAAATACATTTTAAGAATTACAGTATTAACCACAAATGAATGGCTGGCCAGCCTCTCAAATGAGTTGCAGAAATAGCATTGTTAAGTCCATCAGAGAAGGGGCAGTTTCCCATCATTGCTCCAGCTAAAGGAGAATGAAGATTTCCTATAAGAGTCTACAAATAGAAACTGACATTTTCTTGGAACAGACATATCCCAGTGAAGGACAGGAGATCACCTCCTTTTGAGATTTAAGAATACATTAAATATAAGAAATCTATCAATAGTTAGGACAGAGTTCACAAATGCTTTTGTGATAAAATGAGAGCTTGCATTATTTTTTTTTTTTTAATTTATTTTTGGCTGTGTTGGGTCTTCGTTTCTGTGCGAGGGCTCTCTGTAGTTGCGGCCAGTGGGGGCCATTCTTCATCGCGGTGCACGGGCCTTTCACTATCGCGGCCTCTCTTGTTTTGGAGCACAGGCTCCAGACGCGCAGGCTCGGTAGTTGTGGCTCACGGGCCTAGTTGCTCCGCGGCATGTGGGATCTTCCCAGACCAGGGCTCGAACACGTGTCCCCTGCATTGGCAAGCAGATTCTCAACCACTGCGCCACCAGGGAAGCCCAGAGCTTGCATTATTAACCAACAAAAAGCCTTCCTTAAGGTGAGCATGACCAAGATAAGAATCAAAGTGATACTTCACAGACTGCCAAATTAATCCAAACAATTCAAATTAGACAAGTCTGTACTACAGGGCTGTTTATGGTCTGAGTTCCACAAAAATGGCAGAAAAACACTCCTGAACATGAAAAAAAGTGTATTACGTTAAAAAGCCCTCTGGACTAACTGTAGCTAATTCACACTTTGAATGGTAAAATTATTTATATATTCAAAATCTTAAAGAACTCTCTTCAGAGTCCAATTAGCATGCCTTTAGAATTCTATTTCCAAATTTAGATTCTCAAATTCACAATGAAGAAGAATGACATTCCCTTTTTACCAAGAAAAAGTAAATGAAGATTAATAAGAATGTCGACAGAATAGTATTTTTCACTCCGTTTAAGTTTTTAAACTAAGATTTTAAGAAAATTTTATCTGTCATTGATCTGAAATGTTTTTAATAATTTTCTTTAAGGGCACATTAAGAACAAAAAGTAGAGTAATTTTAACTAGGCCTTTCCATTTGTGTCTACATGGGCAGTAAGAAAGAAGAATTAGGGCTCATGTTAGTATATTACTAATGTTAGAACTAGAAGATTTCTTTTATTTTTTTAAATTTTTTTAACATCTTTATTGGAGTATAATTGCTTTACAATGGTGTGTTAGTTTCTGCTGTATAACAAAGTGAATCAGCTAAACATAAACATATATCCCCATATCCCCTCCCTCTTGTGTCTCCCTCCCACCCTCCCTATCCCACCCCTCTAGGTGGTCACAAAGCGCTGAGCTGATCTCCCTGTGCTATGCGGCTGCTTCCCACAAGCTATCCATTATACATTTGGTAGTGTATATTTGTCCATGCCACTCTCTCACTTCGTCCCAGCTTACCCTTCCCCCTCCCCGTGTCCTCAAGTCCATTCTCTACGTTTGCATCTTTATTCCTGTCCTACCCCTAGGATCTTCAGAACCATTTTTTTTTTTTAGATCCCATATATATGTGTTAGCATACAGCATTTGTTTTTCTCTTTCTGACTTACTTCACTCTGTATGACAGACTCTAGGTCCATCCACCTCACTACAAATAACTCTATTTCGTTTCTTTTTATGGCTAAGTAATATTCCATTGTATATATGTGCCACATCTTCTTTATCCATTCATCTCTCAGTGGACACTTAGGTTGCTTCCATGTCCTGGCTATTATAAATAGAGCTGCAATGAACATTGTGATACATGATTCTTTTTGAATTATGGTTTTCTCAGGATATATGCCCAGGAGTGGGATTGCTGGGTCGTATGGTAGTTCTATTTTTAGTTTTCTAAGGAATTTCCATACTGTTCTCCATAGTGCCTGTATCAATTTACATTCCCACCAACAGTGAAAGAGGGTTCCCTTTTCTCCACACCCTCTCCAGCATTTATTGTTTGTAGATTTTTTGATGATGGCCATTCTGACTGGTGTGAGGTGATACCACATTGTAGATTTGATTTACATTTCTCTAATGATTAGTGATGTTGAGCATTCTTTCATGTGTTTGTTGGCAATCTGTGTATCTTCTTTGGAGAAATGTCTGTTTAGATCTTCTGCCCATTTTTGGATTGGATTGTTTGTTTTTTTAATATTGAGCGGCTTGAGCTGCCTGTATATTTTCGAGATTAATCTTTTGTCCGTTGCTTCATTTGCAAATATTTTCTCCCGTTCTGAGGGTTGTCTTTTCATCTTGTTTATGGTTTCCTTTACCGTGCAAAAGCTTTTAACTTTCATTAGGTACCATTTGTTTACTTTTGTGTTTATTTCCATTTCTCTAGGAGGTGGGTCAAAAAGGATCTTGCTGTGATTTATGTCATAGAGTGTTCTGCCTATGTTTTCCTCTAAGAGTTTTATAGTGTCTAGCCTTACATTTAGGTCTTTTATCCATTTTGAGTTTATTTCTGTGTATGGTGTTAGGGAGTGTTCTAATTTCGTTCTTTAACATGTAGCTGTCCAGTTTTCTCAGCATCACTTATTTAAGAGGCTGTCCTTTCTCCATTGTATATTCTTGCTTCCTTTATTAAAGATAAGGTGACCATGTGTGCGTGGGTTAATCTCTGGGCTTTCTATCCTGTTCCATTGATCTATATATATATTTTTTGTCCAAGTACCATACTGTCTTGATTACTGTAGCTTTGTAGTATAGTCTGAAGTCTGGGATCCTGATTCCTCCAGCTCCATTTTTCTTTCTCAAGATTGCTTTGGCTATTTGGGGTCTTTTGTGTTTCCATACAAATTGTGAAATTTTTTGTTCTAGTTCTGTGAAAAATGTCATGGGTAGTTTGACAGGGATTGTATTGAATCTGTAAATTGCTTTGGGTAGTATAGTCATTTTCACAATGTTGAGTCTTCCAATCCAAGACCATGGTATATCTCTCCATCTGTTTGTATCACCTTTAATTTCTTTCATCAGTGTCTTATAGTTTTCTGCATACAGGTCTTTTATCTCCTTAGGTAGGTTTATTCCTAGGTATTTTATTCTTTTTGTTGTAATGGTAAATGGGAGTGTTTCCTGAATTTCTCTTTCAGATTTTTCGTTGTTAGTGCATAGGAATGCAAGAAATTTCTGTGCGTTAATTTTATATCCTGCTACTTTACCAAATTCACTGATTAGCTCTAGTAGTTTTCTGGTAACATCTTTGGGATTCTCTATGTAGAGTATCATGTCATCTGCAAATGGTGACAATTTTACTTCTTCTTTTCCGATTTGGATTCCTTTTATTTCTTTTTCTTTTCTGATTATTGTGGCTAAAACTTCCAAAACTATGTTGAATAATAGTGGTGAGAGTGGGCAACCTTGTCTTGTTCCTGATCTTAGTGGAAATGGTTTCAGTGTTTCACCATTGACAACAATGTTGGCTGTGGGTTTGTCATATATGGCCTGTATTATTTTGAGGTAACTTCCCTCTATGCCTACTTTCTGAAGGGTTTTTATCATAAATGGGTGTTGAATTTTGTCAAAAGCTTTTTCTGCATCGATTGAGATGATCATATGGTTTTTCTCCTTCAATTTGTTAGTATGGTGTATCACGTTGATTGATTTGCATATATTGAAGAATGCTTGCATTCCTGGGATAAACCCCACTTGATCGTGGTGTATGATCCTTTTAATGTGCTGTTGGATTCTGTTTGCTAGTATTTTGTTGAGGATTTTTGCATCTATGTTCATCAGTGATATTGGCCTGTAGTTTTCTTTCTTTGTGACATCTTTGTCTGGTTTTGGTATCAGGGTGATGGTGGCCTCGTAGAATTAGGTGGGTAGTGTTCCTCCCTCTGCTATATTTTGGAAGAGTTTGAGAAGGATAGGTGTTAGCTCTTCTCTAAATGTTTGATAGAATTCACCTGTGAAGCCATCTGGTCCTGGGCTTTTGTTTGTTGGAAGATTTTTAATCACAGTTTCAATTTCAGTGCTGGTGATTGGTCTGTTTATATTTTCTATTTCTTCCTGGTTCAGTCTCAGGAGGTTGTGCTTTTCTAAGAATTTGTCATTTCTTCCGGGTTGTCCATTTTATTGGCATATAGTTACTTGTAGTGATCTCTCATGATCCTTTTTTTTTCTGCAGTGTCATTTGTTACTTCTCCATTTTCATTTCTAATTCTATTGATCTGAGTCTTCTCCCTTCTTTTCTTGATGAGTCTGGCTACTGGTTTATCAATTTTGTTTATCTTCTCAAAGAACCAGCTTTTAGTTTTATTGATCTTTGGTATCGTTTCCTTCATTTCTTTTTCATTTATTTCTGATCTGATCTTTATGATTTCTTTCCTTCTGCTAACTTTGGGGTTTTTTTTGTTCTTCTTTCTCTAATTGCTTTAGGTGTAAGATTAGGTTGTTTATTTTAGATGTTTCTTGTTTCTTGAGGTAGGATTGTATTGCTCTAAACTTCTCTCTTAGAACTGCTTTTGCTGCATCCCATAGGTTTTGGGTCATTGTGTTTTCATTGTCATTTGTTTCCAGGTATTTTTTTGATTTCCTCTTTGATTTCTTCACTGATCTCTTGGTTATTTAGTAGTGTACTGTTTGGCGTCCATGTGTTTGTATTTTTTAAAGATTTTTTCCTGTAACTGATATCTAGTCTTATAGCATTGTGGCCAGAAAAGATACTTGATATGATTTCAATTTTCTTAAATTTACCAAGGCTTGATTTGTGATTCAAGATATGATCTATCCTGGAGAATGTTCCATGAGCACTTGAGAAGAATGTGTATTCTGTTGTTTTTGGATAGAATGTCCTATAAATATCAATTAAGTCCATCTTGTTTAATGTATCATTTAAAGCTTGTGTTTCCTTATTTATTTTCATTTTGGATGATCTGTCCATTGGTGAAAGTGGGGTTTTAAAGTCCCCTCTTGTGACTGTGTTACTGTCGATTTCCCCTTTTATGGCTGTTAGCCTTTGCCTTAAGTATTGAGGTGCCCCTATGTTGGGTGCATAAATATTTACAATGGTTATATCTTCTTCTTGGATTGATCCCTTGATCATTATGTAGTGCCCTTCTTTGTCTCTTGTAATAGTCTTTATTTTAAAGTCTATTTTGTCTGATGTGAGAATTGCTACTCCAGCTTTTTTTGATTTCCATTTGCATGGAATATCTTTTTCCATCTCTTCACTTTCAGTCTGTATGTGTCCCTAGGTCTGAAGTGGGTCTCTTGTAGACAGCATGTATATGGGTCCTGTTTTTGTATCCATTCAGCCAGTCTATGTCTTTTGGTTGGAGCATTTAATCCATTTACATTTAAGGTAATTATAAATATGTGTGTTCCTATTACCATTTTCTTAATTGTTTTGGGTTTGTTTGTGTCGGTTTTTTTCCTTCTCTTGTGTTTCCTGCTTAGAGAAGTTCCTTTAGGATTTGCTGTAAAGCTGGTTTGGTGGTGCTGAATTCTCTTAACTTCTGCTTGTCCGTAAAGGTTTTAATTTCTCCATCATATCTGAATGAGATCCTCGCTGGGTAGACTAATCTTGGTTGTAGGGTTTTTCTCTTTCATCACTTTAAATATGTCCTGCCCCTCCTTTCTGGCTTGCAGAGTTTCTGCTGAAAGATAAGCTGTTAACCTTATGGGGATTCCCTTGCATGTTATTTGTTGCTTTTCCCTTGCTGCTTTTAATATTTGTTCTTTGTATTTAATTTTTGATAGCTTGATTTATATGTGTCTTGGAGTGATTTTCCTTGGATTTATCCTGTATGGGACTCTCTGTGCTTCCTGGACTTAATTGACTATTTCCTTTCCCATATTAGGGAAGTTTTCAACTATAATCTCTTCAAATATTTTCTCAGTCCCTTTCTTTTTCTCTTCTTCTTCTGGGAGCCCTATAATTCGAATGTTGGTGCGTTTAATGTTGTCCCAGAGGTCTCTGAGACTGTCCTCAATTCTTTTCATTCTTTTTCCTTTATTCTGCTCTGTGGTAATTAGTTCCACTATTTTATCTTCCAGATCACTTATCTGTTCTTCTGCCTCAGTTATTCTGCTATTGATTCCTTCTAGAGAATTTTTAATTTCATTTATCGTCTTGTTCATCATTTTTTGTTTGCTCTTTCATTCTTTTTAGGTCCTTGTTAAATGTTTCTTGTATTTTCTCCATTCTATTTCCAAGATTTTGTATCATCTTTATTATCATTCCTCTGAATTCTTTTTCAGGTAGACTGACTATTTCCTCTTCATTTGTTTGGTCTGGTGAGTTTTTACCTTGCTCCTTCATCTGCTGTGTATTTCTCTGTCTTCTCATTTTGCTTAACCTACTGTGTTTGGGGTCTCCTTTTCACAGGCTGCAAGTTCATAGTTCCCATTGTTTTTGGTGTCTTCCCCCAGTGGGTAAGGTTGGTTCAGTGGGTTGTGTAGGCTTCCTAGTGGCGAGGACTGGTGCCTGTGTTCTGGCGGATGAGGCTGGATCTTGTCTTTCTGTTGGGCAGATCTGCATTTGGTGGTGTGTTTTGGGGTGTCTGTGAACTTATTATGATTTTAGGCATCCTGTCTGCTAATGGGTGGGGTTGTGTTCCTGTCTTACTAGTTGTTTGGCATAGGGTGTCCAGCACTGTAGCTTGCTGGTCATTGATTGGAGCTGTGTCTTAGCCTTGAGATGGAGAACTCTGAGACAGCTTTTGCCATTTGATATTACGTGGGGCTGAGAGGTCTCTGGTGGACCAATGTCCTAAACTTGGCTCTCCCACCTCAGAGGCTCAGGCCTGACACCCAGCTGGAGCACCATGACTCTGTCAGCCACCCAGCTGGTCTTCTAAAGTGAGGCCACCTGCAGCAGCCTGACCAATGGAATATTCAAATTGAAAATGTTGCCTTAGCACTGGGTGCTAGAGGAGATCTCCATCGTTCCATACCAGAAATAAAAAAGGAAGGACAGCTCCCTTATATGTTCTAAAGATTTCTGACAAAGGCAAAAATCAATTCAATGGGAGGAAGGACAGTCTTTTCAGCAAATAGCGGAGAAATAATTGGCTATTCATATGGAGAATCTTGATCTTTACCTCCAAGCTTGGGTTTTTATGTATCTGAAGTGGTTCCTCCACTGTCTCTTTCCCTTTCTGCCAACTGAAGCAGAAAACTCTGAGGCTTTAGAACAGAGCAGTACTCCTCAACATTGTCGAGGTCATCAAAAATGAGGAAAGTATGAGAAATTGTCACAGCCAAGAGGAGCCTATTGAGACATGAAAACTAAATGTAATGCTGTATCCTTGGCTTCCCGCAGCCTCCCAGGCCCATGTCCCCGGCAAGAATTGGTTCCCGAGCCTGAGGTTTCCAGGTACCCGGAAGAGGGAGGGGGCGAGGCGGCAACAACTGGGCGGGTAAGGGCGAAACACGCGCCCAGGAGCGCCAAGACTCTAAGAGGCGGTGCAATTGGAAGATTTCTTTTAGATCGCCTAAATTATCCCTGGTTTAACCTATGAGAAAACGCATCCATAATTTATATTTTTATTTTTAAAATAATTTATACTCACAACTTTTGTTCATATTTTAATGACAAGGTCCCAATGTCATTTCCTTGACTCTTCTAAATTCTTATGGCTTAATAAGGTAAGAATCTCATGGCTTGTCCAATGACAGAGTTAGAATAGCTTGAGGTCTATTCTAGAGTTCTACAGCACTGTCAATAAAGGACAAATGCCAAATAAATTTTTAAAAATTCATGAGCTACATATTGTCACTTTCTACCACTGTGCATGGAACATTAAAAGCATTCAAAAATACTGATTGAATGACTGAACTTCACTGAAGAAAGCATGGAGTATATGTAAATAAACTAGGCAGGGAGCCATAGAACAGACCCTGCTAAGCCTCACTTTACCACCAACTCACTGTTTCCCTGAGCTGGTAACAAGCTCTTCAGTTCCCAGATCAACCCACTGCCATTTTTTAGATTTAACTAATATTTACATAGATTGCATATGTGCCAGACACTACTCTAAGGGCTTTAAATACAATAATTCATTTAATCCTTACAACAGTCCTAAGAGCAGGGCCAGCTCCCTGGGCAGCAACACCAGGCCTCATGCTCCAAAGGACCCCACACTTGGTTTAATGCTCTGTTCCCGCCATCTTGAAATTGGATCAATGAGCACAGCATTTTCATAACACTGGAATTTGAACAAGGGGCTCTGCAAGTTATGTAACCAGTCCTGTCTAGAGGATTAACACTATTCTCACTCCCATTCTATAGATGCAGAAACTGAGGCAAAGAGAGGTTAAGTAACTTGCCCAAGGTCAAAAAGCTAGTCATTACTGGAGCCAGGATTCACACCCTACATGTCTCTAAACTCACGGGGGAGACATTGGAAGCCATTATGCTCAGTTCCCTGCTAGTTTTACAATTCCAACTAAGGTGATTTACTAAAAGGAATGTTGATTTCACTCTCTCCTCCTTCAATCAATGCTTTTTATAGATGCAGAATTGCAGTGGATAAAGAAAAAGAGATGCTGCATTCACAAAAAAGCCTAATTTGAAAAAAGAACTGCTTAGCTAAATGAAAGGTGAGAGGGTTTTAAATGGCCATGGCAGGGGCTTAGCTATTTAAATGACCAGCTAAACAGGATACTTTTTGGCTGTTTCAAGCTCTGATCCCTAAATTAGAGCTCTTAGGAGTGGGATCCAGAGCCCTACATGGGGAAGACCAAGTTAGCTGAGAATGGCGATGCCACAGCAGGGGCGGGTCAGATCAAAGGAAACACTCTGCGCTTCCTTTTATAGAGGTGAAAACAGCCTAACTGCCCTGTGGTCCAATGGACAAACATAAATAAAAGGCTTGCGTCAGCTAAGGATCAACTACTAAAGAAAAGAGTCAAGACTGCCTGAGGGCTCCGAGTCAAAGGTCAAGTAACCCGTTGAGAGAAGCATTTGCATCCTTTGGCTTTCAGAGTTTCCTGCCTGACCCTTTCCATCTTCATCTTCTATCTAAGGAAACTGTGGGTGTTTTGCTTTGACTAAAATCTATGAGCTCAAGGGGATGGACTGCGGACATTCCTCACGAGTCCAGGGCCTGATCCACATCATGTAAGCTCTGAAAGTTATTATCAGCAGCAGCAGCAGCAGCATTTGCTAATGTTTAGTTTTCTATCTGCATTCTGCTTCTGTTTTTTTTAAATCAGAATAAAAATCTTTTGTTTTATTAATTGTAAAACTAACTTCCAAATATAGTCCACTAAAAAAAAGCCACCCAAGTTTTTAAGTAAAAAATAATTTAGTGTAAAAAAAAAAAAGCCACCCAGATTTGGGCAAGAATGATATCTCCAAGGAGAACCATGGAAGCTGCTATCCTAAACCAAGTATACTCCTCATTGCCAAGTGCCCTTGCCCAGTGTAGACTAGACTGTGTGAGCAACACTGAACAGACCCAGAAATTGATGGTGTAGTCTTACATGAAACGAATGGTTTTAAAAAATCTTAGTGTTCTCTGATAAACCATATTAAATAAATAAATCCAATCATGTTATTTTCTGATTGGATTCGGTAAAGGCAATGGGATCCCATAGTTCTTAGACTCTTTTATGATTTTCTGCTTAGTTGATATGAGCCTCTATGAGTTTTTTTTTTTTTTAATAAATTTATTTATTTATTTATTTATTTTTGGCTGTGTTGGGTCTTCATTGCTGTGCACGGGCTTTCTCTAGCTGCGGCGAGTGGGAGCTACTCTTCGTTGCTGTGTGTGGGCTTCTTGCTGCGGCAGCTTCTCTTGCTGCAGAGCCTGGGCTCTAGGTGTGCGGGCTTCAGTAGTTGTGGCACACGGGCTCAGTAGTTGTGGCTCGTGGGCTCTAGAGCACAGAGCCTCTATGACTTTTAATATTTAGTCAATTAACCAACAGCAGTGTCCTTTAGGAGGTCTCCCAGCCTGTCTCCCTGCTTAGAACTACCAGGGACCAGGTAAGGATTCTGTAAGTGTCTTCCCCATCCTCAAATCCATTCTGCATTTGTCTTTTGTGAGACAACCTGTCCCTCCAATCTGGCCCAGAATTCCTTTTAGTGGCATCATTGCTCTGTGTGCAACCAAAAGTCAGAAACACTGACCCTCAAAGAGCAGAGCTGAAGACACACCTGTGAAGGCTGTGGCTGGTAGCAGACAAGCATGGGAGAATGGTTGTCTGATCCTGACCCCTGAACCCAGGAACCATCTGCAACCACACAGCTCACTATCTACATTAACATCACTCTACTATTCCAGGAAACTTGGAAGATGAAGTTGCAAATAACTTGAGCATTTCAGGAACCTCCCCAAAAAATTCATTTATCCAAGCACTAGACCATTCACTGGTCCTCGTCAGAGCAAATATCCCCTTCTCAGAACAACAGCTCCCTTAACCAGGTTTATCAGATGAATGTCTATGCTTCCTGACTGGTTTCACAACTCTCTTTATGTCTCCCAATTCTCCGTTACTATATTACAAACTTTGCCCAAGCCCAGTCAACCCCTGCCGCGTTGAAAGACCCGCCTTACCCCAGACCCCCTAAATATCCCACCTTTACCATCTTACCCCTAGGAAGCTTCTTAGACTCTGCTTTGCTTTATCCACATTTTTGGAGGCTCCTTTCAGGGAGTCAGTAATCAATATTCCCTTCCCTTCCACTACCAACTCCAACCCATTTTTCTCCCCTGCTCACAGGATGCTGAGTAATAAGCAACTGGATACAAGGAAAGCCTTGGGTTCTGTGGGGGGTTGCAGAGGAGAGAAGTGGTGCAGGGCTTTCTTTCTGTGGGTTGGAAGAGGACTTGGCAATCAGAGCTGGAGAACCCAGCTTGGCCTGCAGGGATCTATGGACCCCAGGGAGACCGTCTCCCTGGCCCTCGAGAGGTGAGCTAAGCACTCACAGATCACAAAGCTGGGAAAGCATGAGACAGAAGGAGAAGGGACTGTCCTTCTGCGTGTCTCAGCAGTGGGCCAGTGGTCTGCCTGCATTTATTCTGCTTTCCTAGGAGGCTTGGCTGCTGCCATTTGGAGACCTCCACAAGCAGAACTATGCCACAGGGGGTAATGAAGAAAAACTGACACACATAAGAGGCTTAGCGGTCAGAGAGAGAGAGAGAGCAATCAATTGGATTGTTCCGATTTAGCACAGGCCAAGAGAAACAGAGGCGGAGGAGAATGCCTAGGGGAAAAAAATGAAAAAAGTCCCAAATCAGGTTCAAAAACAATCTGAAGCTAAAAATGATCATTTACAGCTGACATTTCATGAGATGAGTTGCAGGAAAAGAAGGCCATGTTGAGATTCAAAACAGTGGTGTAAAATATCTAATGGAATAAATATCTTAAAGCACAAAGCAAAAACATAAATAGGTGGAAATCATGAAAGAAAAATAAAGAATTTGGAGAGAAAACGGCTACAATCCAAGAATTCTATAACCAAATATCCTGCCAGTAAAAACAATAACAGAGGTTCCAAGGCAGAGAGGGAGATAAAAAGAGGAAAAACAAATGAGTAATAAACTATGAATATATACATACATACATACATAATATAGATAGGTCAATATAAGCACTAAAACATTATATATATGTATGTGTGTGTATATATATATATATATATATATATATATACACACACACACATGTAGTTACATACATATATATCTTGATAATATATATGTAAATGAACAATGATTTAATATCTAAGAATGAGTTAAAAGTATTAATAAGTTAATATTGGGCTTCCCTGGTGGCACAGTGGTTAAGAATCCACCTGCCAATGCAGGGGACATGGGTTCGAGCCCAGGTCTGGGAAGATCCCACATTCCACGGAGCAACTGAGCCTGCGTGCTGCAACTACTGAAGCCTGTGCGCCTAGAGCCCGTGCTCCGCAACAAGAGAAGCCACCGCAGTGAGAAGCCCGTGCACCTCAACAAAGAGTAGTCCCCGCTTGCTGAAACCAGAGAAAAGCCCGTGCACAGCAACGAAGACCCAGAGCAGCCAAAAATAAATAAATAAATAAATAAATAAAATTTATTAAAAAAAAATAAGTTAACATTTACTTACCTATGAAAGAGGTGCTGTTTTAAGTTCTTGTCATGCAGTAACTAAACATTTGCAAAATCCCTTATGACGACAGCACTAGTATTACCCCCACTTCACCAAGGGAGAAACTGAGGCACAGAATGATTAAGTTTACTTAACTTGTGACTTTTACCATAGTCACAAAACAAGGAAGGGGCAGAACCAGGATTCCCATGTTTTTAAACACAACAATCCTGCATCATTCTCAAAAAGGGACACTTGAAGAAGAAATATACGGCAAGGAGAAATTCTAAGAGGAGTGTAAAATCAAAAGTTCTCAACTATTTCACCCCAAAGTAGTGGAGTTGAGAATTAAGGCTGGGAGGTAGGGAGGATTTAGAGTAAAACTTCCAAAGGTCTCATTTGCTGGGAGAGAAAGTGGAAGGAAGAGTAAAATATTCTGGAGGAGTCAGCTAATCAAGATGGGAGGGACGTATGGTAAAGTATAAGGAGCATCTTGATAAGAGAGATAAGTGATATCTTGTTTCCAACAATGGTAAAGAAGTACATATATAATTATGAGGACCACATAGAGAAGATACAATGGAAAAGTATAGTCATTATCAAAGGAAAAGGAATGAATTGCAATATGATCGGATCTAACAAAGAAACAAAAAAGAAAAAAATAGAAACCTAAAATAAATAAAAAATGTAAAGTCAGGTGTGGAATAAATAGAATGCCTCGATCATTAAACTACAAAGCAGAGATTGTCAGATTTGGTTAAAAAAGAAATCCTAGCTGTATACTAATTACAAGAAAGACACACAAAGCAAAGTGATTAAGAAAGGTTTGCCTCTATAAGGATAGAGGATTACATCTAATTTCAATTCTTCCAAAACTACAGCAAAAGGTTCTGTAATGAATGAGCACAGAACCTTAAGGAGATGGAGAATTGGAGAGGCGGCAACACAAAGTTTGGGTTTGGAAGTATCCAGATGTAAGAAAAAGATGGCTTGGCTCACCGGAAGTGGTAAGCCATCAGCAGAGAAGGTCAGGAACCAACTTGAGGACTTCGCTGGTGGCGCAGTGGTTAAGAATCCGGTTGCCAATGCATGGGACATGGGTTCGAGCCCTGGTCCAGGAAGATCCCACATGCCACGGAACAACTAAGCGCGTGCGCCACAACCACTGAAGCCCACGTGCCTAGGGCCGGTGCTCTGCAACAAGCACAACAAGAGAAGCCACCGCAGTGAGAAGCCCGTGCACCGCAACAAAGAGTAGCCCCCGCTCGCCGCAACCAGAGAAAGCCCGCGCACAGCAACAAAGACCCAACGCAGCCAAAAATAAATAAATAAATAAATAAATTTATTAAAAAAAAGAAAAAAAAGAAGAACCAACTTGATACAGTGCAGAATCCTCCAAAGGCTCAGGAATTGGTGGCAGCAGGTACCTCTGGAAGTGGGGACAAAGCAAGAAACTAAAATAAGAGGATGTGTTGAAATCTGCTTGAGACACAGGCAGGCCCTGAAGTCCCTTTTCTACGCCACACTCCTGTCCCCCACCTAGTGGAAGAGTGGGGCTTTGTTCTCTGGAGAAGGGGGAAGAGAGGCTGTGTGGGTGCACGAACTGGCAACGGAGGGATTAAGTCAAAGTACACAGGGTTCCTGCCCTTCTCCACTTCCACAATGCTGATGAGCCCTTGCTCTCCAGACAGGCAGGAGACTGGAAGAGTCTTCTCAGGGGACCCTGACGGGCCCAAGAAGACAGATCTAAAGATAGTGATATCAGGAGGAGAAGGAGTTCCCAACAAATTCCACAGCCAGATCACCTGCAGTCTGCCAGCCTGAGAGGGCACTCGGAGTTTCCCTCCAGGATTTCAGCTCCTCCCTTTTAAACAAGGGCAGGGCTTCCCTGGTAGCTCAGTGGTTGAGAATCTGCCTGCCAATGCAGGGGACACGGGTTCGAGCCCTGGTCTGGGAAGATCCCACATGCCGCGGAGCAGCTAGGCCCGTGAGCCACAACTACTGAGCCTGCGCGTGTGGAGCCTGTGCTCCGCAACAAGAGAGGCCGCGACAGTGAGAGGCCCGCGCACCGCGATGAAGAGTGGCCCCCGCTTGCCACAACTAGAGAAAGCCATCGCACAGAAACGAAGACCCAACACAGCCAAAAATAAATAAATTTATAAACAAGGGCAGACCACGGAGGATTACCAGATACCTGAGGAACATCTCTAATGTGGAAGATAAAGACCAAAGTTGGATATGTATAACTGATACACTTTGCTGTACAGCAGAAACTAATGCAACATTGTAAATCAGCTATACTCTTTAAAAAAAAAACACACAAAGAAGGCATCTTGGAAGAAACAGAGACTGATGAGTGATGACAGAGGAAAAAATACTTTAAAATATACATATATATATATACACACACATTTAGGTTATATTTATATAGAGAGAATATTCTATACATATATATATATATTCAGATTTAAAAGAAGATAATCCATCCATGAAACAAAATGGATAGCATAAAAAAAGAAACATTCAGAGAAGGAAAAGAAGTTCTTTGAAATTAAGAACATGAAAGTAGAAATGAAAAAACTAAGTAGAAAGGGTGGAACAGAAAGTTTAAGGCCTACCAGCAAATAGAGCAAAAAGACACAGAGATGAAAAATGAAAAGCAGAGGTGGGGGACATAAGAAAATCTGAGAACTAGTGCCACCAACTTTGAATAAAGGAGTTTCAGAAGGTGAAAAAGTAGAAAATGTACCTCAAAATTAATGACTTTAGTTAAAATTTGTAATTAATATGGGTGATTGAAATATATAATTGCAGAGAAATATAAATATATGTTCATATAATGGATGTGGTTTTTTATGAAGGAAAAACTAGATTAATTTTGTATTTAAGGTGAAATGTCTCATCCCAGCATTTAATGGAAGACAGCAAAAGAAAAAAAAAAAACTTGAATGGATACAAGTTGTAGAAGGTTTGAAGTAAAGTAAAAATATGCTCAAATTTACTGAGTCAAGGAAATGCAAATTAAATGCACAATATCACTCTATACATCACTGGACTAATAACCTTTGAAAACAGATAACATCTCTTTTTAACAGGGTTACAAGGAAAACACACAGTTTTGCATTGATAGATTAATGTCTTCTTGGAGAGCAGTCTGACAACATCAATTAAAATTTAATTCTACATACCCTTTGGCCCAGAAACCTCACTCCTGGGAGTTTGCATTATAAAATCAGAAAGCTGCAGTACCAAGGATTTATGTGAAAGATAGCTTATTGGAGCACAGTACATGATGGCAAAAATAGAAACAAAGTGAATGCCCATAAGTAACGGAACGGTGGATTCATTCATATTATTTTTATATGAGGGAATGGTCTATAGCCATTCGAAAGAATGGATCCAAGCCATGGAAACTGGCTTGGAAGAATCAGTACCTGCAGCTGTTGAGTTAAAAGCAGCAAATGCAGAAAAGCATGTATAGTATGATTTCTTTGTATAAAATATATGCATAGAGATATGTGGGCTTCTGCATGCGTATATTTGAGTAGGACCGTGTGAGGTTGGAGCAAAATGTGAAAGGACACTTTTGTTAACATGGATTGGGAGAAGTGGGTAATGTGGGGATACTAGGGAGGGGGAGAGGGGAAACCAAGCAAAACAGAAAAGAAATTCACTTAAAAGCAGAAGCAACATTTGATCACATTTATACATTTATGCACAGGTGTATACATTTTTTTAATTTATAGGAAAAAAAATTGCTTTATTTTCAAAAAAGGGAGAGACTGATTCGATAAGATGAATTCATTGTCACTTTGTGAAGCACAGAGCATCTCATGATTTGACATCCTGACTTGGTAAGTTTCGATTGTGAGGGCAAAGGTTGAGGATTTGGTTTGTCATGTCTCAGATGACTTATTTTAATATTGGGATCTAGAGGATTCCCTGGGCATTGTGCAGAAGAGGAATTATGAATAACAGAAGAGGTGTAGAAAAGACAAAGAGAAAACTAAAGCTGAAGGAGTTTACCATTTTGCACAGGACCAGCTTGAGGCACAACTGTTTATAAAGTTGGCTCTTGAACAACAGGAGCTGTTGAGGGTCCACTGTGCAGGTCCACTTATACGCAGATTTTTCTCGAGAGTAAATACTACATTAGCATATATGATCCATGGTTTGTTGAATTCGCAGATGCAGAACCTCAGATACAGAGAAATCTCAGATACAGAGGGCCAACAGCGAACTTTCAACTGTGCAGAGGATTGACCGCCCTAACCCCAGCATTGTTCAAGGGCCAACTGTATAAATTGCAGTTTATCCTCAAATTCAGGGTACTATCACTTATAAACACACATCATTACTATACCAATTCTGTGTGTAAAGGAAAAGTGCATTATTTAAGTTAGATATGCAATTTGTAAATCAACAAATGCATTTCAGTAAAGTGAGAGTCTTATGGAATCACCAATCAAAATCCATTCCTAAATTTATGTCTACACCCATTGACCAAGAGAGAACAATTGTTAAGATGGGGTTTTGCCCAAAGTCTCACACATATGAAAGACTTTACACCTCCTGGCCAAGCATTTTTTTTAATTTGTAAGAGTTCTCTAATTTCAAGGGAAAGTAGACTTAGCCTACCTTTCTATTACTAATCAAAATTAAATTAATTACTAGAGGAAATAGTAATAATGACATTAATTAAATAGATGTAAAATAAGCATTACTCAAATGTGCATTGTCATTGTGTGTAATGGGATTTCTTCTTTCTTGGAACTCACAGCACTTAATACTCATCCAGACCCCTTCCTAGGTCCACAGAGCTTTTTCCAGGAAAGGTCTAGAGCAAAAGGGGTTAGAAAAGAGGAGGGAATAAGCATCCTCTCCCAGGCCCAGTGGTGGTTGTAATTTGGAGATGGGATGACAGATGAAGCTTCTTGGATGGGGTCCATGGAGGGTAAGAATGTCAGCCTCGAAGGAAGATACAAAATAGCAGCACAGGAATATAATTCTTCAATGAAGAAAGGGAAGTTCTTGGACTCTTGTGCTACTCTTCTGGAATCAGAAAATGGTTTGGGCCAGCCTACATTGAATTCAGATTCAACTTGAACTTTGGGACTTACCTAAGTATTTTTTCATGTTTCATTTGGACTAATTTTCACACAATTTGAGTCAATTAAACACTGCAATATTATTTCAGACTATTTTGTTTGACCTCCAAAACATACTATGGTTTGTTTACTGAGGCAGTAAGATGAATTAATACAACCACTATCACAGGTGTTCTACTTTACAGTTTACAAAATGTCTTCTCATTCTTTCTCTTGTTGGCACTCTCAATGGGCCTGTGAGATGGCACTAATAAAGCTGGGATAATTATTGTTATGTTAATTTGACAAATGGGAATACTGGGACTCAGAGGGGAGAGTGGCTTGCCCAAGCATACCCAGGTGCTGGAAGGTTGACTGCCATTCAAATTCAGGTCTTCTAAGATTACATGCAGTATTGGTATAAGTACAGGGAATGTGTATTTTTATATGCTACTGATGTGGGTGCCAATTGCTACAATGTTTCTGGAGGACAATTTGGCAATAGGTATCAACATCCTTAAAATAGGTGTCTAGGGAATTCCCTGGTGGTCCAGTGGTTAGGACTCTGAGTTTTCACTGCGGGGGCCTGGGTTCCAGCCCTGGTCAGGGAACTAAGATCCTGCAAGTCGTGCAGTACGGCCAAAAAAAAAAAAAAAAAAAAAAGGTGTCTTAGCTAGAGCTGCCATAACAAAATACCATAGACTATGTTAAAAAAAAAAAAAATACCATAGACTGAGGGGCTTAAACAACAGAAATTCAGGGTTGTTGGGCGAAACACACTATATTTCTGAACTTCATATCCAAAAGGAGAGATAATAGCAGTACATACTGCTTAGAGTTGTTATGAATATTATGAAGCTCTAGTACAGTACCTGGCAAGTCATAGTTTCCTTATCAGATATTTTCATTAGCCATTAACAGAACACTCAACAAAAATGGTTTAATCAATGGACATTTATTCTCTCAAATAACAAGAAGTCCAGAAACAGGATTAGTTAGTTTAGCATCTCAGTAAAGTCAGGGCTTTTTATTAGCTTTGCTGCTGTTTTTAATAACTTTATTTCCTCATGGTCTCAAGATGGCTGCTGCAGCTCTATAGCCCACATCCCCACATGACAACTTCCAAAGTTAAGTGCTGAGGGAGGAAAATCCTCCCCAGAAGCCCTCAGCAGATTTCCCCAGAACTGAATCACACACCTACCCTAAATCCTAGTGCAAAATCCTGCTCAAAGCTGGGGCATCAGACTAGAGGGGAACTAGTGGCAGGGGTGATTTGATTACAAGTCTTACGATTCTGGACTCTCCACCAGAGGTCATGCTTCAGGGCTGCCTCGTGTAGCTGTGCAGACTGTGATCAGTACAAGGGCCCTAGACCAAAAGAAGTGGGTAGGGACCAAAACCCAGCTCAGCTCTGCTCTCTAAGCCATGACCCCATTGCTGAGCTCCTTCTACCTGAAGAAGGGAGCATCTTCTTCTTCAGAAGGGCCACCTTTTGGTACTCACAAAGGAGGCTTAGGCTTGCTAAGCCCTGGACCACCCATAGGAAAGTGCTTCTTTCTAATACTAGTGGAGATTCCATATGGGCTACGTGGAGCCCTGTCTGGCTTGATCCTAGAGACTGGGGACAGGATTGAGCCTACCGATGGGAAGACAGGGAGATTCAAGGGACCCCAGTTGTGGGAAGAAAAGGCCAGGAGCCAGGCCAGGACTGTCTAGAGCCTACTTTCACAGAGCTACCTTGAGCAATATTTTAAGGAAAACAATTTCTTTCTGTGCTACCGTAAAATGGAATCTCCCTCCGTGTAGACTTCCTCCAACAAAGCTAGAGTGCAGGGCCATAGGCTTTCCAGCCAAGGGGTAACTCTGGACAGGACACACCCTCAGTCCTAGGCAGCATGGGTAGGTGACTTAAAGCACTCTTGAATGTCACCACCCCTGTTCCTCCACTGGCCCATCTACACTGAACTTCCAGAATAAGATCTATGAAAAGAATGCCCCTGTCAGTGAACTTCTTATAGCTCTTTCCTGAGTGTACCATGTGTTTTTGTGCCCCTGTCCCTCTATATGTGATGTTTATCCCCATGGCCTGGAATCTTCTCCCCCTACCCCACTTCTCCTTCAGGTAAACAATTACTTGCTCCTCCCTTAAGGATGCAACTTGAATGTCCTTTAGATCATTAATCAGATCTCACTGGGATTATGAGTTTACAGGTATGACTCAACAACTAAGCAGGCCCTCCTCCGGGCCAAAGACCTCATCCTTATCATTTCAGCTTTCAGCTCAGAGCACAGGAAGGTCCATGGATTGAGCCAGGATCAGAACGAAGGGCAGCACCTGACCTGTTGAAGGTTAATAAATTAGCATGGCGCGAGGGGGAGGGGTGGAAGAGAAGGGACAGACCGCCTACAGGAGGATTGAGAAGCATCAGAGAGAAAGGCCTCTCTTAAACCTAAAATCCCCCAGGGCAAGCTCTACTTCCAGTGTTGGGGGTCCTAGAGACAAAGCAGAAGATCAGGATTGGCCCAGAGGCTAATCAGCAATGGGATCCCACTGGACCTGGATATCTAAGTGGAAATCAAATGGTTACAGGTTAGCTTCTTCCCTTCCCCTCAGAAAACATTTTTCTCAGTGTGAGAAATCATACCTGGGGCTCTCTAGGGCCCTGTGCGTGGTACTTCAATGGGACCCAGTGTTTGACTAAGGAGAGCTGGTTATTCACAAAAGCTATTGAATAACTATTGAATGTATCTGATCGGGGCAAAGCTAGGCCCGTGTGCCCCCAGAGGATGGCCAGTGAGTCTCCAAGGCATGAAACGACTGCAGGAAGGATACGGTTTAGAAGACAATACAGGCAGAAAGAGAATCTCCACCCCTGTGAATGAGGATTAGCCGGAGTTCATAGCAGTCGTACTTTGGGGGTGAAGCTTCCTGGAGGGCTGTAATTAGAGACGGCCACACACACATTCCGTCATGTAGGCAGGTCAAGAAATACACAGCCCTTTCCTGTGTGTGATTCCAAATACTCCCGGCCCGGGACAGTGTCAAGTTTCTACACAGGACTTTTCTAATCCAGACAAGCTTTCCCTTTGAGCAAAGGAGTTTCTCAAATTAGCGTATGCGGCTAAGTCTGGTCAGCGCAGAGTGGAAAACAGCAAAGCTCGCCTCCATGTGGAGGATTTGCTTATGGGTCAGTCTGCGGTGCCGTTGGAAATGCAATGACTGCTGTGAGCTTCCCAACTCACACTTCTTATGATGGGGTGGGGAAAAGTGAACGCATTTAAAGGGGTGCAAAGGGGTATTTTTACTGGGACAGCAAGAGTTTAAATGTAAACCATAGCTCTGGTTGAGAGGAGACCTGGAGAATGTTTCTGAAAGTAGAACAGAAGGAAACTTGAGGGGAAAAAAGTGTTTTTTTTTTTAATTGAGATGTAATTGACATATAACATGATATTAGTTTCAGGTAGACAACATGATTCGATATTAGTATATGTTTTGGAATGGTTACCACAGTAAGTCTAATTAACATCCATCAGCACACACAGTTACAATTTTGTGTGTATGAGGAGAACTTTTAAAATCCACTCGCTTACCAACTTTCAAATATACAACACAGTATTATTAACTACAGTCACTATGCTGTACATTACATCCCCAGGACTTATTTCTTTTTTTTAAAATTTATTTATTTTATTTATTATTTTTGGCTGCATTGGGTCTTCGTTGCTGTGCGTGGGCTTTCTCTAGTTGCGGTGAGCAGGGACTACTCTTCCTTGTGGTGCGTGGGTTTCTCATTGCGGTGGCTTCTCTTGCTGTGGAGCATGGGCTCAGTAGTTGTGGCGCACAGGCTTAGTTGCTCCACGGCACGTGGGATCTTCCCAGACCAGAGCTCGAACCCATGTCCCCTGCATCGGCAGGCGGATTCTTAACCACTGTGCCACCAGGGAAGCCCCCCAGGACTTATTTCTTTTGTAACTGGAAGTTTGTACCTTTGACCACCTTCACCCATTTCACCCACCCCTCTCCTTCTGCCTCTGGCAACCACCAATCTGTTCCCTGTATCTATGAACTCAATTGTTTTTTGTATTTTGTTTTTCGTTTTAGATTCCACATATAAGTGAGATCATACAGTATTTGTCTTTCTCTGTCTGACTTATTTCATTTAGCATAATGCCCTTAAGGTCCATCCAGGTTGTCACAAATGACAAGATTTCTTTTTTTTCTATGGCTGAATAACGTTCCATAATATATATCATATTTTCTTTATCCATTCACCCATCAGTGAACACTTAGGTTGTTTCCATGTCTTGACTATTGTAAATAATGCTGCAATGAACTTGGGGGTACAGATATCTTTTTGAATTAGTGTTTTCATGTCCTTCTAATAAATACCCAGGTGGAATTACCTGTTGTTTATAGAGGATCATTTGACTTGATGTTGACACTCACCCTCTGAGTAGCATGGCCTTGGGGGATACAAGGTCTGAGACTGCTTTGCAGGAAAATGTGTATCAAGAAGGAAGAAAAATGTAAACAGCATCATGGCAAGAGTTTGTGCTGATGGGAACTCTCCACATAAATTAGAGCCGCTGCATGGCCAGAGGGTTGGAAGCCTGGGGAGGATGAGAACCTATGTAATACAGAGGAATTTGGCAAAGGGACCTAAGAGAGACATACAGAAATATCCTCTTTACCTTGATTTTATCATATGACCCCTGGAACTCAGGGTCTCTTACTGGGAAAACAAGCAAGAGATGTCTTTTGTAAGAGAAACAGCCACAGAGCTGTTTTGAGTTAAAATTCAGCCCAAGACATGAGTCCAAGACCACTGAGGCTTGGGAATCTCCATTGTTTGAGAAGCTGTTGCAGACAGCTTCCTGCACATCCCAGTGTTGCCACTCAGAGGGTAAAATGGGGGTGAGGTCTATTTCTTAGGAGAAAACGAAGAGCCTCCTACTCTGACCAACTGCTATGTTGCAGTCTCTTCATAGCAACAACAAAGATCCCCCAGCAACAACAGAGATAATAACAGTAATAAGACTTACTTTTGCTGCAGTATGTATACTCTGAACACAGTGATGTGACAGATGGAACACGTAGTCCAATGCAGAGAAAGAGGTGGCATAGTGTCAAAGAGGGACGCCATGACTGACAGTGTGATAATTGTGGTTGTACTTACATATATTGAGATGTTTTACTTTATTATGCTTCATTATCATTTTTACTGGCTTTCTGTGTGTATGCTGTTTTTAATCTCTTAACTTCTTTTTGTATGCTTTCAAAAATTCTAGTATACCTCAAACCCAGAAAAGTGGAGAGCCACTGCTTTAAACCCTAGGATGATGTCAGGGAGAGAACCCTTTCAGTATAAGTCATGTCAAAACTCTGCCTGTAAAAAAAAAAAAAAAAAACCAACTCTGCCTGTCACTTTGGCATATTTGGAAGTTAAAGGAATGGAGACCTTCAACTCTAATCTGATCAAGAGACTGGTGTTCTCAACTAAAGATGCAAAGTCCAGATAAATAAAGAGATACAGTAGATAAAGATACAAAGAGTCCCTCTCTTCCTCAAAAGAAAGAAGCTCAATAACAAATCTCCTTTAGGGTTTAACAACGTTTGGCAAGTCAGTCTCATTGGAAGCTTGTGGACTTTGCTGTCTGATCATTCACTCATTTCTTCAACAGCTCTGCCACTTACCAGCTAGGTAAACACACACAAGGTATTTGCCTTCTCTGAACCTTAATTTCCACCTTTGCAAGAAGAAAGAAATATCTCCCTCATGTATGATTGTAAAGATTAAAGAAGATAGTTTACTTAAAAGAACAGCGCACAGTGGTGCAAATAATGGGAATTCAATAAATGTTCAATTTCCTTCTTTTGCATTCTTTTTTTAAAAAAAAATTACATTTGATCTATTTTTTAAAAATCACCCCGCTGGTCTATGGAGACGACATATAAATGGAATGAATGGAAACAAGGTGAGTTCAGGAGGCAACTGCAGTTGTGCAAATGGGAGGTAATAATGATTTGGACTCAGAGGACAGCAGCAGAAGAGGAGAGAAGGGACTTCCCTAGTGGTCCAGTGGTTAATAATCTGCCTTCCAGTGCAGGGGACGTGGGTTCAATCCCTGGTCAGGGAACTACGATCCCACATGCCGCGGGGCAACTAAGTCCGCACGCTGCAACTACTGAGCGCATGTGCTCTGGAGCCCACATGCCACAACGAAGACCCAGTGCAGCCAAAAAAAATTTTTTTTAATTAAAAAAAAAAGGAGAGAAGAGGTTAGATCTGGGAGTGTGTTTTAAGGTGGAGTTGACAGAACTTACTTTGGGGCACAAAGAGAGAGAAAAATCCCTTTTAAAATTTGTATTTGGCTTATTTCATCCCAAAGAAAGGGAACTTGACCCATTGATGGTGCCTAGATTAGTGTTGTCCAGTAGAACTTTCCATGAAGATAGGAATGTTCTTTACAGGTGTTGCCCAATATGTTAGACAGTAGCCACATATGCCTATTAAGCACTTGAAGTGTGTCTAATGTGACTAAGGAACTGAATTTTTTATATTATTTAATAGTACTTAATTTAAATTTATATAGTTACCATATTGGACAGCGCAATTCTAGGTAATAGACCCACTAGATTATGTTTTCCTGCATAATCCCTTCAAGTTACACAGACACAATTTACAGAACCTACAATTTGCTTTCGCATACATTTTTATGATCTTATCTAATCTTAACTACTTGACCAGTTTCTGTTGACTGAGCTAAAACCTGAAAAAAAATTAGCAAGACTCTTCTACTTATGGGACTTCCCTGGTGGTGCAGTGGTTAAGAATCCGCCTGCAAATGCAGGGTACATGGGTTCGATCCCTGGTCTGGGAGGATCCCATGTGCCGTAGAGCAACTAAGCCAGTGCGCCACAGCTACTGAGCCCGTGCACCACAACTACTGAAGCACACGGGCCTAGAGCCCGTGCTCCACAGCAAGAGAAGTCACCGCAATGAGAAGCCCGCGCACCGCAATGAAGAGTAGCCCCCGCTCGCTGCAACTAGAGAAAGCCCACACACAGCAACGAAGACCCACCACAGCCAAAAATAAATAAATAAAATAAATAAATTTTTAAAAAAAGACAATTCTGCTTCTATTAATCCCAATATTATAACATTAATGGGTAATCCATTTTGACCAACTGTACACATCATATAAATTATATCCTTGCATGTTTTAATTAAGTTGGAATATTGCTCTCCTACCTAATTCATGTGAACTCAATTGCTGTGGTAACTACATATCATGTGCTTGACCATATGCCTATAGGAGAAATGATTAATTTCAAAAGGATTCAGAAGGAAGGCTATGACCTAAACTAACTGGTAATAAATCTGACTGTTTTCTAGCCTAAGAACTGGAGTTGTCATCAAACCACAGTTACATAGCAAACATCTCAAGGTCAACGTAATGGGAATTGCAGTGGTGTTATTAAAATTGAAAACAAATTTTAATTTTGTTCTATCTCATATTTTGTGTGAGATAGTAATATTTTCAATTTATTTAAAAATCTTTTCTTTTTCTTTTCTTCCTTTCTCTTCTTTTCCCATTCTCCTTAGGTGAGCTCCAAATATCTTCTGGCTACCATACAGTTCACATACAGCTCAACAATGTATTCAAAACTAAACTTTTCATCTAAGCCACCTTTAGGGAAAAGTTCAAGGTCTTATTGTGGTATGTATACTCCCTCCATATTCCTACTAGATATTTCTAGTGAATATCTTTTGGTTCTGTCGGCTCAGCCTCCCCTTGTCCTTTTTTTCTGGATAAAAGCCACTCTTTTCTCCCTAAGGTAATATCCCTTCCCCACTACCTGTGATTTTGGTGGACAGCCAATCACAGTAAGCCTTCCATCCCCAGCCACAGTCATTGGCTAGAATGGTATATGTTGCAAATAGAGTTCTTATCTGGGATTTTATACATATTCTGGAAGAAAGAAGACCTCGCTTTCCTTTTTGGTAGCTAAACTGGGTTGCTGTAAACCTTGAGCTGCCTCTAATCATGCCCTGCCATTCCCCATCCATATGAAGGACATGCCTCCGAAACGGAGGAGAGGAAGACCAACACACAGAGGAAAGTAGAGGAGAGTAAGAGAGCAAAGAAACAGACCTGATGATCTCATTTCACTGCCCTTGAGGCCAGCTCCACTCATGGACTTCAACCAGCCAACAATTTCCCTTTTTTACTTCAACTCCCTAAGCTGGGCTTCTACTGCCTGTAACCAAATGAGTCCTGAATATAGTACCTGTCTAGATTCATAAGAATTCACACTCTCCTCCACTCTCCAGGCTCCAGCCATACTCAAACATTGTTTGAGTTTCTGTGCTAAAAATTATAAGCGCCTCAAATGCACCTGGGTTGAGCACCTCTGTTCTAAAATCACCTCATTTTTTAATATTAGAAACAGCTGATACCACTGAGTGGTATCACTGTAATTGTTTTGTATGTCGCTGTGTATTTACTGTAATTCTCTTAATGAAATCATTACTTCCTTGAAACTTTAATCTTGCCACTCAAAGTGTGGTCCCTGGACCAGCAGAATTGACATCATCTTGGAGCTTTGCAGAAATGCAGAATCTCAAGCCCCACCTCAGACCTACTGAATTAGAAACTGCATTTTAATAAGATCCCCAGGTAATGTCAATGTACAGCCAAGGTTGAGAATTGCTCCTCTGGAGTAGGCAGTGACACCACATATTTTTATTATAACATTTGTATTGACAGCACACGGGTTGAGGGGAGACTATAGGTAAAGGAAAATACTTAATACTTACTGTTGAACAATCAGGTCTCAAGGGGGTCAATTAGGACAATGAGTCAAACTGAGAGTAACAATCAAGGCTTTATTCACTTACTATGACAGTGCAAGTAAGAGGCAAAAGAGAAAGGCTTCAGCTCCCCTCTGTTCCATTTTCCGCCACGGAACAACACAGGTGAGACTCATATGACATGCAGGACAGTCAGAGAAATCAACTCACAAGCAAAAGGAGCCCTAAACCAAAGGCTCCTCCCTCTTTATGGACTCCATAAGCTGGAGAAACGGGGAAGGGGAAAGGCTAGAAATGGAAAGGTGAGTCGAAGGGAGAAGTGTCTTAGCCAAGACCCTCAGTAAAGAGGCATTAGAATGGAGGCACCTGGGCTAGGAAGGCAGCTATGTCTATGATCATGGAGAGGTGGGGGAACCTGAGTCCTTGCATGCAACTCCCTCCAGAAAACTGTAATGCACCAAGTCTGGAGTGGGGAAGGCAGCTTCCCTCCATGAGGCCTGCCAAACAAAGCTTTGTAATTGCTTCTAATCACACAGAGATCACACAAGGGATTTGGACCTGAAGCCAGACTCTTCCACTAGCTGGTACAAATTTTGTACCATTTAACAAGTAAAAACACTAGCTTACTTGGTAGGCTAAGCAAAGCAGCCTCTGAAATCAACCAGCGCATATTGATAGAATCATCTCCAGCAGTGGTTCTCAGAGTGTGGTTCCTGGACCAGCGACATCATCATCACCTGGGAACATCTTAGAAATGCAGATTCTTGGACCCCACACTGGACCTTCTGAATCAAAAAATGTAGGGATAGAGTCCAGCAATTTGTGTTGTAACAAGCTTCCCAGGTGACACTGATAGATGCTAAAGTTTGAGAAGCAATGCCCTAAAGGAGGGTTTCTCAAACAGATAATTCTTTGTTGTGGGAGCTAACCTGTGCATTGTAGGATGTTTAGATGAGTCTCAGGCCTCTACCTACTAAATTTCTACACCATCTCCCTAAAGTGACACTCTAAAATATCTCCAGACATTACTAGGTATCCCCTGGGATACAAAATTGCCCCCAGTTGAGAACCACTGCCCTAGAGTGATAACTATGACCTAGACTGGTCCAAGTCTACATCATGACATATAAACAATCATGTCCATAACATATATGTATTCATGTGTTCACAGATATGTGAAAATGTGACATAAACTAAGGTTTGAATAGTTTACACTTTACAAAGCACTTTCATATGTGTCATTTGTTCTTCACATTAATCCTGTGAGGAAGGTAATTATCATCAGTCTCATATTACTGGTAAGGAAACTGAAACTCACAGAGGTTACTCAATGTGCCCAAGGTCATTGCCTGCTAAGTGGCAGAGCTGGAACTTAAACCCAGATCATCCTTTTTCATAAAGACAAAGAGAATTATCTTATTAAACACGTTATGGATGGGATATTTCTAGCCTTGAAAAATATAGTCTCTCTTGGAACAAATTCAATATTAGCTGAGAAGTAATAGTTGTAGGAATACTTAAATATACTGTTTAATATGAAAAATGTGTTGTATATCCAAGATTAGAGGAAGCCTATTTATAGATGTTGGCATGAGCTATTACTTGGAAACAAAAGCTTTATGACAGTTATCATGAGCCTTAGGCAAGATGTTGGGGAGATCTGTACTCAAATCAGAGAAGAAAAAAAAACAGCACAATTAACAAATTCAGGAATAGTCTTTCTCCTCTAGACCACAGCCTCTGATGAGAAAGTGAAAGAGAATCAGAATCATTGACTGAACGAGAGAGAAAGAGGATGCCCAGGACACCAGAGAGCCATCGACCTGCCGTGACCCAGGTCCCAGCAGGATGAAGTGCTGACGACCAGCATCAGGCTCCCAGGGAGCAGGGTGTGAAAAGCCTGCAATGCCCACAACTTCCAGAGAGTGGACACAATACTCCTGCAGAGGTGAGCTGGGGATTTCCACTGCACAGTAATAGACTTTGGCTTCTGAGGGAGCATCCAATCGTCAGCAGCCAGCTCGCTGACCTTTGGACGGTCCTCCAACATGGCCAAACTTGTCACAGAGCATAAAACTGAAATGCTAAATAAAGACCAAGGCCAAATCAAAGTCACGATGAAACAAATGACCCCAAACAAACCTTTTGATGTCAGTTCTGTTTTGCCCTGAGAAGAATTTGAAACCTCTTGCCTCATTTTTAGAGAGGACTGTTAATGGTCCTATAAACTGGAGTCCAAATATGGAAACATTTCTAATCAGAGGAAAGAGCGCTGGGCTTGGAATCAGAAGGCCTGAGTTCCAGACCTGAATATTCAAAGGAGAAACTACTCAGCCTCCTTCAGCCTCAGGTTTGGTTTTGTGTGTGTATGTGTGTTTCCTATAAAACAGAAAGGTGTGATTACAGGAACTCTAGGATTACTTCCATTTGCAGAATTCTACTCTTTACCGACATCCTAAACTTGCAGTTAATATACTCACAACTTGGGAAAATACCATGCATAAAGTTAAAGAAGCTGGGATTTGGAGCCCTGCAGACCCAGCATGAAAGCCTTCCTCTGCTGTGTTCTAGCTGGGTCACATTGGACAACTCCCTAGCCCTTCCCATCCTCAGTTTCCTCATCTTTAAAATAGAAGTGATAATAATAGTAACTAACCCAAAGGGCTATTGTGACAATTAAATGGAATCATCTGGGTAAATAATTAGCACACAGTCCTTGGCATATAGGAAATACACAGTAGATTGTAATTATTATCATGTATTTGAAAACAAACTCAGAAAAATAAAATTGAAGGTTTTGAGTCAAATCTACACCTCCTATTGTGCTAGAGAGAATTAGAGCCACGTAAAAATCAACAGGCTAAGAAATATTATTTACATTCTATTAAAAGATCTCAAAACTGGTAGATGACAGTCTCTCAAAGCAATGCAGGTCATTTGCCATGTTTCCTACATGATCCAAATTAGTAGATAATTAGACCTAAAGGGTCCCTGCACACATAGCATCATTTTGTAATACACTGATTTCTGCCAGTTTAGGTAGAGATGGGGAAATGATGAAAGAAAGGGGGAAGGTGTAGAGCTGGACTGTCCAATACTGTAGCCATTGGTCACATGTAATTATTGAGCAGTTGAAAGTGACAGGCCAAGTTGAGTTGTGCCGTAAGTTGTGCCATAAAATACACACCGGATTTCAAAGACTCAGTACCAAAAAATATACATATAAAATTTCTTATTAATATTTTTATTTTGGCTATACATTAAAATGATGAAAACTAGATACACTAGAGTAAATAAAATATATTTAAAATTAATTTCACCTGTTTCATTTTACTTTTCTAATGTGACTACGAAAAACTTAAATTACACGTGCAGATTGTGTTATATCTCTATTGGACAACGTTGGTATAGAAAGAAAGGAAGAATACAAACACACACACACACAGATTGAGGAAAAAAGGAATCTCCAAGAATGTAGCAAACTGAAAAAAACATCGGTTCATGAAGGAGGACACAGGCTTGATAATCCTAGCTCCACTAAAGAAAGGAAGGCATCAAGATTAGATTTTACTATTAGCAGAAAAAGCTGAAAGAGACTGCATCCCCTATGCCTTTTACATATTCCATTTTGTAACATTTGGAAGAGGAAAGAAAAGAGAGGCTACAGGTCCTTCAGCTCTTTTCACTGGATAACAGTTTTTGATCTTATAAAACAGCTTGTTCCCTTTTTGGGAAGTGGTTGGAAAGACTTAAATTAAGGAAAGGGCACCCTCTGCTGGCTACTTAGTAACATTTTAAGAGAAAAATAGGCACGGAGGAGTCTGTAAAAATAATACAGAATAAACAAACGAATGAATGAGTTACATTTCACATTATTGAACTTACATCTTTCACTATGGATTCAGTGATGATGGAAATTAGGGCAAGGAAACAGGTTTAATAATGTGAAAACTATTATTAGGCCATGTCCAACTCTTTTTTTTTTCCTTCCCTCCTACTATCTTTTTCTTCCTTCCTTCCTTCCTTGGGTCTTTCCCTCCCTCCTCCCTTCCATCTTTTTTTTTCCTTTCACCCTTTGAATAGCTCAGACCCTTTTTGTAAGTCCCTTTTTGTAAATCCTATGTAAAGACAGAAAGTACGAGGTTTCACCTTAGAGATCTATGCTGCTTATTTCAATACGATTTCTTTATGAGGTTAATACTTCGTTCCTGTGTCTAAGACCAACCTGGCAGACAAGGTCAAGAAATTATAAGACCACTTGGGACTTCCCTGGTGGTCCAGTGGTTAAGACTCCACGCTCCCAACGCAGGGGACCCGGGTTCAATCCCTGGTCAGGGAACTAGATCCTGCGTGCCGCAACTAAGACCCGGCGCAACCAAATATATAATTAAAAAAAAAAAAAAGAAATTATAAGACCACAAACATTCACCAGCTACTAACTTAATGGTGTCAAGTACAGAATGACAAGCAGCCGTCAACTTAGGAAAGGGTTATCTTCCCAGAGGCAGTTTATGTGCTGGTTGTTTAGAATTAGACATCTTCTTCTCATTTGTTCCTGGGCCAGTTTGCAAATATACAAATACACATTAACCTAGAATGTATCTGAGACAGACTACTAACAACACCATTATTTCTACTCTCTCAAAATAATATACAACAGTATTTTTATGGCAAAAGACCCATAAAAGTTCCAACTTGGGATCTGAGGAGCCCATCCGACTTTCCCCAAGCAGTATGAGCAGCCGTCCACAGCGTCTTCATTTAGGGAGGAGAGGTATCTCTGGGAGACCCACGCCCCATACTCCAATATCTTGTTAGTTCCCTCTGCACCAGCACCAGTATCTTGTTGGTTCTCTCTGTTGCAAATAAAGGTAGCTAACTCACTGGGACAGTCACACCCCAAGATTCCAAACTAAAGAACAAGGAAACAAAGGAAACTTCACGTCATCATGAGGTCAGAGAAAGCAGGACCACAAAAGGTGGACTGTCCCTACCTTCCTCAATACACACACACACACACACACACACACACACACACACACACACATGCTTTCCCCTGTGTCACCAAAACTCATTTCCTAAGTTGATCAATTGTAGGCTAAGATTGCCTGTAATAACTGGGCTTCAGCAGCCTCAAGAAATATAGCGTTAGTGTTATGGAATACATTTCCTATTAGCATTTATATTATTTGCAGCATAATTTATTTTAAAACTAATTTAATTCCTTTTAACCTATCAAATAAAACTAGCATGCTTAAATTAAACTTTGCAGGGTGTGAAATAACAAGGAGAGCTTATGACAGGGCACTTACAGGAACCCAGAAATTACATTTATTCCTTACACATAATTCAAAACAAATTATTTGCAATGATGCAAATGTAATGCAAGCCTGCAAACTTGTGTGCTTTTTGTCAAAAATGGATTACGTATTTTAAAATAAACACTTGCAGGAGAACATAACAAAAAGTGACAGTATTTGTTACTTGCTGTTTATGCTTATGCTTAAACTCCTTAATCATATTTAGAACAGACTAAATTGTGTGTCTATTTAAGCTTCACTTTTCATAGTTAAACTGCTGAAGAAGATAAAAGCATCTATGTTGATCAAAAGTATTAGAACAAAATTGAAATATTTTTCCAGCTCTGCTCTCTCCTGAGTGCATAGTCTTGAAATTCAGCACTTTTGAGAAATATGGGCACTATTTAATGCATAGTGGTTCAATAAAGTGGTTCAATAAGTTAACTAATTAACTTAGTTAGTAGATTACAACACAACCAGAATCCCTCTCCTGGGCATCGAAGTTTAGTTTTCAGCTATTACCTCTACATGAGTCCAGGTTTGATGTAAAGAGATCTCTTAATCAGTGTCTTAAAGCATGGTGGTTAAGAAAATGAGCTTCGGGATTAAGCCTGAATAAATACTGCATAAGCCTTTAGAAGCTGGGTGGCCTAAAATAGACAACCTCTCTGTGCTTCAGCTTCCTGATCCAAACATTGGGGTTCATTGATTTATTGATTGAATACCTTCTGTGTGCCGAGCACCGTTCTAAGAGCTGGAAACATAAAAACAAAGAACATGTTTGGTCCAAATTCTCAGAAAGATTACATGCCTGAGAATGTAATTCTTACATTACATTGGTGGAAATAGTTTTAATTAAGCAACATGAAAATTTTCAGGGACCATTAGGTGTTATGATGAAAATAAAACAGAGTGATGTGAAGGAGGTATAGAGGAGATGCTTTAGATTGGAGTTGTCAAGGAAACCCTTTCTGGGAGGTGAGATTTAATCTGGGACCTGAATGACAAGTGGAGTCGTCCGTGCCTAGGTCTAGGAGAAGAGACGTCCAGGCAGAGGGAACAGCTGGTAGAAAAGCCCTAAGGAGGGAAGGAGTTCGCATGTTCCAAGAACAAAACAGAGGCCTATGTGGCTGTGGCAGAGTGAGTGAAAAAGAAGCAGGACAAGCAGTAGATGGGGACTGATCATGCTGGGCCTTAGAAGCCCTGGTGTAAAGCGTGGTTTTTATTTTAAGTCCAATGTGAAGTCATTATAGGCTTTCCATCAGGCTGGCTGTGAAGATTAAATGAGATAACAAACATGAAGGGCTCAGTACAAGGAACGCATGGCACAGCGTAAACACTCAACAAGAGGTGACCTCATCATCATCACCCTTAAACCCTGACATGTAATATTGGGAGGTCCAAAATATTCATTCTTACACAATTCAGAGTCAAGATATAGCAAGATTAATGTAGCAAGAACAGGGCTCAAGCAGGGGATAGGACTCAATTGCCAATCACCATAAAGCCAAATTCTCATCACTGTGGGGCATGTTTTACTGTACTATCTTTCTTGTCATCATTATCATCAATCAAACTGAAGTCAAATCTTAGGCCAGCACTCTCCACCATTCTTGATTTTTGCCATCTGCCTATGGAAAAAGGAATTTGAAGGAACAATCCCAAACACCGTGGTCACTATGAAATGACACAAACATTTCTTAATTTCTCCTAGCACCTCATCGGGTAAGTGGACTTTCTATTTCCCAGGCTTGGTGAGAATTCTTCCACCCACTTCCCAAAGCAGGTGGGCAGCAAACACTAGGCTGGGACTTCCAGAAATCCATTTCAAGTTGGAACTCACATGGGTGCCTCAAGGATTTTTTTTCCTGGCCACACTTGATCATCTGTGCCTTCTGTTTCTGTGAGAACACCATATAAAGCAATCCTTACTCCGTGGATCATTCTGTTTACTAAATCATGGTTTATTTTTTCCTCAGGATATCACATGCTATTCTAGAGTCAGTTTTCAAAAGGTCTTAAATGGCTTGGCTCAAAATTGGTTTTGTATTAAGGGAAAGAACCAGTCCCAGAGTTTCAATCAGCACATCAACAAATAGGCGAATGACCTGCCCCAGACTGCCCAGAGGTTGCCAACAGCAGTAGTTGACTCAGAGACTTCCAAGGTTCATTTCCCTCTGCTACTTTTCTACATTTTCCTTACCCTATTTCTGATGAAATACAGTTGTCAGTCTTATAGGAAGAGGTTGGAGGAGGGCATGGGGTAAAATCTGTCGCCACATCCCACATAACTACTGAATACAAGTATCTGAAATGTTCGGTTACCTTGCACGGAAGCAATTTAACTACGTGAGTTGTCTTTCACAGAGAGTGATAAAGAGTTATGATTCTGCATCAAAACCATCACAACATTGCTTCAAACAACACACTAACCATGTCATTAGCATTCAATTAATGTTAAATATAATGGCCTTTCAGTCATAAATAATATCGGAGGAATGAGGTTGTTTTTATAAATGAATTTTCCAGACAAATGAAGCTCCCCCATCAAGAACCAAAAGATGTTCAAATTTTGCCATCATTTTTGATAGAACTTAAATGTATTTCACATATTCAATGACCACTTAAACAAGGTGCAACATCATTATTTATTTTGTTTACTTATAGCCAATGATCACTTTAAATGCAAAACACTGATACACACAGTGGCTTCTCTTAACAGCACCAATTATGTTGCTCTAGTTCTTCAAGTCTCCTTTAAGTATTTCAGGCCCTTGTCTGTCTGGCTATTATCTGTCGGTCTGACTGTTCTTAGGTTGTGCTTTCTCACACCCGTTCCCATTTGCTCTATCTGAGAAACCAGATGATAAAGCTTATGGGAATGAGCTGCATTATTTTGCAATTCTCAGTTCTCCAAAGGCCCCAGGTAAGGGCCTAAGAGTCATTCCATATTTCAAATAAGGAGAAAGTGCATGGGCTTGGAGACAGGTATTTTCCTTGCTAATTTTTTTTTCCTTTTTCCTTTGTAATTTTTTGCAAAGTTTGAGAGTCATCTTGAGATAAGTGATTGCGTATTTTCACATTTTCTAAATTTTGCCTTGTATTTTCTAATACATATTGCCTTGTATCTCTTCTTTCTAAATAAATTTTCTCATTCACCTCAGGAAGTTAATTTCTAACTGTTGTTCGACTGTTCTCCTAAGTTGTCAAAAGCCCTGTTATGATGATGTAGGGGTATAAAAAGATCTCTTGGAAGGAATCTTTGGTAGCCATTCCCCTCCTTCTTCATCAGGATTCCTGATGTGGCTTAACTTTCACCTCAGCGGTGCAGTTTGGAACAGAGTCAGAAAAGTGAATATCTGTTAAGGAACAGAAAACAGCTCAGTCAGATAGCAATGAGAAAACATAATTGCTCTAGCCAACCATTACATAAATAGACATGAAGATCCTTCTTAATTTTATTCCCCTGAGACTAATGACTGACCCTATTGAAAATCCTAGTAGAAATCATTGTAACAAAAATAGCCAAAACATTAAGAATAGGACACGTGAGAATGACAATGGCTGATAAACATTTGAACCATCAAGCATCCTTGTTAATCCAACCACAAAAATAAGTACTAGCTCATGGGCTAAATAACTAAAAGAAATCGGGGACCATCTTACATGAATCAATTAATGTGTGTACCTTAAGGAAAACATTTCTACAACAATCCTTGATTCCCCTTACTGTTTTTAATGGAATCAATGTATAGTAATGTAAGAAGGTCTCAGACTTGTTTTATACTTTGGTTTTGTGTTACTTGCAGTGTGGTTGTGTTTCTAGCAAAAATGTAAACTCCTCTGTTTAAATTAGTAAGAAAAGAAAGAAAGAATGAAAGAGGGAGAGAAAGAAAGGGAGAGAGAGAGAAAGGAAGGAAGGAAGGAAGGAAAAGAGAGGGAGGGAGGGAAAGAGGATGGAAGGGAGGGAGGGAGGGGAAAGGTCACTCTACAGTAAAGCTTCTAACCCCTTTAATTATCCCCAAACCGTCTGTAAATCCATAAATTAGCACTTTAAAAAATATATTTATACCCCATCTCATTCCATAAAGGATTTGATGTGACTTATAAAACAAATAAAATTGATAAAAAAATTTTTTTTAAGTTGAGACGGTCCGGGCAAAATAAGAAAGAAGAAGCAAGAAAATAAAACCAACTAGTGAGTAGTACACAGATATGTAACACCATAGTCATATAGGTGGTAGAGCTGGGCTACATATTGCCTCAAAGTTTCTAGTAATTTAAAAGAGAAACAAAGAAGTTGTAGGATTCATAGAGATCACAAAATAAAAACAATGGTTGGATGGTAAGTTTTCCCCACAGGTCATATAAAAAGGATTCCACAAAAACAGGCCTAGAGTAAAGATAAGAGTCCCTTACCTTTGGCCATTCCTTTACTATTCTTTGTTATAAGACAATGGTAAGATATCAAAATGCATTTTGTCAAACTCAGTTCTCCAAAGAACTAGAATGTTGATGCTCTGGCTTGATCCAAGGGCAAAATTTATTATCTAAATGAGAGTGCATGGAAGTTAGGGAATTTCCCTCAAATGTTAATTTTTGCAATTAGGCTTTTGATAAAAACTTGATAAAAGATGGTTAAAAGTTATATTCTCAAACTAGAATACAGGGTACAGATATTCTGTGCAGTAAAGTCGAGAAAGTTGAGGAACTAACTGAGGCAAACACCTAAATATCTTTAGAAAGTACCAATTTGTGCCTTCCCAAAAGTTCTTCATTTATTTCAAATTACAAATAAAAGGAAAAGTAAGACACCAAAGCTCTACAACGCAAAGAATGACCACACTGATTTTTAGCCTGAATCTTTTCAATATAGATATTACCAACCATTCACTGTGGCTCAAGGATTAAAAAAAAAAAATCTCAGTAGCACACCAAAAGAAAATTTTAATTTAAGTAATGTTGCTTTCTAGTGAATCCTACAAGGTAAATTGGTTCCGATATTTTCCTAAGATAACTTTCTGAGTGGAATTGTTGAATACAAAGAAAATCAATATTGGAAAACTCTTGCAAAAAGGATAGTTGGGGTTGAATAGCTATGGTAGATTGATTGCACTATTGTCCTCAATTTTCATGCTCCTTGTGCCTACACTCTTTGATACTGCCCTCCTACACTGACTCTGGGCTTGGCCTTGTGACCTACTTTGGCCAACAGGATAGTAGCAAATTTGACAAGGTACTTGCACATTTCTGCTGGCTTTCTTGGAACCCTCATTTCCATCAGCACCAGTCCAGGTAGGCTGCTGAAGGATGAGGATTGTCCCAGTTGACGCCTCCTAACCTACCAATTCTCAGCCCACCCGCCAGCTGACTGCAGATACATAAGCAATCCCCACCTAATACAGCAATATCTGGTCCAGATCAGCCAAAGTGTCCAACCAGTCCTAGGTTTGTGAGGAATAATTAGTGGCTGTTGCTTTCAGCCACTAAGTTGTGGAGTGGTTTGTTTTTGTTAACTGATACAGCAGTTGCTAACAGCTACAGTGCTTGAATTTAAGCTAATCCTTTAGGTAATGGAAAAGAGAATCAAGAGCTGGTAAAATCATTTCTAGAGCTTGATAATATTAGCAGATAATATGTATTACTTTTACTCTCAGTGGGAGTAGGGAGGGATTCAATTGGCTTATCTAAAAGTAATACTGAATCTTAAGAAACAAGTACAAGGAAAGGGGGTAGTCAAAAATCTCTATTTTACTCATCTTGAAATAATTACTTTTCAGGAGACTGTTCTTCCAAACCCAGATCTTTGCACTGGTGTTAAAGATGTAAATTCTACATAAGAATCAGGACTAAGCTCAATATTATACAGTTTAGGCTACAGCTGGTTCCTAACCACAGAGTCAAATACTGAGTAAAGAGCAATAAAAGTTATAAACAATCTTATCTTGTTCTTGAAAATTTCTGCATAAAACATACAGAAGGGAAAAAGTAGTTTACTGTGGAATAGCCTTGTCAAAATCTTGCTCCTTGCTTAAAATATTGGCTTGAGAAATCCGGTTTGCAATTTGTCATGGGAAACTGGCTAAAATGTAAAAAAAAAAAAAAGTGATCTGATAAAGCCATAATTCAAAAATAATAAATAATCTATTTTTTTGAAAAGGGGGGAAGGTGGGGAGTGATATGCTATACTTTGATCCATTAGAACAAAGTTAGAAAGGCTAGTTACCAGCAGACCATAAACAATTTTAATAACAGAAAATCTTCACTGGGTAGCATATTTAATTTAACCTTTTTAATCAGTAAGACTATGAAAAGAAATGTTTTCTGCATATACTAGAGAGAAGCAATTTATTTCAAATTATAAACATAAGAAAAGGGGTGGTCTCTCATATCACTTGATATTGAGCCTTCTTCAGTCTTCCTCGATATTGGGCCTTCCTCAATCTTCCTCATCAGGTTCATCTCAAAATCTTTTCTGACTCTCAGTTCTGGGCCAGCCAAAAAGAATTGATTTTTTAAAAACTTTTTTTAAAAAACAAAATCAAGAGTAAAAATTAGATTTGGCAAGATCCTGAATGACTTCTGAATTTCATCTCACATGTTAGCTCACAAGCCTGGCCGTGACTGTTTTTAGCTTCCTAACAATCATAAACACAGGAATTGTCTCAATCAGCATCCCGTGTAGGAAACAGAAACCACTCTAGGTTTTAGAAGCAGAAAGGGTTTTCATACAAGGAATCAGATGCTTCAAAAATCTACCATGGATGGATGGAGAAACAAGCTCTCAGGTGGGCCTCCAGGAATAAACCCCAAATGTCACAGAACTGACCCACCTTGGGAGCCGTACTTTCTGTATGATCGGAAAGGTGGGAATCAGGAATCACCACTGGACAGCCTGCGATCAAGAACACACCACCACAGCTGTGATGCAGAGAGCAGGCAGACAGGATAAGAAGCCTTCGCTATCGCCACAGCTGCCCCTCCACACAGAGTAACTACTGGAATAGTAAGGCCAGAACAGCATCCTCTCATAATTCTGCTTGCTGGAAGAACTACCAAAGCAGCTTGAAAATAGACTTTCTCTCCCTACCACCTGCCAACCCTCACGTGAAGGTATCTAACTGGTGGAGACTTATTTCTATCCTGAACCATAACAGCAAGGGAACCTGGGAAATAGTTTCAGCTCTCTGGCCTCTGCAATCCAGGACTGCACAAGTGTGCCAATCTAGCACATCCATCAGAGGAACTAAGGCAGTAACTTCTAATTTTATTAAAAGAGGGACTGAAAAACACAGTTTTAGTTTATCGACAATCCATTCATAACAGCTGAAGGGAAACGTCTCTCTGAAGTCCTCTAAGAGATTTCATCAATCTTCAGAGATCTAAGCCATCACTAATAGAATTTAAATGCACTATCTCACTCCATTTCACCTTTCTCATCCCCATAACCTAACCAGCTCAATCATGGCCAGGCACCAATAGTCACTGGGACAACTAAGCCAACATTTAAAGTGAGGGGGAAATGATCACTTTCATCCTGTCCAAGATCTCCATTCTCAGAATGGTAATAACCAGGGAGTAATAAACTAACTATACATTTCATTTCTTTTTACTTTGCCTTGATCCAGAAAGCTTTAAGAGAGCTACTAACTACAGCATAGCCTTGGACAGATTGACTAGACTACTGATGAAACTCTGAATGTCGGCCACGTTTACAGCTCATTTTCATACAAAACAGCCACAAAGCATTCCTTACACCAAAGTCACAGATGATCCTGGTCCCCTGGTCACCATTAAGTGCACCAGGAATTCCTGCTTCAGCCAAGGCAGCCATAGAGATTTGTAGTATCCTTGATGAGAATCTGACAGGACCTGGGGGCTTTTTGTTAGATAGCAATAAATTGAAAGAACCAGATCTTTTTTCTTGGGATGTTTAAGTATGAAACACACAGAGGCCCACCTGAAGGGGGTCAGGAAACTAAGGGACACAGAGAAAAGGATGCCAGCCAAAGCTAAGATGTAGAAAGAAGAAAAAGCAGTTGAAAGAGGTAAAGAGAATCAGGTGCCACCTTGGTGGAAGCCATAGAAAGAGATAAACTAAGATATGAAAATGGTAACTTAGAGACACCCAACCTATGGCCATATACATGAAAAGTCATCTGGCTCTAGGATTGTGCAATTTTGTACTTTTTTGTGATCCTTAATAAACCACACCCTCTAAAGTGATCTCAGCATTTCTTTTCCTTGCAACCTCGAGGAACTCATATACCACTATTCCCAGAGTAGAGGGAAGTGACCTCTCCAGGTTTATCCCATTCGAATGAGCAGTCTCTGCATGCAAATGAAGTTGGTGAGGAATTTACCATTCAACAAATCCCCATAGAAGTGACTCATGGGAAGGTAAATCTGTCATTTGGTGCTTAAGGTTTAAGGAAAGTCTTCATCTGTTCTTTAACAGACCACGTGTTTAAATGGTTCTTCCTGCTATGGGGTTCACAGAATAAATTCCCCAAATGACAGAAATGTGGTCCAACACCTAAGCAGACAGTGGGTGATCTGATAAGGGCAATACATTCATCAAGGCAGATCTCATCGATTTATCAGATAAATTAATCAGGACAAAAACGCTACTATGAGCATGGAGAATACTAGGGATGAACTGTGTCTCCTTGGCCTTTTGCAAACTCCTGGGCAAGCCCTCTTGATTGCTTTGTGTTGTTCACTGATTTTATAGCAAGTACATCCGGAAGGGATGAATAGAGACCTCATCTCCCAGTCCTTTGGTCTTCTGTTCAGACACCCATTTAGTCATCCGTTAAGTCTCCACTTCATGCAATGCCCAGTGATAGATGCTGGCAATACAGCACCTACCTACCAGCTGGGAAAGATTGCAACTAATCTTGTCATTATAACTATGGTAAGTGCTCTGAAGGAGAAGCACAGAAGCTGTGAGAATGACTAACAGGGAATGTCTTGGGAGTCATCAAAGGCTTTCTAACCTAAGTGTTTGTTTACTGAAGTAGAACTAACTCAGCCAAAAGGGACCAGAAGAGCTTTCTAGGTAGAGAACAGCAGAGGCTAAGACCCTAAAGCAGAAGAGGTAAAGCAGACAGGATGAACTATTCAGGCTATTGTAGCCAGAACACAGAGAGGAAGGCCAAGAGGGCAAAGATACATGTGCTGAAAGCAGGGACCAGAACCTAGTCCTTGAAGCCACATTGAGGATTTGTGTTTATTTTCTATTCTGGGTGAGGAATATTTGACCTACTATTTGGAGCCAGTGGAAATTTTGCCCTTGATGTTTTGATTCTGTAATTATGAATACACCATCTAACCCAAATAATACAAAATAAATGAATTTTTACCTGAAAGGCAGTCTTCTTAGCAATTAAATCAATTTAATTCTTGATAAATTACCATACAGATTTCCATTTCCTTTTTAATTTACTAAAATTAAGATCCATTTTTTATTATAAATTTTCCATGGAAACTTGATTCATCAATAGTTTTATCCTCAAGTTATCTTCCATGGTCCTTATCAAGACTTGATACCTTAATCATTTTTATTAAAATTTCATCAAGTGTCATCTTTAATCCCTTTCAGTTTTTTTTGTTGTTGTTGTTGGTTATGTTTATAAGCAATGCTCTCTTTGAGTTAGATGAATGAGTTTTTATTTATTTCTTAGCTAATCCATGAGAAAATCTTGTGTTGTCCCTGGACCACACTTTGAGAATCACTGATCTCTTGTAATGTTTCCCAACAGGTGGTGCACATACCATTTGCTTTGAGGTGGCAAGAGTATTTTTTAATAATTATGTATTTTAAGTGCTCATTAGAAAAAGTTATAATACACTTGATACGTGATTATTCCTTAAGACACATTAAATCTGTCCCAAGTTAAGGAAAATAAGTCATTTGCAAGTGTCCAATCAAAGAACAAAAGACAAGTCAAACGTTCTGCTCAAGTTTTCCGTATTTTCTACAAGGAAAGTGGATTACTTTCACCGTGTGAAATTATTCTTTAAAGTATTCTATTACCATTCTTTTGAAATCAGTCATGTGCTGATGTGGGATGACACAGAGGTCAGGTTTCAAAGGATTCTGGGAGAGTAAAAGGGAGTTATATTTCCAAGAAAAAGCAGGAAAGAGGAATGTAGTTGGTTAACAACGTGCATTTTGCAGTCAGTCTGATCTGCGTAGGAATCCTAGCTTTAACATTACTAGCGTTGTGATCTTGTACAAATTACCGTTTGTAAATTGCAAATTCCCCTTCTACCAAATGGAAATAATAAGAATTAACTCGTAAGATTGACCATTAGTTAAGATACTGCACATAAAGCAAATAACAGAGACTGGCACATAGGAGTACTCAGTATACAGTTATCCTTACAGATTTTAATTATCACCTTCAAGTCCCCAGAGCTGCTACAGCACCCAAGTCAGAGCACACGCTCAACGACAGATTTGGGGGATGAAGGCAGGTGCCCTGCCTTGGAAAAAAAAAAGAGGCGGGGGCGACGCACACCTGCCCTGATGTTATGCGAGGGTCTGGAAGATTACAAGGAAGGTAATCTTGGAAGGTGCGGCTTCCAGGTCAGAACCGGCAAAATTCAAACGTCCCGAGCACCGAATCTACTCAAAGGGAAAAATCGGCAGCGTGCCACAACGCCCTGGCTGGCTGCGCGTGCGTCGGCCGGAAGACAGATGGCGCGCTCCGCGACCCGCCCAATCGATCGACCAGATCGAGGATCGTCAAGTCAGTTCTGACTGCGCGAAGTGCACCTTCTCGCGAGGCTTCAGACCAGGCGGCTGGGGGAAGGGGCGGACCCAGCTGGAGAGAGAGGAGGAGCGTGAAGCCGCCGCACGCTACGTTCCCAGGAGGCTGTGCGCGCCCCTCGCTTCCTCCGGAATATTCTGAGCGGGCGCGTGAACTGATCCCTGCGTAGTGACCATGGCTCTCCACGTCCCCAAGGCCCCGGGCTTTGCCCAGATGCTCAAGGAGGGAGCGAAGGTAAGCAAAGGAGGAAGGAGGAGTGAGGGAGAGTCGGCGTAGGGCAGTGGCGGCCGCAGCGAAGGAGAAGGGCGTACTAACGGGCCGGGCGTGCTCCCCTGACACAGCGGTCGGAGGGAGAGAAGATTCCAGAAAGGGAGGTGATCTCGGGAGGGCTCTGCCGCGGAGGCCCGCGGGCATTTTGGTTCTTTACGGACCCCGGGGAGGGTCGAGCGGGCAGAGACGGCGAGTGGGGGACGAGGCCGCAGACACCGCGTTCTGTACTTGGTTGTCGGACAGATAGATGTAAGGCCGTTCCTGCATTTTTCCTCCATCCGTAAAACGGGGGTGATGAGTCTCTCCTTTAGAAGGCGACATAGGTGAAACAACGTAGGTGAAGTTGCTTTGGGAACTGCGAAGCCGATTGCCACGGTTCAGGGAGTGGGCGGTGCGGTTAAGAGAGGGACAAGGGCCTGTCTTGGCAACTTTTATCTAAATGAGAAACAGCGGGCTCCCCACTTAGTTCGCAGAAGCAGTGCGTTATAGTAGGATAAACAATGGTTACAATGCGAATGGATTCTGGTCCCAGCTTAGGTTAGCTAGCTTGATGTAAAACTTATCCCTCTGGGTCTTGCTTTCCTCATCTTTAAATTGAGCAGATTGGACGAAAAGGGTTGTAACGAGCACAGTTGTAACCCACAAGGTAAGTGACACCCTGGCCTAATTAAAACTGCTTTGTTTTATGGCGAGATCTTGGACGTAATTTCAGAAGCTTAGTTTTTTAAAAATATCTTAAAGCACTACTGATAAATGTGTCTCTTGTATTCAAATGGTAGTGTTCCTTTATTTGTCCCCCATATTTTTTGTGCTTAGTTAAAGGGATATAGATAGTGTGGTTCCATTTATGGTAACAGGTTTAGGGAACTAGGTTCTTGTTGGCATGATGCACTTTTGGGATGTTGTGAATATAGTAAATATCAAGGTTTAATGAAAATATTGGTGAAAGAGCTTCGCTGAAAATGACATTGACTGCTCACTTTTTTAAAAGGCTGAAGAACATCCATGGTTTTTATTTTTCTGAGGCAGAAATAATAAATGGCCAAATAAACAGAAAGGATAATTTCAAATAATGATAAAGGAAATAAGAAAGTCTGCCTCCAAAAAAAAAAAAAATTAAAAAGGAAAGGTTGGGGTAGATAGAACAATTAAGATGTTCAGGAAAGAACTCTCAGCTCGGTGCTTAGTGGCCAAGATTAAAGGCAGAAGTGTTCCAGGCTGAGGGACCAGTGAGTACAAAGACCCTGAGGATGGAATGAGTGTGACCTGCTAAAAGAAAACAAGAAAGGTGATAGGGCTGAAGCTTACCAAGGGAAGGAACGGTAAGAGATGAATTGAGAAGAGTTGTAGGCAAGGGTTAGAATGTGTAGGGCCTTTTAGCCCTGACAGGGGCTTTACATTTTATCCTAAGTGATGGGAAGTCATTAAAGGGTTTGACAGGATCTGATTTATGATCAGATATGACTGTCCCTCAGAGAATGGGGATGGGGGAAAAACAAGAGTGTAAAGCAGGAGATCTTTAGAACAGTATTGTCTGTCTGCTGCGATGGAAGTGTTCTATATCAGGACTGTCCAGTATGGTATCCACTAGTCACAAGTAGCTACTGGGCACTTGAATTGTGCCTAGTGCAATTGAGGGACTGAATTTTTAATTAGTTACTTAAAATTTAAATAGCCACTTGTGGCAAGTGGCTACTCTCTTGGGCAGAGCAGCTCTAGAAAAATGTTCACATGAACAGTAGGCTCTTGAAATTTATCTGAGACCACAGGTAAATGCCAAGTCTAAAAGAAGTCCAGTGTAAAACTTGAGAATTTTAGTACTGTGACCAATTCAGCAGTTTTCAATGTGTACACGTTGGAATTATATTGCAGTTCAAATGAGCATTCAAAATCTGTATGTTTTAGTTCCTAAAACTTTGTGAGGCAGATATGTTAATTCCCAGTGAACATAGAACTGCTGGTTTTACAATGCTCAGGTTTTAACACAATAAATATGACCACATTTCAACTTTTAGAAAGTACTGATTAACTCTGAAAAGGTATTTTTATCTGCAAGAGCTCATTTGCTTTCTGTAATCAATCTTAGCACTCTTCCCTGCACTTTTCACTATATTTTTTAAAAAGTATAGGCTTTATGTTTTGATGTGTAAGAAGGTACCTGTGGGCCCTAAAAATGTCATGTTTTATTCATTCGACTAGTGGACAAATCTGTGGATCATTTGTGAATACCAAGCACCATACTTTACATATATAAATCTTGCTTGATAGTTTCTTCAACAATCCTCTGAAAACAGGTACTATTATATTACTCCATTTTACAGATGAAGAAATTATTGAGATTCACTGTCCTGCCTAATCAGAAGTTTTCTTTGACAGCATTTTTCAGGGTTAGAAGAGGCTGTGTACAGGAACATACAGGCTTGCAAGGAGCTTGCCCAGACAACTCGTACAGCATATGGACCAAATGGTAATTTCTAAATTCATGTTTTAAAAGATACAGTACTGTAATAGAATTTTGTGTACTAGCTCTTTCAAACTTTTTCTGAAGATATTATATGTAAATTGAGAGTTTTAGCCATAATATAGTATGGCATTGAAAATTATTTCATAGCTCAGTGACACCAGTACAGTGTTTCTAATCTTTAATCAGCAATTCAGATCTTTTTAGAAAAGTTGGAATCCAAATGTTATGTTTTGTCCTGTTGAGAGGATAGAAAAGTTATGGTGCTTTCACCATTGAGGCAGTACCTAGTGTTCACGGTTGCAGATGTGGAACAGATCTTTTACATAGAGTGACATTATAATTTAAGGGAGAAAAATTCTTTCTTGTCTCCTACCATCGACTGAATTAATTGATACAGATTTATGGAATAAGCAAAAAAGTAAGTGTACTTTTAAGTAGATTATTTTAGTCTTTGTACATGTTAATATGTTGTGTTGATTGAACAAAAATATGACAAAATTGGCATCCTCGCTAATAAACATTATAGGAGATTAAAAAGGAAAGAGTACAGGTGTGCAGTTAGGCAAAGCCATAGGGCTATGAGATAACCTTAAAGAATAGATACTATGTTTTGAGTTCTTACAAAGTTATTTTTAGGAATGGATATAAATTTATATTTCTTGACTAGATTTTCCCGGTATTTGGAGAAGGGTTTGAGTAATAATGGATTTCTTTTTCTAACTGTTACTTTTGAGGAATGAACAAAATGATTATCAACCACCTGGAGAAGTTGTTTGTGACAAATGATGCAGCAACTGTTTTAAGAGAGCTAGAAGTAAGTTATTTCTTTAAAAAAGCCAAGAAATACCACACAGTGTCATAACATTAAAAAAAAAAAAAAAAAAAGCCAAGAAATGTTTTGGTGACATCAAAAAATCAGTATGTTTTAACATAAAAGAACCTTTATTTCAAATTGGATAATAAGGGATTTTTTTTATTCCCAACTTGAAAATTCATTATACAGGTTTTCCTAACTATAAAGAGTCCTCTTTATGTTTTAACATCTTAGCAACTCAAATTTTAAATCTCCTAAATTATTAATTTATGGAATGATTGGTTGTGATAAAAAAATATATTTGCTCATAATCATATCAAATTGAATATGTCTTCTTGTTCTATAGAGTGTGACACTTAAGTGAATTATTCCATAATGTAGAAACAGCTGATACTTGAAAATAGTAGTGTTTTTTTTTTAATTGTGTTTGTGAAGATAAAACATCAGTTTGTGGAATTTTGCTTTGTTCACCTGCAGTTTTGATGTTAGAGAATCTGTAGAATAGATACTGCCAGCCAAGGTATGAGGACAGTCTGGCACCTGAACACATAGAGAACCATTCCTCAGCCAGCTGCTAATTGAAGCATATGTTCAATCTCGGAATTTTCCTGAACTTAGCTCTTAAAGCACCAGAGCTTAATGCTTTTAGACAGAACTCCATAGATAAGTTAACATTTCTCCAATTTCTTAAATAACAGTATAGTCTTGAAGTAATAATACTGAACAAAACAAATTTAATTCCACAAGATATTTGTGGAGGGGCTTGTCATTGTGAATGTGAATGTTGTACTCTGATGTTCTCAGGAGTTGTTCAAGTGTGATGGGGATACTGTCTTCCTAATAAACTATAGTGTCAGCTTTTTAGTTTTCTCAGTGCTATCAGTTGTTAACTCTGATTATTTCTTAAAAAGCATCTAAATCCTAAGGAGCGATCACTTAAAATTTTGATACGCTTTTTTTAAGAAATATTTTATATTCCCCTTCTTTTAAACTATAATTGATAACCCCTTACAAAAAGAATGTACATAAAAATTGAGACTTGTGACGAAGTTAAATGACATCTATTTTAGCACTTCTGAAGGCTTTTTTAAAAAAAAAGTTGGAATTACTTTGTTTTTTAATTTAGTGAATATATAATAAAGTTATGAACCTTATGTATGCAGGTGTACATACTGGGTGACTGACCATTAAAAGAAAGTGCCCTGTGAAGTTATTTCCATTTATGGTGATGCATTCGTGCTCATAGGCCTAGGCGGACTTGGATTGTCTTCTTGTGACCACAGTATAAGTAGTGTGTAGCAATGTGATCAAATGAGTTACCTGGCCCATAGGGAGATTGGAGTCTATTAATTTAAGAAGAAATGGAAATGAACAATTTTATTTTGCTTTAAGGATCAAATGTTTTAGCTTGATATTCAAATTCAAACCCCTTCTGCCAGGTACAGCATCCTGCTGCAAAAATGATTGTAATGGCCTCTCACATGCAAGAGCAGGAGGTTGGAGATGGCACAAACTTTGTTCTGGTTTTTGCTGGAGCTCTTCTAGAATTAGCTGAAGAGCTTCTGAGACTCGGCCTGTCAGTTTCAGAGGTGAGTGTTCATTTTATAATCTACTCCTGTTTCATATTTGCTTATGTATATATACCTACTAAATAAAGTCATTAGAAATAGCTGATTTTGAGCAGTTTTCTCTGTGCCAGGCATTGTAGTACATATACTTCACATGCAGTATCTCATTCTATCCTTACAAGAACCCTATGAGTGGGGCCTATTAGAAGTAATCCTGTTTTGTTTCAGATAAGGAAAGTGAGCCTTAAGTTAGAAAAACCTTGCGCAAGTACCTAGTAATGGCAGTTAGGATTCAAATTTGGGCTGTCACCAAAGCCTGTACCCTTAAATAGTAGGCTCTGCTGTGAATGTTATTCTGGAAGTGTGCTTTGTCTTTTTCTATTGAAAATAAAGATTTGTATTCATTGGGGTACCAAAATAAAGCTACCTTAAGTCATGTCAAAATTACGTCTTTTGAAGAAACATTTTTGCTCTTTACATTTAAGGTCATAGAAGGTTATGAAATAGCCTGCAAAAAAGCCCATGAGATTCTTCCTGACTTGGTATGTTGTTCTGCAAAAAATCTTCGGGATGTTGATGAAGTGTCATCTCTACTTCATACCTCCATAATGAGTAAACAGTATGGTAATGAAGCATTTCTGGCCAAACTTATTGCTCAGGCATGTGGTGAGTAAATATCAGTAAATGAAAAGATCCAAAATTAAAATGTCTTAATGTGATTAAGATATTTTCTCTGTTGTCCCAATATATCTTTTGATATGTCTCGTTTTCTTAACAGTATCTATTTTTCCTGACTCTGGCCACTTCAATGTTGATAACATCAGAGTTTGTAAGATTCTGGTAAGTTTAGAAAATGCATTAATGTTATCTAGATAGATAAGATTTTTTTTTTGCAAAAAAATAAAATTTCTGTTAATCTAAATTTTACCTTGTGGGTTTTAGGCACTTAGGACTTCCTGCTTTTGTTGTAACATTTGGATATTGCTAGATTGTAATACTACCACTTGTTAAATTTAAAAGGATATCAACATACTATCTTCTTAAGTCATCATTTTTCCATGACAGCTGGAAGGTTGAGAATAGTGCATAAACAAAATATTAATTATTTGCAATCTTGATATATGCTGACTTATAAAAAGGAGCTTAGAAGGCAATTTTGAATGAGGTTCAAGTTTTTCTGTTGCTCTATAATAGTAAAATTCATACTTTTAATATTTAAAGAGTATTTGATAAAAATATTGTGCTTGATACAGTAAAACCTATAACTAGTGATTTTACACATGTGATTGTTAATGTAGCTGAGTTTAGCTTACATAAGTACATGTGTTAGCTATAAGTGTGTATGTGTTAACATACATGCTGGGTGTTTTCTGACTTTATCCATGCACTGCCTTCCCCTTCGCCATTACATGGTAAGCTTGTGAAATCAGAAACTTGGCTTTGATCCCTATTCTGCCTGGTACATTGGTACAGAGTGAGCGAATGGCTTAGAGCAGTTGTTCTTTGATTCTTCCCAGTACACTGAAGGACCCCCGTCCATAACAGTGGCTCATTGCCACAGTGATTCCTGCATTGAGCAGACGGGTATGCTTTATGTCCACCACCATACTCATCCCCAGAAGTCACTGCCTTTGTATATTACATTATTTAGAAATGAATGTTTTTGGTGCATGCAGAATCAACAAATTAGCCCTGATGTTATTTTCATGAAATCACTGGTGATTTTGGTATCCAACTCCTTAGGGCTCTGGTATCCATTCCTCTTCAGTATTGCATGGCATGGTTTTTAAGAAGGAAACTGAAGGTGATGTAACATCTGTCAAAGATGCAAAAATAGCAGTGTACTCTTGTCCTTTTGATGGAATGATAACAGAAACTAAGGTATGTAGATTTCAGAACCTTAAAGGTAAAAATTTGCGGTTTTCCTTTCAGACAGTTTTAATGATTCTAAAATTTTGAAGTAGAGTTTCCTCTTAATCCAGTGAATACTCATAATTGAAAATTGCCAGGTCATGTTTATTTTTTAATCAGACTTATATTTGAACATCTAATTCAAATACTAAATACAAAACTTGAAACATTAAGATGGTGACAGTATTGTTTGTATTCTAATAAACAGCTCTTGACTTCTAGTAGAACTTACACATTTCAGCAGGTTAAATGTTCAGTGAAGAAAATGAGTATTTGTGTGCTGTTCATTAAAATTTTTTTAATAAATTTATTTTTATTTTTGATTGCATTGGGTCTTTGTTGCTGTGCGCAAGCTTTCCCTAGTTGTGGCGAGCGGGGGCTACTCTTCGTTGTGGTGTGCGGGCTTCTCATTGCGGTGGCTTCCCTTGTTGCGGAGCGCGGGCTTCAGTAGCTGTGGCACACGGGCTCAGTAGTTGTGGCTCACGGGCTCTAGAGTGCAGGCTGAGTAGTTGTGGCGTACGGGTTTAGTTGCTCCGCGGCATGTGGGATCTTCCCGGACCAGGGCTCAAACCCGTGTCCCCTGCGTTGGCAGGCGGATTCTTAACCACTGCGCCATCAGGGAAGTCCCTGAAGTTTGTTTTTAAAAATACATGTTAAGAAGTTTGAAGTATATGTTTATAGTTCACTGTTGATTGCATCCCTAGAATTCTTGAAATCTGAGTTGTGGACGGGTTTTGAAGTTTCGCAGGTATGGGGTGGGGTGGGGCTGGTCACTTAGTCCACATTTTAGAAAAAGTTTGAGAACCACAACGTTGTTTTGGTTGACATTCATCAGAAGACAGATGTCAGGGTACCTGCCTAACGTATGTAAAAGTACAGTGTATTTCTCCAATTTTTCCATCAAAGTGCCTGTCAAAGAGCAAATGCGTCAGTGTTGCGGGTGGGGGCGTTGGTCTAGGAACAAGCTGAATTTCTGTTAATTTCATACAAATTTTGTATTCTGCTTCATAACGTGCATGTTTATCTTCATATTTTTCTCCCAAATCTTTAAATTATTTCTTCAATAAAATGTTATTCTGTGACTTTGAACACCAACGTGGTGAAATGGTTTTAAAGAAAATCCTCACTTATTTTGCTAGGGAACGGTATTGATAAAGACTGCTGAAGAATTGATGAATTTTAGTAAGGGAGAAGAAAATCTCATGGATACGCAAATCAGAGCTATTGCTGGTACTGGTGCAAATGTCGTAGTAACAGGTGGCAAAGTGGCAGACATGGCTCTTCATTATGCAAACAAATACGATATCATGTTGGTGAGGTAAGAGGGGACTGCATTCTGTGAACCTGGATTGTAAATGGCTTTGGGTGGTGAAACACTGAGCAAATAAATTCAACACACCATGAAGACTGTTAAAAGGGGGAAAGTATGAGGTGTTAGATCACATGGCAAGAGGACTTAACTTGATCTAGGGGAACAGGAAACACCTCTGGGAAAACTTACCTTTAGGCTGAGAGCTGAAGGATCAGTTAACAGATGTTAATTGAAGGGGGAGAGGGAAGAGCGTTCCCGGCAAGAGGAAGAGCTTAAGAGACCAGACACAAACCTGGTACACACTGTCAGCTGGAGTGTGGGGTCCGGAGCATAGCTTTAAATTCATGAACACGTTTGTGGGTTACACTAGACAGTTCACCTACCCGTTCCCACCTCTCCGAGCACCTAAGATAATGTGCAGAGTAAATCACTCTTCTCCTCCTCACAGAACACGCAGTTGCCCAAAGTAACAGCAAAAGTTTTCTGTATACCAGGGCTTCCTTAGTGTTTCAGAACTATGAACTATGAACCCTTGACATCCTAAGGAGACTGGAACTCTCCCAGTTCTAGAATAACGCCCTAAACACCTGTGACTGGATTGCACAGTGCAGTCCAGACCCATACTGAGCTTGAACCTTCAGGGTCAAAAGAAGGTGACCTGAGGCCCAATGTACAGTTTCCTGTTTAATCTCTTGTGTTTTACTATGGTATCTCATGGAATTAAAACTTCTGTTAAGGTCTTTGTTTTGTTTTTTAAAGGCTGAACTCAAAATGGGATCTCAGAAGATTATGTAAAACAGTTGGTGCTACAGCTCTTCCTAGATTGGTGTGTATTTTGGACAATATTAAAAGAGAGTTGAACCTATTTGAATTATTTTTATTACAAGAGTCATTTTCTTGCAGACGCCTCCTGTCCTTGAAGAAATGGGACATTGTGACAGTGTTTACCTCTCAGAGGTTGGAGATACGCAGGTGGTTGTTTTTAAACATGGTAAGTAGTAGTGGTAAACTATATGTGTATGAAGTGTGGGGAATTCATTTTCTTTTACTAATCCCCAAATATATTTAATTCATTGACAGAAAAGGAAGATGGTGCCATTTCTACCATAGTGCTTCGAGGCTCTACAGACAATCTGATGGATGATATAGAGAGGGCAGTAGATGATGGTGTTAATACTTTCAAAGTTCTCACAAGGGTCAGTATCAGTATTCATCTTAATTTATTATTTGTAAGTCCTCAAAAACACAGTTGGCAGACATTTTGAGAACTTGAAAATGGAAAATGAATGGCTTGTGTAAAGCAAAGCACCTTTTTCCTTAAGACTCCACTTAAGTATTTGTTGCTGATGAATTTTCTAAAATGAAATATGAAAAGGAGTAAATAGCAAATCAAGGCTTTATTTTTTTATAACTCTTAAAGAGATGGTTTATGGTGGTTTTCAATTATAATATACCTTCAGTTGCTTCAGCGCTCTTCTTAGTGCTATATCTGGAAATACAGATAACTGCATAGTGATGTTCCCATTCTTAACTTTGGTCCTTCTTTTTCGTATACCAGACACTGTGGTGCAGTAAGGTAATTTGTTCAAATCACGCCATTTTTATGACATTCATAATTGGAATTTGAATTTTATAAAATTTGTAATTGAATCTGATTAAAACCTCTAGTCTGGTGGAGTACTGGAATCTGAAAAGATTTAGAAAACTGGAAATTGCTTCTTGGTGACTTCTGTTTTTTTTTTTTTTTTAAACTACGTATTATAGGATAAACGTCTTGTGCCCGGAGGTGGAGCAACAGAAATTGAGTTAGCCAAACAGATCACATCGTATGGAGAGGTATATGGCTTTCTGTGTACAAACTGACTTGCTTGTCATTGTTTGAATAAAATTGAGTAATAAGCACATTTTTGTTGTAGACATGTCCTGGACTTGAACAGTATGCCATTAAGAAGTTTGCTGAGGCATTTGAAGCTATTCCCCGGGCACTGGCGGAAAACTCTGGAGTTAAGGCCAATGAAGTAATCTCTAAACTTTATGCAGTACATCAAGAAGGAAATAAAAATGTTGGATTAGATATTGAGGTATTTGAAAAAAACACTATGAACTTGTTTTATTTTGTGAATGCACAACCTAAAAATAGACGTATTAAGTTTAAAAGGAAAATCAGAAAATGTTCTGATTTGTGAGCAAATGATTTTCATAACAGTTCGCTTTTTCATAGTTTGTCTGATAGAGAATTTAGTATTCTTTGTTTTATTAAAATTTGTTTTGTAGTGTAGATGGGGTAGTACTTTTTCCTAGCTACTTATTCTAGTTTTATTTAAGTAGCCATGTTTCTATTGAGTAAAATACTTTCACATAAACATTTAAAGTGAAAGAATAAAAATAGTTTTATGTTGACAGGCTGAAGTTCCTGCTGTAAAGGACATGTTGGAAGCTGGTGTTCTAGATACTTACCTGGGAAAATACTGGGCTATCAAACTGGCTACTAATGCTGCTGTCACTGTACTTAGAGTGGATCAGGTGAGTGAGAAGTGAAATTTTGATCTTTAAAAATACTTATTTTTATATAGTTCAAAGTATATTTTCATGGAACTAGAACAGCACAGTTCTCATTCTATTCAAAATACCCGCCCCCACCCCCAAAAAAATTGTTTTAATTTTCTTCTATTACAGTTTTAAATTGTTTTGAATGTATTTCAGCTAATTTAAAATGAAGGTTTTGCCAGTGAAAGAATCCTTTGCCATTTGGGAACTGGAATGGGTAAAATAAATCTGATATAGATTCATAGTTTTCAAGACTTTTTAGACTAAGAACCCCTTTGTACACATAATCTAGAGAGGAAGTTTAATATGGAACATGGAAGGGCCATAAAGCGTGGAGGCAGATATTGCAGACTACAGTATTTCCTCCCTTATTTGCAGTTTTACTTTCTGTGGTTTCAGTTTACCCACAAGTCACCTGCAATCCCAGAATATAAGTAAGAAAATCCTAGAAATAAGTAATTCATAAATTTTAAATTGTGTGCCATTACAAGTATACTGCGTGATGAAATCTCATGCTGTCCTGCTCCAGGACATGAATCATCTCTTTGTCCAGCATATCCACGCTGTGTGCACTGTCTGTTAGCCATTTCAATTATCAGGTCAACATATTTTACTTGTCCCAAAGTGCAAGAGTAGTGATGCTACCAATCAGGTATTCTCTTATTGTGCCTAATTTATATATTTTATCATAGGTATGTATGTATGGGAAAAAGCACAGATATAGGGTTCATTACTATGCTCAGTTTCAGGCATCCACTGGGACTCTTGGAAGGCATCTAAGGGGGAACTACTGTACCACCTTCAAGGAAGTGTGGAGATGATAGGACCTGGCATTTAAATTTTTTTCTTCTGTGACAGATTATGTCTTGGGGTACTAAGATCTTAAGGTATAAAAAATCAGTATTTCTGCCAATATTTTTGAGGAATTATGGCAGAGAAGAAAAGTGGTGAAGACTATTTTGGATTCACAGATAAACCAGAATTCATAGTTTTTCAAAAAGGTGTTTTCTAAACTTAATGAAATGTATTTTCCTACAAAATTCTAGAAGTGATTATTAACCAATGAATAATTTTTAAATAGTAGAAAATTTTAATTGCTAGGGGCACAGTATAAATCCATTAAATGAAAATCATGCCAAATTAATCGTGGGAGAAGCAAGTTTTAGGTAGAAATGGAAAGGAAATTAGACTTATTCTCAGATCAGTTGGTTGTAATTATAGCAAAACAAATTTCACTTCAGTAAAGGAAGAACTTTTTCTTAGGTAAGATGACGAAAAATGGAACCTGGAGATCCAGTTGCAACACATTGAAAATAATCAGAGACTGGATATCTATGTACTGGATTTATTAATAGTGTATTTTTATATCAGTGCCTCAAATAGTTTTCAGTGGAAGAATATGTTTTTGGAGTTTTTAAACAAAGATAATGTTTAAATGCCTCAAGGAAATGTTTGTTCTATAAGTTAACATGTGGCTAAGAATAAAAAGGAGGACCAAAAGTAGAAGGGGACAGGAGGAGCTAAGTAGACTGAAGCATGAGGTAAGCAGAAATTCTAATAGTAGAAGTTCCTAAGGAACTTCTTGAATGTCAGTGTCCAAGCAAGACAGTAATGTTAATAACACAAGTGCCTTGCTCACACAGGTACTTCTGAATTTCGGTTTTAAACTGGGAAGGCTGTGTTTTGTTTTACCCTAGGGGAGGATGTTCATTGTTATGTGCCCTTAGCACTCTGTACATGAAATATGTATCTGAAGAACCCATCCAACTGTCTAACGAACTCTTCAATATAGTTGTACCTATTTTGCATAGTATGTATTCTGGAAAAGGACTTGTAAATCAAGTTTTAAGCATTGGAAAATGTAGTAGGGCTGGATTAATGTTTGTTCAAGTGTTTATTTCACTAGTTCTCAAATTGTCTCCTAGTCAATAGCATCAACATCACTGAAGAACTTACTAAAAATACAAATTCCCAGACCCACTGAGTCAAACTCTGGAAAGAGGCCCATTAGTCTGTTTTAAATTATTTATTTATTTATTTGTTTATGGCTGTGTTGGGTCCTCGTTTCTGTGCGAGGGCCCTCTCCAGCCGCGGCAAGTGGGGGCCACTCTTCATCACGGTGCGCGGGCCTCTCACCATCGCGGCCTCTCCTGTTGCGGAGCACAGGCTCCAGACGCGCAGGCTCAGCAACTGCGGCTCACGGGCCCAGCCGCTCCGCGGCACGTGGGATCCTCCCAGACCAGGGCCCGAACCCGTGTCCCCTGCACTGGCAGGCAGACTCCCAACCACTGCACCACCAGGGAAGCCCCAGTCTGTTTTAAATAAGCCCTTCAGGTGATTATGATGCCCACTAAAGTTTGAGAACTGTTTTTAGGTACTTTTTTCTTAAACTATACTTGGGTTCTAAAATTATACTTATTGCCTCTAATTCAATCTGAATTTATCCTCAGTTGGTAATATGTTTCTCCAGGAATTTCAGGGTAGGTTTCTTTATGAAAGCAGCTTCTGAAAAGGGGTGGGAAATCTATTGAAGGTGGTAGTGAAGATATTTTACGGTTTGTGTTGCATGAGACTCAAGCCAAACCCCTTGATGTTATACAGAGAGATCTCTTAATTATAAATTTGGGAAGCAATGAATACTGTATCCAATTTTGAGATTTAGAATGTATATCAGAGTTTTAGAATTCTACTGTGGGGAAAGCCAACTGACTTTAACTTCTCCCAAATTTATTTGAGCCCAAAGCTACCACACACCCCCTTTTTTTTTTTTTTTTTTTTTTGCCCAAACATAAATCCTTTAAAAATGCTATATGATTATACTTGGAAAATGCTGGATTAGTGCATTCTAGATAAATGAGGCTTCTGGCATGTAAGTTTCCAGGCAACTAGGTGCTTGGATTTTTTTATGAACACACATTTCCTGTATTTGAATGGCTCTCATTTATAGATACTAGAAAATGTCATTGTTGAACTTAATATATATATTTTACGTATTGACCACTTTAGATTATAATGGCAAAACTGGCAGGTGGACCTAAAGCTTCTAAACCACAAGGAAATTGGGATAAAGATGGTTGGCAAGACGAATCTCATATATAAATAGCAAATCAGGTGCCAAACTGACTGATTTATGCCAGTGATGCATGCAGATATTTTTCACATTCTGAGCACTGGGTTGTTGAAGTGCATGTCTTAGCGTGCCCCTCGCTAACGTGTGTGAATTTTGTTGCTGTTAATGTCCACAGAAGCGGAAAACTCACCTGCTGGACGATAACAAACATTATGCTAGTGTTTCATATGCAGTGTAATAACAGATTGCTTATTGGTGATGATTGCTCAGTAATGAAGCAGGGTAATAGAGAAATATTCTTTCTCTTCACTCTGAAGCTTGAGTTTGTGAGTATACTCTTGTGGATTTTGTTTTGCAGATCATCATGGCAAAACCAGCCGGTGGGCCCAAGCCTCCAAGTGGGAAGAAAGACTGGGATGATGACCAAAATGACTGAATGGCTAGATTTTTACTGTAGGTGAAGGCTGTGTTTGTAGTAGTACTCTAGGAATTGCCCGATGTTTTCATATTCTCCTAAATTAAGAAGTGTTTTGTGTATCTTGTATTCTCGGCTGGATGATACAATAAACATGTTGTTACTATCAAAGCCTCTTTGAGGACCACTGTTCTTGGATCTGGATGACCTGTTTTGTCTCAACCTTGTTAATGAAATGAGCTGTGGCACTTAAGGCAAGTCACCTAAGTTATTAGGGGCCTGTTTGCAATATAAATCTGGCCTGCTGCCTGTTTTTATACAATAAGTTTTATTGGAACACAGCCATGATCAGGTATTTATATATTGCCTATGGCTGCTTTCTACAAGGGAATGGCAGAGTTGGGTAGCTGTGACAGAGACCAAGTGGCCTTCAAGGCCTAAGACATTTAGGCCTTGACATTTACTTAGGCCTAAGACATTTACTACCTATAGGAAGTCTGTCAGTCCCTGGACTAGACGTATTTTTTCACAGCTCTGAAAATCCCTAAGACTGAGGTGGCTTGTTTCAGTAACATTAAATGATGTGTTAAATGGCTGACTTAAAACACATATATTCTGGTAGCAAAGAACAAAGATACTTGTGATGCAGCTGAAAACATGCCTCCTGACATACAAATGAAGCAAGTCAGTTTTTATACAGTGGAGTTTTGAAAAAAGCAAAGACCATAGTAAAAAGTTAATTTAACTTACTTTACAGAACATGTACTACTATATGTTTTGGTTATTATAAGGTCTTTGAATAGCACTTTGAAATTTTATACTGTTTTTGGTATTTCAAAGGAATTTGGATGCAGTATGGCTGACTGGGTCTTAGGTAAACTCATCAAGGAAATTCTAATAGAGAACCTTACAGGAAGTTTAGACAGGTTTGGTATTCTTAAGGCTCTTAGGGTTGTTTGCAACTTGGAAACAGTGGCTGGCTTGGGTAAAGAAAAGTAATTTATTAGGACAGTTCACAGACTTTCTGGCCAGAGGCTGGCATTAAGGGGATTCCAATGAATGTCTTCCTTGGGTCGATTAACAATTGCACAGAATAAGTGCAGAGTTCAGCCTACACCCCAGCTTAATGCACACTGCGTGGCATCAGAACAATTATATATGTTACTACCAAGGTCAAATACCTATGCTTATAAAATTAACACTTTTTTGCTTTAACTAACACACTTGAAGTTTTAGTCTGAAACTTTTTTTTTAAAATGTTTTCTAGTAGTGTATGTCAGTACAACTTAAAATCTTCTAAGTAATAAAACAAGTTTTAGGGGTAATTCATTTTATTGACGTGTTGCAAACCACCACCCAGACGTATTAATAAGCACAGAGGACTTAAGTAATTCAGAATCCTTTCCAGAAACTGGAAGCAGGAATAAAAACCACTGTGACAATACAAAACCACTGTAAATTTTTAGGTATTTTCCCTTCAGTATTTCAATAAACATGATTTCTTCTGGCATGTATTTAATTTTAAGTGAACATGATTTACAGTTGGTCTTTACTTTTTTATTATTACAGCCATCATAAAAGCCATAAACATGTTTCCAGAGAAAGCACTTCTTGAAATTGTTACAGTATTCTCTCATAAAATAGGAGGTAAGCCTGTGAATTTAGTACTTTAGTTGTAGGCACAGCTTGCACATGTGTGTCGCTGATGTGAAACCACTGTCCTTTGGTTGATTCCATTTCAAAATCTGTCAGGAGGAAATGTAAAATTAAATATATAAATGCAAAGATTCAAGTTCATCCTTTTTTGGTTTTGCCATAAATATCTGCTGAATACCAGAATTCTGTAAGACCTTTCTTACCCTGTAGAATATCACCGTGGAGAACAAGATTAGAAAGATGACTGTTTGCAGATCTTGCCTTGGCATAGGCAGTGTAATGCCCCGACCTCATGGTACCACTGTGTTCAACGACTCCATATAAGGAATATAGTACCCTTGTATTTTCTTCAGCAACATTCTTTAAAAATGAACAGAAATCAAAAGTTAGTTCTAGTCCCATTTATACAGATGCCATCGGCAAGACAATTTTAAACTATGCAGAGGGTCTCTAACCTTCGAGAATGCATAAGTCCTGAGTCTGAAATGGACTATTATTTTCTCCCCACCTTTTCTCAGCCTACTGAGTGGTATCACGCTTGTTTTTACTAGAAAGTTGCCATTGCTCTTGCCCCGCTGGAAGAACCATAAACCAGGGTCCACCTGCTAGAATCACAGTTTCCTGGCCCAGATACTTAGATAACTGAACTTGGCAAAGTTTCTTTAGGGATCTGGGATCAGATCATTCCAGAATACCTCAACAACGCATCATCCTATTTCCAGCCCAAAATGGAAGCCTTTAACAGCAAGAGGAGAGCATTTAGGTCACACCCAAGACCACCCCTTAACGTTTTCAAATACCCCCTGCAGATCTGGTGAGAAGGACATGCAACCTCTCAGGAGCTCACTTTCCCCATCGAACATGGAGGCTGCTTATTTTAAGATCACATGTGCCCCGTAGGGCTAGTCAGCAACAGGGACAGGTGTTCCAGCTGGGGGCCACTTGCAGACAACTACTCCACTTACATTCTCTTGTAAAAAGTCTTCCTGAACAAGCATCACTGCCCTTCAACAGTACTGTCACTACACTCTCTAATCTTTGCCTCCCTATGTGCTAAAGAACTCTATTACGTCATCCCAAATCCTGTCAGCTTCCTCAGGGATTTCAGTGTCCAATGAGCCTCACGGGATTTTCCCTGCCATTCCATTTTAACCAACCACAGCCAGGACTACGTTCTGGAATCGGTCATCACTCAGAACCCTTTAACTTCAAAAATCTTACTAATTTTCTAGTCTCAGTCTACAATTCCATTCTTCCAACTGTCACCTCACCTATACTAGTCAACCTAACAGGATCCTCCAACCCTCGTTTTCTCCTGGCCTATGAGGCCTCTTTTGGCCTCATTCCCAAAAAAAGTCTCTTCACTTGTCAAAATGTAATGGAACAGCAACAGCAACATTACCTGAGAGCTTATTAGAAAGGCAGAGTCTCAGACCCCACCTCACACCTACTGATTCCCGTGTGATTCACATGCACGATAAAGTGAAGCCCCACATACCATTCTTACAGACAACCTCTCAACGCCCACCACCAGCCCAGCCACCACATCCAGCTCATCACATAACCCAGCTCTGAATTCCACAGCGTACCTTCCCCGACCCCATACACAGCTGCTATTGCTACGAAACAAAATTCTGTAACCATGCAGCCTGGAAAATTCATGATTTTCTACCTCACCAGGTCCTCAATGTGACCGTGTAATTTTATAATGTGTCCTCAGTTAGCTGCCTCTTCCATGGATGTCCTTCACAGCAACTAGACCAAACTGTCACCACTCTCTTGTAGCCTCTCCTTATAGTTGACCTCACCTCCCACTTCAGGAAAATTGAGACATGACCTACCCAGCTGCATGTTGCCCACTCTCAGGAACATGAAGTCTCCTTCCCTTTGGTTCAGAGATTCTCCACTTAGTGTCCTTATCCCAGCCTTCCTGGCCTCCTCCAGGATCTTTCCTCAGTTATCTCTCTTTTCTGTGTCTTTTACTTCTAGATTTTCCTCTTTGCCTACAAACCTAATTAAGTCTCCTAGTATTAAAAAAAAAATCTTCATCGATGCACACTTCCTTTTCAGCAAAAGCTCTAATGTATCTATATGCTCTATCTCCAATATTCTCATTCATTTCTCAACCTACTGAAGTTACCAACACTTCTTAAAAAACTTACCATGACCTCTATACTGTCTAACACTTTCTAGGTTTTTTCTCTGATATTCTGACACTGAGGCCACTTAATCCTTTCCTTGAAACCTGAACACAGGACAATGGCATTTTAGGCAAAAGATGGATTCCTGATGACCCTGTATTCAAAACTAATCCAACCAAAGCTATTTCTATTTACAGGCATATCTCATTTTATTGTACTTTGCTTTATTGTGCTTCACAGAGACTGCATTTTTTTATAAATTGAAGGTTTGCGGCAATCCTGCACTGAGCAAGTCTATCGGTGCCAATTTTTTTAATAGCATTTGCTCACCTGGTGTCTCAGTGTCACAGTTAGGTAATTCTCAAAATATCTAAAACCCTCCACCAGCAAAAAGATTACAACTCAGTGAAGGCTGAGATGATGGTTAACATTTTTTAGCAATAAGGTATTTTTAACTAAGATATGCACATTGTTTTTTTAGACACAATGCTATTACACAGTTAACAGGTTGCAATATAGTGTAAGCATAGCTTTTATATGCACTGTGCAACCAAGAAATTCGTGTGACTTGCTTTATTGCAATATTTGCTTTATTGTGGTCTGGAACGGAACCCAAAATATCTGAAGTATGCATATACCAGCAAAAGTGGCCCTAGCCTATGGTAGTAACATAAAAATAATGACAATTCACTCTACCCACCACGTCTGAAATACCTTTCTTGGAGAATTTTAAATTGGGAGAGAGGAAGGGGGAATTTCCATCATTTCAAGTTTTGCACATAAAGACTTAATATGTTTACACTGAAGTATTTAAAATCTGAAGAAAGAACAACAGTTTAGCTTCTTTTCTTCTCCAAATTCTTCAACATGGAGATTCGCTGATATCCTCGGTGGTGTCTTCTCCACCTACGCCTCTTACACTCCGATGCTCGCCAGAGTTCTGTCATTAAGTATCTCTCCTTTCTCTCTCCTTGTTTACACAAGAGATCCTATCCTCTCATAGTTTTAACCACCACCTATGTATTGATTTCCGAATCCTTATCTCCAGCCCTAACCCCTCTATTCTGGCCCTCAGACATGTACATCCAAATGTTTTCTAAACATAACCACATGAATATCTCAAAACGATCTGAAACTCAGTGTTTCCAAAACTGAAATTATTATTCCTTTCTCCACCTCCCAACCTGCTCTTCTTCCTGTATTTCTTACCTCAATTTATGGCACTCCCAACTGCCCAGACACTCAAATCAGGCCCTGGGAATCATACTCAACTCCTTCTGTGGCACCGTCAGCATCCATTTAAAGGCCTCTCTGCCTCATCTTCCATAGGCAAGAGATCAAAAGTCTTGTTAGGGGCTTCCCTGGTGGCACAGTGGTTGAGAATCTGCCTGCTAATGCAGGGGACACGGGTTCGAGCCCTGGTCTGGGAAGATCCCACATGCCGCGGAGCAACTAGGCCCGTGAGCCACAACTACTGAGCCTGCACGTCTGGAGCCTGTGCCCCGCAACAAGAGAGGCCGCGACAGTGAGAGGCCCGCGCACCGCGATGAAGAGTGGCCCCCACTTGCCACAACTAGAGAAAGCCCTCGCACAGAAACGAAGACCCAACACAGCCAAAAATAAATAAATAAACAAATGTGGGGTTTAAAAAATAATAATAATAAATACTTAAGGTGGATACATTTAGGAATGGAAGCAATGTTTAAAAAAAAAAAAAAAGTCTTGTTAATTTTACCTCCTGAAATATTCCTTCAATCTCCCCATCTCCAGCCCTAGTTTAAGCTGTCATCATCTACTGACTGAATTAACTCAACAGCCTACTAACTTCTCTGCCTCTAGTCTTGTCCTCCTAAAATCCAGCCTCCATTGCTTCAGCAAGTAACCTATGTAATATACAGACCTGGCTGTGTCACCCTGTTGCTTTAAGTTCTTCAGTGGCTCCCCACCGCATACCTAATAAAGCCCAAGTTTCTCATCACAATCATCTTCCAAAGCCTCATTCCTCTCTCACTTCTCTGGCTTCATCTCCTAACGTTCCCAAGACCTTGTACTGTGAGCTCTAGACCTGCTTATACAGACAGTCCCCGGCACCCACCGTGCCACTTTACACTGCTCTGCCTTTGCTCCTGCTCTTCCCTCTGCCTGGAAAACTTGTTTCCTCTTGATTCATCATACTAAGTCTTACTCCTTGAAGTCGCAGTTGAGGCATGTTCTACCTCCAGAGCCTTCCCTGAACCACCAACATGCTGGGTTAAGTGCGTATCACCCCTGCTCTGTGTATACCAATCTTAGCACTCAACCATATTAAACTGAGATTATCCATTAATATATCTGCTCATCTTTAGTTATATGCCCTCAGCTCCCAAGACGTCTGCCACAATAATGGGGGTTCAAAAAAATGTTGAACTGCAATAACAACCTAACGTTCAACATGATTCATCACAGATCTTGACATTATAAAGGTACAAAGATCAAAGACCCAGTCTACTCAGTAGTTCCTATCAACTTCATAGATATGTGAGTTGCTGTTGGAGTATTTGGTAATAAGCTATGATTTCCCTTTAAAGGATTTTCCCAAAAAGGCAAGTTCCACCTACCTTACATTTAAGGGTACAAAAAGGAGCCAAATCTAAGATTTCTGGAAATTTTATGTGTCTGTTAACTTTGCGTAGGTTAAAACCAGCCTATAAAAGAAGGATAATAGATTAAGTTCTCTTCCTGGAAAAGCTGTACATGTTAAGTAAACTGTAGTCCCACCCCAATGCCCAGAAGAACACTAACATCTAGCCCTCGTTCAATCTGCTTAGAAGACTATCTCCCTGACTACTAATTGATTTCCAGTTGATTTGTTTTTGCTAAGAGCAACACACACACACACACACACACACACACAGTCCAACACACTGAGATAGCTGCTCCTATAAGAGAACTCTCAATGTTTCTGCTTTAGGCATCTGGAAAAGCCAGATTAGACAAGAGGTTTCGAGTGCTTAAAACTCAGCAATAGCAGGGACTTCCCTGGTGGTCCAGTGGTTAAGAATCTGCCTTCTAATGCAGGGTACGCAGGTTCCATTCCTGGTCAGGGAACTAAGATCCCATAAGCCACGGGGCAACTAAGTCCACACGCCACAACTACTGAGCCTGTGTGCCACAACTACAGGGCCCATGTGCCATAACTAAGACCTGACGCAGCCAAAAATAAAACAAATAAGTAAAAAATAAACATAAAAAAAAAAAACTCAGCAACAGCAGAATACTGTTCTGTGAAGCACACACTTTCAGCCTCACTTTCTAACCAAGCTTGGTGAACTGTTCAGAGAGACCCGCCCAATTAGTCAAACTCATACCAATCACAGAACAGAAAACACTATGAAGGTACTTTGGGACTCGAACTGAATTTACAACTTGTACTGCTCATAGGAAAAAGTCTTCCAGAAAAGATGGAGTCACCAAAATGATGAAAAGCCAAGGTACCAATCAATGCCTTTTTATCAAGGGTCAGTAAAAATAAGATACCACACAGATCACTAAATTTCCCAAGTGTGAGATATAACTAGTAAACTGGTCTTTTTTCTTTAAACCTGAAAATATGATTAGAGTAAAATGCTAATATATCTAAAAAGAGTAACATGAGTTCTAGTAAAACTGAGGCGTGATTGTGCCTAAATTTCTCTTCCACCTTGACATGCATCTTCATCAAACCCCTTTTGTGTGGTAACATAAACATATGTATTATTTTACTTTCCTACTTCTTTGAAGTTAGAATTAAGAAATAACAGAAAGCCAAAAAAAACACAGTAATATGTTGGGACAATAACAAATAAAGCAGGTGTCACATATTTAGAACAAATTTTAGGTAACAAACAAGGGGTACCTGCTGAAATCTCTTTAAGTGAAGAGTGAGAACAGGAGGAGCAAGGGAAATGAGCATCTGCTTCTTGGCATTGGTGTAAACATGCTGCTTTTCACCTACAGAAGGAAAGTAATTTTAGCAGTGTGAGGACCATTTTAGACCCCCATATAGCATTCACATCTGCTATAAAACCATTTCCAACATCTAAAGCAAGGATCAGTAAGCTTTCTGGAAAGAACCAAATAATAGATATTTTAGGCTTTTTGGACCAAGAGGCAAAATCAAGGATATTTTGTAGGTATTAATACACAAGAGGAAATTTCCACAAATTTTATAGAATTCAAACTATAATAAAATAATTGAGTACGATTGCAGTCTACTGAAAAGAAGAATGGAATCATTTTTGGAGAGGTAACAATTAGGGTTCAAAGTTCATGTTTTCTACTACAAAATCATTTTCAAATGTTCATCTGTAAAAAATATTTTTAGCTCGGAGATCACACAAAAACAAGCAGCAGGCCAAATTTAGCCTGCAAACCATAGTTCACTTACACCGGCTCTAAAGCAGACAGAAATGCTATAAAATCAACACAATTTACTTTTTGTATCAACAAGTAAATAAATAAAAAGCTAGACTTTTTAAATGTTTCAACAATTCTAGTAAGAATCCTTAGGAATCTATGATGCCTCCCTATCCCACTTACCCAAGATCAAATAAAACACAAGGTGGGGGCAGGGGTAGGAGGGGAATTATCAATATCTTTCTGTTCTGTATTTGAAGAAGGTGGTAAGAAAGCACTGTCCTCCCAGTACCTTGCACTGGGCACGTCACTTCAGCCCGCTGAAGAATTAAAGTGTGGTTTTCTGGATGCAGGGGAGATGAGGGTCATCACAAATGACAGGAAACTGAGGATACAAAGAAACAGCCCCTATCTGTTAAGCAGCCTGCTCTGATAACATCTCAGTGGGATGATTTCCCTACAGGGAGTGGTATCAGAGCACAAACTGCCCCACTTTAACTGCTGCTGGATGCCACAGAGTACTAGCCACATCAACAAAGTTCTGCTTATCCGTCCTTCTATTAAAATATTTACACAGGGGGCTTCCCTGGTGGCGCAGTGGTTGAGAATCTGCCTGCCAATGCAGGGGACACGGGTTCGAGCCCTGGTCTGGGAAGATCCCACATGCCGCGGAGCAACTAAGCCCGTGAGCCACAATTACTGAGCCTGCGCGTCTGGAGCCTGTGCTCCGCAACAGGAGAGGCCGCGATAGTGAGAGGCCCGCGCACCGCGATGAAGAGTGGCCCCCGCTTGCCGCAACTAGAGAAAGCCCTCGCACAGAAACAAAGACCCAACACAGCCATAAATAAATAAATAAATATTTTAAAAAAAAAATATTTACACAGGATTTTGGGAAAAGGGAACTTATTGACACCATCCAAACCCTGATACAATTAAACAGTAGTACTCTACTGATACAGTGCAAAATGTACCCCTAAACATTAATTTTACTTTCTGTGAAAGAATCTGAATACCTTTTATATTTGCCTTTGGTCCACTATACTGTCTCCGTGTGCACACTTCACAAAGCAGTTTATTAGCATCTCGAAGTTTCTCATTTCGGGTGAACTGATACAAACAATGTTGGATTGAACATTCATCAGTACTGAAAGCTTCCCTGTTTGCAAGAGTACAGAAAGCAGTTTCTGGATCTTCGTTTACAACCTCATATACCTTCGTCCCGGGAGTATAAGCGTCATTCAGAATCTCTAAATTTATTTCGTCAGGTTGAAGAGCAGCATTCAAGTTAAGGTTCTTAAATCCACTGGAAATGTCCACTTCTCCACTGCTCCCTTCCTTCACGTAGGCACCATTTAAGTTCCTAGTACATTCAGCAGGAGAGGCCAAAACGTTCAGATCATTATCCATGTTGACATTTTTCATATCTACTTCCTCTGTGGATTTTTGATTGTCAGTTATACTTTCTATCATTTTTTCATGGCCATTCAAATCTTTCTGATTAACACAATATTCGTTATGTATAACTTCCTCTTGTGAAATATGGTTGGATTTAATATCCACTTCTCGCTGAAGTGACATTTCAACTTCACATTCATTATCTTCAGGATGGTCAATGGCACAGACATCATTTAAATGAAGAACTTTTCCTTGAATTTTTTGTTGCCTTCGTTGGTTCTGTGTAAAAAGTACAAAACATTAAAAAGAAACAACAACGAGAGAGAGGAAGAGGAAAAGCGTACACGTATCACATCAGGTTTTCCTGTTTATCAATCAAAAATAAATAAGTTAATAAGGAAGAGTTCACTCCCAGAATTCCGACCCTAAAAGTTCCTTTACTATCAGGGATCAAATAAATTATAGAGAAAAGTTCTTTGGGGCTTCCCTGGTGGCGCAGCGGTTAAGAATCCACCTGCCAATGCAGGGGACACAGGTTCGAGCCTTGGTCCGGGAAGATCCCACATGCCGCGGAGCAACTAAGCCCATGCGCCACAACTACGGAGCCTGTGCTCTAGAGCCTGCGAGCCACAATTACTGAGCCCACATGCCACAACTACTGAAGCCTACACGCCTAGAGCCTGCGCTCTGCAACAAGAGAAGTCACCACAATGAAAAGCCCGTGCACCACAACAAAGATTAGCCTAGCCCCGGCTCGCTGCAACTAGAGAAAGCCCACGTACAGCAAGGAAGACCCAACGTAGCCAAAAATAAATTAATTAAATAAATAAATTTAAAAGAAAAGTTCTTTGATTGAAAGCAGGGATAAAACATCACCAATCATCAAAAAATTGTCACACAGGGCCAAATAAAAATGTGCAAGACATGGTCTCTGATCCAGACAGAGCAGTAAGGCTGTTGAACCCAAGTAGCCATGTATTAAAGCAGGGGGCAAGTGTCTACACACACACCAGGAAGGGATATATCCATGTGAGTTATAATTACCAGATCAAGGTTTCACTTAAAAGATAAAAATAAACTGAAAACTCAAGGATGTATAAAAACAAACCAAAAATTCAACGATGGGCAGAGGGATGGAGGAAAACATTCCAGGAAACAAATGGCCCAAAACTAGAGAAGCAAGCAAGCCACATATACAGACGACAATAAAATACTCTACCCACTTAAATCACCTTCTTTGCCATTTGCTGCCCATGTCCAGGTGCGGGGCAGGGGGGTTGCATTTTATGCAGATTTCTGTTACTGTAATTCCTAAAGACTCAAGGGGTTAGCATTTTGAGTTGTCACTAAAAGGACAGTCCCTGTGAGGCTAATTCGTAATACCAGAAAGCTGAAGGGCAGCACATAGGGCTCTGGACACAAAAATTTTCTGATATGCTTCAGTTAAAAATAGTACACATGAAAGAAAAATGGGGAAAGGATATAAGCAAATACTTCAAAGGAAAGGAAATACAAACAGCCCTTAAACATAAAAACATACTTAACTTCACTTACATTAAAATAAATGGAAAATAAAACTGCACTGAGATACTATTTTCCATCTATCAGACTGGCAGAAATCTAAAAGTTTGATAATACTCTGCTGTCAAGGATAAGGAGAAAAAGCACGTCTCATGTGTTGCTGGTGGGAATATAAATTGGTACAACTTTTGTGGAGGGCAATTAATTTATCAAACCACAAATACAATCCCTCTTCTCAAAATGTGCCCTATCAATGACATATGTATAGGGTGATTCACAGCAGCACTGGCCATCATAGCAAAAGACTATAGGTGTTCATACACCTAAATCAAAAGAGAAATGGTTAGATGAACTATAGTACATCTATTATACTATATTTAGTAGTATGTTTACTACTAAAATAGAATACCATACAGCTGTTAAAAAAGGAATCTTTGTGTCCTGAAATGTAAAGATCTCCAACAATCTAAGTAGAAACAGACAAAAAGCAAGGTCCAGAACACTGTGCATAATTTTTAAAAGGAGTGAAAAACAAGACTACATATTTGTATTGTACTTGATCATATTTTCCAAAAAAACCTAGAGGATACATAAGAAACTAATGAAAGTAGTATCTAGGTCATACAAGGAGGGAGACTTTTATTGTACACATTTATATATTTAAAATTTTTTGAATGTCAATGTATTAGCAACTCAAAAAATTACTGAAAATGAACTAAAGTTTTTTTAAAGTTGTCACAAGTAATGCAGAATTTTTTTTAAAAAGCACATTTTCTTCACATATACTCAGAGAAACTTCACTGCAGAGAATACTAAATGAGCTAATTCTGTAATTGCCCAATGAAAGTGCTGTATATAAAATAACAGACATGTCTACCAATGTCACTGAGACTTTAAACTCAATAGTTCAAAAAATTTAAATGAGAAAAGTATGGTTTTCCTCCTAATTACCCACCTTGGCTTGCTTTTTGGCTTGCTTCTTTGCTTTTTTCTGTAAGTGCTTACTTGTTCCTGAAGGAATATCATTTCTCTCCTTTATATAACTGTCATTATCTTTTTCTTCCTCACTTTCTTTATCTTCATCATCCATGGTCTTTTTCAGATTTTTATCATTTATACTTTTCTTACCACTCTTAAAATATGGAGAGAATACGGGCCAAAAATAAAACTTTACTATTGTTGGTGAAGAGATTTCATGTTACCTAAATAGTTTTCTACTCCTATTTTACACCAGACTTATTTTTCACAACGTTTGGAAACATGTCTAGGACAAAATTCATTCATCTCAAACACCAGAAAGCAATCTTCACATACTGAGAAAACAAGCAAACAAACAAATAAAACAGTAAAAAAGGGAACTTAACATATGAGTGTAATAGAAAGGAATTTAATGAGTTGTATTAGACACATGCTGTATCAAGCTGTAATTACGTCTATTTCTAAATGCACTTTCTGTTGGTAAGTGATTTACATGTCCCACTACAGGTATTCCTTTTTATTCTTTTCTTTCTTTGCATGCAAATGAGTTTTAAAGAAAGAAAAAACAGAGTAAGTTTAGTAAGACTTTAATCACTAAGTAACAGTGATTTAAAGGGACCCCCAATTCATATTAAGTTGAATAATGATTTATCCAATACTCATAATATGTTCTCTTTTTCCTATGACTACTTGATAGGAACTAAATTAATATGGCTTAAAACTGAGATACTCTCTTAACATTTATAAACTTAAGTCTGTAAGGGATTTGTGGTTAATCTTAAATAATGAAAATAAATAGTAATTTATATGAAGTAAATATTTCCCGATATGTAAACTAATCAAGTTAATTATCTATAAATAATTCTAGACACACTCTTTAAAAATATATATATATTTATCCCATTCTCTTTTCAAATCTTTAAAATTCTTCTGTCTCATACACACTAAGAAATATTTCTCCATGCTTGGCCTAGTAATGTACAGCTTGGAAAAGGTAGCAAGCCCTCACCCATAAATCTAGCACAGGAAAGAAAAAAATCTACTTAAATAAAATAAACGCAATAGTCTTACCTGATCATCTAAAACCGGTAGAGACAAATCAAGGAACGATTCATGAACCAAGGAGACCTTAACCAACCAAAAAAGAAAACGTAAAAAGGAGGAAAAGATTCACTTTAAACATTATATAGTAAAATCATGGGGGTGGGGGTGCTAAATTTTAAAATAAAGGCTTAGGAAAATGAAATGAAAAATTACACAGTGTTGAGGACTCTGGGTTAGGGGCAATCAATTAAAATATTAAATAACTTCTTCCTGATATAAGGAGTGCTCATAGTTCCAGCAAAAAACTATGCATACTTGGACAGTTCAAAAAGAGTATCTTATGAAACTAACTAGACATTTCTGTTTTTGAAAGAAACAATTGATAAACTGTACACTATTAATATTAACACATAAATCCAGTTTGCACTACATCTACTTACAGTTCTGCACTCATCACACATGATTGTACTAGTTAGTTCACCACCAAATACTCGGTCCACAAAACTTGGTACTGATTTTTTCTTTTCATAATCTATAAGGGGAAAAAGTCTATCAATTATCCTTATATAATTAATGAAATAAATCAAAACTACTTACTTACCTATCTAACCCTATAATTTAATTTTAATTTCCTATCTTATTGACTTGTTTTTCTCTATTCATAATTACCACAATTTTATTTTTATGCTAAAGTCAGCAGCGTATACTCCACTTCTAAGCATAACACATTTGAACATAACCACATCTTGTGAAAAAGAAAAAAAAAGTTCTTATCCAAGATCTAGTCAGTGGAAAATAAATTTTGCGACTCAGTGAGACTTTCTGTATATCAGTATCTTACCTAGTAAAACAAGCAGATCGAGCTATAGACAGAATGCTATTTTAGCTCGCTTCTAGCTCTAACATTCTAACACTGGCAGCAAGTTTGGGAGTCACTTGCTTTGTGAACTTCACTTAAAACAAAAACAAAAAGCCCTCAGGAGAGTATTTCAGACAAAATCCTCCTTTTATTTTTCAATGTTCCCAGAAATAACCTTGCTAAGTTTAGCATAAGGTGACATAATTTTACTACCTAGTAGTCCAACTTTCTAATTACATGAAATGTGTAGGCCTTATTCAAATGACAGGTGTCATTTATACAGAAACACATTTTATGACAGACAGTGCGAACAGGCTTGATTTTGTCTCTCTGTTGCTGGCCAGGCCAGCACCAAGGGCACCAAGGAGATAAACAGTTGCTATGTGTTGATTCTGAACTGTGCTTTACAATACAGTAGTTGCTAGTCACTGGGGCCACTTAAATTTAAATTAGTTAAAATTAAATGAAAATAAGATTTAGCTCCTTAGTTGCACCAGTCACATTTCAAGGGTTCAGTAGCCACATGTGGCTACTGTATCGGACAGCAGACGGAAGCGCTCCGTCATCACAGAAAGTTCTACTGGACAGACCTTTTCTAAATCTTTAAATGTCACATAATAAGAATAAAGTTGTCTCCATGATTAATAAACCAGCTGACAACTCTCAAAGACAATCACTGCTAATTAAAGTCTAAGCTTTTGAGGGAATTCCCTGGTGGTCCAGTGGTTAGGACGAGGCACTTTCACTGCGGGGGCCCGGGTTCAGTCCCTAGTCGGAGAACTAGCCGTTCCGACTAAGATCCCACAAGCCGTGTGGCGTGGCCAAATAAATAAATAAATAAAGTCTAACTTTTTGAAAAATAAAATTTTACCTTTGGAGTATTGAATAATTGTTTTAAATCAACGAAGATAAAGAGAAATTATAATAACTGTGGATAATAATATAAATAATATAAATTATTAATAACTGTGGATTTGAAATACATGTGCTAGCAATCTTGTCCTAAAGCACAGAGGAATTCAACTATAGTGCTTTAGTTCAAAAATTCAGACATTACCTTTAACTTTATTTTTTAGTTCTTCATCCAGTTTTTCAGTAGAATTACCAAATGCTTTAAGAATTCCTTTACTCACTCTCTAAAAGTAATAAAATAGATATATATACCATTAAATTTTATAGTTATTTTCCTTAAAAAGTATGTAATCAAGTCAAGAAAGTGATCAAGAATTAATTAGCTCCCCAAACTTACTGAATAAAAATTAATATTTCTAAAATCACATTTTCAAAATTAATTCCAGGAGCTAAAAAGAATTATACTTAAAAAAACAATCACTAACCCCTGAGCAAAGGCACCATCTTATCATTTCAAGATTTTAACCTACTCAAACCAAAGCTTTTCAGAACATGCCCACCTCCTTTGAAAAGACCACTGAAATACCACGTCCTAGAAGCAGAGTGGATAATGAGAGCTACAGGGAAAAACTCCAGTGCTCAAAGCCCAGCTTCATCACTACTGGATGACCTTGAACCAGGCACTGAACTTCTCTATACCCTAGTTTCATAATCTATGAAGTGAGAAAATGACGCACGGCATGGTTGTGAGGACTGAGTAAGGTAATGCTTACAAAATACTGAGAACAGTGCTTGACAAAAAATAAGAACAACATAAATATTAGTTGTTATCACTGTGTTATTACTAATTATATCCACATTCCCCCAAATTACTTTACATCCTGGTAATTAACAAAAAATTTAAAATACAACAAATGTTCCCTGACTCTTACAAAATAAAAATACTTCCTAGATTCAAAAAGCAGTGTTAAATCACACTCAGAATTAAGAGTTAAGGGTGCGCTGCAACTGGGAGTCGTTTGGGGGAGACACATTTTCCAGTACCTTATAGCTCTCCTGGTATAGGCTAGTACAATAGAACCCTTAAAGAACAATAATGCTGTAAACATCAAGCAAAGTAGAGCATTATGAAAAGGAGACTCATTTCTAATTCCCTTCATTCATTCTAATAATTAAAGTATATTAGAAAAGGCTGGTGAAGAAAACAAATTTTTTAATATAATGGCCTCGACTGCTCTAATAACTCTTAAGACATCAAATGACAAAGAAGTTAATGAAGATCAGATTATAAAATACACTCGTCAAAATATGCTAACTTGATGTTCTTCTGCTCTCATTCCATCCAATAAATAGCGAAGCAGCTCCTGGCTGTCTTGCTGCTGATAGCCTTTAAATCGCACCGCTCTACAGAAAAGAGAAAAAGAAAAAGAAAGAAAAAAGAAAACCAATGGTGAGTCTACTAAAATGAAACTATTTTTTATAAAATCTCAGGATCATATCCCAAATCTTGGCGTGTTCTAGTTTCTCAAAAATTTGTTTAGCCCAACAACATCCTTAGTAGATTTAATTTTCATACAAAGTACATATTTTTTAATCCAAATGAAATAAACCATGCTTTCATATATCTACTGAATTAACTCTAAAGCTAATAATTTTTTCATATTATTTCCCAGCATCCTACTGATGCACTGAAAGCACAATCAAAACAGATACTCACTTTTTACAGACCTGAGAAAAGAGTTCTCTAGGTGTCACGATTCCCTTTTTGGTCTCTTGCATCTCATTAAGAAACTGGCTCATGGCTAAAGTAAGAGGGCCTGGAGGCTCAAGGTTTATTTCTAAGGGTTCCTGAATATGGGAATAAAAATTACTTTCTTCAGTCAAATTTTGGAATCATTTATTTTATCAAAATGTAACTAGTCAACCTATATTCCTAGGTTCCTGACAGAGCTGTCCCAATTAAATTCTCAAAATGTACATCAAAAGATGGAGAAGGCTTCTGGTCACAGACGTTGATAAAGAATTCAGTTCTACTGTTTTAGATTATCAGGAACTTATTACCTAGGAACTGAAAGAGCCAAAGCAAAATGTAAATAATAAAAATGGATAAGGTAAAATTCATTTGGCTCTATAGCATTTAAGTCACCTGAAAAGATGTTAAAAATAAGAATGCATGCCTAGGGCTTCACAAACATCAACAGCATTCCCAAGAAGAAAGCCAAACACTCAGCACAGCAGTACATGGCATACACAGAGCAAATAAATGCAAAGGCCCCTTATAAATTTCCATTAGCCTGAAAATCCTTAACTTGGTAGCTTAAAACAAAATAAACAAAAGAGGTGAAAATGAGCATCAATTCTTAAAAATAATTTAAAATGCTGCTATTCAGAGAGGAAAAGTACTGAATAAAAGAAAATTTTAAAGTACGTACTGTTAATGCCAAATCAGGTGGTTCAATTTTTACAATTGTTCCAGACATTTTTACTTCTTTTAGTAGTTCTCTAAGCACGGGTGTTTGTGACAAATTCTGGAATGTAGGATGGAAAAGAAAGGGAAAATTATTTAAAGGCAAACCAATTCATTCAAATGTTTTTTAAGTGCCTATTCTACCAAAACAGAAAATCACTATCAACACTGCAACTTTTATTGGGACTGTCAAACAAAAAGTAGTATCATGCTCTTCCCCCCACTCTAATTGGTTCATAAATACTTCAGTTCTGAGCTGATTCATCACCTCAGAAGGTCATTCTCCCAACCACCCAATATGAAGTAGCTACCCTACCACCACCACTACTTACCACTACGTGTAACTAGGTGTTTGTTTCTGTACTTGGTTCTCCTGTTTCCCCCACCCAAGTGAAAGTTCTTTGAGGGCAAGGGCCATGTTTGTTTTGAGCCCTATTGCACCCCAGTGCTTAGCACAGTGTTTTACTGTCATGCAAAGTAAACATTCCCTTGAGTTCTTTTTTGAAAACACAGAAATAAACTACTTACAAGGGAAAAGCTCAAGACTACAAGTAGCAAATATGCAAAAACACCCTACGAGGAAAACACTAGATTTCCTTAAAGGGGGAAAAATTAATATTGGCACCTGCATAACTGCATTGAAGAAACATGTATTTCCCAAATTACTGAGTCCTTTCACAGTTATCTGGGAAGTAGAATTCATGGAAGGATTTTCTTTAGCCACGTTTTCCTTTTTTTCTCTCTCTTGCTCATTTTTACTCTCCTTTTCTAGTTTTTTATTTTCAAGTTCAATATTACCACTATCTTTTGCTGCTTTAAAAAAAAAAAAAAAGAAGAAGAAGAAAAGACTTATTAGCAAAATGTATAACAGCCATACCAAATGCAAAGTTATACTGGGGACCAGAATTTGTGAATTTTACCTAATAACATGATTTGCCACCTGTTTGATTTTAAATGTTTTCTTACAAATATAAGTAAATTACCATCAAGAGAGAAAAACCAATAAACAAAAAATATTCAGAACCGATGTAAGCATTACTTTGACAAATGAAACCAAACAGTATATGCTTCAATATAAATCCCTTTTTAATGCACAAATGTTTTCTACAAATGAGCATATCTTACCCTGTGAAATCAGAGTATAAAGCAATCAAATAAAGAATGTGGACATGAAATAAATTTTTAAATGAAGTCTGAGGGTCAAAAACCAATCCTGAAGTTAGGAACAAACAATTCTGGCTTGGCAAAAGATACCACTGTGACTGTAAAAATCTAAACAAGCTTTTAAAGTAAATGATGAAAGCCAACCCAATTAATTTAATTATGTATGAAAAAAACCTGAGAAGTATCTGGCCTTTTGAAGGAGTTACAGGCACTTTACTTTCACATCATCCAAACAAATGTAACAAAATAAATTCATTATAAGGCAGGTCTCCCTTAAGCCCCTGTGCCAGGGTATGGGAATAGGGTGTTACTGCCCATTACTTAGTCCAGACTCTGCATCACATTTGACTATATTATTTCTCAGATTCCCTTCTAACTCCTTATAATTATCTATATTCTCACTGTTTTACATTCTTAACCAAAAATAGTTTGAAATCAATCATAATGTTATTCAGCTATATGTAATGCTACGGTATGTTAAACTAAATATCAGCAGATTATATAAATCAACATTACAGTATATATTAAGAAACAAATGATTTTACCTGATTTTGGAGCTGTAATACCGGCTTGTTTTCTAACATAATCAACCACCTGACCCAATCGGTTTGAATTACAATACTGGACCTCATCATCACATAGGTAACACCTGTGTCCCAAAAGATCCCAGAGAAGAAAAGTAACAAACTGACAACCACAAAAGGGCACTAATTTTAATTCATGGAATCCAAAGGGTGTAACCCTCAAATTATTCTACTAAAGAAACTGAAAATGAAAATTCTATGTTTTGAAGGAGACTATACATATTAACTCTGGTTTACTGTTAAATAAGGTTAGCCTGAATTATAGCTACATATAAATACTGTGAAAATACTCCAAACATTTTACTGAAATGGCTATTTATAACATTAAAGTGAAAGTTTTTTCTAATATTTCAAATTACAGACCTACATCATCAAAATTAACAAATTTTACAACTGACAAATGTTCAGTGAACACTGCTGGGTAAATGGTTTTTAAAGATGTAAAATTTTATTTTAATGAGGTTAAAAGAAATGCCAGCCTGACATTTTCATGCAAATTCATTGCCAAAATTTACTATATTCTCAGTTTATCTGGAATTTGTTCTTAGTGTCCCAATTTTTTTTTTTGATGCTTTTTTCTAAGTATTTCTTTTTTTTTTTTACCTCTTTATTGGAGTATAATTGCTTTACAATGGTGTGTTAGTTTCTGCTTTATAACAAAGTGAATCAGTTATACATACATGTATGTTCCCATATCTCTTCCCTCTTGCATCTCCCTCCCTCCCGCCCTCCCTATCCCACACCTCTAGGTTGGTCACAAAGCACAGAGCTGATCTCCCTGTGCTATGCGGTTGCTTCCCACTAGCTATCTATTTTACGTTTGGTAGTGTATATATGTCCATGCCACTCTCTCTGAGTGTCCCAATTTTTAAACTAAAAACAATCTACCATTCACTTTGTAATATCACAAGAAAGAAAAACAAGTGTGAAAATTCCTGTCTTCTCCATGCTATAATTTTTGTGTTTGTACAATACTAAGCAAAAGCTTCTCATAACATCACACTCTCTAGCCTTCTGAAAGTGATGGTATTTAAACAAATACTACAAAAATTTTAACTTTCTTGCTCTTTAAACATTTCAAACACCTCCATTCTCCAACATTTCAAATGATTTCCAGCAAATGGGCACAGGAGTTGAAACTCACCATACACTCCAGTTGTCCAAACTAAGAACCAGACAATGAGGTTCAGATCTCGGCGTCATATAGTGCTTCAAGGCATGCTGCTCCTGAGAACTTCTGCCGCAGCCCTAGAGAATCACAATCATAAACCTCAAAGCCACAAAAATTCACCAGGAGAGAATTCATAATCTACAATGAATAAGGAAGTGGGTCAAGAAATTCTGCCATTCTTATAATTTTGAAAATAAAACTTTAGACTCTAGAGAGTCCAGATTTTGTTAAAACTTAAATATGAATAGGCAGCTGAGGACATTTCAGGAAGAAGGTGTGTATAAACCCAAGCATTAGGACTCTTGCACTCCAACTTGTCCTTTCCAGTCCCAACTAAACCATGCTAATGTAGTCATTCACTAGTTCTAGTTCAGACTCCTTAACATCTTCCTAAGTATTTTCCTAACTTCAACCTTTCTTCATATACATATTTTTTCAGTTTAATATTCCTAAAACAAAGCTCTGTTCATATACTCAATTCAAAAGGGATGAACTGCTCTTAAACTCCTACTCACCAAACCTGATACCCTCTGATCCCAATCCACCTTTTCAGGATTATCTCCCATAATCTCCTATTTGAATATCATCTACCAGCTAAAACCACAGCCCTTCCACAATACAATTTTGTTCACATTATTCCATTTGCCTTGAAATTCTTTACCGTTACTGCCACTGATCAAATCCCACCCAGTCTTCAGGATCTTGCTCAAAGGCCACTTCCTCTCAGAAGCCTGTGCTTATCCTTCAAGATGAGAAAAACACTATATTCTTCCTCTAAACGAACTCCTACAAAACATGGTATAAATTCCTGGTGGCATTCCTTATTTTCTACCTTATATTAAAGTTGTTAATGTTGATATCCTTCCTCCCCTGGAGTGTAAATCCTGAAGGCATGAAAAACAGAATTAACCTATTACCAAAAACCTAGCAAAGTGAAGGTCAATAAGCATTAATTGAACAAGTAAATGGGAGATTTCACCTACATCTGCATAGGCATATTCATAAAAGAACACGACCATATTGTGTGTCTCCAGGTGATTAAATCACAGCTAAGAAATACATCTTCACTGTGTATCTATCTGAACCAGGCTTCCAACTCTTTCGATAGCACTACAATAAGTGGTCCTGTTTCTATTGTAGCTAATAAAAATATACTTCAGAGGGGAAATATTTATCAATGGCTTCTAATCCTTTAACTATGATATCAAACCTACTGATTTAATTTATCCCGCTCAACATTTAAATCTAAAATAAACTAATTAACATTTGATATTAATTTTGAAAATTATAACACCATTTGAGATTATTTGAAACTTAAACATGACATGAGTTATCGTAAGACAACAGTTGAGAATCCCTTGCTAACACTGCAAAAGATAACTCTACTAGGATAAAAGTTAACAGTTAATACTGACATTGTCTTACCCTTAGGAATTAAAAAGATAGCAAAATAGATAAAATTTATAGCAGGAAATGTATTGTGGAAAATTTGAAGTAGCAAAATATATTCATCCTCATCACATGTATCTAACAGGTTAAATGAAAACTTTTCAAATATAAATAAACAATAAATATGTTCTTTACTAGCATATAAAATTTTTTTAACTGTCTGACCACAATAAGGTATCACCTATCAGAATGTTTAAAATAAAAAACTGTGACAATACTAAATGCTGGCAAGGATGTGGAGAAAGTGGATCACACATGCTACTGGTAGGGATATAAAATGGTACAACCGTTCTGGAAAAGTTTGGGAGTTTCTTAAAAACTAAACATTTAAGGGGATTTTCCGGGTGGTCCAGTGGTTGGGACTCTGCACTTCCACTGCGGGGGGGCACAGGTTCAGTCCCTGGTCCGGGAACTAGGATCACATGCCATGTGGGGCAGCCAAAAAAACCCAAAAAACTAAACATTTAATTATCATATTACCCAGCAATTGCACTCTTGGACATTGTCCCCAGAGAAATGCAATCTTAAGTTCACACAAAAACGGGTACACAAATGTTCACAGCAGCTTTATTCATAATCACCAAAAAAGTGAGATAAGCCCCGATATCCTTCAACAGGTGAACAGTTAAAGTGTGGTACGCCCATACCATGTAATACCACTCAGCAATAAAAAAGAACTATTGATACACACGACTTGGGTAAACCCTCAGGTGATTAGGCTAAGTGAAAAAAGCCAATCCCAAAATGTTGTATATTACATGATTCCATTTATATAACATTTTTAAAATGACAAAATTTTAGAAAGAGAGAACAGACTAGTGGCTGCGAGGGGCTGGGGGGAGGGATGGCAGTAGAGAAGTATGACTTTAAAAAGGCAACACAAGAGGTCCATGTAATGTTGGAACTATTCAATACCTTGACTGTGGTGGTGGATACACAAAACTACATAGGTGACAAACTGTACAGAACTTAATACACACATACTCACATGCACAACACACGTATACCCACACACAAACGAAGTAAAACTGGGGAGACCTGATTAAGACTGATGGATTGTATCAATGTTAGTATCTTGGTTGTGATATTATACTATAGTTTTATAAAATGTTACCACTGCCCTGTAGTCCAGTTTCCTAACATATAAACTTACCACCACTAAGGTTGACTAACAGGTTCTCCTGACCTCTAGTACCAAGGTAATACCTGTGAGCTGTTCTGCAACCCACATACCACCCAACCCCAAGGTATTCATTCCCCCAGCAGCCAGAAATGTGGCCTGGTGACAGCTCACAGCTCAGTCTGTCCATCCCCAAGAATTATCCTCAGTGGAAGGAAGCTGCCTTGCCCAAGGTTAGTCCCCTTCCCCAGAGTCAGCCCATATCCAATGGCTGGTCTTTGCACAAGTACAAAGGCCTGGCCTCTTGCCTCAACTCAGGACCTCTCTGAAGGCCAGAGTTCACTGTGGGATCAGCTGAGGCCCCGTAGCACTGCCTCTTTGCTCTCCCTCTGCCTAAACTTGCTTCCCTCACTGTTTTCCTTGGGTGGTACCTGAGAACACCCCCCAATAAACCACCTACACACAAATCTCACTCTCAGAATCTGTTCCCCAGGGAACATGACCTATGCCAGCTAACATTCCGGTCACCCATACTGTACTTTTAGGCAATATCTTCTAAAATAAGTTCATACTTATATAAATTTATAAGTTCATACTTAAATAATAAAATCCCATATCAATCAAAATCTAAGCATACCTGATGGCCACATTTAAGACACAGCCAAACTGAAGGATTTTCTTCTGTTTCTTCTTCAGATTTATCTTTTACTTTATTGTCTGTCTTACAATCTTGGCAAATGTTCCATTCCACATTCACTAAAGCCTTTTTCAAATTACCTTGTTCCAATCCTTTTCTAATGTGTCTGCACATAGGTTCTATTAAAACAAATAATAAAGGAGTACGTGAGGTAAAATATGACTTTCTTCAGTTAATCTCAAAACTTACACTTGATTTGAACTTCAAAAATGAATTTATAAACAAATTTTTAGATAACCTGAAAAGTTAAATTTTTGTTTGATATTTGATTGTAAGATGATTATGTAAGAAAGAGATTTTATACAAATTTTGAAGTCCTAGGTATAACTACCACCACCCCAAATCACTTCAATTTATTTATCACATCTATTATTCTCTTTATTTTAAAAGGTTTGTAGAGAAGGTCCCTCATTCAGTCAACAATACAACTACTGCACACCCGGCACTGTGATAGATGCCAGGGAACCTAAAAAGTGACCAACTCACAGCTCTTTCTTTAAGCAGCACACATTCTAGCAGGAGAAGCAAATAAATAAATAAATGTACAAGAATCTCTGAAACATGTTATAGCAGCACGAGAAGGTTGAAGTCAACGAAAGTTTCACAGGGGAGGTAATGTCTGTACAATCTTGGAAGATATTTACAGTAACAAAAACTCATATTAATTAAGCACTTAACTATGAGTGTGACACTGTGCTACATTATCTCATTTAATCCACACAACCACCCCAGAAGGAAGACTCTACTATGCCCAATGACACATGAGAAACCTCAAAGTTAGTGCCCAAGGTCACATAACTACTGAGGAGCTATGCCAGAATTTGGATTCAAGTCTTTCTTATTTCACGCTCATAGTTTAAACTATGACCTCATGGAGTAAAGAACAATCTGAAAAGGCCACATCTCATGAACAAAGGGATGGTGGTGTAAAATGTAAAAGTGCATGCTGTCTCCTGAGAATGGCAGTCACACACGTTTAAAAACGAGCAGCTGGACCTGAAATTGAAAACCCCCGCTGGGGCTAGGTCACTAACAGGCTTCGCAAGCCACTCTAAAGGGCTTCAGTTCTTTCAGGGCCCCTGGAGGTTTAGAAACTCATCAAGTGACACAATTAGCTTTATGTCCACTGAGTGTGCACCAAGAGAATATAAATGCAAGTGAGATCATGTGAAAAACTACTAAATCCCAGTAAGTCGTCAAAAAAACACAGACTGAAAAAAGAAAATACTCTTTTTCAACTAGCAAATCAGGAAAGATTTTTACAAATGATACTAACCTGTGTCAATAAAGGTTCAGAGAAATGGGCACTTTGTTACGCTGCAAGGGGGCCTGTAAATTAGTAAAACATTTCTGAAGGGCAATTTGGCAATAGATCCAAAAGAGCCTTGAACATATTTATACCATTTTATTCAGCAATTCTAATTCTAGGATCTGTACCAAGAAGATAACCAGATGTGCACAGTTTTAGCTATAAAAATGCTTACTATGACTCTATTCATAACACTGAAAAGTTAAAGATTTATCTACATTTGTAACAGTAGGGGATTACCTAAATAAATTATGAAATGTGCAACCATGGTCTTTTACATCAATGGAATAAACATCACGCCATTAAAAATGTTGTGCAGACTATTAAATGACATGTCTATACAAAGATTAAGTTAAAATGCAAATTACAGAATAATGTACACTTTGATCCCATTTTTACATATTAAAATAGATGTCCATTTAGGGATACAAACAGTACTTTAAAGATTTAGTTGGTGAAATATACCTAAAGATTCAGAAGAATCATCAATTGGAACAGTTTTTCCCTTTGTCCGTTTCTTTCCCATGTTGGCACTTTATGGATTACTTACTGACACAAAATAACAATCTAGAAAACAAGATAAAGTTAGCTTGACAAAAAAAAAGTATGTTTTACAGTTCTCTCGGAGACAGTTACATAGCTAAACCACAATCTTGTGTGTCTATTAAGTTACAAAAACCATTCACATGTATCATCCAGTTTTCAGTGAGAACCCTGAAGTAGAGTATTACCTCTGTTTTTCATAGCCTAGGAAACTGATTCTTAGTAAGGTTAAAAGGTTTTCAATAAATGTAAAGGTCAGGAGAGAACCTACACCTTCTTACACAGATCTTGAAAAGTCTCAGCCCCTTATATTATTAGGAATTCAACTTCTCACTAGATAAATGTGGAATGGTGGTGGCACTTTGAAACAAGATAATTTCTCGTCCTTCAAAGCCATCTTTCTTAGCTCCTGCAGGGAATGCAATTTGATAGATATTTCTCAAAGAAAATTAAAAATAATTCTGAAAACAATCTCCTAGAGGGAGTTAGAAAATTCACAAAATAATTCAAAGCCAAATATAAAAAGTGACACACGGTTCTGCATTTTTCCACACCAGGATTTCCTATGGATGTTAGCTGAAAATTGATTACATATGCATTCTCAACCATTTACATTATATTCTTGACAAAATCAGTTTGGACTACTATGATAAATCTAGTTCATATCAAATCACCTCCTTAGTCAACAATTAAAAATTAGAAAACATGAAAAATACTGAAAGTACATACAGGTCTACCTAATAGCGATTATGAAAAGTATATTTTACATACATTAGAATAACTTAGTGTCAAAATCACTTAAATGACTAAAATAATTATTTTACCTGGGATGCTTATTAAAATTCTGATTGCATAAATGGAAAGTAGGACCTGGGACATACGTTTTTAAAACACTTCCCAATTAATTCTGATACTTAGCTGTCATCTTGCTCTGGCTTGGAGTATTAGAAGTATTCCTCCTTTAGCTCTTAATGGGTTAGGGTAACTAAAAGTAATTCCAAAAGGTTTGTATGAAGAATGAGTGGCAAATTAAATAACTGTTAACCTTTTCAAAGATAATATAAAACGTAACAGTTTCATGTTTACAAAATAAATGAATTAACTACTAACAAAAGAACACAACTATATGGGTATATATAAAATGAGGGTATATTTTATGTAATTTTCTCACCCCAAAATAATATTTAACATAATTTATCTTATCTAGAATTGCAGATTTTAGGGGAAAAAAACAGCATCCAAGTTCTTGCCTCCAATCCAACTCCCTCTAATCTGTGCTGCATTCCAGTACCAGACATATCTTCCAATAACGCCATTTTCGTCGTATCACTCTCTTGATTCAAAGTATTTAACAGTTTTTCAACCCACCCTCCTATGCTGGGCACTCATGGTCCCTTATAAATTGTCCCCACCGCTGTGGTAATCCTGACTCTCATTACTTCTCAACAAAGAACCACTAACGTTTGATCATATAGTGCTTCTGATCTTCAAAGCCTTTTCATAAGTATTATCTCATTTGATTTTCACAAAACCCTTTAAATGGAGCATTTCGCTAAAGAAGGCAACTCAAGCAAAACGATGAAAGATCACAGGGTGGCAGAGATGGAACTAAAACGCCGATATTTCGGTTCCAAGACAGAATCAAGCCAGTCTCTTCGGTATCCTCCACTCCAAAACACCCTGCCCCTACCTCTAAGCCTTTGATCTCCAGATAGGAGTTCTCTCCATCTATCCAAATCTTCCCAATTTCTCCAAGATTTCCATTTCAATGGAGCCTTAGGCAACCATTCTACTCTAAATGAACCACTCAACTCTACTTCCCCAGCTAGTGTGCACTATTCATCTTGTACCCTAATCAGATACATAAGTGGGCTGCTTCTTAAATCTTTAACCTGAACATGTGTTATTTCTCTATCTGGAATCTGAAGTTCTAGGAGCAAGAAATGGTTTTCGGCATTACTTCTGAACCGCCTATAGCATTTAGCATAGTGTTAGTACATAGTAGGTCAAGAAATACTTCTTGCATTGAAATAGAAAAAGAGAATAGTACCTGAGGCATTAAGGATGATTAGGTGCAAAGGTAGGTACATAAGAATGAAGCACACAAGTTCCGGTGAAAAAGAGAAAGGTAAAGAATGAAGAAATCTTCAGTAGTGAAGACAGCACTAGCAAATCTGGTTTGAGGACTGCAGTAGCCCAGACTCCAAAGTAAAACTTGAAAGACGAACTGTAATTGCTGCAGGCAGAGGACAGTAAGGGGGTTGCTTCAATGATGTGGAAAGAGCTCCAATAAATTTTTTTTAATTTATTTTATTTTTATTTTTTGGCTGTGTTGGGTATTCGTTGCTGTGTGCGGGCTTTCTCTAGTTGTGGCGAGCGGGGACTACTTTTCGTTGTGGTGCGCGGGCTTCTCATTGCAGTGGCTTCTCTTGTTGCGGAGCACGGGCTCTAGGTGCGCGGGCTTCAGTAGTTGTGGCACGTGGGCTCAGTAGTTGTGGCTCGCGGGCTCTAGAGCGCAGGCTCAGTAGCTGTGGTGCACCGGCTTAGTTGCTCCGCGGCATGTGGGATCTTCCCAGACCAGGGCTCGAACCCACGTCCCCTGCATTGGCAGGCGGATTCTTAACCACTGCGCCACCAGGGAAGACCCTCCAATAAATTTTTGACAACTATAAAGGGCATCTAATGAGTCGTTGAGAAGAGAGTACTGTGAGTACCATCAGCTATAAAACATCAATAAATCTATAAAATTTTTCAGACAAGTCTTCAGATGAGCGTTACTTTTTGCAGGACTCCACACAAAATTGAAATCATAGCCGGTTTTGCCGGCTCTCATATTATCCAGTTCCCTTCCCTCTCCGCCCTCCCAGTCTTCCCATGCCTGCTCGGTTCCGTTAAAAATGCAAGCGTTTGGAAAACTTTGCAAGACTAGAACACGGCTTTCAAGTTTTGAGTAGATTTATCCTACCCTGGGAGCACTGATTTGGTTAGGTGACAGATGCTGCCTATCCTACTAACCACCACACGGACGCGGCAGCGAACTCAGCCCCAACCCACAGGGTGCCCCTAGCCGCGTGGGCCCGCCACACCTCCCCTTCCCTTCCAAACTGCTCCGCACCCACGGGGGGACCTCGGGGTCCACCGGGTCGAGGAGGGCGCCAGCACCAACAACTCATTGGTCAGCTCCTGGAACTGACAGGACATGACGCCAATGAGAACGCGGTACCGGGCCGAGGCCAGGGAACGTGCTTAAGGACGAGGGCCTTCGAGAGGAGAACGAAGTCGGGCAGGAAATTCGGACTCCCGGCGCGCAGGAAGTCGTGCGAGTGATGACTGCGAGGCAGTGGGAGCAGAACTCACCCACGGCGACAGCGCCCATAACTGCATCCCCTAATGGGCCCTCGGGCTGGTCAGCCTGCTCCGTCTTCCTCCCGGTGACGAATTGAAAGCGACAGAGCGGAAGCCAGCTTGACCCCTAGAAAGCAACAACTTCCGCTTTGCAGCATTATGGGAAGTGGCTTTGGCCCCAGGGTCCGGCGGCACTGACGCCAGTTAATCAGCGCCTGCGCGGGGCTCACACCGGAAGTCTGAACGCGGCAGTCCCTGGAAGCTTGGCTGTCAATGAGTATTTCCCGCTCGCGTGTGGCTATGGGGTTATTGAAATACTTCTAAAGCGTGGGTACCTGGTGGTGGTCAGACATTTGGAGTCTCGAGGATAGTTACCTTACTCAAACACATCGCATCTGAAGGCTGGCTAAGAGGGGGACATTTAAAGTTCACGCATTTTCCCCTAATTCTGTCCAGTCGATTTCTAAAGTTGAGTATGTAAATAGTCTTGAACTAACCTTGCCGACACAGGGTAAAATTTACAAATATTTACTGTTTACTCGTTAGAAATAGGTAAGTGCCAAGCCCTCTGTAAAGTGAAAGAAACATGGGTCTCATCGCCCTGGACTATTGTCTTATGCAGAAGACACAATAATTGCTAGGAAAAAAAGATGCAGGTGCCAACAGAAAAGCAGGCAAGGGATATAAACAGGTAATTCACAATAAAAGAGCATTATGTGAAGAAATATTCATCCTTATTAGTAATCTGATAAAACTAGGTTAAGAAAGTGGCATCCTAGGGACTTCCTTGGTGGCACAGTGGTTAAGAATCCGCCTGCCAATGCAGGGGACACGGGTTCGAGCCCTGGTCTGGGAGGATCCTACATGCCGCGGAGCAACTAAGCCCGTGCGCCACAACTACTGAGCCTGCGCTCTAGAACCTGCGAGCCACAACTACTGAGCCTGCGCTCTAGAACCTGCGAGCCACACGTACCTAGAGCCCGTGCTCCACAAGAGAAGCCACCGCAATGAGAAGCCCACGCACTGAAACGAAGAGTAGCCCCAGCTTGTTGCAACTAGAGAAAGCCCGCGCGCATCAAGAAGACCCAACACAACCAAAAATAAATAAGTAAATAAATAAAAAGAAAGTGGCATCCTAATCTGTCCAATCGGCCAGAGTAACGATGGTTAAATCTGGGGGGAAACTGGCTCTCCTGCTCTTTACTGCTGATATAATTTAAGTTTTCTTCATTCAGCACATAGGCTTTTTTTTTTTTTTTTTTTTTAAAACAGCCTTAGGGCCATTGTACCACCTGCTTCCTCTTCCTAGAATGCTGTTCCCTTTTGATCTTATTCTAATTTTGTTCACACTTTAAAAGTCACTTCCTCACAAAGAAATTGGCTGAGCAATCTAGGAAACATAGCTACCCGATCACTCACATCACCTTATTTTACTTCTACACCCAGCAATCATCACTATCTGGTATTTTTCTTTCATAGTTACCTACATTTACCTCCTCCCCCAGCCTATCCCCTTGCCTCCATAGATACACAGAAACAAGCAAATATAAGCTCTTTGAGAAATGGGACATCTTTGTTTTGTTCATGGCTGTATCTCTAGTACCTGGAAGTGCTTGGAACACAGTGCTTAATAAATACTTACTGAAGAAATATAGTCATGAGAAATGCTTGTACAAGAATGTTCATAGCAGCCTTATTCATAATAGTCAAAAAACTGCAAACAGCCCACATCTCCATCAAAAGAGGAATGGAAGAACTGTGGTATAGTCACAGTGGAATACAACTAAGCAAAAAAAAAGAAGTTACTGATACACACAAAAACATGGATGACTCTTTAAACTATACTGAAAGAAGCCTTACACAAATGTACCTACTGTGTAATTCCATCCATATGAAATTTTGGAACAGGCAAAACTAATTGTGGTGGGAAAAAAAATCAGAGTAGTGGTTGCCTCTTGGGTTGGGTGGGGACTGACTGGGAGGAGCATTTAGGAACTTTCTGGGGTGCTGGTAATGTTCTATATCTTAACAGGATTTGAGTTACAAAGGTGTTTGCATTTGTCTAAACTCAGCAAATATACATTTAAGATGTTCATTTCATTTTTACTTCAAAAAAAAACTGATAGGGATAGAGTAGGATAATCAAATAGCTCAGAAACCCCATTAGGGGATTGTAGATAAAGAGGGAACTTTAGGGGGCTTTGGGAGACCACAGTAAGTTAATGATCACTCAAGAATGCAGGTTTGCCTAACCACAAAACCATGCAACAGAAGAATGAGGCATGCCTCAAAACAATAAAACAATGGTAGCATGAGACCCACATCCTGCCCAGTGAGCTCAGTAAGTTAATGACCCCTAGGACATGCTCTCTGCACACATAAAAAACAATAATTTATGGAAAGGTGACACTTCAAAGTGAAAGACCCTCATTGTACTGAGACCTGAAATAATTTTTCCACAGTGCCATGACAGTCCCAGCTTGACCATGTAGGGACAAGAAAAACTCCCCTGCCCAACCTGGAGGAGGAGCTGATGATGGAAACATGACATCTACTCAAGAATGAGGAAGAAGCTGGTCTTTTCCCCCTCCCCACTTTTCCTTTGATTATAAAAATGTAACCCACGAAGTACTCGGGGCAGCACAACGCTCGCCTGCCCGCCTGTAAGCCTCACAAACGTCCTATTCTAATAAATCACTTCTTATCCATCACTTTGCCTCTGGCTGAATTCTTTCTGCTCTGAGACATAAAGGAGCAGAGCTCCTGGGAGCGCTCCCCCCCCAAAAAAAAAACGCCACCTAGCAGTTTCAATAGTACCTGACATCAATGGATATCAGTTTACAAATCTTATAAATTTGAGATTTCTACAATGAATATGTAACGTAAAGGAAAAAGTGCATTGTGTATATTTAGTTCGTGAAGAAAAACATTTTTAATTACTCTCGTGTTGGAGTCGCGTTCAAACTGTCCTTTTATTAGCCGGGACAAATTTCTGTGCATGCACAGGGTCCTTCCTAAGGTCGCCAAGGCCAGCATCCACGCTCACCTGTTCCTATTGCCTTGCTACTCAGCGTCCTTCAGGGACCAGGAGGATCGTTACTGATTGGGAAGATCTTAGGAATGCAGAAAGTGGGACCCCACCACTACCTACCGAATCCCGATCTGCATTATATCAAGATCCTCGAAAGATTCCGCTGCGAGTCCAAATTTGAGCAGTGTTATTTTAATGGACCATTTCCTGACTCAGGAAACTTGCCGGCTATGCGTCTCACTGACAGTGGCAGCAGCTGGGAAACGCCAATCCGGTAGAACAAAAACTGCGCGACCGAGAAGAAGGAAGCTGGGCCCAGGAATCCCACTGGTCTCTGCTCGGGCTTCCGGGATGAGCGGGCCTGCGAGTGCGCATGCGCCAGCCTGGAGGACTCGGTCTCACTTTCCCAGGCTGCCGGGCCAGAGCGGTTTGTAGACTTCCGGTTGCCTAGCCCTAGAATTCTGAGGCTCCCTCCGGATGAGAATTGAGCTGTCCGTACTGCCGGGAAACTCGGGGTTACAGCACCGAGGGGGTCCATGGCTCGAGGTGAGTCCTTGTCCACTGGTGCTCAGCGGGATTAGGGGGGTCCGTCGCTGCAGCGGCCCCTTCCACGTCCCGGGAACTTGGCGACCTGGTGGCACCGCCTTCCCACGACCTTCTCACCGCTCATTGGTTAGAGCTGGCTTCGGGGTTTCCTGGCCCCGCCCATCCCTTTACCCTCCCCGCACCCCCACCCCAACCCTCACCCTCACCCTCACCCCCACCCCCACCCCCGGCCTGGTCAGTCGTTAGGGGCGAGGGCCCCTGCGAGTCTGGCTTCGGTAGTGGCCCTGGCAACTTTCTGAGACGGTTAGGAGTCGGGCAGCGAGACGCGCTCCGCCCTTAAAAAAAAAAAAAACTTAGGGGGGGAAAAAGGATTCCACTCAGGAAACTCAAGATTCATTCTGCGTTCTTACAGCATTCATTAAAATCTCGAGTCAGAAAATTCTCATAAGGGTGTTTCTGGGACTGAAATCTCATCTACGAAAATAATTTGACAAATCACTTACTTGTGACATCACTGTAGTTGTCCACCCGTAGGTCTATTAGTCCCACACTTTGCTGGTTCCATTTCATCTTCCAGACCTCCAAACTCAATGAGGCCTCCTCCCAAATTCACTCACTCCCTGACTGAGTAAACAAACGTGCCTTTAAATAAATGTCGATTACTCCCCAAATTATATCTTCAGCCGGATCTCATAGCTGGACATCTCTGCTTAATAGGTGTCCTGATAGGCACTCCATTACCTAGTATGTCTAAAACCAAACTTCACATTTCCATCATCTTCCCCATCTAAGTAAATGGCAGATCCATTCTTCCAGTTTCTTAAAGCCTTGGAGTTATTCTTGCAGCTCACATATAATTCATCAATAATCCTATTGGTTCTATACTAAATCTATGTCCAGAACATGAACAGTTGCTTACCACCTCCATCGCCATACCTTAATCCAAACCACCATCACCTCTCCTCCTATCATTGTGGTGCCTAACCTGGTCACCCTGCTTCCATCCTTGTTCCCCTACCCTCTTCCCGGCAGTGAGTGCGGGCCTCTTCATAAGTCAAACCCCTCCAGTGGCCTTCCATATCAGTCAGGATAAAATCCCAAATCCTAGCCATCCCTATGAGTTCCAACATGAACTGCCCCATACTTCCTTTCTAACCTTGTGTCCTAAAACCCTTCCCCTGGCTCATCCGGCTCCAGCCACCTGGTGTAGCACCATCCTGCTTCATGGACCTTGGACATGCTGTTCCTTTTGCCTGGAAAACTTTTTGCCCAGTTAAACACATGGCTTTCTTCTTCAGTGCCTTCAGGTCTCTTCCCTGCAGTCACCTTAGCAGAGAGGCTGTCCCTGGCCACCCCGTGTAAAATTCAACCACCCACCCTGCAACTTGAGCCTTACCTTCTTTATCTTCTTCATAACCGTTATTCACTGGACATACATATATGTGTGGGTTTTGTTGTCATGGTCTTCTCCCACTAGATTAAATCTCTGAGAGCGGAGTTTTTTTGTTACGTTTGTCCATTAGAGTCTTAGTGTTTGACAACACAATAGGTGCTCAAGAAACATTTGTTGAATGAATATAATAATAATAGCAAGTACTTTATGGCACTTAATCTGTTACCAGGCACTAATTTAAGCACTTTCCACACATCCTCATTTAATCCTCACAGCCACCCTGTCATTCCCATTCTGGAGATGGGGAGACTGAGGCACAGAAAATTAAGCCACCTGCCTAAGGTCACACAGTTGGTAATTGGCAGAGCCAGGAGTTGCACCTTGGCAGTCTGGTAACAGAGTACATACTTAAACCACTATGATAAAAAAACCGAAGTAAATTCACCTTCTCTAATAACCATGTAACAAGTTGTTTCCTAGTTTCCTCAACTCCAACACGACTAGAAAAGATACGGAATTCCAATAATCCAGGAATTTTAAATATTTATGAAGATATTTTTAATAATTGAGCAAATGCTTAATTAAGTTAGGATGTCAAGTGAAAATAGTAGGATATAAAAATATACAAAGTCACTAGAGAGTAAAGCAAACATTATATTTAAAGGAGGGAGGCATGTGCAGTTCTAACTGTGTAGAGAAGAGCAAATATCATTAGGTCTGGAAAAAATGTTTGAGGGTCAGAAAGGTTTGGGATACTATGCATACTAAACCCTCTTGTTAGAAATTCATGGTGCATATTGGCATCTAACAATAAAGACTCTGAGAAATCACACACAAAAAGTGTGCCATATAATTTATTGTCCTAGACTTCTCTGGTGATCCAGTGGTTAAGACTCCATGCTTCCAATGCAGGGGGCACAGATTCAATCCCTGGTTGGGGAAGTTCCACATGCAGCGAGGTATGGCCAAAAAAAAAAAAAAAAGTTTATTGTACAAATGGGGTCACTTTTGTCTAGGATAAATACTAAACCAGTCAGGACAAGAAGATGACCCATGGTCACCCTAAAGAAACCTGTTGAGCTTTGTGTCATTCAGCATTTCAAGAACTTATTTAAGCACACAATGCTTTATGTATTTTTTTTTTCCCAACATGGCATTGACACCCTGGTAAGGCGTTTTAAGGACATGAGTTGAGAACCACTGGGATTGGGAATGATTAGGTGGTGTTGGCATTGGTTTATACTCTGATCTGTGGAGACTGCCTATCGTATACATGACATTATTTTCATATTTTCCTGATTCGTGTCCAGTTAATCCTAGTGAAGTTAACACCCCACTACATTAATCATTCCCATAATCTTTGGTGTGTTTTTGACAGGACCCATTGCAGCTACTGACCTGACACCTCTGAGTAGTTTGCATTTCTTTTTAAGTGGAAGAACTTTTTTTGCTCTTTAAAAGTACCATAGAGTGAACTAGCTAAATTGTTGGCCAAATACCATTTTCTGATGTTAAAGAAATGACCCAACTATATTGGATGAAATAAAGAAGACTTGAATAAATAGAGAGACATGTTCTTAGAGGGCTTATAATGGATGATGCAAGGCACCCTTTGGGAAGTGGATCCGCTCTCAATACGCTGGCATTTTGTGATACTGTGTCTTTGAAACTAACAGCCAGATGGTGAACTGGGATAAATTCATTCTGTTACTGACCAGGGTTCTTGGCCTCCTTAATCAATAGAAATTGATAAGAGGCCAGACAAGAAATTCAGGCAGGGCTTTATTGGAACCCCTGCTGCAGCAGGAGGGAGCAAAAACAAGTAACAAGTTCCCTTGCTCACTCGGGGGGCAGGGGGAGCTGTTTCCTTATATGGGGTGAGGATAGGGTGGGTCCAGGGGTCGGGGTGGTCTGCCCACCCCATTGGTGGTGCTGTGTGGGTTTTTGGTCTTTTTGTATGTTGTTCATAATTTGCCCCAGTTGCGCCTGCATGTAGTCATTTTTAGTCCCTTACAGTTTCTTTGTATTTTTTTGCTCGAGGAGACATTTGTCCGCATGCAAGCACTGCAGCAAAAGGTCCCAGGCCCCAGCCTGTCTCAACTCTATTGGGTAGCTGTCAGGGTCGTCAGCCAGTATGCCTTTCCCCCCGGGAACCTAACACACCCCCACCCCATCCTCCCAGACCACAACACTGTTGCCCAATCACCGATTATGTGAACTTTTCCCTAATAGATAGTTGGCGCCCTCTTGCTTGTCTCAGTATACTTCTGTTAGACACTGCATACAATCAATATAATGACAATGTGGAGTGTGAATTGATGGTTGATGGAGAGATATTAGAGGCGGAGACCAGGTAAGAGGAGTCATGGTTCTGGAAGGAAATAGATACACACTCAACTTTGAAACTTTGAATAGGCTGTTTAATAAAGGGGCTATTTACAGAGGTGTGGCCAGGTTTAAAGGAACCATGACTATCCCTAGGCTGTAAGTTCTGCTGGAACTAAAGAAGAGGGGCTGCCTGCAGAAGCTTGGTCATAGAGGGTCACAGCCATTGTCAGAATACCACCAAAGCAGGGAAGGAGTAGTGAGGAAATATCCTAGCCTCTTTCTCCTCCCATCCTCCCACTTCCTGCCAGAGCATTGGCTGAACCCAACCACAAGAAAGGCAGAAGACTTGGGTGCTATAGGCTATAGAGGTCAGCTGTCCAGAGTCCAGGGCAGGGAAAAGAAGGACCAAGAATGAATTTAGAGGATAATCAGAAAGTAACCAGCACAAGAAGAAATATTACAAATGATGAGTCCCTGAATTAGACCTTGGTAGTTGGGCTTGTGAAGAAGGGACAGGTTCAGGCCTATGCTGTTTTTCTTGTGCTTTCCTGCCTTGCACACCTGTTCTCTCTCCCCACTATGCCTCCTCCTCCCTTGTCTAAGTCTTACCCTTCCTTCAAGGCTCAACTCATATCCTGCTGCCTTCCTCAAATCTTTCCTGATGACCTATTTCATTGATTATGCTCTCATCTTAATCCTCATGATAATACCTATACTGGTCATTTAACACTTGGCCTTTTTACCTTCATTGTTCTATATTTTATTAGATATAAGTCCTGATCTTCGAACTAAATAGAAAGTTCCAAGAAGGAATGAAGGATGAAACTCTACATATAGTAGCTGCTCAATAAACCTTTACCAACGATTAAAAGGAATTCCATGAAGGCACCACTAGCTGAAATAATGGTGTTTGATTTCACGGAGTAAATTCTTATTGAGAAGGTAAGCCATGTTTGCCTCTGCAACAGTGGGATTGAGCTCTTCTTCTCCATTCGGAAGAGTAACCCTTATTTTTTTTCTGGTGAATTTAGAAGTACTACATGCTAATCATAAAACATCAAACAATATAGAAGCACACAAATTAAAAAGTGAAAATCCTTCTCTTCTTCCCTCTACCCACATTTAGCCAACTGTTAATAGTTCGGTGACTTCTCTTTGTGATTTTTTTTCAAATATGTGTGATGGTATAAGAATGAATAGTAATATCATTATTTATTGATTAAGATTATTTATATTGCTCTACAATCTACTATTTTAGGTAACCATATAAAATGAACATCAATGTTAATATCCATTTTTTAAATTATAATATTCTACTGTTTGGGTATACAGGCATACCTCATTTTATTGCACTTTGCAGATACTGTGTTTTTTACAAATTGAAGGTTTGTGGCAACCGTTGAGCACGTCTATTGGTGCCATTTTTCCAACAGCATTTGCTCACTTTGTGTCTCTCTGTCATATTTGAATTGGTATCCAGAAATCCAAGGGTACCAACCGGAAAAAAAAAAGAAAAATTTAAGCCCTAACAAAAACCTGCTCTATCTAATAAGGTATCAAGAAAAGTACAGTCTAGCAAGACAGAAAACATTTAAATAATAAATACTGTATACCAGGCAAATCCCACGAAAACACTGTGGCCTCTCCCCTACTAACACCAGCAAAGGGAGCCTAGATTCCATCTTCACTGAGCTGTAATAAGCACCTAATGCCCACCCCTTGTCAGAAAGGTGCCAAAATGTCTGAGTTGGGACCCAGGACTTTCTTCCCTGCTAGGCAGTAACAAGGACTGCACTACAGTGTCAGTGTCAGCCCCATGTCAGGTCCATGTCAGACCACATGAAGAGTTTGTACGTCCACGTGATGCAGCAATAACAAGGGACCCTCTTTTGTCCTTCTGGGGTGTTGGCATGTCAGAGAGGTCTAGTGGAAAGTCAGAGCTCTCAACACCACCTACCATTTACAAAGCCACCCCTAACCCTGGTGTTAGTGGAGGCCACCTGGGGAGCAATAATGAGGCACTCCTATCACTCCCAGCCAGGGAGGTATCCTTAGAGGCCTACAGTGGCACTAGAACTCCCATCCTCACCCAGCAGTAATGAAGAACTCTCTCCACTCCCCCACTCACCTTAGATGTCAATAAAAGCTGAGTAGGGAGCCTGGATTTCTTTCACACTTGGTAGTAATGAAGCAGCACCCACCTCTTCCCCTCCTGAAGCATTATCAGAAAAAGCATGCTAAAATGGACGATTTAAATAATATCCACAGTCTCCTAATACCCCAAGTGTCCAAGTTTCAATCAAAATCGCTCATCATACCAAGGACAATGACAATCTCAAACTAAATGAAAAAAGAAAATCAATAGATGCCAATACCAGAATGACAGAGATGGGAGACTTATCTGACAAAGATTTTAAAACCCCTATCATAAAAGTTTTCAACAAGCAATTACAAACACACTTGAAGCAAATGAAAAAAATAGAGTCTCAGTAGAGAAACAGAAGATATAAAGAAGAACTAAAAAGAAATGTTAGAAATGAAAAATACAACAACCAAAGTTAAAAACGCAGTAGATAGAATCAACACCAGAAGGAAAGGAGCAAAGGAAAGAATCAGCAAACTGGAAGTTACAACAAAAATTACCCAATCTGAATAACAGAGAGAAAATAGACCAAAAATAAATAGAGTTTTAGGGACATGTGAGACTCTAACAAAAGATCTGACATTCATGTCATCCCAGAAGGAGAGGAGAAAGAGGACAGAACTGAAAATGTACTTGAAGAAATAATGGCTGAAAATTCCCCAAATTTGTCAAAAGGTATAAACAGATTCAAGAGACCAGATTAATGTCAAGCAAGATGAACCCAAAGAAATCCACATCAAGACACATCATAGTCAAACTTCCGAAAACTAAAAGAAAAAAGTCTTGAAAGCAGCAAGAGCAAAATGAACCTTAGCTATAAGGGTAAACAATTCAAATAAGAGAGCATTTTTCATCAGAAACTATGGAGACCAGAAGGAAGACGCATAATACTGTTCAAATGCTGAAAGTAAAGAACTATCATCCCAGAATACTTATATCCAGTGAAAATATGCTTCAGGAATGAAGGAGAAATCAAGACATTCTATGATAAAGGAAAACTAAGAGAATTTGTAAGTAGAAGACTTACCCTAAAAGAATGGCTAAAGTAAGTTTTCTAAACAGAAAAGAAACAATAAAGGAATTATGGAGGAAATATCATGACTGAGCAAAAATATGAATGAATAAAATGGATTTTCCTTGAGCTTTCTACATCACATTTGATGGCTGAATCAAAAATTATTACACTGTTGTTCTAAATATATGTAGAAGAAAAATTTAAGATCACTATATTATTAATGGAGGGAGGTTAAAGTAAAAGTGACATAAGATTTCTGTATTTTACTGACACTGGTAAAATATGATACCAGTAGACTGTTATAATTTGTATATACATATGTGTGTAATTATATATATATAATGTTATGTATATATAATTTAGAGTAACCACTAAAAAGGCTATAAAAGGAAATACGTGGGGCTTCCCTGGTGGCGCAGTGGTTGAGAGTCTGCCTGCCAGTTCAGGGGACACGGGTTCGAGCCCTGGTCTGGGAGGATCCCACATGCCGTGGAGCAACTGGGCCCGTGAGCCACAACTGCTGAGCCTGCGCATCTGGAGCCTGTGCTCCGCAACAAGAGAGGCCGCGATAGTGAGGGGCCCGCGCACTGCGATGAAGAGTGGCCCCCGCTCGCTGCAACTAGAGTAAGCCCTCGCACAGAAACAAAGATCCAATATAGCCAAAAATAAATAAATAAATTTATAAAAAAAAATACATGCAAAAACATTATAGATTAACCAAAATGGAATTACAAAATGTTTTCAAAAAGGCAGGAAAAAAAACCCAAAGAAATGGAAAACAGATAGAAAACAAAATGGTTGACTTAAGACCTAACATGAATATTGCATTAAATGTAAATGTCTAAATACTATAATTAAAAGATAGAGATTGCCACACACACACACACACACACACACACACACACACACACACACACACACAGAGTTATCTCATCCAAAATGTCAGTGGTACCAATATTAAGAGACGCTGAACTAGAGTCTAATTAAAGTCTAGACTCTAGACTTTCAACAAATTCATGTTTTCTACTGCATACACACTGCTGCTTTCCAAGGTAGCTGGTGTTGACAGTACTGAGCCTTTCTGAAGTTCTGCAGCTCCCTTCCCCACCTGACCAAGCAGTTAACAGAGGGAAGAAAGCTGAAATTTGTTAGTTATAATTCATTCACCCCTTTCCATCTTCCAGAATTTTGTTGACAGCTTTTATCTATTATTTCCTCTCCCTTTGTATTTAAGAATCTGTTCCTTTACTCTAGTTTTAATGGGGGAAAAAGAGAGAAAGAGAAATAAATACATGTGCTCAGCCTTCATGTTTTATTAGAAAGCCCCACACTTTTTCTTGCAAATGAAATTAAAATCAATTTATCAAATTCTAAAAATTTTTTTAAATCATATTTTGATTAGCAGCTTGGTAACCTTTATAACCTTGGAGTGGGGAAGACTTTTCTAACAAAGATTCAAAGTCCAGAATGTGTAAAAGAAAAGGCTGGTGAGTTTGCCACCTTACAAATAAAAACTCATGAATGGCACACACAGACACAGAACACCATAAAAAGACTATTAAGAATTTTTTTTAAAGGAGGGGACTGTGTAAAAATTTTAAACTTCCATGTAGTAACTTTCTGGAAGGCAGCTTGGCAATATCTACCAAAATTTTTAAATGCTGTACCAACCAGCCACCTCTACAAACTGATTCTTGAATATACAGTATTCACAGTTCAACATGCTTATGTGTATATATATATATATATGTATATATATATATACATGCACATATATATATATATATAAACTACCATTATAGAAGTGTTCATAATAGAAAAAATCTGGAAGCAACCCAAGTGCCCATCAGTAGATAACAAACGCAATAAATTATGACATATCTACATGAGTCAGTATGACAGTCAACCACTAGAAAGAATGAGATAGAGCAATATGTGCTGACAGTGAATAGATCTCCAAAATATATTCGGGGGGAAGAGGGATAGGAAGTAAGGAAAAAAGATGTGTATATATGATCCCCTGTAGTTACATTTTAATTATATATTTCATTCTCTACGTTTATTTACACATTATACCAACATGTGTTTTCCATATATGTATAATGCCTAAAATGTGTTCTGTTTCTGAAACACCAAAAACTCTGCCTTGGATCAGGGACTTGGACAGATAGGGGAAGCAATCACCAGCAGCAAACTATCTTCATTTTTTAACCTTTCTCTGCCATTTGAATTTTATAATCTTGTACTTTTTTTTTAAATGTTAACATGGGTTACTTGAGCTATGGGATAATTAGCCTTTGTTTTCTCTTTTTCACATTCTTCTACTTTTTTTAAAAACTAACGAATATTAAGTTAAGAGGGAAAAATTAACCATCCACATAACTAACTCTCTTATTCTTTTCATTCTAACTTTCCAAGGTAACCAATCAGAGCCTCTGTCCTTGTTATATCATTGATATGGCGTTTGACTACATAATTAGTTTACTTCAATGTAATTGCTCATTGTGGCAGCTCAAGATGCCACATCAACTATCTAGAAACAGAAGAATTTGGTGCCTGCTTATTATTAGAGTTTTATGGCTCTCATTGGATTGTCCCTTTCTTTGGGTCCTTAGCATATTACATCTGAAAGTAGAATAACCAGAAGGTACTCTGATTAAATTTCATATTTTATGAAGAAATCAAATTTTCAATAAGTATCCATATTCAGTAAGTACCCATATTGAGTTCTCCCAAGATTGTATAAATACTTGTAAATGTCTCTATTATCCTATCTTCCTAGAAACCTACAGATATCCAAAAATGATTGAGATTGAACAGGCAGAGGCCCAGCTCTCTGAGTTAGACCTGCTAGCCAGTATGTTCCCCGGTGTGAATGAGCTCATAGTGAATGACCAGCTGGCTTTAGCAGAACTAAAAGATTGTATTGAAAAGAGGACAATGGAAGGACGATCTTCAAAAGTTTACTTTACTATCACTATGAACCTGGACATACCTGAGGAAGCAATGGTAATTCAATTTTACTTTTGGAAGCATGTTTCATGTTTACTTTTGAAACATGTCTCAACTTAAAACAGCACTTATGGCATTTCCCCACCCCCACCCCTTTTTTTTTTTTTAAATCAGGTGATGTTTTCTCTGGCCTGTGTTCTTCCTTTCAAATACCCTGCAGTTCTGCCTGAAATTACTGTCAGGTATGGTACAGAAACTGGCCAACTCTAGAGGTCAAAACTAATCTGAGAATAAAAGCAATTCTCAAGTTTGTTTTCTGTTCCAAGAAAATTGATTTAATTTTTTAATCCCGTATCTTTTCCATCAGATCAGTATTATTAAGTAGATCCCAGCAGGCTCAGCTGAATACAGATCTGACCACATACCTACAAAAGAATTGTCTCGGAGATGTCTGTATATTGAATGCCACAGAGTGGGTTAGAGAACACGCTTCTGGCTATGTCAGCAAAGACACCACACCTTCCCCTGCTCCAGGAAGTACAGTCCAGCCAGTTGACCTTATTCTCACAAGACTCTGGATCTACAGCCATCACATCTACAACAAATGCAAAAGAAAGAACATTCTAGAGTGGGCAAAGGAGCTTTCCCTATCTGGGTTTAGCATGCCTGGGAAACCTGGTGTTGTGTGTGTGGAAGGCCCACAAAGTGCCTGTGAAGAATTCTGGTCAAGGTTGGCTTTCACGACTTTTGTATGCCTTGTCAATAATTTTAGTACTAAACACGACACTAGAGATGTGGAAATCAGTATGTATGGGCACTCAGTCTAAAACAGCACTCACATATGATCAGCATCACTCCCTTCGCCTAATACAGGGCGCAGAGAAGATGTTCTGTAGATAGATGTTAAATCGAGCCCCTGCCCAAGATGGTGTCTACTGTCCCCTCCATGTCTATGGATCTGGTTCTTCCATCATCTTAGTGATGCTGTAAGTTGTGTGAACCCTGTGAAACAAGGGGGTTTCTAATCTTCTCATTTCTGAGAAGTCCCTTTGGGAGGTCGAGATTCAGCAATTTCCACATTTCTAAAATGCTAATACGAGGCAGTGATAATGGCAATAAGTGAGTTTGGGGGTGGGATTATAACCAGAATCATATTTGATTAAAATAAAATCCATGGGAGATAAAAGTAGATTTCTTTACTTCTAGGAAAAGGCACTGAGGAATCTGTTTTATAACTTCTATTTTCAGTGCTTTAGAATACACAACACATTTTCAAAATTTCTCCTCTGAAAATTTCTTTCAGACTCAGAAAATTAAACTGGAAGAGAATTTTAATTCGCCATCGAGAAGACATTGCTTTTGATGGTACAACTGAGGAAATGGAAAGACAAAGAAAATTTTCAGTTTTTGAAGAAAAAGTATTCAGTGTTAATGGAGCCAGAGGAAACCACATGGACTTTGGTCAACTGTATCAGTTTTTAAATGGCAAAGGATGTGGGGATGTTTTCCAGATGTTCTTTGGTGTGGAAGGACAATGAGCAGAGGAGTAGTTGAAAGTGTTTTGCTGCTGTTGGTCTTTTGACTTTCTCCCCGACTCTTTCTTGAAAGATTAAGTAATTTCACTTTAGTCCCATTCTAAAATGTTAAGGGGGAAAAAGAGGAAAAGTAGTATAGCTGAAATGCATCTGTTAAAAATATTCATGATTGAATGCAGAACTGAGTTTTATAATCTTAAAATTGTTGATAGACATGTCTTGACATATAAATAAACTACCTATTTTGAGAGAGAAGTTAATTATATTTGAGGACGATAGCGTTGGTGATAACTTGCCACTTATTCCCAATCCCCTTCCCCTTTATCTGCCTCCACTAAGAACCTGGGAAAGTTTAATGCTCACTCTCTCCAGGCTCTCTTGCAGCTGCGGGGCGGGGGGGCCAGGGAGCCTTTGGGAAAACTTTTGCTTCCCTGATTAAAATGATAGATGCAGCTAGGGCACATCTTCCCTCTCTTTCTGTCCGAAATACCAAAGTGATGGCTGGAGCTGCAGTAGTCCTTTCAACCACGAGGGAAGGAAGGGCCAAGAGAGCCACAGAGATGCCAGTCCTCAAGCTGTTAAACTACTGATCGAACACTAGCCGCTGCCTATCTCTAGACAGCTTATTATGAAATAAAACCAGTTTTATGTATATTTCTCTGCCTGTTACTAGCAGTTAAAAGCAAGTTTGCCAAATAGATTTTTTTCAAAGCATAAGTTTTGCATCTGCCCCAGGCATTTGATACAAAGGTAAGTGAAATTTTTCTTAAATGGAGTTTTCAGTTCATCTCTATTTTTGTATACTTATGCTCTGCCCCTGCTTCTTGGCTCACCTCACAGAAGGCTTTGAAGCACGAGCAGAGCTCAAACTTTTTAATAGGCCTCAACTATTCATCAAACTGGTAACTTAGAGCATTCGTTTTTGGAAAATTGGATTTTGACAAATTTTTCTCTCTGGAAGTGGCTTTCTGTAAATTTATTTTCAGCAAATTGACCTAGAGTCAAGTAAACACACTACCTGGATTTTGAGGCCCCCCATAAATCAGTTTCCAAAGTGTTTATTAAATATTTACTAATTGCTAGCACTCAGCTTGGTACTGTGTGTTGGGTATTCCTTGAAAAGTCAGACTTGGGTAGAGGGGTGGGCGTGGGGGGACATAATGCATTGTTTATCTTAGTAAAAAGTTGGAGGCAATGTAGGTGCCCATCACTAAGTGAATCAGTAAATACATTATGCTACATACTATCCAAGTAAAAATCAAAAGTAATAAAGTAGAACTAACAAGGCAATGTGGATAGATCTTAAATATAAACACAAATAAGAATCCAAATGGTATTCATAGCACAGTGCCTATATTGGCTGCAAATCTTATGTGCTTCCTCAGATTCCCTCCATGCTGCCCACCTCCCCAGTGCCCTGTCAGTTGCCCTGGAAATGCCAGTCCTTCCTCCGCTGCCACCACACAGCCAGCTGAACCAGCTGGTCGTTTAGTTTCTGACTCACTCCGGCCACTTCCAGATTTGGGTGAAATACCCCACAGAGCATGAGACTGACATCCCTAGAGGCCACCAAAGGGGCCAGGTGATGCACATGTTACTTTCAGCAGGACTAAATTGCTATAATTTTTTTAGTCTTTGTACATTATTTTAATAAAAAACACATTGTTATGTGTAAATATATAGATCTCAAGTGTAATATAAAAACATAGACTACAATAATGTAGCATTATAAGTTTTCTTCCCAGACAGACCTGTCAAATTTAGACATTGGACTATTAACACAGTGACCAAGAGAAGTACAGATTTTCCAACCTCATGATTAATAAATTTTTTTGGAGAGTGGATGGAAGTATTAGAAAACAGCAAATTAGGTGGTCCTGCCTACATTATATAATGTAAGAGACACAATAAAAGCTGTAAGAAACTATAATTAAATGTTAGAGGCAATATAGCTTTCTTAGACTTTTACCAATGATTATGTACTTCATATATAGACATCCTTAAATGTAAAATTGTTCAGTATGTATCTTTATTCCACAGTGACAGTTTGTCATGTATTAATCTGAAAAATATCTTGAACTGGTATCATCTATAAAGAAATAATGATAAACCCTTAAAAGAAACTTTTAGTCCCAAATCAAATCATGTTTAAAAATTAAAAGATCTATAGAACGTAAGAGTAGGGGCAGAAAACATTGACTACGTGTCCATTTTTATTTGTAAAAGTAATTCCTGTACAAACAATAGTATTATTGAGTCAAGTAAAACAAAACAAAATTTAAACATTCTAAAATTAATCCCACAAGCCCAAATGTTCAGATTGGAGTAACAAAGTCAAAGCCAGTCCTACCATCTGCACATTAATTTGATAAACTGCATTAAAACAAACAAACAAAAAACTGCATCTGCTGCGGTGCACAACTGATGATTACTTTCGGCACTTGTATAAAAATAACTGTGGCACCGTTTTGCTTTTCGTTTTGGTTTTAGAAAGCTGTGTATCAGGGAAGCCCAACATAATGTATCATTCGTGAAATTCCATTAAAGCTACAAGGCAGCCAAGAGTTAAAGGCATACAAGGACAGGTGCACATACATAACTTGCCAGTCCGCTGCCCGCCGAAACAATGATTACAACTACATAGTACAAACTGGGCCCACAAAAATTCTGCAAAAGGGGGTAAAAGGAGCATGTGCTTCCACTTAAGCACAATCTGGCAATCTGATCCCACTGCGTGGAGTAAGGATGGAGGCCTTAACGCCCTTTGCGGACTGCTTCGAGGAACAGGGCCTGACGAGGGAGGATTCCGGCTCATAATGAAAGGCAGGTGCCCGGCTACCTACGGAAACCGGGGTCCCGAGCGGCTCCCAAGAGCGCTGGGCCTTAACAGACACCACGGCCGTCTTCTACAACCCCGCACCTCCCCCGTGCAGGACCGCCGCACGTGCAGCTACAGAACGCAGCTGGGAGGGGCCCTAGGACGCTTCACGCATGCGCCCCGCCTTCGTCGGTGCGCCCCAGAAGCACTAGCCCGTGAGGGTCGGAGACGTGGTGAGCGCTGGGCAGTTGGGCAGGTAGCGTAACCGCAGTTGGGACAGCTGGATTCGGATCTGGTGAAAGGATTCTGACCCTGGCATGAGTCCTGCGCTTGTCTTTCGGACGGGCTTCCTGCAGCCGTGCCAGTTGCAGCTCTGGTGCTGAGATAACGGTTTTTGTTGGGTGGTGGTTGTTGTTGTTGTTGTTTTTTAAAACTTATCTTTTACTCTCTTGGGATTTCCCGGATGTTGCTAACAGCTGGGATGATTGGAGGAATGATACTCTCTGGGACCTGGGTGGCACCTTCGAGGTTCAGGGTGTCTCCCGATTTTAACCAGGGAATTACTGAAATGGAGGCTTAATTTTTTTAATATTAAAAAAAATTTTATTTGGTTTTAAACGGATACATTTTTTGAAAGAAATTTAAGTAGTTTCAGAGAAGTTTAAATGACATGTGTTCTCAACAATATTGTCTTCCTGAGATAGTTTGAAGTTCTAATTTATGATTCTTTAAATAACACTAAATTTAACCCAAAGTGCAATATGATAGGAAAAAGTGATTTTTTTCAGAAAGAAAATTCTTAAGTTTATTGGCCTAAAGTTCTTATTTTACCTGTTCTTTTTTAAAAATTGATTTTATTGAAGTATAGTTGACTTACAATGTTGTGTTAACTTCTACTTTACAGCAAAGTGATTCAGTTATACGTATACATACATTCTTGGAAAAAGTAATTTTTGATACACCATCACTTTTGTTCTTAAAATATTTTCAAATTAACTATTTTCAAATAGTTCCTAAATAATAATTTGCTTTGGATGACTGAATATAGGAATTTTGCTCATACAGTATGGAGGCTTAATTCCCCACCCCACCCCCACCGGGGTGTTTGGCATTTTGGATTTTGTAAACTTGTTCTCTTGCTTTCCCCCACCCCCCAAATATATGTAAATAAGTGTAAGCAATATATTTTTACTAGAAAAGATGACCATTGAGAAAATGTACACATAACTGGATATAAAACTCACCCATAATCTCCTGCCCAAAAAGACAAATTTTTGTTTTATGTTTTATTTTTTAGTATATTACTTTTGCATATGTGTATATGTTGTCTTCCTTTTTTAAACAAGTCATACTGTACATGCTGCTTTGTATCTGCCTTCTTTAATTAAACAATAGGTTGTAAACATTTCCATGACATTAAATATTTTCAAGACTGTCTTGTATTCGGTTGTCTGAGTGTACCGTAATTGATTTCAGCAGTTCACTGTTTTGGTCGTTAGATCATAACATTTTTGGTTTGGTTTGGTTTGGTTTAGTTTAGTTTCAAAAACGAAGCTGCTCTGAGCATCCATTATTATCTCTTCAAGGTAGATTTCTAGAAGTGGAAATTCACTCAAACTCTGGATTTGTCTTGCCGATTGCACTTGTGAAAGGCTGAGAAATGAAAATTGCAAGACCTCTAGAATTTCCTTTGCCTTAGATTTTTACCAACACTGATTATTATTTTGCCAGTTTAATAGATGGAAAACTCTACATTGGTTTATGTTATTTTCAATTGACTTTTAGGGTGGGCTAATACTTTTTACACGAGTACTGGTCAATTTTATTTCTTCCGTGGTGAATTGCCTGTTTATGCCTTATTTATACCTAAATAAGAAGCCTTAAAATAGTTATTTGTAAGAACTTTTTTTTAACAGTAAGCATATTAACACCTAGTTAATGTTGCAGATGTTTCCCAAGCTTGTCTATTTGTTTTTTCTGACATAGAAAAAAAAAAAAAAAAACACTTTCAAATTAATGTTACTTAAATGTATCAGTCATTTTCTTTATGGTTTTCTGTCTTTGGAGCATTGACTGGGAATGCTTTCCCTACTCCAGGATAATTTAAAAGTATGTCTATATAACCTTATAACTTTTTTTTGTTTTAAAAAATCTTATTGTGAAGTAGATATGTAACATTCATACTATTTATCTTACTATGAATATTTACCTTATACAAAAAGGTAAAAAGAAGTAAAAAATGAATAGTCATAATCTTACCAACTAGTTTAAGAAAACTTTACCGACAAGTAAAACTTTACCACTCTACTACACGAGTGTGGTTGAAATCCTCTTGTGTACTTCTGCTGATTACAATTCTGTTCCTTGGCAGTATTAACTCCACCCTAAAGTATTTATCATTCCCATATATTTCTTTTTTTTTTAATTAATTAATTTATTTAATTTTTGGCTGCGTTGGGTCTTCGTTGCAGTGCACGGGCTTCTCATTGTGGTGGCTTCTTTTGTTGCAGAGCACAGGCTCTAGGCACGTGGGCTTCAGTAGTTGTGGCACACAGACTCAGTAATTGTGGCTTGCGGGCTCTAGATCGCAGGCTCAGTAGTTGTGGCACACGGGCTTAGCTGCTCCGCGGCATATGGGATCTTCCTGGACCAGGGCTCGAACCCATGTCCCCTGCATTGGCAGGCGGATTCTTAACCACTACGCCACCAGGGAAGTCCCCCCATATATTTCTTTGTACTTTAATGACGTGTGTGTGTATCCCCGTGCCACATTTTATGGCTTCATTTTTAACATTCAGTCATCAGCAATTCATTTTAGAGTGCTGCATGAAGTAGGTACTAAAGTTATTTTCTCAGAAGGCAAGCAGTTGTTCCAATGATATTTGCTGGATAATCCATATTCTTCAGACATTTGAGACGCCACTTTTATCAGAGCCTGAATGTGGGTTCTGGATTTGCCATTCTATTTTAGCTTATTCCTAACAACACTATTAGGATTGCTACGGCAATATCTTGAGTTTTGAAGTTTAGAAGGACAAATCATTGTTATGCCTGCTTTTCAAAATATCTTTAGCTATTCTTTCATGTTATTCTTTCAGGTGAGCTTTTGAGATAGTTTTGTGATATCTGAAAACAAAATCTTACTGAGAATTCTTTTGGGAGCACATAGGTTACAGACTTAACTTTCAAGATTTGACATCTCAGCTATTGTAATTTCCCATCCTCTCTCTAGTTATAACTCTTTAAGTTTTTGTAGCTTTTTTCCTCTACGTACTGCACCTATATACTAATTTTTATGTATTTTGGATTTTATAATTATCTTTAATTAGGTCTTTTATTTTAGAACTTGTTTATTATTTTATAACATCAAAATTGATGTTACAATCTGATAGGACAGATTTCTCTCTTCATTGTTTACCAAGAATATCCTTTTGATTCTCCTTTTATTCTTCCAGATAAACTTTTAAATCATGTGTCCAAAGTTCATTAAGACTTTGGTTTACATTAGAGTTATGGATATTTTGATTAGAATTGACATAATATTACCACTTTGGCAGGCACTGTTTAGAGTACTCTGGTGTAAGAGGGTCTCATCTTCAAAAGAGACAACCACTGGGAACTGTTACGTAACGGAGACTATTTTCGAATGCCCAAACCAATTATAAAATGGCGTTCTAGGAAAATCAAACAGAGACCTGTGTGGTTTGGAATAGTTTGAGGGTTTACATCAAGCGATATGGATCCTTGTTATGAAATGTGGGCAGTGTCAAGGAAATAGAAAGAAATGAAATCATGAGATATTTCGAAGTAAGAATAGTAAACAAGGGCATGGATAATCACCCTGGTCCTTTCCCTCAAGTTGTTTTTCCCTGATAACAGTCCCTGCACAGAAGTCAGTCCAGTTTCCTGACTGGCCTTTCCAAAGGCCTTGCTAATTCCTTAGTTCACTGACTCTGCCCCTCTCTAGTCCTGTTTAGAGTGTTCTTCCCTAGGTCTGCTCTTCCTAATTTTGTCCAAGCTTTGGGCTGAAGTTGTCATCCAGGAAGTCTTTCTGACTATTCCAGCACATTACTCTCCCCCTCCTGTAGCATTTTTGATATGTGACACCCAAATTATCAGTGAATTGCCTGATATCTAGTACTATTTCTTATGGTAAGCTGTTTTCCAGCTATACTGTATAACTCTTAAGAGGACACTGTGATTTGTGCAACTGATGATGTAAGGTATTTTATACAAACAACTTGATTAAATATTTTATTTAAAATTACATAATTAATACATGAATATATTCTCCTTGTATAAAATAAAATCTTACAGGGAAGGCTTAATTTCCTTTGACTATAACTCTTAACCCTAATCTCTTTTCTTGCCACCTCTTTCCCCTAAGGATTAACTTCAATTATCAGATTGGTATGATAATTGCATACCAATTGCAGCCTTTTTTTCTGTGTATTTACATAATATATATGTATCCATATAATATTGTTTTATAAATTTTTTAGACACAAATGGTATTATGCTGTACATATTACTCTATTTGCTTTTAATTTAAGAATGTCTTAGAATTCTTCCCATGTATGTACAGATAAACCTCTCTTAACTGCTGCCTAATAGTCCATAGAATAGATATAATTTACTTAGCCATTCCCCCAATGGATAGACACTACGTTGTTTTCAATTATCTTGCTATTATAGTGTTTTAGTGAACATCCTGCAGCATGTCTCTGGATGCATTTTTTAATCAGGGTCCAGTCAGGAAAACAGAAACTTCACTACTTATTTAAAGAGAAAAAAATGTAACATGGCAGATTGGTTAAAAACGAGTATAAAAGCAAAAAGAGAATCCTGAGGTAACACAGAGGTGATTACTGCACAGCAGCTACTATCACTAGGGCTAGAAAAGGAAGGAAGGAAAGAAGAGGTTGGGGTAATCCGAATTTAGAAGTTTGGAGGAGGACCTGGAAAAGCTGGGGCTCAGTTCAAGCCTATGAAGAGAGGGTGGTTCCTGGCTGGAGCTGCTCTCTGGAGCTCAAAGAAGGTACTGCGTGATGCTGGGGCTCTGACTTCTGAGAAGGGGGCACCACAGGCCGTCTTAAGAGCTCAAAGGAGGGGGCCCATGGAGCTAGGACTCATACCGCGGAGGTGAAAGGTCCTGCCTGGCTGCTGCTGATACAATGCAGCAATGAATGGTACGTGCAATGAGGTTGACTCTGATTGTCGAAAAAAAAAGATGGAGACGGAAAACAACTGCTGCCTAAACCAATTGCTGCTACCAGGGCAAAGCGCTGCTGCTGAGATGATGTTAACAGTATGGAGCAAGTCCCTTCTTCCTCTTCTCTTTCCGTCTCCTTCTAGTCCATCGTCCTCCGCCCCCCCCCACCCCCACACGTTGAAGGAACCTAACAGGAAGCCAGTTGACTAAAGGAGAAATAGTCTGCAGAGCCTCCGTATCATGGAGTTGATTATAATAGGGTGAGTGTGTGGGCATGAGAGATAATAACCAGCAACATGTGCTTATGTTTCTCTACTGTGATTCTGAGGAGCAAAATCACTAACTACAAAACCTGTAAATTTCAAATTTTAAGAGAGACTACCACACTACCCTCTTTTCTAAAAGCTGCACATAACACTTTTGATATGGGGGGGGAGAAAAAACGCGGAGGGGGGCGGATTTAGAGTTGCCTAGAGCACTACTTTGCAAATTTTAACAAAACCTGGGGAAATTGTTAAAAATGCAAAATCTAATTTAATAGTCCCAAAGTGGGCCTGACAGTCTGCATTTCTAAGAAGCAGCCGGGTGATACTGATAATTGCTTTTTTGCGTGGGGGGGGGTGGGCTGCGTTGGGTTTTAGTTGCGGCATGCAGGATCTTCCTTGAGGCGTGCGGGATCTTTTCGTTGCGGCACGCGGGCTCCTCTTCAGTTGTGGCCTGCGGGTTTTCTCTCTCTAGTTGTGGCTCGCCAGCTCCAGGGCGCGTGGGCTCTGTGCTTTGTGGCACGCTGGCTCTCTCGTTGAGCTGAGCGAGCTCAGTAGTGTGGCACGAGGGCTTGGCTGCCCCTCTGGCATGTGGGAATCTTAGTTCCCCGATCAGGGATGGAACCCTCGCCCGGTGCACTGGAAGGCGGATTCTTTACCATTGGACCACCAGGGAAGTCCCGATAATTGCATTTTAAAAGGTCTAACATTGTCCCATCTTCCTTCAGTCACTACTGTGTCATTCCATTGCTACCCTTGTATGAAAATACCTCCCTTATGGCCCATGCCGATCTCCTACCCGCTAAGCAGGGAACAAACCTTCGCTGCAGGAAAGCGAAGAAGCAGGGTTTGGCGCTATTGGTCCAATGCTTGGCTTCCTATTGGGCAGGGGTTACGTCACTCAGATGGGCGTGGCCACAAGTGTGACATTTCCCGCCACGGATGGCCAGGGACGCGGCAGGAGGCGGGAGGGGAAGTGGGGCGGCATGTGGGCGGGGTGGGTGACGGAAGGGGAGGGCCAGGGGAAGGCGTTCCTGTGGGTCCTTTTCCGGTGCAAGGGGCCGGAAGTTGTGGCTCGATCGTGTTAACTCGGGGGCTGCGGGGTGAGAGTGCCGCTGAGACCGCGAGCATGGGCGGGAAGAACAAGCAGAGGACTAAGGGGAACCTGAGGGTGAGTGTGGGGTGGCCCAGCCAACCTAGGAGTCCTCGCCTCGCAGTGGCTGGCTCCGCCCGGCGCAGGGCCGGAGGATGTGTGGAGCGCGGCTGTGGGGAGGCGTGTGTTTGCGTGTCGAGTGTGACCTCTCTGTTGTGTGTGCGTCCCCGCGGGCGGGGTGGGTTATCTCTGAGCAGACTGGGGAGTCGTGAGAGAAAAGATGTTCCGTGCCAGAGCTGTCCCCACCCGAGCATATTCCCCCCCCCAACATTTTCATTAAGAATTGGTTCCGTGTCAGCTTCAAGAGGAAGGTTACCTGGCCAGGGTGGCAGGGGTGAACAAGGGAATTGGGTGGGAAGCAGTTAAGGTGAGCCTGGTGTGCACGGTATCTCGCATCATGTCGCTCCTTCGCTCAGAAACCTGCTGTGGCTCCCCACATCCCTCGGGGTAAAGGCTAAAGCCGTGACGACGATACATACACGGTGCATGGTCTGCTGCGGCCCCTTTCCATCTCCGACCCCATCTTCAACTCCCTCCGCCTCGCTCACTCCATCTGGCCACGCTTATCTCTTCACCGAACCTTGACCTTGCCTGGCAGGCTCCCCGATGCTCTTTTGTTAGGTGCCTCCAAATTTTGCCCGAGATACCTCAGTGAGGTCTCCGGTGATCACCCTATTTTAAGTTGTAGCCCTCCCCCCGCCCCGCTCCCTTTTCTCCTTTCCTGCTTTATTTTATTCCATTGCATTTATGACTTTTAACATATTAGTTGACTGTCCCGCTTCATTTACTGTCTTGCTTCACTAGGATATTAGTATAGGATATAAGTATCATGAAGGCAGGCGTTTCTATCTGCTGCTGTTAACCTTGGAGCCTAGAACAAATATTAGCATATAGTAGAAGTTCACTAAATACTTGTTTAAACCCCAGAGTGGACTAAACTACAGGATTGGGGATGCCATAATGATATTTTTTATAGTACTAGGTTTATTATGGCACAGTCTAATTTTATGAGGATGCTTTTTTCCTGTTTCTGAAACAATTCTCGTGATTCCAGTACCACATTTTCTTAGATCTGTCACTTAATCTGTTTTGGAGGTTAATAATAGTAACAGTGATAATAGTAACTTACCTTGTGTTAGTACTCTCCTAAATGCTTTACTTGCATCCTCATTTAATTTTATTTTTTTATTTAAAAAATTTTCTCAATGTTTACTTTTGAAATATTCCAAATATTAGGAAAAGTTGCAAGAATATTAGAGCAACAACTCATAAATTCTTTACCTAGGATTACCAATTGTTAATCTTTGGTCACTTTTGCTTTCTCTTTCTAAAATATATGTATTTTGCTGAACCGTGTGAGAATTAGTTGCAGAAATCATGACCCTTAACTCCTAAATACTTCAGCATGTATTTTCTAAAAACAGCACCATTCTTCTACACAACCATGAGCAATTATAACATGCAGAAAATTTAACTTCAGTATAATACTATTATCTAATAATATACATTATCATATTCAGATTTCTATAGTCATCTCAATATTGTTCTCTATGAGTTTTATTTAGATATAGCATTTAAAAAATTTTTTTAATTTATTTTTGGCTCTTGGTGCACGTGGGCTTTCCCTAGTTGCAGTGAGCAGGGGCTACACTTCATTGCGGTGCACAGGCTTCTCATTGCAGTGGCTTTTGTTGCAGAGCACGGGCTCTAGGCGCGCGGGCTTCAGGAGTTGAGGCACGTGGGCTCAGTAGTTGTGGCTTGTGGGTTCTAGAGCGCAGGCTCAGTAGTTGTGGCGTATGGGCTTAGTTGCTCTGCGGTATGTGGGATCTTCCCGGACCAGGGATCGAACCCATGTCCCCTGCATTGGCAGGCGGATTCTTAACCTCTGAGCCACCAGGGAAGTCCCTAGATATAGCATTTTTAAAAGCATCCAAGATCCATGAAAGGATCACTCATTCCATTTAGCTATCATTTAGATCTAGGCAGTTTCCTAGTGCCTTTTTTTGGAGGAAGATTCTTTTATGATGTGGACCATTTGGAAGAGTCTAGGCAGTTGATTTGCTTAACTTAGATTTGTCTAATTGTTCCTTATAATTACATTCAGGTTAAACAGTTTTTGACAGAAATGCTTCATAGATGATGTGTATTTCTCAGTGCCTCTCACACCACAGGGACACATAATGCCTGTTTTTCCTGTTATTGGTGGTATATGTTTAATCACTTGATTAAGGTGTTGTCCATTGTATAAGTGTCTCTTTTTATTGGCTATTAACAAATAATATGTGGAGTAGTAATTTCGGAATAACCTGTTCTCTCATAGACTTTCACTTAATGGTTTTTAGCATCCTTTGATAATTCTTGCTGGAATCAATTATTATTATGGTGGTTTGAAAACTTATGTTTAATCTTGACTACACCTAAGTCATGATTTAGTGACTGTTGTCTCATTTTAAAGGTGATGATTCTGAGGCTTTGAGAATTAAGTTGCCTAAATTCATGTAGTCAGGAAGTTGTGGAGTTGGGATTTGGACTTCAGAGTGGCAGTCATTTATTCACCAGAAGACTTTGAATACTGAATGCCATGTATTCAAAGACGATAGAGAAATTTTCTGTTCTTGAACTATTAGTTTGATGATAGATAAGTAAGCAAATAATTGTAATATATTAAAGAATTATGGAACAGGTATCAGTAGAAGCAAAGTGGGAGAACAGCAAAGAACGGTGATTGACCTGAGAGGCAAATGTTGAAAACATGAATGTGTTTTCAGGGATAAGTGGGAGTTTGTCAGGGAGAGAAGAGATTACACAAAGACCAAATTGTGGGTAACTAATAAGAACCTGCTGTATAGCACAAGGAACTCTGCTCAAATACTCTGTAATGGCCTGTATGGGAAAAGAATCTAAAAAAAAAAAAGTGGATATATGTATATGTATAATTGATTCACTTCGCTGTACTCCTGAAACTAACACAACATTGTAAATCAACTGTACTCCAATAAAAATTTTTAAAAAAAGAAGCATGTTTGCTGTTTGAAAAAAATGAATAAAAAGACCAGATTGTGAAAAGGCATGACATTTTCGGGGAACTTTGTATTGAGTTTGGAACTAGAACATAAATGGTGGGAACAAAAGGGAGCAGGGAGGAGGAAGTGGGACAAGAGAAGAAAAAAGTGTTAGAAAGATGACTGGAGAGGTCGAGGCCAGATGGTGAAAGATCCCGAAAGCTTCCTGAATTTGGTCTTTAAACTGTAGACTCAGGATTGCCACCTCAAATATTATACCTCTAGAAGCCAGGCACAAAAGAATGAAGTAGGTGTAGTATAAGAAAATTAACTGCCAGAAATAGTATCGACGTTCTTAATTTTTGAACTGTGGGTATGAGCATCTAATGTACAGTGGAGAAAGTAACAAGAAACAGTAACTACATTTTAAGTTCAAAGTAGACATTGAAAAAAGATACAATTAGTTGAAAATAATTTGTTTCTGTGAAACTGGACATCTGATACCTTTTCTGCACCTGGTTGTCACTGTCAGCTCTGGTCTTCAGGTCAGTTCAGAACTCAGCCTTGACTCCTTTAGCTTTTAGCTTTTTATACTATTTCATTATTCTGTTTCATAATAAAACTGTTTACACATGAGGTTATAGGTAAAATTCCAATGTCTTAATATCATCATAGTTTTCAGAATTATAATTCACTAACTTCCTTTGTAGCTCTTTATTCATGTATCAATATTGAGAAAGGTGAACTGAATAATTTTAGTTCATTTTAATAAAGTTTTAAAATAGAGAACCTTTTTTGAAATTAGGCCAAGTGCTACTGTTTTGAAAAAATATCTAGTCCATCATTTTCATTTCTGGTCACTCATTTCAGTTTAGGAAGTAGTACAGATTATTATTCCTTGATAAATGATTTTCCCAAACACAGTTTTGCTAGGTATGAACAAACTGAATCACACATTTGGATGTGGATTTTCAGACATTCTTACGGAGGAATAAGAAATAGATGAGTTTAGATGGGTTGTGATGTCATCCTGGACATTGAACTGAGGCATTTTCCTATTAGATGACAATGAATACATTAATTTCTTTCAACAGTTCAAATATTTTCTTTCTTTGTCACAAAGAATCCTGTAATTTTTAGTACTGGAAGCCACTATATTGTGTGTCAAACAAGCCACTGACTGTGTTTCAAAACAAAGGAGTGTATCTTATATCCTGATCATTGTATTGATTTTTATGTACATACTAATGTAAGTTGTAACCATTTTAGCCTAAAGAGATTTGGTTAGGCTGTGGGTATGTGGAAATGAGTGTGTCTGCCCACAAGGAACTCCTGGTCTAGAAGTTGCTATCATTAGACTTGTCCTAGGGTAGTTGCTTAATAAATATTTGTTGAATGAGTGGGTGAATGAAAAGATATCCATTTATGAGTTAATTTTGCATCACTACACAGTATACATATGTGTGTGTACATACTATTTATACAAAAGTTGGAAATAAAAAATTTCATACAACAGTACTTATTCTTACCATATGTGATGCGTTCTGATTTTTAAAATTTTGTTCTATTTCTTTAAAATGTTGTCATGGCCCATTAAGTTGATATCATGAGTCTCTAATGGCTTGTAATCACAACTTTAAAAACATGGTTCTGATGTTTAGGAAACCAGGAAATAGCTCCTAGGAACATTATTGTTAAGTTCTTGGTGACAAAAATATTTATCTTTGGGGAACATTGCAATAGATGCATAAGCTAGGGGGAAAAAGTCCTCAAATAGAAGTTTGCTTCATTGTGGGAATTGTCAAGTAATTACTACAAAGAACTCAAAGTTAAATTTTGAACTCTTCCTTGACTCTGACTTTTTTTCTACCTACTTTCTTACCAGCCTTCAAACAGTGGCCGAGCTGCAGAACTCCTTGCCAAGGAACAGGGAACAGTGCCTGGATTTATTGGTTTTGGAACATTTCACAGTGACCTAGGCTATGTTCCTGCTATTCAGGGAGCTGAAGAAATAGACAGTCTTGTGGATTCTGATTTCCGAATGGTGCTGCGGAAACTTTCAAAGAAAGATGTCACAACAAAACTAAAAGCAAGTTTTATCGTTTTCATTAAAATGGTCAAGAAAATCTTTTTGTTAAAATGTCATTGGCATATTTTATGTAAAGAAGAATGAAGAATCATCACTAATAAGTACTTTTAAATGAAGAATCATCACTAATAAGTACTTTTACAATTGTACTTTTTTCTGACACAGACTTTAGGTTATACTTATCTTCTAGGTTATAAGTTAGTTTTTCTGCACTTCTTAGAATCACTTTGGAATTCTGGCTTTACATTTTTTCCTATTAAGTAATGTAATTTTGACTCTCTAATTTTAAATGGTTTTTGTTTTTTGTTTGGGTACGTTTTATATATTTTTTAAAACAACTGAAAAGTTTCTACCATAGTAACCTATAAAGGAACTCTTCAGATTAGTCCCATATGGCACAAACAGGGATGGTGTATTCTCACGTTATGTAAAATAGACTAAGCTTCTAGAACAGCATAAATATAATCAACAGCCAGTATTATGGCTGTTGATCCTTAACAATTTTAATAATTTATTTTAGGCTATGCAGGAATTTGGAACCATGTGTACAGAGAGAGACACGGAAATTGTGAAAGGAGTTCTTCCATACTGGCCAAGAATTTTCTGCAAAATTTCACTTGTAAGTATTAAGACTTGGCTAGTTTATTTCTGTTGTGGTTTTTTTGTTTTGTTTTTTGTGTTTTTTGTTTTTGTTTCTGGTTGAAGTTGTGGGGACTATCAAATTTATATGATTCATTTTTGGTGAGGGTTGTGGAATGTTATGTCAATATTATTATGCAGATTGGATCATGTTGGGTTGTAAAAAGGAGTCTGTTAGGTCCTTACTATAGAATTACCTAGATACTTTTAAGTCATAGCACATTTTGACAATGTAATTTCTTTGTATACTTGCTGCAGAAGAATGAGAATGAATTGCTTATTTATTCCAGGCTTAGCCTTGACTCTATCTTGAATACAGTCATTTTTAACTCGTTGGGAAAAGGAAAAATTAATCAGTTTTTTAATATAATTACTGATTTTAGTTTAGGTTTGTGCATAGGTGAATTCTTATTAATGGGTCCTCATCGCATACCCAGAAATGTCAGTATTTATTTTTATGGGTTAGAGCTGTTTTAAACCATATTATATTTTCAATAGGATCATGACCGCCGGGTTCGAGAAGCCACACAGCAAGCTTTTGAAAAGCTTATCCTTAAAGTTAAGAAACACTTGGCTCCTTACTTAAAAAGTTTAATGGGCTATTGGCTAATGGCTCAGTGTGATACTTACACACCAGCTGCATCTGCAGCAAAAGATGCCTTTGAAGCAGCTTTCCCTCCAAGCAAGCAACCTGAAGCCATAGCATTTTGTAAGGATGAAATTACAAGTGTAAGTCCTTGGAACCATTCTGTATCTATTTTTTTGAAGTATTTAAGGGATATAAGGCATATTACAAAGGCAGCTCTTTTACCTAGCATTGTGAGGATATGAGACGTGAAATATTTTCAATGGAAGATTGCGTTTTTTAAACGGTATTTATCAAAGTTGACCATTTTGGCTTTTTAAACATAATTAACTTTTTGGATTGGATCTTTCTAAATGATTTAAGTTTTCCCTGTTTATTTTAATGTCTTCATTTACCGTACCTAAAAAAATTTAGATATGTGCTTTGTAATATATAATCTAAAAAAAGAATACATCTAAAAATCAAATCTAAACTTTTTTCCCCCATATTTCCAAATCAATACATGTATACAAATCTGTTTCATCCTGGTATTCCTTTGTATATATAGATATACAACAGTTTATTTAACTTCTTTCATTTTAATATACATTTGGGATTTTTCCCCAGTTTTTTTTTAAGACTAGGTTTATTTATTTATTATTTTTAAAAATATTTACCCGGTTTTTTATGATAACAAACAATGTGCCTCAGTGAACATTCTTGAATAGATTTCTTCATACCCTGTAGGAGTGGGAGTTACCAGAACTTCTAGTAACTATATGTTGGGTCACAGGGTTTAAATTTTTTATAGATGTGGATAAACTGCCCTTCAAAGGGCCATACAAATTTGTACTCCCATTAACAGATATACATTTCTCCAACACTTGGCCAACAGTTTTGCCAGACTGATACCAGCCATAACTTTTGTGGCTTTTAGTTTGTACACAGTACTGTCCTTCCTCATTTTTTCTCTCCTTATTTGCTATTCCTGATATATGGACTGGAAAAAACTAGACGCCAATTTGTTAGCATTATACCAAGAGATAAAAATAGGTGGGCTGTGAGTCCATTGAGGAGAAGTAAAGATTTTAAAAAAAAGATAATGCTTGCATTTATTTCCTCATTTAGTACTCTTACATTTCCATAGCACCCGATGTATAATCCTACTTAAACACCTTCCCTCCTCCTCCCTCGTTTTCTCCCTGCTTCCCTCCTTTCAGTTAGTCGACCTTTCTGTGGCTTCCCATTACACTTACAAGTCCAGATTTCTTATCTTGGCCTTCAAAGCTCTGCATGATGTGGTCCCTTCTTACCTATCTGATCTCTTCACCCAACATCTCTACACACACACACACACACACGCACGCACACACGCACACACGCACACACGCATTCTAGTTCCCCCTTTAAGTTCTTGGTTCTTACATTCTTTATTTTCTGTTGTACCAGAGTTGTTTTTCTAGGGTGATGGTTTGTAGTTGTGTGGTTTTTTTTGGCCGCACCGCGCGGCTTGTAGGATCTTAGTTCCCGGACCAGGGATTGAACCGGGGCCCCAGCCTTGAAAGCGCTGAGTCCGAACCACTGGACTGCCAGGGAATTCCCTAGGGTTTGTAGGTTTAATCATACTCTCAAAGGGAGTTCTCTATCCCAACTGTAAATTAAATATCATTGGTTTCTTTAAAATATCAAGTGATGAATGTTATGAGTGAAGTATCATGAGTTTGGACACTTAAGAGTTTTAGAAAATGGATTTTGAGATAATTAATTCGGCTATTCATAGTTTTGTTTATTTGGTTGGTTTTTTGTTCTTGGTTTTATTATGGATGGGTAACTGATCATTGGATATGTGGATTATTTCCTCCATTATTTTACCTTTAGTTGGCTGTGTCACAGATATACAGATACTGGGTTTGAACTTTCCTAAGTTCAAAACACATTTATTAGAGAGGAGTTAGGCAAATGAGATCCAAATGTCACAGTGTCTGTAAGAGAACATGGGCTCTGGGTCATACCACTGGGTTCCAGTCCACTCTGCCATTAGTTGGGGTGTTTGACCATGGGCACGTTTCTGTGCTTCCATTTCCTCAGCTGTTAAAGTAGGAATTAACTTGTACTTCATCGAGTTGTTTTGAGGATTTAGTTAATGCACGGAATGTGCTCAAAGCAATACATGGTAAGTGGAAAAACTCAGTAAATGTTGGTTATTATTATTGCTGATAAAATTGATACTGGAACAGTGGACTTGCTAGTACTCTACCCCAGAAGTAAGCAGACTTACTCAGTATTTCAGTGGAACCTTAAACCTTCCTCCATGATGGAGCAGAGCACAATGTGTGTTCTATGTGAGCAGGGAGGTGCTCAAAAAAGAGGGGCGAGGAAAGCAGAGCCTAATTCACTCCCAAACTTACTAATCGGACATCCCATTCACTTCACTGCTGTGTACAAGAGGAATGGAGAAGCAAGGGGCCAGGAGTATTTAAGGGAAAATTCCTCTCAGTGGAAACTGGAGGTGTTTGGAAGAAGTACCTTATCCTTCTTTACCCCAGCAGGTGCCAACCTTGGGGATTGATAGGGGGAAAAAATTGGTAAAATTCAAACCTTTTAGTTTTGCTACTTAATTTTGCTACTTTTGTGAGAAAGGGGATAAAAACTTTTAGATAAGATGAAGTTTATGTTCTGTCTCTTCACCACTGACAATTCAATAAAATCTCAAGACTGTGGCATTTTTCTCCCCTCTATAGGTGCTGCAGGATCATCTTATAAAAGAAACACCTGATACACTCAGTGACCCACAGTAAGTTGTATTGTTTCTGTGTAACTCAGATTAAGTGAAACTATGTTTCACTCATAGGTAATAAGATGGTAATTTCAATGTGACATTTTTTTAAAAAGGGATGCTAAATGTAGAGGTGAAAATACTTAATATAGTGCTATTTGCCAGGTGCTGTTTTAAGTGCTTTTACCTGCAAGTTGTCCCGCTATTTAACTTGAATTATCTGGGAGCCCACGATTTGGTTCTTTTACAAAGAGATGTTTTTAGGTGTTTTCAAGATTTGCCTTTTGACAGTCATAGCAGGAACCATTTTAAGGTCTGGATGAAAATAGTTGAACTATGAATAGTTCTATTGAAAGAATAGTAAGATGTTCCATTTACTTTTTACTCTTGTGTTCTAATCAAACTATTAAGAGTCTGTAAGGGAAAGTACTCTTAGATGCAGTGTTATTTATTCTCTAATCATCCAATTAACTGCTACTGAGAGCAGTGTATATGCACACTTATGAATGAAGCCACAACTCTTCATTTACGTTCACCTTGTATTATTCGAATAATATGTGATTAAAATTCTATATTGGCATTTTGCGGGGGTTTGGCACAGGGAGAATGAATATAGAGATAAAGCAACTTTGGTAGATATTCAAGGATAAAACATTTAAAATAGAAGTGCTGAATATGTATTTTGTCTTATTCTCAATCCTTATATGTATTTATTTTCTTTTTACATCAAGAACTGTTCCAGAGGAAGAGAGAGAAGCTAAATTCTATCGGGTTGTAACTTGTTCCTTATTGGCATTGAAAAAATTGCTTAGCCTCCTACCTGATAATGAGCTTGATTCTCTGGAGGAGAAATTTAAGTCTCTTTTATCACAGAATAAGTTTTGGAAGTATGGAAAACACAGTATACCTCAGGTATCTTAATCTTTTTTATTTTAAGACATTTCTCTTGATTCCGTTTTCTCCCCTGATCTTGTTATTTTTTATTTAGGCTTCATGTTTATTGTTTATGTTTAAAATTCTGCAAACACATTTTTGTGGTGGGACTGAATTACCTCTTACTAGAATGTCCTTGTATTTTCATTTTTTTATTTAGTTGTTTGGACCTCAGATTCAGAGTTGAATCATCATCTTTCTCTGTTCATGGCACCTTAAAACTGCTAGGTGTGTACAAGTCTCTTCCTTTTAATGTATTTATTTTTTCCCTTTTGTCTGTCTGTCTCCGTTTTCCACCTCCACCAGCTGCCCATCCTAAGTGTGATTAATGTATGTGCTTTCGTCTGTGCAGTCGATTCTCATTATTTACTGTGATTTTATTCTCTGAAGTCCACGAACACTGAATTAGTGAATACTGAAGCATTGCTCTTAGGGGAAATGCAGGATCAGGCTCCTGTTAGTCTCTTGTCATGACATTTTTGACAGTTGGTCAGTACATAACCTTGTTTTATGTGTGTCTGTTTAAAGACACCTTATTTAATGTATATTGTTGATTCACTAACTTTGAATTCCCACACAACAGCACTAGACATCATGCCTGAATGAAGTTTATCTAATTTTCTCTGTTAGGCATGTCACAGACTTTTTGCATGTGTTTTTAATTCACATAAATGATACTGTGTTATATTTCGTCCCATTTATTGCTTTTTACTTAGTAGGTTTTTTTTTATACATGTACTTTTTGTTTGTTTGTTTAAAAAAATATTTACTTATTTATTTATTTAGGCTGCACCGGGTCTTAGTTGCGGCATGCGGGATCTTTTTTTTCTTTTTTTAAATTAATTAATTAATTAATTAATTAATTATTTTTTTGGCTGTGTTGGGTTTTCTTTGCTGCGCGTTGGCTTTCTCTAGTTGTGGTGAGTGGGGGCTACTCTTCCTTGTGCTGTAGGTGCGAGGGCTTCAGTAGTTGCGGCACGCGGGCTCAGTAGTTGTGGCTCGCGGGCTCTAGAGCACAGGCTCAGTAGTTCTGGCGCACGGGCTTCGTTGCTCTGCAGCATGTGGGATCTTCCTGGGCGAGGGCTTGAACCCGTGTCGCCTGCATTGGCAGGCGGTTTCTTAACCACTGCACTACCAGGGAAGTCCCAAGCTCACAGGATCTTTTAGTTGCGGCATGCGAGCTCTTAGTTGCGGCGTGCATGCAGGATCTAGTTCCCCGACCAGGGATCAAACCCAGGCCCGCTGCATTGGGAGCACGGAGTCTTACCCACTGGACCACCAGGGAAGTCCCAGTAGTTTTTTAAAAAGTACAAAGATATTTAAATTTATCACATTCCTGTATGTGTATCTGGCCCATGGCTTCTAACTGATGTGTAGTACTCAGAAGTTTGCATTCATTCCATTTTACCTGTTCATTCCCCCAGTGATAGACACCCTGATTGCCTTTGACTCCCTGCTCTCACAAATAAAGCAGCAGTGAGCATCTTTCATGTATCCCCAGATCTGTGAGAATTTCTTTTTCTGAAATTCTCTTGATTTCTGAATTGCTGAGTCAAAGAATATAGGCATACTTAATTTTCTGAAGTAATGCCAGATTGCTTACCTGATTGGCTGCATTAGTCTAGGCTCAACTGTCAATACATGATGACTACTATATATCCTTATACTGTAGCCAGGACTGGGCATCATTCAACTTCCTATTTTTCAGTAGTCTAATTAGGAGTTCAAATGATACCTCTCTTTAATTTTAATTACTCTGCTTACTAGTGACTTTTAACATCTCTTCATAAGCTTTTCAGATTTTTATGTTTCCTCTGTAAACTACTTATTCATATCTTTCACCCCTTTTTTTCTATTGGAGATCTCTTTTTCTTATTTTACTGGAGTTCCTTGTATATTTTAAATATTAGTCCTTTTGTCATTTTTAGGCATTGTAAATAATCTCCCATTCTGTCACCTTTCATGTGTCCTCTTTTATAAAGAAATCTTAATTTTGATGTAATCAAAACCACTGATATTGCCTTATGAAGGCCTTTCTCACTTTTAAGCCATAAAAATATTGTTATATTTAATAGTTATATCTTTTTAAACAGCTATATCCTTTTTTAAGTTATATTTTTCTTAACAGATATCTTTTAATCTCTTTAGTTTTATCTTTCATATGAAGTTTTTAATCCATCAATAACCCACCTTTTTATGTGGTGTTAAGTGGAGATCTAGTTACATTTCTCTTCATGTACAGTGAGCCACTTTTCCTAACATCACCTAGTTAAACTGTTCATTCTCTCCCTATTGATTTATGGTCCTGCCATTATGGTATATTAAGTTCGCATATGTTCATGAGTTTTTCTCAAAACTCTATCTTCTGATCTATTAGTCTTTGTTTCTTCTTATGCCGGTACCACTGTTAAAATGACATTATGATATGTCCTAATAATTGCTCAGGTGAGTCACTCTTTTTTTCATCTTCAAAACTAAGTTGTTTTAGAACTTTATTCTTCTGTATAGATTTAAATAAATTTATTGAATTCCTCAAAAAAAATCTAACTGGAATTTTGATTGGGGTTTCACTGAATGATTTGGGGAGACTTGCTGTTTTTAGGTTATTGAACCTGATGTTATAATTACCTCTCAATTTATTCAGGTATTTAAAAAATATCCTAGAATAACTTTTTAAACAAATTTTATTAAGGTATGACTTACATACAATAAAATGCAGTCATTTTAAGCTTACAGTTTAAGATTTGACAGATGTATACACTCATCTTCATGTACATACCCACATAACCACTACAATCAAGAAGTAAAACATTTTTATCACCCAAAAATTGGTTCCTTGTGTCCCTGCTAGTCATCCTCTCCCTTAACCTAGGCAACTATTTATCTACTTTTCTGTCACTACAGATTCGATTTGTCTTTTTTAGGTTTGCATATAAATGTAGCCATATATTACTCTGTATCTGGCTTCTTTTCTTTTCTTCTCTTTTCTTTTTTCTTTTCTTTTTTTGCCTTGCTGCACAGCTTGTGGGATTTTAGTTTCCCAACCAGGGATTGAACCTGGGCCCTCGCCAGTGAGAGCGCGGAATCCTAACCACTGGACTACCAGGGAATTCCCTGTATCTGGCTTCTTTTGCTCAGCATAATGTTTTTAAGATTCTTTGTTGTTGCTTGTATCAGTATTTCAAAGTGGTTATACTATTTTACACTCTTAATCAGCAGTGTATGAGATTTTTAGTTCCATATCATTACTTCAATATTGTCCGTTGTTTTTTTTTTTTTTTAATTTATTTATTATTTATTTATTATTTATTTTTGGCTGTGTTGGGTCTTCGTTTCTGTGCGAGGGCTTTCTCTAGTTGCGGCAAGCGGAGGCCACTCTTCATCGCGATGCGCGGGCCTCTCACTATCGCGGCCTCTCTTGTTGCGGAGCACAGGCTCCAGACACGCAGGCTCAGTAGTTGTGGTTCACGGGCCTAGTTGCTCCGCAGCATGTGGGATCTTCCCAGACCAGGGCTCAAACCCATGTCCCCTGCATTGGCAGGCAGATTCTCAACCACTGTGCCACCAGGGAAGCCCTGTCTGTTTTAAGTCATTCTCTTGGGTGTGGGATCGGGGATTGGCAAATTACAGCTCATGGGTCAAAATCTGGCACACCTGACCTGTTTTTGTAAATCGTTTTTGTATTGTATGTGACTGCTTTGTGCTAACATAGCAGAACAAAGTAGTTGCAACACAGTCCATATGGCTTGCAAAGCTTAAAATATTTTTCTGGCTCTTTAAAGAAAATGTTTGCTGACCTTTGGGGTAGAGACTTTACATTGTGGTTTTAATTTGCACTTCCCTGATGGCTAATGGTATTGAACATCTTTTTTTTTTTTTTTTAAGATTTATTTATTTTTATTTATTTATTTTTGGCTGTGTTGGGTCTTCATTGCTGTGCATGGGCTTTCTCCAGTTGCGGCGAGTGGGGGCTACTCTTCATTGTGGTGCGTGGGCTTCTCATTGCGGTGGCTTCTCTTGTTGCGGAGCACAGGCTCTAGGTGCGCGGGCTTCAGTACTTGCGGCACGCAGGCTCAGTAGTTGTGGCTCACGGGCTCTAGAGCACAGGCTCAGTAGTTGTGGCGCACAAGCTTAGTTGCTCTGCAGCATGTGGGATCTTCCTGGACCAGGGCTTGAACCCGTGTCCCCTGCATTGTCAGACGGATTCTTCACCACTGTGCCACCAGGGAAGCCCTGAACATCTTTTAATGTGTTTATTGGCCTTTTGTTTTTCTTCTTCTTTTTTTTTTTTTTTTTTTAATTTGGCCGCACCACTTGGCTTGCGGGACCGTAGTTCCCCAACCAGGGATTGAACCAGGGTACCAGCAGTGAAAATGCTGAGTCCTAATCTCTGGACTGTCAAGGAATTCCCTATCTTCTGCTTTTTTGAGGTGTCTGTTTAACCCTTTTGCTCATTTTTAATTTAATATGTTGTAGTTTTTATATCTAAAATTTCAACTTGGTTTTTGTATTTTCTATTTCTTTGATGAAATTTTCTACTTTTTTAAGACTTTTTTTAAGAGCAGTTTTAGGTTCACAGCAAAATTGAGGAAAAAGTACCAAGATTTCCCATATATCTCCTGCCCCTCACATACATAGCTTCCCCCATTATCTACATCCTCTCACCAGAGTGGTACCTGTTTTTTTTTTTTTTAAACAATTGATGAACCTACGTTGATACATCATTATCATCCAGAATCCGTAATTTACATTAGGGTTCACTGTTGATGTTTTATATTCTGTAGGTTTGGACAAATGTATAATGACATGTATCTGTTTCCTATATTTTCATTCATTGTTGGCATATTTTTCTTTACCTCACTGAGTATAGTTATAATAGCTGCTGTAAAGTACGTGTCTGATAATAACAAATGGGATCACATTTTCTTGGCTTTCACATGCTGAGGGATTTTAGATTGTATCCTACACGTAAATATTTAGATTGCATCCTAGACGTAAATATTTAGATTGTATCCTGGAATGTTATATTTTGGAGACAGGATTATTTTATATTGCTCCAAAGGGTGTTGATGTCTTTGTGTTAGTGGGCAATCAACTTGGTTAGACTCAACAAACTCTCATGCCTGCAGTGGGCATGGTTCAAGTGTCAGCTGTAGATTTAGACTGTTTAATAAACACAGAACGTGGGGGTTCTCTTCGTTGGTTCTCTTCTTTCTGGAGTTCCCTATTACTCTCTTGCCATCTTGGTTACCCTGGGCTCCTTTTCCTGGTTCTTTCAGTTCTTCCAACCAGAAGGATGTCAGGCTTTCTGTTGCAGTTGTAGCTGCCCCAGTGCCTCTGTGGTGGTGACTGCATCCACCTTCAGGGCAAAACTGCACAAAATGGGAACTCAGTATGTGTGATTGCTTACTCCAAGTTATGATACCCTCTCCAAAATGTGTATTTCAGTCTTCAGAGCCCTTGGATAGTTTTTTTGTGTCGGGTTCACAGAGTCTATAGTTGTTCTTTGCAGGAAGATCAGTGTATCAGCCTGTCACTACTTGATATTCTTTTGCCTATTTTTAAGTTGGGTTTTTGGTTTTTATTGTGAGTTATGAATATGCTTTAGTTATTCTGGGTACAAGTATTTTGTCAGGTAAAGTATCATGAATGTTTTCTTATAGTTTGTGGCTTGACTTTTCACTTTTTTTCCATGGTTTTTGGAGAGTAGGTGTTTTAAAGTCCCATTTATCAATTTTTTTTTTTTTTACACTTCATACTTTTGATTTCTTATATAAGGAGTCTTTGCCTACTTGAAGGTTGCAAAGATTTTTTTATATTTTATTCTAGAAATTTTATAGTTTAGGTTTATTTAGACTTAATTTTTGTGTATGGCATAAAGGTGAGAGTCAGATTTCTTTTCATATAGGTATCCATTTCTTGAAAGACTACCAGCTCCTCACCCCACCACCCTGGCACCTTTGTCAAAATTCAGTTGAACATATGAGATTTTAATTTTGGACTCTTACTCCATTACATTTTATGTCTATCTTTACACCAGTACCACTCTTTCTTGATTATTATTGTTTTACGGTAAGTCCTGAAACCCTCCAACTTTGTTCTTCTTTTTCAAAATTACTTAGCCTATATCAGGCCCTTGCCATCCTGGAATTGTATTTTATAATACTGAACATGACTTCATGGTTTTTGTTACTATTGTGAAATGGGTTTTCTCTTTTGATTCCATTTTCTATTTTGTCTCTACTGTTGTATAGGAATGCTATGCTTTTGTGCATTAATTTTGTATCCAGCAACTCTTCTGAACTGTTAGTTCTTTTTTTTTTAATCAATTCTTTTATTATTTACAACAATCTTTTGATAATTTCTGCCAAATTTGTTCTGATATATTCTTTTTTTTTTAACATCTTTCTTGCAGTATAATTGCTTTACAATGTTATGTTACTTTCTGCTTTGTAACAAAGTGAATCAGCTATACCTATGCATATATCCCCATATTTCCTCCCTCTTGCATCTCCCTCCCTCCCACCCTCCCTATCTCACCCCTCTAGGTGGTCACAAAGCACCGAGCTGATCTCCCTATGCTGTGCGGCTGCTTCTCACTAGCTATCTCTTTTACCTTTGGTACTGTATATATGTCCATGCCACTCTCTCACTTTGTCACAGCTTACCCTTCCCCCTCCCCATATCCTCAAGTCCATTCTCTACTAGGTCTGTGTCTTTATTCCTGTCTTGCCCCTAGGTTCTTCAGAACTTTTTTTTTTTTTTTTTTTTTATATATGTGTGTTAGCATATGGTATTTGTTTTTCTCTTTCTGACTTACATCACTCTGTATTACACACTCTAGGTCCATCCACCTCACTACAAATAACTCAATTTCATTTCTTTTTATGGCTGAGTAATATTCCATTGTATATATGTGCCACATCTTCTTTATCCATTCATCTGTTGATGGACACTTAGGTTGCTTCCATGTCCTGGCTGTTGTAATAGAGCTGCAGTGAACACTGTGGTACATGACTCTTTTTTAATCATTCATCAGTTTTTTACACATCACTTTATACATGTCAATCCCAATCGCCCAATTCAGCACACCACCATCCCCACCCCACCACAGTTTTCCCCCCTTGGTGTCCATACGTTTGTTCTCTACATCTGTGTCTCAACTTCTGCCCTGCAACCCGGTTCATCTGTACCATTTTTCTAGGTTCCACATACATGCATTAATATACGATATTTGTTTTTCTCTTTCTGACTTACTTCACTCTGTATGACAGTCTCTACATCCATCCACGTCTCAACAAATGACTCAATTTCATTCCTTTTTATGGCTGAGTAATATTCCATTGTATATATGTACCACATCTTCTTTATCCATTCGTCTGTCGATGGGCATTTAGGTTGCTTCCATGACCTGGCTATTGTAAATAGTGCTGCAGTGAACATTGCGGTGCATGTGTCTTTTTGAATTACGGTTTTCTCTGGGTATATGCCCAGTAGTGGGATTGCTGGGTCATGTGGTAATTCTACTTTTAGTTTTTTAAGGTACCTCCATATTGTTCTCCATAGTGGCTGTATCAATTTACATTCCCACCAACAGTGCAAGAGGGTTCCCTTTTCTCCACACCCTCTCCAGCATTTGTTGTTTGTAGATTTTCTGATGATGGCCATTCTGACTGGTGTGAGGTGATACCTCATTGTAGATTTGATTTGCATTTCTCTAATAATTAGTGATGTTGAGCATCTTTTCATGTGCTTCGTGGCCGTCTGTATGTCTGCTTTGGAGAAATGTCTATTTAGGTCTTCTGCCCATTTTTGGATTGGGGTGTCTGTTTCTTTAATATTGAGCTGAATGAGCTGTTTATATATTTTGGAGATTAATCCTTTGTCCGTTGATTGGTTTGCAAATATTTTCTCCCATCCTGAGGGTTGTTTTTTAGTCTTGTTTATGGTTTCCTTTGCTGTGCAAAAGCTTTGAAGTTTCATTAGGTCCCATTTGTTTATTTTTGTTTTTATTTCCATTACTCTAGGAGGTGGATCAATAAAGATCTTGCTGTGATTTATGTCAAAGAGTGTTCTTCCTATGTTTTCCTCGAAGAGTTTTATAGTGTCCGGTCTTACATTTAGGTCTCTAATCCATTTTGAGTTTATTTTTGTGTATGGTGTTAGGGAGTATTCTAATTTCATTCTTTTACATGTAGCTGTCCAGTTTTCCCAGCACCACTTATTGAAGAGACCGTCTTTTCTCCATTGTATATCTTTGCCTCCTTTGTCATAGATTAGTTGACCGTAGGTGCGTGGGTTTATCTCTGGGCTTTCTATCTTGTTCCATTGATCTATGTTTCTGTTTTTGTGCCAGTACCATATTGTCTTGATTACTGTAGCTTTGTAGTATAGTCTGAAGTCAGGGAGTCTGATTCCTCCAGCTCCGTTTTTTTCCCTCAAGACTGCTTTGGCTATTCGGGGTCTTTTTTGTCTCCATACAAATTTTAAGATGATTTGTTCTAGTTCTGTAAAAAATGCCATTGGTAATTTGATAGGGATTGCATTGAATCTGTAGATTGCTTTGGGTAGTATAGTCATTTTCACAATGTTGATTCTTCCAATCCAAGAACAGGGTATATCTCTCCATCTCCATTCGTATCATCTTTAATTTCTTTCATCAGTGTCTTATATTTTTCATTCTTTTTGTTGCAGTGGTAAATGGGAGTGTTTCCATAATTTCTCTTTCAGATTTTTCATCATTAGTGTATAGGAATGCAAGAGATTTCTGTGCATTAATTTTGTATCCTGCAACTTTACCAAATTCATTAATTAGCTCTAGCAGTTTTCTGGTGGCAGTTTTAGGATTCTCTATGTATAGTATCATGTCATCTGCAAACAGTGACAGTTTTACTTCTTCTTTTCCAGTTTGTATTCCTTTTATTTCTTTTTCTTCTCTGATTGCCGTGGCTAGGACTTCCAAAACTATGTTGAATAATAGTGGTGAGAGTGGACATCCTTGTCTCGTTCCTGATCTTAGAGGAAATGCTTTCAGTTTTTCACCGTTGAGAATGATGTTTGCTGTGGGTTTGTCATATATGGCCTTTATTATGTTGAGGTAGGTTCCCTCTATGCCCACTTTCTGGAGAGTTTTTATCATATATGGATGTTGAATTTTGTCAAAAGCTTTTTCTGCATCTATTGAGATGATCATATGGTTTTTATTCTTCAATTTGTTAATATGGTGTATCACATCGATTGATTGGCGTATATTGAAGAATCCTTGCATCCCTGGGATAAATCCCACTTGATCGTGGTGTATGATCCTTTTAATGTGTTGTTGGATTCTGTTTGCTAGTATTTTGTTGAGGATTTTTGCATCTATATTCATCAGTGATATTGGTCTGTAATTTTCTTTTTTTGTAGTGTCTTTGTCTGGTTTTGGTATCAGGGTGATGGTGGCCTCATAGAATGAGTTTGGGAGTGTTCCTTCCTCTGCAATTTTTTGGTAGAGTTTGAGAAGGATGGGTGTTAGCTCTTCTCTAAATGTTTGATAGAATTCACCTGTGAAGCCATCTGGTCCTGGACTTCTGTTTGTTGGAAGATTTTTAATCACAGTTTCAATTTCATTACTTGTGATTGGTCTGTTCATATTTTCTGTTTCTTCCTGGTTCAGTCTTAGAAGGTTATACCTTTCTAAGAATTTGTCCATTTCTTCCAGGTTGTCCATTTTATTGGCATAGAGTTGCTTGTAGTAGTCTCTTAGGATGCTTTGTATTTCTGCGGTGTCTGTTGTAACTTCTCCTTTTTCATTTCTGATTTTATTGAGTCCTCTCCCTCTTTTTCTTGATGAGTCTGGGTAATGGCTTATCAATTTTGTTTATCTTCTCAAAGAACCAGCTTTTAGTTTTATTGATCTTTGCTATTGTTTTCTTTGTTTCTATTTCATTTATTTCCTCTCTGGTCTTTATGATTTCTTTCCTTCTGCTAACTTTGGGTTTTGTTTGTTCATCTTTCTCCAGTTCCTTTAGGTGTAAGGTTAGATTGTTTACTTGAGATTTTTCTTGTTTCTTTAGGTAGGCTTATATAGCTATAAACTTCCCTCTTAGAACTGCTTTTGCTGCATCCCATAGGTTTTGGGTCGTCGTGTTTTCATTGTCATTTGTCTCTAGGTATTTTTTGATTTCCTTTTTGATTTATTCAGTGATCTCCTGGTTATTTAGTAATGTATTGTTTAGCCTCCATGTGTTTGTGTTTTTTACGTTTTTTTCCCTGCAATTCATTTCTAATCTCATAGCGTTGTGGTCAGAAAAGATACTTGATATGATTTCAATTTTCTTAAATTTACTGAGGCTTGATTTGTGACCTAAGATGTGATCTATCCTAGAGAATGTTCCGTGCGCACTTGAGAAGAACGTGTAATCTGCTGTTTTTGGGTGGAATGTCCTATTAATATCAATTAAATCTAGCTAGTCTATTGTGTCTTTTAAAGCTTCTGTTTCCTTATTTATTTTCATTTTGGATGATCTGTCCATTGGTGTAAGTGAGGTGTTAAAGTCCCCCACTATTATTGTGTTACTGTCGTTTTCCTCTTTTGTAGCTGTTAGCAGTTGCCTTATGTATTGAGGTGCTCCTATGTTGGGTGCATATATATTTATAATTTTTATATCTTCTTCTTGGATTGATCCCTTGATCATTATGTAGTGTCCTTCCTTGTCTCTTGTAACATTCTTTATTTTCAAGTCTATTTTATCTGATATGAGTATAGCTACTCCAGCTTTCTTTTGATTTCCATTTGCATGGAATATCTTTTTCCATCCCCTCACTTTCAGTCTGTATGTGTCCCTAGGTCTAAAGTGGGTCTCTTGTAGACAGCATATATATGGGTCTTGTTTTTGTATCCATTCAGCAAGCCTGTGTCTTTTGGCTGGAGCATTTAATCCATTCACGTTTAAGATAATTATCGATATGTATGTTCCTATGACCATTTTCTTAATTGTTTTGGGTTTGTTTTTGTAGGTCCTTTTCTTCTCTTGTGTTTCCCACTTAGAGAAGTTCCTTTAGCATTTGTTGTAGAGCTGGTTTGTTGGTGCTGAATTCTCTTAGCTTTTGCTTGTCTGTAAAGCTTTTGATTTCTCCATCAAATGTAAATGAGATCCTTGCCGGGTAGAGTAATCTTGGTTGTAGGTTCTTCCCTTTCATCACTTTAAGTATATCATGCCACTCCCTTCTGGCTTGCAGAGTTTCTGCTGAGAAATCAGCTGTTAACCTTATGGGAGTTCCCTTGTATGTTATTTGTCGTTTTTCCCTTGCTGCTTTCAATAATTTTTCTTTGTCTTTAATTTTTGCCACTTTGATTACTATGTGTCTCGGCATGTCTCTCCTTGGTTTTATCCTGTATGGGACTCTCTGCGCTTCCTGGACTTGAGTGGCTATTTCCTTTCCCATGTTAGGGAAGTTTTCGACTATAATCTCTTCAAATATTTTCTCTGGTCCTTTTTCTCTCTCTTCTCCTTCTGGGACCCCTATAATGCGAATGTTGTTGCGTTTAATGTTGTCCCAGAGGTCTCTTAGGCTGTCTTCATTTCTTTTCATTCTTTTTTCTTTAGTCTGTTCCAAAGCAGTGAATTCCACCATTCTGTCTTCCAGGTCACTTATCCGTTCTTCTGCCTCAGTTATTCTGCTATTGATTCCTTCTAGTGTAGTTTTCATTTCAGTTATTGTATTGGTCATCTCTGTTTGTTTGTTCTTTAATTCTTCTAGGTCTTTGTTAATCATTTCTTGCATCTTCTCAATCTTTGCCTCCATTCTTATTCCGAGGTCCTGGATCATCTTCACTATCATTATTCTGAATTCTTTTTCTGGAAGGTTGCCTATCTCCACTTCATTTAGTTGTTTTCCTGGGGTTTTTTCTTGTTCCTTCATCTGGTATATAGCCCTCTGCCTTTTCATCTTGTCTATCTTTCTATAAATGTGGTTTTTGTTCCACAGGCTGCAGGATTGTAGTTTTTCTTGCTTCTGCTGTCTGTCCTCTGGTGGTTGAGGCTATCTAAGAGGCTTGATGGGAGGCTCTGGTGGTGGGTAGAGCTGACTGTTGCTGTGGCGGTCATCAGAGCTCTGTAAAACTTTAATCCACTTGACTGTTGATGGGTGGGGCTGGGTTCCCTCCCTGTTGGTTGTTTTGCCTGAGGCAGCCCAACACTGGAGCCTACCTGGGCTCTTTGGTGGGGCTAATGGCAGACTCTGAGAGGGCTCACGCCAAGGAGTACTTCCCAGAACCTCCGCTGCCAGTGTCCCTGTCCCCACGGTGAAACAGAGCCAGCCCCCGCCTCTGCAGGAGACCCTCCAACACCAGCAGGTAGGTCTGGTTCAATCTCCCCCAGGGTCACTGCTCCTTCCCCCGGGTCCCGATGCACACACTATTCCGTGTGTGCCCTCCAAGAGTGGGGTCTCTGTTTCCCTTAGTCCTGTCGAAGTCTTGCAGTCAATTCCCACTAGGCTTCAAAGTCTGATTCTCTATGAATTCCTCCTCCCGTTGCCGGACCCCCAGGTTGGGAAGCCTGACGTGGGGCTCAGAACCTTCACTCCAGTGGGTGGACTTCTGTGGTATAAGTGTTTGCCAGTCTGTGAGTCACCCACCCAGCAGTTATGGGATTTGATTTTACTCTGATTGCGCCCCTCCTACCATCTCACTGTGGCTTTTCCTCTGTCCTTGGACGTGGGGTATCCTCCTTGGTGAAGTCCAGTGTCTTCCTGTCGATGATTGTCCAGCAGCCAGTTGTGATTCTGGTGTTCTCGCAAGAGGGAGTGAGAGCACGACCTTCTACTCCGCCATCTTGGTTTATCTCCCACATGACTCTTTTTGAATTATGGTTTTCCCAGGGTATATGCCTAGTAGTGGCATTGCTGGGTCGTATGGTAGTTCTATTTTTAGTTTTTTAAGGAGCCTCCATACTGTTCTCCATAGTAGCTTTATCAATTTACATTCCCACCAACAGTGCAAGATAGTTCCCTTTTCTCCACACCCTCTCCAGCATTTATTGTTTGTAGACTTTTTGATGGTGGCCATTCTGACCGGTATGAGATGATGTCTTGTAGTTTTGATTTGCATTTCTCTAATGATTAATGATGTTGAGCATTCTTTCATGTATTTGTTGGCAATCTGTATATCTTCTTTGGAGAAATGTCTATTTAGGTCTTCTGCCCATTTTTGGATTGGGTTGTTTGTTTTTTTGATATTGAGCTGCATGAGCTGCTTGTAAATTTTGGAGATTAATCCTTTGTTAGTTGCTTCATTTGCAAATATTTTCTCCTATTCTGAGGGTTGTCTTTTCGTCTTGTTTATGGTTTCCTTTGCTGTGCAAAAGCTTTTAAGTTTCATTTGGTCCCATTTGTTTCTTTTTCTTTTTATTTCCATTTCTCTAGGAGGTGGGTCAAAAAGGATCTTGCTGTGATTTATGTCATAGAGTGTTCTGCCTATGTTTTCCGCTAAGAGTTTGATAGTGTCTGTTCTTACATTTAGGTCTTTAATCCATTTTGAGTTTATTTTTGTGTATGGTGTTAGGGAGTGTTCTAATTTCGTTCTTTTACATGTAGCTGTCCAGTTTTCCCAGCACCACTTATTGAAGAGGTTGTCTTTTCTCCATTGTATATTCTTGCCTCCTTTATCAAAGATAAGATGACCATATGTGTGTGGGTTCATCACTGGGCTTTCTATCCTGTTCCATTGATCTGTATTTCTGTTTTTGTGCCAGTACCATACTGTCTTGATTACTGTAGCTTTGTAGTATAGTCTGAAGTCAGGGAGCCGGATTCCTCCAGCTCTGTTTTTCTTTCCCAAGATTGCTTTGGCTATTCGGGGTCTTTCTTGTTTCCATACAAATTGTGAAATTTTTTGTTCTAGTTCTGTGAAAAATGCCAGTGGTAGTTTGATAGGGATTGCATTGAATCTGTAGATTGCTTTGGGTAGTATAGTCATTTTCACAATGTTGATTCTTCCAATCGAAGAACATGGGATATCTCTCCATCTATTTGTATCATCTTTAATTTCTTTCATCAGTGTCTTATAATTTTCTGCATACAGGTCTTTTGTCTCCTTAGGTAGGTTTATTCCTAGATTTTATTCTTTTTGTTACAATGATAAATGGGAGTGTTTTCTTAATTTCACTTTCAGAGTTTTCATCATTAGTGTATAGGAATGCAAGAGAGTTCTTTGCATTAATTTTGTATCCTGCTACTTTACCAAATTCATTGATTAGCTCTAGTAGTTTTCTGGTAGCATCTTTAGGATTCTCTATGTACAGTATCATGTCATCTGCAAACAGTGACAGCTTTGCTTCTTCTTTTCTGATTTGGATTCCTTTTATTTCTTTTTCTTCTCTGATTGCTGTGGCTAAAACTTCTAAAACTATGTTGAATAATAGTGGTGAGAGTGGGCAACCTTGTCTTGTTAATGATCTTAGTGGAAATGGTTTCAGTTTTTCACCATTGAGGACGATGTTTGCTGTGGGTTTGTCATATATGGCTTTTATTATGTTGAGGAAAGTTCCCTTTATGCCTACTTTCTGGAGGGTTTTTGTCATAAATCGGCGTTGAATTTTATGGAAAGCTTTCTCTGCATCTATTGAGATGATCATATGGTTTTTCTCCTTCAATTTGTTAATATGGTGTTCACATTGATTGATTTGCATATATTGAAGAATCCTTGCGTTCCTGGGATAAACCCCACTTGATCGTGGTTTATGATCCTTTTAATGTGCTGTTGGATTCTGTTTGCTAGTATTTTGTTGAGGTTTTTTGCATCTGTGTTCATCAGTGATATTGCCCTGTAGTTTTCTTTCTTTGTGACATCTTTGTCTGGTTTTGGTATCAGGGTGATGGTGGCCTCGTAGAATGAGTTTGAGAGTGTTCCTCCCTCTGCTGTATTTTGAAAGAGTTTGAGAAGGGTAGGTGTTAGCTCTTTTCTAAATGTTTGATAGAATTCACCTGTGAAGCCATCTGGTCCTGGGCTTTTGTTTGTTGGAAGATTTTTAATCACAGTTTCAATTTCAGTGCTTGTGATTGGTCTGTTCATATTTTCTATTTCTTCCTTGTTCAGGCTTGGAAGGTTGTGCATTTCTAAGAATTTGTCCATTTCTCCCAGGTTGTCCATTTTATTGGCATATAGTTGCTTGTAGTAATCTCTCATGATCCTTTGTATTTCTGCTGTGTCAGTTGTTACTTCTCCTTTTTCATTTCTAATTCTATTGATTTGAGTCTTCTTTTTTTCTTGATGTCTGGCTAATGGTTTATCAATTTTGTTTATCTTCTCAAAGAACCAGCTTTTAGTTTTATTAATCTTTGCTATCATTTCCTTCATTTCTTTTTCATTTATTTCTGACTTGATCTTTATGATTTCTTTCCTTCTGCTAACTTTGGGGTTTTTTTGTTGTTCTTTCTCTAATTGCTTTAGGTGTAAGGTTAGGTTGTTTATATGAAATGTTTCTTGTTTCTTTCTTTCTTTTAAATTAATTAATTAATTTACTTACTTACTTACTTATTTATTTATTTATGGCTGTGTTAGGTCTTCATTGCTGTGCGCGGGCTTTCTCTAGTTGCGGTGAGTGGGGGCTACTCTTGAGTGGAGGCTACTCTTCGTTGTGGTGCGCAGGCTTCTCATTGTCCTGGCTTCTCTTGTTGCAGAGCACCAGCTCTAGGTGCACAGGCTTCAGTAGTTGTGGCACGTGGGCTCAGTAGTTGTGGCTCGTGAGCTCTAGAGCGCAGGCTCAGTAGTTGTGGCGCTCGGGCTTAGTTGCTCTGCAGCATGTGGGATCTTCCTGGACCAGGGCTTGAACCTGTGTCCCCTGCATTGGCAGGCTGATTCTTAACCACTGCACCACCAGGGAAACCCCTGTTTCTTGTTTCTTAAGGTAGGATTGTATTGCTATAAGCTTTCTTCTTAGAACTGCTTTTGCAGCATCCCATAAGTTTTGGGTTGTCGTGTTTTCATTGTCATTTGTTTCTATGTATTTTTTGATTTCCTCTTTGATTTCTTCAGTGATCTCTTGGTTATTAAGTAGTGTATTGTTTAGGCTCCATATGTTTGTATTTTTTACAGATTTTTTCCTGTAATTGATAACTAGTCTCATAGCGTTGTTGTCAGAAAATTTACTTGATATGCTTTCAATTTTCTTAAATTTACCAAGGTTTGATTTGTGACCCAAGATATGATCTATCCTGGAGAATGTTCCATGAGCACTTGAGAAGAATGTGTGTTCTGTTGTTTTTGGATGGAATGTCCTATAAATATCAATAAAGTCCATCTTGTTTAATGTATCACTTAAAGCTTGTGTTTCCTTTTATTTTCATTTTGGATGATCTGTCCATTGGTAAAAGTGAGGTGTTAAAGTCCCCTACTATGATTGTGTTACTGTCGATTTCCCCTTTTATGGCTGTTAGTATTTGCCTTATGTATTGAGGTGCTCCTATGTTGGGTGCATAAATATTTACAATTGTTATATCTTCCTCTTGGATTGATCCCTTGATCATTATGTAGTGTCCTTCTTTGTCTCTTGTAATAGTCTTTGTTTTAAAGTCTATTTTGTCCAATATGAGAATTGCTACTCCAGCTTTCTTATGATTTCCATTTGCATGGAATATCTTTTTCCATCCCCTCACTTGCAGTCTGTATGTGTCCCTAGGTCTGAAGTGGGTCTCTTGTAGACAGCATATATACGGGTATTGTTTTTGTATCCATTGAGCTAGTCTGTGTCTTTTGGTTGGAGCATTTAATCCATTTAAATTTAAGGTAATTATCAATATGTTTGTTCCTATTACCATTATCTTAATTGTTTTGGGTTTGTTATTGTAGATCTTTTCCTTCTCTTGTGTTTCTTGCTTAGAGAAGTTCCTTTAGCATTTGTTGTAGAGTTGGTTTGTTGGTGCTGAATTCTCTTAGCTTTTGCTTGTCTGTAAAGGTTTTAATTTCTCCATCAAATCTGAATGAGATCCTTGCTGGGTAGAGTAATCTTGGTTGTAGGTTTTTCTCCTTCATCACTTTAAATATGTCCTGCCGCTCCCTTCTGGCTTGCAGAGTTTCTGCTGAAAGATCAGCTGTTAACCTTATGGGGATTCCCTTGTGTGTTTTTTGTTGTTTTTCCCTTGCTGCTTTTAATATTTTTTCGTTGCATTTAATTTTTGATAGTTTGATTAATATGTGTCTTGGCGTGTTTCTCCTTGGATTTATCCTGTATGGGACTCTCTGTGCTTCCTGGACTTGATTAACTATTTCCTTTGCCATATTAGGGAAGTTTTCAACTATAATCTCTTCAAATATTTTCTCAGTACCTTTCTTTTTCTCTTCTTCTTCTGGGACCCCTAGAATTCGAATGTTGGTGCATTTAATGTTGTCCCAGAGGTCTTCCTGAGACTGTCCTCAATTCTTTTCATTCTTTTTTGTTTATTCTGCTCTACAGTAGTTATTTCTACTGTTTTGTCTTCCAGGTCACTTATCCATTCTTCTGCCTCAGTTATTCTGCTATTGATCCCTTCTAGAGAATTTTTAATTTCATTTATCGTGTTGTTCATCACTGTTTGTTTGCTCTTTACTCCTTCTAGGTGCTTGTTAAACGTTTCTTGTATTTTCTCCATTCTATTCCAAGATTTTGGATCATCTTTACTATCATTATTCTGAATTCTTTTTCAGGTTCACTGCCTATTTCCTCTTTATTTGTTAGGTCTGGTGGGTTTTTGCCTTGCTCCTTCATCTGCTGTGTGTTTCTCTGTCTTCTCACTTTCCTTAACTTACTGTGTTTGGGTTCTTCTTTTTGCAGGCTGCAGGTTCGTAGTTCCCGTTGTTTTTGGTGTCTGTCCCCAGTGGCTAAGGTTGGTTCAGTGGGTTGTGTAGGCTTCCTGGTGGAGGGGAGTAGTCCCTGTGTTCTGGTGGATGAGGCTGGATCTCATCTTTATGGTGGGCAGGTCCACGTCTGGTGGTGTGTTTTGGGGTGTCTGTGGCCTTAATATGATTTTAGGAAGCCTGTCTGCTAATGAATGGGGTTATGTTCCTTTCTTGCTAGTTGTTTGGCATAGGGTGTCCAGCACTGTAGCTTGCTGGTCGTTAAGTGGAGCTGGGTCTTGGTGTTGAGATGGAGATGTCTGGGAGATTTTCACCGTTTGATATTATGTGGAGCTGGGAGGTCTCTTGTGGACCAGTGTCCTGAACTTCGCTCTCCCACCTCAGAGGCACAGCCCTGATGTCTGGCTGGAGCACCAAGAGCCTGTCATCCACACAGCTCAGAATAAAAGGGAGAAAATAAAAGAAAGAAATAAAGAAGAAGATAAAATAAAATAAAGTAAAATAAAATAAAGTTATTAAAATAAAAAATAATTATTAAAAAAAATTATTTTAAGTAATTTTAAAAAGAAAAAGGAAAGAAAGAAAGAAGAGAGCAACCAAACCAAAAAACAAATCCACCAATGATAACAATTGCTAAAAATTATACTAAAAAAAATAAAACGGACAGACAGAACCCTAGGACAAATGGTAAAAGCAAAGCTATACAGACAAGATCACACACAGAAGCATACACATACACACTCACAAAAAGAGAAAAAGGGAAAAATATATATATATCGTTGCTCCCAAAGTCCACCTCCTCAATTTGGGATGATTCGTTGTCTATTCAGGTATTCCACAGATGCAGGGTACATCAAGTTGATTGTGGAGATTTAATCCGCTGCTCCTGAGGCTGCTGGGAGAAATTTCCTTTTCTCTTCTTTGTTCGCACAGCTCCTGGGGTTCAGCTTTGGATTTGGCCCCGCCTCTGCGTTAGGTCGCCTGAGGGCATCTGTTCTTCGCTCAGACAGGACGGGGTTAAAGGAGCAGCTGCTTCGGGGGCTCTGCCTCACTCAGGCCGGGGGAGGGAGGGGCACGGAGGAGGCGGGGCGAGCCTGCAGCGGCAGAGGCCGGCGTGATGTTGCAGCAGCCTGAGGCGCGCCGTGCATTTTCCCGGGGAAGTTGTCCCTGGATCACGGGACCCTGGCGGTGGCGGGCTGCACTGGCTCCCGGGAGGGGAGGTGTGGATGGTGACCTGTGCTCGCACACAGGCTTCTTGGTGGCGGCAGCAGCAGCCTTAGCATCTCATGCCCGTCTCTGGGATCGGCGCTGATAGCCGCCGCTCGCACCCGTCTCTGGAGCTCCTTTAAGCGGCGCTCTGAATCCCCTCTCCTCACGCACCAGGAAACACAGAAGCAAGAAAAAGTCTCTTGTCTCTTCGGCAGCTCCAGACGTTTTCCCGAACTCCCTCCCGGCTAACTATGGTGCACTAGCCCCCTTCAGGCTGTGTTCACGCAGCCAATCCCAGTCCTCTCCCTGGGATCTGACCGAAACCCGAGCCTCAGTTCCCAGCCCACGCCCGCCTCGGTGGGTGAGCAGACAAGCCTCTCAGGCTGCTGAGTGCTGGTTGGCACCGATCCTCTGTGCGGGAATCTCTCTGCTTTGCCCTCCGCACCCCCGTTGCTGCGCTATCCTCCGCAGCTCCAAAGCTCCCCCCCTCCACCACCGGCAGTCTCCGCCCACGAAGGGGCTTCCTAGTGTGTGGAAATCTTTCCTCCTTCACAGCTCCCTTCCACTGGCGCAGGTCCTGTCCCTATTCTTTTGTCTCTGTTTTTTCTTTTTTCTTTTGCGCTTCCCAGGTACGTGGAGAGTTTCTTGCCTTTTGGGAAGTCTGAGGTCTTCTGCCAGCGTTCAGTAGGTGTTCTGTAGGAGTTGTTCCACATGTAGATGTATTTCTGATGTATTTGTAAGGAGGAAGGTGATCTCCACATCTTACTCTTCTGCCATCTTGAAGCTCCTCCTCCTCCTGTTCTTATTATTTGTCTTTAGATTTTCTTTTCCTAAATTTTTAAAAAATTGATTAATTTAATTTATTTTTTGGCTGCTTTGGGTCTTCATTGCTACACGTGGGCTTTCTGTAGTTGCTGCGAGTGGGGGCTATTCTTCATTGCAGTGCGTGGGCTTCTCATTACGGTGGCTTCTCTTTTTGCAGAGCATGGGCTCTAGGCACGCGGGCTTCAGTGTGGCATGCGGGCTCAGTAGTTGTGGCGCATGGGCTTGGTTGCTCCATGGCATGTGGGATCTTCCCAGACCAGGGCTCGAACCCATTTCCCCTTCATTGGCAGGCAGATTCTTAACCACTGTGCCACCAGGGAAGTCCTGTCTTTAGAGTTTTTGGAATATTTTTTATAGCCTTTTATTTTGCTATGATTATAAACAGTAATTTGGGTTACTTTCTAGTTTCTTTTTTTCCCCTTTTCTCTGTATTAATTAGGTTCTCAGTACCATGGTGAATAGAAGTGGTGATAGCAGGCATCCTTTTCTTGTTTCTTACTTTAATGGAAATAGTTGTAGACTCTTAATGTTGAGTATGATGCTCTTAAACTATGAATTGTGCTCTTATTTATTTATTTGTGTATTTATTTTTACTTTAGGAATTGTGCTTGGTTCTTTTTCAGATCTGCTGTGCTTTTTCTAAGATCCTTTTTCCTTTAAATTTCTTTAAACTTTTGTTTCTTTAAATATAATAAACATTGTTGTTATGGAGTTTGTTACTGATAGATAATTATAAGATTTAAAGTCTCAGGTCTCTGTGTTATCTTTTGGTTCTGCATCGTGGCTCATGGTGTCTTATTTTTTGTTTGGCTGTATTTAATTTTGTGCTGACTAGTATATTCATAGGGATAATTTGAGCCCCCAAATGAAGGCTTCTTACACTACCGAGGATTTGTATTTGCTTGAGCCAAAGAAATAGAAAGTTGAATTCTTTCTGCCTTCACTTTTGGCTTGGTAATTCCTAATGTCTCTTCAGCCCTGTGGTGTTCTTAAGATTTTTAAAAAGTATTTTTTCTAGCCCTTTTAGTTTTATTAATGGAAGGGTTAGTATGAATAACCTACTTGCCATTACCATAAATAAAATTTTATCATACCTTGACTAGGCTTTAGTTTAATTCAGCTTTCCATTTTTTTCTTTCAGATCCGCTCAGCCTATTTTGAGTTAGTTTCTGCTTTGTGCCAGCGTACTCCACAGTTGATGAAAGATGAAGCATCCAAAGTGAGCCCATCTGTCCTTCTTAGCATTGATGACAGTGACCCCATTGTATGCCCTGCTCTCTGGGAAGCTGTGCTTTACACACTTACAACTATTGAGGTAAGTTAAAGAGGTACATTTAGTACATCTGGGAATATTTGTCTTCTTAGTTGTATTTTAGAAGCCTTAGATACCATGTGAGAGAGCCTATCAGATTATAATATTTAAAACTTGCTAGAAAAATGCTTTCTTGGGAATAAAATATTTAATCCAAAACTTTGTATAAATCTTAAACTGACTATAAAATGATATAGCATTTTTATTTTACTTTCAGGTTAGTCAATATCAATTATCCTTTAAACTTATATGGCCCAATGAAATCAACATATCTGAATCTTATATTTAAGATTAAATATTGCTGTCCCTTTTAGAAAGCAGCTTTTTTTTTTTTTCTTTTTTTTTTTAACTTGTTTAGAAAGCAGCTTTTATAGAAATCTTTTCAGTTAAATATTACTTCTTTTTTGGCTGCCTCAGGCCTTAGTTGCACCACGCGGGATCTTCACTGAGGCATGCAGGATCTTCCGTTGCTGTGTGCGGGCTTCTCTCTAGTTGTGGCGTGCAGGTTGTTTTCTCTTCTCTAGTTGTGGTGCGCAGGCTCCAGGGCATGTGGGCTCTGTAGTTGTGGCGCACGGGTTCCAGTGTGGGCAAGCTCTGTAGTTTGCCGCACACAGGCTCTCTAGTTGAGGTGCACGAGCTCAGTAGTTGTGGCATGCGGGCTTAGTTGCCCTGTAGCATGTGGGATCTTAGTTCCCTGAGCAGGGATCGAACCCACATCCCCTGCATTGTAAGGTGGTTTCTTTACCACTGGACCACCAGGGAAGTCCCTAAATAGTTATTTCTGATCAATATTGTCCTGGAAGCATGTTGTATACATAATTACTAAATGTAATAAATTTCTTATAATTTCAGACTTTTAGTTTTTAATGGTGGTGAGAGATTTTGACCCTCTTTAGGTAGAATACTTGATTTTTATTTTTGAGAGTCTATGTGTCTTCTCTCTTAATTGGGAAATGTATGTTTATGATCTCTAATTATTATCATAATCTTTTTTTTTTTTTTTTTTTTTGGTAAGGACTGTTGGCTTCATGTAAATGCAAAAAAAAGTGTGTTTCCCAAGCTGTCAGCTATGGTTCGTGAAGGAGGTCGGGGTCTGGCTGCTGTCATATATCCTTATCTTCTGCCATTTATCAGCAAACTCCCTCAGTCTATTACAGATCCAAAGTTGGATTTCTTCAAAAATTTTCTCACCTCCCTAGTTGCAGGGTAAGGAATTTAAATTCTTGACCTTTAAAGCAAAATAGATTTTTTCTTATTTTCATAAATGGGCAGAACGACGTACTTGTTATTGTCATATGTAAATTTCCCCAAATTGTTTTGCTGTTCATTAAACACTTTTGAAGTTTTAGAGAATTACAATTGGAATTCTTTTTTTGGGTACTTTCAAGAGTTCAGTGGTAGTATGCAGCAGAAAGTGAGATAAATTATGGCAAGGCCCTTAGTGGAAATAGGCTCTTTTTCAATGACCCATTTTTTGGTATGTTGATAAATACAAATGCCCGAGTGCAGAAAATGAACCAGTGAACTTTTCCATTAACTTAAATATAATAGCTGTTTAAAGTCACACTTAAAACGTCATTTCAGTGTATTTGTTGAACTTAGTAAAAGATACCCGGTTTTATTAATGATTAAAATTTTTTTTCCACTACAGTATTATCTTTATTTGGTTAAGTCCTCTCTTTGAAATTTGCAGGTGGATTGGTTCATGAATAGAAAATAAATATGTTATCTTCTGTTGATACATTTTTGAAGATATGCTGTTTTTCATAGTTCTTCAAGTTTATAATCTAATTGGGCTGTATTTTGGTTGTTCTTAGTTTTTCATTGAAGAATTTTATTTTTAGAAATTCTTTTTCATGCCTTTATTTTGGTGTTTTTGTATTGCTTATTTTCTTTTTCATGAAGGAGTAAGCCACAGGTATTTATTATTTCTTAGGCTATCAACAGAAAGAACCAAAACCAGCTTTTCAGAGTGCTCAGCAGTAGTATCTGCTTTTTTTGAATGCTTACGTTTTATAATGCAGCAAAACTTAGGTGAGGAAGAGATAGAAGAGATGCTCGTCAATGATCAGGTATTTATAATGTAAAAAATCATCAGTGCCTTTGCACACTAACTAAAGAATCAAGCTCATTGTGTCTTGTTGCCATTTTTATTAATTAGCCTTCCTTGTAAAGATTTCATTTTTATGATTTACAAATTAGGTAATGTGTATTGCTGACCAATAAATGAAAACTTCTGTATTGTTAGTTGTTAGCATAATACCATAATGCCTAAGTACTAGTCACTCTCTGGTTGTACAAACTCTGTTTTAGAGAGTTGCAATGCAAAACAATTTAGAAGATGCAATTTTCAACATTTTGTATTTTAGTTTATATTATAATCATCTTCTTCCTTCTAAAATATGTAGTACATTTATCCTTTTGTGAGCAATTGTGCTTGGCTTTTAGAACTAGTGATGAGAGCAGGTCCTGGAATATGGTTCCTTATGGTAGGAAATTAATTAATATGATTATATAAGCCCAGATCCTAGTTGATGTCTCAGATAGTTAATTTCTCTTATCTTTGTAATTTAAGAGAAAGCACTGAATTCTGTGGGTCCTGTATGTCTTTCATATTGGTTTAGAAAAAAGGAAAAAACTTTGAATAAGTTCAGAAGATGCAAAGAGTTGATGACCAATGATCTTGGTCAATTATATCATAAAAAATAAGTAATTCGGGGGGATACAGTGAAATCGTTAGGCTCTTTGAATGATATGAAGATGATTTTCAGGTTCAAATTAACTCTTTACATAGTTCTGGGGAAAAAATTCATGTTTTTCAGTTATTAAATATGAAAATTTATAATGTTTTACAAATACCTTGTTTAAATTTTGTTTTCCCTGAAAACTGAACTTTAATATTTCTACCTTCTCTTTCAGTTGATTCCTTTTATTGATGCAGTTCTCAAAGACCCAAGATTGCAAGATGGGCAGCTATTTAACCATTTGGCAGAAACTTTAAGTTCATGGGAAGCCAAAGCAGATTTGGATAAAGATGATAAAACAGCTTACAATTTGGAGAAAGTGCTACTGAATTTCTGGGAAAGACTGTCAGAGATCTGTGTTGAGAAAATCAGTGAGCCAGAAGCCGATGTTAAGTCAGTTTTGGGTGTTTCTAACCTATTACAGGTCCTTCAGAAGCCAAAGAGCTCCTTGAAGTTAAATAAAAAAAACGTTGATAAGGTTAGATTTGCTGATGAGATGCCCAAAAGTAATAAAGAGAATGAGAAATATGTCTCCTCAGAAGGAGAGAATAGTGAAGGCTCTGAATTAATGGCTGAACCTTCTCTCACTCACAGTTGCTCAGACCTTATATCACCCCTAAGGAAAAAACCTTTGGAAGACTTAGTCTGTAAACTAGCAGAAATGAGTGTTAATTATGTCAATGAACAAAAGTCGGAGCAACATCTAAGGTTTCTTTCCACTCTGCTCAACTCCTTCTCTTCAAGCCAAGTATTTAAAGTGCTATTAGGTGATGAAAAACAGAGTATTGTCAAAGCCAAGCCTCTTGAAATAGCCAAACTTGCACAAAAAAATCCCGCGATACAGTTTTTATACCAGAAAGTAATAGGTTGGCTAAATGAAGATCAAAGGAAGGATGCTGGTTTCTTGGTGGACATTTTGTACAGTGCCCTTTGTTGCTGTGATAATCATATGGAACGAAAAGCTGTCTTGGATGATCTAATTGAGGTATTACTGTTCTGTATCTTTTTATTTTCATTTATTTATTTATTCATTCATTCATGCATGCCTGCATGCAGGATCTTTGTTCCCCAGGCAGGGATCAAACCTGTGCCCCCTACAGTGGAAGCATGGAGCCCTAACCACTGGATCACCAGGGGGTTCCCTGTATCTTTTTAAACTATAGTGGTTTACACTGGCACACTGATTATGGATGAGTAGAACGAGACCTCTGTGGGGGTTATTTTGGGATTGTTTCTTAACTATGAATGTCAATTTAAAGACAATATATTCTTGATTGGGATTGGGAGGTATGTGAGACTTCTGGGTAGCTGTTCAGTAAGAGTAAATATGTTAAGATGACAAAAGCTTGGTAATAAAAGGGTAAGTTCTTTCAGTCCATACTTTTTAAAGCTGGACTCGCTAAAAAAATGTTTTAGTTTTGTAGTGGTTCCATGGTCACTTCATTTACTAATAAAAAGTTTTACCAGTTACTGTTTTTTCTAGCAGATTGTTTCTCTTTTTCTTCTTTTAGGTGGATCTGAAATGGAATTCTATGCTTCAGGTCATTGAAAAGGTATCTTAGAGATTTTTCCTCTTTTTTTTGTATTTATAAGTATAGAAAAATGAAACCACAGCTATATTCACATAATGGTATGTGATCAGGAGTCTCTGTTAGAGAATTTCCTTATTATTGTCACTTTCTTCTCATAATTTGAGAAGACATGGTGTCCAGCTTTCTATAGTATTATTTTTCTGGTTAGGAATATCAGGGAAGAATGAACAGGTTCTGGAAGATCCAGTGTCTCTTCCCTAGTGGGTAACAAAGGAAGAGGTAAGCATTTATCTTAGTTTATCTTTTAAACTAAGGTTTCTGCTGTTATCCTAGTTATTTTTTCTTCTGTAGAAATGGATTGAATGGTTCTAGCTTTGAGTAGAACGCATCAGGATATTAAGTTTGTTTTACCCTGGAATACTATACAGGCAAACTAAAGTCTTCCCACCTTTATTTAATTGCCATTTGACTAAGTAAGAAAATTAGTGATGAGAATAATAAAAAGAAATCAAGGAACATAATTCAGAAAAATTTTTAAATGGCTTAAGTATTCTTTCCTAATGAAGATGTAAATGATATAACATAACACTTTTCCAACCATAGAAATGTTATGACTAGCTGCCTAAAAGTCTTCCTTTTCGTAAGGAATTTTTTCATTATTTTAAAATTTTACATACATAACTCTAATTTACAAGTTTCTTTTTTTCTGTCTTTTAAAATTATGTTGAAAAAACATATAATTTGCCATAGTAACCATTTCTAAGTGTACAGTTCAGTAGCGTTAAGTTTATTCACATTATTGTGCAACCAATCTCCAGAACTTTTTCACCTTGTAAAATAGAAACTATACCCATTAAACAATAACTCCCTATTTCCCCCAGTAGTTTATTTTTACAAAATAAATACAGAGTATTAATTTACTCTTTTTCAATGGGAAATATAACTTACTAGACACACCATTTGAATTACTTTATTCAGTACCTCCTCTCCCTATAGGCAGGCTACAGGAAAAGCAAAATTATGAGAAAGCAGCTTGATAAGTCTAGAATCAGAGCAAAAGTATATAGTTAATAATTTGATACGATAAAGATTGATATATCCATTTCCAACTTAGGAATGTACCTGCCAGTAGTTCAGGTACATCTGTTTAGAAGACTCCTCTTCCTGGGCAGTGTTTGGCAGTTCATAGCCAGTGTTTGCTTCCTGTACTTCTGTGACTAACTAGTCTCCCTAACCCCTGTTAGATTCTTTCTGTGGATATGTTAAAACATTGAGAAGTTGGACTTCATGTCTTAATAACCTGAGAGACATTTTATTCAGAAGTTTGCTTTTTGGATTCTGTAGGATTCTATAAAATAGATTGGTTTTATTTGGTAAGCTGTCTTAGGAAAGCCAGTATTATAGCTATCTAAATTCTAGTTTTTCTTGTTTTTATGCAACCTCATACTTTATGAGCAGAGTCCTAAAGTCAGCTTCTTAAAAACAAACCTGACTTTTGTAACCAGAAAGAACCTTAGAGATTTTCTAAGTTAATCTTCATTTTTCAAATTAGGAAATAGGCCCAGGTTGGTTAAGAGCTTTGTCTAAGGTCATAAAGCCAGAATAGTGGTAAAGGTTGGGTTAAAATAGAAGCTTTCATTACCTACAGTTTTTTAAATAAGGAGATGAAACAGTTTTGGGGGCACTACCCAATCTGCACGTGGATTTTTTTTTTTTTCCAGATTGCTTTGAAATGAGCCAAGTTGCAAATTCCTTTCTTCTCAGCCCTTAAACCAAAAGAAGCTCTGGGAACATGGATCACCATGCTTTTGGGGGTGGATTTACAGTTTTTTTCCCTGCTTCCCCACCCCATGAAAATAAACCAGTTGCTGTCAGCTATCTGCCCCAGTAACTATTTCAGAAAATTTGGGCAAATGATAAGTCCCATTGTTCATATTGAAGTAATTTACCACTATTGTATGTTAATTGTTCTTTAATTTTAGCAAAATTAATGAAAAAAATTTAATATTTGTAGAGGATTTTAAAATCCATCTTTAAAGTTCATTCATTATTCATTGAACATATCTGCAGTGTTGATAGCAGGTATCAAAGAAGTTTAAGACAGTCTCTGCTCTCAAGGAACTTACAGTCTCATTGGAAACAAGACATACACAGATGAAACATTATAAATAATAATACAACCCAGTAAGTGCTCTAGAGATTCAGAGAAAAGCAGTGATGAGTATGGGCTGGCATGGATGGGGGAGACTTCACAAAGCAGGGGGGATTTATACTGAATCTCAAGTAATGGATGTGATTTTGATAAATAGAGAAGAGGGGGAATATTTATGGTTGGGAAGATAGCATGAACAAAGCATGGAAGCGTACATAAGCAAGGCTTAGTGGGGAATAGGGAAGATACCAGCCTTCTTAGAACTTGAGGAGGAGGCATGGGGGATGATGTTGAGGCCATGATGATGAAAGGAGGTAATATGGTACAAATAATATTTTGGCAAGTCTACTTTTTGATCTTGCTTCTAATCTTTGCTTTAATTTTATGGTTTTAGGCATGTTCTAGTTCAGATAAACATGCTTTAGTAACTCCTTGGCTAAAAGGAGATATCCTTGGCGAGAAATTGGTAACCTTGGCAGATCATCTTTGTAATAAGGACTTGGAATCCACAGTATCTTCTGAATCTTACTTCTCAGAAAGATGGTCTCTTTTAAGCTTGGTATTATCCCAACATGTTAAAAATGGTAGGTAAAAATATGGCTTTTGTTTTTTAGTAGGGAGGGAGTAGTTTTTTCACCTTTTGGGAGGATTCCATGCTGCTCAGTTTGCATAATATTAGTTGAGAATAACACGATTTAGTTCACTCACATATCTGAATTTTGTAAGCACCGTAAATGTTTATAAATCTCTGTAACATGACTTGGAAGATATTTAATACTTTTAGTTTTATATTTTAAAGGGTTTTGAATTTAGCCATTCACTCTAATTTTGTCTAGCATTGCTTTTTTACTTAATTTAAAACAGCTTTTTTTTAATGTGAGGGCTTTTATGCGTGGGGAACAGATTGATTTGTTGATGTGATTTTCTTTTATCTAAAACATAAACACCTTTTTTTCTTTAAGAAAAAAACACATGGAGAGACCAAGGTGGAATGTTAACCTAAAGTAAAGTATTAAAATACACTGGTTAAAAAATTAAAAACAAAGATTAAAAAAAGGAAAACACACTGTTAATATTTCTTGTATTTTGTCTGTTTGAATTTTTTTCTGTAGATTACTTGATTGGAGAAGTATATGTTGAAAGAATTATTGTTAAGCTTCATGAAACTTTATCCAAAGCAAAGAAATTATCAGAAGCTGAAAATAATGACTCATCAGTGTCTTTTATCTGTGATGTGGCCTATAACTATTTCAGCTCAGCGAAAGGATGCTTGCTAATGCCATCATCTGAAGATTTATTGTTAACTCTCTTTCAGTTGTGTGCTGAGAGCAAAGAAAAAACACATTTGCCAGGTAATAGCCTACTGCTCAAATGTTTTGTTGGGAATCTCCGGCTCTGACCTTCATAGTGTAAGTGCCCAGGCTTTATTAATTGAATCATAATGTGTTTGAACTTTGAAAGCGTTTTGAGTAAAGGACTACAAATCTTAAACACTTTCAGCTTTAGAAACCAAGTTAAAGATATATGTAGACATTATATCTAAAGTTTTTACTTAATATCAAGGAAATGGTTTTGGAAGGGGCCATGATAGATGAGTTAGAATCTTAGCTCCTTCACTCAGTAACTCTCGCAAGTTGCTTAATTTCTTGATGCCTCAGTTTCCATATTCATAAAGGGGGACATGAATACCTTCTTCTCTTATAGTTAAAGACATTCAATCTTGGTGTATAGTAAAATGAAATTGAGATTGCCTTTTTAAGGACTATATTCCTGTCTTATGTGTTAATTCAGAGTTATTTGTGAAAGGAATGTAAAAAATACTCTTGAAAAAAAAAATGCTGTTAATGGAGAGCCCTCCTCCCCAACCCTTTCTTTAATACTAACTTTTCTATTTGGAAAAGGTACAATATTTTTCATATCTCCAGAAGGGCAACTCTCTTATAAATAAGTTCAGAGCAGAAAAAAGCTGACTTTAAAAATCTTAGCATTTTTACATTTATATGGCATGAGTTAGCTTATATTATTGCATATTTATGACATAGTTATTTTGTTTTAGCCGTTGAACAGTAATTTTATGTTTTCTTAATGGTACCTTAAAAATCTCAGATCTGCAATGAGTTCTTTCAGACCTTTTGTACCGATGATAGTTACTTCATAGGGATTATGAATCACTGTTGACATCTTGATTTTAGACTTTCTTATCAGTAAACTGAAAAATACATGGCTCTCTGGTGTGAATTTATTGGTCCATCAAACTGGCGACACATATAAACAGAGCACCTTCCTACGTTTATCTGCTCTGTGGCTGAAAAACCAAGTTCAGTCTTCATCATTGGATATCACAAGGTAACCTTTTTTTGTGCTCAGTTGCAGAGTTATCTCTAATAATTGATCATTGTCCTTAATAAGATTCCATGATTAGTGTGAGTGCCTATGAAAAATGACGTGTTTGTTATGTAAGAAATCTACAGGATTCTAAGGGAAGATCCAAACAGATTTTTTCAAAAGGATTTTGTTTTAATGATCATCCATTTAAGCTCAGTTAATTGGAGAGTGATTTGTTCTGACCATAATAATTGATGGTCAGTGATGTGATAGGGGTGCTGCCCTGTGTCTTAGGCTGGTATGGATTGTAACCGTAAACTCTTACGGCCACCACGGACAGTGATTGTCCTTCATTGTTTATTTTTTGGGGGAGTCTGGTAGCCACTGTTGTAAGGGGTTGGATTGCAGATGTATTTCACATCTCATGCCTAAATCCATATGTAAAAATGAAAACTAAGAGAATGCATCCAGAGCTACTGGGGTTGGGTTAAATCTTTTTCTGATTATCATGCTCTTTTCATGGAATAAAGTAGCTATATTTCAGAAATATCTGATCTGAAATAGGTCATTCCCCTTCATTCTGAAATAGAAGCAGCACTTGATTTCAATTATAAAATGTTGGATAAAGTCCCCTGTTTGATTGTGTGTTAGTCACGAGGGGAGGGTGGAGGGGCCATTTACTTTTATTTTGAATTGTCTTTTTTGTTCAGGTAAACTGTTACCTGCCGTAGGGTATTTAATGTATACCAGGGTGTTCAAATTGGTTATAACATAACTGCAGTGGTTGAGTTATTTGCATTATTTGCAGTCTTCAGGTCCTATTGTCTGCTGTTGATGATTTGCTAAATGCACTTCTAGAGAGTGAAGATACTTATCTTCTGGGAGTTTATATTGGAAGTGTAATGCCAGACAACAGCGAATGGGAAAAGATGAGACAGTCTCTTCCTATGCAGGTACGTTTGAGATTGGAGAGTACTTATTTTATTCTGAAGTTTGGATTTCATGCAAGCTTAAATATTTTAATTTTATTCTGGGGAAGAAAAAAAGTAAATGAAATGAGTATCTTACTTTGTGTTTCTGCCTTTGAATGCTCCTGTGTTGGGTGTTTGCTCTTTGCAAGATACCAGTTGACACTTGGCAGTTGCCATGGTACAAGGTAAATAAGACCTTGTTCGGTCCTGAAGGAATCCTAAAGAAACACACACATTGATCATTTCTGTTCGTAGAAACCAAACTTCTAGGCTTCTGTGGTTTTACTAGTAAACTAGCAATAGCTTCATTTTTGAAGTTATTCTAATAACATTTTGAAGATATTTTAATAACTTTATTTTTGTTCCCTTCTTAATTGCAGAGGTAGTAATTAATTGAACTATTGAATGCTTTTGTGTATAATTTAATGTATTTTTTTTTACAGTGGTTGCATAGACCTCTTTTAGAAGGAAGACTGAGTTTGAATTATGAGTGTTTCAAAACAGATTTTAAAGAACAAGATACAAAGAAACTTCCCAGCCATTTGTGTACTTCAGCATTATTGAGCAAAATGATATTAGTTGCACTGAAAAAGGAAATAGTCCTAGAAAATAATGAGCTTGAGAAAATAAGTAAGTATATATGAGCATTCAGGTAAATACATATAAACATAAGTAAGTATATATGAGTATTCAGATAAATACATATAAACAAAAATCTTGAAGTAATTAAAATGTAATTTTGAAATAATTTTGATTATACTTAAATCTAAATCTTTAAAGAATCAAAAATCCTCAGCTCCTTTTAATTATTTTAGCAATGAGAACCTTGAGGACACTTAAGAGATGAATATTAAATTGCAAATCAAATGGAATCATACTGAGTATCTTGCTGTAGTCTTGTTAGCAATAGAGCAGAATTTGGTATAAGATGTTACTCTAGCTGGCATGACATCAGTATAAGCATATCCTATGGCACATAACCCTAAAGAAAATGGTTAAGTGAGTCTTGTGTTTCATCAAGGATTCTGAATTTTCAATTAATTTTTGAATCAATCTACCTTTGTATAGGGCTATAATTTTTTTCCCAGCAAGTGGAGCTTCAAATCTTGAATTTCAAAAGGATTTAAAAATTCCCCCATTCCAGGAAATGGTGTAGAATTGTAGGTAGCAGTGTGACCTGTACAATATGGCCTGAAAGGTGGAGGACTTGCATAATTCCTGTATCAGTCTTGATTGTGAGCCCTCAGCTGAGTACAGTTACTAGCGTAGGAGAATATTGTGCCCTGTGGAAGAAAGCTGGAACACCTCTCGTGGTGAGCGAACTCCACATGCAGTTGAGGTCAAGGAGATTAGCCTGCTGTTTACTTTACTCACAGAGTGAATCTGTCCAAAGACAACAATGGAAATTAGAGTAATAATTTTTGTTTTTCTTATCTGGAACTTGCAAGGGATGGGATTTGATTTTTGAACCAGGTTTCAAGTCTTCTAACTCCAAAATCCATACCTGGCTTTATAAAAGAGAGTTGTGACTAATTATGTATTGAAAACCTGTGACATGCCAGGTTTTGTGATACTTGGTCATTTAATTCTCACAGTAGTCCCATGAGGTAGATTTGTATCATCCTAGCTGATGACGATGTGTGCAGCTCATTTGAATCCAGACTAGTCTGTCACCAAGGCCCATGCCCTGTGTACTAGATCATGCTCTCTCCCATTTCTTAACACATTGACTTGAACTTCTCAGGTCTTGGGTCCCATAGTTGCTTATCCTGGATGCAACTTCTTATCATTTGTGGCAAAAATAGTAGGAAGATTCTTCCAGTATCTGTCTCTGATAACTTAGGTTACTGTCACATTCTTAACTAATCAGAAAACGGACCAAGTAATGTTTGGGAGAGGAGTGATATATTTTATCAGGTATTCTCAGCTTTCATTATAGTTGAACATCAAATAGTTGAAAATCAGTTCATAGATATTTTATTTATTTATTTATTTACTTACTAACTAACTTACTTACTTACTTACTTACTGCGCTATGCGGCACGTGGGATCTTAGTTCCCCGTATCAGGTATTTCATTTCATTATACTTGAACATCAAATAGTTGAAAATCAGTTCATAGATTATTGATTGATTGATTGATTGCGCTACGTAGCATGTGGGATCTTAGTTCCCCAACCAGGGATCGAACCAGCGCCCCCTGCGTTGGAAGTGCAGAGTCTTAACCACTGGACCACCAGGGAAGTCCCAGTTCATAGATATTTTGAAATTAGCGAGCACAACAATGTTAGGGAATGGGGGGGACAAGTGAAAACAGTTCAAAGGTCTGTTCACAAAATATACTCAGTAATGTGTTGTCCATTCTGTTAGTTGCAGAACTGCTCTATTCATTGCAGTGGTATGAAGAATTAGACAATCCACCTATTTTTCTAACTGGATTTTGTGAAATGCTTCAAAAAATGAACATTACATACGATAACTTACGTGGACTTGGTAATACTTCTGGCCTTTTGCAGCTGCTATTTAACAGGTAAGAATCTCTTTCAATTTCCATTTTTTTATGACTGTTTTGCTAGTTTATGGCTTGTGTCTTTAAAATGTAAGCCCACTTCATGCTAATCTTTGAATCAGAGGGTTTATCTAAATTAATCCCAATTCTTAATGATAAATACTTTGTGGATACTAAGTACTTGATTTACTCTTCTGGTGAGATATTTGGACTTTGCCTGTGTTATTAAATCCATAAATACATTCAAGGGCCAGATGACAATGAAAGAAATAGAATCCTGTAGAAGTTGTTTTAATTTGTCATATGTAACACATCCTTCCACTACTCTAAATTTAACCTTTTACCTTGCATGTTGTTGCAGGTGTGTCTTAATATCATAACCACAAAACCCTCTCCTTTAGACGAGGAAGTAGGTATGAAAACAGAGTTGTTGTAGAGGTTATAGCAGTTTGATGGTTAGCTCGTTGAAATTACTGTGTTGAACTGCTTTCTCTTGAAGAGTTTTTCACTTGCCTGTAGTATTTTTCGTATGCTTTGCAGTATCAGAGGCCCCAGGCTGAACAGGTCTTCCTTTCCAGTCCCACTCTACATACTTGACACTCAGAACTTTCCTCAGTGGATATCAATACCTCCTTGCTTTCTCAACTTCAACAATCCTCGGTGTCCTCTGGGATATGTCCTCTTTCCAGCTGCAACCTCTGGTCCTCAAGCTTAATCTTTAAGGTCATCTCCCCTATTGGAACTTGAGGGGCTTTGGGATTGCCTTGGATGAGAGCTCAATATCAGCTGTAAAGGAGTTTCAGAAGTTAAGTTCCCAATCCTTTTGGTAACAGCAGTTGTTTGGGTGCAGAAGTGCTGTGTGAATTGATACCCTTACAAGGTGATTTATTTAGTTCTGTAAAAGGAATCCAGGTAAGCATTGTTTAAAAATCTTAACTACACTTTAAAAACAGAATTTTTTTTCCTCTTTTAGATCCAGGGAAAATGGCACCCTTTGGTCTCTTATTATTGCTAAGTTGATCCTTTCCCGAAGTGTTTCATCTGATGAAGTAAAACGGCATTATAGGAGAAAAGAAGGGTATTCTTCTTGAAAATACTTTTACTTTGAAATTTATTATGAGTGGTCACTTTGGCAACCCCAAACTAACAAACAGTCTAATGAATCAGGAAAACAAGACTTAGGAAATGAGGAAATTAAAGAAAATGAGACTTAACAATTTAAATTGCTTTAGGTTGTGGACACGTCTTTTTTTTAATAAGAATTTTTAACGTTATAACATTTTGTTGAGGAATTTTATATGTGCTATAAATAATTAGCATTTCATAAATTTGTTCTCTTTTCCCCAGAAATCTCTCTGGTAGAATCTATCTCCCTATCCTTCCATCACTTTATTTGCTAAATGGAAATGATAAGGAAAGTTACTTACTCTTAACTCTATTCGATATCCTGTGATAGGAAAAGAATATGAAAAGAATGTATATATACATATAACTGAGTCACTTTGCTGTACAGCAGTAATAAACACAACATTGTAATTCAACTGTACTTCAATAAAAAATAAATTTCAAAAATTAAATTAAAAAAAGGTTACTTTTAAATAAGGATCATCCTATTGACATATATTCTAAAAATGCAATAAATGTGTTCTTAAGACAAATAGTGAGGTTGGACATACTAGAGATTTACTAGAGTTGATCATACTAGAGAGCTGAGCATTCAAATTAAACACCTAGCTGAAATTTACCAAGAGGCATTTTGAATTTACTGATTTACCAAGAAGAATTCAGAAGTTATATGTATGTGTGTGTATTCTGGTACAGTAGAGTTGTAAGCTAAATTTTGATGTTTTTAATCTTATTTAAAAATTTAAAAAATTTATTATTACTATTTTTTTAGAAGAATTTATATATATATATAAATTTATTTATTTGGCTGCATTGGGTCTTCGTTGCTGCACGCAGGCTTTCTCTAGTTGGCGATGAGCGTAGGCTACTTTTCATTGTGGTGCACGGGCTTCTCATTGTGGTGACTTCTCTTGTTGCAGAGCACGGGCTCTAGGTGCACAGGCTTCAGTAGTTGTGGCACGTGGGCTCAGTAGGTGTGGCTCACGGGCTCTAGAGCGCAAGCTCAGTAGTTGTGGCACATGGGCTTAGTTGCTTCGCGGCATGTGGGAATGTTGCCGGACCAGGGCTCGAACCTGTGTCCCCTGCATTGGCAGGCGGATTCTTAACCACTGTGCCACCAGGGAAGTCCTAAATGTATTATTTTGAGTTCAGTTATTAATGTGGATTATAGGTTCACATGTAATTATAAAAAATACAGGAGCTTCCCTGGTGGCGCAGTGGTTGAGAATCTGCCTGCCAATGCAGGGGACACGGGTTCGAGCCCTGGTCTGGGAAGATCCCACATGCCGCGGAGCAGCTGGGCCCGTGAGCCACAACTGCTGAGCCTGTGCGTCTGGAGCCTGTGCTCCGCAACAACAGAGGCCGCGATGGTGAGAGGCCCGCGCACCGCGATGAAGAGTGGCAGAGTGGCCCCTGCTTGCCACAACTAGAGAAAGCCCTCGCACAGAAATAAAGACTCAAAAAAAAAAACAAAGAAATTCTGTGTACCTTTCATTCAGTTTCTTCCAGTGGTACCAGTTTGCATAATTTTAGTACAATTTCCCAACCAAGAGAATGGCATTGATACAATTCACTGACCAAGTTTACTTGCACTCACGTGTTTGTGTGTGTGTTCTGTGTGGGTTACCACCACCATATTACAAGCTACAGAATAGTTTTCTCATAAGGATCCCCTATGTTACCCTTTCTTGCCAAAGCCACCTCCCCTCTTGCCATTCTCCTCACCTCTGACAAACAATAATCTGTTCTCTATATAATTTTATCATTTAGGAATGTTATATAAACGGAGTCATATAGCATATGATCTTTTGATGTTAGCTTTTTTTTTTAAAGTAATTTAATTAATTAATTTATTTATTTTTGGCTGCGTTGGGTCTTCGTTGCTGCGCATGGGCTTTTCTCTAGTTGCAGCGAGCAGGGGCTACTCTCCGTTGCGGTGCGTGGGCTTCTCATTGCGGTGGCTTCTCGTTGCAGAGCACGGGCTCTAGGCGCGTGGGCTTCAGTAGGTGTGGCTTGCAGGCTCTAGAGCGTAGGCTCAGTAGTTGTGGCACACGGGCTTAGTTGCTCCGCAGCATGTGGGATCTTCCTGGACCAGGGATCAAACCCGTGTGCCCTGCATTGACAGGCAGATTCTTAACCACTGCGCCACCAGGGAAGTCCTGATGTTAGCTTTTTTTATTCAGCGTAATTTTTAATTTTTTTCTGATTATAAAAGTCATAGGGAATTAACTAAAGAAGTATTAAAACTAATTACAAATGAGATGGACATATACTTGACATACAGAAATCAGTATCTTTCTTATTTACCAGTAATAATCAATTTAAAAATGGCATAGGAAAAAAGAAATTCTGTTCACAATGACAACAAAACTGTAAATACCCAGAAATAAATTTAACAAAAATTTAAAATTATAAAACTTAAGATCACAAAAGAAGGTGGGACAATAAATTATAAAAATTGTATCGGGCTTCCCTGGTGGCGCAGTGGTTGAGAATCTGCCTGCTGATGCGGGGGACACGGGTTCGAGCCCTGGTCTGGGAGGATCCCACATGCCGCGGAGCAGCTAGGCCCATGAGCCACAATTACTGAGCCTGCGCGTCTGAGCCTGTGCTTCGCAACAAGAGAGGCCGCAATAGTGAGAGGCCCGCGCATCGCGATGAAGAGTGGCCCCCGCCTGCCGCAACTAGAGAAAGCCCTCGCACAGAAACGAAGACCCAACACAGCCATAAATAAATAAATAAATAAAAATAAAAAAATTTTTAAATTGTTGTATCTATAATTTAAGTGTAATGTCAATCAAAATTTCAGCAGAATTTTTTGAAAAACTTGACAAACTGTTCTAAACATAGTATGCATTTGAAGGAAAAAAATGCTTAAGAATAGCTGGGACATTTATGAAAGAGAAAAGTGAAAAGGACTTGCCCTACCAAAATAATAATTAAGCAGTATGAAATTGGTGAACACACAGATCACTGGATCAAAATATAGAGTCCAGAAACCAGTCCACACATATATGAAAATTTAGTTTTTGATACAGGTGGTCTTTCAAATCAGTGAGATGAGTCAATAATAAATGACATTAGGAAAATAGGACATGTGTTTGAAAAAAATTGTGAGACCCACTCCCTTACATTATACATAAAAGTAAAGCCCAGATGAAAACTAAATGTAAAGAACAGACCTATAAAAGTATTAGGGGAAAATGAGACTATAATCTTGGCATGGGGAAGATCTTAAGCAAAGCACAAACCCAGAATCCATAAAAGAAGCAATAGATATCTGATTTTGTAAAAACAAAAACCTTTGTGCCCATCAACAGATAAATGGATAAACAAAAATGTGGCATATACATATAGTGGATATAATGGAATATTATTCTGCCTTAAAAAGGAAGGAAATTCTGACATGTTAAAATGTGGATGGGGAGGGAGGGTGGGAGACGCCACAGGGAGGAGATATGGGGATATTTGTATATGTATGGCTGGTTCACTTTGTTATACAGAAGAAACTAACACACCATTGTAGAGCAGTTATACTCGAATAAAGATGTTAAAACAAAATGTGGATGAACCTTGAGGACATATGCTCAGTGCAATAAAACAGTCACAAAAAGGCAAATGCTGTATGATTCCACTTATATGAGGTACCTAGCATAGTCAAATTCATAGAGACAGAAAGTAGAATGATGGTTGTTAGGGGCTGAGGGGAAGGGAGGTGGAGAGTTCTTAATTAATGGATAGAGTTTCAATTTTGTGAATGAAAAAGTTCTGGGGATTGGTTGCACAACCATGTGAATGAACATAACACTACTGAACTGTACACTTTAATATGGTAAATTTTACATAATGTGTATTTTACCACAATTTAAAAAGAGAACTTCTGTATGATAAAAGTACAGTAAGCAAAGGTTAAAGGGCAGGTGGCAAAATGGAAGAAAACACTTGCAAATTAATAAAGAATTAATATTCATAATATATAAATAGCTTCTATTAATAAAACTATTCAAATTGAAGAATGTATCTAGGACTTGAACAGGTAATTCATAGGTGAAATAGTCAAAGGTAGTTCATTTATGAAATGTGAAATACAAAAGAAATACAAATTAAAAGTAGTACATTTTATCTACCATATTGCCAGGAATTAAAAAGAGTCATTAAGTGTGCAGCTAACCAAACTTGTACAGTTTTAGTGAAAATGTAAATTGATTATGCTTTTTTGAAAAGCAACTTGAAATTATCAAAATATAATACACTCAAATCCTTTGATTTTGCAGTTCTACTTCCAGGAGACTAGCCTAAAGAGGTATTTGCACATATGCAGAATAGTATCTGCTCAAGGACAGTTATTACAGCATTATTTGTAAGAGCGAAAATTTGGGGGGAAAAACCTAAATGTCCACTAATAGGGAAATAGTTAAATTATGATAGTGTGGAATATTTGGGTTTTTTTTTTAGATTTATTTTTGGCCGCGTTGGGTCTTCGTTGCTGCGCACGGGCTTTCTCTAGTTGCGGCGAGTGGGGGCTACTCTTCCTTGCGGTGCGCGGGCTTCTCATTGCAGTGGCTTCTCTTGTTGCGGAACACGGGCTCTAGGCGCTCAGGCTTCAGTAGTTGTGGCACGCGGGCTCTGTAGTTGTGGCTCACAGGCTCTAGAGCGCAGGCTCAGTAGCTGTGGTGCACCGGCTTAGTTGCTCCGCGGCATGTGGGATCCCTGGTTTTGTTTTTAATCTAGTTATGTAGCTTTAAAGTGGAAAGAATGGACTTCCCTGGTGGCGCAGTGGTTAAGAATCCGCCTGCCAATGCAGGGGACATGGGTTCGAGCCCGAGTCTGGGAAGATCCCACATGCCGCGGAGCAACTAAGCCGGTGCACCACAGCTACTGAGCCTGCACACCACAACTACTGAAGCCCGCACGCCTAGAGCCGGTGCTCCGCAACAAGAGAAGCCACCGCAATGAGAAGCTCGCACACCGCAACGAAGAGTAGTCCCCGCTCACCACAACTAGAGAAAGCCCGCACATAGCAATGAAAACCCAATGCAGCTAAAAATAAATAAATACATAATTAATTAAATTTTAATAAATAAATAAAGTAGAAAGAATACTTTATACCTATATGTTCTGATGTAAAACAATCTACAAAGTACAGAAGTGTATATACTTATATACAAAGTATATAAGCTGCTGCATAGCACAAGGAGATCAGCTCCATGCCTTGTGACGACCTAGAGGGGTGGGATAGGGAGGATGAGAGGGAGGCTCAACAGGGAGGGGATATAGGGATATATGTATACATATAACTGATTCACTTAGTTGTTCAACAGAAACTAACACAACATTGTAAAGCAATTATACTCCAATAAAGATATAAAAAAAAAGACAATCTACAAAGTATATAAGTGGCAAATAATACAAAACTTAGGTAAATAAAACCCAACTATATATGTGCACATATATGAATATCAGTTCATACAAACAACATGCAGCTAGTACTCTTTAAATTGAATCAGTAGACTCTTAAAGAGAGCATAATCATGTATAATTTTTAAAAATTATACATGGGGAAAGTTATTTTAAAAATTAGAAACGTGAAAAAGAGAAAGAAGCAGCAAAAAATAATTATCCACAGTTTCGTCATCCAGAATCAGCAAGTGTCAATCTCTTTCCTAGTTTCTTTTTTTTTTCTCTACAATTATTTTATATAGTGGAAATATTAGTCTTTCTGAATAGTCTGAATAAGAAGAATTTTCTGAAATAACTAAATATTTAGGATAAATATAATTCATACCTTTTTTTTTTTCTTTAAACAGTTTTTTTCCACTAACAGAAGGTAACATGCATACCATTCAAAGTCTCTGTCCATTTTTGTCAAAAGAAGACAGGAAAGAATTCATTGCTCAATGTATACCTGCCCTTTTGGCCTGGACCAAGGAAGATGTTTGCAGTATTAATGGTTAGTTGCTTGGTAATAAATATTTCACTAATTATTGCTTGAGATGAAAGAAATGTTTCTTAATATCTAAATCCAAATCTAGCAGAGATGAATTATAGTTAATTTTTTTCCTAGTTTATAATTATTCTATATAACAAGTTGACTCAGTAGGACGAGTGTCATTGGAGAGTGGCTGTTACCATTTTGCAGGTCAGAAATGCTGCAGCCTTTCGGGAAGATTCACAACCACAGATACCCTCTAATCATTTCTTTTCCATGTACAGCTTTTTTTAGCTACGCGTCATCTCTCCCTAGTCAACCAGTGATTGAACTTACAAAGGCAAAAGAGGGAACAGCTTTTGTTATGTTTTAAACTTTTCGGACATTCTGTACTCTATTAGTTCATTTGCTTATTAGTTTAACAAGCACTTACTGACCCTGGCTATGTGGCAATTCCTTTTGTAGAGAAGGTAGACATAAAGTTGTATGATAACTGACGTAGCAAAAAGATGTCATATGTGTGGAAGTGCAGAAAAGGAGTTTTCTACATGGCTTTGAGATGTTCTGGCTATTTCACAAAGAGAAATATTTCAATGGAGTGATGAAAGATAGTTTTCCATATGGACACAGTTGGGAAAGGTATTCCAGGTACACAAAAACATAGGAGAATGCAGATAGTTCATTTTGGTTGACATTTAAGGTAGAAAGTTGGGGACAAAGCTGTTAAGGTGCACAAGAATATGGATTTTTGAAAAACATCATAAAGGCCTAGTTTTGTCAGTTATGGAGTTTGGACTTTAAGCGGTAGGAGGTAAGGAGCTATTGGCCCAAGTTAGGTAGGAAGGTAGTAAGACTATCACATTGACGTTAGAAAGGTTATTTTGACAACTGTGTGAAGGGTGAATGTGAGAGAAGAGAGATTAGGGGTAGAAGACTAGGTAGAGAGCTATGGGAATAATCATGATGAGAGATAAGAGAGCTTGAATCAAGGCACAGATGGAAGAGAGGAGATGGAAATGAAAGACGTAGGAAGTAGAATTGAAGGGGTTCTGTGATTATATTTCTGGACTGGGTATATGGAAGTACCATTAGGCCTTATAGGAAACCCTATAGGAGACTTGAGGATTGGAAGGAGGTTGGGGAAGGAGTATACAGGGAGCTAATATTGAGTTTTAGACACATTAGGTTAAGGTGTCTTTGGAATAAATACTAAAATGGAGATTGTCAGTAAGCAATAGACTATTGGCTGGATGGAAATACTGCTTTCAAAGTCCATGTCACGTAGGTGGTAGTAAAACCGTAAATAAGTATGAGCTTGTTTAGGGAGAGTGAAGAGTGAAAAGAATATCAAGGGAACACCAGTACATAGATTTAATGAGTATGTGGATGGAGGCACATTTGAGAATAAGGACTAAAGATAAAAAATAAGCAAAAGCAGAGTTTTAGGTAATATTCATCACCCGTTAAATGCCACAGTCCAGCCATTGGCTTTGGCATTGTTGGAATGAATAGTGGTGAGAAAATGGGAGCAGATAGTCTGTTCTGCGTGTTTGGCAGAAAGGGATGTTGAAAGAGGTGAAAGCCGGAGATGAACACAAGGTCAAAGGGGAAATATATGTTGTGGGGACGGAGGGGGAATAGAAAATAGAGACGGGATAACTGACAATAGCTCCCACTGAGAAGGTGAGAGGGGAGGGCATGTAGGGCTGGATCTAGAGCAGTTAGAAGATACCAACCACATATAGGTGGAGACAAGATAAGGAACGGTGTAGGATGGACGCACATGTAGGTATAGAGGGGGTTGGGAACTTCATGGCTTCATGTCTCTTTAGGTCATTTAATAAGTAAAAACTGGATTGTAGATTTTAAGAAGGGTAGGGAAAGTTTGAAATAGTGGAAGAAGAATATGTCCATCAAAGAACACAATGAAACAGAATTGCCTTGATAGCACAAAGGGCCAGCCGGTGTCAAAAATAAACTTTTGTGGCATTAAGCTTTACCGTTGAGCTCACTTATATAGTTAAACTGTGGGATTAGGTTGGGATTTGCAGTTCTGGAACAGGGATACAGTTGAACTTATTGTGCACGGAAGAGAGGATTACCTAATGGAAGTGTAGGTGATTCCTCCAGCACGGGCTATAACTGAAGGATGGCAGAGAGGGGGAAGGGGCAGGAGACAGGAACACGGTGCCACACAGCTGTGTGCTGTTCACACAGACCAGAGGTGCCCAGCTGTGCAGAGGCCAGCAGGAACGGGAATGTTTTTAAGATTTGACGGTCAATTTTGCTCTTCCAGCCAAAGTGACAAAACAGAATTAGCTAAGAAATACTTTTCAGTTATTAGAAAATCAGTTGTTTCTGATTAAACTTGAGCCTCTTCTATTTTGTCAGGAAGATTTTTTAAAAAATTCTTCCTCAGCCTTTAAAGGAAGATTACATTGTTATTAATTAATTAATTTTTGCTTTTTCCCTTGGTTCCCATTTGCCTACAGGATAAAAACCTAAATCCTTAGTTTGGTCTATAAGACATTTTACAATCTTACTGCAACTATTTCTCCGGTTTTACCTCTTTTGCTTCCATCCTGGACCCTGACCATGCTAAATTCTCATGAATTTTGAACACTGTACTTTCTTACAACTTTGTGCCTTAGCATTCCTTGGAGTGTCCCTTTTCTAGGCTTGCAGACTTTGATTTTTTGATAAATCCCAGTTCACACACCAACTTTAGGAAGCCTCTTCTGACTCAATCTGATTTCCTGTTCTGGGCTCTCAGTTTTTGGCCATATTATATTCTAATTTGTTAAGTCTGCCAATACTGCTAGATGAGTCCCTTCAGAGACTGGATTTTGTTCAGCTTTCTCTCCCCAGCATCTAACATTGTACCTTGTATTCACTCATTTATTTGTTCTTCATTTAGTCAGTCAAAATAAACGTCTCTGGATCTCAGGCATCATGCTAGGGGGACATATGCTAGTGGTAAGTAAAACAGACAAGGTTCCTGCTCTCACGGAGCTTACTTTCTAATTAAGATAATAAGTAAACATGTACACCTAGGGAATAAGGTCAATAATATTTTAACAACCTTCTATGGTGATGGATGGTAACTGGTCTTACTGCAATGGTGATCATTTTGTAATGTATAAAAATATCAGAAAAGCTATGTTGTACACCTGAAACTAATATAACATTGTATGTTTTAATAAAAAGGTAGAGCTCCTCCCCCCAAAATAAGTAAATAAACAAACAAACGTTAGTGCTATAAAGGCAACAAATAAGTGATATTAGAGAAATGAGGAGGTGCATACTTTGTATACTTGGGAATTTCAGTGTGGAGGCAGTATTTAAGCTGAGAGTTGAAGGATAAGGAGGAACCAGGGATACTAAAGAGTAGGGAACCCTTAAGAACTTTCCAGACATAGTAGATGCTTACTGAGTGAATGTATGAATTAGGAAACAGTATGTTCTATCTTCCAACTTTATTTAACTTTGCACTCTAGCTAAGGTTTGTTTGTTTTGAGAGGTAGGTATGCTGAATAAGTCCTATACTTAAGAAAACAAAAAAGTAGCATAGGTTAGTTTAATGCACAGTATCATTTACTTGCTTCCCAGCTTCCCTTCCACACTTTCTTTTCTGTGCTGGGCATGGAGACAGGGTCCCTGCCCTGTGGAGTTTATAAGCTCATTCGTTGACTCTTTCATGTAAGCCCTAATTTTCAGAGTTCTTAACCTGGACACTTGTGAAGAAAGTTTTTAACCTATCTCAAAGTAGACTTTCTTTTTTATAGTAGCAATACAATTAAAAACATTTTTATTTTGCTTTAGGAGGTTTTGGACATCTCGCCATTTTCAATTCTTGTCTGCAAACCAAAAGCATAGATGATGGAGAGCTATTACATGGTATATTAAAAATTCTGATAACCTGGAAGAAAGATCATGAAGATATTTTTCTTTTCAGTTGGTAGGTAATACTTTATACAGTTTTTTTCCCTCTATTTATGATGTGGACTGAGATTATGTATCTTATAGTCACAGTTTTGTAGAGCAATAAGATGGTAGACATTTCAGTCAGTCTGTTGTAAATATATGAGATTTAAATGTTTCCACTTGAATGTCTATGTAATTCTTCAATGTTTTGTTTTTGTCTTTATCACAGTAATCTGTCAGAAGTAAGTCCAGAGATACTGGGTGTAAATATAGAAATAATCCGGTTCCTTTCCCTATTTCTGAAATACTGCTCATCTCCTTTGGCAGAGAGTGAATGGGACTTCATCATGTGCTCCATGTTGGCTTGGCTGGAGGTAGATTAACCTGCTGGGTCATCACGGCTACCGGGTCTTCGTGCATATCTGTGTACCAGAACTATTCGCTAATCTTCTTCAAGTAACGATTGTAGTTAGCTCCTTTGCAAACGTTTAAACACTTTATAGATATGTTCCACACCAGCTACTACTTGACAGATCAGTAAAATGATGGAGGTTTAATGTCTGTCAAAATCATTCAGTAACAAATCTGCTAATTGCTTTTAAAATGTTCTCTCCATTAGCTCATTCTGGCATAATATTTGCAATACAGCCCATTAAGGTTTTATCTTTTCATGACAAGTTTTTAGGTCTTTTGGTTCTAATTAAATTATTCTTAAAATGTACTGTTTCAGTATTGCCAGAGTAATGCATTAAAGATTACGCAAATTCAGAGGGAATTAGTGTTCTTTTTATGACCCAAAGCAACCAGATGTGTAATACTCATGGGCTGTCACATAGCAAGTCAGTCAGGGTTGAATTTGTCTGAATCTCTGCTTTGCCTGCTGTTAGCTGTGTGGCTTAGAGTATTAAAGTTTACCTAGTTGAGCCTCAGTTTCCTTATTTTAAAATAGTTTAACAATGCCCAATTACTAGGGCTCCTGTAGGGCTCCTGAGAAGATTATAAATGTGCTTTTAATGTACTCAACTTGGTAAATGGTAATTGATAATATTTTCTTTCATAGTTTTAGAAATAAAATAGAACATTTCAGAATAAATGGATTGATTCTATTGATAATTCCTAGTATTTAATTTTGAAACGAAGTTATTTTGATGTAAAATATATAAATGTCTTCTGAGACTATGCATTTCAACTGCTTCTTTTCAAATTTAGAGAAATGAAAGGGACTTTTCTTTATTGCCTTGATTTGTAGTATTCTAGAAGTCTGCTTACTTATTTAATTTTTGTTTCTTCAGACAACGAATGAGAATCAGACATTGTATTCTGTTCCACTTGTACAACTGTTTGCCTGTGTCAGCTGTGATTTGACCTGTGAACTCAGTGCTTTTTTTGATTCCACAACTCTGGATACCACTGGCGGTCTTCCTGTAAATCTAATCAGTGAATGGAAAGAATTTTTTTCTCCAGGCATCCACAGTTTGCTTTTACCTCTTTTGGTAACTGTTACAGGCAAGTGAAAAAGGGAATAATAGTGAGATTCATTGAAAATGACTTGTTGAAAAGTTAAAAAAAAAACAAAAACTCTGGATGTTTAAGTCACACAGTGCAAAATAGTAAAAGAGCCAGAGAGAAAGCTTGGCATCTCAGAAGCATCATATATGCTTCTGCTTTACAGACAAGAATTGAAAAATGGCAAGACATCTGAAGACCATTGAAAATTAAAATAATACTAATTCAGATAACAAGAATAGAGTTTTTTAACTCACATGTCTTTTTTTTTTAAGGATGAGATAATAGAAGTCATTAAATAGTTGAGATTATCTGAAATATATATTCAGTTCATGTTTCTAGTTAGGACTGCTTTAATGTTTGTCAAGTTTTTATTTCATTTTCTTAAGTAACATTTGGTTGTCTGTGAATGGGTCAAGCTGTATTACTCACTTTGTTTTGGGGTATGAATATTTCTTTCCTTTTTGTCATCAGGAGAAAGCAAAGATACATCTGAAACATCATTTCAGAATGCAATGCTGAAGCCCATGTGTGAAACATTAACTTATATCCCAAAGGATCAGCTATTGAGTCAAAAACTCCCTGCAAGATTGGTTGCTGGCCAAAAAACAAACTTGCCAGAATATCTCCAGACTTTGTTAAATACATTAGCCCCATTACTCCTTTACAGAGCTCGACCTGTGCAAATTGCTGTTTATCATATGCTATACAAGTAAGAATTCTTTCAATTGAATCAATGTCATGGTGTTCTAAAAAAATGGAATATATATTTAGCTTTAACTTTTAGTCATTAAAAAAAGTCACAGTAAGAACAACAACAAAGTAAGCTTGACTATGCATTTCAATAACAGGGATGCCAAGTTTTTGATCTTTTAGGTCACTGTTCTCCATGCACAGTTTACATTTAGATAGTCCTGGCCATAATGGGTTATTTCAGAAAAAACTCAGTAAAAAAAATATACTCATTACAAAATAAGTATTGGTCTTTCTGCTTTTAAGCGTGATTTAACAGTGAACCGTTTAATATATTTAAATATCCTAACTTCCAGATTGATGCCTGAATTCCCGCAGTATGATCAGGATAATCTAAAGTCATATGGAGATGAAGAAGAAGAACCAGCCTTGTAAGTTTCTTTTTAATACAGAGCTTCTTTGACTTACGGGCTTACATCCCAATAAATTCATTGTAAGTTGAAAATTGTGTTGAGTCAAAAATGCATTTGAGGGCTTCCCTGGTGGCGCAGTGGTTAAGGATCTGCCTGCCAGTGCAGGGGACACAGGTTTGAGCCCTGGTCCGGGAAGATCCCACATGCCGCGGAGCAGCTAAGCCCGTGCGCCACAATTACTGAGCCTACGCTCTAGAGCCTGTGAGCCACAACTACTGAGCCCGCATGCCTGGAGCCTGTGCTCCCCAACAAGAGAAACCACCACAATGAGAAGCCCACGTACCGCAGCAAAGAGTAGCCCCCACTTGCCGCAACTAGAGGAAGCCCACGCGCAACAACGAAGACCCAACACAGCCAAAAATAAATTAATTAATTAATTTTAAAAAATGCATTTGATACCCCTAACCTACTGAACATCAGCTTAACCTCACCTACTCAGCCTCAGAACACTTACATGAGCCCACAGTTGGGCACAATCATCTAACACGGGGACTTCCCTGGTGGCGTAGGGGTTAAGAACCCGCCTGCCAATGCAGTGGACACTGCCAGTGCAGGTTCGAGCCCTAGTCTGGGAAGATCCCACATGCCGCGGAGCAACTAAGCCCGTGCGCCACAACTGCTGAAGCCCGCGCGCCTAGAGCCCCTGAGCCACAGCTATTGAGCTCGCGTGCTGCATCTACTGAAGCCCACGCGCCTAGAGCCCGTGCTCCACAAGAGAAGCCACCGCGGTGAGAAGCCCGCGCACCGCAACGAAGAGTGGCCCCCGCGCACCGCAACGAAATGTGGCCCCCGCTCACCGCAACTAGAGAAAGCCCGCACGCAGCAACGAAGACCCAAGGCAGCCAAAAAAAAAAAATCATCTAATACAGAGCCATCTTATAAAGTGTTGAATATCTCATGTAATTTATTGAATACAGAATGTGAAAAGCGGAATGGTTGTCTGGGTAAGAATGGTTGTGAGTGTATTCGTTGTTAAGCCGCGTGATTGCGTGGCTGACTGGGAGCTGCAGTTCGCCACCACTGCCCAGCATCATAAGAGAGTAGTGTACTGCACATCGCCAGCCTGGGAAATGACTAAAATTCTTAGTGTGGTTTCTATTGAATCCTTATTGCTTTCACACTATTGCAAAGTTGAAAAATTGTAAGTCAAACCATCATAAGTTGGGGATCATCTGTAGTTTGCTTTATTAAATTCTCATAATCCATCATAATGACTTTAGAAGACTGAGGCAATACAAAAGCTCTAAATTTAGAGTATATGTTCCTTCAGATCTTGTAAGTTTATCTGTAAGATACAAATGAAATTTAGAGTTCACCCAAAGAGATAGTTACTCTCTCTTCTTAATTGTTCGTAAATCATTTTCAGTTTGCTACCATTTAGTAAAACTGTCTTTGGCCACATGGGAGCTGTGGAAAGAGTATATCAATTCAGAGATCTATTGTGCACCCCTTTGTGCAAAGTATTAATTAAACGTTGAGGGGAGAATACAGTGTTAGGTAAACAGTATCTTGAAGAGTTTATAATCTAATATAGATGACATTACCCTATAATAGAAGACAGTGTATGACAAGTGCTAAGAAAACGGATGATGTTAGAGGGACACAACTGCTGTGCCAGGAAGAGAAGACATTCTCGTGAAGAAGAGACATTTATGCTGGACCTTTCAGATTAGGGAACATTTTAGTAGGGCAGGGAAAAGTTGTGCGAACACCATGTGCAAAGGCATTGAGGCATGAGTGTTCAGGAAATGCTTGGGGAATATTGAGTAGTTGCCATTTAACGTATCTTTTAATTGTCTAGATCTTCTTCCACTGGAATATAAGCTCTGTGAAGGCAGACATTTTTGTCTCTTGTTCCTGGCTATATTCACAGACCCGGGGATTTTGGCCTAAAACAGTCATGAATAGTGCTCATTTGTTGAATAAAAGTATAAATGAATATGTGTGGAGTAGGCAAGGAGGGTAGAGTGGAAGATGAAGCTGGAAGGGTAATGAAGGGCCTTCAAAATGACATTTTCTAGGAATCGGGGCATTGTTTGGTAGAAGGTGGGATATCACCAGCTGATTCTGGCAATAGTATAAAGCCTAAACTGTACGAAGAAGCAAGCGGAGGGGGAGGCCATGCCAGAAGTCATAGCAGTGCGTGGAGGTTAGTGTAGAAAGTGGAGAGCTGTTGTTTGTAAAATCTAGTGACGGTTGGTATGGAATGGAAAAGGGTTGGTACAGGAGATGGTGGTGTTGAAGGTAAAAACTTAAGGGCAGAAGCTTAAAGAAGACTTGTTTATGGACTGGTAGTAGGAAACCACAAGGGAAGAAAGATCACAGAGGTGAAAGGAGAGAACCAAGCTAGAATGTCAGAGAGAAGGGAGTTTGACAGGAGATACACGCAAGTATTTCACTTTTTGAGAATCTTATAAGCTCATCTGTAAGTGTTAATGAGTGCAGTACTTTGGTAAAGAAAAAAATTACTTCACATTGTCATGAATTAATGTGAATGTTAAAATTTACTTCATTGAAGAAACAGAGTCTTTTTACCCTTTATAGGATGATAAAGGACCCAATAGGATTTATTAGCCCTAATCATTCCCCTGACTAGCCAAGGGACTTCAGACTAATAATTTAGCTTCTCTGGGTATCTGATTTTTTTTTTCATCTATAAAACAGAAGGTTGAAATATATGTTTTGTAAAAGGGTCTTTTCTTTAAGTGCTAACCTCTAGAGTTCATATTTTATAGCATATTTTATATATTTATAAATATAAAAAGTATATTTATATTTTTATATTTTTTATATTTATAAATATGGAAATGTAGGTATATATTTATATAATACTTTATGTCTTTCAAATTCTGTAACTGCCTCTGTGAATTAGGGGTCAAAATTGAATCTATAAAGGGAGACTTTTAAAATGGTTTTTGGAAAATAAAGATTTTTTTTAAATGCTTGACATTTATACGTGCTGTCAATTTGTTAAGGGACGAGTTATGAAGAAAATTGTGGTGTTTAATCATTGATTCTTAGGTCACCACCAGCAGCACTGATGTCTCTTCTTAGCACTCAAGAAGACTTACTAGAAAATGTTTTGGGGTGTATTCCTGTTGGACAGATAGTTACTATTAAGCCACTGAGTGAAGACTTCTGCTATGTTCTGGGATACCTCCTCACTTGGAAATTAATACTTACTTTCTTCAAAGCTGCTTCATCTCAGGTAAATAAAATGAGACGACTTTTGACAGTTCTGTCCTATATGTATTTCTCTGTTACTGTCCTAAACCCTTTCCTTCCCCTACTTTTGGAAAAAAAGGGGAAATGCCTCACATTTTAATCTAATCTTATCTGGCTAATTTCAGACATTTTGCTAAATTTATTTCTGTCTCTGCTTCCTCATCCTCCCACAGGTTTTTACACAGACACACACACATACACACTCAGTTTTTTTGCAAAAGTAATTAATCTCTGGAATGTGCTTGGATCAATTTTTTTTTCTAACTGAATGTAGCCACCAAGTCCTTTTATTGCAGGAAACCAGATTTCTATAATTTAATTTTGTGCTACCACAGTAAGAGTTTCAAAAGAATCGGATATTGCTATTCTTTTTCCTTTGGTCAATTTCTGACTCTTGTGGAGATGTCAATTACTACATCATTGGAAATTTACCTTACTTGAAAATCAGTGTTTAGAGAAAGATCTGTGAAATACTACCTTATATAATTCAAACCATTATCGCTAAATAAAGAAAATATCCTATTGTAATTATTTTGACCAAATTATTTTAGCAGGCACTAGATGTCTCTGTTGTCTCATGTTTAAGAAGGAAGCTGGAGAAATCTACTCCATTTTTAAAAATTCTTTTAGACAGATTCCCACTTTTAAAAAGATTAACACATTGATTGAATCAGTTTAATAAAGTAGGTGGCTTCTTTGACAGGTTAATACAAAAAGACTTAATTATTACATATTTAAAGTGTGACTAAACATCTTGGCATTCATTTCCAATGTGATTTTTTAGAATCCTTAAGTTATAATTTACGTTACTAATAACCCATACCTTGGTATAAATATATAAACATAAGCACTTTTGCATTTGTTTAAGGGGAAAATCAAAAATCACAGAGGCAACACTGATCTAGATGTTCAAATTATTTTCTTTTCAGTCCTACCACTTATGTTTGTGATTTGAGCTAATTTTAATTTGCTGTATGATATATTTCAAGAGCTCCTTGTTAAGCTTTTAAATTTGTTTCTTAAAATATTATTGGTCTCTAAAAAATTGCAGCAAATTGAAGTTTTTATGTGTAAGAATTTCGTTCTCGTTATCTTATATTCAGAAATTAAGAATCTTGCCACGCCTCATCTTTCCCATTAGGCCAGAGTGGAGGAGGGGAAGGGGGCACAAAGCATTACAGCAACATTTACTGAGCCTAGAAATTGAACTGAGCTGTCAACAGATAAACCAGCATAACCCAGTAAATAACACTAATTAGAGGAATCCTTAAAACAAACTGAAAAATTTTTAAAAACTTTGGTCCTTAATCTGAGTTGTTTTTAACTTTCTTCTTAAAAAAACTAGTGAATCAGATTGCATTAGAAGCAAAGGTGTGTGTGTGTGCATGCACCTGTATGTGTGTTTTTTATAGTTTTGCTGAGATATATTTCACATATCATCAAATTTATTTAAAGTGTACAGCTTGGTGTTTCTAGTATATTCACAGAATTGTGCACCTATCACCACTATCTAAATTTAGAATATTTTCAACATCCTTCCACACCCCCCCCCCAAAAAAAACCCTTACCTATCTGCAGTCACTTCCCATTTCCTTTCAAACCCCCCAGCCACTGGCAACCACTAATCTATTTTCTGTCTCTATGGATTTGCCTACTGTGGACCTTTCACATATGTGGCCTTTTGTGTCTGGCTTATTTCATATGGCATAATGTTTTCAAAATTCATTCATAGTATAGCATGTATGAGTATGACATTACTTTTTATGCCTAAATAATATTGCGTTGTATGACTATACCACATTTTGTTTATCCAGTCATCCAGTGGGCATTTAGGTTGTTTCCGCTTTTTGCCTATTGTGAATAAAGCTGCTGTGAACATTTGTGCATAAATTTTTTGTGTGTACATATATTTCTCATTTCTCTTGCGTTGTATACCTAAGAGTGGGATTGCTGGGTAATAGACATGTGTTTATAAAAGCCCACTGATATATGTATTAAGTTTTTTTAAAAATTCTACTTTGCTTCCAACTTTTTATTTTGAAAAATATTCGGATTTACAGAGAAGGTGGACAGCAGACATCATGATGCTTTACCAAAAGTATTTAAACATATGTCTCCTAAGAACAAGGACATGTTTCAACATAAATGTAATATAAATATTATACTCAAATTTAATTTCGATGCAGTAATATTATCTAATTTGTATTTAAATTTTCCCAGTTGTCAGATGTCCTTTATAGTTTTATTTCCTTCTATATTGAGGTTTCAGTCAAGGGTCATGTTTGCATTTGTCTGTCATATTTCTTTAGCTTATAATCCCTCTAGTTTTCTTTGGTGTCATTCACCGGATCAGTTATTTTGTAGACTGTCTTCCAATTTGGATTTGTCTGGTAGTTTCCTCAAAATTAGATTCTGGTTGCTTTTCAGCAAGAGTATTTACTGCACAGTGGTGATGTATTCTCAGTGCCTCACCTCAGGAGCACAGAATGTCATGTGTCCTTTTATTGGTGATGTTAAGTTTGGTTACTTGGTAAAGGTAGTGTTCTCCAGATTTCTTCATTGTAAAGGTTCTTTGATCAATTTTTTAAGAATCAGTTCCAAATACTATGGCTTGATCTTTGTATTTGACCGTTCATAGTGTTCAGAAAATGGTATATTTGTACTATGAAGAAACATAGTGTAAGAAATAATTTTAAAACAGGTACAAATAGCAAAGAGCTACAAGGTAAATGTGAACAAATGAGAACTACCTTATTGAGGAACAAGTCTAAAGCACATGTCTCACATAGATACCTATAGTACACCCAGTGGTGCCAAATTTTCCTGTTTTTAAAAAAGAAACCAGAAAAAAAATCCATATTTTTTGTGAAATTTCCTGATTTATAAAACAACTAATGAGAAGACCCCAAGACATTTTGAAATACTAGTTTGTGCTGTCATAAAGGGATGTTGAAATGTTTGATATAGCATGAGGTCAGCCATAAAAATGGGATTAGTTTTAAGTAGAATTTTGAAAGAGATTATGGTGCGGAAGGAAGGTGTGGAAGATTTGGGAGGAGAGTGAGCAAATCGTCTGTGGGGAATGGCGAATAGGTTTTTCTCAGCTCAGAGACTCCAAGTGGGGGTGAACTTATCAACAGGGAGACAGTTTGAGAAAGATGTTAGAGGCGTATGTCTGATGAGGGGATAGTGAAAACTTCTGCTAGTTTATGAGAAGGGGGAGCAGTGCCTTCAAATGGCACAACTGGAAAGTAAGACTGTGGCATGTATTTTATAGGACTCTTCCATGTCATTCTCAGTGTTCAAATGAATTCATTTTTGTATTGTGTTCTTGTACAGTCTGTTACACTTTAGTTTGTTCATATCTACTGATTGTCTTGGTTTAATTGGGTTTCCTAACAAAAATTGTTTACTCTCCACCAGCTTCGAGCTCTGTATTCAATGTACCTTCGAAAAACAAAAAGCTTGAATAAATTGCTCTATCACCTGTTCAGGCTTATGCCAGAAAATCCGACCTTTGCAGAGACAGCTGTTGAGCTCTCCAATAAGGACCCTAAAACATTCTTTACAGAAGAGCTCCAGTTGGGTATTAGAGGTCAGTATGATGTGTGTTTGTGTTCTTTCTTAGAGACTAGGTTCAGATCAGGTTACCCTGAGGGCATGGAGAATAACCCCAGACGTGTGTCCTGGCTATGAGAATGTTGAAGTGCCAGATTTTTCAGTATTTCTCTAAATAGGACATATAATTAGATCTTGTGGATAAGGTTGTTAAGAATTTAATTAATTTTTGAAGCTTACTTTGTTGAGACTATTATCTTTTACTCAGTAAACAAGTATTTGTTACACAATAATGTTTTGTAGGCCTGTAAATAAATAGTCTTCAGCTGGGGAAACAAAGATAAGTAAAATTTATTTTTCACTCCGGGAGCTCACATTTTAGCTGAAGGGATAGACAGCGTGCATCTAGCTGTGCTGCAGCGTTATAAGTGATTTCCTGAGAATAGGAATTTTTTAAATGCCTTGGAGATCTGAGGATGGGACTTTGTCTTGTGAGTACTGAGGTGGGATTCTAGAACTTTTGCATAACACATCAGTGAGCTCTGGGAAAAGTAAAGGAGGCCAGACTCTTTTTCATAATTTATAAGAAAAAAGAATCTTTAATTCTTCCTCCTCTTTGAAGTGTGTGTGTTTCACTGTATTTGTGATCTTTCATGTGAAATAAAGAGGTCTATTTCTAGGCAGATTTTTCATTGTCATTCAGGATTTTCATTCCTTTTACAATTCTAATTGTTCATTTTGAATGTGTGAGAAAAAGCTAATACTCTAGAGTTCTGGTTTCTTTGGTATGTTTGTTTTATGAGCTCTAGCACTCGTGTTAAGGAATTGAAAATGATTTTCTAAGAAAATACTAATATTTGTCTGTTATTCTATGTAAGAAATATATGTTACTAACTAAGAATTTGTTTTTTCCTCAGATACCTCAACTCTTCCATACCATATTCCACACTTGGCTTGTTCAGTCTATCACATGACATTAAAAGACTTGCCCGCCATGGTTAGGCTGTGGTGGAATAGTAGTGAGAAGCGTGTTTTCAGTATTGTAGATAGATTTACAAGCAAGTATGTTAGCAATGTTCTTTCTTTTCAAGAAATATCTTCTGTGCAAACAAGTACACAGCTATTTAATGGCATGACGGTTAGTATTGTCTTGGATTTTTTCTAGAAAAGTTGTTTCAGTATTGGTTATGTCTATCGGTTGTAGTGAGTATCGTCACAACTGTAACTCTTGGTTCAGAATTTACAGAAATTGTCCACTTTATTTTCAGATTATTGGATATCAAATCTCAAATTAATGCATAGGTTAAAATGATGTTATATTTTATTTACTCCCACCAAATAGTTTTTGAACATTCATTAGTTAATTCAAAATATATATTGGAATACTTACAGATGCCAGGCACTGTGTGCCAGTCACCTGCAAAATGAACAGTTTAGAAGGGTCAGATTCCTGTCCTGTAATAACATACAATCTAATAAAGGGAAAAGAGTGATACTGATAATGTTTTTTTGCATTGGAAACTGGAAAGTGGCACATTAAGAGGAAGAATGCTCTGCGATCAGAGTGGGAAAAGTTCATCTGGCTGAGGGGATTAGGTGAGACTTTATGGAGGAATTTTACTTTGAGGTAGGCAGGATTTTTTTATGGGGAAAAGCATTTAATATAGAGAAAACAGTATGGTAAAAGCAAAAAGCTTGAAGATGGGAATGTAATTTCTGTGATGGCCTAAGAAATGTTGAATAGCCCAGTATTCATATGGAGTTGGATTCATGAAGGTAAATAGAGAACAAACTGCTTCTATGATGAATTGGGGCCATATTGGGAAAGGCCTCAAGTAACAGTCTAAAATATTTGGGCCTATGTAGCCACTGAAATTTTTCTTTTGTTTTCTTTTTTTTTTTTTTGGCTGTGTCACGTGGCTTACGGGACCTTAGTTCCCTAACCAGGGATTGAACCCGTGCCCTCAACAGTGAAAGTGTGGAGTCCTAACCACTGGACCACCAGGGAATTCTCTGAAATTTTTCTTTTGGGGCAGTGACACTGTCAGAGTTATAATCTGTGAAATTTCTCTGACTGAAATCTTATAACATGGGCTATTGGCATGGAGCTTGGGTTCAAGTGAATAGTTAGGGAGACTTGTAATGTGTAGACATTATGAGGAGGGCCCAGGAAAGGCAGTATCAGTGAGAATAGTCCTTAAAGGGGGAGGGATGTGAGAAATTTTGCGGTGATTTATCCAAACTTGCAATCAGTTAATATCTGGAATGTGGTAGAAGGAGAATTTTAAGATGATGCTACGGTTTTTAGTGTGGAAATAGGAAAGCCAGAGGAATAAATCTTTAAAGGATGATAATTTGTGTTTTATGTTGAGTTTGCAATGCTAGTAAGAAAATCAAGATCAGGTATAAATATTCTGGCAGTTGCTGGTTGGCTCTAAAGCTCAGGAGACTTCTGTGGTAGAGAAAGACTTGAAAAACATCTAAATAGAAGTGATATTTGATACGTTAGCTTTGGAAAAGAAGGAATAATTAATAATAACCCATTCTGTTATTGGTCTATGCAAAAACTATGATGTGACAAGCCTAATATACTAAAACATACTTTTTAATGAGTAGTGCATTTCTTTTTGAAACATCTTTGAATGTCGTAACATCACTATAAAACATTTCAGGTATTTGAACCTATTTATTAAATATCTCATGTCAGATAAGTGAACATGTTTACCCGTGTTTTGTTTGAATGAGGACTGGCTGCTAGCAGTCAACCTGTTAAGATGGTTTTTGAATGAAAGGGAAGAAAAGAAATTTGGCAAAAAAATATTACCTTCCATGTGTTGCAGGTTAAAGCTCGAGCTGCTACTCGAGAAGTCATGGCCACTTATACTATTGAAGATATAGTTATTGAACTTATAATACAGCTGCCTTCAAATTATCCATTGGGTTCAATAACAGTAGAAAGTGGGAAAAGAGTTGGAGTAGCCGTTCAGCAGTGGCGAAACTGGATGCTGCAGCTAAGCACTTACCTCACCCATCAAGTAAGTGTCTGTGTACACATTTGGCTTTCTAAACTAGAGAAAGATTGCTGATTTACTATTTGAAAGGGCAATAAAACAAAAATATATCTCTTCTGCTTAAGTAGAAATAGATACTGTATTTTGTTGGATAAACAGATACATGCCTAAATGATTTGAACCTGCCAAGCTCGTGGTTTGGTTTTTTTTTTTTTGCTGCTTTGGGTCTTCCTTGCTGCATACGAGCTTTCTCTAGTTGCGGTGAGCGGGCGCTATTCTTTGTTGTGGTGCATGGGCTTCTTGTTGCGGAGCACGGGCTCTAGGCGCACGGGCTTCAGTAGTTGCAGCACGTGGGCCCTAGAGCGTGCAGGCTTCCGTAGTTTGTAGCACATGGGCTCAGTATTTGTGGTGCACGGGCTCAGTAGTTGTGGCACATGGGCTTAGCTGCTCCGCGGCATGCGGGATCTTCCCAGACCAGGGATCGAACCCATGTCCCCTGCATTGGCAGGCGGATTCTTAACCACTGCGCCACCAGGGAAGTCCCCTGCCAAGCTGTTTTAATTTTTCAGGCTTTACAGCTTTTTTTTCTGGTGTTTGAGAAGAATTGACTCTACTTCATTGACATTGTAGATGATACAGAACAATACATGGTATTAAAGTTTGAGAGGGAATCTTTTTGTGAGACATGGGACAGATGAATGTCTTCTGAGCTACTTTACTTTAACATTTCAACTTTCCTTTTGTGGTTAGAGAAATCCCAGTACTTTCAAAGACCTTTGCCTTTTAAACAAATTTTAAGTCTCTAGTTTTGTTTGCACATTGTGATGTATCTCAGACATTCTACAGTAAAGAAAAATTATTTTAAAACAAGTATATTCACCAATATGGTAGAGCTGGAACAAATCAGCATTTGAGTAGGTGAGATAGTTAATTTCATCATTTTTAGTTAAAAGTTAGGAGAGCTGATCCAAATGATTTAATTATTTAAAAAGTTTCATCAATAAGCTAAGACTATAAAACTTGAAAATTGGGGCAGGAGCCTTTCTTTCAAGTCTGCCTTTAATGTAGAAAAATTATATCTGGTTCCTAAAACCTGGGAGGTCATTTTAAAAACCAGTATTCTTAAAACTTAGAATCGTGAATATAGCCAAGCAGATTCTCTTCTCTCCAAATTATAATACAACTTTAAAATTTGTGAAATTGAATAAAAATAATACTGGTGGTCTTCAGTGTATATTGACTTTATTTATCTATTTTTCTTTTTAACAGAATGGCAGTATTATGGAAGGCTTAGCATTATGGAAAAATAATGTAGACAAACGTTTTGAGGGTGTTGAAGATTGTATGATTTGTTTCTCAGTCATTCACGGTTTCAACTATTCTCTTCCCAAAAAAGCCTGTAGAACATGCAAGAAAAAGTTCCATTCAGCCTGCTTGGTAAGCTAAAGAGAAATTAACTTATTTATATCTTATATATATTCTATATGTATGATATCTAACCTTGGAAAACAGTGGTTGTTAAACTCTTAATTGTGGTTAATGGGAGACATATTAAAAATGTTTTTTCAAAATTTGTGAAAGATAATTAGTAATTTACTGAGAGTGGTGGCATCAAAGCCCTTTAATAAGTGGATGTTTCTAAAATAGCTCTCGGCACTCAAAAAATAGATGGTCTTGTAAGATCTACACCGTAAAGGAGACTGAAGAAATTGGAACTGAGAGCCATCTGGCATGAGAGATTTTGCTCTTTTTAAACAGCATATTGGAAAGAAAGCCACCCTATGTTCAGTTCCTTCACAGGAGGTCTTCCTTACACATCTTCGTGGTTGCGTGCATGAGCCTAGGTGGAAAGCGTCACAGTGTGGCCTTTGGAAGGAATACTGAGTTGTGTTGATTTTGGAGATGAGCGGAGGGGAGCAAACATTTCAGTATTCTCCCTTGTCTTATTTTATTATTTTAAGGTAACTTGAGATGTGTATGTAAAATGGCAATTTTAAAAGTTTTTAACATTTAAATACACTTTTCTTTTTCAGTACAAATGGTTTACGTCTAGCAACAAATCCACTTGTCCGCTCTGTCGTGAGACCTTTTTCTGAGATTTTTTTCTTTTCCCCATTGGAATTGATCCCTGAAGTAAATCAAGCAAAGGCAGTGGATTTGGATTCATCTTGAAGTGTTGATGTGAGAAGGCCAGTGAGCATTCTTTCAAATAGGACCTTCTCTGGAAAATTATTTTGGTTAATGTAATGATCCTAAAATCAGGTTTACTTACCTTTAGATTGCTTTGTAAATGTTCGGAAACCTTTTCTTTTACATAAGAATATTACATACTGGAGAGAAAATATTTATATTAATAGTTTAATCTCTTTGTACATTTAAAAATAAATAAGGAAAAACCCTAAATTACAGAACTGGAATTTGTGAAAGCGCTGTACAACTATATTATACTGATAAACCCATTCAGTTTGTTGATCTATGTTCTAGAACAGTCTGAGTGAGGTAAATGAATTCAGAGGGTTGATTTACATTTACAGATATTTTAAGACTTATTTATTAGTTACGACAACAAAATTAGTATTCTGATATTTGTAGATTATTTTAATGATAAAATGACATTAAGCTATTAATATAGCTTATCTTAAGCTATTTAAAGCATGCTCTGAAATCCTATATAAAAGAGTATAAACTGAACTTTAAGGTGCCTCCATTTATAAAGGGTTATGAAATTCAGAAAATTAAATTCACAACACTGACCTTTTACTGTAGAAGAAGAATTTCCTTGTACTAGTGAAATTTGAATTGCAGACTTGTCAGTGAATTTATTACTCAGTTGGAATGAGTCTCCAGAGGGTGAGAATTTGAGAGAAACAGGAGTTAGATTATTTTATTCGTGAAGCAGAGTGGTAGTTATTCCTCTATCAAGAGTGAAGAAATAAATGAGTTATTTCTGAAACTTAAGTGGTGGAAAAAACAAAAAATATAAAAATGTAGTAGGAGGCTTTCAATTTTGTAAGCAAATTTTGCTATTCTTACTGGTCAAAGTTACACTAAATTAGAGAGTTGCAGGGAGGTAATTTTTTCTAGCCTTCAGAAGTACAAGTTAAGAATTTTAATACTAAGTAAAATTCAGTTTAACAGGCTGAAATGGAGTAGGTGCAAACCTGCCTTTTGCCACACCACTATTGCCCTTAAAAATCGTGCCCAAAATATAAAACTGTGGAAGTTTGGGACTTGGAATAATTTTATTGCAGTCTTCCATCACATGGGAAATATTAGCATCTTTAATAGCAAGGTTACTTGAAGGATCAGCTAATCATCTCTGTTGCAAATGTTTAATTGGCAAAAAGCAACTCATGTTAAATAAAATTACTGCTTACCATCAACTGGGTAAAATGGTTATTATTGAAATAGTATGAATGTGGTCAGAGTATTGTAGTGGAGAGTGAAGTATTACGTGTGAGTTAAAGATCTCGAGTTGTATTTGTAGATGCAGTGTCTGGCCCAGTTTTGTCTGTCTCCTAAATTTTTCTCTGTAGTATTTATTATCTTATAGTCTTGAGGCTCAAGGAGTCAGTAAGTGAAGTACAGATAGCAAAATGCTACTACCTCTTCTTAACCCCTTTCTTAAAATATTCTCTCTTTTTCTGTGTCTCTCTCTGACATAGTAGACCCAAAGGATTGTGTTACTCCTCTGTGAAAATTACACACTTTTCCTTTAAAAATTGTTTTATAATAAGACTTTGTTTATAACTTTTCCAGTATTGGTACATTTTGATTTCTGACCCAAACCCCAAGTAGAAAAGAAAAGGGAATAATGGAGCATTGTTTTTCCACATTATTATTTAGGGCATCAGGTTCTTGGTGAAACACTATAATTAAGTGGGATACCTACTCTTCATACTTAGGACTCTTAGCACATTTCTTAGAGACTTGTAAATATAAATGTAAAGCTTGTTATTGTTTATATGCTAAAGAAAAAGCTTTCCAAAATAAGACTGAAATTCAGAATATCACATTAATTAAAGTTTATTTATATAGCTTTGATAACTCGAGAGCATCCCTTAAAATTCTAGCATAAGGACATTTTAAAATTGCAAGAGATTCAAAGCCCATTAGGAAAATTATTAATTTAAAACCCTAATGTAAATTGCAAATTTTAGAATTTATTTTTAACTCATATTTATCACATGCTGTAATGTATGTACATAAGTTCTGTGGCTTAAAATAATTAATGTTATTACTTGACAAGTTTTTGTGGTGTGAATACTTCATGTTATTATTTGATTGTTATACCATATGTGCCCATTAAAATTCTTTTTAATTGCAAAATATTTCAAATATACATAATAATAATAATATAAATGCCCTTGTACTCTTCATAAACTATTTTGCCATATATGCTTCTGATTTTTAAAGAAATAAAATGTTACTCTTTTGTACTCTTCCCTGAGGCCATCTCCTCCTTCCCTCCGTAGAGCTAACCCACTATTCTGAAGTTGGTGTGACTCCTTTCTACTTAAGATTTTATACTTTACCATGTGTTTGCATCCATAAATAATATATAGCAGCTTTTTAAAAGTTTATGATAGCCTATCACAAGTGCTCTTTTGTAATTTGCTTTCTCATTCAACATAACTGCTGTTTAGTATCATTATATCAGTTTGCTTACCATTTCCTTCACTAATGGTCATGTCAATTGTTATTTTTTGCCATTTTGAACCGTGCTGCAAGTGTACATTCTTGATAATATTTTCTCATGCAAATGAAATGTGCTAGATATTCTGGACATATGCACCCTCATGGTATTTCAGGTGGTAGATACTCTGATTTTAGATGTATGCTCTGTGACTTTAGATGTTGTCAAGTTGCTGTCCAAAGTGATGTGCAAGTTTGCACTCCCAGTGGTAGTGTAAGAGAATTCTGGTTTTCCTAAGTCATCACTAAAACGCTTAGTCTCACCACTTATGAAGTTTTCCAGTTAGAGCTGTGAGATAGTAGCTGTTTGTTTTAATTTATATTTCCCTGGCTACCATGAATCTTAGCTTTATTCCATATATTTATTGGTCATTATTTTGTGAATATGTTGTCTATGTGCCTATTTTTCTCATGGATTTTATATATTATTATTTTGATCCTAATGCTGTATCTCTTACAGGGATACTTCGAGTAGGTGGCTTGACTGTAACATGGTCTGTAGCTGTCTTTAATTATACAGAATTTTTCGGTTAAATTGATCATTCTTTTCCTTTATGTTTGAGCCTTTTCTGTGTTAGGTTTAAAAAATTGGTTCCTTCCCTGAGGCTTAAAAATATTCTTTTATATATATTTTGTTCTAAAAGTTATGAATTTCAAAATATACCTAATTCACCTGAAACTAAATTTTGTGACTGTTGTAAGGTAGAAGTCCTGCCCCATATTGATAGCCAGTTTTCATAATATTATTTATTAAATAGTCCACCCATTGCCCATTGACTCTGTAGTGCCTCGTCTCTTATATTACCGAATCTTGTATGTGTATTGGTTTCTGGCCTCTGTATTCTATTGCATTGGTCTATTTATCTGTGTTAATTCTACACACATTTTTTTTTCTTTAAAAAACATCTTTATAATTAATCTTGAAGAGTAGGCGAGTAGTCTTCTACTCTTGCTCTCCTTTAAGACTTTTCTTGGATAGTCATATCCTCTGCATCCAAGAACTCCCTTTCCCTCTGCTTGTTTACTATCATGGCCAATTTGTCCTTACTATACAATGAGTTGTCTTATGGAAGAATTTGGAAGGTGTCCATCCTAGGTTTTATCTGGTGGGACCAGAAGGCTCTTTGGGCTTTGCCAGATTTTATACTTTAGGTTTTACAGTCCAATTATTCTGTTTGGTTTTCAAAATTAGAGGCAAAAATTTTGTGTATTTATGGTGGAATCCTTGAACCTCTCCATGAATTTTTCTTTCTGTTTTGTAAAAGTTCCTTGCAAAAGGACTTTGGCGTGCGGGTCAGCTATTTCCAATTAAAGTCTTTTTTGTTTGTTTGTTTTAACCTGTGGTTTTCTTTTTAAGGACAGCAACTTCTTTGTGTAGCACCAAGGCATCAAATAATTTGTATATTTGTTGTCCAGATTTTATAGGGGTACCTGAGGAGGTTAAGAAACTTCAGTTTCCATGGCATTCCAAATTGATGTGCTATTTCAAAAATACTGGCTACAGTATATCGATTTACTCTTTTATTTTTAGTAATGTGATGTACCCGATAGAAGACCATAAGTTGGACCACTTGAGCCTATCTGGTTAAGTCCTGGATACTATTGTATAGCCAGATAACATTCATTCTTTAAGATAAGACCCATTAACAATCGACATCTGTAGGAACTTAGTAGTGGAGTATTCAAAATGTCTGTTCTGGGCATGGACTTCTTGAACTGCAGAATCATAATCATGGGAATCTCTTTTATCAGCTAAAGTTAAGAGAGTTTCTGGATTTGAGAGGGCATACAGTTCTGGTGTACAGTTGATAAAATGAGAAGGAGAAAGTGAAAATATACATTATATGGTATCATCAGATTTACTTTTGCATATTGATCTTTTACCCTGCAACTTTTCTGAATTTGTTTACTAGTTCTAATAGTGTGTGTGTATTCCTTAGAATTTTCTATATATAAGATCTTGTCATTGGCCATAGAGACAGTTTTATTTCTTTTCCATTCTGGATGCCTTTTATGAGGCATCTGGCTAGGAACTCCAGTGTTGAATAGAAGTGGTGAGAGCAGATATCTTTTTTTTGTTCCTGATCTTAGGGGGTGAGCTTTCAGTCTTTCAGCATTGTGATGTTAGCTGTTGTTGATACAGTCAGATGTAAAGGTGAACTAAGTACAAATTCTGAAGATACTTCAACTAATTATTCTAGGCTGCAGTTTCTCAATGCAAGAGAAAATAAGCTGTTGGATCAAAGGATAGGCTGTAAGAGGCAACGAATTGTTGATGTGTGTGATGCTGTTGAAAAACCATTAGAGCAGAGTTTCTCAGCCTCACTACTGTTGGCATTTTGAGCTGCAAAATTCTTTGTTTTGGGGCCTGTCCTGTGCATTGTAGGAAGTTTAGCAGCATCCCTGGCCTCTGTTTACTAGATGCCAGTGCAGTATCCCAGTTATGAGAACCAAAAATGTCCGAACATTGCTAAGTGTCACCTAGGTGATAAAAATTGTCCCCAGTTGACAACAGTTACCTTAGAGCATGGACTAATCAGGCACCATTCAGTAGAAATATAGTGTGAGCCACATATGGTATCTTAAGTTTTGCTAGTAGCCAAAAATGTAAGAATAGGTGAAATTTTAATAACACAATTTGTTTAACTTGGTATCCAAAATACTATTTCAACATATAATCAATTAAAAAATTTAGATAGTTTACATTCTTTTTTCATACTAAGTTTTTGAAATCCAGTGTATTTTAAATTTATAGCATTTCAATTTAGATAGGAAATTTTCATCAGGAATACTTTATCTGTATTTAGATGTCAGGAAATTTACTGTTAAAAAAGTAAATTCATATACCCAAGTTTTTTCCAAACACACTTAACAGTTTTCCAATAAGTGGATCTATTTTGAAATATTAATTAATAAAAAATAAAAATTAGAAATTTAGTTCCTTAGTCACACTTGCCACATTTCAAGTGATCATTAGCCACATGTGGCTAGTGGCTATTGTATTGGACAGTGCAGGCCTAACCTTACATGTACATACAAAAATAAAGGTTCTTGATAACCTAGGAAGAATCACTCTGGACTCAAACTCAGCTACACACACTTTTACCTATGTCTTGAGAGTCTTTTGCCTGTAAAATTCTGGGATCATAGCTTATCCTTTGGTTAATTTTTGAATCACAACATAGTGTAGTCATATGTCAAAATCAGCTATACTTTGGTCACATGTAGCGTTTTCCAGAATTTTAAAAAATAATTCTGCAGTAAATTTTAACTGACAGTTCCGTTTATTCAATGGTTGTACCATGAGGAAAGTACTATATTCTGATAATGGTCCTGAAATAATAGTTATAGATTGTTGGACATTTCCATTATTTGAGTGGTTTTAGTACTCTGAGGGGTCTGATGTACTATGGTAATAGAATTATTAGTAGGTAAAGTTAGTAGTAGGTAAGTTACCAATATCAGTATATTGTTGTCCGTCTGTATTTATAGATCTTCCTCCCTAGGGGTCTAGAAGAAGTTCGGGAAATTGTTAAGTGCTAGTGTTTCCTGGAGTAACATTACTAGAGAGGTAGTAACGAAATAACAAAAATTCAAAACTATGAACAAATAGGCTTGTCCTTTTTTTTTTTTTTTTGAAAATGAAAAAAAAGAAAAAAAAAGGACAAGCCTGTCTGCCTTTACATTAGCTCTTGAGGATACTCCAGAATATTGTTTAAAATTTTTTCTGGGTTTGTTTTTGGAGCCTGCTACTTATTCATCTTTTTTGTTTGTTCATAGTTTTGAATTTTTGTTGTTGCTGTTGAGTTGTTAAGACTTTTCCTAAGGGAAAGGCATCTGAAATGGCCTTGGTAGTGCATTTCCTGTTTGCTTACCCTTTCAAGGTCATTTCTTGAATTATGAAGAGCTGAGTTATTTAAACCATCTCCTAATTTTCTGTGGTTTTTTGTTGTCATTGTTTTTGCTGCTTTTAAGCTTTTTGCCCTCATCTGAGGGGCTGACAATTAAGTGAACCGGTTGGTACAAACCTGGTAGTCCAGGACAATAAATATCAAACCAAATTCTGAATTCTACATAAATTTGTCTTCCTAAGGTTAAGAAAATTCTTGATTAAAGCTCTCAACTTGACTCTAGATCAAGGTTCAAATATCAGTTTGTTTAGATCTGCATTCTGGTCTAATAGTTTTGAAGGAATATATATAATGTAAATGATCTGTGTTAAGAAAAACTTTGAGGAAAGGATTACTTGTTTTGGAGGTAAAAGAAGGTGCAGGAGGATAGAAGGGGTTTTAGTGGATGGTAAAGCTACAGCTGGGTAGAGAGAAAGGTGCAAGCAGGGTGGGTTTAGTAGGTTTGAATGGGAACGAACTGGTATTTCTTTCACTGAGGCTTTCTAAGAGTCATTGTTTCATTTTGAGGCCACAGCATACCAGTCAAAAGTTGACTGTTGAATGCTTTAGGCTTTTTTCCCCCTAATTTTTCTAGAGCTCCTTTGAAATGTATTAATTTTGATATATCAGAAGTTCCCTATAATGGCTATTGTAATTCTAAGACATTTTTAGCAAAAAATTTGCCTTTATCAAGTTAAGCACAAGAGTTAGGATTATATTGAAAATTGTGCCAGCAGGAGGTTGTGCCTTTGACACAGACAAATCAGTGACAAACAAGAAAAAGGCACTACGTTAGTCGAGTGTGTTTGTTAATGATAGATGAGGTTCTTCAACGAAGCAGAGGATAGGAAGAAGCCAAAGTGATCAGTGACCCCCACAACTGATCCTGAAATATGGACTAAACAAAGTGAACTTCTTTCACAAATTGCCAGATCTTGGGGAGAACTCTTAAGAGGATCTCATAGGGGACCCAAAGCAAAGTTTAACCCATCATTTTAACAGCCAGTTTTCATCAGTCTAATGAATCATTAGTCTTCAGGGCCAACTTGTGTTGATTTGGAGACTTAGCTTATGCCTCCATCTGTTCCCTATGAAGCACTTCCTTATATGTTCAACAGACGCAAGACAGTAAGGGACAAAATAAGAAAACATAAGACAAGAATTTGTATAAATAGATGAACAAGAAAGTGAAAGCAAACCAAGCAGTGGGTCTGATTATCATAAAGACAGAACTAAGTAACCTTATATGAAGATCTATTTGTTTAGAACTCTTAGATAAAATAAATTCAGCAAGTAGAGCTCAATGAGCCCTAGTCAAAGTTCAGATTGTTTTTGAGAAACTCACCTGGCAACAGATGTGAGGACTATTGGAGTTTGGGACTCAAGAGGCCGCTTATCTTTCCTGCTGGTCCAAGGGTCCACTGGGATACTGTCAAGTGAGGTATTATAAATAATCTTGATGTGAGAATTGTCCAAGGAAGAGATCAAGATTACCACTTGATATCTGAAACAAAGCCTGTATTACCTAAGAAAGGGAGAGTTATGCTGGTTTGGCCTGTCATTTTGAGTAAATCCAATTTGCTAATTTTACGTAAGGTTTTTGACTCGGGCATTGTTCTGGTGTTGTATTGGTTACAGAGGTGGAGTGGGTTGACATCACTCTTACAGTCATGGTTATTCTGGCGAGACCTGTTGGCCAGCCGGCTTTCAGAAGATGTAGTGATAAGTTTATTGTTGACTGGTTGACCTTCAAAAGTGTGAGACTGTCGCTGAGTGATTGGCTTGCAGAGGCAAGGTTACTGAATCAAGTTATTGTTGATTACATAGATTTTGAATTGGTTCTAATTTACTTGTTACTGGCTGTAGAACAGTCAGTCTGTTATCAAGACTGGAGAGAGAGGCTTTTTTATTCTTAACTGGTTTGTTGGTTGTATAGTTTTTGCTGGATTTAGGTTTTTTTTTAATTAAGTGAAATCCACATAACATAAAATTAACCATTTTATTTTAGTTTTTTAAAGTTTATTTTTAATTTTTGGCTGCGACAATGCGGCTTGTGGGATCTTAGTGCCCCAACCAGGGTTTGAACCCAGGCCCTCAGCAGTGAGAGCGTGGAGTTCTAACCACTGGACTGCCAAGGAATTCCCAAAATTAACCATTTTTAAGTGGACAGTGGGAATTCCCTGGCGGTCCAGTGGTTAGGACGCAGCACTTTCACTGCTGTGGGCCTGGGTTCGATCCCTGGTCAGGGAACTGAGATCCTGCAGGCCTCAGGGCATGGCCAAAAAATAAAAAAATAAAATAAAGTGGACAGTTTAGTAGCATTTAGTACATTAAAAAGTTACTTCCCAACCTCCCACCCTACCCCTAGTAACCACCAACCTGCTTTCTGTCTCTATGGATTTACCTTTTCTGGACATTTCATATAAATGGAATTGAATAACATGTGACCTTTTATGCCTGTTTTCTTTCACTTAGCATGTTTTTGAGGTTCCTCCACATTGTAGCATGTATCAGTACTTCATTCCTTTTTTATGGCTGAATAACATTCCATAGCATGTATATACCACAACTGGCTTGTTATTCTTTTGTTGATAGACGTTTGGGTTGTTTTCACTTTTTCACTATTGTGAATAGTGCTTCTTTGGACGTTCGTGTACAATTATTTTTATGAGTACCTGTCTTCAATTATTTTGGGTATATACATAGGAGTAGAATTGCCGGTGATTCTGTGTTTAACTTTCTAAGGAAACACCAAACTGTTTTCCACAACAGCTGCCATATTTTACATTCCCACTCAGCCAAGTATGAGGGTTCCAGTTTCTTTACAGTCTCTCCCACACTTGTTATTTTGCATTTTTAAAAATTATATATAGCCATCCTAGTAGATATGTAATATTATTTCATTGTGGTTTTGATTTGAATTTCTCTAATGACTAATGATGTTGAGCATCTGTCTATTCATATACTTGTTGATTGTATATCTTCTTTGGAGAAATATCTATTCAAATCCTTTCCTCATTTTTAAATCAGGGTAAAGTTTTGTTGTTGTTGCGGTTGAGTTGTTAAGACTTTTTAATATATTCTGGATACGAGACCAAGATCTAGCTTAGAAGGATATTAATATTCTTTCATTTTGGGAGAAGTCCTTGAGAATTCAGTATTGATTAGGTTTGGCTCTGAGTGACAAAAAATTCAAAGTAAATATGGTTTACCCAGGAAAGAAATTGATCTCTTTTGTAAATGAAGTCTAGATATAAGCAGTTCGGGGACCTAGGTTTCTTATGTATGTATATGGACCTTGGCTTCTTATGTCTATATATGGACCTAGGATTCTTATGTTGTTGCTCCACTATTCTCAATGTGTGACCCCACTTCATGGTCCAAGGTGACTGCTCGAGCACCAGCCATCTTGGGTACTTTACATTCAGCACAAAGGAAGAAAGATGAAGAGGAGCGAGCGTGCAGCCTTGCCTTAGGGACTTCCCTCATAAGTCACACACAGCACTTTTATTTACTTCTCATTGGAAAGAATTTGTTCTCGTGTTCACCACTAGCTGCAAGAGAAGCTGGAAAATATAATCTTTATTCCAAGCAGCCACATATCCAGCTAAAAGTGAAGAGTTCTATTGTTGAGGAAGATGGGGAGAACAGATATGGGAGGACAACAGATATGGGAGGGCAAGTGTCTCTTGCAGCTCCTCTGGTATTTGTGTAAGCACTGTTGTTGCATATGCCATTAAAATGTACAGTCTTTTCTATCCAGTTTAACAGTCTTTGTTTTTTAATTGTAATATTTAGCTCATTTACATAATACAGTTGTGGATACATCTTATAATTAGTTTTCTGGTTGTCTCGTCTCCTGTTCCTTTGTCTCTCTTTTTCTGCCTTTTGGATTAATGAATACTTATTATTTTCATTTCCTCCCTATTGTCCTATTTTACATTATAAATAAAATTCATATTAGCTTATTATTTAAGGTTATCCTAGAGATTATAACCTTCATACTTGACTTAACAACATCTCATGTATTAATGCCTTTACCACTTCCTGGACAATTCAAGGACCTTTATATAACTTCAGTACTATTGTTTTCTATACTGTTATTTTCAAGTATTTTATTTTTCTTTATATTTTAAAACTCATAATGGGAATTCCCTGGTGGTCCAGTGGTTAGGACTCGGTGCGTTTACTGTCGTGGCCCAGGTTTGATCCCTGGTTGGGAAACTAAGATCCTGCAAACCGCATGGCACAGCCAAAAAAAAAAACATAAGACGTTATTGTTTTTTAAGTCTGTATATTAATTTATATGTGTCATAATTACTATTTGTATTGCTTTTCACTCTTCTCTGCATCTTTGGCAGTTCTTTTCTTTCATCACCTTGACAGTATCATTCATTTGTCTTTTGGAGTTCCATTGTTTCTGTTGCAAAAAATCTGTAAGTGCTATTATTCGTTTTAAAGAAATGTGTCCCTTGCCCCACCCTACCCCCAGCTGCTTTTAAGATTTTTCTCATTGTTTTGTTTATGGTGTCAGATCTTTTCTGCTAGGAGTTGTAAAACTACTTGAATCTGTGATTTGATTTTTTTAGTCATTTTGGGACAATTCTTAGGCATGAATTCTTCAAATATCGTGTTTGCTCTATTCTTCTTTCCACTCCTACTTAATTAGGACTTTCACAGTGAACCATATGTGTCTTAGATTCTCTTCTGTTTTGTTATTGTTTTATTCTTTTTCTTTTCATGTTCAGCCTGGATTTTTTTCTATTGACCTATCTTCTAATTCACCAGTCTTCTCTTCAGCTGTGTCTAATCTGCTGTTTAACTCATCTACTGAGTTCTTAATTTCAGTTACATTATTTTCCATTTCTATAATATCTATTTAATTCTTTTTTAATTGATTTGAACACTGCTAAAATTCTTCATCCTGTGTATTTTCTTGAACATATTACAGTTACTTAGAAGTTATTTGGAAGCCCATGTTTGATCATTCTTAATGCCAGTTTCTCTTTTTCTCTTGATTTTCAATCATTTGTTGTTGCCTCCTGGTATGGTAGGTAACTTTTGCCTGAATGCCTGACATTGTACATGAAAAATTATTGAGATGGTGATATTAACTCTTGATGATGTTATCTTTCACAAAGGATTTACTTTTTTGCTTCTAGCGGGCAGTTTGTATAAGAACAGATCAGTATAAGAATTAGCTGGTTCAAAGCTGATCTTTGGCCCTTTTTTTTTTTTTAATTTTATTTTTTCTTTGGCTGCGTTGGGTCTTCATTGCTGCACGTGGGCTTTCTCTAGTTGCAGTGAGCGGGGCTACTTTTCCTTGCGGTGCGCGGGCTTCTCATTGCGGTGGCTTCTCGTTGCGGAACATGGGCTCTAGGCACGTGGGCTTCAGTAGTTGCAGCACGCGAGCTCAGTAGTTGCAGTGCACGGGCTTCAGTAGTTGTGGCGTGAGGGCTCAGTAGTTGTGGCTTGTGGGCTCTAGAGTACAGGCTTAGTAGTTGTGGCGCATGGGCTTAGTTGCTCTGCGGCATGTAGGATCTTCCTGGACCAGGGATCGAACCTGTGTCCCCTGCATTGGCAGGCGGATTCTCAACCACTGCACCACCAGGGAAGTCTGATCTTCAGTCCTTTTGAGGGTTGGTATATTTACATTTCATCTAGCGCTCTTTTACCTTGGCTGATCCTGAACTCCAATTTTTATATCCCCACACCTCTAAGAATGCCTTAAACTCTACTTACCTTTTCAACCTCTGGGCTACCACTTTCTGCTCAGCTTTTCCCACCTTTAGCTTTTCAGCCTTAGGCCCCTGCTTATGAATAGGCAGTTGCCTTAAGGGGAAAACAAATGCTAAATATCAGTCTCACTTCCATACTTCCCTACTGCACATGATCTGGATTCTTCAGGTCCTTACTGCCTTGGTGGCCCTGGTCTTTTCAAGCAGACCACAGAGTTCTCCATCTTTATATCTGTATCTATATCTAATTTTTGGCTAGGGTAGTTGGCCTGATGAAAGTTGGTCTACTATAGCCAAAAGCAGAAGTCCCCATAATCTGTTCCATGACAAAAACTCCTACTAGAAGAAAGCAGGTACCTAGATTATTCCTAGAATATCAATTCCATTCATTTTCTCCTCTCTCTTCTTTTAAAAACTTTATAGCCTTCATAGCAATACTCTATACATGTGCAATATTTTCGTATCTCTGCTTGATCACACTCTGGAACCCTTTACCCCTCTATGTCATGTCTCAGTCTATGTAGAGCTTTTATATACTTTCACCAACTCATGCTTGGATGGAGAGAGGCCGTGATGTAGAAGCACTGGCAAAGCCAGCTGCAGATTACACTTTCCGTTTTTATTTGATCTCAAACTAGAATCCTATCTGTCTTGGTTCAGGAACTTTCACTGTGTGTTTTAGTTTGCATTTAACTTAGTCTTTTCGCCTGGTGTAGACTCTATATCGATTTTAGTTCACAAAAGTGACTCACCCTAAGAGGCTGTATATATTCAGTTTGTTGCAGGGAAGAACATAGATATGCCAAGTCAATCCTTGAGTTAAACCTTTTTTTTTTTTTTTTTTTTTTCCTCCCAAATGCTCACCAGTGTGAAAAGGCTTCCTGAATGATGGGTGCCTTTCACTGTCCACCTCCTCCAACTCTCCTTCAGATAAATTTATCAATATAACTTGGGACATTATGCAGAAGTGGCTGCACTTTAATTCATAAGCAGAGACCCTCATTGATACTACATTAACTCCTAAATCCAAGACACAGCAATTACCCTTATTTTACCTAAAACAGAATTTAGCAAATAGAACACACCAAGACTTTTCAAGAGGTACTTGTTGTACATGGAGAATTTTAAGTGAATCTATTTTCATTTTCTCAACTCCCATGTACTCTCGAAAAATCGATCTTCCTGTTAATATACCTGTCTCAGACTGATTCTCTTTCCTACCATCTCTTGCACATTTGTCCTTCTGTTTACAGAATTATGAAATAATTCTCACCCATCTATCTCTAATTTTACAGTGGCCAAGGTAGGGAAAACAAAAAAACCCTGGGAGCCTAGAGAGGTAATTTGAAATACGCTGAGAAAGATGTTTGTAAGGGCTAACAAATCCTTTTTTGCAACTCAGTGTTTTTCAGTTGCTTACTTTTGATAAAATAAAAGCCTAATAGAGGGACTTCCCTGGAGGTCCAGTGGTTTGGACTCCGCACTTCCACAGCTGGGAGCATGGGTTTGACCCCTGGTTGGGGAACTAATATCCTGCATGCCGCCCAATAGAGCTGTCAGTCAATACATCATTAGAAATTATTTCATGTTTAGCATATTACTCAGAAAAATTTAATGAATGCAATGACATTGAGTAACAAAGATTGAGTTACTATAAAACTCCATTTTCATCTACTTATTCACCTGAAGTTTTCTCAGTGATTTTATTTATAAATAGGAAAAATAGGAATAGAATTTATGTCAACTGCTATCTTATTTTAGTTATATATTTATAAGTAATTATAGTAATATATAGTTATAAGGAATATATATATATCTGTGGAGCTATGAACTAAAAATAATAAAACTACAAACTAGTGTCAACTCTAATAAGAGATGAATTTCCAGTAAGATTTAAAATATTTTATGCTTAATTACCTATAAAATTTCTAATGTTTATGTTTTTATTATTTGTGTTCTAATAGTTATTTAATAACAATCTAGAAAAATATTTTTAATACCTACAGCTTAGTCACAGGAAATCAATATTTAAATTTTTAAATTTACATTCATCTTTTTACTATACAGCAGTATTATAGGGGGATAAAGAAAATATTTTAAGCACTCCAAATATACTATAATTCTGTAAGGGAAATGGAGTAAAAATACAGATCCAATGAATGATGTCAAATGTCCAACTGTTGAAGAGTTTTCTTGTATTATTTTATTGATGATGGGAATCAAATTGCTATAGCATTTAGATTCTATTAGGTATATTTAAGAGAATGATATAACAGTTTCTATTTTTAAAAATGTAAGTGTTTATAGTATGCCCCTGGAAATTATCTTATTTATACTTATTTAAACTTACGATGATAAACTTTAGTTATCAGTTTTAAAATATGTGAAGTGGTACATACTTTCGCAAAATTTGTTTGGGAAATTCTGTTCTGGCAGATGGTAAGCGAAAGGTTGGCAGCAGGTTCCCATACGAGTTAAACAGACCTACACAGACAGCTCTTTATTGATAGTTTTAGAGACATTTAAAAATGTTTCTTAATTTTAGATTTGGTGCTAGAGAGTTTATCAGGAATAGCATGTCACACTATCTTCCAGGTGAGCCAGTCAAGTCATGGTGCTAGAAATGTAGAAGAAACTGCTGTACTGCTTGGGTCAGATCTTTCAAGGGCTGTATTGATAGGATTCTAGCCATTGCCTGAAGAAAGAGAGAAATCAAACAGAACTCTATGTAGTCAAAGCCTAATTCTTACATAATAACAGAACTGACAGCTCTTACAAAGTGAAAAGTTTACATTTTCTTTTTTAAAAAAAATACATATTTATTAATTTATGTTAAATAACAATAGCAAATCCATCACCTGTTAATATAGAACTGGCATATTTTTATGACAAATAATTATATTTTCCAAAATAAAATGTTTAGTGAGAGAGCAACATAGTTTTACAATTTTTGCAAATTTCTTTAATGTCTGACTTGTTAGAAGGCAGCTGGATTCTCATGTCTGCTTCTGCTTTCAGTTGGCTGCCATCTGTTGTTTTGGTTGAAGTACATTTAAAAAAAAAAAAAAAAAAAACTAGCCCCACACAGATATGTAAAGGTTACATTTTCTATCAGCAAAAGAATATACATTTTGACATGTCTTACTAGAAGTGAGTTTTTAGTTGTCACAAGATTACAATTAAGTAGTTACATTTTTTGGAAAGCACTTTCCTTAATTTAACACCCTTTCATGCCTGTGTAACTCAAGCTTTGTCATAATCTGCTTGACGGTAGTTCTGAGAACAGTCCTATAGAATTTCACATCTTGTTTCCTCATCTGAAGTCCTGAATGGATGGTGAGTTTAAGCAAATACTTTTCTACATCTAAGTAAATGACAAGGTTTTCTTTTTTCCTTCTCTTTATCCTCGTGGTGATTACCTAAATAGATTTTCTAATCTTGAACCATCCTTGCATTCTTAGTATAAACCCTACTTGGTCATGATCAATACTATTATTACTAATAATATATTTGTGGATTTTAAAGATATTTTTTCAAAGTCTGCTTCTTTGTTCACAAACCACCCTATGATAATCTTTATTGTACTGTATTTATATTCATAAGTGATATTAACCTATAATTTTCTTTCTTGTATTGTTTCTGTTTGGTTTTGGTATCAATGATATACTAGTATATCAATGATATAATAGCTCATATTTTAAAAAATGAGTTAGGGTTCTTGAGTGTTTGATAAAACTCACTTGTAAAATCACCTGGGCCTGGTGCTTTTGTTTTGTGAAGTGGAGTGGGCAGATACTCAACTAACTTTCTTTAATGGTCATAGATTCTTTAAGATGTTCTATTTTTTCACAAGTTAGTAAGTTTTATTTTATTAGGAAATTATTCATTTCATCTGTTTTTAAATGGATTGGTATAAAGTTATTCATGGTATTTTCTTATGATTTTTAGTATTTATACACTGTATGATTTTTCATCCCTAATATTATTGATTTGTGCCTTATTTCTCTTTTTTCTTGATCAACCTAACTAAAGATATATCTAAGTAATCTTTTCAGAGAACAGGTCTTTGTTTTGTTTGACCACTCAGATTCTTTTATGTTTCATTAATTTTTTTCTGTTATTTCATTATACTTGTAATAGTTTATTCTTTTTGTAACTTCTTGAGCTATTCATTGATCTTCTATAGTTTTTGTTTTCTAATAGATGTATTTGAGAGATATATTTCTCTCTTTATATTACTTGAACCCTTTTCCAGAAGTATTGATATGTGGTACTTTTTCATTTCATAATTTTCAATATGACTGTTAATTTGACTCAGTTATCTAAAAGTGAGGGTTTAAAATTTTTTTTTGTTGTTTAAAAAATATATGAAGCAATTTGGCCTTCATTTTTATTTTCACTTTTTGAAATAAATTTCTACATATACTTCATTGTGGTTATTATTTCTACTTTGTTGTGGTTACTGTTTTTCCCTTTGCATACTCTAATCCTTAGAAGTGAATCACTAAGACCAGCTCACACTCAAGGGGTTAAAAAGTAGACTCCACGTTTTGAAGGGAGGAGTGTCAAAGAATTTGTGGACATACTTTAAAATCCCCACAGTGGAGATAATGCACATACAGATTTTGGTGGAGCACAATGTTGTGCTAAAAACAAAGTTCTTTCTAATTTATGAAAGCTATGAAGCAGAAGTGAATTTGAAATTGGTTGCAGTGACTGTATTATTTATGATAACATCTCAAGTGTGATATTCTACCAAATAGCCCTGTAGTTAATTTACACACACACACACTTTACACTAACTGAACTATTAAACATTTAAGCTAATATTAAAACAAAAAATTTTTAAAAATTAATTTTAAAAGTATGATATTTACCATACACTGTGGGAGTCATCCGCCTACTTCAAAAATGTATAATTATTTTAAAGTGACTGCTCATAGACAATTGTTTTATTACATGTTACTGCAAAAAGTGCATTTATATATCATTCTGTGAAGCATGACTTTCCATTTAAATTAAGTGATTATTCTCAAGTAATTTCATTATTTTCTGTTCTCATTTTTATTTCACACATGAAAAGCAAAGCTATCATTGTTGATGTTTCATTAGCAGAACTTTGCAGTTAAATAATGTCAATATCATCAGATATGTCAAAAGAAATCAGTTAAGTCAATGCCAAAATCGGTCCAGAAATTTTAAAATTCAGTTCAAGGAACTGAATAAACCTCTTGGATATTCATTCCGTTGAAGATACAACCAACATCTGACAACATTGTGCATGTTACAAATTAAGTTAAAAAGCTCCACATTGAATAGAAAGATGTTTGACGGTTTTATTAGTTATTTATTACTATGTAACAAATCACCCCAAACCTTAATTTAAAACAAACATTTATTTTCTAACACAATTTCTAAGGGTCAGGAATTTGAGGCTGGCATAACTGGGTGGCTCTATTTTGGGGTCTGTCATGAAGTTGAGGTCAAGATGTTGGCTGTGGCTGCAGCTATCATCTGAAGGCTTGATCGGGGTTGGAGGATACCCTTCCAAATGATCCACTCACATGGCTGTGAGCAGGAGACTGTGGCCTCTCACCACTTAGGTGTCTTCAAGGGGTTGAGTTTTCTTACAAACATGGCATCTGGATTCCTCCAGAGAGAGTGACCCAAGACAGTAAGACAGAAGCTGTCTTTTATGGCCAACTCTCAAAAGTCTACATCATCACTTTTGGGCTCTCTAGTACTTACACTCCTAGCTGTGGCATGTTTAGCCCCACTCTGCACTAGTGCCATGTTACACATGCCAGTCACTGCATCTTGTGCCCTCCATTTGAGCATACTTCACTAATGATTACTTGTACCTTAGATAGAATAGGTCTGCCAGGTCCTCAAGGACTGACTTAGCCCATCAACATAGGTTATGCCTTCCTTCTGAAAGCAGAGATTGGCACCATCTGCCAATTCTCTCTGACTCTTGTGTAAACTGCTCGAGTGAGATGCTCAGCTAGCACTGAAGCAAGAGATGTAATGGCCATTGGTTCAGGTTCTCTTCTTAGGTCCAGTGTCTGTATTTCTAAGGCCAGTTCAGGGCAAGCCCAGCCCTTGCCAGTGTAGGTGCCCCCTTTTCCTCTACTGAGACAAGGGAGTTGCTCAGACTTTACAACCATTACTGCACCTATGAAGGGGGATGGGCATCCCATCCCTGGTCATCCCTGGTCAGGGAACTAAGATCGCACAGGCTGCCCAGTGTGGCCAAAATAAATTAATAAATAAAAATAAAATAAATTTTTGCTCTCATCTATATCATATTGCCAATTTTCCTACTTTTTTAGAGAATTTATTCTAGCTTCTCAAACTGGATACCTAGTATATTAATTCTAAGCCTTTCTTCTTTTCTTTTATAAGCATTTAAGGCTGTAAATTTCCTTCTAAGTTTTACTTCCACTGAATTCCCTAAGTTCTGATATTGAAATTTTCATATCATTCAGTCATTTAAAAAAATGCCCATTATCACTTAATTTTGACCTATAAGTTATTTAGAAGCATGTTTTAAATTTTGCAAATGTATGAAGAGTTTTAAAATTTATCTTTTTCTTAGTGATTTATAACCTAATTACTTTATAATCAGAGAATATGGACTATATGATACTGATTCTTTGATTATTACAGGGACTTGCTTTTGGCCTAATAGGTAATTATGTTTGTAAACATCCCATGTATGCTTATGTATTCTCTAATTGTTGGCTCCAGAGTTCTATTATACGTTAGTCTATAAATCAAACATTTCTATTGTTCAAATCTACCTTTACGTTTCTTGTAAATCTCCTTGATGTTGTGGTAATTGAGAGGGGATTTGAAATCTTCCTGTATGACTGATTGGTCAACTTAAACTTGCATTTCTATTTTTATTTTGTATAGTATGAGGCTCTTTTACAGTTACATTCAAGTTTATAACTATGAATATCTGCCTGTACACCTTTTATCATTCTTTAGTGTCCATTTCTATCCCTAATAGCGCTTTTAACTTATTGTCAGTGTATTAGCTTCCCAAAGCTGCTGTAACAAAATACCACACAGTTGGGTGGCTTAAAACAATAGAAATTTATTCTCTCAGAGTTCTGGAGGCTAGAAGTCTGAAGTCAGGGTGTCAGCAGGGCCATGCTCCCCATGAGGGCTTTGGGGAAGAATCCTTTCTTGCCTCTTCCAGCTTCTGGTAGTTGGTGGCAATCCTTGGCACTCCTTGGCTTGTAGACTCATCACTTCAATCTCTGCCTCATCTTCATGTGGTATTTTCCCTGTGCCTGTGTCTCTACATCCAAATGTCCTTCTTCTTACAAAGACAACCATCATATTGGATTTAGGGCCCACCCTAGTCCAGTATAATGTCACCTTAACTTAATTACATCTGCAAAGACCCTATTACCAAATAAGGTCACATTCACAGGTTCTGGATGGACGTGAATTTTGGGGGGAACACTATTCAACCCAGTATAGTCAACTATTAATGTAGCTATCTCAGCTTGTTGATTTGTCTAATATATCTTTTCCCATCCTTTTATTTCCAATCTTAAAATGTACTATACTTCAGGTAAGTCTCTTAGAATCACTGTATAATTGAAATTAAAAAATTATAACATTTTTCTTCTAGCTAGTGAGTTTAATTCAATTACTTGGATAACTGAGATATTCTAAATTATATCTCATTACCTTGATTTACCCCCCTTTTCTATTTGTCTTTTTTTTTAATTGAGGCTTTTTGTTTTATAATTTGCTGTTTTCCTCTCCTGTTTCTACTATTTTGGTGGTTACCCTTGAACTTTGACCATACTGTATTAGCTTCCTATGGCTGCTGGAACAAATTACCGTAACCTTAGTGGCTTAGAACAACAGGAATTTATTCTCTTGCAGTTCTGGTGGCCTGAAGTCTGAAATGGGGTTCTCTGGGCCAAAATCAAGGTGTCAGCAGGGTCTCACTCCCTTGGGAGGCTTTAGGGGAGAATCATTTCCTTGCCTTTTCTAGCTTCCAGGGTTGATTCCTTGCGATCCTTTAGTTCATGGTCCCTTGTTCCACCTTCAAAGCCAGCAGCATCATCATAATAAACTTCTCCTCTTTTGTATTAAAATCTCCCTCTGCCTCTATCTTATAATACACTTGTGATTACACTTAGGGCCTACCTAGATAATCCAGGATAATCTTCCCATCTCAAAATCCTTAATCACTTCTGGCAAGTTCCTTTTATTGTATAAAGTAACATTCACAGGGTTCTAGGGGCTAGAAAATAGATATCTCTGGGGGCCATTATTCAGCCTACCACACATACATATTAAGTACTATCTTTACCTCCTGAACATTGCAAAGAATTTAGAACACTTTCACCCTAATCAAAATGCCCTACCTAATTATACGCAGCTGTTCAATATTTGTTATTTCTATTTTCAAACCAATTAAATCACACTATAATTACTAGTAGTATTTTATATAATGTTTGTTTGCATTTATGTACATCTTTTGCATTTTATTTGCCATCAGTTATTTTTTCCATTTGAGACCCCTGGGATGTTTTTCCTTTTTCCTGAAATACGTTTTTAGAAGTTCCTTTACTGTAGATCTCTTATTGGTAAACGCCTTCATTTTTACCTGTAAATGTTACTTTTTAAAACCTCACTTGTAAGAGTTTTGCTGGGAACACAGTAGGTGGACCACTACTCTCAACATTTTGAAGATCTTACTCCACTGGCTTCTGGCTTCCACTGTAGCTGTTTAAGAACTCTGTTGTTGTTTCAATTATAGTTCCTTTATAGCAGGGGTTGGCAAACATATTAAAGGAACAAAGAGTAAATATTTTGTGGTTTGTGGGCCATATGGTTTCAATGGTAACTTGCAGTTACTCAACTCTGCCACTGAAGTCCAAAGCAGCCACAGGCAATGCAGAAATGAACTGGAGTGGCTGTGTCCTAACATTTTATTTACAAACACAGTTTGTCAACATCTGCTTAATAGTGATGTGTACCTTCCTTCTCTTTGATTGCCTTTTAAGATCTCTTTGCCTTTGGTGTTTTGCAATATCACTACTATATGTCTAGGTATGGATTCTCCTTTATCCATTTTTTGCTTCCAGGATTCATCTTTTTAATTAATTAATTTATTCTTGGCTGTGTTGGGTCTTCGTTGCTGTGCACGGGCTTTCTCTAGTACGGCGAGCAGGGGCTACTCTTTGTTGCGGTGCGTGGGCTTCTCATTGCAGTGGCTTCTCTTGTTGTGGAGCACAGGCTCTAGAATGCAGGCTTCAGTAGTTGTGGCGCACGGGCTCAGTAGTTGTGGCTTGCGGGCTCTAGAGCGCAGGCTCAGTAGTTGTGGTGCATGGGCTTAGTTGCTCCACGGCATGTGGGATCTTCCTGGACCAGGGCCTGAACCTGGGCCCAAACCCATGTCCCCTGCATTGGCAGGGGGATTCTTAACCACTGTGCCACCAGGGAAGACCTATAGTTTTTATCATTTTGAAAAATTTTGGCTATCAGCCCTTTAAACACTTTTTTTTCAGCTCTCCTACTCTTTCTCTTCTCTTTCTGGGAATTTGACTGCATATATATTGTCCTGCTTTATATTGTCCCACAGATCACTGAGGTTTTGTTCCTATATTTTCAGTGTTTTTTGTTTTTAAATCTCCCTTTTTGTATTTGGATTGTGCTGTCACTGTTTTCTTATTCACTGATCTTTTCCTCTGCTAATCCCTTATAGTGATAATTTTACTTCATATATCATATTTTTGATCTTTAGAAGTTCTGCTTAGTTCTTTTTAAATATTTACTTCTCATTATATTCAAGTTTTTCTTTATATCTTTGTACTTATTCATAATATTTATAATAACTATCTTAAAGTCCTTGTTTAGTAGTTTATAATCTATCATTGTTGGGTCTGTTTCTACTGATTGATTTTCCCCTGATTATGGTCTATATTTTCCTGAATTCTTCACATTGTTGCAGGAAAGAATTCAAGAGTGAGCCATAGTAAAGTGAAAGGTTTATTCAGGGAGATACACACTCCAAAGACAGAGTGTGGTCCATCTCAGAAGGTGAGAGAGGCCTCATCTTCTTAAAATGTCAGTTCAGGAAAAACATTAGCCATTACCTTTCCAAACAGTCTCTTTCTTACATTCTTTTTGGGATTCTTGTTTTGCTAGACTTTTGCATTCTATCCTCCATAATCATTATTTTTCTTCATATTTTCTCTTTTTGTCTCTCAGAGCTACATTGTTTCTTTCAGTTCATTAATTATCTTGTTAGCTATCTTTTTTTACCTTCTCCATAGTGGCTTTTTTAAAAAAATTAATTAATTAATTTATTTATTTATTTTTGGCTGCATTGTGTCTTTGTTGCTGTGTGTGGGCTTTCTCTAGTTGCAGTGAGCGGGGGTTACTCTTCATTGCAGCGTATGGGCTTCTTATTGCGGTAGCTTCTCTTGTTGCAGAGCACAGGCTCTAGGCACGCAGGCTTCAGTAGTTGCAGCACGTGGGCTTAGTTGCTCCGTGGCATGTGGGATCTTCCCGGACCAGGGCTTGAACCTATGTCCCCTGCATTGGCAGGCAGATTCTTAACCACTGCACTACCAGGGAAGTCCCCATAGTGGCTTTTGATTTCAGGAATTCTATTTCTCATTTTTAAAAGTTGCCTTGAATTTCTTCTTTCCAAACAGTTACCTTCTTGTGTGTCTCCTTCGTGATTATGTTAGCTCTAAACATTTCAAACATTCTATATAACAATTCCAGTATCTGTATTCCTTGGGTGACCAATTCTGAGTTATTTTTTTCCCTCCGCTCTGATTGACTGTTTGCAGAACGTGGGTATTTCCCTGTTAGCTTGCTAGGGTTGCCATGACAAAATAACACAGGATGAATGGCGTAAACAGCAGACATTTATTTCCTCACTCTTCTGGAGTCTAGAAGTCCAAGATCAAGGTAGCAGCAGGTTGTTTTCTCCTCAGACCTCTTTCCTGGGCTTGAAGTGGCCACCTTCTGTGTCCTCACATGGTCTTTCCTCTGTGTACAAGCATTCCTAATGTTTTTAAATCTCCTTTTCTTATAAGGACACCAGTCACACATGCACCCCAATGTTCATTGCAGCACTATTTACAATAGCCAGGTCATGGAAGCAACCTAAGTGCCCACTGACAGATGAATGGATAAAGAAGAAGTGGTACATATATACAATGGAATATTACTCAGCCATAAAAAGGAACAAAATTGGGTCTTTTGTAGAGACGTGGATGGACCTACAGACTGTCATATGAGTGAAGTCAGAAAGAGAAAAACAAATATTGTATATTAACACATATATGCGGAATCTAGAAAAATGGTACAGATGAACCGGTTTGCAAGGCAGAAATAGAGACACAGATGTAGAGAACAAACATATGGACACCAAGGGGGAAAGGGGGGGTGGGATGAATTGGGAGATTGGGATTGACGTACATACACTAATATGTATAAAACAGATAACTAATGAGAACCTGCTGTATAGCACAAAGAATTCCACTTCACTGTACTGTAGAAACTAACACAACATTGTAAAATAATTATACCCCAGTAAGAAAAATAAAGAACACCAGATTGGATTAGGGCCCACCCTAATGGCCTTTTTATTTAACTACCTCTCTTAAGGCACTATCTCTAAATACAGTCATATTCTGAGGTAAGAGGGGATTAGGGCTTCAACACATGCATTTGGTGGTGGTGACAAGGGTGGGGTAGGGGGGGAGACACAATTCAGTCTGCAACAGCTATGTATGTGAAGTCCTTGGTGTTTTACGTAGCATTTCTATGTTTAGTTTCCTATGTTGATAGAAGTCCTCTATACTAATTTAAAAGTATTTCAAACATTATTTGAAAAAGTATTCAAGACCTCATTCCCCAAAACTATGACTAAGAGCCCACAGTAAAATTCTAAGGTTAATTTTTTTTTCTCCTGGGATACAAGAGGTTATTTTCTATAAGACTTCATTCAGATGGCACTGTTTCTGGGAATGGAAATTTATTTACAGATATCAGATTTAAGTAAATACTAATTTTGACATTTTTGCTGCTGAAAGCAGCATAAGCAAAGAAAAAGACAGCTTTTGGAGTCAGACCTGTGTTTGAAATGTTGACATACTGTTTTCACTCTTTACTACTGTGTTTCTTTGAACAAATTATTTAACCTTTCTGAACATCGAAGGTGGATAATTCTATTCTTTCTGTGGATTGTCCAAAGGATTAAATGAGCATGCTATCTAAAGCAATAGTTCTAAAATTTGACAGGGCGCCTTAAAGAATGTTGAGGAGTACATTTTAAAAAAATACAGGTTTTAGGTCTGGTCAGCAGGGTATTCCATGGGTTTATGGTGGGGTTTAGGAATGTATAATCTTGAACTTCCTCAGGTGATTCTGAATGTAGCCAAATTAAAAAATTATAGATTCCTCTCACTCTGGTCCTACACAGTCCTGCTAATTGATTTTGATAAATACAGTTGACCCTTGAACAACACGGGGGTTAGGGCGCTGACCCCCCTCACAGTCAAAAATCCACATATAACTCTACAGTCAGCCCTCCACGGCATCCGCGGATTCAACCAACCACTGATTGTGAACTACTGTAGTATGTCTTTATTGAAAAAGATCTGTGTATAAGTGGACCCGTACAGTTCAAACCCACGGTGTTCAAGGGTCAACTGTATATTTTAAATGGTGGGGAAGTTACAGAAGAGGTTCCTAAATTTAGTAAAGGTAATTTGACATTTCTTGAAAGATACATGTGGGCTCTTAAAAATGTGATTAATTTGAGTGCTGGGTTTATTTACATACAACTCTCCCAGACCTAAGAAAAAAATGAAAGCAGTCTGCAATATATATGCAAGAAGAAAACAGAAATATATGATGATAGAGGATAAAAAGTAGGAAAAACGTGACCAAGGAGAAGAATGGAGGCAGAAGCCATTCTAAGTAATAGAAAGAGAATGGAGACAATAAGTAAAGGTAAACTTAAAACATTTTAAATAAAAGATTGTGTTTAATTACAGAATACACTATCATTGTACAAACGCCAACACAAAAGAATGAAAGTTCCTCTATTCCCACCTGTTATTTACCTTTTGAGAATTTCTTACATACACATACACATAAACTTTTGTTGTTAGCTTTTCAAAAATATACATATAGGTTAGTACTATTTTGCAACTTGATTTTTTTCACTACTCAATAGTACATCATGAACCCCTTCTGGTTCAGTATATACAGAACTGACTTGTGTTTAATGGCTGGATATGTCACTCATGTTCAGTAACATGAATATACTGTAATTTATTTTACCAATCCCTTTGCTGATGGACATTTAGGTTAACTTCATTGTTTTGCCATTACAAGTAATGCTGAAATGAACATCCTCTTCATATACAAATATAATTTTTTATTATATATTCGCCACATATTATATAATATATAAAATTCAAATTATATATATATTATATATATTTACTTGCATTTGTGCAAATATTTCTGTAGGCCTGATTCCTGGGTAAAAGGAAATGCCTTATTCTTATGCCTTTTTCTATATGACAAATTTCTGACTTTACTTGTTGTTAACTAAGAAATGACTTCTGTTTCAAAATATGCCAAATGCATGCAGCTTTCAGTAGCACACACTGTAGATTAGGACTTGGTGAACTTGAGGACTGAAAGGATTTCTTGGCCTGCTTGCCTGGAAAGTGCAGTGGTCCCTTGTAGACCTTTTGTCTTCATTATTTCCAAAATTTCTTCTAAAACGAAAATTAAAACAAAAGGTAAAATCCAATTAAATCATATGGTGAAGTACATATTATCACTAAACAGTTTAATAAGATGATAAACACAGACTATTTACAAATTCTATTTATCTAAGAAAATAGCATATACCATGTAATTTCTGTTGAAGTGAACTTGGACTTTAGAAAGATGAGAGCACCTTGGATTTTCAGGGTGTTGCTGAGAATTCTAATCAGACTGAATAACTGCTTTGCAGTGGTAGCCTACTCTGGACTCAACAGAAACGTTAGTTATACTTGCTATTACAGTAAATGATTCATTTTTTAGTTGATTGGCTCTAATCTCTGCCCTATATCCTCCCTTTTGGATGAAAAATGCCAACGAGGGTGTGTGCAAATCATATACTGACACTGAAAAGTGGTAGTAAATGAAGTAGCTTATTTCTTTCAAGAGTACTGAAAAAAGCAAGACCTTCCCTTTCCAAATAAGTAACACTAAAAAGATGAAACCAAGAAACTGGAGTTACAAAAAACAAAAAACCCCCTCAAAACCAAACAAACCAAAAACCCTAGTAATTATGATGTGATTTGAGGGGCTGAGAATGTAACATATAAGATAATAATCAATCCTGAGATGTACAGAAAAGAGAAGAAAGATTATGGTCGATTTAGTTAACCAAGTAATCTGAAAACCAAGATATAAAAATCGTATCAGGAGATACCTTTCATGATAAAACTTCAGATGAACTAAAGAGTATGCAGCAGAACTGTCAAAGACATAAAGACTAGAATATAGAGAGAAAATTCACAGGGTGAATTGAGGGTGAGGTGTTGTAAGAAGAAATTATAGATTCTGTATTTGAATATTAGTTCATAAATTAGGGAAAAAACTCTCCCTCACTCCAAAAAAGACAATACTCTTTAAAATCAGAAAAATCTACCTCTAAAAAATCTCTCTCCTCTTTCAACATGAATGTTATGTCTGTATTATCTGTTGTCAGTGACTACATTCATTAACATTCTGGGTTACTACCGTCTTTGACATAATTAGCCTTGATTTAAGCAAAGTAAATGGTTAAAAGATAAACTGGTCTGTATTACCTGGATTGTTTTCTTTAATGGTGACTAAATAGAACAATCCTCTTGGTGAAAGGAGCTCTGGAGCCAGTGGAAACAATCTGTCCATGACTTCACGACCATTTCTGCCACCAGCCCAAGCTGCCTCTATCCCGTGACTCCTTACCTGTGACCAATTAGAAAGACTGTTCTGTTTTGACTTAAGTTACATTAAAAAAACTGAATCTTTTTGACAAGTAACATTCACCAAGTGGGTATACACTTTTTATTTTACTGCTGATGAGGAGGCAGCAGTAAAGCTGAATCTGAGCCCCACCATTTCCTAGCATGTGTGACCTTGCATAAGCCTGTAATCTTTTTTTTTGCCCTTGGGATAGATCTTTGTGTGATTAGCAACATAAAGCTAAAGGTCCTAAATATCTGTCACCATTTCACATTTAATTACGGCAGCTGGCACTACAGGAGAAAATTCCTTCACAGAACCCTTCATGTCTCCAAATCTTATACAGATAAGTCTGTAATCTTGATGAATTAGTTTCCTCTCTTACCTGTAAAATTAGAAAAACAACAGTTTTATCTGTAAAATTAGGAAAATGATAAAAAATTATTTTTGTCCTTTAGGAATAAATGAGGAAGTATATTTAAAGTGTGAGAACAGTGCTCTGAGCATAATAATGTGGTTTAATAATAGTTGATACTATTAATACAATGTTTAAATTCTTATACTTAATACAGAACAATTAGGAAGAAACTAAAAGGGAGAAATTGTATTATAAGAGATCTACTTTGCAGAAACAAAGTTTCAAAATGTCCCACTGTATCTGGCTCTCTTCTAGATTACTGAGAGTACTACAGTCCCTTTTTGGGAACCCATTTATTACATAAAAGTACATTGAAGCATTTTTTCCTATAATGATCTAATTATAGTATAGAAACAAAACCCATTAGTTTATATAGTATTAAAAATCTTTAGATCCTTAACATTGTACATGTTTCTAAAACTTAAGAATACATCGAGAGATGAATGGATAAAGAAGATGTGGCACATATATACAATGGAATACTACTCAGCCATAAAAAGAAAGGAAGCTGAGTTATTTGTAGTGAGGTGGATGGACCTAGAGTCTGTCATACAGAGTGAAGTAAGTCAGAAAGAGAAAAACAAATACCGTATGCTAACACATATATATGGAACCAAAAAAAAAAAAAATGGTCATGAAGAACCTAGGGGCAAGACGGGAATAAAGATGCAGACCTACTCGAGAATGGACTTGAGGACATGGGGAGGGGGAGGGTAAGCTGGGACAAAGTGAGAGAGTGGTAGTGTATACATGGACATATATACAGTACCAAATTTAAAATAGCTAGTGGGAAGCAGCCACATAGCACAGGGAGATCAGCTGGGTGCTTTGTGACCACCTAGAGGGGTGGGATAGGGAGGGTGGGAGGGAGGGAGACGCAAGAGGGAAGAGATATGGGAACATATGTATATGTATAACTGATTCACTTTGTTATAAAGCAGAAACTAACACACCATTGTAAAGCAATTATACTCCAATAAAAACATTAAAAAAAAAAGAATATCTTGATGAAATCACTCAAAAACGACTTAAACTCTAATACAATGATTTTCTTCCTAATCCCTTTAATGGTTTTTATCCACGTTTTAGTTTAAATTATTTACATACAATTATACATTCTGCTTTTATTCATTTATCATGGCATATATTTCCCCATTAAAAATAATTTCTTGGGAATTCCCTGGCAGTCCAGTGGTTAGGGCTCCACACTTCCGCTGCAGGGGGCATAGGTTTGATCCCTGGTTGGGGAACTAAGATCCCGCAAGCCACATGGCGTGGCCGTAAAAAAGAATTTCTTTATACCTATAACCATATACATGTACAATTAAGAGAAATATGTTCATATACCTCCTTTAAAAAAAAAAACTGTACTTTTCCCTTTTCCTGTTTTGCTTGTCTGCTACCCTCCCATCTTACATACACACACACACGTTTTTCTTTTTTGTCCATGTTTTACGAAAAAAGGATTATATCTACATTCTTACCTGTATCTTGCTTTTCTCAACAGTACCATATGGAAATCTCCTCATGTGATCAGGTATAGTTCAATTTCCTTTTTAATGGCTGCATGATATTTTATTGTGGAAAAGTATCATTTCTTATTTAGCTATTAATGGGCATTCAGCATGTCCATTTGCTTAATTTTTTTTGTATCTAATTTAAATTATTCTCATATTTATCATAAGCTCCTCAATATAATTTCCCACATAGTTAATCATACTAGGGAATTTATCAGTTCCTCTGCTTTTTTTGTCATGACTTTCCTCCTGGAGACTTCCCTTTTCTAACATTCCAAGAATTCCCTTTTTCTGGGGCCCATATCTTCCCGTTTCTTGGCTTACTCCCTTATTTTGGTGGAGCCCATTCTCTGGATGTTTCACAGGGTAAAGTTATCTGTGGAAAGAGTGCATGGTGACGACAGCTTTTGCCAAGCCTGTCCCTTGTCATTTCTGTTTCAGTGTGGACTAGGAGCCCTCTGTGCTGGACCCTGTTTACATGCTCCCCCCCCCCCCCCCGAGGGATGCTCAGCCAGGTTCTTCTGCTTGCACTAGAGACGGCCCTCCAGGAGGATCTCCTGGCAACAACCACATTCTCACAGGCCACAGAGGGGAAGTTTTCATCTCTGGAAGGAGTCACGTTTGGTGGTCTGCTGACTGCCTACTACCTGGGCTTTGCTGTGCCTGCTCCTGATACTTTATAAGTCACAGGTACAAACCAACAGTACCTAACCTCATGTTGAGGGATGTAATAGTAAGTATAGCCACAACTTTTTATATGTACAAACTCCTACTATTTGTATGTCTCCTGGATCTAACCTCTAAGTCTCTTAACTTTTACCTTCATTGTTTCCTTCTTTTTCTTTTCATGCTCAATGCACTGAAATATTTTCATTTGGTTTCCATACCACTGATTCAGGTCTTGACAGAGACTACATTCTCTTTAAATTCATTTCCTAATGTTTTACATAGTGAAGCATGTTTTCAGGCTCCAGAAAATCTTTGTTGTGCTGTATTTAACCCTGCTCTCCAGCTAATTGCTCAGCTAATGGAAATTATGACACTATCTCTCTCTGTTGGAACTCTGACAAAGCCCAAGTCATTGCCCACACTGAATTACCTACATAATTACACACACAGCTTAGGAGTAGGAATGTGGGAGAAAGGAAGCCCATTCATCTCACCATATTCCCAGAATCTCCTCCTCATTCACTAGTCCTCCTAGTAGTCTGTAGACCTGATAAACCATGATTTACTTAACTGTCTCTCTTCTGTTACATATATAGGTTCATTTTACTTGTCATCATAAAAAAAGGTGCACTAAACATATTTTTGTAAATTACAATTTATATTCTACTGTTAATCATTTTCCTAAATTAGATCTCAAAGACTGAGATTATTGGACTAAAACATTTTTGTCACGCTTGATATTTAGAAAAGCACACAGTGCTTTTCTAAAGAGTTTTATTAAGCTGCAGGGACTTCACTGGTGGTGCAGTGGTTAAGAATCCTCCTGCCAATGCAGGGGAGACGGGTTCAATCCCTAGTCCAGGAAGTTCCCACATGCAGAGGAGCAACTAAGCCTGTGCGCCTCAACTACTGAGTCTGTGCTCTAGAGCCTGCGAGCCACAACTACTGAGCCCACGCGCCACAACTACTGAGCCCATGCGCCACAACTACTGAAGCCCACGTGCCTTGAGCCCATGCTCTGCAACGAGAAGCCACCGCAATGAGAAGCCTGCGCACCACAACGAAGAGTAGCCCACCTCTAGTAGCTCACCATAACTAGAGAAAGCCCGCGCGCAGCAACGAAGACCCAACGCAGCCAAAAATAAATAAATAAATAAATTTATTTAAAAAAAAGTTTTATTAAGCTGCATTTACCTCAACTGCTGTTCACCTTATGACAATGACTTTCCTTCTCACATGAGTTCATATGTCAGGGGACCAAGAACTTCTCAGTAGTCACAGCAGCAATATAGACCCTTCTCATCTTGGTAAAGGTGAATGTAATATTTATCAGTCTTGCCAGAGAGTGATCATCAAAGAATAAAATAGGTACAATAATTCAGAGGAAAGCTAGCTAGTCCATCACTAAACTTTTGTCTGCTTTGACCATCCCTGCTTTAAACTGGGAAATGGTTACTGTGGTCTGCCTCTTCATCACTGGAAATGCTACAGCAATGCGTGTCAGGGTTACAGCTTTTTCCTACCTGAGATGAGGACTGCTTTCCCCCACCCCCACTTCCTGACACCTGTGAAAGGACGAAAGCTGAGACTTTCAGAAATAATTCCTATGGGAATTTAAGGTGATTAAAAATATTTTTTTTTGCAAATTTGTTATTCATGATAAAGGTACACACAGATACATGAATTTAAACACCATGGCTTGATTTGGATGGGATTTTAAAGAATAGATATGGACCACAGTTTGTATTTCCATTAGTTTCAGGTTCCTTTCCTATGTCTACCAATAGTATCCAATAATTGACAATTATGAGTAAAATGAGAGCAGCCTGTGTTATTAGCAGCTGACTGATGTCATATGATGAAGTATGTTTGACTTTTAGATAGAAAAAAGCTGAAAATATTAGTAATTAAATTTTGTTATATGTCTTACCTCTTCAGGTGGAGTCACTACATAGGGAGGATTAAACACCAGAAGATCAACTTTTTCCTTCAATCTTGGTAGCAAGCCTTTGACCTAAAAAATGTTCAAAATAGTCAGAATTTTAAGCTGGACCCAGAAATAGTAAATAAGTAGATGGATAGATAGATATCCATCTAATCAATCCTTAAATATACTCTCTCATGTTTTTAGAAAAAATGTGTTAGAGAGCCAAATTTAAGACAGAAATGGAGATAAATATCATTACACTTTCATTCAGATAAAGATTATATGCATTCACCTAAAAATAAGGAAAATAAACTATTTATCAGAATGACCCTCTGCTCTTCAGTAGCTCACGTTTACATTCTGCACTCACTTTTAGAAGATAAAATAAGATGGAGGCAAGCTCTCATATATTCTACATAGATTTGTGCACAACTTTAAAGTTATAGCTGCTAGCTCATGAAGCTCAATAACAAAAAAACAAACAACCCAATCCAAAAATGGGCAGAAGACCTAAATAGACATTTCTCCAAAGAAGATATACAGATGGCCAACAGACACATGAAAGAATGCTCAACATCATTAATCATTAGAGAAATGCAAATCAAAACTACAATGAGGTATCATCTCACACCGGTCAGAATGGCCATCATCAAAAAATCTACAAACAATAAATGCTGGAGAGGGTGTGGAGAAAAGGGAACACTCTTGCACTGTTGGTGGGAATGTAAATTGATACAGCCACTATGGAGAACTGTATGGAGATTCCTTAAAAAACTAAAAATAGAACTACCATACGACCCAGCAATCCCACTACTGGGCATATACCCTGAGAAAACCATAATTCAAAAAGAGTCATGTACCAAAATGTTCGTTGCAGCTCTATTTACAATAGCCAGGACATGGAAGCAACCTAAGTGTCCATCATCGGATGAATGGAGAAAGAAGATGTGGCACATATATACAATGGAATATTACTCAGCCATAAAAAGAAATGAAATGGAGGTATTTGTAATGAGGTGGATGGAGTTAGAGTCTGTCATACAGAGTGAAGTAAGTCAGAAAGAGAAAAACAAATACAGTATGCTAACACATATATATGGAATCTAAGGGAAAAAAAAAAGGTCATGAAGAACCTAGTGGCAAGATGGGAATAAAGACACAGACCTACTAAAGAATGGACTTGAGGATATGGGGAGGAGCAGAGGTGAGATGTGACAGGGTGAGAGAGTGACAAGGACATATATACACTACCAAATGTAAAATAGATAGCTAGTGGGAAGCAGCCGCATAGCACAGGGAGATCAGCTCAGTGCTTTGTGACCGCCTGGGGGGGTGGGATGGGGAGGGTGGGAGGGAGGGAGATGCGGGAGGGAGGAGATATGGGAACGTGTGTATATGTGTAGCTGATTCACTTTGCTATAAAGCAGAAACTAACACACCATTGTGAAGCAATTATACTTCAATAAAGATGTTTAAAAAAAAAAAAAGTTATAGCTGCTAACTTAACATTTATTTTCTATAACCAAGGGAAATGTTTTACAAGATGACAGAAAACATCTATGAATGACAAAAATATCAGAAGACGGAGTTTTATTTTTCTTTCTACTTCTTTAATTACTTGTATATGTACTGGCTAAAACAATTAGATATCAAAGAAACAAAGGACTAAAAGTAGTGGGAAGAGACCTGAAAACATCAGTTGTTTGGCATTTTATAAATATTTGAACTGATACAACTTTCTATAGAATAAGAAAAATGTCTTTTTAAAGAAAGTATATTTAGGGCAAAATGCCATTTAAAGCATCCCTCTGATTGAATTAAATAACTAAGTATTTAAAAAATTATGTCTGATGATGTCATCCTATATACCTTCACAGGCACAGTAAAGTAAAAATGCTGTATCTGGATGAGTTCTCACCCCTAAAGCCATTTCCTTCAATTATTACTTCACACTGACTCTCACTCATGAATTCCAACCCTGTTATTCTTCAAAGGTAACTTCTTTCTCTACTCATTTAAAAAGAGAACAGATAACTATTTTGCAGAACAAAATTCAGGTGTATCTTCTGCAAGTAAAAAGGCGACTAGCTAATCTGCTGTTCTTTCTAGTAATAACATTGGTGAGGAAGTACGTTTGAAATAACCAAAAGCTTTGTTTTCAATTCCATAAAGAAATTAAGTTTCCCAATTGTAAAAAGAATTCAAAAATGTAATTTTCCAGAAATGCTGAGTAAGGAAATTAGAAAAGAATTTGCTGTGTAATTATTTATGATGGCCCTGAGGTACTATATACTAATAATCATTTCAGTACTGGACTTCAAATAAAGGAACAAATTGATACTAAAAAAATAGAAAATTACGGAGTTAAAAAGGAAATGGATTTAAATGAGAAGTCACTGTGGACTGGATATAAAGTCTAATTACAGGCAACCCTCACTCATCCATATCTACCTTTTGAATAGTCTCACAGCACTAGAATAAACCCAAGAATTAAGAAGTAAGCAAAAAAGGCCTCTGACAGCCAAGTTTTAAATCCATACAGCAAAAGGTACTTTGTGTGAGAAGCACTTATTCAGAATCCCTTAACTGTTAGTTTAAATACAAGTCTAACTAAATTAATTGTTTGCTATTCTAGCACAAAGCACATGAAAAGAGACAGGAAAGTGCTATCAATGGGTAGCAGTGAAACATAACAACATAAAGCAAGTGAAAAGACAGACAAAGAGGAGAGAAAATAAAAACTCAAAATCACTGCAGGCTACAGCTACTTAATGTAAAGGCAGAAACACCTGAATAAACCTTAGTCATTATCACGTATAGTACAGAATAATAACTGATATTCATATTAATGACCCTGAATCACTAAAAGGTAAAATTATGTTCATTTTAAGAATGTAAGGAAATGCATAAGACATATTTGAAAAAGATTTTCTTCTAAAACTAAAAAAGAAATACAATGAAAGTACTACTTTGTGAACAAATTCAGTTATCCAAAACAATGATTTTCTTTTATATGATAGCTGTGACACTCTATGTCCAGTGTTCTGAATACAAGCAAATGTAAAGAGTTTTGTAAACTGATCACAATACCTATGCTCATACCTATCTCTTCCTACCTTCTTTGCCACAAGTCAACACTCCGCATCATGGTCAGCTTTCATTACTGAAAGAATGGATTCTGACAGCTTTAGAACTGACTACCACCAGTCATGTTATAAAACAGCTGTGAGACCTCTCGACTTTGATTCAGAAGATGTGGGCTTAAATTCTGGATTTATTACTTTATTAGTTATGTGACTTTCAAAAGTGTCCCTTACCTCTGTTAACAAAAACAGATATTCTGAATTTCTTGTATCTCTAAAGTTTTATTGTTCTATCAAAAAAATATATAATACTAATTATGGACACATTAAAGAAACAACTTTAAAAATTTAGGGACTTCCCTGGTGGCACAGTGGTTAAGAATCCGCCTGCCAATGCAGGGGAAATGGGTTTGATCCCTGGGTCCAGGAGGATCCCACATGCCACGGAGCAACTAAGCCCGCAAGCCACAACTACTGAAACCCGCGCGCTCTAGGGCCCGTGTGCTGCAACTACTGAAGCTCGCACGCCTAGAGCCCATGCTCTGCAACAAGAGAAGCCACTGCAATGAGAAGCCCGTGCACCGCAACGAAGAGTAGCCCCCCCTCGCCGCAACTAGAGAAAGCCCGCGCGCAGCAACAAAGACCCAACGCAGCCAAAAATAAATAAATTAAAAAATAAATAAAATAAAAATTTAAAGAGTAAAATCACCACACTGATTGAGTACCTTTCTTGATAGTCTAATTTTTAATGGCAGTAACAACTTCTAGTGATATGTACAGAATTTCTTAGATCTTTGGATTAATTCCTTCTAAGCTGCAAAATCATTTGTGAGTTTAAAAAAGAGAAAAGCTCGATACCCTTATCAGTACAAGAATAATACAGGTCAAGAAGCAGGGAAAGCATTTTATATTTCTTATGCCCACCTGGTACATACTATTATGATTTTTGCTTATAAAAAGGCATTCACATTTATAACTGAAAAAAAGTTCAGAATCATCCAAATCTTAGTAATATAATGTAAAATGTTTTAAAAACTGGAACTGAAAAACGTACGATGTGTAACTTAAAATGATGGTTCTGTAGTTGTCATTTGTTGTTTTGACCTGACCAGGACCCATTCTGCCTTTCATCTGATTACATGTCTTTGACTTTCATTGGGGAAACTCTACCTCCTCTCATTCTCAATCCAGGTGGCTTGGATTATCCCAACCGAGCTGCGGGAGTGAGACTATGACTCAGGCTCAAGCCAGTCATGTGCATATTCCAATCCCCCTTGAGAGACAGGCATAGGACTAAAGCTGATACAACAAATGGTACTCATTCTGGGGCTTCTGCTAGAGTAACTGAATAGAAAGTGTTTCTTTCCCTGTGAAGCTGCTGAGAAACAAGATACAGACATGCAAGCATCTTGTTACCATGAAGGGAACGACTGCTGAGGAATACAGCCACTAGAGAGAAGTTTAGAGCTAAGAAAAAGATGCCTGTAACATCATTTGAGTTCCTGAAACCGTTCACTCTTTTTATCAAAGCCAGTTTGAGCATTCTTCTGACTGAAAGATACCTGATCTATACAGGCCAAGAGAAAGTTCCTTTGAATTGTGGAAAAGATGGATTATATCAGTCAAGAATTTACTTTGTTCAGCGGGTTAAAAGTTAATTAATGACTCAAGTTTCTTTGACCTAAATCACCTTGACCTTAACTTACTTGAAAAGAAAATTAATTATTACAGTACTGGACAAGAACTAACAGCTTACCAAATCCGTAATTACTGGTTGAATGTGGACTTTGTTACAGCGTGCTGTCTCCAGGGTACACGCTGCCGCCTCAGGGTTGACATCAGTGCACCTATAAACAGAACAGAAACCAACCACATCCTGTGTCTACGGACAAAAATTCAAGGAATGTTCTACTCCTTTTACGTAAAGTAGATCTATAAAAAAATTGGAATGCTTTAATAATGGTGAATAAAAAAAGGAACTCAGATTTGTTATATTGATGAAAAAGATTGTTATATTGATATAATGTCCAAGAGTAGAAGAATACACTTACATGCACACATATCTGAAGGAATTTATTAAATTATGCATCCAGTAGAAGAATACTATGTAGCTACCAAAAATGAAATTTAAAAGGAAAATGCTCATCATACAATATTAAATGAAAAACATAGGAAATGAAAAAAAAAAATAGAGGAAACACAGTTGGACCATGTGTGGTAAAATTTATAGGTGATTTAAAAAAAAAATTATTTATTTGGTTGCGCCTGGTCTTAGTTGAGGCAGGTGGGCTCCTTAGGTGTGGCATGCAAACTCCTAGTTGCGGCATGCATGTGGGATCTAGTTCCCTGACCAGGGATCGAACACAGGCTCCCTGCACTGGGAGCGTGGGGTCTTAAACACTGCACCACCAAGGTGATTTTTATTTTCTTCTTTATATTTTCTATATTCTCAAATCTTCTAAAGAGAAATTTTATTAACTTCCAATTTTTTCTGATAATCAACTTATTTATCTAAAAAAAGATCCATTTTTTTATTCCAGTAATTTAATAGAAAATTAAAATAATAAATAATATGAAAAAAACGGAGAAGATGCTGAGCTGGTGCAGGCCCAGGCCCGCCTAGTACAAAGTTAAGGAGGTAGGGAGGAAGGTGGGGAAGCAGGAGGGAGGCAAGCTGCCCTGCACAATGGTGAGGAGGCGGCTCAGAATGTGGTGGGTGTTATTAAGGGCTGGCTCGACACTTTGGTGTGTACAATGTACTCAAAAAAGACAAACGGAATTCTAAACCCTTCTAAACCAGCTGGTGAGGGAAGAGGGCAGGACAAGGATGGGGATGAGGGAACCAATGTAGGCCTTCTGAAGGCCTCTGAGGGGAGGGGCTGGAATGTACCGTGTGGTTAGCAATGAGGTGGGAATGGATGGAAAAGGGCCAAAGTGAACTGTACCATGCAATGAAGGGATGGAAGAAAGACCCACGACTTGGCCAGCAAAGCCGGGGCAAAGGTCTGGGAAGGGGAGGAAGAGAGAGAGGGACTGGGTCCCAGTAGCCGGTGCAGTGGTTAAGAATCCACCTGCCGATGCAGGGGACACGGGTTCGACCCCTGGTCCGGGAAGATCCCACATGCCGCGTAGCAACTAAGCCCGTACGCCACAACTACTGAGCCTGCTCTCTAGAGCCCGCAAGCCACAACTACTGAGCCTGCATGCCACAACTACTGAAGCCCGCACGCCTAGAGCCTGTGCTCTGCAACAAGAGAAGCCACTGCAATGAGAAGCCCACGCACTGCGATGAAGAGTAGCCCCCGCTCGCCGCAACTAGAGAAAGCCCAGGCGCAGCAATGAAGACCCAACGTAGCCAAAAATAAATAGATAAATTAAAAAAAAAAACATTCAAATTTAGAGATGACCTAAAATTATTATGCTTCTTGTATAATTATGCAGTATGATGGAATGGTTTTGAACACGCAATTATAACTTTTAGGGAAGCATAATTTGCATCTGAGTACTTACTACGCTTAAATAGACACTATCAGATACAGATTATTTACTTACAAAAATGATTTCATTCAAGCAGTTATATCCATAGTGAAACTCTTAGACCAAGATGTGGATGAATTTGTATACTTACATGTACAAAGCTTGAGGACCTATCATAGAGGCTAGGAATGCAGATACCACTCCAGACCCTGACCCTACTTCAAGGCATATTTCCACTCTAAAAAAACAAAATAAAACAAGTATTAGTAGTGGTATTAAAATACACATCTCGGAAAATAACTCATGCTACTTTTATGTCTATTTCTCCAGCATCATCCCTCACCTACAAATATATGGAAATTTAAAAGAAATTTATAAATAAGCTGATTTCCGACAACCACTTTGTGCTTGTTTAATACTGCATAGTTCAAAACTGTTTTGGGGTATGTAATTTATTTTAAGTCTGTAAAATAGTAATGTAACAGGTAGCTTTCAATTAATTTCCATAAAACATTACATAAACCATGGAATGTTAATTTAGGGTTGGAAATATTAATATGGAAGACATCAGCCCTTCCCACAAGGAGCTTCTAGTTTGGTATTTCCTAAAATGACAGGATATTATTACAATATTTATTATGAAAAACATTTTCTCTGTCACTTTGAAGTAATTCTTAAGTCCATCAGCATATCCCAGGGAAAGAAAAGTTCCCCCATTCTACTGATAATAGATTTAGAGCAGCAAAGAAATTCCATATTCGTACAGCTCTACACTGAATGGGGAAAATATCTGAGTATCGGATCTTAGAATATTAATAATACTCTTAAGAATGCTATTGAATATAATAAATTCTTGATTCTACTGTATTTGTCCTTCCCTATAATCATATATATATACATCAAAGGCACGAATTATCCCCATTACAGAAATAGGTTTGATGGGATTTAGGGGCCTCTCTAGCACCTAACTTTCCAAACAACTATTCAAAAACAACAAACTCCAGGGGTTTCTCACTTTTGGAACCATTCTACACATCTGACAAGCCTTTATTGTGCTGTAGAAAGTCTGTTGAATCTTACCAGGCGGCTTCTACTTGAAAATAACTATTGTGGCCTCATAAATAATTAAAACTCCAAGACCAGAGATACCCAAGACTTTAAAACAAAATCAGTTCCTTTTACAGCACACTTTGCAAGGCACTTTGTGCTTGTAAATCTTTCTGTGATATCTTGATAATAAAAGACAAGTTATAAAACAGTACTGTTCCATTCTATATTCCAGTAAATCCAAAAGTTCCATCGTTCACAATGAAAAACTAGTTTAATAATAGTTGGGGCATTTTACACATGGAAAAATCTTACCAAGAGGGATAAATAAACACAATATGGATCTTTGAAGCCTGACAACTCTTTGTTTCATCCTGAGAAAACCCATTTCAACTCTTGATCTTTACATAAATCTAATTATCCAAATTTCCTTCATTTAAAAAATGACAATGTAAGTATTCACTCTTTTTATATTATTAATTTAAAACTTATATGAGCACTTCAACAAATCAATTTTAATACTTATTAGGAGCTAGGGTATATTCTATAGGCAGCTAGCTGCATGTAAATTTAAATTTTTTACAGTTAAATGAAAAATTCAGTACTAGTCACATCTCAAGTGCTCAGTAGTCACATGGGGCTAATGGCTGTTGCTAGATAGCTGAGTATGCTATTCAGTGGGTTTAAATACACTCCCCTACTCCAATATTTTACAACCTCATTTCCTTTTTGTGCCCTTCCATTGCTAGAGGATGCTTTTATGTACTGAGTAAATTAATGCCATGCGACACTGATATTTACTAAAAGTTGTAATATTAAGACGCAGCGTTTTCAGAATGTTTTGCTTTTGAACGTGTTATAATATCGCTACTCTCAGGGGCTTAGGGTCTTCAGTTAACAGCTGATAGGAAAAGATACGTCCCGGCGTGGTGAGGAAGCATGGAGCCCCTGAAACCAAAACACCACCTTGGCAACTGCGGACAGATCCCCGCTACACTGACTACGTGTATCCACGGAAAAATCCTCAGTTACGGTGTTCTGGTGTCAACTGTCGCCAAGTGGACCGACACCGCCTCCTCTCGGAGACAGTGGCGACAGTCCTTGCCTTGATCGTCCGTGCCGCCTCTCCAGGACTCCCGAGCCCTCTCCCGCGGGGACCCTCGCCCTCCTCGCACCCCGTGAGTTCGGCTGCCGCCGCCTCGAGCGCGTCCAGCAGCAGGAATGTGTCCTCCGCGGGCTCGTACACGTCCCTGAAGGCGCCACGGCCCACATGCCTGTGCAATGGCGTGGGGAGGCGAGGCGCCGCCATCTTTCGCCCCTCCGGCCCACGCTTATGCGCAATGCGCATGCGTGCGTGCAAGGGCGCAGGCCCAGCAGTGGGGGCGGAGCACCGGGGGGCGGAGAGCCGCCTCGCTTACAGGTAGTCAGCAGATGCGCTTGGGATTTCTAATTAGTCGGTTATATAATCTGCAGCTACTAACATTTGCTTTCTTCTTTAGAGTATTAAATTTTCTTTTATTTTATGGACTAGCACCGGATAGAGGCAGCCTGTATTGTTTTTGATTAAGGGGAATGTTTTCTCTCTCTATTCTACACTTAGAAGTTTTCTTCTATTCCTAGTTGGCAAAGATTTGAAAAAATACATAATGTAATGGTTACTAAATTTAATCTTTTTTTTTTCTTTTACATCCATTGAACTTTCAGCGTTGAGCCTTAAGATTAAGATTTTTTTTCCTTATTTCATTTTTTAGTAGTGCAATATAGTACAAAAATTGCCTTCCTTATGTTGAATCATGAATGCTCTCTTTTTACAAACCTCACTCAAGCAAAACGATGCATTTTTCTTTTATTTAATACACTGTTGAATTTGAAATGCTAAGGATCTAGCTCTCTTTTGTATCAGGGTTATGCTTCCTTAGGACATCGTTTCTGGAGCATTTGGTAGAACTACCCATAAAACTGATTGGGCTTGGTGCTTTTAGTGGGTGGTTCTCTGGTGTTTGGGGGAATCTTCTATAGGTTATTAGACTATTCAGGTATTTGCATTCTCTTTGAGTCAGTTTTTGAAATTTCTTTCTCACTAAAACATTTAAATTTGAGAAATAAAAATACAAAGTACTTGGATAACATTTTTAAAAACCTTGAATATCCACCACCCAGAACTGACAATTGGTAGTATTTTCTCATGTTTCCTTAAAATAGTTTTAAAATATAAGAACTAAAATATTACAAGTGAAGTGGATGTTCTTTCTGTACTCACCTTCAGTTCCATTTTGTAATCCTCAATCCAAAATAACTTCTTTCATGGATTTAGGATCCGTCTAACCCATGTTTTCATGCTTTTATTCATACATTCATAGACAACATCTGGCTTATGTATTTTCATATTTGTGTAACTGGTGATAGGTTGGACATATTGTTCTTCAAATTTCCTTTTCACTCAACATTATCTGAGATTTGTGTCTTGGTATATAAAGTTAATTTACTCCTCTTAATTGCCACATAGTTTTTTTGAAATTATAAAACAATTGCTAGCTGGCATGGATAAATATCAATTGGTAAACATTTAGTTTTTTCCAGGTTTTCACTGTTATGAACGACACTGTAATCAACTTTCTTAAACATGGCTTTTCCCTGGTCTTTTACAGACATTTCCTGGCATTCAACCCAGAGTGGATCAGCAGGGTTGTAATGTGTACACATTTTAAAATTTACTTGACATTTTCAATTTTCCAAATTTCTCCCCAAGCTAATTATACTTATTTATATTTCTGCCACTTCTTTGTGGCAGATTTTAATATTTAATATTGTTAGATTTATTTTTTGTTTATTTTAAATTAAATTGTTCTAATTGCTAACTGAGGTTAGGCATGTGTTCATATTTTCATCATTTGAGTTTCTTCCTTTGTGAATTGTTCAGTTTTGCATATTTTTCCTCTTTGGTTTTGTTTTTATTTTTACCAAGGTTGATAACATACATAGACCAAATAATTCTACATGATTTATTATGAAAAAACCATCCACTCTAACACCCCAGCACCCAACTTCTCATGTCTCATTTCCCAGGGGTGGCCATTTTCAACTTTTAGCTGTTTCTTTGCCATTTATTCCCATCTTTCTATATACCAAGCTTATAATGATATTATTTGATTTCTCAACTTTAGCATTATCTGTTGAGTTCCCATAGTAGGAGGTAAAGTTCTCATGATAGAAGGCAAGAATTTAATTCTTCTGCCTCAAATAAACAAATGTAATTGCCACCCCCTCTCTCCCCATGTTCTCAATATGATTATACCATGATTTTTTTACATTATTTTTTTATATAAATGCTACTCAAAACAGATGTGTAATATACTAGTTACATTTGCTTTCTTGTACAACTTTTTGCTTTTCCTTAAAGTTAATAATTATCCAGTATATTAGTTTCCTAGGCCTGTCATAACAAATTACTACAAACTAAGGGGTTTAAAAGAACAGAAGTTTATTCTCCCGTAGTTCTGGAAGTGAGAAACTGAAAATCAAGGTGTTGGATAGGCCATGCTCTCCATGAAGCCTCTAGGTAAGAATCCTTCCTTGCCTCTCCTAACTTCTGGGGGTTACCAGCAATCCTTGACCTTCCTTGGCTGTGGCAGTGTAACGCCCATCTCTGCCTTAGTCTTCACATGGCCTTCTTTCCTGTATGTCTTTGTATCTCCAAATCTTTCCTTATTAGGATACCAGTCATTAGATTTAGGGCCCTACCTATTCTAGTATGACCTCATTTTAACTTGATTATATTTGGAAAGATTCTATTTGCAAATAAGGGCATATACACAGAGGTGAGGGTGGGTGGATGGTTTAGGACCTCAACATGTCTTTTTGGGGATTATGATTCAACCCACAACACCTAGTGATAAGTACTTTTTCACTTGCATAGTTTTCTACATATCAAAGTTCAGCCTCAAAGTCTCTTCTAATTGTTTATCCTCTGCCTGCCCACCACCCCGCCCCACATATATTTAAAGACATTGAGAATACTGATTACTTCTATCTAATCTATTTAGGCACCAATATATGGCTCTGGGGTTCATTCCTTAGTTTTGCCTCTTCAGCTTCATTCTCAGGCTAATCCTCCTTTTGGTACCAAGATGGTTGCATCTTTACAGCTTCATGCCACCAAATTCAGTGGAAGAGTCTTTTTTTCCAGTTGCTTACACAGACAAGTCCTTATCATTCGCTCTTTCTTATTGGCTCCGAATAGGTCATGTGCTAATGATTGACTTGATCCTGTGACCAGGTAGATGACATGATCTCTCCCTGCCTCTCTTGGGACCCGGAGGGGGTGGGCCCACCACACCCAGAGAGCCAAAATGATCCACCAAAGCAAAATTGTGGTACTGATATAGATGCTGGGCAAAAAACATGAGCTGTCTACTACATGAAAGTTTTTCATATGTTTGGTAATTATTTGCCTTCAGTTTGTTATTGCATTTTGATTTTGTTTTTCAGTATTTTTTGCTATGCAGATATTTTAAAATATTTATTAAATCTACTTTTAAAGTTTCTGATTCTTGCATTGTGCTTAGTAATGTCTTTCCCACTCTCAGCTCTTTATTTTCTGGTTTTAAAGTATAGACTTCACTATATTAATTGGATCTACTTTACTAGTTAGGTCATTAGATGTTCTAGAATCTTATTTTATATCTACTTGATTTTCTATGGCCTGAATGAAGTGATTTAATTGTTTATAATCGACGCAATCAAAAGTCTTTCATTATTAGCATGCTTCTGTCTACTTATATATTTTTTGGTAGTTTTTGAATTTTCATGATATACCAGTTGGGTCATTGATATTTATGATCAATACATCTTATTTGAGGATTATGTTTACTATAAAATGTCTTTGTCTTGCTTACTGCTTTTTGTTGTGAATTCAACCTTGCTTAAGATTAAGAACACAACACCGCTTTCTTTTTGTTTCCATTTTCTTACTATGCCTTTGTCCTTTTTTCACTGTAATTTTTTCACCCTTAAACTTTGAAACACACACATGCGCACAAAGACATTATGATCTCGCGGTGTTCCCACTGATCAGCATCATATCCTCTCTTAATAAAGATAAAAATTTTAGCATGCTTTCACTTGTTTCTCCTAATGTCTCCCAACCCCATTTCCCATGTTGAGATCACCTGAGAATTTAGATGATACTTTTGATTTTTTTTAAAAACAGCTGACAGTGATTTTAATTTAATGACTCTACTGGCTCTCTGATCCACATATTTATGGTATCCCATGTTTTTTCCTAGGACTCATATTTAGCTGGAATACATCCTTTATTAATTATTACTGATGGTAATACCCCAAATATCTTTATTTTACTCTTCAACCTAAGAAGTAGTTTGTGTGTATAAAGAATTCTAGGTTGAGAATCATTTTCCCTTAGAATTTTGAAAATATTTCTCCAGTGTCTTCCCAACATCCAGTGCTGCTGATGAGATGTTGTGCCAATCTGAGTCTTATTCCTTTATAGAAAATTTAATTTTGGCCCTGGAAATGTATATTTTTGGTTTTCTGAAAGACTCAAGGTAGGAGATGCATATCCATAAGTAGATCTATATGTGTGATGGTTAATTTTATGTGTCAGCTTGGTTGAGCCATGGTGCCCAGAAACTTGGTGAAACTTTATTCTGGATGTTTCTGTGAGGGTGTTTTCAGATGAGATTAATATTTAAATCAGTTCACTTGTATTAAAGCAGATTGCTCTCCCCAGTGTGGGTGGGCTGACACCCAATCAGTTGAAGGTCTGAATAGAGTAAAAGACTGACCTCCCCAGAGCAAGAGGGAATTCTGCACCAGATAACCTTTGAACCTGCACTACCACATCAGTTCTTCTGGGGTCTCCAGCTTGCTGGACCACCTTGCATATCTTGGGACTTGTCAGCCTCTGTAATTGTGCAAGACAATGCCTTGAAATAGAACTCTTCCTATATATACACATCCTGGTTCTGTTTCTCTGGAGAACACCGACTAATACTATATGTGTATATATACTTTTCATTTTGTTAAATACTTGGTGGACTCTTTCAATGTGATCAGTCTTTCTTCCATCAGTTCTGGGAAGTGTATTTCTATGTTTTCTTTGATTTTCCCTCTCCTTCATTCTCTGTTCTTGTCTCCTGGAAATCCAGTCATATAGATGAAGATACACCTAGATGTCTTCAGGTCTTTTTATTTTTATTCTTTCAATCTGTCTTAGATTGGGCTACCTGAAATGGACTCTGAGGTGTGTGTACAGGAAGTTTATTGCCAAAGTTCTCTAAGAAACAATATCTGTTAGGGGGAGAGAGGCAAGGTAGGGAAAAGGGAGAAGTTGAGCCATGATGCAGTTGCAACCAAGGCCTCAGCTGACCTTACATGGAGCTCTGGAGCTGGGATGACCCTTCAGATTGTCCCAAATTCAAGCAAGGGGACTTGTGTGCCTTTGGGGAAAGGACATATAACCTTGGGCAGGCAATTCTCTTTCCTAAGGGCAATTCCTGGAGAGAGACTTGGCTGTGAGCTGTCAGCAGCCAAAGGTGGTGGAGTGCCTTGGTCCCTAAGGGGGAATCTGGGTGACATACTACAGCACTCCCTACACCATCTCTGCCATTTTGAGGGAAATTTTGGCTTCCAGCTAACGTGTCCTCTCTTTAGTTGAACATATTCTGCTTTTTGCCTTCTCTAGTGAGATTTTTATTTGGTAAGCCTTTTTCTTCCTAGTATAGGGTTTTAAAAAATAATAATCTTTTGTTTCATGGAGGCAATATCTATTCTCATCCCTTTGAGATTTATTTACTTTTTTTTTGAAGTTTCCATTTGTTTGCTGTATAAATTCGAATTTGGTGAAGTTTCCTTTTTTCATTATGTTGTATGTTTCTCTTTCATGGTGTTTGTTTACCTCAGGTGTTTAATTTTCGGTTGCATGCTCATCTTTGTAGCTGAGGTTCTGTTAGCCTACGTATGAAAGCAGTATGCATACCACAGTTAGCCTCCAGGGATTTTGAGAAGATGAGGAGTTGTGCTGCCAGGCAGAGCATACCAGTAACTTCTCTTAAGGAAGTGGAGCTCCCTGTTTCTCTTAAGCATGGCCTCTGGCCCAACACTCATATCCAGTACTCCAGTCTGTGTCTGTTATCTACTCAACAGAGGGAGTTAGAGGGGAGTTAGAAATCGCCTGCCTACTGCTCTGATATTGATGGAATCAGCCACCCTGGTGGTTGCTCCAGGATTCCCTCCAACTCCTTGTGTCCACAACCTGTACACTTGGCGTTCTCTGGTCACTCCTGACTTTCCTCTGGCAGTCACGTCCTTCCTGCTCCCTTTTTAGGATGAGTGGGACACTGTATCACCTCACTCCCTGTATCCTTTCCATCTTCCTTATAGTAAGTCTTCCTGGATTACTGAGGCTGCAACCCTCAAAAACTACATTTTTTAGATTCCCCTGAAGCTCCAGTTTTAGATGTGATTTAAATCCCACCAATCATTTACAACCACGTAAGTTCTGGAAGGAAGAGTGGAACACTCTGATGTAGAGGCTGACTTCTTGCCTGTGTTATTTCTGCTGGCAAGCTGAGTTGTAGAGGAGTTTGATTTTTTTGCAACAACTGTGACAGGATTCTCAGTGTTAGGCCTCTAGCTTCATGGGTATTGAGAGGCAGAGCACAGTTCCTTCATTTTGCAGCTGTGGATGGGGGTGTATGTGATTTGAGTCTGCAGTTAGCAGCTGCAGCAGCTGATTCCTGATTCCATGGTTTCCTGACTGTGGCAGGGCCAGTAGCTCAGTTCTGTAATGTGCCTTTAGGAGGTGTTCCTGGAAGTTCAGTTCAGAGCTGATCTTCTTTAAACCTTTCAATGATTATAATACCCATTGGATATCGTATTTTAAAAATTCCTTTTAGCTTGAACTAATTAGAGTAGATCCTATGGTATGCAACAAAACCCTCACTGATACATGGGGATTCCCTGCATTTTCTGGTATGTTGTGATAATACCTTCTTATTTCAGAGATGTTTTACATTTGTTATTTTAAGGATATTTGGTTCCATCATTACTGGTGGTATTGGTGGTATGGTAGTAAAATCAAATGCTTAGTCAGGCATTTTGATTTCATCTTCCTAGTGAGAATTCTTTTTTCTCAGCGGCAATGGAGTCTAATACCATATTGCAACAAGGTATATTTCTACTCTTAAAAAGGCTTTGGTATAAGCCTCTTACATAAGAGAGAATATCTTCTCTTTTTTTCTGGCAAGATATATTTAGCTGGTTCTTGTCTCATCTTAGCCTGGCTTGCATTTTAATAGAAACCACAAGTTGCAGCTGGCTCTCTTCATGACATCCAAGAGTGGAACCAACCTTGATTAGTTTCCAAGTCTCCTCTTGGTGTAAGGGGGTTATGTAGATTATTTAAGTTAATTCCACTATAGTTTAGTAGTTAGTGAAATAACACATGAGTCAAAGATAGATCATTTTTAGTGCATCTTCAAGAATGACTCTAAATCTTTCCAACAAAAGAATTCTTTTCAAAAATTTTTGTTTGTTTGTTTTCATAAAGCATCAACCTTTCAGGGTTGTTCACTACACTTAAAACACTATGACACAGACTGGGAGAAAATATTTGCAAAAGACACGTAAAGTACTGTTATCCAAGATATACAAAGAACACTCAAAACTCAAGGATAAGAAAACAAACAACCTAATTAAAAGCTGAGCAAAAGATCTGAACAGACACCTCACCAAAGAAGACATACAGATTGTAAGTAAGTATAGTTAGGAAATCTCAAATTAAAACAATGAGATATGAGTATACACCTATTAGAATCGCCAAAATCCAAAACACTGATAACACCAAATGCTGGTAAAGATGTGGAGCAATAAGAACTCTCATATGTTGCTGGTGGGAATGCAAAATGGTACAGCTACTTTGGAAGACAGTTTTGTGGTTTCTTACAAAACTAAACATACTCTTACCATATGATCCAGCAATCCTTGATATTTATCCAAAGGAATGGAGAACTTAAATCCAAACAAAAGCAGCTTTATTCATAATTGCCCACATTTGGAAGCAACCAAGATGTCCTTCAGTAGGTGAGTGGATATATAAACTGTGATACGTCACAGACAATGAAATATTATTCAGCTCTCGAAAGAAATGAACTATCAAGCCATGAAAAGACATGGAGGAAAGTTAAATGTATATTTTGAAGGGAAAGAAGCCAAACTGAAAAGGTGATATATGGTATGATTCTAACTATATGACATTCTGGAAAAGGACAAACTATAGAAACAGTAAAAATATCAGTGGTTGCCAGGGTTTAGTGGGGAAGGAGGGTGAACAGACAGAGGCTAGAGGATTTTTAGGGCAGTGAAACTATTCTGTAAGATACAAAATGGTGGATACATGGCATTATACATTCATCAAAGCCCATAGCATGTGCAACACTAAGACTGAAGCCTAATTGTAAACTATGGACTTTGGGTGATAATAATGTGTCAGTGAAGGTTCATCGATTGTAGCAAATATCTCGCTTTGGTGGGGGATGTTGATTGTGGGCAGGCAGTATGTGTGTAGGGGAAGAGGGTGTATTTAAACTCTGTACTTTCCATTCAGTTTTGCTGTGAATCTAAAATAGCTGTAAAAAACAAACTATGACACACTAAAATATATATATTTGTTATTGGTTAGATTTAGAAGTATAATTTTAAATATTTTAATGAAAATTACAGTTAAATGTGGAGTCAAAGATAAGCATGTTTTAGTTAATGAAATGCCTTCTATTATTATTACTATTATCATAATTATTATTGACTTAAAAATCCTCAGTAGACCTTATAAATTTAGTGATCAATGATGTTCATATTGAAAAATACATATATATATACTTGACAGAATTGGTTTTTGTTCTTCTGACCTTGCTGTTGTTAATATTCTCATGGTATAAAAATCTCAGTTAAAAATGTTAAAAAGAATCTCTCCAATACTACACAGCCAGCACAGTAAGCGGTATGGTTACCTGCCAATACAGCTCTTTTTGCATCAGCCAGTTGAACTGTTAAGATGGTTACTCATCCACTGGATAATTTCACAACCCTCTTCTTAAACTTGGTTGCTTTGGACACATTCTACCCTGGAAACAAAATCTAGGCTCCATAATACATTCAGAAATAGTACACTCATGTCTCTTTTCCAGCTGGTACTGGTAGGGTTGACACATTTACTTCTGCACCATAGGAACGGCTGCTAGAAAAGCTCAAGTGTGCATTCAATTCCATTACTTTGGCACAATGCAAAGTCACGTAGAAAAGGGAGACTCTCTCAGCCTCTCTATATTGGAAAATTAATTCTTTTAAGTGCTTTAAAAAATCTCTACATGTGCTCAGATCTTATGAACTTAGGATCAGCAATGACCTCATCACCTTCAGCTGGTCTAAAAGTTATCTTTGGCTGCTGTGTACTTTATGAAATCTTGTTAATTATGACTGTTTTTCCTAGTTATAAGTCCTTCTGGGTAAATTTTTATAAAACATTCATTTTTATCACTTACATAACCACATAAAATATTTTCATTGGTGTCAAAATGTCATGTTATTGCCAAACAGATTCCATTTCAATTTCTAGAAATTATTGGAAAGTTAATATTCACATTTTAATGGCACCCTTGCTGTAGTCTTAAGTCATGTTTTCCTGAAATTCCCAACAGAAGTCATCATTACATTGTGTTTATACAGGATAAAGCACAGAAATAGACAACATTTCCAGTTAATCTCTGTGGTTAATGATTACCCTTTCCTTTTTTTTAAAAAAAGACAAATCATGAATAAAATTCAGGGTCTTTTTGAAACTAAGTTTTCATGAAAATGATCATCGTTCATACTCATCATTCACTTCTCTTTTCTGCACAGTGATATTTTAGTTTAGGAATCATAAACTGAATCTTTCCCCTGGCTTATGAAACTTTACCCTATCCATTTCTATTTAAAGTGAGGTTAGGTAAGAAAGTCATATTCCTACCTAGGCTTTTGGTTTCTCTGTAGAGATGTCAATTCAAGAAAACTCAATCTCGACATTGTTACCGAGTCCCAAGCTCGTACAGCTCGCTGCATGACAAGCCAATAAATCTAGAGAAGAGTTCAGGAATAGCAGCTTTATTCAGAAAGCCATCAGTCTGAGAAGATGGTGGACTAGTGTCCCAAAGAACCATCTTACTTGAGTTAGAATTCAGGCTTCTTTTATACTAAAAGGGAGGGGGTGTGACTGATTGTTGCAAACTTCTTGGTGCTGTAATTCTTTGTTCTTGCGGTTGTCCACGGTAGGTCTGGTCACAATGTTCCTATAAACCTCCAGCAAGACAAATTATTCTTTGTTCTGCAACTTTTTTTCTCTATATGAATGGAAAAGTGTTATACATTGCCCCCTACATATGAACCTTCAAGTTGTGAACTTTCAAAGATGCGAACCTGCGTTCCCATGTCCAATCATGTAAATTAGTTCACATGTCTGGAGTACATTGTCACGTGCGTGCATCCTCTACAAGTGGTTGTGCTTTTGTGTACTTTACAGTACTGTGTGGAGTACAGTAGTACAGTATCTTTATTTCAAGCCCAGGATGTGAGTGAAATTGCAGCTTGCCTTCCATCCCCTATTGCTGACAATCCTTCAGCTCTACCATCTCCCACCTCCTCTCCCCGCTCCAGTCAGTAAGTCTTCTTGCCTGTTCACTCGATGCCAGCCCCTGTATGCCAGCTGTTGTACTGTACTACTGTACTTTTCAAGGTACTGTACTGTAAGATTAAAAATGTTTTCTTTATTTTTTGTGTTTGTTTTTTATGTATTATTTGTGTGAAAAGTGTTATAAACCTATTACAGTACAGTACTATATAGCCGATTGTGTGAGTTGGGTACCTAGGCTAACTTTGTTGGACTTACAAACAAATTGGTCTTACGAATGTGCTATGAGAATGGAACTCGTTCATATGTAGGGGACTTACTGTACCTTTAAAGGTTAGAGCCTTGAGAATGAGCTATCCTGTATATTTCAGGCTATAGGCAACTTTCTTTTACAAAAGGTGCAGAGCCAGCATGACTAAGCACAGGCAACAGAGCACAAAGATTAGAGCTAAAGGAATACATCCAATATGGAGTCAGGTTTGTTCTTCTCTGTTACAACCTCATTTCAAGAATGTAATTGTTTAACTGCAAAGCTACACTTTTGGGTAGAAAACACCCTTTGGAGGTTGCACATTGAAGCCATGTTTAGAGATCTGGAGAAATGAGCTTTTAGCAGTAATCACATTTACTTTGTCCCCAGTCTGGAAGAAGTCCCCACGAGAGCTGGAGGATGACTGAAGAGCTGACTTTGATTGTGGTTGCCAGAACATGTACCGTCACTCTGAGACTTTTCTTTGCCTGGATCTTGCACATCCCCTCCTATGGACCAAATTGTGGTGCCCCCTCCCCACAATTCTTATGTAGAAGCCATAATCCCCAATGTGATGGTATTTGGAGGTGGGGCCTTTGGGTGATAATTGGGCTTAGATGAGGTCATGAGAGGGCAGGCCTTTATGATGGGATTAATGTCCTTGTAAGGAGAGACATCAGAGAGTTTGCTGTCTCTCTTTCTCCCTGCCATGTGAGTACCTCGTGAGACGGCAGCCATCACAAGCCAGGAGAAAGGCTCTCACCAGAACTCAACCATGCTGGCACCCTGATCTCAGACATCCAGCCTCCAAAACTCCGAGAAATACGTTGTTTAAGGTCTCTTAGTCAGTGATATTTTGTTATGGTAGCCCTAGCTTACTAATATGTCCCCCAAGGACAAGATACTTGGAGCCAGAGCACACACAAAGGGTCTGGTGGGGAATTCAGGTGGTGTTCCAGGCAGTTCAGGAACACATGTTTTACACTTTCAATTACTGCCTCTTTCAGTGTATAAATAGAACCTCAGAAGATGGTTAAGCTGAAGAGAGAGCCTTAAGAGGACAGCATTCCAGCAGGATCAATTAACAGTTTGTAAGTAAAATTATCATTTTTGCCTATACTGATTGCTAATGAAATTCTTAAAGTAGTTGTTATTCTTAAGAAAGTTGAATTGATAGTTTAAGTTATGGAATGTTCTGAGCTGGGCCCTATGCCTTCCTCATATTATTCTCATTAAATATTTGTTGTTTTGAGTAAAAATGTTTTCTACTTCATGGCATAAATTTAGCAAAGAATAGGAGGCCTATTCAGGAACTTTATTACATTCTTGTGAGAGAGTATACCTTTATGGCTCACTTATACTAGAAGTGGCACTAATTACTTGGGAATGTGAGTGAAAATTTGCCCTGGCAAATTTGGAAAAGCAGCTTAAAATAGCTCATATAGGGACTTCCCTGGTGGTGCTGTGGTTAAGAATCTGCCTGCCAATGCAGGGGACACGGGTTCGAGCCCTGGTCTGGGAAGATCCCACATGACGCAGAGCAACTAAGCCCATGCGCCAAAACTACAGAGCCTGCTCTCTAGAGCTCGCGAGCCACAACTACTGTGCCTGCATGCCACAACTATTGAAGCCCACGCGCCTAGAGCCCATGCTCCTCAACAAGGGACACCACCGCGGTGAGAAGCCTGCGCACCGCAATGAAGAGTAGCCCCCGCTCACTGCAACTGGAGAAAGCCTGCGCGCAGCAACGAAGACCCAATGCAGCCAAAAAAAAGAAAAAAAAATAGCTCATATACACATGGAGTTTTTCTCTCCAGTCTTGACTCAGGCACTTATTATCTTGACTTTCTGTAAGTCATCAGAGCATAAATGTAAATTACTTCTGTTTTCCCCCAGTTTTACTGAGATGTAATTGCCATATAACATTGTATAATTTTAAGATGTACAACATAATGATCTGATATATGTGTATATTGGGAAATGATCACCACAATAAATGTAGTTAACATTCATCACCTCACATAGTCACACATTTTTTTCTTGTGATGAGAACTTTTAAAATCTACTCTTTTGGCAACTTCCAAATATACACTACAGCATTGTTATCTATAGTCATCATGTTGTACATTACATCCCAGAACTTAAATGCCTGGCATTTGTTTTTAATAAGTAGGATTTGGCAGTTTTTAGAAGTAATTTAAGGTGGAAGTTTGCACCTTTTGACCTTTTGTACCTTTTAAATTGGGTGAAGGTGATCAAAAAGTACAAGCTTCCAGCTTAAATTACTTCTAGAAACTGCCAAATCCTACTAATCAAAACCAAATGCCGAGCACATGTCTAATATTTATTGTACTACATATTTATGCTTTTGAAATATTGCTTGAAACAGCTATCTAAGACATAGCTAGTTTTTGTCACATGTAGATCTATGTCATAACTAAATGTGTTGTGACAGAATTTTCCCTGTAGGCCAGAGTTGCATATATTCAATCGTGGTGGACAGAATAATGGTCCCCCAAAGATGTCCACATCCTAATCCCCAGAATCTGTGACAATTTTAACTTACCTGGCGAAAGGGAACTTTACATATGTGATTAAATGAATGATCTTGCGATAGGGAGATTATCCAAGTGGGCTCAATGTAATCATAAGGCTCCTTCTAAGAGGGAGGGAGCAGAGTCAGAGTAAGAGTAGGAAATGTGGTGATGGATGTAGCAGTCAGATTGAGAGAGAGAGATTTGAAGATGCTGGTTTTGAAGATGGAAGAAGAGAACAAACCAAGGAACATACGTGGCCTCTAGAAGCTGGGAATGGCCAGGAGATGGATTCTCCCCCAGAGCCTCCAGAAGGAAGGCTGCCAACCCATTTTAGACTTCTGATCTCCTGAATTATAAGATAATAGATTTGTGTTGTTTTAAGCCACTAAGTTTGTGGTAATTTGTTATAGCCGCAATAGGGAAATAATACATCAATTACCACTGATTTAATTTTCTTAACGTGGTACAACTAATATCAATTAAAAACAGTTTAAACTTTAGACCCTATTTCGAACCTCTAAAGACACAAGCATGGTGGATGTAAAAGACAGGCTAAGTTAAAGTTCTAACATGTACTGGCCCCCAGTCGAAAGCTGGGGGAGATGGTAGTGGGTATAGTGTGCAGTCCTTTAATATCCAGCACGCTTAGACCTGCACCGTCTACCCACCTGGGGCTACTGAGCCCTGAAAATTCAGCCAGTGTGAAATGAAACGTGCTGCAAGTGTAAAATACACCATGAATTGTAAAAAGACTGTAAAATATTTCATTAATAATTTAAAAATATTGATCAGATGTTGAAACATTACTGTTTTGAACATATTAGGTAAAATATAGTATTAAATTTCAATTTCTTTTTACTTTTTGATTGGGAAATGAAAACATTTTCATTACATATATATGGGTGAGTCATATGTTTTTATTGGATAGTGCTGCTCTAAACAGGTAGTGCTATTAATGATGTAATTAACAAGATATAGATTATTTACATGCCGATTAATGTATTATTGAGTAATGAATATGCAAATGCAGTCGAGAGTTAATAGGTTTATTTATATACATTTAATACGTTTTACAATTAATATCTCCATTTTTTATAGTCACATTCTCCTAGAGTCTGATCTCCATAATCAGATTCGACATTTGGGATACATATGCCTTTTTACCTGCAGGCAGTAACGATAGTTTTGAATCACTTAGATTTTTTTGTCTTCTCCCAAAGACCCCATGGACATCGTATCTTTCTTTTTCTGAAGAAATAGAATTTCTTTTGAAATCCAGTCAATGTTTCATAAAGGCATCTAGCCAGTGTAATTTCCTGGACCAGATTAATGTTTGTAGGATCAAGGAATCTTAGGAAACTAAACAGAATCTGTAAGCAATTATATTTTGGGTGATGATTACCTTAGAGTTCAGTGAAGAAAAAACTATACATGTGTGTATTAAGAATATATATGTAATGTATATCAATGCATATATTATGTATATATACATACTTATGCATAAAGAATACATGTTATATGTACATGTATATGTGTTATGTATATATATCAGCACATATATATTATGTAATATACATATATTATGTGTATATATATATATACATTATATATATACACACATATTCCTAATACACATACATATATAGTTACATAAATGCAAAAGCAAAGTGATGAATATTTGATAAAAGGCAAAGACTTTGCCTTCTGGGCACTCCATGACATTTTGGGGGTGCCAAATATCACCTAGGACAAGATGTTCATGGTTTGACCCTCAACCTGAGCAAATCTATGTATTAAGGAAATTTATACAAACATTACAATTTCAGTAAGTGAGTAAATGTTATAAATGATTCTTAGTGGGTGGATTTCTCCTTAAATTACTTGGATCATCCTTCCTTACCTCCAGTTCTCCCCTGTATTTTGTAGGGGCTACCACACCCAGTATCTCCTGCTTGGCGTGAGTATTGACCATCTAAAGGGGTCTGTAATGAAATGGTAACCTTTGAAGAGGTTTCCCCACTTTCTGATAATATCCTTGTGTACACTTATCATTGTGGTATATGTTCAGGAAGTAGGGAAGGCTTTTCAAGGAATACTTGGATTGGATGGAAGTCAGCTACCAGAGGCTAACATCCAACTGAAATTCTATAGGCAAAAGGTCTTGTTTCTTTCCTAGTGAAAAGTGGAACGTATATTTCTTGGCTTGCCAAGAGTATAAAAACATCTCATTCATTAAAAGAACTTAGCTTTTATGTTTTAAATAAATAATTCTCCTGATTTCTTAGATAACACACCAATTAGATATAAATGCACTTATGAAGAACCTGGTGCAAGGGGTTATCCCAAATAGCACTTCAAGTCTAAGTGCCCTTGGTTAACGTTGTCAAGGCATGAGGCTGAGTGAGGACACGGCAAGTTTACCTGCCTTGGGGCATTTCTGAGACCAGCTGGCTCTCCTAGAGCCATAAAACTTTTTACTATTTTTTCTGCATATATTATGCCATGGAACTGTGTGACCTTCTGGGACTTCTGCTGCTTGTAAAAAGGCCCAACATTTTTGTTGGCTGAAGTGCAGGGTGAGAATTGCTCATCATCCTTGCAGAGCAACAGGAGACCTCTTTCGGGGCTCATTGGTTAACCTGCACTGGAGGGCAGTTAATGAGCCAATGAGGGAAATGTTAACATTAAATTAAAATATGTGAAGAAGGTTCCTATGAGCATCAGAAGAGCTAGATGCAGTAGGGGCATTGAGAGTCAGAATTCAGGGAAAGAACAAAGTGTTTTGTTCTTTTCTAAGGCATGCAGAGCTCATTATTCTTGATGGAAATGAAATTTACAGGGCTGAGTGCCTTGAATAAGTCAGAGGTTGGAAACCCTTTGACTCAACTTTATTGGCCAAAAAATTTCTCTAAAGAGAAGCTTGCTTGACCTACTGTGAGAATATTTATTACTTTCATAAATAATCAATACACATATTTCTACATATAGTTTCATCACATTTGGAAAAACTTCTTATTGGTATAGAAGGTATAGGTGAATTAAAACCAAATGCCCAAAATGCCCATATTCTCCCAGAGAATATGGAATTGGCCTTAGAAGAATGTGATCTTTGGGCTGATAGATAAAGCATGGTGCTAGATGTCTCTTTCTGGTATGTCCTACTGAATTCTTAAGATTCTCAACGGTTATCATTGAGCCAGTCCGATCAGCCCAAAGAATGACAAGGCAGTATAATGCAGCAAATAAATTAGGCCTTGAAATCAGCAAACCAGGTGCCAAATCCCTACTAATTTCCATCTTATTTAACATAGCAGAATTTAGTAGTGTACAGTATAACAAAATAGTTTACTATTCTACCCAATAGACTTTATTCTACTAAATAGAATTCTATTCTACTAAATAGAATTTAGTAGTATATAGTATACTAAGATAATTGTGCAGAGTTTTATTCAGCTCTTTTGGTTGTAAAGACTAGAGAGTCATCTATTCCAATAATTAAAAAAGTTTTAATGTAGCAGTATACATATATTGTTTAGAAAAATGGTCTCTCAGAAACCCAAGCACAGGGTTCACAGTAGAAAAATCTCTATAGATAATGGAACAGGAACTGGGAAATAATTTGGAACCTAACACAAGCCTGGGATCCTCAGAAGTAGGGGTCTGTTCATTTCGATCTGGGTGCCTAAGTGTTTTTTTTGGCTCCGGCTCCCTCTGCCCAGATGGAGCACGCATGGCTTTCATTTGCATTGTGAACGCATCTCCTTTCACAGGCTGTGGAACTGGTGTGGTAATCTGCTGGGGGCTGCAATTCTGGTGTGGGTAAGTGGGGGCTGGGACCACAGCTGGGACCAGTGACCCAGGATGCACAGGACAGTTATGTGGGCACTGCCATGGCCATCGTCTGCCAAGGCCCAGGAACTGCCTAGGGAGCACAGCCATGGGGAGGAGGCTGTGGACCTTCAGCAGGCCCCACCTGCCTGGCCAGAACCGGTACCCCAGCTCCTGATGTATTTTGTTGGGTGCCCAACTTTAATATGAAGACACCATGTGTCCATATGAAGACACTGTACATCCAGTACCTTCTCTATGGCTACCAAATGACCTACTTTTTCTGTATTTCACTACTCAGATTCCTAGAACAGGCATTCTGGTCTGGATAAGCATTTACTGGCCAGGCCACATTGTAGTCCAACGACAAGACTATGGATTGGCCAGCCATAGGACAGGTCTTTGCCCCAAACTTGGGTGGTAATTAAGGGACTATCCCTTTAGCAGGGAGAATGGGTGGATATCTTACTTTTGCTGGAGTTGTTGGTATAACTGGCACAATGACTATGTCTGATGGTTCCTGGGAGATTGTTATGGTTGGATTTGATCTACATGCCATCCTGTTTTCTGATTACATTTCTCCACCATCACTGGGGCACAGGTGGAAATAAGGCAAAGGCCTTTATTTGAGAACACATCTTCTGAATGTCCATTCAGTGAAACTCAGAGACCATCTCTAGGTAAGACTCAACTTTTTAAACTATTCACTTCACAAATGTAAAGCATAGAGGTTTTCCTACAGGGAAGTGACAGAGCAGAGCTAACCCTGGGTAAAAGGGTCAAGTGGGCAATAAAGTTTTGTTACCAGAAACTTTCTTTCTTCTCCAACCCAGAGCCATTTTATACCCCAGTACGTTAAAGGCAGCTGTAGTTTGGTAAGAAGAGGTTGTGACTTAGAATCAGAAGATACCCTTAAATCACACCTTTGACCCGTATCCTGTGCCTTGGGTAAATAAACGAGCTTCTCTGAGCCTTAAATTCCTCATTGTAAAGTGCAACTATCATACAAGGTTGTTTTCACTACCGTGTGAAAGAGATGGGCCTACGGTACATGATTGTTTAATAAATACTTAAATCAGAGGTGGAAGGGGCACCTAAGAGCTCTTATTTTATAGATGTGGGAGCTGGGGTCCAGAGATGTTATTTCACTTGTTTAAGTTCAACCAGCTACTTAATTGCAATCAAAACTAGAACCCAGGTCTCCTGATTTCCCAGGCCAATGTTTTTGCAAACTCCCTCTAAGTTTCTCCACAATTCTCAAAACTTGCTCTTTAGAAAGTCTGTGTAGGTGTGCAAAGTTATAGCTTCTAGTTTCTTTCGATGAACAAAACATATTTTTATAATTAGAGTAGAAATTCCCAAGGTTCTTTTTTTTTAATTTTTAAAATTTATTATTTATTTATTATTTTTATTTTTGGCTGTGTTGGGTCTTCGTTTCTGTGTGAGGGCTTTCTCCAGCTGCGGCGAGCGGGGGCCACTCCTCATCGCGGTGTGCGGGCCTCCCACTATCGTGGCCTCTCTTGTTGTGGAGCACAGGCTCCAGACGCTCAGGCTCAGTAGTTGTGGCTCACGGGCCCAGCTGCTCCGCGGCATGTGGGATCCTCCCTGACCAGGGCCCGAACCCGTGTCCCCTGCATTGGCAGGCAGACTCTCAACCACTGTGCCACCAGGGAAGCCCTCTTTTTTTTAAAAAAAGAAAATATCTGATTCTTATTTACTGTGAAGAATGAATTAAAATTAAATAAATTACTGTCCTAGGTGAACATGTGTTTAGTAACTCAAGTCTTAGAGAAGTGAAACTCCTTAACTAGGCGTTTCTGGGCCTCCCTGGCCTCTTACAGTCACTCTGGCCACATGATTTCCTCCTGTGGCTCTAAGGCTGAGAGCAAAGCCAAGCCTTCTAATTGGCAGTCAGATGCTTCAGACTGAACGACCACAAAACCCAAGGTGATTGGGGCTCACCTGCCCGAAGTGTGCTCTGTGCCATGCATTCCTTTGTCTTGTGAGCAAAATGTGGCATGGTACAGTGGAAACTTCGTGTAATCCTCTATATTTTCAATTACCAAGGAATTCTTTTAAGAAATGTTAAAGAACTAGATTCCAGAGTTTCTTAGCAGAATACAGTTGGTTTGTCTATACATAATTGTTATTTTCTTTGCCCAGGAGTGCAAGATTTTCGAAGCATGTCTTTTTTCTTCCACTTATTATAATTTCCTCACAAACACCTATTGTCTATTTTGTGCAAAGCACCATGGGAGATACAAAATGGTATTTGATACTCTCTTTCCTAAAGGAACCCATTTCCTTGTTGAGATGAGAGCAGAAGCTCCATGGGACCTTATCTGTCTTATTCACTGTTGGAGTTCAGTGCCTAGACCAGTATCTGGCACAGAATAGACACTCAGGAAATATTTGTGGAATGCATGAACGAATATACCTATATCAAATGTTAATAATAGCTAATGCTTATGTAGCTAATATTTACGCCCACTAGTTTTCCAAGTACAATTGCTGCTTCATTTGATCTTCACAACTCTATGAGGTAGGAACTATTAATACACCCATTTTGAAGATGGGGAAACTGAGGCTTAGAGAGATTAAGTAACTATCCCAAAGTTGCACACTGGTGATACTGAGATTTATACCAAAATCATCTGGCTCTGAAGTCTGTGTTCTTAACCACTATGCTCTGTTGCCCCTGCATGTTATGCTTCCTTAGGGCTAAAGACACTCCTTCCATGCATGATTTTTAGAACTAAAATCAAGGAGCGTTGTAGGGGTGAGGGATAAATCAGGAGCTTGGGATTAACATGCACACACTACAATATGTAAGATAGATAACCAGCAGGGACCTACTGTATAGCACAGGGAACTCTACTTAGTATTCTGTGGTAACCTACATGAGAAAAGAATCTGAAAAAGAATGACTATATGTATACGTATGACTGAATCACTTTGCTGTACATCTGAAACTAATACAACATTGTAAATCAACTATACTCCAAAAAAACAAAAAAAAATCAAAGGATATTTATAATGGAATCACATATGCGGCATTGACAACAAGAAAGCTGGAAAGTTTTGTAGAGTATGAAACAGATGTAGGACCAAAGCCTAAGGGGTAAGAAGGATTTAAACAGACGAGAAGTAGAGTTCATCTCTCTTTGACTTCTGGGAGAAGATGACCTTGGAAATTCTCTTTATAATATGGTTATGTCATAATCTTATACAATATTATAGTATTATTTAAAATTTTTTAACCAGTTTCATCATCTTAACTAGTTCGTGTCGGTGAGAATCCAGTCTTGTTCATCTTTCTATGCCCCCTTAGTGCTAGGTTGGGTCCCTTCCCATTGATTTGAAAGAAATTGAATTATCACTAGGTGGTAACTTGATGGGCTGGGGAAAGCTAACTACACCAAAATATCCTTGCTAAATTTGAATTCTGATAAGCTTGCCTCTTTCATGCTTTTCTCCAACTCTTCTTTTTAAGAAATCCTCAGGAAAAAAACACAAACACAACTACTCATATGAAATCATTTTTGACATCTTCAGAGATTTCTCTAGGTTCTGGCCCAAGTCTGACTGTTGTTCTCTTCTACCTACATTCTTCCTACACTTGAGGGATTTCAAAAAATGTGCTTAATGATTGGACCTTGTTTTAATTTTCTCTAACTTATTTATTTTCTCTTGAGGTTAAGAACATTTTGTAAATTTGCAAATACCAAAAGTATTTTGCACACATGTAATAAGTTTAAGAAAACAATCAGATCAGATTCAGAATATCTCCCCAAGGAAAGGAAGTGCACAAAATAGTCAAATGAGTAATTGAAAAACAAAGCAAGGGAACTAAAATATCTCCCCGAACTAGTTCCTAAGATATGCCTTTTTTCCATTATGAAACACTGACTAGTCTGCACTGGTTTAAAAAAAAAAAATATATATATATATATATATATATATATATTTATTTTTTTATTTTTTTGGCTGCATTGCGTCTTCGTTGCTCCTCGTGGTCTTTCTCTAGTTGCAGCGAGCGGGGGCTACTCTTCGTTTCAGTGTGCAGGCTTCTCACTGCGGTGGCTTCTCTTGTTGTGTAGCACGGGCTCTAGGCACGTGGGCTTCAGTAGTTGTGGCACGCAGGCTCAGTAGTTGTCGTGCACGGGATTAGTTGATCCGCGGCATGTGGGAATGTTCCCGGACCAGGGCTCGAACCCGTGTCCCCTGCATTGGCAGGTGGATTCTTAACCACTGCGCCACCAGGGAAGTCCCTGCAGTGTTTGTATTTTGAAGTGAAACTTTGATGGGAAAATTCATAACTGAATCCATTGTGTATTTAACACTACCATTAACATTCTTTTTCTTGCCAGATATTTTGCTATGAACTTAAGCATTTATCCTCGATATATTTTCCAGCTTCTTCAGGTGTTCATTTTTCTTGTTGCCAATAAATATTCCACTAAATTTTCAAGTCACAGTTCCTGAAAGGTAGGACAGGTTCACCATATCTTTGTAGAGACTAATAATAAAAGCATATTTTCTTTTGTTCATCCATAATGAATAACACAAGCTCCTGGTTTGAATTTTACTCCACTGAGTATGATCTCCTTGGTCTGAAGGTCTGATGTTGATAAACAAGTCAGTTTTGGAAATGCTTGGGATCTGAAGAAGAGTGGCAAGCTATGTATGGCCTAACTGACAGGTTGATAAAATGATTGAAATTGCTAAATTGACAGGACCAAAGTTGATAAATTGATAAGTAAACATTTCTTGAGCACCGACTATATGCAAAGCCAACTTCAAATTGAGATTTGCTATCCATTAAACAGAGGTGAGGGTGTAGGGGCTTGATGTACACACCTCGTTAGTGATGTGTTTCCTGATTCCCTACCAGCAAGTCACAGACAAGAATGAGCTCTTCTCAGCTTGCTGTTCTAACTTACTTCAACTGGGCAAGAATTTGACTTCCACATGCAAATCAGTTGGTCTTTGTAACTGACACTTTAATGCATTCTGCTGCATAGCGGTGCCACCATGTACTACTTCTGGCTTACTTTGGAGTTCACACAAACTTTTCTTTGTCTGGATCTCATCTTGCAAAGAGACACTCCCCATGTCTGCAAGATCTAATTATATCTATTTGCGTAAGTCAAACTAAAACAAATGTTGATAGGCTTATCATGAGTTCGTTCATTATGTCTGGGACTCAGGAGACTATAAAGAAACATGAATAATGGGAGTAGAAACAGTAGTAAAAATAATAGTAAAAATTAGTAAGAATGGTAAAAGATGTAGTTAATGTTTACTGAATGCCTAACCCTGACATTGTGCTAATTTCTTTTTTTTTTTTAACATCTTTATTGGAGTATAATTGCTTTACAATGGTGTGTTAGTTTCTGCTTTATAACAAAGTGAATCAGTTATACATATACATATGTTCCCCTATCTCTTCCCTCTTGCGTCTCCCTCCCTCCTACCCTCCCTATCCCACCCCTCTAGGTGGTCACAAAGCACAGAGCTGATCTCCCTATGTGTGCTAATTTCTTTATGTGCAATAACTTCCTTTTACAGAAGAAGAAATTAAAACTCAGAGAGGCAAAATAACCTCTCCCAAAGCTCACACAGTCCCAGTGGTGGATCTGGGAAATGCATTTTTATTTAAAGTTTAGCAGAACTCACCACCTGGGTGTGTTTTTTTAAGAGGGGAAGTTTGTGAATATCATTTCAATTTCCCACTTTCCATTGGATAGATTGAGTTTTCTTCTCTGTGCTTAAAAGCTGTACATTCATAGGGACGGTGGGAGGGAGGAAGACGCAAGAGGGAAGAGCTATGGGGACATATGTATATGTATAACTGATTCACTTTGTTATAAAGCAGAAACTGACACACCATTGTAAAGCAATTATACTCCAATAAAGATGTTTAAAAAAAAAAAAGCTATACATTCTATTTTCATTCTTACGGTGGTTACTCCTTTGCCTAAGCTTATTGTCATATTTATTTATTTATTTATCCTTTTTTGGCCATGTGGCTTGCGGGATCTCCCCGACCAGGGATTGAATCCAGGCCACGGCAGTGAAAGCCCGGAATCCTAACCACTAGGCCACCAGGGAACTTCCTGTCATATTTATTTTTTTTCTATTGAGTGCTGAAACTTTTCAGTGTCTGTGTTTCCCTTGAACCAGACAAGTAATGCTCTCATGTCACTTTGTTCTCTTCCCCCATCACTACCTCACATCTTATGCTGATATTTTCTAGAATAATTCTAGGTCACTAAGGGCAAATATTATCTTTTTCTTTGCTTTGGTTCTAGCCTTTTTTTGTTTTTGTTTTTCTTTTGGCCACACCACGCAGCATGTGGGATCTTAGTTCCCTGACTACGGATCAAACCTGGGTCCTGGCAGTGAAAGCACTGAGTCCTAACCACTGGACCACCAGGGAATTCCTGGTCCTAGCCTTTTAAAGACAACTTTCATGTTGTTTAAATCTTCTCTGCCCTGATTGTTTTTGTCTACTTGTTCTATCAGTTATGAAAGAGGTATGTTAAAATCTCTCATTACGATTGTGAATATTCTATTTTTTGTTTTAGATTTTTCAATTTTTGCATTATAGATTTTCAACCTATGTTAATAGACAACCAAGTTCAGAATAATTATGTATTCTTGGGGAATTGAATCTTTATCATTGTGAAATGTTCCTTTTCATCTTTGGTAAAGCTTCTTACCTGAAAGTCTGTTTTGTGTGATATTAGTATAGCTACACTAGGTTTTGTTTGGTGTTTAGCATGTTTTAGCTTTGTCCATCATTTTACTTTTACTCTTTCTGTTTTTTTTTTTTTTTCTTTTTGGTTAAGGTGTGTGTTATGGACAGAATGTTTCTTCCTCCCACCTAAAGACACACGCTGAAGTCCTAACCCCCAGTGTGTCTGTACTTGGAGATGGGGCCTCTAAGTGATGTTGAAAACTCGGCCTCTGTGTCCGGTGCCAAATCGAATCTCACAGACAGAGTTTTGGGTGAAGTAAAAAAGAATAGCTTTATTGCTTTGCCAGGCAAAGGGGGACACAGCGGGCTCGAGCCCTTGAAAAACTGTGTGTCCCAACCTGGGAGGTTTTGGTGAGGAGTTTTACAGCAATGGTTCAAGGGCGGGGTTGCTGATAAGATTAGGGTGTGTGCAGGGCCTGCACTCCTCTAATCTGGTCTCAGGTAATCTTTTGATGAGCTTCTCTGATTCCTTTAATCTGACCTCAGGTGGTCTTCTCTGGAATGAAGAATGCTGACATCTTCCATTTGTTGGGGGTTTTAGTTCTATAAAGAGCTTAAAGATATTGTTATGTGTATCCCTTGAGGTGGAACCAGGACCCTGCCCCAAGACTGCACTATTGTTTCTTGGCTGTTCCTCCCTTGTCTCTGCATTCCCTCCCTTCCCTGATTAGCAACTGTTCAAATATGCCCTTTGGAGCTCAGGGAAGGTCATGGAGGCTGGAGTCTGCTCCCTACAAACAGGCAATGGGAGACACAGAAAGGCTTCCATGCTCAGGAGCCCCACAAGGTCCTGCTCGTTTTCATAAGGAAGTAAATAAGGTTAAATGAGGTTTTAAAGGTGGGGCCCTGATCTGATAGGATTAGTGTCCTTATAAGAAGAGACCTCAGAGAGCTTGCTCTCTTTTTCTCTGCTTGTACCCAGAGAAAAAGCCATGTGAGGACATAGCAAGAAGATGACAATCTATGAGCTAGGAAGAGAGCTATAACCAGGAACCTTAATCTTGGACTTCCCAGCCTCCAAAACTGTGGGAAAATAAGTATTTCTTATTTAAGCCACCCAGTTGATGATATTTTGTTATGGCAGCTGAAGCTGACTGATACAGATTTTGGCACTGTGAAGTAGGGGTGCTGCTCTAACAAATACCTGAACATGTGGAAGTGGCTTTGGGCCTGGGTAGTAGTCAGAGGATGGGAGAGTTTTGAGGTGCATGCTAGAAAAAGCCTAGATTGTGTGAATGGAGGGCTGGTATAAGTACAGATGTTACAGGCAATTTCAGTGAGGTCTCAAATGCAAAGGAGGAACAGGTTATTAGAAACTGGAGGCAAGGCAAACCTTGTTATAAAGTGGCAAAGAATTGGCTGAATTATGTTTCAGTGTGAGCAATGAAATTGGGTATTTAGCTGAGGAGGTTTCTAAGTAAAGGATTGGGAGAGCAGCTTGCTTTCCCTTTACTGCGTATAGTAAAATCGGAGAGGACAGAGATAAATTGAAGGAATTGTTAAGCAAAAAGCAACCAGAACTTGAAGATTTGGAAAATCTCAGCTTATTCATATTGCCAAAAAATGAGGAACTGCATTCTGAAAAGAACAATAAGGGTGTGGCTGAACAACCATTTGATAAAGAGATAATGGGTGCCTCCGGATTTGATCAACTATCTCAGCAGAAGACAGGAATAGCGATGCGATTATACTAACAGAGACACTGCCAGTTTGAACTAAAGGGGACAGAGAAAGTGAAACAGAACTAAGGCTGTTATACTTCTAGGATTCTACAGGAATGGATGATTCAGCTGCAAACATGGTTTACCTTCAAGAAAAGGGAAGTATAGTTGACCTTGAACAACATGGGGAGTTAGGGGGACTCTTCAAGAAAAGGGAAGTACAGTTGACCTTGAACAACATGGGGAGTTAGGGGCACTGACCCTCCCTGTAGTCGAAAATCAAGTATAACTTTTACAGTGGACCCTCCGTATCCACAGTCCTGCATCCTCGAGTTCAACCAACTTCTGATCATATTCAGTGAAAAAAATCTGCGTGTAACTGGATCCATGCAGTTCAAACCTGTGTTGTTCAAGGACCAACTGTATAACCCTGAAGGTGATTCAGAGACCATCAGGGCTGCCACTCCCACCACAGGCCCAGGGGGGGCAAGGCTGCTTCCTCCTTGGTTTTGGAGGGTTGGGCCCCCTCCTTGTTTTCAGCAGGCCAAAATGTGGACCTTAAATCCCATAACAAGTGTCCTTATAAGAGTGAGGCAGCAGGAGATTACACACAGACGCACAGAGGAGAAGGCAAAGTGGGCATAGCAGCAGAGATTGGAGTGATGCAGCCACGAGCCAAGGAATGTCTGGAACCACCAGAAGCTGAAAGAGGCAAGGAACAAATTCTCCCCTAGAGGCCTCAGAGTGAGTGTGGCCCTACTGGCACCTTGATTCCAGACTTCTGGCCTCTAGAATTGTAAGCAAGTAAATTTCTGATTTTGGCAATTTGTTGTTAGAGCACCACAGGAAACTAATACAACCCACAACCTTCTCTAAAGTGATTCTCCCCTTCTCTCCTAGCCATTTGAAATTCCATTATTTTGTTTATTTCACCTTGAGTTTAACCTCACTTCTCTGAGCCTTAGCTTTCTTATGTATAAAATGAGGGGGTTGACCTGGATATAGTACAATAATAACTTGTCTATCAGACAGAAGGCATGAGCTGAAATAAATGGCCCCTTCAAACTCTATCTTTATTTTGTCAGAATATTCTAACCCCCCATTCAAATAAATTTACAAATAACTCATTCATTTTTTTAAAAGACTTATTTATTATTTTTATTTATTTTATTATTTATTTTTGGCTGCGTCGGGTCTTAGTTGCAGCACGTGGGATCTTCGTTGAGGCATACGGGATCTTTCCTTGTGGCGCACCTGGGCTTCTCTCTAGTTGTGGCATGCGTGTTCCAGAGAAAATGAACTCTGTAGTTTGCGGCACACAGGCTCTCTAGTTGCAGCGCGGGCTTAGTTGCCCCGCGGCATGTGGGATCTTAGTTCCCTGACCAGGGATCAAACCCGCATCCCCTGCATTGTAAGGTGGATTCTTTACCACTGGACCACCAGGGAAGTCCCATAGCCCATTCATTTTATATTAGGCAGTTTTTTGTTTTAATTTACACCCAGATAAATGGAAGCAGTGAGAGAAAGAAAGAAAATGCAGGGAAAGCAGTTCTGTTTTCCCAGCTTCTGTTTCTTGATTCCAATTTCTGACTCAAGGATCATCAGCCTCTGAAGCCCCAAGGATCCCCTTTCAGGAATTGTTCGGTATTTCTGGGTGCTCCTGGCAAGCTTATTGCACAGACAAGGATAATTGGAGAAAAGTTGGGAAAATGGAAATTCGTAAAGGGAAGGAATAATCAGTAAAAGAGATAAAGGAGAGAGAAATAAAGGAAGGCAGTATGCTGAGGAGAAAGAGATTGGAAAGTAGTATTTTGCGGAAAGTAGCATGTGATGACCCCACCTCAGCGAAGCAGATTACTTCATTAAAAACAGCACTGTCATATTAAATTATATTATGAAAAAAGGGCATTTCAGGTTGTTGAATTATGAGAAGTACAAATGGTTTAACTCTTAAGGGCATGGCTTGGATGAGAATCCACCCTCTTCCTAGCTCTGGTACCTTAACTTCTTTAAACTGTCACTTCCTCATTTGTGAAATGAGTGTCATAATAGTAGCTACCTCATTTGGTATTCTGGGGATTAAATAAAATATTCATAGTTAAAATCCTGGGGACTTCCCTGGTGGTCCAGTGGTTAAGAATTCACCTTCCAATGCAGGTAACTAGGGTTCAATCCCTTGTATGGGAGCTAAGATCCCACACGCCATGAGGCAACTAAGCCGTGTGGCGCAACTACTGAGCCCACGCACTGGAACCCACACACCACAACTAGAGAGAAGCCCGCATGCCACAACAAGAGATCCCACGTGCTGCAACTAAGACCCGACACAGCCAAAAAAAGAAATCCTGGCACGTCGTAAGTACTCAGTAAGTGTTACGTACTTTATTATTATTATTGTTTAGTGATTATTATTGGCATACTAGGTCAGTAATAGAGAATTATAAGCCTCGAATTTTAATTCAGTCCTAACTAGAAATTATAACTCAATCTAGCAGCTATGTGTCAGTTAGTTTAATGAATCAATTAGTTTAATGTATGAAATTTAAATTATATCTATCTGTATCTAGTTTCTTTTTATAATAAAATTGAATTTTCTTTTTCAAGTCTGTTTGCTAAGAATGGAAAAGAGCTTCCCTATAATAGAAAGAAGTTTCATTTAATAGTTTTAAAGACCAATAATTTCTAACTTTGTGAACTTCTGACTTTAAATGTGGTTGTAGAATGTAACCTGTGTGTTTATCATCATGGTTTGTTATGTGGAGTTGCATATATTGGTTAAAGTAAATTATATTTATTAGAATATGTTTGTTATAGGAATGACATTTATCCACCAAACCTTATAATATACATGCCAGCACTGTAATCCTTAGCTCACTATCCATCATTTCTCACTTGAATCTGTGACTTCATTAGAATATCAGTGACCTTTGTCTCTACAGGCATATTTGTGATAAACTTAATTATTCTAACAGATTTAATTGACAAAGTAAATGCAAGACTTTCTCGGTCATTAGAAACACAGCATTCTAGAAAGAACATTGTGTCTTTAGGAGATGTTTTCCAGGAAAGACAAATCTGTAAAAATTCTTCATGTCATCAGAGTTTATACTATTATTCTGGAGTGGGAGGTTATTATTCCTATTTTGCCAAAGAGTACAAGGGGATCAGTAGCTTCATGAAGGCCAATAGCTACTCTCTGGTGTGACCAAGACCATAATCGGAATCATCTGTTACAAATTCTCCTTCCAGTCCATAACATTACTTTACAAATTGGAATACTTAAGTGACACCAAAAAAACAAATAAATCTTAAATCAGATGTAAACTCTTTAAATAGTCTCTGGATACGAGAGCTGCTTAGAAACTAATAAAAATTATTTTCCCTATTGGATGGAATGCTAATAAGTTATTTTGGTTGTTGTGAAAATTCATTAGTGTCTATGTGAACAGCATTAAAAGTGTACTGCCTATTAAAGGTTACCTATTTGCTTATTTTGCCCACCATTTTCAGAAGTGAGTTTTGGCATTTCAACAAAATTAATGACCAACTCATTTTAGGTCACCAATTCCTTGCAGTTGACTATTATTCCCCAGAAATTTCCCTGAGCCAAGTCTTATAGCCAAAGTAATTCTTTAACAAAAGTCATAATTGTGAGTAGGCATAATAACTCCAAAAATTTACACGAAATAGATGGAGCTGCCAATGTTCAACAAATAAACAGGATAAATGAATGGTTATATGTAAAAGAGTAAATGAATAAGAAATAGTACACTCACATTTTCATCTGCCAGAAATAATCGCCTTTGGTGGTTTTGAGTAATGTCAATTATTGAAATAATTAAGGGAATATGGAGAAATCCAGAGACTAAAATATTGAATGACCAATCATTGTGTAAATGTCTATTCTGTATATGACATTTCCATAGATTCTGTGGCAGATAAAAACAAGTGTAAGGCACAGCTACTGTTTCCAAAGACTTCACAATTTGATTTGTAAAACAACATTTGATACAGAAATAACAGAACTTTAGAGCATGAATCAAATACAGCAAGTTTTATAACTGAAAGACATCTTAGCGATCACCTACCTAATCTTCATGGTTAAAAAAGTAGTTTAGTGAAAACTTAAAATGATTCAGCTCCTTATATTTGTAACCGACATGACAGGCTCACTCCCTTTATATTTTTTATTTTCTCCCTTCATACTGAATGCTATGGTGTCAGTTGACCATATGAATTGAATCACAAATTCAATGAATAATTCACTGACTTATGAATAAAAATTGAGTTTTCCATTCATATATTGAAATTCTGACTCACAAGGCAAAGGTATCAGGAGGTGGGGCCTTTGGGAGGTGATTAACTGATGAGGGTGGAGTCCTCATGAAGGGGATGAGTGCCCTTATAAAAGATCTCAACCTTAGAGGTCTCTTAACCTGAAGTTCATGGACTTCTAGAGATCTGGTGACCATCTGAATGTACGAGAGGGCATTTTCTTCTAGAGAAAGAGTGTCTAGCTTTGTTCAGTTTCTCACTGATCCCTGTTATCCTCCAGAAGTTAAGAACCCTTTATTTCCCTAAAGCCTGGTGATACAATAGAATAAAGTGGAACATCAGTATACCTTTTTTTCAAAAGCTAAAGCTCAAAGAGTTCATTTATTAATACATTAAAAACAAACAAACATTGAGGAAAAGGATAGATAGCAGTAGGGCTTTTGGGGACATGGTGACATGAATTTGGTTCCTTTTCTCTCTACAGGGAGACACTGTGGGGGATAAGAGCCTGAGGTTTCCACACTCAGGCCTAGGGGACCAGAGGATGCTTCTCCTTCCAACACTCATGAGAGTCCAGCCATTCAGAATTCTCCACACCATGACTGGGGTCCCATGAACTGTCAAAGATAAAGAACAACAAATCTAAGGTTCTCATAAGTGAGAGAGAAAAAAATATCAGGCAGAAAACCTAGAGCACAAATTCAGCGGAAGCGAATTGTTGGAAGAGCAGAATAATTGAATTAAAAAAGGAAATGTGCTTAAGAGCAGCAGATAAAAGACTTCTTTGAACCTGACAACATGATTTCTGAAATAAACAACTCAGTAGATGAGTTGAAGATAAGGATGGTTGTTGTGGATGTTTGAATTGGTCAGCTGATGATCAGCTGAAAGGACTCTCAAAGCACAAATGAAAGCCCTAATTGAAAATGTAGGCAACCTGGATATATAATTTGAGGATCACTATCATGGAAACAATCAACATTCCTAAAGGGAAAAAAGACCAGATGGAAGAAAAGCATAATTAAACAAATACTAGTAAAATATTTATCTGAAGTAAATAGTCTTGAGACTGTCAATTGTAAGGGCTGCCCAAATTACAGGTTTTACTGATGAGAAAAGACACAATTACTGATAAAGAGAGAGACACATATACTGATAAAGTCCTCCCAACTTTAATAATGAAGAGAATATTATAATGTTCTAGGCAGGAGGAACAAACAATCAGCCAAAGCAAATATCCAGGAAGCACTGGACAAATGACATCCTTTATTTATATTTCAAATTAATTTACTGAATGCTGATAGATAGTGGAGTAGCACCAATCAAAGAGTTGCAACCCAAAGTATTCTCAAATAAGATATCATTGACCTGTCAGAGTGAAAGAAATATATGTGAGCATAAACAAGAATTCGGAGAGTATATCAACCATACACCTCTTTAAGAAAAGTACTTGTGAAAATCCTCTAACTGAACAACAAATGAACCACAACAGAAGTCTTAAGATGGAGAAAATAGAGCGGCAAGGTAACAGTGGCAAGCAGCAGTAAATGTCTTTTTCCTTCCTTTCCTTCCTTCCATCCTTCCTCCCTCCCTCCCTCCCTCCCTCCCTCCCTTCCTTCATTCCTCTCTCCCTCCCTCCCTTCCTTCCTTCCTCTCTCCCTCCCTCCCTCCCTTCCTTCCTCCTTCCCTCCCTCCCTTCCTTCTTGTTTCCCTCCATACATCTATCTGAATAAGAATATGATAGCTCAAAATGTGATCCATATGTACCATGCAAGGTCTTTGAAACAGGAAGAATAAGCTTTAAGTAAATTTCCTTTCTTTATTTTTAAACCACTTTATCGTGTATACACATTTAATGTATAAAACTTGATGAGTTTGGAGATACATACTTTTGAAGCCATCACTGTAAAGAATACCATAAATATATCCATCACTTCCAAAAGTTTCCTCCTGCCCTCTTTATTTATTTTTATTTTTTATTTTTGTGATAAGGACACTTAGCCTCTTAGTAAGGTTTCAAGTAGAGAATACAGTATTGTTAACTATAGACACAGTGATGTACAGAAGATCTCTAGGATTTATTCATCTTGCGTAACTGAAACTTTGTATGCTTTGACCAGTACTTTCTTGTTTTCCCCTCCCCCCAGCACCTAGTACCACCCTCTGCACTCAGCTTTTATGAGTCTGACTATTTGAAATTACTCCTATAAGTGGGATCATGTAGTATTTTTTCTTCTGTGTCTGGCTTATTTCACTTAGCATAACGTCCTCCAGGTTCACCACGGTGTTGTATGTGATAGGATTTCCTTCTTCTTTTTTTTTTATAAATTTATTTATTTTATTTTATTTATTTTATTTTTGGCTGTGTTGGGTCTTCGTTGCTGCATGCGGGCTTTCTCTAGTTTTGGCAAATGGGGCTGCATTGCGGTGCACATGCTTCTCATTGCAGTGGCTTCTCTTGTTGCAGAGCACGGGCTCTAGGCATGTGGGCTTCAGTAGTTGTGGCACACGGGCTCCAGAGTGCAGTCTCAGTAGTTGTGGTGCACAGTCTTAGTTGCTCCATGACATGTGGTATCTTCCTGGACCAGGGATCGAACCCATGTGCCCTGCATTGGCAGGTGGATTCTTAATCACTGTGCCACCAGGGAAGTCCCAGATTTCCTTCTTTTTAAGGTGGAATAACATCCCATTGTGTGTATATACATTTCTTTATCTATTCATCTGTTGATGACATACAGGTTGTTTCCATGTCTTGGCGATTGTGAATAATGCTGCAATGAACATGGAAATGCAGATATCTCTTTGAGATCCTGATTTCAGTTCTTTTGGATATATGCCCGGATGTGAGATTGCTGGAGAAAATTTATTTCTATTTTTAACTTTTTGAGGAACTGCCATACTGTTTTTCCATAGTGGCTATATCAATTTAAATTCCCACCAACAACATAAAAAAATGTCCTTTTCTCCATATCCTCACCAATACTTGTTATCATTTCTTTTATTGATAATAGCCATCCTAACAGGTGTGAGGTGATATCTCATAGTGGTTGTGATTTGTATTTCTCTGATGATCAGTGATGTTGAGAACATTTTCATATACACATTGACCATTTGTATGTCTTCTTTGGAGAAATGGCTATTCAGGTCATTTGTCCCTTTTTAAATTGGATTTTTTTGAGGGGTTTTTGTTTGTTTTGTATTGTTTTGTTTTTTAGTTTTTTGCTATTTTGTGCTTTGAGTTCCTTATACATTATGGATATTAACCCTTTATCTATAAGATTTGCAAATATTTCCTTCCTTCCTATAGATTGCCTTTTCACTTTGTGGATTGTTTCCTTTGCTGTGTAGAAATTTTTAAATTTGAAATTTCTAATATGTATGACACTAACTCAGAAAGACCTAGGAGTTTGTGACTGTGGAGAGCAGTGGGAAGTAGAAGCACTCCAAGGTTCTCACTGGAGGCAGAGGGTGAAGGAGGGGAGGAGTGAGGGGAATGAAGATATTCTATAGGCCTCATCTTATCGGGGTTGAGAAAGAAGTAGAGATGAGCTAGAGCATCCTGGTGGGGGAAAAGAGCAGTTAGGGACATCATTGGCAGAGAGCATAGACTGGGGTAAAAATAACACCTAGCTATATGCTATTTACAAGAAAATAAAGCCTCATTTAGGCAGTGTTAATGGCTAAAATTGAAGACTGAACAAAGAGATATGAGACAAATTCAAATAAAAAGAAAGGAGTGTGTGGTGGAACTTTGCAGCTGTTTTGTGGTCCAGTTGCATGAAGATAAGAACAAAGATAGAGGGTCTTAATAGTGGGATTACAGGCTGAGTTGCGTCAGCGTGACCTGTAAAACAAGAGTCTGTTACTGTCTAAAAGTCAAAACCAACCACAATACCTGACACAATCTGAAAAGTTTTTAATGAGCATCTGACCATTCAAGAACACTGTTCCTAGAACATATATAGCTTTGTGACATGAATGCAGTCTAGTTAAACAGTATAAAGGTTTAACATCGACAGTATCTCATAGAATCCTTTTTCCAAAAGGAGAGCATTCTTTGGCCATTCTTTACAAAACCCAGAACATCTATTTTCTGACACAAGTGCAATTTATTTTATGCAACAAATGGCAATATTAATGACAGACAAGGTCAAATTTAAAATTAAATGCACGGAAGAAGTACATTATGTAATAATGTTTATGAAGAGTATATTACACCAAATAACATAGCAGCTAACTATACAAAGTAAAATATTTTAGGAATAAAGGCAAAATTTGAAAAAAATAAAATTATTGTGGAAGGCAAAATATTCATCTTCCATACTGGGACAACTCTAGTTAAAAACAGAAAAAGGACATACAAGAAAGAATGATACAATCAATAAACTTTATTTAATAGATGTGTATTAAACCTTACTTACTTCTAAGGGAGAATAAATATTTTTCACATATTTACAGAACATTTACAAAATAGATCTTGTTCTTGTACTGTACTTGGTCTCAGAAAACTTCAATACTTTTATTTTTAAAAATTTTTAATTATTTATTTTGTAGTGAAACAAAGTGTTTATTAGGAGGAAAAAGAGTATATGTGAATAGATGCACACTGGCAGACTCAGAGAGAGAGTCGCACACTCGTGGTAGTTTAAATCACTTATATGGGGCATTTCTTCTGGGTTTCCTTTGGCCAATCCTGAGTTCGTATTTGGTTTATCTCAGGGTCCTCCCCTGTGTGCATGCGAGCATCTCCTAGCCAAGATGGATTCTAGTGAAGAGGCCTATGGGTAGGTTGACATCACTTACTATGGGGTGGTGCCTCCTCCCTTTTGACCTCTGAGGAGCCTTTCTGTGCATGTGTAGTTGGGAAGGTCTTCTTGACCTCGAGAATGAGGACTATGTGGTCTCTTTATCTCTTATCTGGACAGGGCTCAACTTCTCCTCCCTCCTGCTATTGTCTTTGTCTTGGAGTATCTGTCCCCAGGGGACAACTCCAGCTGCTCAGCCTGGGGCCCATCCATCTCCTGCCTCAAATCCCCCTGACAGATGTAGACCGCAAGAAATCTTTATTGGGAAGATGAAGGGTGAAGGTCTGTCTTCTATAGCTTCTTTAGGCTGGCATTGGCCTCATAGACCCTACCTAGTTGGGGTCATGGAGCTATCGCCCTATCTCATTAAGGGGCCCCAGGGTGACTTCCATTGTTATTTCATCAGTATCTGCTGTGGGGAGTGGCTGGAAGTTTTTAAACTTTAATACTTTTATTTTATTTATTTATTTTTTTGGCCACGCTGCGTGGCATGTGGGATCTTAGTTCCCTGACCAGGGATTGAACCCATGCCCCCCGAAGTGGAAGTTTGGAGTCTTAATCACTGGATAGCCAGGGAAGTCCCTAAAGTTCAATAATTTTAAAGTAGAAATTTTGTAGTTCAAAATCCCTGATCAAATTCAATAAAATTGAAACACAATTATAAAAAGTTGGCTTAAAATTTCAGTTTCTTTGGAAATTGAAAAGTATACTTCTAGATAATCTTTGGATCAAATAAAATATTAAAAGTGAAATTACAGACTATGTTGAAAACAGTGTAAAGGAGAACATTTCATAACTAAACCTTTGAAAGCTATCAAAATCTGTACTCAGGAAGATTTTTACTTTTTTTTTTTTTTTTTTTAAAGGAATTTTATTTTTTTTTTTTATTTTATTTATTTATTTTTTTTTTAAAGAAATTCACGTTCTTTTATTTATTTATTTATGACTGTGTTGAGTCTTCGTTTCTGTGTGAGGGCTTTCTCTAGTTGCGGCAAGTGGGGACCACTCTTCATCGCGGTGCGCGGGCCTCTCACCATCGCGGCCTCTCTTGTTGCGGAGCACAGGCTCCAGACGCGCAGGCTCAGTAATTGTGGCTCACGGGCCCAGTTGCTCCGTGGCATGTGGGATCTTCCCAGACCAGGGCCCGAACCCGTGTCCCCTGCATTGGCAGGCAGATTCTCAACCACTGCGCCACCAGGGAAGCCCGATTTTTACTTTTAATGCCATCATTATTAAAGGAGAAAACCGAACAGATGAAAATAATAACTCCACTTAAGACATTAGATAGAGAAATCCGAAGTAAACCAAAAGATATAAGTTATAAGAAATGAAATCTAAAATTAATTAATAACAAAAAATTAGAAAAAAGAAAAAACAAATCCAAAAGAAAATTTAAAAATACCCATAAAATAGATGAGCACCTTATAGCGCTGATTAAGGAAGTTAGAAAAGGAGTAAATATTAAGAATAAGAAAAGAAACATAAACACATATAGAGAGAAATTTAAAATAATTATAATATAAAAATGTAGAGAAAAACAAATACCGTACGCTAACATATATACATGGAATCTAAAAAAAAAAAAAAAGGTTCTGATGAACCTAGGGGCAGGACAGGAATAAAGACGCAGACATAGAGAATGGACTTGAGGACATGGGGAAGGGGAAGGGGAAGCTGGGATGAAGTGAGAGAATAGCATTGACATATATATACTACCAAATGTAAAATAGATAGCTAGTGGGAAGCAGTCGCATAGCACAGGGAGATCAGCTCGGTGCTTTGTGACCACCTAGAGGGGTGGGATAGGGAGGGTGGGAGGGAGACACAAGAGGGAGGGGATATGGGGATATGTGTATATGTATAGCTGATTCACTTTGTTATACAGCAGAAACTAACACAACATTGTAAAGCAATTATACTCCAATAAAGATGTTAAATAAAAAAAAAAAACAGAAAAATGTATGCAACTCTAGAGTAATAAATTCGAAAAACCTAGAAAAAAATAAAGGATTTCCTAACAAAATAAAAGTTAACAAAACTGACCTAAGATTGGATTAAATTTTAAAGGTAATATAGCAAAGATGATTATAACTTTAACATTGAGAAAGGCACCATGATCAGACGTTTTCATAACTGAGTTTTAGCTAATCTTTAAAAAGTAGATAACTGCAGTATTATTTGAACAGTTGAAGGAAATCTTCCAAATCCATTTTTCAAGCCAAAATAACTTTAAAATTAACCTGCTAAAGATGGCCAACCAAAAAACCCATAGATCACTAAGGAGTGTAGAGGGTAATTCTTTTTTTTTTTTTTTTAAATTTTTGGCCATACTGCAAGGCATGTGGGATCTCAGTTCCCCAACCAGGGATTGAACCCTCGCCCCCTGCATTGGAAGGCAGAGTCTTAACCACTGGACCACCAGGGAAGTCTGAGGGTAATTCTTAATACATTTTACCAAACAGTATCTGCAATGCATTTTACAGAGCAGATTCCCCATCCCAGATTTTCAGGAGTTCTTGAGTATCAGGAAATCTATCAACATAATCTATTATATCAACACATTGAAGAAAAAAATGTAATTTTAGCAATAGATGCTTAAAAGGCATTTGATAGAAATCATTAGTTATTTCTAATAAAATTATTAAGGAAGATAGATCATGAAATAAGAAAATATAAACCACTCAGCAAATGCTTTAAATTTTAAAACACAAAAACTATTTTAATTAAATTAGTTACTAGATAGGGATATCCACTACCACCATTATACTTAACATTATCTTGGAGGTACTAGTGGATATAGAAGGTAAGAAACTAAAATAAATGATATATTGGGAGTTCCCTGGTGGTCCAGTGGTGAGGACTCGGCGCTTTCACTGACATGGGCCCGGGTTCAATCCTTGGTTGGGGAAATAAGATCCTGCAAGCCATGCAGTGCAGCCAAAATGAAAAAAAAAAATGATATAAACTTTGAAAAAAATAATAAAATGATCTCTTTTTGATGATGATATTGTATACCTAGAAAATTCAAGATGCCCTAGTAAATATCACCAGATTTGAAAAGGAGAACTTGGTGAGGGCATGGATACCAGATAAATTATTTTTAAAAGCAATAATTTTCAAAATGTACTTTAACAAATTACTTAGAAACAGAAATGGGAAAGATTTCCTATTTACAATCATTGAAAAATGTAAAATACTTAAGAATTACTGAATAAGATAGACAAATTTTTTCTGTAAGGGAAATGATAAAATCTTACTGAAACAAATTAAGTAAGATTTGAACAATGGAAAGCATACCTGTGGGACAGGAGTACTTAATAACACAAACATCAAATACATACACCTAATAAATATGTAAGCATAATGCACTAAAATTAGAATTGCTGTTTTTTGGGAGTATCATTGGTCAAAGAAGGTTAAAGTCCATATTGAAGAACAGATGCGCCAGAATAGCTAAGAAAATATGCAAGGGAGATTTGTGAGAGCTCTTATCTTACTGGTATTAACATGTATAATAAAGCTACTGCATCTCAGTCATGTGGTATTGGTAAAGGAATAGAAGAAACAATGAAGAAATAGAGTCCAGTGTAGATGATAGTTGAATATATTTCTAAAGTGGTAGATCATTTTAGTGAGAAATCAATCAATTATTTAATAAATGATGTTTAGACAACAGACTACCCATCTGGAAGAAAAGTATGTCCCTATCTTATTCTACATTTAAATTTAAATTCCAATGGCTGAAAAGCTTACATGGTCAAAATAAAATTGCAAAAGTCATGTAAGATGACCTAAAAACTGAATGTATAAAATCTATGCACTGAGGAGCATATTTTCCAGAAGCTATAGAAATCCAGAAGCTATAAAAAGAGAGACATGTTTAAATTTATAAAAGATAAGAACCTTGATATGACAAAAGATACCATAAAAAATAACAGATGAACATTCAATTTAGAATAAAATATTTGTAACTGATTTGTCCAAACAGCTAAATATTTGACAAAAAGAGAAACAACCCAACTGAAAAATGGGCAAAGAGTAGTGAATCCAAATGGCCAATAAATTTATAAAAAGATTCTCAAATTCATTATTAGCAAGCAAAATTCAAATAAAAGTAAAAATAAAATGTCATTTTACACCAGACTGACAGGAATGGAAGAGAATATGATAACTATTACTGGTGGTGATTTAGCGAAAGGATTACTCTCATGGTCATGGCTGGTAGAAATATGAGGTGTTATAGGTTTGGGGAAATCCATCTGCCAACGTCTATTAAATTAAAAAAAATATGTATACTTTTTTGGCCCAGTCCATGAACTCTGTTCCACAGAAAGAAATGCATCAATATGTAAGGCTTTATCTTGTAGTGGCAAAAACCTCATTAGAAATAATGCATTAGTGTTATATCCCTTGACCTATAGTATTTTCCACAAGGTATTTAAAACTTTTTTAAAATTTATATTGAAGTATAATTGATTAACAATGTTGTGTTCCTTTCAGGTGTACAGCAGATTGATTCAGTTATACATATACATGTATCTATTCTTTTTCAAATTCTTTTCCCATTTAGGTTATTACAGAGTACTGAGCAGAGTTCCCTGTGCTATACAGTAGGTCCTTTTTTGTTATCTATTTTAAATATAGCAGCGTGTACATGTCATTCCCCAATTCCCAATGTATCTCTCCTCCTCCACCCTTCTCCTCCTGGTAACCATGAGTTCATTCTCTAAGTCTGTGAATCTATTTCTGTATTGTAAATAAGTTCATTTGTATCTTTTTTTTTTTTTGGATTCCACATCTAAGCGATATCGAATGATATTTTTCTTTCTCTGTCTGACTTACTTCACTTAGTATGATAATCTCCAGGTCCATCCATGTTGCTGCAAATGGCATTATTTCATTCTTTATAATGGCTGAGTAATATTCCATTTTATATATGTACTACATCTTTATCCATTCATCTGTTGATGGACATTTAGGTTGCTTCCATGTCTTGGCTATTGTAAACAGCACTGCAATGAACATTGGGGTGCATGTATCCTTTTGAACCATGTTTTTCTCTGGATATATATATATATCTTTTTAAAAATATTTATTTATTTATTTATTTGGCTGTGCTTGGTCTTTAGTTGAGGCATGTGGGATCTTCAGTTGCAGCATGCGGGATCTAGTTCCCTGACCAGGGATTGAACCCAGGCCCCCTGCATTGGGAGCTTTGAGTCTTAACCACTGGACCACCAGGGAAGTCCCTGGATATATTTCCGAGTGAGGAGAGCAAGACATAGAAATTATAGGATCCCCTTTTGTAAAATAACAATACTCATATATGTAGACATATTTACATGTACATTTCTGTATAGGATTACATGGTCAGAGATTATATGGAAGGTTAGGCTAATGTGAGGAGTGAAGAGAAAGGAGATAGGTAGCTAGAGAAAACTATCCCTTTTCCAAAGGATGAATACCAGCCATGGTTAAGGTTATTTAAAATTGCATAATATTGACTATGAATAAAATTCCCAATGAAGAACTTAAAAAATTAAAGCCTGTCAAATCAACTGTTTTGGAGGATATAGACTTTGTGATATTTGTGAATGAATATGTACCATGTATATGTATGTATATATATATAATTTTTTTGTCATGTTTATTTATAGTCTCACATTTTTGGAAGTAGGTGTTATACCATACCATATTATGTTAAACCATAAATAAGCAATAGATTTTTAAAACCTTTTTTTCAAAAACAGTCATGCCTATAACACCCTAAATAGTGCATATGAATATACATTTTATGCTTTATTTTTAATAGCTGATGGAAAAATAAAAATAAGAAATTTACATTTTTTTTTTTTGGCCGCGCCACACGGCTTGTGGGATCTTACTTCGCTGACCAGGGATTGAACCTGGGCCATGACAGTGAAAGCTACAAGTCCTAATCACTGGACCACCAGGGAATCCCCAAGGAATTTACTCTTGATATTAGAAGACACTCCGTTTCAGACAGATAAAATAAATTTCATACTATTGTTTGCTTCATGTTCTTTTACTTCCAATGTTTGGAAAATTCTCTATTGAAAATTAAAGTGGGACACTAGAATGCTTTTCAAGGAATATGAAGAATGAAAGCAAGGAATTTCCTAGGGCACAAGTGTCCTGCCAGCATCAACTTTGGATTAATTAGATCTGGCAATTCTCAAATTCATATTCCAATTTCAGAAGTACTTTTAACTCAAGTTTTGGACCAAGGTGTGGGATGGAGAATTTCTCTTTATAGTCATATAGCATCAAGTCAAAATCTTGGGTCGGGGAGGGAAGGACTGGGAATGTGGGATTAGCAGATGTAAACTATTATATATAGGATGGATAAACAACAAGGTCCTACTGTATAGCACAGGGAACTATATTCAATATCCTGTGATAAACCATAATGGAAAAGAATATTAAAAAAAGACTGTCAAAAGAATACATCTTAGAGTATATTGGCAGAAAGGTGGCAGGGGATTTATAATAAATATATCCATGTGAGTTTGTAACATCAACTAGTACTTTTTCTTTTATAAATTTATTTATTTATTTATTTTTGGCTGCGTTGGGTCTTCGTTGCTGCGCGCGGGCTTTCTCTAGTTGCGGCGAGCGGCGGCTACTCTTTGTTGAGGTGCACAGGCTTCTCATTGCGGTGGTTTCTCTTGTTGTGGAGCACAGGTTCTAGGCGCGTGGGCTTCAGTAGTTGTGGCACGTGGGCCCAGTAGTTGTGGCTTGCAGGCTCTAGAGCGCAGGCTCAGTAGTTGTGGTGCACAGGCTTAGTTGCTCCACAGCGTGTGGGATCTCCCAGGACCCGGGCTCGAACCCGTGTCCCCTGCGTTGGCAGGTGGATTCTCAACCACTGTGCCACCAGGGGAGTCCTAGCAACTAGTACTTTTCAACCCTAGCAGTGTATTAGAATCACCTTCAAGTGCTTATTAAAAATGGGAATCCTTGTTAAAAATGCACACACACAAAAAAAGTCAAACTCTTGTCAAGCCTCTTTTGAGGTAGTGTGACATAGGTATAGATGTCTTCCTCCTCACCTCTAACTCCTCATGATAGGAATGAAAAATGTAGGCACTGATACGTTTTTCTTTAATAAATGCCATGAATTTATGCTCAGTAAGATGTCATTAGTATTCTCCTACTAGTTTGACATTGAAAAGTGCGTCTTGACAAAGGTATTGAAAAACAAGGACTCTCATGTTTTGCTGGTGGTTAAACTCGCTCAACTTTTTTAGAAAGTAGTTGGCAATATCCATAGTAATTGAAAATACACAGAATATTCAACCCAAAATTCACTCTTCTGGGATTTTTCTACAGATAAGCTCTCACATGTATGCACAAGGATGTTCATTACAATATTTTTTTTTAGGTAGCAAAATATTGGAAACACCTTGAATGTCTGCCAGTAGGAACCTAGTTAAATAAATTATGGTGTATCCATAAAATAGAATATTATACATCACTTGTAGAAGAATGTGGCAGATCTAAATGTGTCAATATAGAAATATCTTCAAAAATATTTTAAAGGAGAAAATCAACATGTGTATGGTGTGCTTATATTTGTGAAAAAGTAGAACATGCATGCAAGTCATATACACATTATATATAAATGTGTATACATAAGTATATGTATTTGTGTCTGTCTGTGATTGTATAAAAGCACACTTCAGAGATATTGCGGGTTTGGTTCCAGACCACTGCAATAAAGCAAATATAGCAATAAAGCGAGTGACACAAATTTTTTGTTTCCCAGTGCATATAAAAGTTATGTTTGCACTGTAGTCCATTAAGTGTGCAATAGCATTATGTCTAAGAAAACAATGTGCATACCTTAACTAAAAATACTTTGCTAAAAAATGCTAACCGTCATCTGAGGCTTCAGTGAGTTGTAGTTGTAACATCAAAGATCACTGATCACAGATCACTATAACACATATAATAATATAATATAATAATAATGAAAAAGTTTGAAACATTGTGAGAATGACCAAAATGTGACACAGACAAAAAGTGAGCAAATGTTGGAAAAAAGGTGCTGATAGACTTGCATGACGCAGGGTTGCCTTCAATTTGTAAAAAACGCAGTATCTGTAAAGCACAGTAAATTGAAGCATGATAAAACGAGGTATGCCTGTATACGTAGAGTAACTACGTATACATAGATTCTCTCTTTATCTGTCTCTATCTATACCCATCTCTATATCTATCTATCTATCTATCTATCTATCTATCTATCTATCTATCTATCTATCTATCTATCTATCTATCTATCATCTATCTCTATCTATCTATCATCTATCTATCTAAACTGATACTAGAGTTTATCCCAGGGAAGGAGAACTGAGAAACTGGAGGACATGGATGGGTTTAATTGTAAACTCCTTTATACTAGTAGAATTAAAAAAAAAAAAAGGGAAGCATTTATTTAGTATATTCCAGATTTTGTTCTTTATACCCATTTTATGGATGAGGAAGCTGAATCCCAGTAAAGCAATACGCTTGTTTCCATAACCACTAGGTAATAGAGCCAGGGTTTGAATCCAGGCAGTCTAATTTCAGAACCTATGCTCTTACCTAAACGTGTGTATATGGCCTCTTTCCACAAATTAAAAAAAAAAATTAAAGTTAAAAACAACCTCACTGAGTTAGAAACTTCAAAATAATGGAGCCAAGAAAGAGGTATAATTTAATTTGTACTTGTTTAATTGGGAAATGATTTCTTTCTGATTATCCTGTGGGGATGCACCTGGTAAATCATTCTCAATTTTGGACAAGTTGTAAGAGTCAGAAAAATCTAGAAATTATGTAACTGCCATTTCTGGACTACGTCACATCCATCTGTTTATGTGTCTCTGCTGCAGTTATAAGTAGCAGCCTTTGGGCACCATGCTCCCAAGAACTGAAAAGATTTGATGTGTGCCATGTCTCTGGGGTTTGTGTTTGCTTGAGGTGGTGTGAACTAATCTATCAGCTCATGGGCAAAGCTGATTCCAACAGTTAGTGGTTTCATTTCTTCCTGATCAAACTGTAAGTGGCTTTCTTTCTTCCTGATCAGACACTCTTTTACATACAGCAAGGAAGTTAAGGCAGGATCATAAGACAGAAAATATTACCAGTTGGAAATATCCAGAGGACTTAGGGCTAAAAGACCAATTTTAAAGCTTGGATGATTATATGACTTTGGACAAATCACTTAACTTTTCTGAGTCTCAGTTTGCTATCTGTAAAAGAAAAATGCTAATACCTACCGCAGAGGTTGTTATGAAGACAGATGAGATAACTCCTTAAAGTAACTAGCTCAATACCTAGCATGTCATCACTGCCTACATAAAGTGTTCAGCTCAATACCTATTGCATGGTTATCTCTCAAAATATATGAGCTGAATCTGAATTTCAGTTCCTTGTGAGCAGGCACACAATTCACAGTTGTTGCTTGAATGTATGAATCAATGAATGAATGATTATGATTAACATAATCTTCTGCATGTAGTGTAACACCTGTATGTTGAATCTTCTAATGATGGAAAAGTGAGTCAGATCAAAGATCCAGAGTGTGAATATCTGTCACCCAGGTGTGAAAACCGGAGAGTTAATGGTTCTTAGGTAGAGCAGGATGAGAGAGTTTTAACTCTGTGTATAGTATATAGTTTAGAACAATCTTCTTAATTAATATCATAGTACAGGTTCTTTGGTGTAATAGAATCTGCCCTCAATTCAGTGATTCTTTTGTGAGTTTATTACTATTATTACATTGTGTTCAAAAGAGCTCAAGTGTCCCAAAGCTTTTGCTTCCGGCTCTTATTACTAATTATTCCCATCAGTGGTAAGTGAGACTTACAGAGTTAGAAAGGAAAAAGAGCAGGAATACTCCAGGTATTGGGAACACACTCAAGACAACTCCTGATTGTCATTTCCTCTCTTAACCTAGAGGCCTTGATTGTATCACCTTTGGCTGAAACCACATCCTGAAACATGACTGTGCCTCTTTGTACTGGTTCCAGAATGTTTGTCCTACAATGTGAGATTTTGTGCCCCTTCCAGGGAAGGATACTTAAGTCCAGCCCTGATAATAAGGCAAAGTGACTCCAGGGAGAAATGCCCAGTGTCTGTGCCTTGCTATGTTGGGTTTATGCTGAAGAAGTGAAAATCAAAAGCCTTAAGCACAATAATTTGTGCTTTTAGAGTCTGGAAGAGCTGCATAATATATGAACCTTTTTAAAAAGAAATCGTGTAGTTAATAAATTCCCCCTAGCAATTTGCTAATAAATTAAGCCCTATTCCCCCTGCAAAAAATTTTTTTTAAAGTAAACATTTATACAATGCAGATTGCACTAAAAAAGAAGAATCTGAACTAAACAGTGTTTTTTTGTTTTCCATTAACTTGTGCACAAATACTGAAAATGACATAGAATACCTACAGCCATGGACATGAGTCTGACAATACTTGGCATGTAGATGTCAGGGACCAATTACTGTTTGAAAGGCGATACTGTTCTTTTTTGTAACTTTAAGTTATCAACCTGCTGCTATTTGTGTAGCCATGACATCATGTTGTATCCCTTCTGTCCCCACAACTTGATGTCTATTAATATACTGAATACCAGTGGTCATTGGCTCATGGACCCATAAGTTGCATCCAAAAAAAATCAGAATAGAAGACAATACACATTTTCAAAAGCTTTTTTTTTTCCCATTGATGGATGGAATATTTGTTTTCCCCTTCCTTCTGCCTTCTTCTCTCACCCCTTTCTATCTTCTACCCACCCATTAAAAACTATTTTGAAGATATTTTCTCCAATAATTGTGTGGATGTACCATACCCAGGATTCTTGGTTTCAAATACAGAAGTTGACTCTGGTTAACTTAGGTTTTAAAAGAAGAATTTAATAGACCTACATGGAGGACCACACTCTGGCAAGAATTCAGGGAGGCAAAGCCTGGCTTAGACCTTGGCGGAGGAAAGGCCTACTCTCTGGCTGGGAGCAGGCAGGTCTTCTGCTCTTAGGCTTTTCCATACTGGGAGGTGGGACCTCTGCCAGCCACCTTTCTAGGGATTTCCTCCAAATGAGCAGAACATTTCATTTTCAATGTCCAGTAGCTTCTCAATTTGGAAGAAAAAAGAAAACCCTTAAGCTTCAATTTTTTCCCCCCAAATGTATTGTTTAGAACTAGGATGGCTATTGTGAGCGTTCACCTAGTAGGTCGTAGAGTCTAGTAGGTGTTAGAGCCACCTACATCCTTTACTTCTTAGTGGGACATTAAACATGAAAGCAGCAGATTCAGTGTCTGGTGAGGACCTGTTTCCTGGTTTGCAGATGGCCACCTTCACACTGTATCCTTACATGGCAGAGAGAGAGAGCAAGTTTGCATGTGTTTCTTCTTAGAAAGGCACCAAACCCATCATGTGGGCTCCACCTTCATGACCTAATCACCTCCTAAAGGCTTCACCTCCTAATACCATCACATTGGGCATTAGGGCTTCAACATATGAATTTGGGGGAGACACAAACATGAATATCCATAGCACCTCAGATCTGGCATATAGATGCCACTTAATAACTATTTGTTGAATGAGTGATTGCATGAGTGAGTAATCTCATGTTTATTTGGTGTTCTTTCCAAGATTATCTGGGAGATTTTCAATCTTCTTGTCTGCTCTGAACTCTCACTACGGCTCTGTGAGGGCGTCTTCCTTGGGTCCCTCTGTTGCAATATATTGGACGATTGGCTCATTCAGGAGGAACATACTTGCGTTTTTTTAACGAGATTTTTTTTTTCCTTGATGTGGACCATTTTTAGTCTTTATTGAATTTGTTACAATATTGCTTCTGTTTTATGTTTTGGTTTTTTGGCCCCGAGGCATGCGGGATCTTAGCTCCCTGACCAGGGATCTAACCAGCACCCTCTGCATTGGAAGGTGAAGCCTTAACCACTGGACCACCAGGGAAGTCCCCATACTTGCATTTTGAAGACCTTGGTTATAACAATTTCTTCTCAATCCGTGAAGAATCAGCATACTGGGGCACTCTTCTTCCTCATCCATTTAGGCTGAAGTTCATCACCATAGTGACTATTCTAAGTATGACTGAGGAGATTATTTCCATGTATGCAGCATTTAGCAAGGTTTACTTGGTCACTGGGAAGATGGGTTAGTTCAGCATTGGCTTGTGGATTCTTTATGCTGGTTTCGGTACTTTCCTTAGTGATGATCCTTGTTACAGTTGGAAACTTTTCTGTTGTCAATTTATTTTTATGCAGTATGTGGATGACCTTCACGAAGAATGACTTAAAAATCTATTGTTACTCGTAGGATGTGCTGTTGTCCATAGTGGCCTTGTGCTTGCCATTCTGATGGAATGTTAATTAATATTCAGTCCTGGAGAGATTTGAATGGCTCTGGCATGCTAGCTGATTGCACTAAGGATCTTAGGTAAAATTACTTTTCAACCAGAGAGACTCTTTCCCTAGATTTAAATATTCTTTCATGTTTCAGTCATCTTGAACTGTGTTTACTTAGCTAAATTTTTTTTTTTTTTTTATGGTGGGGACCCAAAATAACACAGGATACCTGCCAATATTTACAAAAATTTTTCCCTATTGGGGTGTGTGTGCACATATCAGGGCCCTTTAAGGTTATACTTACAGTGGGATCTTAAGTGTGCGTGATGATTGTCAAAAGGCAGTGAGAGTGACTTCCATCTATGGGGTGTCTGGATTATTCTGTTTGTGCTGAACTTTTCCACTTTCATGAGTTTAGAAAAACTGCAGGCCTGTGGAGTCATTTAATGTTTTTTGACCATTTAAAGCAAATGCATTTCAACATTTATAGACTACTTTTCTGGGTGCCCTTTTTCCCTCTCTTGAAGGCCATAGGCTGAAATGACCATCCTTGTTCTGTGCCCATATCTCCAGCTGGCCCCTCCTCTTCCTACCTGTGCCTTCCTTTCCCATGGCTGCAGCCATCTGACCCAGAGATGGAGGTGGACCTGGGCTCCAGTCTCCTGAGATCAACTGTCCTAGGACCGAGGAATTACCCAGGCCTTGGCCTTTCAGTGCTAAAATCAGGAAAGTCCTCGGCAAACCAGGATGGTTGGTCCCCATACTTTTATTCTTGTTAGGGGATCTTTAAGAATTCCTAATCAACAGCTTCATTGACTGGACATTAAGTCTGTGACCTTGCATTGTTGCCCCAGCACTGAATTTTGCCTTGATCTCAGGTTGAGGAGCCATCTTGCACCTACATCTAGTAGAAAGGTCTTGGTCATACTTCTTTATGATGGAGGTCCTCTTGTCATTATCTGTCTAGTACTCCAGGTCCTTCTAGCCTGGTTCCTGCCATGTTAGCCTTGGTCCCCAGGCTACATCTCTACCTAATGTGGTCTGCTTCTAGCTCTTTGGTGCCAAGACACCATCTATACCACCTGTTACCTATGCTCAACTTGAAGTCTACCTAGCACCTCTAGTACTGGTTCTCAAAGTATGATCTTGCATCCCATCTATGCATTAGCATCACATGGGAACTTTTAGAAATGCAAATTCTCAGGCTCCATGATCCTTAAAGCATGGCTACTTCCACTTTTGATAGACACTGTCCAGGTTTGCCCAGGACTGAGTGGCTTACTGGGCATGGGGCTTTCAGTACTAAAACTGGGAAAGCTCTGGGAAAACTGGACAGGTGAAAACCTTAACTGAGTAAGCCCATTAGTTTATTCAATGCTATTGACTTATGGGGACAGTAAAACAGGGAAATAAAAAGATTATCAAACCTTCAGGATGTCCCCTCATTTACAACCAAAAGAAAGAATGCCAAAAGGAAGACAGTCTATTATGGGATATGCATGTGCAAAATGTATATTTGAATAATTTTCAGAATTGAATAGGTTCATTTCAACCAGGACTGTTTAAAGACTCTTTTTCTTTTTTTAAAAAAAACTTTTCTTGGAAGCAAACTCAGTGGAGTCAGGTTTTTAGAATGAACTTGCTGTGTAATCTTGAGCAAAGTACTGATCTTCTGCTTTATCTGTATTTGGGACAGTAATAAATTTTTCTTCTAATTACATTACAGGGGATGAATTGAGGATAAATGAGATTAAGTAGTGTCTATAAAAATACTCTATTTCTTAGATGGATGCTGTATAAGTATGTCATTTTATTAACAGTAATAAACCCATACACAGACACTTTCCAAAGAACATAATGTCTCTTACAAGATATGAGAAGAAACTAAAGGTAGCACCCGCCTTCCCCAGATGGGAGTCATTTCTCTCTCTTGTGAATTCCTATAAGGCTTACTGTCCAGGCTTGTTCTCAGCCTTGACTGCATACGGGAATCACTCAAAGAGCTCTTAAAAAACAAAAACAAAAACAAACACAAACTGATGCCGGGGACCCCCATCCCTCCAGAGGGCCTGATTTAATCCATCTGCTGTGGTACTAGGTCCTTGGGTGGTTTTGTTTGTTTGTTTGTTTTAAATTTTAGAGTTTCATTTATTTTTTTATACAGCAGGTTCTTATTAGTTAACCATTTTATACATATTAGTGTATATATGTCGATCCCAATCTCCCAATTTCCCAGTTCATCACACCACCCCTTGGGTAGTTTTAAATTCACCAGGTGATTCAAATATTTAGCCAGATTTGAGAGTCATGGGCCTAGAATAGTTTTCAAACATTAGTCATAAGAATCACTGGGGAGCATGTTAGAAATACAAAATTAGCCTCCCCCTCAGTCTGGTTAAGTACATCTAGGGTAGGATTCAGCAATCTGCTTAGTGTATAAACTTGCCTGAGGGTTCTGATGGAGCTGGTTGGAGATCTGGTCACTTTTAGAAACTTTTAACTGGATATTTATTTTTTTGCACAATATGGGGCACATGGTTAGTAGAGTGTCTAATATATTACAGGTATTTAATAAATGTGTGCTGAATGAGGCTTGCTGATTTGTATCCATCGAGTGACATTGATTTTCAGCTTTTAGATTGTAAAGCACTGGGCCTCAGGACTTGGGGCTACTTTTTAAATGATCTGTGCCTCAGTTAAGCTTGACACAGATGAGGTAATGTAAGTGCTTAATACACATCTCCACAATGTCGAGAACCTTGCCGAGCTGGAGAATGCCCCGGCAGTAGAAAGATGACCCCACGCTGCTCTTCACCTTGAAACTCAGCCTTGTATTCTGGTTTCTGAAATGGTTCAGTGGAAACAGAGATCCAATGTCCAGCTCAAACTTTAAAAAAGTACCAGCCAACAGAAATTAGCAAAGCCCACTGTCATATCCAAATCAATGATTTTATTCGATTATTTTTTTCCTCTTAGAACCCCATTTCTAAGCCTGCATTCAGCAAACAACAATCCACCTAGTTTGCTAAGTGTTATCACGGCCTCAGAAATGAAAGTCCCAGAGCACTCTGAACTTTGCTGTTGAAAAATCACAACAGAGAAGCAAAGCCTGATATAAAATGGTCAGAAGCCTTTGGATATAAAATTGTCGACTTGGCAGTTTAACAAGGCCCACCCTGCATGCAGCAAAAGGCTGAAAGTCCAAGACAATCAAAGGCCTATAGCAGTTGCTTAACAGAATTAGCCCTGCTGCCCTGTTCACATTACACTGCATTTGTCAAGCTCGATAGCCATCTCTTTCTTCCTGGAAGAACCAACTATTTTTTTTTAAGTTGACTTTTGTTTTCTGAGCCATGCCAACATTCCAGCCACATGAGAAAGCCTGAAGAGATCTAAACCCCAAATTCAAAGTACTGTTTGTACTACAAACATGTTACAGTTGTCATTGAACAGTACACAAACACATTAGGAGGAGGGAATGGAAACTGAATGGACATTAATTTCTGGGGTTAGCTGCCCAGGTGGAATGCTAATATTTCAGAGGGCCCATCCAAATGGTAACAGCCTTTCCTAAAGTCTAATTCAAGTCACTATAGGACAAAGCTTTGTTGATGCTAATCACAGCAGCTCAGCTAGATAATTAAATCAAACCTTCAGTAACAATTGAGGACAGTCTCCAGCTGGAGTTCTTCAGTTCTTTCATAGCAAAACTAATCTACCAACAATTAAGAGGGCCCAGGGACATTTACATATATAAAAGTGTGTTGTAACCACTTTTATGGTGTGGCTCATTTGAAGGAAAGAAACTAGAGAAATTCTTCACATACTTCATTCCACAAATGTTCTATAAAATTCCTGCTGTAATCGGTCCCTTATAATATCTTTTTTTACAACATAGGCCAAGAAACCCAGCATTTTTAAAGAAAATGACTATTTCACATGATTTGTGATTTAAATTGTGGGTTTCTTAATATTGTCAGCAGGACTTAAAACACAAATTGCCAAATGTTTAAAATAACTTTACCTTATTCTCTGCTTAATTTGGATTGATACCATTAGGTAAATTTGTAACTGCTAAGGAAAATAAGGAAGACCTTATTTTCTTTATCCTAGATATCTAGAATACTTTCCCAAATTCTTCTCAATCCGTTGGCTCCACTATAACGTCAAGTAGGAAAATGGCTTTTTAGAGTGACAGGAATTCTGCAGGATAAAATGTCCATAAAAAGGGGACAGAGAATGTGATATTCTACAAGGTAAATAACTTCCTTCTTTGCAGTTGTTTGTCCAAATTCCCTTATTCAGTTACCCTAATGTTTGTGTTTATGTCCCTTTTTGGTCTTCCAGGTTGTATTACTAAACTTCCAATATCTAGCTCCAAAGAGATAGACAGTGAAAATAACTAAAATAAGCTACTAATAAATGTTCCCGTTAGCAAACAGAGACAGGACAAGGTCTTGAAATACCCTCTGACTTGTAAACAAAATCCTAAATTATGCTCTAATTTGAATACACTTGATTATACTAAAATTTTATTGAAGATTGAGCTATATCACTATACTCTAACAGCAAACAAATGTCAGATCTGTTGGCCTTATCATTAGCAATTGGAAGAGGGGCAGTGGAAATTATTGGTAAGAGCATTTTGGGTCTTCTGAGACTGGAAGTTTGGCGGAGGATTTTAGTGATTTTTTTCAGACAACCATTTTAGCCTCTTTGATACTCTGCCCTTGAATTTTCACTTAGATTGTTAATATAAAGACCTGTGGTGGTCAAGTGATATGAGTTTATGGACACAAACACTGTTGTTCCTTCCAAATTCCTTCAGCCACGGAAGAGAAACTAATACTTACTGAGCGTCTGTTATGGACCAGTTTCTTTCACATGTCAGCTCATTGAATCATTTCAAGATTACTCACTTTGTGCTATTATCTCCACTTTCACAGATGAGAAAATGGAGTCTCAGAGAATGTAAGAATCGTGCATAATATCACTCTACTACTTAGTGGGGCAGCAGAGATTCCAACTGAGGTTGCTGATTCCAGAACCCACATTTTCTTCTACTGTAGTTTCCCGAGTCGTTAGACGGTTAGAATAGGCTTTGGATGGTGTCAGTGAAACAAATGGATGGAGGTGAGGTGGGGAACCTCAAGAAAAAGAGAACAGTTGAATGAGTACTAAGTCAGATCAAAGCTACATTTCTGGCATTTCACCCTTTGTGCTTTACCCTGCCCATGTTTCTTTAAGAATTATAGCCTTTTAAATATAAGGAATGAAAACTTTTGGCTTGTGGAAACCTGCAGAGTGGAAACACACTTCTTGGGAGTTGGGAGTGTTAAGACAACTGGGCTACATTTGGAATTTAGCCTCTAATGTAGGTTTTTGTGGAGAAGCCACTTTACTTGGGTATTTTGCATAGAGGGCAAACAAAAGCATATAGGATTGCTTTAGATTCCTTGCATTTTAGGTTTATCACTGTTGTAAACATCCAAAAAATAAGTGCCAGAAACAGAAAATTGAGCCTACATGCTTTAAAGCATTTGGACATTATGATGAAATCTGTAAATTTTGTACACAACTTTTTATGAAAAGGAGGTAAATTGCTAACACAAGTTTTTCTGGATTTTGAAAAGTATACACATGGTATCACCTGTGATAAGCATACTCTTAGCCTGACTTTGCGTATTCTACCCCTGAATTCATATCACTTACAATAAATAGAAAACCAGAATGACATTCTGAGACATTTTAAAATAAGAAATTCTTGGTAAAAAAAGGTCATGCTCCTTAAGCACAACATACCTATTGAGTCAGGGACCTGGGATGATTTTAAAAAGTCAATCATTAAAAACTAAAGGTGGAAAACTAAAGGACTATTGGGTAACTCCTCCACTACCTAGAAATTCAATAAGCCAGAAAACTGCCCAAATATTCTCATGCATATGATTTTTCAGTTGCTGACTTTTACCTACGCTTAAATAAAAAAAGCTAAAACTCTTCACATATAAAGTATACAAAAATACTTATAAACACATGAATGATGTAGATTTAAATGACCAGGTTTTTTTAAAGTTCATAAACTGTACAGTTTTTATTCGGTTCAGACGGCACATTTTGACTCCACAACATAAAAGACTATGTGTATCCTTACATCATGCGTACCCAATAATACCCATCTAGTTTTACTTGAGGCTTTTCTGTACCTTATTATTTGTTGACTCTCTCTCAAGCAACTACCAGAGCTTCAAGAATTCCCATTTCTGGTGGGAAGCAGCAGCATAGCACAGGGAGATCTGCTCGGTGCTTTGCGATGACCTAGAAGGGTGGGATAGGGAGGGTGGGAGGGAGACTCAAGAGAGAGGGGATATGTGGACATGTGTATGCATATGGCTGATTCGCTTTGTTGTGCAACAGAAACTAACACAGTATTGTGAAGCAATTATACTCCGATAAAGGTCTATTGAAAAAAAAAAGAATTCCCAGTTTCTTCAAATATTCACCAACTGAGGGTAATGAAAACATTAAAGGCTGATTATAGATAACCCACAGTTCTTAGGTTTGGAAATGGTAAGGAAAAGACAGATAAGGAGGAACATTTAAAACAAAACAACAAATATAGGTGAGAGTTTGACATATCGAAAAGCAGCCTTTAAATCAGCAAGAACTTACCTTTGTAGTTCTATTGTTTTTGACATTAAGAAGTGAATCCTAGAGCTCTTCTCTGAGGTTCTACCCACTGAGGACGTTGTGAAAACAATAGTTCTTGCAATCAAGATTGTGGTGACCAGTGGCAAAGCTAAGCTGAAGCTACCAGAGCTTTACACCAAGTCCCCCGGGCTGTGATGAAGCTCCTGAGGGGTTTTGGGAAAGATGAAGTGAGGTCCAGCTGCAGCTAGCCCACCATGAAAACTTCTCTGCACAACTGTCCCAAAGTTTGGATCGCTGAGAATTCCTAAGGAGAGTGAGGAAAAAGAAGAGGAAGAAGAGAAAACCAGAAGGTTGTTTGGAGTGGGGAGGGTCTCAGGCTCTGTCTAGACATCATTCTATATTCCTGTCCAGAAGTGCACATGGTTGGTCCCCAAGAGAGGCTTATATTATTTTATTTATGCAGCAATTTTACGTGGTGGTATCAATTTCACTTTAACAATGGACAAAGCATAGTTCTGGGAAGGTAAGTATGGTGACTGAGCTCACACAGCTAATAAATGGGAAGCTGGGACTTAAACACTATACTTTTGTCCAATGCACTGTCCGTCTCCCAACACATAGAGCCAAGGAATGGAAAGGGCAATTAAGGAAGGTCATTGCTCTCTGCTCCTCTCATAGGCCCATTTTCTTCACTCCATCAGACATGTATTAGTAGCTACTTGGTGCGACTAGTAATCTTAATAAGGCCCCTTATTTCTCTTCTTTAATTACTCCCGCAAGGTATATATTTCTCAAAAATGAATACTTATGAAATGAACCACTTCAAACTTATGTTTTTCAAGTGAAGTCTAGAGTTAGTAAGTATCTAAACATTACTCCCAAACAAGAGATGTGCGCTTTTTCTTCCTCTCTCTTTGATTAACCCCATACGTACCTAACATGTTGGGGTTACTTGTAATTTTGGTTATAAATGGTTATTAAATTTTAAAAAATCAATGATTTTTGAAATAGCTACTGTTTTCTTTGTTGTCTACAATGTATTGTATTCCACAGCTTCCTATTTTTATATTTAATTTAAAAAAATTTTGGGGCTTCCCTGGTGGTGCAGTGGTTGAGAATCTGCCTGCCAATGCAGGGGACACGGCTTCGAGCCCTGGTCTGGGAAGATCCCACATGCCACGGAGCAACTGGGCCCGTGAGCCACAATTACTGAGCCTGAGCGTCTGGAGCCTGTGCTCTGCAACAAGAGAGGCCGCGATAGTGAGAGGCCCGCGCACCGCGATGAAGAGTGGCCCCCACTTGCCGCAACTAGAGAAAAGCCCTCTCACAGAAACGAAGACCCAACACAGCCAAAAATAAATAAATAAACAAAGTAAACAATGCCTTAAAAAAAAATTCTTTAAAAAAAAAAAATGCCAGTAGTTATTAGTTTGGTTTAAGCTACAGAAATTAAAAAAAAAAAAAAAAAAAAAAATTTTGGAGTAAATCTTGAAAAATTATTTCAGAAAGGATGAACAATTAAGTTTTCTGAGTTCTTCTATATCTAAAAATATCTTTCTATTGTGTTTGCACTTGAAATTTGGCTGGCATAGATTTCTAGGTTCAACTGTTAATTTTTCTTAGAATTTTGAATAAAGTACTCCAGCATTTTCTCACAGCCAGTGTTGCTGGGTCTGAGAAATGACAGATAGATAGTAATCTAATTCTCATTCCTTAGTTGACAACCTTTTCCACTTCTCTGGAAGTGTTTAGGATTTTCATTTTATCACTGGAGTTTTGAAGTTTCATGTGGATGTGATTTACTGTTGTTCATTCATTCATTCTCATAGGCACTTGATGGGCCCTTTGAATGAAAAGATTCATGTGTTTCTTCATCTCTGGGGAAGTTTCTTCAATAACTTCTTTTTTTTTTTTTTTTTTTTTTTAATCTATGCAAAGGATTCGTTTTTTTATAGCTGCTTTATTTATTTATTTATTTATTTTTGGCTGTGTTGGGTCTTCGGTTCGCGCGAGGGCTTTCTCCAGCTGCGGCAAGTGGGGGCCACTCTTCATCGCGGTGCGGGGACCGCTCTTCATCGCGGTGCGCGGGCCCCTCACCATCGCGGCCCCTCCCGCCGCGGGGCACAGGCTCCAGACGCGCAGGCTCAGCAGTTGTGGCTCACGGGCCTAGTTGGTCTGTGGCATGTGGGATCTTCCCAGACCAGGGCCCGAACCCGTGTCCCCTGCATTAGCAGGCAGATTCTCAACCACTGCGCCACCAGGGAAGCCCTCTTCAATAACTTCTATGTCATCTCCTTTTTTTCTGTGATCTCTGTTTTCTCTCTGGGATACCTATCAGACAGCCGCTGAAACTTCTGGATCTGTCCTCCAAGTCTTCTTCTCTTCCTTCATGCCTTCTGTCTCATTTTTCTTTTGCACAGTATTTTGGGAGACTTGCTCAGCTTGAGCTTCCAGCTCGCCAATTCATTCTTCAGCTATGTCCATTCTATTTAGATAACTTAAAAAATTCAACAATAATATTTTAAATTTCCAAACCCTTTAATTTGTTTTTCTTTTTGGCTATATCCTCCTGATTTCTGAGAATATCACTATTGTATTAATTTGCTAGGGCTGCCACAACAAAGCCATAGACATGGTGTCTTAAACAATAGAAATTTATTTTCTCATAGTTCTGGAGGCTGGAAGTCCAAGATCAAGGTGCTGAGCAAGGTTAGTTTCCTCTGAGGCTTCTCTCCATCACTTGCAGATGTCCATCCTCTTGCTGCCTCTTCAAATGGTCTTTCCTCTGTGTATGCACATATCTGCTTTCCCTTATGTGTCCTCATCTCTTCTTATATAAGGACTCTAGTCTTGGATTAGGGACCACCCAATAACCTCATTTTAACTTAATTACTTTTTTAAAGGCCCTATCTCCAAGTATTCTATACAATCACATTCTGTGTTACTGGGGGTTAGGGTTTCGAGATATAAATTTTGGGGGAATTCAGCCCTTAATGACTATATAAAATTTTTACTTAAAGACATTTCCCTCACCTTGTTCTATTAATTCTGTTTTCTCAGATGTTAGTTAATCAGTTAGTTGGATTTGGTGCCATTCTTTAGTGGTATTGTTTTAACTCAAATGTTCAGTAATTTTTAGGTGTTTTCTTATCTTTGTCCTTGTCACTTGTGTGAAGATGCTGATTGTAGTAACTGTAGATCACCTTTAATGATTGCATGGGAGGGGCGAAATGCTCTGCTGGATGAGAGGTAAGGAGGTTCCCTGCTCCTCCTTGGGTCGGTTTCTTTTTTTTTTAATTGCAGCATAGTTGATTTACAATGTTGTGTTAGGTTCAGGTGTACAGCAAAGTGAATCAGTTATACATATACATATATCCACTCTTTTTAAAATTCTTTTCCCATATAGGTCATTACAGAATATTGAGTAGAGTTCCCTGTGCTATACAGTAGGTTCTTATAGTTATCCATTTTATATATAGTAGTGTATATGTTAATCCTAATCTCCCAATTTATCCCTCTCCCCACCTTTCGTCCCGGTAACCAGAAGTTTGTTTTCTACATCTGTGACTCTATTTCTGCTTTGTAAATAAGTTCATTTGTACCATTTTTAAAAATTCCACATGTAAGCAATATCGTATGATATTTGTCTTTCTCTGACTTACTTCACTCAGTATGACAATTACTAGGTCCATCCATGTTGCTGCAAATGGCATTGTTTCATTATTTTTTATGGCTAATATTCCACTGTATATATGTATCACATCTTCTTTATCTGTTCCTCTGTCGATGGATACCGCCTGGGTCTTGGACCCTGGAGCAGACATCAGTGCTTTACCGCAGTTCCCAATGTTTCTCCTGGCAGCTGTTTAGCAGGATGTGGGAGGGACTAACCAGTTTAGCATCTCCAAAGCTGCCTTCAGACTCTTCCCTATTATTTTATCTGTTGACACTGGAACTCCCAGAACTGCATGTCACCTTCTTCTGCATGTGTTTCACACTGAGGCTTTTTTCAGTTTTGTGACTCTGCAGATACGATTCTGTCTGTTTACCACCTTTTAGAGATTTCTCAGAAATGTCTTTAGATGGTACACTTTCTTTTCTTCTAACATGTGGTGAATTTATTATCTTTTATTTTTTATTTTTTTGCTTTTCATGAAATTTGGGGTAAGGGTGATAATATGTATAATTGCTTCTAAATTTTTACATTATTATCAAGTAAATCTGGAAATGCCATAATATTATCATTCAGTATCAGTAGATATTCAAATATGTTAAAAATGCCCTCAGTCCCTCTGGCTAGATCACAAATAGTTGTTGTCTAATGCCCAACAATCTCCATTTCTATCTTCCTAGAACATTTTTACTCCTTCCATTTTTGTTCTCACATCTTTTCTTAAACGTCTTCAACAGCCATGTAAATCCATAAAACATCTTGACCTTAGGATTTACCCACCTTTTTGATGAACCATATCTTTAAAAAAAATCACTATTGACCTGTTGAGAGGAAAAAGATTTAAGGAACAGATGGATTTTATTTTGGATATGTTGTGTTTGGAGTGACTAAGTGATATATACATAGGAACATTGAACAGCCATTTGGAGATACAGTAGAAAACTTCAAGCTCCAGCTTACCACTCCATTTATTCAAGGAAATCCTACTATATAAGTATTATTATATTATGTACCAGAGATACAAAGATTAGCAAAGCATGATACTTGCATTCAAGTAACTGAAAATCTAGTGAGAATTTCTATAAAAGAAGTGTGTACAATGGATACAGAGAGTGAGTGGAATAGTGAGGACAAGCCAATCCCAAATCTCTACCCACTCTGTGGATTCTCTTTGGGTTGGAATATGCCAAAGTAAAGTACTGTACACACTTCTTTTTTGTATGTGCTTGGCTGGCTAACTGGGGCACTGTTCAGTATGTATTGTACAACCTATCCTTTTCATGTTAGGGGCTTAATCTTGGGTTTAGTGAAAGTCTCTCCACACCATTCCTCCTCCACCTCTTCACCCACAAAAATGCACAAATTGTTATTCAAACTCTGGAAAAGCTCTTTGGAAGATGAGGCGTGGTTTTCAAGGGGGAGCAGAAGGGCCAACAGAACATAGACTAGGGAAGAAGGAACACTCAGTTGAGTCTCTGGAGGGAAATCATCACAATGAGAATACTGTGGGGGAAGGAGTCTTGATTTCTTGGGAATGGTTTTAGTTATGGGTAGTCAAGAGAAGAAAGGTGTGCTGGATGTTGTTTATTGGCTTTCAACAACATCTTTGCCCTTCTAAGCTCCATCCTGCCTTAGAGGGCTGAAATGTTAAAAATTATATTTCCCAGTTTACCTTGTCAGCAGGTTCCAGTCTATATTTCTCCAATGTGAGGCTCATGTGTGAACTTGGAGAAGTAGGAAAGAAGGAGGAGCTGTAGACCTTTGGTTGTCGTGGCAGGCAGGTGACTGAGCATCAGCAGAGGATGGGGGTGAGATTTTGCAAAAGGTTACTGGGTGTCCTGAGAATTATTCACTCTGATGCTTGTGGAAAGTTCTTGGGATTCCTGCCTTTTAAGATTTAAATTATTTCTTGAAATACCCAGAATGGCTCCTGTTTTCCTGACTGAACCCTGACTGACCAAAGGAAAATGATTGCTGCCTGAACTGGCATGAAAGTTGCGTGTACCATTTGGGGAGCCTAAGTAGGTGTCATTTCCACAGATGGTTTCCCCAAGAACCAGAGGCATGGATGCTCCTGAATAGATAGGAGTGAATTTCTGGCAGGGCAGGGCCTGGCACTGGCACTGGATAAAGGGAATCTCAGTTTGTCCCATGGCCACAGTGGATCCAGACATTCAGACTTTTTGGGCTTTGTCATATCCATGTGCCTTGTAGACCATGAAACTATGTGGGAGATCAAGGTAATGAGAGACTGCAAGGAAATTTATACCCAGATATTGATAATCCTCCAAGGTTTGTATCAATGGTTACTTATTTCTTGAGGCATTTCCCTGAGTTATTTCAGACTTATTTTTGTATTTCAAAAATGAAACTCCTTTTAGATGCACTCAAGATAGGTCCAACTCCTTATGAATTCTGTCTGTAATTAACAGCCTTACAATGAGTTTTCAGCATAATATATTGGAGAATTTTAAGAAAAATGTTATGAATTGGGAAATTGGGATTGACATATATACACTAATATATATAAAATGGATAACTAACAAGAACCAGCTGTATAAAAAAATAAATAAATTTCTAAAATTCAAAAAAGAAAGAAAAATGTTAGAAAAACTTTTTTTCCTGAACAATTATATCCACGGTAGCAGAAAGTGCTTCCCCATTTTAGAATACTGAATGGATATTAGGCTTACATTAGGTCTTCTTTCCTTTTTTTTTTTTTTTAACATCTTTATTGGAGTATAATTGCTTTACAATGGGGTGTTAGTTTCTGCTTTATAACAAAGTGAATCAGTTATACATATACATGTATCTCCATATCTCTCCCGTCTTGCGTCTCCCTCCCTCCCACCCTTCTAGGTGGTCACAAAACACCAAGCTTATCTCCTTGTGCTATGCGGCTCCTTCCCACTAGCTATTTTACATTTGGTAGTGTATATATGTCCATGACACTCTCTCACTTTGTCCCAGCTTACCCTTCCCTCTCCCCGTGTCCTCAAATCCATTCTCTACATCTGCATCTTTATTCCCGTCTTGCCCCTAGGTTCTTCATGACCTTTCTATTTTTTTTTAGATTCCATATATATGTGTTAGCATACGGTATTTGTTTTTCTCTTTCTGACTTACTTCACTCTGTATGGCAGACTCTAGGTCCATCCACCTCACTACAGATAACTCCACTTCGTTTCTTTTATGGCTGAGTAATATTCCATTGTGTATATGTGCCACATCTTCTTTATCCATTCATCTGTTGATGGACACTTAGGTTGCTTCCATAACCTGGCTATTGTAAATAGAGCTGCAATGAACATTGTGGTACATGACTCATTTTGAATTATGGTTTTCTCAGGGTATATGCCCAGGAGTGGGATTGATGGGTCATATGGTAGTTCTTTTTTCAGTTTTTTAAGGAACCTCCATGCTGTTCTCCATAGTTGCTGTAAAATTTACATTCCCACCAACAATGCAAGAGGGTTCCCTTTTCTCCACACCCTCTCCAGCATTTATTGTTTGTAGATTTTTTGATGATGGCCATTCTGACAGGTGTGAGATGAAATCTCATTGTAGGTTTGATTTGCATTTCTCTAATGATTAATGATGTTGAGCATTCTTTCATGTGTTTGTTGGCAATCTGTGTATCTTCTTGGGAGAAATGTCTATTTAGTTCTTCTGCCCATTTTTGGATTGGGTTGTTTGTTTTTTTGATATTGACTGCATGAGCTGCTTGTAAATTTTGGAGATTAATCCTCTGTCAGTTGCTTCATTTGCAAATATTTTCTCCCATTCTGAGGGTTGTCTTTTTGTCTTGTTTATGGTTTCATTTGCTGTGCAAACTTTTAAGTTTCATTAAGTCCCATTTGTTTATTTTTGTTTTTACTTCCATTTCTCAAGGAGATGGGTCAAAAAGGATCTTGCTGTGATTTATGTCATAGAATGTTCTGCCTATGTTTTCCTCTAAGAGTTTTACAGTGTCTGGCCTTCCATTTAGGTCTTTAATCCATTTTGAGTTTATTTTTGTGTATGGTGTTAGGAAGTGTTCTAATTTCATTCTTTTACATGTAGCTGTCCAGTTTTCCCAGCACCATTTATTGAAGAGGCTGTCTTTTCTCCACTGTATATTCTTGCCTCCTTTATCAAAGATAAGGTGACCATATGTGCGTGGGTTTATCTCTGGGCTTTCTATCCTGTTCCATTGATCTATATTTCTGTTTTTGTGCCAGTACCATACTGTCTTGATTACTGTAGCTTTGTAGTATAGTCTGAAGTCAGGGATTCTGATTCCTCCAGCACCATTTCTCTTTCCCAAGATTGCTTTGGCTATTCGGGGTCTTTCTTGTTTCCATACAAATTGTGAAATTTTTTGTTCTAGTTCTGTGAAAAATGCCAGGGGTAGATTGATGGGGATTGCACTGAATCTGTAGATTCCTTTGGGTAGTATAGTCATTTTCAAACTGCTGATTCTTCCAATCCAAGAACATGGTATATCTCTTCATCTATTTCTATCATTTTTAATTTCTTTCATCAGTGTTTTATAATATTCTGCATACAGGTCTTTTGTCTCCTTAGATAGGTTTATTCCTAGGTATATTATTCTTTTTGTTGCAGTGGTAAATGGGAGTGTTTTCTTAATTTCACTTTCAGATTTTTCATCATTAGTGTATAGGAATGCAAGAGGTTTCTGTGCATTAAATTTGTATCCTGCTACTTTACCAAATTCATTGATTAGCTCTAGTAGTTTTCTGGTAGCTTCTTTAGGATTCTCTATGTATAGTATCATGTCATCTGCAAACAGTGACAGCTTTACTTCTTCTTTTCTGATTTGGATTCCTTTTATTTCTTTTTCTTCTCTGATTGCTGTGACTAAAACTTCCAAAATTATGTTGAATAATAGTGGTGAGAGTGGGCAACCTTGTCTTGTTCCTGATCTTAGTGGAAATGGTTTCAGTTTTTCACCATTGAGGACGATGTTGGCTGTGGGTTTTTCATACATGGCCTTTATTATGTTGAGGTAGTTCTATGCCTACTTTCTGGAGGGTTTTTATCATAAATGGGTGTTGAATTTTGTCAAAGCTTTCTGCATCTATTGAGATGATCAAATGGTTTTTCTCCTTCAGTTTGTTAATATGGTGTATCACATTGATTGATTTGCATATATTGAAGAATCCTTGCATTCCTGGGATAAACCCTACTTGATCATGGTGTATGACCCTTCTGATTTGCTACTGTATTCTGTTTGCTAGTATTTTGTTGAGGATTTTTGCATCTATGTTCATCAGTGATATTGGCCTGTAGTTTTCTTTTTTTGTGACGTCTTTGTCTGGTTTTGGTATCAGGGTGATGGTGGCCTCGTAGAATGAGTTTGGGAGTGCTCCTCCCTCTGCTATATTTTTGAAGAGTTTGAGAAGGGTAGGTGTTAGCTCTTCTCTAAATGTTTGATAGAATTCACCTGTGAAGCCATCTGGTCCTGGGCTTTTGTTTGTTGGAAGATTTTTAATCACAGTTTAAATTTCAGTGTTTATGATTGGTCTGTTCATATTTTCTTTTTCTTCCTGGTTCAGTATCGGAAGGTTGTGCTTTTCTAAGAATTTGTCCATTTCTTCCAGGTTGCCATTTTATTGGCATACAGTTGCTTGTAGTAATTTCTCATGATCCTTTGTATTTCTGCAGTGTCAGTTGTTACTTCTCCTTTTTCATTTCTGATTCTACTGATTTGAGCCTTCTCCCTTTTTTTCTTGATGAGTCTGGCTAATGGTTTTTCAATTTTGTTTATCTTCTCAAAGAACCAGCTTTTAGTTTTATTGATCTTTGCCATCATTTCCTTCATTTTGTTTTCATTTACTTCTGATCTGATCTTTATGATTTCTTTCCTTCTACTAACTTTGGGGTTTTTTTGTTCTTCTTTCTCTAAATGCTTTAGGTGCAAAGTTAGGTTGTTTATCTGAGATGTTTCTTGTTTCTTAAGGTAGGATTGTATTGCTATAAACTTCCCTCAGAACTGCTTTTGCTGCATCCCATAGGTTTTGGGTCGTTGTGTTTCACTGTCATTTGTTTCTAGGTATTTTTTGATTTCCTCTTTGATTTCTTCAATGATCTCTTGGTTATTTAGTAGTGTACTGGTTAGCCTCCATGTGTTTGTATTTCTTACAGATTTTTTCCTGTAATTGATATTTAATCTCATAGCCTTGTGGTCGGAAAAGATACTTGATATGATTTCAATTTTCTTAAATCTACCAAGACTTGATTTGTGACCCAAGATATGATCTATCCTGGAGAATGTTCCATGAGCACTTGAAAAGCATGTGTATTTTGTTGTTTTTGGATGGAATGTCCTATAAATATCAATCAAGTCCATCTTGTTTAATGTTTCATTTAAAGCTTGTGTTTCCTTATTTATTTTCATTTTGGATGATCTGTCCATTGGTGAAAGCGGGGTGTTAAAGTCCCCTACTATGATTGTGTTACTGTCGATTTCCCCTTTTAGTGTTTGCCTTATGTATTGAGGTACTCCTATGTTGGGAGCATAAATATTTACAATTGTTACATCTTCTTCTTGGATTGATCCCTTGATCATTATGTAGTGTCCTTCTTTGTCTCTTGTAATAGTCTTCGTTTTAAAGTCTATTTTGTCTGATATGAGAATTGCTACTCCAGCTTTCTTTTGATTTGCATTTGCATGGAATATCTTTTTTCATCCCCTCACTTGCAGTCTGTATGTGTCCCTAGGTCTGTAGTGGGTCCCTTGTAGACAGCATATATATGGGTCTTGTTTTTGTATCCATTCAGCCAGTCTATGTCTTTTGGTTGGAGCATTTAATCCATTTACATTTAAGGTAATTATTGATATGTATGTTCTTATGACCATTTTCTTAATAGATTTGGGTTTGTTATTGTAGGTCTTTTACTTCTCTTGTGTCTCCTGCCTAGGGAAGTTCCTTTAGCATTTGTTGTAAAGCTGGTTTGGTGGTGCTGTATTCTCTTAGCTTTAGCTTGTCTGTAAAGGTTTTAATTTCTCCGTCAAATCTGAATGAGATCCTTGCTGGGTAGAGTAATCTTGGTTGTAGGTTTTTCCTTTTCATCACTTTAAATATGTCCTGCCACTCCCTTCTGGCTTGCAAAGTTTCTTCTGAAAGATCAGCTGTTAATCTTATGGGGATTCCCTTGTATGTTATGTGCTGTTTATCCCTCGCTGCTTTTAATATTTTTCTTTGTATTATGTCGTTCTGATAATATAGGACTGACATGGGAATTTAGAGCTGTGGCAATTATTTATTTATATTAAAAATTAATTAATTAATTAATTTTTGGCTGCACTGGTGTTCGTTGCTGCGTGCAGGCTTTCTCTAGGTGTGGCAAGCGGGGGCTATTGTTTGTTGTGGTGTGCGGGCTTCTCACTGCGGTGACTTCTCTTGTTGCAGAGCATGGGCTCTAGGCACACAGGCTTCAGTAGTTGTGGCATGCGGGCTCTAGAGCTCAGGCTCGGTAGTTGTGGCGCATGGGCTAAGTTGCTCTGTGGCATGTGGGATCTTCCCGGACCAGAGCTCGAACCCATGTCCCCTGCATTAGCAGGCAGATTCTTAAACACTGCGCCACCAGGGAAGTCCCAGAACTGTGGCATTTAAAATGAAGTTATCAGAATGTCATCAGGGGTATTATTTATTTTGGTTTGTATAAACATGGGCAGAAGGAAAACTGTGTTCAACCTTTATGTGGACTGTGGGTTGCAGTGGTATTTATGTCCATTATCTCCTTCAGACCTTAGTCTTTCTCTGCTGGTCTAGTTGGAAGATTTTCTCTTGAGTCATACTTCCATGCTTAAAAACCTTAAGGAAAGTAGTGATGAACTTCAAACTCAGTAGCCTGTCATTTTTTTTTTAACCGCAATTTTTATTTTTATTTATTTATTTATTTTAACATCTTTATTAGAGTATAATTGCTTTACAATGGTGTGTTAGTTTCTGCTGTATAACAAAGTGAATCAGCTATACCTATACATATATCCCCATATCTCCTCCCTCTTGTGTCTACCTCCACCCTCTCTATCCCACCCCTCTAGGTGGTCACAAAACACCGAGCTGATCTCCCTGTGCTATGTGGCTGCTTCCCACTAGCTATCTCTTTTACATTTGGTAGTATTTATAAGGCCATGCCACTCTCTCACTTCCTCCCAGCTTACCCTTCCCTCTCCCTGTGTCCTCAAGTCCATTCTCTACGTCTGCATCTTTATTCCTGTCCTGCCGCTAGGTTCTTCAGAACCAATTTTTTTTTAGATTCCATGTATATGTGTTAGCATATGGTATTTGTTTTTCTCTTTCTGACTTACTTCACTCTGTATGACAGACTCTAGGTCCATCCACCTCACTACAAATAACTCAGTTTCATTTCTTTTTATGCCTGAGTAATATTCCATTGTATATATGTGCCACATCTTCTTTATCCATTCACCTGTCAATGGACACTTAGGTTGCTTCCATGTCCTGGCTATTGTAAATAGAGCTGCAATGAACATTGTGGTACATGACTCATTTTGAATTATGGTTTTCTCAGGGTATATGCCCAGTAGTGGGATTGCTGGGTCATATGGTATTTCTATTTTTAGTTTTTTTGAGGAACCTCCATGCTGTTCTCCATAGTGGCTGTATCAATTTACATTCCCACCAACAGTGCAAGAGGGTTCCCTTTTCTTCACACCCTCTCCAGCATTCATTGTTTGTAGATTTTTTGATGATGGCCATTCTGACTGGTGTGAGTTGATACCTCATTGTAATTTTGATTTGCATTTCTCTAATGATTAGTGATGTTGAGCATCCTTTCATGTGTTTGTTGGCAATCTGTATATCTTCTTTGGAGAAATGTCTATTTAGGTCTTCTGCCCATTTTTGGATTGGATTGTTTGTTTTATTGATATTGAGCTGCATGAGCTGCTTGTAAATTTTGGAGATTAATCCTTTGTCAGTTGCTTCATTTGCAAATATTTTCTCCGATTCTGAGGGTTGTCTTTTGGTCTTGTTTATGGTCTCCTTTGCTGTGCAAAAGCTTTTAAGTTTCATTAGGTCCCATTTGTTTATTTTTTAAATTTCCCTTTCTCTAGGAGGTGGGTCAAAAAGGATCTTGCTGTGATTCATGTCATAGAATGTTCTGCCTATGTTTTCCTCTAAGAGTTTTACAGTGTCTGGCCTTACATTTAGGTCTTTAATCCATTTTGAGTTTATTTTTGTGTTTGGTGTTAAGTAGTGTTCTAATTTCATTCTTTTATATGTAGCTGTCCAGTTTTCCCAGCATCACTTATTGAAGAAGTATCCTGTCATTTGAAACCTTCTGTCATTAGGTTCTAGTATTCCTCATAGAAGTCTGATTTGGTCTCTGTTTCTACCTTTGGAACATATTTTGTGAATCTCTCCTTCGGTACCCTTGTTTACTCTATTCCTGTATCCTGCCTACCATTAATCTGAATACTACGTTTTCTTCAAAGGCCAGTTCAGATGTCTTGTTCTCCAGAAACATTTCTTCAGTTCACATTACTGATCAGCAATCTCTTCCACCTTTTGAAGTCACAAATTACATGTCACTTCTATAGGAGGACTGTCCATTACATTAGGAAAATTCATCCAGAACAGAATCTTATTCTACTTTATTACCATACTAAGAAGAGAGTACATAAAAATTTGATGAAAAAAAAAAAAAACCACTCAGCCACAACCTCAGTGATGCTTCTGTAGTTGATTATTTTTGGTACATGAGTGGTCTGCATAAATGGTTATAATGATCTTGAGACACTTAGAATATATCGTTCAGCTGCAGGGATTCTGCTATGCACCAAAGTAAAGCAAAATAAACTCATTATTAACCAGAATATATCGTTCAGCCGCAGGGACACTGGTATGCACCAAAGTAAAGCAAAATAACCTCATTATTAACCCAACAGTGGAGCTGACTCTTGACTCCAAATGGGCAGTAGTATAATGGCTCTTGCTGTCACTACCCTTTTTGGGAGACCATCATATGAGCAGAGACTGTCATTCCCTACAAGGATTCAGATAAGTGGTGGTTGTCACCTTCCCTCCAGGATCCGAGAAGTCAACATGCCTGTTTTCAGCTAGAAAGTGATTAGAGGTCAAGAGAATTTGGAATTATCACCATGGAAGAAGCCCACATGGTGCCAACAGTAACATGATGGTATCATGTGTGGGAACGGTGAGCTCAAGTGTTGAGAAATGTGAGCTGGGTAGAAATACAACTACTAAGAGGTAATTTCAATTTCATAATTTTTTAGGTTGAGATATTTTTTTCATAATGTTTTAATATCTAGTGAAGTAATACACATACAGCAAAGAAAAACAGGAAGGTACATGAATGCACAGGGAGAGGCACAGTCCCTGCACACCTCAATTCCCTCCCCAACTCTAACTTTCTGTTTTGAGTTCAGGTTGTTACCACCAAAACGCTCATTCATAGACTATTCTGCTATTTCTTTCACCTTAAAATAATTTTCAGACAGTTTCCAATAATCCTCTGGTTTGAAATTTTAAAGTTTAGGTCACCTGGACCAACTCCCTCTCTTCTCTCTGACCTCTTCCCAATATTAGACTGTCCTTCTGTCAGTTACAGTGTAAACATAAGTCATATAATTAAGTACATGTTTTTTAAAATCAGATTTGTATTTCTTGTCATCTCTACTTCTACACTTACTCTCCAAGCGCTGTTAACTGGACCTTTGTTAGGGGAGATAATATTTATTTTATATTCTGTACCATAATTATGTTTTGTCTACTTTGATTGTAGGTTGATTTAAGAGTTCAAAACCAGTACAGTTCCTTAACAAAACTATGATAAAGTAAATGTTATTTATACAAAGCCAAAAAAAAGAAAATGACAGTTTTAATCTGTTGTCCTTGAGTGCTTTAAAAATAACATCTTGGCAAACATTAAAAATAACATTTTCATAATTAAAACTATTAAATTCAAATCAGTTAAGATGCATTTAGGTAAAAGACTAAGATCAGAAGGAAGAAGTAGAACTATCTCTGCAGGTAGCAGGATTGTTCACATGGATAATCTTAAGGAATCTATAAACTAACCATTAGAGTACATAAGTAAATTTAGCAAGTTCACAGGATACAATGCTAATGTTAACAAATCAATTGTATTCATATATAATAATAGCAGTAAATAATAGGAAAGTGAAATAAAACAATTTACAATAACACCAAAAAGCATAACATATTGAACAACTAACTGTTTGCCAACAAATCAGATAACCTAGATGAAATGGACAAACCCCTAGAAACACAAAACCTACCAGGAATGAATCATGAGGAAATAGAAAACGTGAATAGATCTATAACCAGTAAGGAGATTAAAAATGTAATAAAAACCTCCGAACAAAGAAAAACCTTGGATCTTATGGCTTCACTGGTGAATTTTACCCAATATTTAAAAAATAGTTAAAATCAATTCTCCTCAAACTCTTCCAAAAAATTAAAGAGGAGGGAACACTTCTTAACCCATTCTGCGAGGCCAGCATTACTCTGATATCAAAGCCAGAAAAAGACGCTACAAGAAAACTACAGAGCAGTATCCCTTATGAACATTGATGCAAAAATCCTCAACAAAATACTAGCAAACCAAGTTTAACACCACATTAGAAATATCACACACCGTGACCAAGTGGGATTTATTCCTTGAATGCAAAGATGGCTTAACATATGAAAATCAAGCAGTCTCTTACACCACATTAACAGAAGTAAGCAAAGAAATACATTATCCTCTTAATTGAGGTAGAAAAAGCATTTGACAACATTCAACCCCCTTTCATGAGAAAAACATTTAACAAAATAGAAATAGAGGAAAACTACTTCAATATGATAAAAGCCATATATGAAAAACGCACAGTAAATATCATACTCAATGTTGTAAGACTGAAAGCTTTTCTTTCAAGCTCAGGAACAAGGTAAGGATGACTGCTTTCACCATTTCTATTTAACATGGTACTGGAAGTCACAGCCAGAGCAATTAGGCAAGAAAAAGAAATAAAAGTCAAGCAAATCAGAAAGAAGAAATAAAATGATCTGTTTGTAAATGATATGATCTTATATGTAGAAAACCCTAAAGTGTCACCAAAAAAACTGTAATAACTAATAAAAGAATTCAATAAATTTATTGGATACAAAATCAACATACAAAAATCAGTTGTGTTTTTATACAATAACAATGAACAATCCCAAAAGGAAATTAGGAAATCAATACCATTTACAAAAGCATCACAATAATAAAATATGTAGAAATAAACATAACTAAGGAGGGGCACAAGTCTCTAAGATAGTCCCATCCACCAGAGGGCAGACAGCAGAAGCAAGAAAAACTATAATCCTGTAGCCTGTGGAACAAAAACCACATTAATAGAGAGACAGACAAGATGAAAAGGCAGAGGGCTATGTACCAGATGAAGGAACAAGATAAAACCCCAGAAAAACAACTAAATGAAGTGGAGATAGGCAACCTTCTAGAAAAAGAATTTAGAATAATGATAGTGAAGATGATCCAGGACCTCAGAAAAGAATGGAGGCAAAGATGAAGAAGATGCAAGAAATGTTTAACAAAGACCTAGAAAATTAAAGAACAAACACCTAGAAGAATTAAAGAACAAACAGAGATGAATGATACAATAACTGAAATGAAAAATACACTAGAAGGAATCGATAGCAGAATAACTGAGGCAGAAGAACGGATAAGTGACCTGGAAGACAGAATGGTGAAATTCACTGCCGTGGAACAGAATAAGACAAAAAAAAAAAAAAAAAAAAAAGAAAACAAATGAAGACAGCCTAAAGACCTCTGGGAAAATTAAGTGAAACAACATTTGAATTATAGGCATCCCAGAAGGAGAAGAGAGAGAGAAAGGACCCGAGAAAATATTTGAAGAGATTATAGTCGAAAACGTCCCTAACATGGGAAAGGAAATAGCCACCCAAGTCCAGGAAGCACAGAGAGTCCCAGGCAGGATAAACCCAAGGAGAAACACACTGAGACACATAGTAATCAAATGGACAAATATTAAAGACAAAGAAAAATTATTGAAAGCAGCAAGGGAAAAACGACAAATAACATACAAGGGAGCTCCCATAAGGTTAACAGCTGATTTCTCAGCAGAAACTCTACAAGCCAGAAGAGAGTGCCATGATATATTTAAAGCAATGAAAGGGAACAACCTACAACCAAGATTACTCTACCTGGTAAGGATCTCATGCAGATTCGACAGAAAAATCAAAACTTTTACAGACAAGCAAAAGCTAAGAGAATTCAGCACCACCAAACCAGCTCTACAACAAATGCTAAAGGAACTTCTCTAAGTGGGAAACACAAGAGAAGAAAAGGACCTACAAAAACAAACGAATAACAATTAAGAAAATGGTCATAGGAACATACATATCGATAATTACCTTAAACGTGAATGGATTAAATGCTCCAACCAAAAGACACAGGCTCGCTGAATGGATACAAAAACAATACCCATATATATGCTGTCTACAAGAGACCAACTTCAGACCTACGGACACATACAGACTGAAAGTGAGGGGATGAAAAAAGATATTCCATGCAAATGGAAAACAAAAGAAAGCTGGAGTAGCAATACTCATATCAGATAAAATAGACTTTAAAATAAAGAATGCTACAAGAGACAAGGAAAGACACTACATAATGAACAAGGGATCAATCCAAGAAGAAGATATAACAATTATAAATATATTTGCACCCAACATAAGAGCACCTCAACACATAAGGCAACTGCTAACAGTTATAAAAAAGGAAATCAACAGTAACACAATAATAGTGGAGGACTTTTACACCTCACTTACACCAATGGACAGATCATCCAAACAGAAAATTAATAAGAAACATAAGCTTTTAATGACATGATAGACCAGCTAGATTTAATTGATATTTATAGGACATTCCATCCCAAAACAGCAGATTACACTTTCTTCTCAAGTGCAAATGGAACATTCTCCAGGATAGATCACATCTTGGGTCACAAATCAAGCCTTGGTAAATTTAAGAAAATTGAAATTATATCAAGCATCTTTTCTGACCACAGTGCTATGAGATTAGAAATCAATTACAAGGGAAAAAAAAGTAAAAAACACAGACACATGGAGGCTAAACAATACGGTACTAAATAACCAAGAGATCACTGAAGAAATCAAAGAGAAAATAAAAAAATACCTAGAGACAAATGATAATGAAAACATGATGATCCAAAACCTATGGGATGAAGCAAAAGCAGTTCTAAGAGGGAAGTTTATAGCAATACAAGCCTACCTCAAGAAAGAAGAAAAATCTCAAATAAACAATTTAACCTTACAACTAAAGGAACTAGAGAAAGAAGAACGAACAAATCCAAAGTTAGTAGAAGGAAAGAAGTCATAAAGATCAGAGCAGAAATAAATGAAATAGAAACAAAGAAAAAATAGCAAAGATCAATAAAACCAAAAGCTGGTTCTTTGGGAAGATAAACAAAATTGATAAACCACTAGCCAGACTCATCAAGAAAAAGAGGGAGAGGACTCAAATCAATAAAATTGGAAATGAAAAAGGAGAAGTTACAAAAGACACCACAGCAATACAAAGCATCCAAAGAGACTACTACAAGCAACTCTATGCCAATAAAATAGACAACCTGGAAGAAATGGACAAATTCTTAGAAAGGTATAACCTTCCAAGACTGAACCAGGAAGAAATAGAAAATATGAACAGACCAATCACAAGTAATGAAATTGAAACTGTGATTAAAAATCTTCCAACAAACAAAAGCCCAGGACCAGATGGCTTCACGGGTGAATTCTATCAAACATTTGGAGAAGAGCTAACACCTATCCTTCTCAAACTCTTCCAAAAAATTGCAGAGGAAGGAGCACTCCCAAACGCATTCTATGGGGCCATCATCACCATGATACAAAAACCAGACAAAGATACTACAAAAAAAGAAAATTACAGACCAATAAAACTGATGACTATAGATGCAAAAATCCTCAACAAAATACTAGCAAACAGAATACAATAACACATAAAAAGGATCATACACCATGGTCAAGTGGGATTTATCCCAGGGATGCAAGGATTCTTCAGTATATGCAAATCAATCAATGATACACCATATTAACAAATTGAAGAATAAAAAGCATATGATCAACTCAGTAGATGCAGAAAAAGCTTTTGACAAAATTCAACACCGATTTTTGATAAAAACTCTCCAGAGAGTGGTCTTAGAGGGAACCCACCTCAACATAATTAAGGCCATGTATGACAAACCCACAACACACATCATTCTCAATGGTGAAAAACTGCAAGCATTTCCTCTAAGATCAGGAACAAGACAAGGATGTCCACTATCACCACTGTTATTCAACATAGCTTTGGAAGTCCTAGCCACGGCAATCAGAGAAGAAAAAGAAATAAAAGGAATACAGATTGGAAAAGAAGAAGTAAAACTGTCACTGTTTGCAGATGACATGATCCTATATACAGAGAATCCTAAAGATACCACCAAGAAACTACGAGAGCCCATCAATGAATTTGGTAAAGTTGCAGGATACAAAATTAATGCACAGAAACCTCTTGCATTCCTATACACTAATGATGAAAATTCTGAAAGAGAAATTAAGGAAACACTCCCATTTACCATTGCAACAAAAAAGAATAAAATACCTAGGAATAAACCTACCTAGGGAGACAAAAGATCTGTATGCAGAGAACTATAAGACACTGATGAAAGAAATAAAAGATGATACCAACAGATGGAGAGATATACCATGTTCTTGGATTGGAAGAATCAATATTGTGAAAATGACTATACTACCCAAAGCAATCTACAAATTCAATTCAATCCCTATCAAATTACCAATGGCACTTTTTACAGAACTAGAACAAAAAATCTTAACAGTTGTATGGAGACATAAAAGACCCTGAATAGCCAAAGCAGTCTTGAGGGAAAAAAACAGAGCGGGAGGAATCAGACTCCCTGACTCAGACTATACTACAAAGCTATAGTAATCAAGACAATATAGTGCTGGCACAAAAACAGAAATATAGATCAATGGAACAGGATAGAAAGCCCAGAGATAAACCCACGCACCTATGGTCAACTAATCTATGACAAAGGATGCAAGGATATACAATGGAGAAAAGACAGTCTCTTCAATAAGTAGTGCCGGGAAAACTGGACAGCTACATCTAAAAGAATGAAATTAGAACCCTCCCTAACATGATACACAAAAATAAACTCAAAATGGATTAGAGACCTAAATGTAAGACTGGATACTATAAAACTCTTAAAGAACACTCTGTGACATAAATCACAGCAAGATCTGTTTTGATCCACCTCCTAGAGAAATGGAAATAAAAACAAAAATAAATAAATGGGACCTAATGAAACTTACAAGCTTTTGCAAAGCAAAGGAAACTACAAACAAGACGAAAAGACAACCCTCAGAATGGGAGAAAATATTTGCAAATGAATCAGCAGACAAAGGATTAATCTCCAAAATATATAAACAGCTCATGCAGCTCAATATTAAAAAAAAAACAACCCAATCAAAAAATAGGCAGAAGACCTAATTAGACATTTCTCCAAAGAAGACATACAGATGGCCAAGAAGCACATGAAAAGCTGCTCAACGTCACTAATTATTAGAGAAATGCAAATCGAAACTACAATGAGGTATCACCTCACATCAGTTAGAATGGGCATCATCAGAAAATGTATAAACAACAAATGCTGGAGAGGGTGTGGAGAAAAGGGAACCCTCTTGCACTGTTGGTGGGAATGTAAATTGATACAACCACTATGGAGAACAGTATGGAGGTTCCTCAAAAAACTAAAAATAGAATTAACATATGACCCAGCAATCCCACCACTGGGCATATACCCAGAGAAAACCATAATTCAAAAAGACACATGCACCCCAATGTTCATTGCAGCACTATTTACAATAGTCAGGTCATGGAAGCAACCTAAATGCCCATCGACAGACGAATGGATAAAGAAGATATTGTACATATATACAATGGAATATTAGCCATAAAAAGGAATGAATTTGGGTCATTTGTAGAGATGTGGATGGATCTAGAGACTGTCATACAGAGTGGAGTAAGTCAGAAAGAGAAAAACAAATATTGTATATTAACGCATATATGTGGAACCTAGAAAAATGGTACAGATGAACTGGTTTGCAGGGCAGAAATAGAGACACAGATGTAGAGAACAAACGTATGGACACCAAGGGGGGAAAGTGGCGGGGTGGGGGGGGCTTGGTGGTGTGATGAATTGGGCAATTGTGATTGACATGTATACGCTAATATATATAAAGTGGATAACTAATAAGAACCTGCTGTATAAAAAAATAAATAAAATAAAATTCAAAAATTCAAAAACAAAACCCCCAAAAACAATATAGAACATTTCAGGAGTATACGCCATTTCCATATCAAACTATCAATCATTTACAAGCATCCCAATCATGTTGATTCGTAAAATACATGAAAAGAAGCCCAATGTTCAGTAAATACCAACTGAATTTGAGACCTACTTTTGGGAACTTAGAGGCTGATCAAGAAGGAAGTTTGATTCAGGATTTTGTAACGTTCAAGTATTTGACCAAAATAAATTACCCTCAAGTGATATTGAAGGTTTGCTTGAAATGTGATAAAAATATACATACATATATATATATATATAAAACAAACCTGATTTAGGTAGTGATGAACAGTTTGTTTAAAGGTTTGTTGGTGGTTACCTTGGATGTGAAAGATAATATTAAAGGCTCTTCCATATAAACTTTAGACAAAGTTTTGGGGTTTCTTAGTTTTTAAATTTTTTATTGAAGTATAGTTAATTTACAGAGTTGTGTTAGTTTCAGGTATACAGCAAAGTGATTCAGTTATACATACACACACACACACACATATATTCTTTTTCAGGTTCTTTTCCATTATAGGTTGTTAGGCAAAGTGTTATTTTTTGGAAGCATAATTAGTACCTTATTTCACTTTTTCCTTTACATTGATGATTTTTAAATTGGGATTTTCTTTTTGAAGATTAAAAATTATAGTTTTACAGTTTACACAGTTCCACAAGAGAGCTCTAATTACTCTTCATTGCCCTGAAAGAATTCCTGCATCTTTTTTTTTTGGTCTTTTCTTTTCTTTTTTTTGACCATGCTGTGCAGCGTGTGGGATCTTAGTTCCCTGACCAGGGATAGAACCCGGGCCCTCAGCACTGAGAGCTCGGAGTTAGACAAAGTTTTCTTTTAAGTGATTTAAATTTTTTTCTATTTTATTTATTTATATTTTTGGTTTACCCTGAGTTTTGTTGTGGCCCCTAAATATTCCCTAGGCCATTGGTTGGTCCTTCTGAAATTTCCAGGTTGAAAAATGTGTCTTTTTCCCAGTAGAGCTGTGGAGTTGATGAACTGCCTTGGAAGTCAAGATAGTGTTGTTTTATGCACTCCTTGCAGAAATAATCAACAACAATCTGTGGACACTAACACTTCATCAAGGCCAATGCCATCCTCACTGTCGAATGCACATGGTGCCCCTGTCCTGAAGGGGCACAGGAAGGACAGGAGGTGAGCGATGGTGTCAGGCAAGGGAGTTAGCTAGGAAGAGGCTTTCATGATAAGTTTTAAAAAGAAAAAGAGGAACTTAGAGACTTAAAAATCCAATTCTGAATATTAAAGAGTTTGGGAAAAATGACTTGAGTGAGAGCTAAAAGCTTGAAAGAGACACAAGAAAATAAAACCCAACTTCATAAGAGTGAAGAAAAATGGCTAGTGTAATGCAGGAGGTGATGGGTGGCAGATAAAAAGGCACTGCCTGGTAGTCAAGGTAAAATAAGGGATTCTGTGGTGTGTGGGTGCAGAAGGAAATACTGAAAGCCTTCAAGGAGCATTTGGACCTGATATAGACAACCAAGAGTTCTGTTGACTTCATCTGTGTTTTTAACCTGATTTATACCCAGCAAACATTTCCCAGCCCTTCTTCTTCATGGCTTTCTGGGTGGAGCACCATGAACCCTGCCTTCTCTTAGGCTTAGTTTCTGCCAACAGCCAGTCCAGAGGATCACTCACCAAGGAAACTGAGCCTGTTTTGCTGGAAACCACCTGGAGCATTCCAAAACCATTCTTCTGCTCTCCCAGCTTGCGTTGCCTCCTCTTTGCTCATCAAGTCGCAGCTGCCCACTGCTAGAGCTTCTCTGCACACTCGGGATAGAGAGGTTCTTGAGTGTGTAAACCTCAGGGCACGGTTTTGGGTGAGGTGTTTAAAACCACCATCTCAATCCCTCTTGACCCTTTCTGGATGAAATCCCAAAACGATCACAATATAAACAGAATGCTTAGTCCTACTTTTTTCACTTGGTAGCTCTGTGACTGTGGGCAATTTAATTGACCTCTCTGGGACTCAGTTTCCTCATCCTTAAAATGGGGATAATAAAAGTACCTACCTCGTAGAGGTGCTGTGAGAATAAAATGAGATACTATATGTTCAGCAGTTACTTTATAGGTAGACAGAATGCTAATAACTGGACAGATGGGACCAATTATTCTTATTCATTTATTTTTATTGCTCTATCAGCAATAAATTTTGGAACTTTGGAGTGTAAATGGGAACTAAAATAAGGGGTCTGTGGTCATTTTTCCTTTTGATCCCCACTCTTTGCTTTTGGGGGGCCTGGACAGTAAAACAATGGCAGTGGCAGAGCACCAATCAATAGAGACTAGTAGCGGTAGCGATGGCAGTCATAGCAGGAATAGTAACAGCTGATTTTTGTGGATGGCTTTGTGCCAGAGACTGTGCTGAGGACACAAATCTCCATCACATCTCTCATTGCCACTGCTCTTATAGCTAGAGGTGCAGCTGGTCCTGGAGCCATCGTATCTCTTCCAGCAAAAGGCTGCCTAGTCTCTCACCCAGTGAGTTGAGATGCTTGAGCTTTTCCTTAGAGAATCTTTTAAGATGTTCTGCCTAACTGCTGGACTCCTAATTTGAGTGCTGTCCTAAGATTGTAAACACTGAACTGGAAGTTCCAAATTCCATGGCAGGTCCCGAGAAATGGAAGAGCAGGTGGCATGACCAAGAACCTGGGTTCCAAGGCCCAGATCCCTTCATTCAGAGTAATTTATTTTGGTCTATTTTCTGCCTTGATATCCCCCACCCCTGACCTCATTTGTAAAACTTTTTAGACAAAAGGCTCATAGTTTTCAAAAAAAAACTGTGAAAGCCACTGCACTACACTTGGTCTCCTTATGTAAAATGAGAGTTCTAAACTCTCTGCAGTATTTTGTTAACCAACTCAGTGTTGAATTCTTGAAGGTTTGAAAAGCCCTATGAGGTTTTCAAAGGTGTTTTTAGTGAGTAGAAAACATCATTTTTATTTATCATCTCATTTCTATGTCGGTAGCTTTATTTATACAAAACTGGACAGCTTGATTTTGATCAGGTATATAGTTGGGCATGCCCAAATTTGGAATATTCTTTTGTGAGTCTCCTTTTTTTGTGGTTCAGTGATGAGACGGCCCAGTTTCAATCAAATAACCTGACACTCATTTTTCTTGATTCTTCAAGTGATAGTATTTTCCAAGAACACTTGAGTTTAGCAGTATACACCCTGAGATTCACATCATAGCTTTGTCCATTGCATTTTATGCATAGGATGCTGTAGTTATGTACAATAGTATTTTCCAAGACAGGGAAAATCCTCATGGTTGTATTCATTGGTCCAGACCTACAATTGGTTGGGAAATCAAAACACTATCGCCATGTATGAGTTATCTGCCTCTTGCTTTCAAGCGGGCCCCTTTGTTTTAAAGCAGTGGCACTTATATAAACACCAGACTTACTCATCTTATGCTTACTTACATGTGAAATTCTCAAACTACACAATCTTGGATTGCTCAATGTTGTAACAGACAAACCAATGCAACCACTAAAAAAGTCTAGATAAAAGAAAGCTATAATAGAATCATTTTTGAAATTTGGTAGAGGCAGGGAGAGGACATGGAAGGTCTGTGTTCGGGACGCAGAACTTACTCTATGTGTCTCTTCATTTGGGTGGTCCTGATCTGTATCGTTTATAGTAAAACTGTAATCACATAGTAAAACTGACAAAAGTGTTCTGAGTACATGGGGTACATTCTAAACATTCATTAATCAACTGCACAGATGGGGCATGGTACTAGTAGGAAATATTAGGTTTCTTTAAAGAAGTCTGATCACAGCTTTCACTTAGTTCCCTCAGTGTTTCAGTCAGGAATCTCTAGAGAAGCAGAATAAATAGGATATATATATAGAGAGATTTATTTTCAGGAATTGACTCATGCAATTATGAGAGCTGGAAAGTCCAAAATATATAGGGCAAGCCAGCAGGCTGGAAATTTAGGTAAGAGTTGACACTGTAGTCTTGAGTCCAAAATAGGGCAGGCTAGACAGGCTAGAAACTTAAGTAGGCTTTCTATGTTGCAATTGTGAGTTAAAATTCCTTCTTCTTGGGAATTCCCTGGCGGCACAGTGGTTAGGACTCCTTGCTTCCACTGCTGGGGGCACAGGTTCGATCCCTGGTTGGGGAACGAAGATCTTGCATGCCGCATGGTGTGGCCAAAGTAAAATAAAATTCCTTCTTCTCCAGGAAACTTCAGTCTTTTTCTTAAGGCCTTCAACTGATTGGATAAGGCCCACGCACACTATGGAGGGTAATAGGCTTTTCTCAAAGTCCACTGACTGTAAATGTTAATCACATCTAAAAACTACTTTCACAGCAATGTCTAGACTGATGTTTGACCAGACAACTGGGGACCATAGAGTAGCCAAGTTGACGCATAGGATAAACAATTACACTCATTATTCTCTTTCTACTTTCTACTGCTATGAGTCAGCTTCTACCAGAAAAAAATCTTTACACAAATCTGCTCACACTGTACTTTTATGTCCTTAACCGAAGCTATCAGGACATTAAGACAAAAAGATTGTCCTTATTGGCATGGATTTTTCTTTCTTGCTAGATGTTGTTATGGGTCATGGGGCTGATCTTAATAATTAAAGCAGTAAGATATGAGCACAAGAAGAAACAAACCAATAGAAGTGACTAGAAAGTCTCAAAATAAACTCAAATTAACCTCCAAAAATATATTAATTTGCTGAAGAGGTCATGGTACTTGATTGACTGGTAGATCATAAACCAGTAATCCTATCCAAACATTTTATCACTCAGAACACTTGATAATTAGGAGTTAGAGAGATACTGATAGAATGATTCCACTACCTTGCTCAGCTGTGACCACATTACATGACACATTTCCTTCATCTTTACATACTTGATAAGGGAAGAGGTGGAAAGATAACCAACATTCACTGAGTGCCTGTTATGCCACATGCCGTATTCTAGGTACTTTACATACTGTATGTAATTAATGTTCCTCAAACTACTCTGTATATTTAGTGACAACCAGGGTTGGGGCCCAGGAATCTGTGTTTTTAATGAAATTTATTCTTGGTTCCAATGCTGTAAGAAGATTGTCATTGTTCTTATCTTGCAAAAGCAAGAAAATTGAAGCACCAAGAAATTAAACAATTTGTTAGGACACCCAACTGACACAAGGTAGAGCTATGTGTTCAGTCTCAAGGAAGTTGGCTTCAAAGCCAACTTCATCCCTAGGTGATGCCATGGGCCAGTGAAACTCCATTTGCACTCTGCGCTTGCAACAGTGGTTTCACTGCCATGTCCATAGCAACTCTAGCTCCCCGATGCCTTTTTTTCTTTCCATCACCTGCCTCTAGGACCCAGCATCACAGACTCTCTTGAATTATACTATTGATTATTATATGATAAGATTTTGCTCAGTAGCTTGAGCAAAAAGGTGAACTAATGAGTTCCATATCATATTTCCTAATAATCTCTAGCCATACCTCTATAAGGGAAAAAAAGTTTGGGAATTACAACTAGCCATTTCTAATCAACAAAGCTTGTCAAGAATTTGGAGGCTTCCATCAGCTGAGGTGTTTCTCAAACAAAACACGGTCCCAAGTCCTTGAATCTTTCAGCTGGTTAATGTCTCCATGGACACTTCTACATGACTTTACACTGTTTTATTTAAAAGTTCTGCTTCCTTACCTCTGAAAATAGTGTATTTAGAGGTGCTACATGCTTTAAAAGTGTACAACTGTGAAAAATGACATGACGCTGAAGCAAGCAAAACCTCTGGCAGAAAGTTGAAATTGAGGCTACCCAAGATCTCAGCCAGTACATAGTGTTTCTGCCTACTCCAAATCTTCAGCAATTTTGTGAGCTCTCTTCCCTCAATTTTTTTTTTTTGAGTACATACATCAATATGTACTGTGGCATAGTGTCTGGATTTCCAAAAATCCAGAAACATGAGTCAGCTCTTTGACTATTTTCTACAAATTTGGTGAAGTACTGTATTCATGGAATCCAAGTGTGTTTTTCAGGAATTACATCCCTGTGCCTCCACACTGACAGTCCTGATCAGTGTGTGATGTTCTGATGTGTTCTGCATTTACTTTCTAAGGGCAATGTTGTCAGGATAGATAGTTATTCAGAACAGGTGAATAATGCAATGGTTTAATACATTTAATATTCCTGTTAATGTAAAATGTCATATACAATCATATGTAATATGGTTCCAACTTAAGAATATCCTTTTAACTCTGTAAGGCTGGTAGAAATCCTTGTAGGAGCCTGTTATGAGTTGAACTGTGTATCCTCAAGAAAGATATGTTGACATCCTAACTCCAAGTAACTCAGAATGAATATGACTTTATTTAGAAATAGGGTCATTGAAGACATAGTTAAGTTAAGATGAGATCACACTGGAGTAGGGTGGAACTGTAGTCCAATATGACTAGTGTCCTTATAAAAAGGAGAAACTCGGACACAGACACAGACATGCACAAACAGAAGATTATGTGAAGAGACATATGGGGAGAAGATGGCCACGTGAAGATGGAAGCAAAGATTCAAATTATATGGCCACCAGACAAATAATGCCTGAGACCATGGGAAACTAGGAAGAGACAAGGAGGGATCTTCCCCCAGATGGTTCAGAAGGAGCATGGCCCTGTCATCTCTTGGATTTGAGACTTCTAACCTCCAGAACCATGACACAATAAATTTCTGTTGTTCTAGGCCACCCAGTTTGTGGTACTTCATTATGGCCGTCTTAGGAAGCTAATACAAAGCCTTTGCTGGTATTTGCAGCTGTGACTGCCAGAAAATGTGTGAGGAAGCCAGAACTAAACTGAGGTCCCTGATTAAGTAAACTTATCCAGCTCAGGGCTCTAAACGTCATTTGTATCATAAGACTTCCAAAGGTAGTGTCTATATTCATGACCTCTCCCCAAGCTCCGGGATCAAATCTCCAACTGCTCACTGGATAGATTTCTAAATGACATCTCAAAACTAGCATGACCAAAGCAAGACATTGAATTCAATGCTCGCCCAAACTTCCCCTAGTCTACCCTATCTAAGTGAATGACACCACCATCTATTAAGTTATTCAAGCTCAAATCAAGAATCTTCTTCCTTCTTCCCTACCACCATAAACAATCCATCTGTGTGTCATCTAAGTGTTACCTCCAAAATAAATTCGAGGTCAGTAGATTTTACTACAAATCTACTTCTCAGACTTCCTCTAAGATGTAGATTTGTAATAAAAGAATAAAAATTTTTTAAAAAAAGAATTAATTAAAAATGCCATTGGGAATTTGATACGGATTGCATTGAAAGTGTAGATTGCTTTGGGACATATGGACGTCTTAACAATAGTAGGTCTTACAATCAATGAACACAGGATGTCTTTCCATTTATTTGTGTCTTCTTTAATTTCTTTCAGCAACATTTTATAGTTTTCAGTGTACAAGTTTTTACCTCCTTTGTTATGTTTTTTGTTGAATTTTATTTTATTTTTTATACAGCAGGTTCTTATTAATTATCCATTTTATACATATTAGTGTATATATGTCAATCCCAATCTCCCAATTCATCACACCACCAAACCCCCTGCCACTTTCCCCCCTTGGGGTCCATATGTTTGTCCTCTACATCTGTGTCTCTATTTCTGCCCTGCAAACAGGTTCCTCTGTACCATTTTTCTAGGTTCCACATATATGCGTTATATACGATATTTGTTTTTCTCCTTCTGACTTACTTCACTCTGTATGACAGTCTCTAGATCCATCCACGTCTCTACAAATGATCCAATTTTGTTCCTTTTTATGGCTGAGTAATATTCCATTGTATATATGTACAATATCTTCTTTATCCATTGGTCTGTCAATGGGCATTTAGGTTGCTTCCATGACCTGACTATTGTAAATAGTGCTGCAATGAACATTGGGGTGCATGTGTCTTTTCTTTTTTTTAATTAATTAATTAATTAATTAATTAATTATATTTATGGCTGTGTTGGGTCTTTGTTTCTGTGCGAGGGCTTTCTCTAGTTGTGGCAAGTGGGGGCCACTCTTCATCATGGTGTGTGGGCCTCTCACTATCGCGGCCTCTCTTGCTGCGGAGCACAGGCTCCAGACGGGCAGGCTCAGCACTTGTGGCTCATGGGCCTAGCCACTCCGTGGCATGTGGGATCTTCCCAGACCAGTGCTCGAATCCATGTCCCCTGCATTGGCAGGCAGATTCTCAACCACTGTGCCACCAGGGAAGCCCTGCATGTGTCTTTTTGAATTATGGTTTTCTCTGGGTATATGCCCAGTGGTGGGATTGCTGGGTCATATGGTAAGTCTATTTTTAGTTTTTTAAGGAACCTCCATACTGTTCTCCATAGTGGCTGTATCAATTTACATTCCCACCAACAGTGCAAGAGGGTTCCCTTTTCTCCACACCCTCTCCAGCATTTGTTGTTTGTAGATTTTCTGATGATGCCCATTCTAACTGATGTGAGGTGATACCTCACTGTAGTTTTGATTTGCATTTCTCTAATAATTAGTGATGTTGAGCAGCTTTTCCTGTGCTTCTTGACCGTCTGTATATCTTCTTTGGAGAAATGTCTATTTAGGTATTCTGCCCATTTTTTGATTGGGTTGTTTGTTTTTTTAATATTGAGCTGCATGAGCTGTTTATATATTTAGGAGATTAATCCTTTGTCCGTTGATTCGCTTGCAAATATTTTCTCCCATTCTGAGGGTTGTCTTTTCATCTTGTTTGTAGTTTCCTTTGCTTTGCAAAAGCTTTTAAGTTTCATTAGGTCCCATTTGTTTATTTTTGTTTTTATTTCCATTACTCTAGGAGGTGGATCAAAAAAGATCTTGCTGTGATTTATGTCAAAGAGTGTTCTTCCTATGTTTTCCTCTAAGAATTTTATAGTATCCAGTCTTACATTTAGATCTCTAATCCATTTTGAGTTTATTTTTGTGTATCGTGTTAGGGAGGGTTTTAATTTCATTCTTTTACATGTAGCTGTCCGGTTTTCCTGGCACCACGTATTGAAGAGACTGTCTTTTCTCCATTGTATATCCTTGCCTCCTTTGTCATAGATTAGTTGACCATAGGTGCGTGGGATTATCCCTGGGATTTCTATCCTGTTCCATTGATCTATATTTCTGTATTTGTGCCAGTACCATATTGTCTTGATTACTGTAGCTTTGTAGTATAGTCTGAAGTCAGGGACTCTGATTCCTCCAGCTCTGTTTTTTTCCCTCAAGACTGCTTTGGCTAGTCACCGTTATTTGTGCCTCCATACATATATTAAGATTTTTTGTTCCAGTTCTGTAAAAAGTGCCATTGGTAATTTGATAGGGATTGCATTGAATCTGTAAATTGCTTTGGGTAGTATAGTCATTTTCACAATATTGATTCTTTCAATCCAAGAACATGGTATATCTCTCCATCTGTTTGTATCATCTTTAATTTCTTTCATCAGTGTCTTATAGATTTCTGCATACAGGTCTTTTGTCTCCCTAGGTAGATTTATTCCTAGGTATTTTATTCTTTTTGTTGCAATGGTAAATGGAAGTGTTTCCTTAATTTCTCTTTCACATTTTTCATCCTTAGTGTATAGGAATGCAAGAGATTTCTGTGCATAAATTTTGTATCCTGCAACTTTACCAAATTCATTGATTAGCTCTAGTAGTTTTCTGGTGGCATCTTTAGGTTAATCTGTACCAATTTTCTAGGTTCCATGTATATGCGTTAATCCTGAATCTTTAGGATTCTCTATGTATAAGATCATGTCATCTGCAAACAGTGACAGTGTTACTTCTTCTTTTCCAATTTGTATTCCTTTTATTACTTTTCCTTCTCTGATTGCCGTGGCTAGGACTTCCAAAACTATGTTGAATAACAGTGGCGATAGTGGACATCCTTGTCTCGTTCCTGTTCTTAGAGGAAATGCTTTCAGTTTCCCACCATTGAGAATGATGTGTGCTGTGGGTTTGTCGTATATGGCCTTTATTATGTTGAGGTAGGTTTCCTCTATGCCCACTTTCTGGAGAGTTTTTATCATAAATGGGTGTTGAATTTTGTCAAAAACTTTTTCTGCATCTATTGAGATGATCATATGCTTTTTACCCTTCAGTTTGTTAATATGGTGTATCACATTGATTGATTTGCATATACTGAAGAATTCTTGCAAACCTGGGATAAATCCCACTTGATCATGGTGTATGATCCTTTTAATGTGTTATTGGATTCTGTTTGCTTGTATTTTGCTGAGGATCTTTGCATCTATAGTCATCAGTGATATTGGTCTGTAATTTTCTTTTTTTGTAGTATATTTGTCTGGTTTTGGTATCAGGGTGATGGTGGCCTCATAGAATGAGTTTGGGAGTGTTCCTTCCTCTGCAATTTTTTGGAATAGTTTGAGATGGATGGGTGTTAGCTCTTCTCTAAAAGTTTGATAGAATTCACCCGTGAAGCCATCTGGTCCTGGACTTTTGTATGCTGGAAGATTTTAAATCACAGTTTCAATTTCATTGCTTGTCTTGCAGAATTGGTCTGTTCATATTTTCTATTTCTTCCTGGTTCAGTCTTGGAAGGTTATACCTTTCTAAGAATTTGTCCATTTCTTCCAGGTTGCCCATTTTATTGGCATAGAGTTGCCTGTAGTAGTGTCTTAGGATGCTTTGTATTTCTGCGGTGTCTGTTTTAACTTCTCCTTTTTCATTTCTAATTTTATTGATTTGAGTCCTCTCCCTCTTTTTCTTGACGAGTCTGGCTAGTGGTTTATCAATTTTGTTTATCTTCTCAAAGAACCAGCTTTTAGTTTTATTGATCTTTGCTATTTTTTTCTTTGTTTCTATTTCATTTATTTCTGCTCTGATCTTTATGATTTCTTTCCTTCTACTAACTTTGGGTATTGTTTGTTCTTCTTCTCTAGTTCCTTTAGGCGTAAGGTTAGATTGTTTATTTGAGATTTTTCTTGTTTCTTAAGATAGGCTTGTATTGCTATAAACTTCCCTCTTAGAACTGCTTTTGCTGCATCCCATAGGTTTTGGATCATTGTGTTTTCATTGTAATTTGTCTCTGGGTATTTTTTGATTTCCTCTTTGATTTCGTCAGTGATATCTTGGTTATTTAGTAATGTATTGTTTAGCCTCCATGTGTTTGTGTTTTTTACGTTTTTTCCCCTGTGATTGATTTCTAATCTCGTAGTGCTGTGGTCAGAAAAGTTGCTTGATATGATTTCAATTTTCTTAAATTTACTGAGGTTTGATTTGTGACCCTAGATGTGATCTATCCTGGAGAATGTTCTGTGTGCACTTGAGAAGAAAGTGTAATCTGCTGTTTTGGGATGGAATGTCCTATAAATATCAATTAAATCCAGCTGGTCTATTGTGTCATTAAAAGCCTTTGTTTCCTTATTAATTTTCTGTTTGGATGATCTGTTCATTGATGTAAGTGAGATGTTAAAACCCCCACTGTTATTGTGTTACTGTCGATTTCCTCTTTTATAGCTGTTAGCAGTTGCCTTATGTGTTGAGGTGCTCCTGTGTTGGGTGCATATATATTTATAATTGTTATATCTTCTTCTTGGATTGATCCCTTGTTCATTATGTAGTGTCCTTCCTTGTCTCTTGTAACATTCTTTATTTTAAAGTCTACTTTATCTGATATGAGTATTGCTACTCCAGCTTTCTTTTGATTTCCATTTGCATGGAATATCTTTTTCCATCCCCTCACTTTCAGTCTGTATGTGTCCCTAGGTCTGAAGTGGGTCTCTTGTAGATGGCATATATATGGGTCTTGTTTTTGTATCCATTCAACGAACCTGTGTCTTTTGGTTGGAGCATTTAATCCATTCACATTTAAGATAATTATCGATATGTATGTTCCTATTACCATTTTCTTAATTGTTATTCATTTGTTTTTGTAGGTCCTTTTCTTCTCTTGTGATTCCCACTTAGAGAAGTTCCTTTAGCATTTGTTGGAGAGCTGGTTTGGTGGTGCTGAATTCTCTCAGCTTTTGCTTGTCTGTAAAGGTTTTGATTTTTCCGTCGAATCTGCATGAGATCCTTACCAGGTAGAGTAATCTTGGTTGTAGGTTGTTCCCTTTCATCACTTTAAATATATCATGGCACTCCCTTTGGCTTGTAGAGTTTCTGCTGAGAAATCAGTTGTTAACCTTATTGGAGCTCCCTTGTATGTTATTTGTTGTTTTTCCTTTGTTGCTTTCAATAATTTTTCTTTGTCTTTAATTTTTGTCCATTTGATTACTATGTGTCTCGGTGTGTTTCTCCTTGGGTTTATCCTGCCTGGGACTCTCTGCACTTCCTGGACTTGGGTGGCTATTTCCTTTCCCATGTTAGGGAAGTTTTTGACTATAATCTCTTCAAATATTTTCTCAGGTCCTTTCTCTCTCTCTTTTCCTTCTGGGACCCCTATAATACAAATGTTGTTGTGTTTAATTTGTTCCAGAGGTCTCTTAGGCTGTCTTCATTTCTTTTCATTCTTTTTTCTTTATTCTATTCCACAGCAGTGAATTCTACCATTCTGTCTTCCAGGTCACTTATCCATTCTTCTGCCTCAGTTATTCTGTTATTGATGCTTTCTAGCGTATTTTTCATTTCAGTTATTGTATTGTTCATCTCTTTTTGTTTGTTCTTTAATTCTTCCACGTTTTTTTTTCTTTAATTCTTCTAGGTCTTTGTTAAACATCTCTTGCATCTTCTCGATCTTTGTCTCCATTCTTTTTTTGAGGTCCTGGATCATCTTCACTATCATTATTCTAAGTTCTTTTTCTAGAAGGTTGCCTATCTCCACTTCATTTAGTTGTTTTTCTGAGGTTTTATCTTGTTCCTTCATCTGATACATAGCCCTCTTACCTTTCATCTGTCTATCTTTCTGCAAATGTGCTTTTTGTTCCACAGGCTGCAGGATTGTAGTTCTTCTTGCTTCTGCTGTCTGCCCTCTAGTGGATGAGGCTATCTTAGAGGCTTGTGCAAGTTTCCTGATGGGAGGGACTGGTGGTGGGTAGAGCTGGCTGTTGCTCTGGTGGGCAGAGCTCAGTAAAACTTTAATCTGCTTGTCTGCTGATGGGTGGGACTTAGTTCCCTCCCTGTTGGTTGTTTGACCTGAGGCGATCCAACACTGGAGCCTACACACTAATGGCAGACTCTGGTAGGGCTCACGCCAAGGAGTACTTCCCAGATCTTCTGCTGCCAGTGTCCTTGTCCTCATGGTGAGCCACAGCTACCCCCCGCCTCTCCAGTAGACCCTCCAACACTAGCAAACAGGTCTGGTTCAGTCTCCTATGGGGTCACTGCTCCTTCCCCTGGGTCCCAATGTGCATACTACTTTGTGTGTGCCCTCCAAGAGTGGAGTCTCTGTTTCCCCCAGTCATGTTGAAGTCCTGCTGTTGATCTGATTTTGAATCCTAAGGTAGAAGTCGAGTGGTGGCCCTAGACACGATCATGGCATGGTCATGGAGAGAGGAAGGAGTCTCCACTTCCCAAACCTATTAGCAATCGCTGCATGTTCTTCATTCACTGCGCCAAGGAGCAAGCTTCCACTGCAAGGGATGGTGGGACATACATGTTAGTCGGGAAGCATCTGGGAGAAATCCAGCATGCACACCCACAATGTCCGGCCACATGAGCCTCTCCTCCAGTCGGACCCACAGGCTGCTGAACTGCTGGATCCGCTGCTTCCGCTGCAGCTGCCTCTGCTTCTTCCAGAAATTTCGTCGTGCCTTGCCTGGCAGGTCAGCACTTCTGGGCAGAGACACGTGGAGCGGAGAAAGTGAGGGCCCCGCAGACCCAGCTTCTGGTACCAGAGTTGTTCTATATTGTTTTTCCCCAAATCCTTCTCTTTTTTTCTGTACCTTTTATGTGTTCATTCAGTAAACACTTACTGAGTGCTTTATTAGGGGATGATCCCTGTGCTAGGTGTTGCAGATATAAAGATGAAGAGACAAAGTCCCTGGATTTAATAAACTTCTAGAAGGGTCAGTTGGAACTGGAGAGGGGAGGCTCTTAGCCAATAGTCAGTAGATGAGAAAACCTTTTATTTGAGGTTTATATTAGGCAGTGTTTTGCCATCAGCCAGGCTCTGGAAGAAAAGGACCTTTCTTATGATTACTTAGTATATAATGGGGGCGGGGGAAGTTCCTCAACCATTCTGAGCTTTAGATTTCTCATCTATTACATCAATAATTATTGTGGATTTGTAAATTAGAGCCACCGCTATCTGAATAAACCTCTTGCTGTCTTCCATCTTTCTCAGTGTATCTAAAAATTTTGAAAACAACATAGATGAAGAATAATGGAATGAATTCAACAAGGACAGAACTCTTGTCTCCTAGGGGCAGTGTTCATTCTTTGCCAAAATGCTCCAAGGACACTATAGGATAGTTCAATATTTTATGTAGTGTTATGTTTGGATATGCTTATGTAGAAAAATGGCAGAACCTAACTCTTTGACACACCAAAGTGCTACAGAACCAGGTGTGGTCCTCAATGACACCTATTAGTAGACACTTGGGCTCCAGAATTCTATCAGCACATTTAACAGAACCATTTTGTGAGCAGACCACAGAATCTGCACTTCTTACTTGAGTCATATTACATGGAACCTCTCTTGCCCTGGAGGAAAAATAGCCTTCATTGAATCAAACATCAAACAGAGGCACTTAGTGGCTAATCCCATGGTTCTTCAGTGGTTACTTATCAACTCTGTAGTCAGTGAATAATTTAAAACAGACTTCTTCATGCATTATTCAGTAAAACCAAACCTGTAATACAATGTGTGGATACCACATTTCCTGAAGGGAATTTGCTGCCTTTGATTATTTGTACATTTCCTTCCCCCAGATTCCCAAATATTCAGTTACAAGATTATCCGCTGATCTGAACGACAGCTTTATTAATGTGCCAGTCCAATTGTATTGACATTGTTGTTTTCTGTGTTCACATATCTTCCAAATACCTCACATGATGGGCAGTTCATGAACATTCCTGTTGAATTTACAATGTTGTCCCAACTGGACCTGACACGTGAGTTATTCTGATTATACATCTCTATATTTAGGCAAAAGTCTTGTTGCTTCACTTTCTCTCTTAGGAAAGAGAATTTTAGTTGACGAATCTTACAGCTTCAGTATTTTTAGTGGAGTACTTCTGAAATGGAAATTTTGATATCCAAAATATTTTTGGAAATAATGGCTAGGCAGTGAAGTATTTATGCTACTGATTGGATAGCATTCTATAATATTGTAGGCTGATGAATTTACATGTATTGTGTTTAAAGGTGGCTCTTTCTGGCAGCCAGTCCCAGGTTTGGGTGAGAGCTCCCCAATCCAACTGGGCAAATGTTCATGAAAGTTTATTCTCTGCTTTACTCTTTTTGCCTTGACTTCTGTTGGAGCAAATCATTAAGTCATTTCTAATTCTATCTGTTGTTGGCCAAAAGGTAAGTACTTCACCTGGAGGGGCATCAAGTTCACACTCTCTCCTGTGTAAACAACAAACAAACAAAAAACAAACAAAAAGAGCTTTAGGTACCTAGGTCATTTCCAAACATGTTAATTTTGTTTCCTGAAAAAGTATACTGAAGAGGAAGGAAGAGTAGCTATACTAGTTTCTGGCTGCTGGAACAAATGGCCACAAACTGGGTGTCTTAAAAGAGCAGAGATTTTTTTCTCTCACAGTTCTGGAGGCTAGAAGTTTGAAGTCAAGGTGTCAGCAGGGCCACATTCCCTCTAAAGGTTCTAGTGGGGAATTCCCTGGTGGTTCAGTGGTTAAGACTCCGTGCTTCCACTTCAGGGGTCATGGGTTCAATCCCTGGTCGGGGAAAAAACATCCCACATGCTGTGCGGCACGGCCGAAAAACCCAAAGGAAAAAAAAAACAAACCAAAACAACCAAAAAAGGCTCTAGTGAAGATTCCTTCCTTGCCTGTTCCAGCTTCTGGCGGCTTCAGGCGTTCCTTGGCTTGTGGCTGCATTACCTCCAATCTCTGCCTCTGTTTTCACATGACTGGTTCCTCCTTCTTCCTGTATCTTCTCTTCTTTTTTGCGTGTATCTTACAAGGTCATTGAATTTTGGGCCCACTTGGATAATTCAGGATGATCTCATCTGAGGATCCTAACTTAATTACATCTGCAGAGACCTTTTTTTCTTTTTTCTTTTTTAACATCTTTATTGGAGTATAATTACTTTACAATATTGTGTTAGTTTCTGCTTTATAACAAAGTGAATCAGCTATACATATACATATATCCCCATATCTCCTCCCTCTTGCGTCTCCCTCCCACTCTCCGTATCCCACCCCTCTAGATGGTCATGAAGCACCGAGCTGATCTTCCTGTGCTATGCGGCTGCTTCCCACTAGCTAGCTCTTTTACATTTGGTAGTATATATAAATCCATGCCACTCTCTCACTTCGTACCAGCTTACCCTTCCCTCTTCCCATGTCCTCAAATCCATTCTCTACGTCTGCGTCTTTATTCCTGTCCTGCCCCTAGGTTCTTCAGAACCATTTTTTTTTTTTTTTTTAGATTCCATATATATGTGTTAGCATACGGTATTTATTTTTCTCTTTCTGACTTACTTCACTCTGTATGATAGACTCTAGGTCCATCCACCTCACTACAAATAACTCAGTTTTGTTTCTTTTTATGGCTGAGTAATATTCCATGGTATATATGTGCCACACCTTCTTTATCCATTCATCTGTTGATGGACACTTAGGTTGCTTCCACGTCCTGGCTATTGTAAATAGAGCTGCAATGAACATTGTGGTACATGACTCTTTTTGAATTATGATTTTCTCAGGGTATAGGCCCAGTAGTGGGATTGCTGTGTCGTATGGTAGTTCTATTTTTAGTTTTTTAAGGAACCTCCATACTGTTCTCCATAGTGGCTGTATCAATTTACATTCCCACCAACAGTGCAAGAGGGTTCCCTTTTCTCCACACCCTCTCCAGCATTTATTGTTTGTAGATTTTTTGATGATGGCCATTCTGACTGGTGTGAGGTGATACCTCATTGTAGTTTTGACTTGCATTTCTCAAATGATTAGTGATGTTGACCATCATTTCATGTGTTTGTTGACAATCTGTGTATCTTCTTTGGAGAAATGTCTATTTAGGTCTTCTGCCCATTTTTGGATTGGGTTTATTTTTTTGATATGGAGCTGAATGAGCTGCTTGTATATTTTGGAGATTAATCCTCTGTCAGTTGCTTCATTTGCAAGTATTTTCTCCCATTCTGAGGGTTGTCTTTTGGTCTTGTTTATGGTTTCCTTTGCTGTGCAAAAGCTTTTAAGTTTCATTAGGTCCCATGTGTTTATTTTTGTTTTTATTTCCCTCTCTCTAGGAGGTGGGTTAAAAAAGATCTTGCTGTGATTTATGTCATAGAGCGTTCTGCCCATGTTTTCCTCTAAGAGTTTTATAGTGTTTGGCCTTACATTTAGGTCTTTAATCCATTTTGAGTTTATTTTGGTGTGTGGTGTTAGGGAGTGCTCTAATTTCATTCTTTTACAGGTAGCTGTCCAGTTTTCCCAGCACCGCTTTTTGAAGAGGCTGTCTTTTCTCCATTGTATATTCTTGCCTCCTTTATCAAAGATAAGGTGGCCATATGTGCGTGGGTTTATCTCTGGGCTTTCTATGTTGTTTCATTGATCTATATGTCTGCTTTTGTGCCAGTACCATACTGTCTTGATTACTGTAGCTCTGTAGTGTAGTCTGAAGTCAGGGAGCCTGATTCCTCCAGCTCTGTTTTTCTTTCTCAAGACTGCTTTGGCTATTTGGGGTCTTTTGTGTTTCCATACAATTTGTGAAATATTTTGTTCTAGTTCTGTGAAAAATGCCCTTGGTAGTTTGATAGGGATTGCATTGAATCTGTAGATTGCTTTGGAAGTATAGTCATTTTCACAATGTTGATTCTTCCAATCCAAGAACATGGTATATCTTTCCATCTGTTTGTATCATCTTCAATAGAGACCTTTTTTCTAGATAAGATCACATTCACAGATTCTGGGAATTAGGATGTGAACACGTCTTTCCAGGGTCTGCTGTTCAAACCGCACTATAAGCCAAGGTTTTATTGCTAGCCATTTCACTTGGGTTGTATATAAACCATTTAATAACCACCATTTGTTTCATCTTATCAGTCACATAACCTCTCAATTCACTAAAAAACCCTCTTATTTGACAGAATGAAGAAGTTGGTTTTCCTTTACAAGTACAGTTCAATATCAGTAATTTATCCTGGATATATTTACACAAACAGCTTGAAAATAGCAAAGCTACTTTTACCAACATGTGCATATTGTTTTAGGCAGATGAGTTATTGAAATTGACCAGCCACTCCCCCAGGAGCTTTGTTAAAAGTTGAGAAGCCTCGTATTTGCAAGTCACTGGCAGTCACCACTAGATGGCAGTCTTGGCTCATTAGAGAGCATCAATCTTGCCTAATAGTTTCTCCAGGAAGCGATTGCACTGAGACCACCAATTCCTAAGGCAGTTTTTGCTTCCCTTTAAATACAACACAGTTAAAATACTAACATACATGTGAATAAATTTATTTTTTAAAATTTATTTATTTATTTATGTTTTATTTTTGGCTTCATTGGGTCTTCACTGTGGCAAATGGGAGCTACTCCTCATTGTGGTGCACGGGCTTCTCATTGCTGTGGCTTCTCTTGTTGCGGAGCACGGGCTCTAGGTGTACAGGCTCAGTAGTTGTGGTGCACGGGGTTAGTTGCTCTGCAGCATGTGGGAATCTTCCCAGACCAGGGCTTGAACCCGTGTCCCCTGCATTGGCAGGCAGATTCTTAACCACTGCACCAACCAGGGAAGTCTGTGAATAAATTTATACTCCATAGAAAGAGAAATGAGACACTGAATTAAAACAAAAATGCAAGGAGAACAGCAATCTCAAGCATTTGGAGAAAACGTCTTCAAGTTTTCTTTATTTTGGGCTAAAGCTGTAATCATAAATCCAGTTTGCTTTACACATACTCCCTGTTTTTTGGTGCCATGGTTCTCCACTTTGGCTGCACAATGAAATCCTCTGGGGAATTTGAAAAGTTACTGATGCCTGGGTGCTACATGAGAGATTCTGATTTGCCTGAGCTTTGGGAGCAAAGGCTGAAAAGATCCAGAGAGAGAGAAAAAGCAGCAAGGTTCATGGGGAGGCACAGGGAAATGTGTTCTGGAGTAAACATACATAGTGAGGTAGAGAAAAGATGCAGTACTGAAGGGAAGAAGGCTGAGAAGGTAGAAGCTGACACAGGAGGAATAGCCATGTTACCCTAGCGACAGAGGTTCGATATCAGCTGTTGTTGAGTGGGACCATTTTGTGATTTGGAATTCACATTTCTCTTACTGCCCAAGGTGTCCATCTAATGAGTCCTCATGACTTGAGACAACCAGTGAGACTCTGTTTTTTGCAACCACAAGAGCAGGGGCACAGAAGAACTTCCACTGGGTAGGATGTGGACTCCCTGAGCTTTTCCCTATTTTGTCTTGTCCCTCGTATGTGGGTGCTCAGGGGACTTGAACACAGTGGATCTGGCTCATCCTTCTCCTGTTGCTTAATGCTACCAGGTGACTGACTCACCTGCTACCAGGTGACTCAACTCAGGCACCAATAGATCCAGAACCACTAGAGCAGTGGTTCCCAGCTCTGCCCCCGCCTGCCCCAAATTGAGATTTCCTAAAAGTACTTTTGTGTTTCTTTTAAACATTAACTGTTATACGTTTATGTCAAATAGAGCATCATAAGAGGAATCTCGTCGGAAAAGGAAACATAGATTGCTCAACTTCCCCTACTGCCCCCCACCCTTTCTGGGGAATTATATCATTTGTGTGACCACCAGTTGGGAACACAGTGCAGGAGATGAATAGTTCTCAGCCAAGGAAGGACAGTGCTCCAGAGTCTCAGAAATGGAGGCTGGGTTTTTATTCATTCTTTTTAGAGCAAAGTAATATGCACACTTTTCTTGGGCAGAGAGGAGAAACAGAGTATATGCCAGTCATTCTCAGCCTTGAGTACATGATGAGATCCCTTAAAAAAAAATACCGATGTCTGGTTCTAGTTACACAGATTTTGATTTAATGGGTGTGTGATGTGGCCTGGAAATCAGAATTTTAAAAACGCCTCTGAGGTTATACTAATGTGCAGCCAAGATTGAGAACATTTGGTGTGCACACTCTTCCTAATCCACACAATGACAGCTATCATTCTCTTTTCTTCTTTTTAAAAAATTTTTAATTGAAGTATAGTTGATTTACAATGCTGTGTTGGTTTCTGGTGTACAGCAAAGTGATTCATATATATATATATTCTTTTTCATATTCTTTTCCATTATGGTTTGTTACAAGATATTGAATATAGTTCCCTGAGCTATACAATAGGACCTTGTTGTTTATCTATTTTATATATAGTACTTTGTACCTGCTAATCCCAAACTCCTAATTTATTCCTCCCTGCCCCCTTTCCCCTTTGGTAATGATAAGTTTGTTTTCTATGACTGTGAGTCGGTTTCTGTTTTGTAAATATGTTCATTTGTATCATATTTTAGATTCCACATGTAAGTGATATCATATGATATTTGCCTTTGTCTGATTTACTTCACTTAATATGATAATCTCTAGTTCCATACACGTAGCTGCAAATGACATTATTTCATTCTTTTTCATGGCTCAGTAGTATTCCATTGTATATATGTACCACATCTTCTTTATCCATTCATCTGTCGATGGACATTTAGGTTGCATCTATGTCTTGGCTATTGTAAATAGTACAGCCATCATTTTCTACATCCAACCAACACTCACAGATAGGAATTTCTTTTACCTTATTTTCAAAATATTCTTTAGAAAGGACAAAAATGCATTTAGAATGTACACATATACAATATCCCTTAGATTATTTCCAGAATACACTTAGAGTTTATTTTTTCCTTCATTAATATTTCTTCCTAAAGTTAGAGGGAAGATAGAAAAATATTTATTGATTTAATGAGTATTTATCTATCACCCACTCGGTGCCCAGCACTGTTCTATCAGCTACTCATGCTGTGTTTTTTTGCACCAGCCATGGTGTAATCTCATGCTCTGTTTTCCATGGTTAATGATAGATGGAAACTGCTGTACTCAGAACAGTCACACAATGTCCAAAACAAAGAATCAGTAAAACACCTGAACTTCAGTATCCCCTGTGGTGGTCCACAGGGTGCTTAACAAGTGTGGGTTCACTGATTTAAGTTCTCTCTGAATAATACAAAACATTTTAAACAACAGTAAACACCTTCCCAAACCTAACCAAATAGCATTTTGATGTTCCATGGAACTGGGAGAGTGGTTTGGAAAAATGTTCTTAGTTTATTGCAGGTGTTTATCATCAAAATGGAATCACATTTCCAAGTTTTTGTTTTGAAAGCTGGCATTCAAAAAGATTTCAGAGATGTTTTCTGGTGTAGTTCATTGCTTCACGTTACCAAAATCATTTCACTTCTGTAAACGTATTTTGTTATAAAGTGATTAGCCACAAAGTGTTTGTAAAATGGCCAAGCTTGTTAAGTCATCAAAAAAGCAAATACCAAGTTAAAAACTTAGTTAACTAAGTTAAAGTGAACTCACAAGGTATAGGGTTGGCAGTGCTATGTTGGTGTTTAACCTTTATAGCATTAGGCCAATATTTCTTAATAATAATAATAATAATAAAATCTTTGTAGAGGTACTGTTGTAGTCTTCTGTGGGTAGGGTATCAGTGAAGCCCTTGTCTATGAGTGGTTAGTTAATGATTTTAGTCTGGTCTGGGTCCAAACTCCTTTTTATACATGCTCAGGAGCTATCATCCACTAGCCCTAAGCAGAACCTTCTCTATTTTAGTTCACATTTAGTCACGTTGGGTTTACAGACCTGTCAGTCTAGAGGCTGAAGCAAACATATGCAGACTTGCTGTTGCTTAAAGAGTCTCTCCAATTATTCATTTCATCCATATGTTGGCTGATTTGTGCCAAACTTTAAGTAGGAATTGACCCTTTAGTGGCAAGAAAGAATGTACTCTAGAAACAAACTCACAGACATAGAGAACAGACTTGTGGTTGCCAAGGGGGAGGACGGGTGGGGGAGAGATGGAGTGGGAGTTTGGAGTTAGCAGATGCAAACTATTATATATAAGATGGATAGACAACAAAGTCCTACTGTATAGCACAGGGAACTATATTCAATATCCTGTGATAAACCATAATGGGAAAGAATATTAAAAAAAAATATATATATATATATATGAAACTGAGTCACTTTGCTGTACAGCAGAAATTAACACAACATTGTACATTAACTAGATTTCAATAAAAAAAGAAATAATTCACTCTAGAAGGAACTACTTACCCCTACCCCCATGCATTGTGAACAATGTAGATTTTACTGATGCATTTGTAGAGGAAAAGGAGGAGGATTTTACACTTCAGGAAAATGTCCATAACATTTCATACATGTCCCTTCCTTGTGTCCTTTCTCTCAAGCCCCTCAAACCTCTGCCAAGTGGCTTGTCTTCCTGCCCTCACTTAGCTAGCACTAATCTTCCCAGCTTTACCCTGGGCATCCATATCTCTCCCTTTCATGTGAAGAGCAATTTAGTCTTAGCACCTCACAGCTAAACCCTCGCCCTCAAATCCTTACAGAGCAGGAGAGCAGTAAAAACAAAAGTCTCCTATCACCAGGGTTGCCAGATTTAGCAAATAATAATACTGCCAATGTGGCATGGGACATAATTACACTAAAAACGTATTTGATATATGTCTGAAATTCAAATTTAACTGGATGTTTTGTTTTACCTGGCAACCCTAACTGTAGCCTTCAGAAGCTTTTCTGATCTTTCACCACTCAGTATTCTTCTGGAGTTAAAAGCTGACGAAATTAGGAGCTTGGGATTAACATACACACAGTACTATATATAAAATAGATAACAAACAAGGACCTACTGCATAGCACAGGGAGTTCTATTCAATATTCTGTAATAACCTATATGGGAAAAGAATCTGAAAAAAATGAATATATGTATATGAATAACTGAATCACTACACTATACACCTGAGACTAACACAACATTGTAAATCAACTATACTCCAATAAAATATAAAAAAAAAAAAGCTGATGAGTGTCATAAAAATTTGGCCTGAGCTACAGTTTTGCTTTTTGATAGTTCCAAGCTTAGTACACAGGAGTTATGGTTTTATATCTTTTTGGCCCCTCTTCAAACTCTGGTGAAAATCATCAATGTCCAGCCTGACCTGGCTCTTTTAAGAAATGGGAACATGCAGCAAAGAATATTCCCCTGTACATGGACTGAGGCCCATCTCTGCTAAGCCTCTGACACCAGTGGGACCCATCTTCCTGCTCTGCTTGACCACATCCTTCTGATTTTCTGCATATGTTTGAATAGATCCAATGATAACAAACTGTAAATTGCAAAATTTAGTTAGATAACCCTGGGTGTCTTATCTATAGACATTCAAGATCTGGATGTTAGATATCAATTTTGAACTCATTTTTTCAATGTTTAGAATTGAATATCTGGTAGAATGTAGAAAAAAAGTTTAAACATATCTTGTGGGGCTGCATCTGCATCTGGAATTATCTGTGGAATTGGAAATTGTAAGCATTAGACATGGCAACTTAGTTTTCAGACTTTTGTTCAGACATTTGGCAGGGCAGCAAGAAAAAGCTTGAGTGTAAGTTTTCATAAAACTTTCTTGCAAAAGAGGGCTTTTTGTTCAGGTCTCATTAACTGATACTCTGTAAAATTCTTATGAGGGCTTGACATAAACATATTCACAATTACTAAGTTAAATTATGTTATCAATTACTATTTTTAAGGTGTGGATATAAGAGGCACAGAAATTGGGATCTAGGCATGCTCTGAATTTCTGCAAGGATCCTATTGATTGGGTTTTGGAAGTAACGACATTTAAGTTGATCAATTAGAAAGTCAATTTTAGTTAAAGGCAGTGAATATTTGGCCCATGTGTAAAATCCCAGCAACAAGTAATTATTTAGATTCTTACCAAAATGAATCAAGAAATTGTCTTTCACAAATCAACACAGGAATCCTTTTGTCTATATGCTGATAAGCTGTGATTAATCACAAAAGGAAATCAAAATGTGCTTTCATAGCCATATGGCAGAAACATAACTTGGTCTCAGGGTAAAGGGCTGGCGGGCTGTTTCCCACAAGGCCGGTAGGATGGCATCATGGCCTTGGTAGATGTCATGTTTGGTCTGGCCTCTGTCTTAGAGGCTCTTAAACTGGATTTTGGCAGAAGACTGAGAGCTGATCCATCTCTCATGAGCAGACTTGTTAAATAAGCTCATGAGACAGAGGAATAAAATCAGAATGTCTCTGCTTACCGCTCCAGCTGCATCTCCAGGCCTCTCCCCCATTGTTCCTTCTGTTCCAGTCACAAGAGTTTTCTTTTAGTTCTTGAATGTTCTATGCCCTTTATTTCCTATCTATTTATTTGTATGTGGTTCCCTTTTCCAAGGATGTTGATTTCTGCTATAAACACTCCCTATCTCTTTGTCTCTCTGTCTCTTTCTCTGTCTCTCTCTCACACACACACACACACACACACACACACACGAGCTTGGGTAACCTCACCCTCTGACTTTTCAGGTTTAATCTTTTAAAATTAATTAATTAATTAAATTTATTTTTGGCTGTGTTGGGTCTTCGTTTCTGTGCGAGGGCTTTCTCTAGTTGTGGCAAGCGGGGGCTACTCTTCATCGCGGTGCGCGGGCCTCTCACTATCACGGCCTCTCTTGTTGCAGAGCACAGGCTCCAGACGCTCAGGCTCAGTAGTTGTGGCTCACGGGCCTAGTTGCTCCGCGGCATGTGGGATCTTCCCAGACCAGGGCTCGAACTCGTGTTCCCTGCATTGGCAGGCAGATTCTCAACCACTGCGCCACCAGGGAAGCCCCTTCAGGTTTAATCTTAAACTTACTTCCTTAGGGAAACCTTCATGGATACATTACCCCTGCTCCCTCACCCCGGTCCCAGGTTATGTTAGGTCCCCCTGCTCCATAACTCTTCTCATGCATGGCATTTATCGTCCTTATAATTGTTTATTCAGTGTTTATCTCCCCTGCTAGGTTGTAATGTCCACGCGGGCAGACATGGTCTAACACTGATGACAGAATTGTGACTACGGAATTCCTTGTGGTGCCTTTCCTCCAGAGTCCTCTATGCCCCTTGGCAGGTTTGGGAACTCAGATCTCGCTTCTGTGAGACGAATATGTTGGCCATCAGTGGGCATCTATCTCAGTGATTCTCAAGAAAGATCAACATTTTGTTTCTTGTTCAAATGTGCTCATTGAACAATTTCTGCTCATGCCTAAGCAGAGAGAGGAAGTAGCAGCTGGCATCAGGACTTAAGTTCCTGATTATCTGCCAAATTATAGACTCTGGGGGTGAATGGTATCTAACATAGGTGCCCCCTGTCCTGGGCTGGCTCAGGTCTGAGCAGCATGACACATGGCAGCTAATGTGACTGAGCACTGCTACACCATAAACCAGCTGGCCATCTGATTTTTTTTTTTCATTAAAAACTTTTTTATATTTTATTTTTAATACAAAGGTTACACTTCATTTACATTTATTACAAAAATTGGCTGTATTCTCCGTGTTGTACAATATATCCTTGCAGCTTATTTTGTACCTAATAGTTGGTACCTCTTACTTCTCTACCCTTATATTGCCCCTCCCCCCTCCCCTCTCTCCACCGGTAACCACTAGTTTGTTCTCTTTATCTGTGGGTCTGCTTCTTTTATTGTTATAGTCAGTACTTTGTTGTATATCTTAGATTCCACATATAAGGGATATCATACAGTATCTGTTTTTCCCTGTTTGACTTATTTCACTTAGCATAATGCCCTCCAACTCCATCCATGTTGCAGCAAATGGCAAAATTTCATTCTTTTTTTATGGCTGAGTAGTCTATTCATCTATTGATGGACACCTAGGTTGCTTCCATATCTTGGCAATTGAACATTGGGGTGTATGAATCTTCAAACTAGTGTTTTTGTTTTTTTGGATATATACCCAGGAGTGGAATTGCTGGGGAATATGGTAGTTCTATTTTTAGTTTTTTGAGAAACCTCCATACTGTTTTCCAGAGTGGCTGCACCAGTTTACATTCCCACCAGCAGTGTAGCAGTTTCTCCACATCCTCGACAATATTTGTTATTTGTAGACATTTTTGATGATAGCCATTCTGACAAGTATAAAGTGGTATCTCATTGTGGTTTTGATTTGCATTTCCCTGATGATTAGCGATGCTGGCCATCTGATTAGGAAAAAACAAAATTCTTAGGGGACCTTTTCAAAGGCTTCACTTTTAACACCTTTATTTTTAAGTAACTTCCTAATAGTGCCTCTTCTTTCTAAGATGAGAAACCTTTGTTTTGAAAATCAAGTTAATGTCAGAAGGTTTGTTTTGGTGAGGATGGAATAAGACAAAGCAGATCTCGCAGACTTCATTCTGGCCTTGTGGGGAGCTAGAAGGAGCACTAGATGAAAGTAGACAAGTTCTGCCAGTGATGGCCTGGTCTTGTCTGGGTCAGTTTCCTCTTCAACATGGTTTCTACAGTTCATTCTCATTTGAAATTTTTCATTTAGTATAGTGGGAAGAGCATGTGCTGTGAAGGAGTCCAGAGTTCTTGAAATCCCAGCTCTACTGTTAATGTATATATGGCCATAGACAAGGGACCTCAACATCAGTTTCCACTTCTGTAAAATGGGATAATGTTGGCACTCACTTAACAGTTGTTGTGAGGCTTAGATGAGGTAGATAATCCACGCAAAGTCTTAAGTGTAGTTTCTTCATACGAGAAGCACTGATTAAATTGTTACTCATATTTGTAAAATGGGATCAGTGACGTCTTCTACTAGGGTTGTTATTAGGATCAGATAAGAAAGTACATGTAGACGCTAAGCTTCACGTCTGGCCATGTACCTTCCAATAAAAGTAAGTTCTCTTCCCTTCTCGTCCCACTTCCACTTCAGGCAATGATATATTTTCCTGGAAACTAGAATGGGCCTCCTTCTTGCTTAAGATAGTTCCGAGAACACAAAACATTTTCTTCTTTTCAAAATTACTTTTTTTCCTTCCATCGAAACTGGTAAGTGATCATTATTGCCCTGATGTTTTAATGACCAGCCTGTAACCCATACCCTATGATTTTACCCCATTTCTTCATCCTTTCCACTCTCGTATATTCCTTGTAGTGATTTTGGTCTTGAGTGATTCTGAGTTATTTTATTTGTGGGTCCCATCTACGTTATTTAGATCTCCACGATCCCAAAGACAGTGATGGCTATTTTGATTTTTGCCTGTCTCTTCTATCATCTAGTTAGGTGGGTGCTCCTCAATTTTTAAACATGCTACAGGGACTTCCCTGGTGGTGCAGTGGTTAAGAGTCCACTTACCAATGCAGGGGACACCCAGTGCAGGGTTCGAGCCCTTGTCCGGGAAGATCCCACATGCTGAGGAGCAACTGATCCCGTGTGCCACAACTACTGAGCCTGTGCTCTAGAGCCCATGAGTCACAACTACTGAAGCCCGCATGCCTAGAGCCCATGCTCCGCAACAAGAGAAGCCACTGCAATGAGAAGCCCACGCACCGCAAAGAAGAGTAGCCCCCGCTCGCCGCAACTAGAGAAAGCCCAGGTGCAGCAACGAAGACCCAACGCAGCCAAAAAATAAATAAAGAAATAAACTAATTAAAAAAATAAACACGCTACATTTTGAAATTTCTTTGATTGCTTTAATAAAAAATGACACTGACAATTCATTTGGTTGTTAATTTGATTCCCTTTAAGCAGAATAAATTTGAATTCTGGGCCCCCTAGAGAAGTTCCAGATCAACCTCCTCCTTATGTTTCATTAATTGGAAAATGAAGAGCTTTACAGTACAAGAGCTTCTTTTATTATCATGGGTCTTTTAATACAGGACTAGCACTGATATTATTTACATCTGTATCTGTGACAGCAAAGATGTTACTTGCAAGTTTTTTATTTACTCAGGTATATTTGTTTTGATTGAATATTGTTTCTCCTAATCAGTTTCAGTCAATAAGTTTCATTACCAAAAGCCACTGCCAGTTTATAGTGTATTTTCCAAGAGAGGTTTTGCTTTCACTTTTTATAGAACTTGAGTTTTTATTTTCTAAAAGGAAGTTATAGGGAATTCCTTGGCGGTCCAGTGGTTAGGAGTCTGTGCTTCCACTGCAGAGGGCATGGGTTTGATCCCTGGTTAGGGATCTAAGGTCCCACATGCTGCATGGCGCGGCCAAAAAAAAAAAGTTATAGTCATTCCTTCCTTTCTCCCACATTTGTTGTGTTCATTCCTCTCTCTAAAGACTTTTAGGGTCATGACTCTGGCCTCCAGGAATTCCACTAAGATTGACTGTGGTCCCATATGGATTCATTCTTTGATTCTGACACTGTGCTCCCTTCACTCAGAGCAGCTTCCTGTTGCAAATAGAAAGAAATCTTGTCATCTTGGAATAGATTGTAGTCGACGGCTCTCTGAACAGCTTTCCTCTCCTTCTTTGCTTATGTAAGTCTGTAGACATACTTGCTCTCCAGTAAAGTTCTGTTCTTCTCAACCGCCTCATGACAATAATTTTTAAAAGATTAGATCACTGGCTTTTTCAAATTCCACCTGGAAAAGATTTTTTTCTAATATTATGCTGTTCCCCATCCAAAAATCAATGGATGCAGCATCAAGAGAAGTCTAAACAAAAGAACTATCTACATTTTCATTTTATATGTTTTTCTTTAGGTAATTCAAGCTTCTATCAACAATTGAAAGGCTTATGAGACGTTCTTTTTTTTCAGCTTTTTTGAGTTATAGTTGACAAATGAAGTCACAAGATATTTAAAGTATACAATGTGATAATTTAATATATGTATACATCATGAAAAGATTGCCCCCACTGAGTTAATTAACACATCTATTACCTTACATATTTCCTTTGTTTGTTTTTTGTTTTTTTGGTGATAACATTTCAGTTCTATTCTCTTAGCTAATTTCAAACATACAATACAGTGCTATCAACTATAGTCACCATGTTGTATATTAGATCCTCAGAACTTAGCATCTTATAATTGAAAGTTTTGTAACCTTTTACCAATTTCTCCCTATTTCCACCACCCCTCAGTCCCTGGTAATCAGTTTTTTTTTCTTTTTAATTTTTGAATTTTATTTTATTTATTTTATACAGCAGGTTCTTATTAGTCATCAATTTTATACACATCAGTGTATACATGTCAATCCCAATCTCTCAATTCATCACACCACCACCCCCAGCCCCCCACTGCTTTCCCCCCTTGGTGTCCATACGTTTATTCTCTACATCTGTGTCTCAATTTCTGCCCTGCAAACTGGTTCATCTGTACCATTTTTTCTAGGTTCCACATATATGCATAATATATGATATTTGTTTTTCTCTTTCTGAGTTTTCTACTCTTTGTTTCTATGAGTTTGCCTTTTTTTTTTTTTTTTCTGGCTGCACCGCATGGCTTTGTGGGATTTTAGTTCCCTGACCAGGGATGGAACCTGGGCCCTCAGCAACTAGAGCATGGAGTCCTAACCTCTGGACCACCAGGAAAGTCCTGTGCTGCTCTTTTGTTAAAATAACCATTATCTTCACAGAAACATTTTGAAAATTAATTTTAACAATATCATCAGTTTTTCTTACATCAAAGCAATGTGTATCTGGCAACAGAGAACATCAGTATTTCTGGAAAATTACAGTTATATAAAGGGATATTAGATCAATTTTATCTTTTTGTATTTTATTTTATTATTTATTTATTGACATATAGTTGATTTACAATATTATATTAGTTGCAGATGTACAACATAGTGATTCAATATTTTTATAGATTACACTCCATTTAAAATTATTATATTTAAATTATTATTATTATTTTAATAATGGTTATATTTCCCTATACTGTACAATATATCCTTGTTGCTTATCTATTTTATACATGGTAGCTTGTGTGTCTTCATTCCATAACCCTATCTTCCTCTTCTCTCTTTCCCTCTCCTTACTGGTAACCACTAGTTTGTTCTCTGTATCTGTGAGTCTGTTTCTGTTTTGTTATACACATTCGTTTGTTTTATTTTTGATTCCACATATAAGTGATAACATGGAGTATTTGCCTTTATCTGTCTGACTTATTTCACTAAGCATAAGACTCCCTTGGTTCATCCATGTTTTTGCAACTGGCAGAATTTTACAGTTTTAAAGTAAGATACAGTTCCCTGTGCTATACAGTAGGTCCTTGTTGTTTATTTTACATATAGTAGTATATGCCTGTTAATTCCAAACTTCTAATTTATCCTTCTCCCCTCTTTCCCCTTTAGTAACCGTATGTTTGTTTTCTATGTCTGTGAGTCTATTTCTGTTTTGTTAATATGTTCATTTGTATTGTTTCTGCAGAAGGCAGAATTTCATTCTTTTTTGTGGCTGAGTAGTATTTCATTGTATATATATACCACATCTTTTTTATTTATTCATCTGTTGATGGGCACTTAGGTTGCTTCCATATGTTAGTTATTGTAAGTAATGCTGCTATGAATATTGAGGTGCATGTATATTTTTGAATTAGTGCTTTTGTTTTCTTAGGATATATATACCCAGCAGTGGAATTCTGGTCATGTGGTAATTCTATTTTTAGTTTTTTGAGGAACTTCGATACTGTTTTCCATAGTGACTACACCAATTTACATTCCCATCAACAATATACAACAATGTACATGTTCCCTTTTCTCCACCTCCTTGTCAACATTTCTTATTTGTAGGCTTTTTGATGATAGCCATTCTGACAGGTGTGATGTGATACCTCATTGTGGTTTTGAATTGAGTTCCTCTGATTAGTCATGTTGAGCATCTTTTCATGTACCTGTTAGCCATCTGCATGTCTTTTTGGAAAAATGTCTATACAGGTCGTCTGCCCATTTATTCATTGGGTTGTTTGTTTTTATGATATTGAGTTGTATGAGCTGTTTATATATTTGGAACCCTTATCAGTCATATCATTTGCAAATATTTTCTCCCATTCAGTAAGTTGTCTTATAGAAAAGATGGATATCAATTATATTTCACTAAAATTTTTTTTTAAAGTTTTCAAAAGTTTTCTTGTGAATTTTTTATAAATTAAGGATATTAAACTTTTTTCTATCACTTGTATGACAATTATTACCTAAGTTTTTTCAAACTATTCATTTCTCCTTTTATGACATGCAAAAATTTAATTTTTCATTTAAGTATCCACATTTTCCTTTTGGATAGGGATAAGTTAATGTGGTTTAGTGAAAGCACAATGTAATGCATTTATTATATTATATATATTAAATATGTTAAATTAAATGCATGTATATATATATGAAATAAGGTATTGACTCATGCAGTTATGGAGGCTGAGTAGTCCCATGATCTGCCATCTCAAGCTGGAGACTCAGGAAAGCTGATGGTATAATGCAAAACCCTGAGAACCAGAGAGCCAATGGTATAGATTCCAGTCTGGGTTTGAAGGCCTGAGGACCAGAACTGCTGAGGGAAAAAAAAGATTCATGTCCTAGTTTAAGTAATCAGGAAGAGAAAGACAATTCAAACTTCTGACTTTTTGTTCTATTCAGGCCGTCAATGGATTAGATGATGCCCACTCATATTTTTTTTTTGAACATAAAAAACTTTTAAATTTATTAATTTACACTTAAAGCACAAAGTATAGTATGCCGTAAATAACATGAAAGGAAAATATAAAATTACAAAACACCCAAACACAAACAAAGACAGGGAAAGGAAAGTAAATTTCAGGTGGGGGAGCAGGTTGATGGTGTAGATCAGGAGCTGACAGCGATGGTGGTTGCAGAGCTGGCTCTGCCCATGGGGGTGGTGGATTTCTGAAAGAGCTCTGGGTCTCCTGCAAGAGCCTGTACAGGCTCTCCCTGTGGGGGAGGAGAGGGTGGTCATTGTGGTGGTGGTGAATTTTGACCTGGCTTTGAATCTCCTGCAGGACCTGGTGCAGGCTCTCCCTCCTGGGGTAGTAAGTCATCATCTGGCTGTGGGTCTCCTGCAGGAGCCAGTGCCAGTTCTCCTCGCAGGGGTGATGTCCACCCATATTGGGGAAGGCCACCTGCTTTGCTCAGCTCACTAGTTCAAATGTAATCTCTTCTGGAAACACCTTCATAGACACACCCAGAAAAAAATGTTTAATGAGTTATCTAGGTATCTCTTGGTCCAGTCAAGTTGACACATGAAATTAACCATCACAAGGTCCATTTCTTTGGCCTAAAATGCTTATAAATGTTGAGCATCAAACACAAGTATCTTGGACCAAGATATTTGGGAAATATTTTGGACACAGATATTTTCCGAATGTTATATATCAATTATGATATGCATATACCTTGATTATTAGATGCAGTTCAGTTCTCTATGTGTCAAGTAAAATAATTGAAATAAAGAAGAAAAATCACCAAAGGAATAAAGTCACTCTCAATTGAGATTACATTGCAAAGATTAAGACTATTCAATTTTGAAAAGTCAGAAGGGAGAATGATTAGGACGTGATAAACACAGATATTGATGTTTGAGCACCCTTTACATTTTGAATAAAGTAGTTTTTGTATTGAGAATCTTAGGTGATCCTAATGGAACTGTACAGTAAAGCAGCGGTCCCCAACATTTTTGGCACCAAGGACCGGTTTCGTGGAAGACAATTTTTCCATGGACCAGGGTGGGGGATGGTTTTGGGATGATTCAAGCACATTACATTTATTGTGCACTTTATTTCTATTATTATTACATTGTAATATATAATGAAATAATTATACAACTCACCATAATGTAGCATCAGTGGGAGCCCTGAGCTTGTTTTCCTGCAACTAGATGGTCCCATCTGGGGGTGATGGGAGACATGACACCTGAAGTGTGTTGCTTATGTCTAGTCTACTCTGTAAGACGTAGCGTAATTGTCACTTGCCACTCACTGATATTGTTTTGATATGAGTCTGCAAGCAATTGATTTATTATGGTCTCTGTGCAGTCAAACCTCTCTGCTAATGATAATCTGTATTTGCAGCTGTTCCCCAGCGCTAGCATCACTGCCTCAGCTCCACCTCAGATCATCAGGCATCAAATTCTCATAAGGAGTGCGCAACCTAGATTCCTCACATGTGCAGTTCACAGTGGGGTTCGAGCTCCTATGAGAATCTAATGCCGCCACTGATCTGACAGGAGGCAGAGCTCAGGTGGTAATGTGAGTGATGGGGAGCGGCTGTAAATACAGATGAAGTTTTGCTCGCTCGCCTGCCACTCACCTCCTGCTGTGCAGCCCTGTTCCTAACAGGCCACAGACAGGTACCACTGGGGACCCTTGCAGTAAAGGATTAACTTAGCAGGTTATCCACACCCCGTACATTCCAAAGAAAGGTTGACCTTTGCCTTGTCCTTGGGTGGTAACCTCTAAGCCCTTGGAGTATCTTGCTTGATAAGAGCATCTTTGTTCCCCTGGAAGATGTATTAGCTCAACCTCTAGAGGGACTGGAGACTGAAGGTCAGCCCAGTGAGCAGTCAGACTGGACATGAAGGCTCAGATGAGCTTCCCTGGTTGGTAATACTCTGTGCTTGTTGTCATACATTGCTGCTGGGAGAATTAAGCTGTCCACATAAATCTACTGCAAGAGGACAACTGGATGCTTATACCTAGTTTCTCCTGGAGTTTACCTTTCTCCATTGCTGATTTTAATCTGGATTCTCTTGATATATAATAAACCATAATTGTGAACATAACAGTTTTTTTGAGTTGAGTCATTCTAATGAATCACTGAGGACCTCTGAACACAGGAACATACCTTGAAAGTTCTAGCATGGCTTCATGAGTGGCCACATGTTCCATTTAAATGATGAAGATGATCTTAGGGTTGGATAAATAGGTTGCAAGGCCCTAAAGTTAAAATAAATAGAATAAGAGGCATACAAAACTGCATTCTGATCTTCAAGAAGTACCCTGAATTGATAGGGAATTCATCTTTAGGTAGAGGTCAATCAGTGGAAGGGGACTTTAAATTATAAATTGTGAAATGCTTCTTTAATATCTGCTAAACTGGCCTTCAGTGAACATAACCCATGTTCTTTGAGATAGGGCCTTGGGGAAAAAACCCTGAAAAGTGAGAATAATAAAAGCTGTATTAGTAGAAGTTATTTAGGAACCAGAGAGTGAAAGGACCATGCTTTTGGGAAACTCTGAAGATCCATAAACATGATGAGAAACCTCCTGCTGTGTCAGTGAAAAGCCTCGACTGCAGGTAAGTGTAGCCTGTCTGGAGGTCCTGCTGATGGATGAGTGATGTCATCAAGCAGTGATGTCACAGTCACAGCTCAGGAGCAATAATGAGAGTGGATCAAGAGCCAGGGCAGCAGGGGCAGATAAAGGCCACCAAGAGGGGAGGATGTTGTCAAACAGCCATAGAAGAATGGTAATGGTGGCTTAGAGGAATTCCTGAGTCCCCCAGGATTCTTCCAGGGAGTTGGGACTCGAGGGATTTGAACAACTAACTTCTTTGTTGCACAGACATAGAGTACTTGACTCACTACTTATTATTTTAGTGAGTAAAACCTTAGTTTAGTAAATACTACTGTTATCTTTTTGAACCTCAAGGTTTGAAAGAGCTTTAAAAGTTTTCTAGTCAGTCTTCCAAAGTTACCCAAGCAGAACCCAGTGAGGGTCCCAAGCTTGTCAACTAAAGTTTAGCCACGTAGTGTATTGGCAAGTTTCAGTCAAGCCCATGTGAAGAGGATGAAAGGATAAGCTATAGACTGGGAGAAAACATTTGCAAACAGCATATCCAACAACGACTTGTATCTTTGAGTTTTGAGAATATTAAAATTCTCAAAACTCAACTAAAAAAAATCCAGTTAGAAAATGGCAAAAGACAGGAACATTTTAGTGAAGAAGACATACAGATGACAAATGAGCACATGAGAAGATATTCAACATTAGTAACCATCCAGAAATGCAAATTAAAACCGCAATGAGATAACAGTACCTACTTATCAGAACGACAACACCAAATGCTGGTGAGGATGAAGAGAAACTGAACCATTCATATGTTGCTGGTGGGAATGGCAAATTGTATTGTGGGAATGTCAAACTTCTGAGAAGTTTGGCAGTTTCTTACAAAACAAAACCTGTAAATACCATATGACTTAGAAATTACACTTTCGGGCATTTATTGCAGAGAAATGAAACCTTATACTCATATGAAAGTGTTTATAGTTTTATTTGTAATAACCTAAAACTGAAATCTGTCCACTTGTCCTTAACAAGTGAATGATTAAACAAAATGTGGTCCATCCATACCAAGGAATACTATTCAGTAACAAAAAGGAACAGACTATTGATACACATAACAACTTGGACAAATCTCCAGGAAATTATGCTGAATGAAAAAAGCCAATCCCCCAAAGTTGCTTACCGTATGATTTCACTTACACAGGCAGACCTCAGAGATATTGTTGGTTTGGTTCCAGACCACAGCAATAAAGTGAATATCACAATAAAGTGAGTCACATGAATTTTTAGAAAGTTATGTGTACTCTATAATGTAGTTTATTAAGTATGCAATAGCATTATATATAAAATTGTACATACCTTAATTAAAAATATTGCTAAAAAATGCTAACCATCATCTGAGTCTTCAGCAAGTCATGGCAGTAATGTCAAAGATCACTGATCACAGATCACCATACCAAATATAATAATAACAAAAAAGTTTGAAATATTGTGAGAATTACCAAAATGTGACGCAGAGACGGGAAGTGAGCAAATGCTATTGGGAAAATGGTGCCGATAGACTTGCTTGACACAGGGTTGCCACAAAATTCAATTTGTAAAAAACACAGTATCAATGAAGCAAAACAAAGTGAGGCACATAAAATGAGGTATGCCTGTATAGTATCTTGAAATTAACAACATTTTAGAAATGGAGGACAGACTAGTGTTTGCCAAGGGCTGGGGATGTGAGGCGGAGGACAGGGTAAGGGAGGTGAGTGTGGTTACATAAAGACGATATGAGAGATCCTCGTGGTGTCAAAGCTGTTCAGTATCTTGAGTGTGGTTGGATATACAAGACTACAGAGGTGATAAAATGATATAGAACTACACATACACATATTCACACACGAGTACAAGTAAAACTGGGGAAGTCTGAATAAGACAGGTGGATTGCGTCAGTGTCAATACCTGGTTGTGCCATTTTACTGTAATTTTGCAAAATGTTATCACTGAGGAAAAATGGACAAAGTGTACAAAAGATCTCTCTGTATTATGTTTTATAACTATATACATTTATAATTATCTCAATAAAAATTTCAGTTAAAAAAAGTTCATCTTTTAGAACCTGGGGCAAGATGGGAATAAAGACACAGACCTACTAGAGAATGGACCTGAGGACACGGGGAGGGGGAAGGGTAAGCTGGGAAAAAGTGAGAGAGTGGCATGGACATATATACACTACCAAATGTAAAATAGATAGCTAGTGGGAAGCAGCTGCATAGCACAGGGAGATCAGCTCGGTGTTTTGTGACCACCTAGAGAGGTGGAATAAGGAGTGTGAGAGGGAGGGAGATGCAAGAGGGAAGAGATATGGGGATATATGTATATGTATAGCTGATTCACTTCGTTATAAAGCAGAAACTAACACACCATTGTAAAGCAATTATACTCCAATAAAGATGTTAAAAAAAAAAAAGAAAAAAAAGTTCATCTTTATTCCCACTGATTTGAGATTCTAACTCTTTAATGTATTACATTTCCTATGTATTTGTGCCTATTCCTAGACATTCTATTTTATTCTTCTACTAGTTGGTCTTATGTCTAGACAACATGAAGATTTTGAACTTGCTGTTTCTGAAAGATGGCTGATCTATACATAGAAAATTTGAAGACTCATCACATCACTACCGGAGGAAGATTGTTTCAAAAAATGGCTCCAATCATCTGTTTCATTCTACCTGCCCTTTTCTTCTCTCGTCAAGAGGTGGTGTCTCTTTCTCTTCTCTTTGTGTCAGTACCAACCTTGTGACTTTCACTGGCCAATAGAATGGTGGAAATCATGCTGTGTGATTTCTAGTCCAAGGCCTTAAGAGGTCTTGCAGCCTCCTTTTTGCCTTCTTGGAAACAAGTCACATGTGAAAGAGATCAAGATAGACTACTGAATTATGAGAGGCCAGATGGAGAGATAGTGGTTCCAGCCTTCCATCAATTTTTGCTGAAGCCCAGACGTATGGGTGATGCCAACTTGAACTTTACAGTTCAGTCCAGTCACCAACTGAATGTAGTACCAGCTGAGTCCAGGTAAGATAAGCAGAAAAACCACTTAGTCAATCTATAAAATTATGACAATAAAGAGTATTCTTTTAAGCCAATAAGTTATGTAACAATAGATATTTTATATAAGTAAATATAAAAGACATAATTAATAGGCAAAGGTGAAAAGTCTTTTTCAATTAAATTAATCTGTATTGAATACCTACTATGTGACCATCCAGAACACAGGCAATTTAAGAGACACATCAAATGAGATACTATATGTGAAGAATGTCTTTTAGATAATAAAGAACTTTTCACGTCTAAGGTCATTTGCACTGGCATCACTTGTAGTAGCAGGACTAGTTAAGGGAAAATAAGGATGGAAAAGGAATGGAGATGGAATAAGGGAAAAGATAGAGACAGGGAGATGGGAGAGGGTCAGAGCAGAAAGCAAATGGTGCAAAATTATTATGAAAAATGGTGAGGAGTGAGGAAAGAAGAGAAACTAGGAGAAGAAGAGAATGAGAAATGTGAGAAGATATTGAGGAGGCGAGGGGGACAGTTGCAGATAAATAACAGGGGAAGGTGCTGAGATGAGCTTGGCAAAAGAGATAAACTACATTTCTCACATCTTGCATTTGTTCTGTGGATTTCAGAAAAAGTGTGTTTTGCCTTTTGAAAATTTTATATTCAAGAAAATTATATGAAATCTAGAAATTTAGGACTATTCTTTTGTACATTGAAATCATTTTCAAACATTAAAATTTTTTACTTATTTTTTATTGAGATATGTTATATTAGTTTCAGGTGTACAACATAAGATTCAATATTTGTGTAAGTTGCAAAATGATCACCATAATAAGCCTAGTTAACATCCATCCCTGCACATTGTTACAAAATTTTTTTTTGTGATTAGAACTTTTAAGATCCACTCTTTTAGCAACTTTCAAATATACAATATGATATTATTAACTATAGTCACCATGCTGTACATTACTTCCTTAGGACTTATTTATTTTATAACTAGAAGTTTGTAGCTTCTGACCACCTTCACCCATCTAATCCACCCCACCACCACTACCTCTGGCAACCATTGATCTGTTCTCTGTATAAAATTTATTTTTTAAAATAAAGGTTCTCATGGGATTTTGGAAGTCTTGTCCACAAGTAAAGATGCTATTTAGAATTTGGAAATTTGCTTTGGAATTTTAATGGTGTTTTATAAATACAAAAGCCTCGTTAACTTTGGTGAGTAAATAAATGAATTCACTGGCTAGGCTTTGGAAAACCTCTTTGAAATCAAACACTGTTTGGTGACAATTTCTTTCATCTTTGGGAGGTCAAGATTGGTTTATACTCGAATAGAAAAGTCCTTCATTTGTAACCAGTCTCCTTCCCCTGCCAAATGTGTTCTTTAATTCTGTTGTGACAGTTATTTGCCTACCTTAAGCCATCCCATCCCCTTTCCCTTGAGGCTTGATTTTGTCCTGGTGTCACCTTCTCATGAGTGCAGGATAGGTGACAGTCTCCATGGACCCCAGGGAGTGAATTATGATTGGTTTAAGGCAATCATAATAAATTCATTCCCTTCACAGGTATTGATTTAGGGATGGGCGTGTGACTAAATCTAACCAATAAGACCTGATGAGAAGTCAATTGGGGAGCTTCTGGAAATTTCCTTGCTAAAAATAATTAAGACACAGATGGAAACTCCCCTCCTTTTCTCTACATATTGCTGTGTTTAAAGCTGTCATCTGATGCTGCTGCAGCCATAGTTTGACTATAAATGATGCCATGTGACATACTGAGGATGACAAAACTAAAATATAGAAAGCACCAGAGGCTTTGATATTATTTATCCACTGAATTAAAGAATGCTGCCTTGCCCTATCACAAGTTTTCTTACTGTTTGAGCTACTTCAAATTGGGTATTCTATGACTTGCATCAATAACATTCTAACAGATATACCTAATGCTTACAGAAAACCAAAGAAGCACATTTTAGTGAAAAACGTTCAATAATAGATTAGCCACAGTCCACAGTCCTTTGCCTACTCTTTCTACACTTGTGTGAGTTTCTCCCAGAATAGGATTATACACAACAGCCTTGGGTATAACGGGCAATTATTCTTTGAATTGCATCTCATTCTGTCCCTACTGTGAGGTGGGCTGAGGCAGCTGAACACTGCTGTGGCAGGTAAGCCCCTGGCTCTAGCCAGAGTTGCAGGGTTAAGAATGCAAATGAATAAAGAAAATGTGGTGTATACACACACACACACACACACAATGGAATACTACTCGGCCATAAAAAAGAATGAAATTTTGCCATTTGTAGCAACGTGGATGGACTTGGAGGGCATTATGCTAAGTGAAATAAGTAAGAGAAAGACAAATACTGTATGATATTACATATGTAGAATCTAAAAAATACAACAAACTAGTGGATATAACAAAAAAGAAGGAGACTCGCAGATATAGAGAAAAAACTAGTGGTTACCAGTGGGGAGTGTGGGGAGGGGGAATATAAGGTTAGGGGATTAAGAAGTACAAACTACTATGTATAACATAAGCTATAAGGATATATGGTACAACATGGGGAATATAGCCAACATTTTAAAATAACTATAAATGGAGTATAAACTAAAAATCGTGAATCACTCTGTTGTACACCTGTAACTTATATAATATTGTACATCAACAATACTTCAATAAAAATAAATAAATAAAATGTTGTAAAATTAAGAATGCAAATGATAAGGAACACTTGGGAATTTGCTCTGATTTCTTTTTCTACAAAAATAATCTCATAGCATCTGAAAGATTTGTATGACTCTCAATATTTGTAAGCAGAATCCCAGCCACAAATTGCAGCCTGGGAATAGTTTTCTTGCTCTAGAACATCAGGTTTCAGGTCATAGAAAAACAACACCAAACCAGATTGGTGAGGCCTTGGCTTTGAGGGAGACGCGCTGGAGAGGCTGGTGCAAACTCAGTACAGCATGGCAACTGGGATTTCCCAGAGATGGTCACTGTCTCTGGATACATGTCTGCAATTACTCTTGCCATGCATGGTTGGTGACCTTAGTCTGAATTATTTACATGATCTCAATGGCACAATGTATGTTTTGAAATGCAATTACTAAAATAGTCCCTGTCTTTGCTGAAAAACAAACTCTTCTTTCTCACCCAGGGCATATTTTGGATGAACATTTTCTGTTAAAACAATCTTTTAGATTTTTGAATATTAAAAGTTTGAATCTTCTGTTAATATGCCCCTCATTTCTTTATAGGAGTTCAGTTCTATGTCCTTATTGAACTCTGTAATTCTAGTTGCTAAAGATGCCTAGTATGTACTATGGGCTCAAACATCATTTGTTGATAATAAATGAGGGAGTTCCTGAGTGAGGGAACAAGTAGGGGAGTTTGAAACAAAGCATTAATAGAACAGTTTACCTTAATTAATTATTAGCTAGCTTGCCCGCAAGCACCTGAAGTCAGGCCAAATTGCCGGTGCATTATTCACCCACTTGGACTTGTATCTGGTGCGATTCCAATCTGAGACAGCATGCATCAGAAAATGTCTTGCTTATCTCCTGGCACTTACTGGAACTCAAAATTAAGACAAGAGGAGAGAAGGCACTAGAACTATTTGTCCTAACTGATTGAGGTTTGGGTTTCATAATTATTGAAATGCACAAACTGCTTCAAACAAATGAAGAGAACAAGCTGAAAAACAATTTCTATCAGATCAAACCTGTACAATTCAATTTCATGTAACCTAACCTTTGTTGGTTGCTTACTAATTCCAGGCACCTTATCAGTTTCCTGGGATGCAAAATGTATAAGATCCTGTCTGTTCCACTGAAGATATTTTAACTCAGGAAGACAGATGTAGGCAAGTAACTATAACATAAAGCAAAATGATCATTATAAAATGCTGAGTGAAGATAGATGCAATGTCTTTGGAGCAAAGAAGAACGTTTGGTTAATGCTGATGAAGAATTAGGAACAGTTTCATGGATGAAAGTGGTATCTGAATTAGGTCTTGAATGAAATGGAGAATTTTGGGAAGGGGATAAAAGGACATCCCAGGCTCAAAGAATTATATGAGCAAAATTTTCCAAGACAATATAATTTAGAAAGATATTAAATGAGGTCATAATTATAACTCATTCCAGATTTTTTCCTTTGACATGAAGCTGTTAAGAACAGCTTATTCTAAGGTATAAATAACCTCTACCCAGAATTGGATAAGATCTGGAATGATTTTTAAAAAACTGACATAATGATTAATAATTCTTATGGTGTTAAGACACTGTAACGAGCTATCATAACCAGAGACCAGTCAGGAAACATTTTAAACAAGCTGAATTTGCCCCATAAGAATATTTTAAAGGCCAATTAAAATATTTTCTTCAGTCGATAGAGTGCTTTCAAAGTTTACCTGTAAATCCTGTAATGTAAATAAAGATGTTCTCGACTGCAGTTGCCTTATGGTCTATCCTTTTTTGATGTTTAGGGCTTGCTTAATAAGGCATGGTTGGGACATATGTTTTAATACCGAAGTCTCTTGGATTTATCTTCTGACTAATTGGGCTTTGACTTCAGAACCACAGAGCAATGCATATTCTCCATATTGTCTTTTCTGTTCCTGCAAACCCCAGAGAACACGCTGTTTGAGTGTGATGGAAATTATTTCACTTTCTCTTGATTTATGGTTGGTGGAGAGTATTTGAGACTGGCATCAGGTTACAGGCTTTTTTTCCCCCTCTTTCAACGTTTCCCGTCACAACAGCATGTTCTAGGGTAACAACTTTCCCCACCCCCAAAAGCTCTCCTGGGATTAGATTCCTGGAAGAACCAGTCCTGAAAGTGACGGGTGTGGAAGTGACAGACAGTTGGCCTGCTGGGTCACTGTTCCCAAAATAGTGCCCTCAGAGCATTTTGTTCCAAGCCCCATTCCCCATCCTCTTCCCTTTGCCTGAAAAGAGCTAAAACTGAACAGGTGAGAAAAACAGAAGAAGAGCCTGAAGGGAAGGGAATAAGGCCCTTAAGGAGACTGGGTGGCCATGGGATGTAGGGAAGAGGGAAAGTTCCCTCTTCCCTACATCCCAAAGTGTTTTTTCCTGTCAACGGTGAGCTCAGTGGCCCACTGAGGAGTAGCATGTGGAGGAGGGATTGTGGAATGCACCAGAGTGGAGGAGCTGTGCCCAAACTCTGCCTCTCGTAGAATCCTTAGTGAGCTGGACAAGCCTTCTTCAACAACAGAAAACCTTGCTGCAGGCATGGCAAATAAAAATCACTCATTTAGAGCAGGGGTCCCCAACTTCTGGGGGGTTGAGTGGGGGGTAAGCGACCGAAGCTTCATCTATATTTAGAGCTGCTCCCCATCACTCGCATTACCGCCTGAGCTCTGCCTCCTGTCAGATCAGTGGCAGCATTAGATTCTCATAGGAGCACGAACCCTACTGTGAACTGCGCATGTGAGGGATCTAGGCTGCACGCTCCTTATGAGAATCTAATGCCTGATGATCTGAGGTGGAGCTGAGGCGGTGATGCTAGCGCTGGGGAGCGGCTGCAAATACAGATTATCATTAGCAGAGAGGTTTGACTGCACAGAGACCATGATAAATCAATTGCTTGCAGACTCATATCAAAGCCCTATCAGTGAGTGAAAACAAGCTCAGGGCTCCCACTGATTCTACATTATGGTGACTTGTATAATCATTTCATTACATATTACAATGTAATAATAGAAATAAATTGCACAATAAATGTAATGCGCTTGAATCATCCCCAAACCATCCCCCGGCCCCCTGGGTCCGTGGAAAAATTGTCTTCCATGAAACCAGTCCCTGGTGCCAAAAAGGTTGGGGACTACTGATTTAGAGTATACTCTAAAGATAAGTTCAGTGCTCAGACGGTAGTTACTCTTGCCTTAGAAGTACTGCCCCATGGTGCCCAGCATGCTGGATGATAATTTTGATTCATCCAAATTTAATTATTATTCAACCCATTAGCCCAAAGGCAGAGGATATTTAGTCCAAATGTGACCCTTGTATGCAATTCATTTAGCGAAAACCATTGCTCACACAAGAAGTCTACTTAGAAATGATTCAGAAGCAGAAAACTTTACAGCTCTGAATTTTTGTCCTTGGAACTGGGCAGCTGTAACTTGAGCAGAATAATTTTAGTATGTGCAGACTTTTTCCACATAGGACAAGAGAGCCTTAATTCACAGATTTTGTGGAGAAAGCTTCAGTTCACTTTGTCTCTTGTTTGAATCATTAGGGCCAAGTGAGAGAGAATGAGAATTTATTCCAATGGGAAATAGTTAAATTAGGAAGGGATTAAAAAATATCTACAATTATTTTGCATCATCTCCAAGGGAACTCACAACCTCACTTTAATGATATGCTAGGAAATTTCCATCTGGAATAGAAAACACAATGGAGTCCAAATATGGGTGTCCTAGTGCCCACATATGGTGCTATTTGGAGCCAAACCTCATGCTTTGTTTTACTTTGTTAAATGTTCTAGTAGATCCTGACCTTCATCTTGGGGAAGACAACCAGGAGAACTTGGATATGTTACTGAGCTAAAATATAAGTTCAAATATTATGTTAGCTAACTCACATCCCAGAATAAAACTTTTGCAACTTTTCAATTTTTCCTAAATATTTTCACATCATCCAGGGGGCAAGGCCAGAAGCTTCAGGTCAGAGATTGGGTCTTGTTTCGAAACTTGGGGGTCCCAGATGGGCTTTAGATAATTGACCTTTAGATAATTGACCAGAGGCATAGCATATCTGCTAGTGGACCAGTCAGGATCCTTGCCAGTGTATAAAATGCAACTGGATCTTACAGCAATGGCGCTCAATCTGTCAAGAAATTAGTGGGGGAAGGAACATGGCCCACCAGCTTTGGTACCCGTTAGATGTACCAGTGTACATTGGTTGTGCTCTAGAAGAGACTTAAGACTGAGGCTGCATCTTCCCTTCCCCCTTACCCCCATGTAGGAGTGGGTGGTAGGCTGAACATGAGGAGGGTACTTCTCGTATGAAAGATGGAACAAGGGAGAGCATGGCCCAAGTACCTCTGAGCTAGGAAGTGGGTGTAGTTGGATGATCTTTTGCTTCCATCAATCTCCAAAGCATCCCACACCCCCATCGAAGCTTGGTGCATGGGCAACAGAGTGAAACACAGGGTAAGAGAAGTGCCTGCTATTTCAGTAGGGGAATGCCACATGGTAAATGTAATCTAAGGGGAGGTCACCTCTAGCTGTGAAAGGACCCTGTCCCTTGGAGATACAATGAGAGACAGATTCTCTTCTTCCCTTTTCCCACACTTTACTGACACCCTGATTGCTTGCTCCTCATCCATAAAGGAAGCGTATGGAACAGACAAAAGACAAGCACGTTGGAGGCTGGGTGAATAGAAAGGAGGACACTGGGCAGGGCACATAAAGGAGCTGAAGGGACTGAGGGTCCCTGGGAGAGATCATCCCCACCAGCTTGAGACAGGTGCCCATGGGGGGAAGTCTTGTGAGCCAATACCAAAGAATCCATGTATGTCAAGGAGTAGGGAAGGATAAATTCGAGAAAGGAAAGAAGCCACTTCTGAGCCCTTGAACTATTGCATATGTACCAGCATTTGTGCATTAGAAGATACGATTTGAATATGTAGCAATGCCTATTTTATATGCTTTTCTAGGCTCTCTGTGTGGTTACAACGGATTACAATAAAGTCACTTCATGATGAATTTTACAACCCCTTTCTTTCATTGTTGAAAGCATGACAACAATTAGCACTATATCGTGGCTTTTGTCAGTTCTTTGACACCTACCTTTATTTAATCAGATAGGTTTACATGCAGGCTGAAGTCCTGAGTTCTCCTTAGTTCTGGTCACTGCATGCTAATTTCACCGATTTTTCAAGAACATGATTCTTTTTTTAATCTCATGCCTTTGTTTCAAATCATGGCTCTTTAACTAGTCATTGTTCACATTTCCAGCTTTCTCTAATTTTTCCTGAAGCTCAAGTGTGAGGAAAATAGAACTCAATGCATTGATATTTCCTTTTGTTTGGAGGTTGATTCTTACCCACATCAGGCACAGTGGGACTTTTCTAGTTCTTCAGATCTGGCCATTGTCAGCGTTCCTTTTATCACCCACCCAAGAAGTTATGGTGGAAATCTTTTCGGTCAGTTTGACAGACCCCACATTCACTATAACGGGTTTTTGAATGGCAACAACAAATTCAACAATTTGCAAATCTCAAGGTTTATGTGTTAGAACTTATTCAAGATAAACAGCACAATTCTTAGGACTAAGAAACTATAGTAAGTCAACACAAGATTATAGTTAGCACATTAATTATCTATTGCTGGCTAATAATATTACCACAAATTTAACAGCTTAAAACAACATGGACTTATTATTTCACAATTGTTATAGGTCAGGAATCTGGCATGGCTTAGCTGGGTCTTATAGTCCTCTGTTTACAAGGCTGCCATAAAAGTGTCAGCTGGGGCTGCAGGCTCATCTGAGGCTTCACTGGGGAAGGATTCACTTCCAAGCTGGTGTGGTTGTTGATAGAACTCAGTTCTTTGTGACATGTTGCTGGCTGTTGGCTAAAGGCTCCCTCCAGCTCCTCAGCACATGGATCTTCCCAACATAAGTACTTGCTTCCTCAAAGGCAGCCAGGGAAAGAGTTTCCCTGCAAGACAGATGTTATAATCTTATGTAATGTAATCACATATATCCCACCATCTTTGTCATGTTATATTGGCAAGGCCCGGGTCCCACCCACACTCAAGGGGAGGAGATCACACTATGCATTGAATCCCAGAAGGATACTATGATTGTCAGGTGGACCATGGAAACCAGCTTAGAGTCTCTCTGCCAGATAGCAATACTTAACAACGTATAATACTCATGGCTGGAATGAGAAGTAAATGTAGCAGTCATTGCACACTCACGCTTTGCCAAAGCACGTGGGGGAAAAAGGGTGGAATTATCATATTACCTGATGCTCAGCTACTCAGGAATGGCTCACCTGGAATGGTGAGCCTGTCCCCTCTCTTCCCTGATGGTCACAACCTACAATAGGCGGCATCTAATTGTACCTGCAAGTACTTCTAGGAAGGGTAATTTTGACTAGGGAATCAGCTGCCCTCTGCATTCTCCCCTAGCAGGTAAATGAGTCTGCCTGCCAATACAGGGGACACAGGTTTGTGCCCTGGTCCTGGAAGATCCCACATGCCACGGAGCAACTAAGCCCATGTGCCACAACTACTGAGCCTGTGCTCTAAAACCCGTGAGCCACAACTACTGAGCCTGCGTGCCACAACTTCTGAGACCCATGTGCCTACAGCCCGTGCCCTGCAACAAGAAAAGCCACCGCAATGAGAAACCCGCGCACTGCAACAAAGAATAGCCCCCACTCACCGCAACTAGAGAAAGCCGACGTGCAGCAACGAAGACCCAAAGCAGCCAAAAATAAAAAATAAATAAACAAAATAAAAATTAAAAAAAAAAAATAAAGGACTTGTGTGTTATTTGTGCATGTCCTGATAGAAGATAGATGTGTTAGAGGTTAAAATAGGTTCCATTGTTGCTTCTCTTTCTGTCCCTTACATTTCTTATTTATTCCAATGGGCTTTCCTGATATGATCTTCTTTTACTGCCTGTTGGGCCTCTGCACAAATATTTCCTGCTCAAGTTCTCTCTTGCTCTTAGAAGCTTCAGCCTTACTTTAGAAATTTTCTATTTAAAGTTAACTTGCTCTAAAATAAACAAATGGGACCTAATGAAACTTAAAAGCTTTTGCACAGCAAAGGAAACCATAAACAAGACCAAAAGACAACCCTCAGAATGGGAGAAAATATTTGAAATGAAGCAACTGACAAAGGATTAATCTCCAAGATTTACAAGCAGCTCATGCAGCTCAATAACAAAAAAACAAACAACCCAATCCAAAAATGGGCAGAAGACCTAAATAGACATTTCTCCAAAGAAGATATACAGATGGCCAACAGACACATGAAAGAATGCTCAACATCATTAATCATTAGAGAAATGCAAATCAAAACTACAATGAGGTATCATCTCACACCGGTCAGAATGGCCATCATCAAAAAATCTACAAACAATAAATGCTGGAGAGGGTGTGCAGAGAAGGGAAGCCTCTGGCACTGTTGGTGGGAATGTAAATTGATACAGCCACTATGGAGAACAGTATGGAGGTTCCTTAAAAAACTAGAAATAGAACTACCATATGACCCAGCAATCCCACTACTGGGCATATACCCTGAGAAGACCATAATTCAAAAAGAGTCATGTACCAAAAGGTTCATTGCAGCTCTATTTACAATAGCCAGGACATGGAAGCAACCTCAGTGTCCATCATCGGATGAATGGATAAAGAAGATGTGGCACATATATCCAATGGAATATTACTCAGCCATAAAAAGAAATGAAATGGAGGTATTTGTAATGAGGTGGATGGAGTTAGAGTCTGTCATACAGAGTGAAGTAAGTCAGAAAGAGAAAAACAAATACAGTATGCTAACACATATATATGGAATCTAAGGAAAAAAAGAAAAAAAAAAAGGTCATGAAGAACCTAGTGGCAAGATGGGAATAAAGACACACACCTACTAGAGAATGGACTTGAGGGTATGGGGAGGGGGAGGGGTGAGATGTGACAGGGTGAGAGAGTGTCATGGACATATATACACTACCAAATGTAAAATAGATAGCTAGTGGGAAGCAGCCGCATAGCACAGGGAGATCAGCTCGGTGCTTTGTGACCACCTAGAGGGGTGGGATAGGGAGAGTGGGAGGGAGGGAGATGCAAGAGGGAAGAGATATGGGAACATATGTATATGTATAACTGATTCACTTTGTTATAAAGCAGAAACTAGCACACCATTGTAAAGCAATTATACTCCAATAAAGATGTTTAAAAAAAAAATAAGGTTAACTTGCTCTAAACTTTCTTTTCCACACAGCACACATGCATACACAACAACTTGCAAATACGGTGTGTCCTTCTGACGTAACTCCCAGGCTTGCATCTTGGACTACGTGCTGGGTGTTTCTGCGTGGCTGTCTTGGGTTGGAGCCTTTCAGTAGCAGATTCTAAAACAAGGATTTGAGTATAAGTAGTTTATTTGGGAGATGATTCAAGGAAATAGCAGCAGGGAGTGGGGAGGTGAGACAGGAAAGAAAAGAAAACTATCAAAGGGTGTGATATCAGACAGGTTACTGCTGTGCGTGGCAACAGTTCAGTTCTGTCAGGTGACACTCTAGAACTTGCTTCCAGAGTTGTTGCCCTTGCTCTCACTCCCAGGGCAAGGGAGCTGGGATTCTTTAGTCATTGGTTGAGGACTGCCTTTGAGGTGTATTAACTCCCTCTCATTTTTGGTGGGTTCCATGTGGTCTAAATGGTCTACAATGGCCAGCGATCACCTTAGAGAGAGAGAGGTTGGTGCTTGTAGTTGAAAACTGTTGGTTTAGAAGCACCTGTCACATCTGCTTAACTGTTTCTCAGTTTGTCCCCTGAAAAGAACATGGTCATTCTCATCACCTCATTTCTTTCTATGTCAACATAGCTCCCCCTCTTAATGCCTCTGTCTGTCAAGCATCACTACTCTTTGGTTATTGAGGCTTGAGTTTACTGGATTATTTTCACTTTTCCAATGAGGAAGCTGCGGCTCAGAAAGTTCAAGTGACTTGCCTAATGTCACATGAGTTGTAGGTGACAGGTCTTTTCACTATTCTACATAGCAGGGCGTCCCAGAGATGGAAAGGGGCCGATGCAGCTTTGCTTTCAGAAGCTCTGACTCTGAAAAATTCTGTGACCTAATCTAAGGCAACAGGGCTCACACTCTTCTGTGGCATTTCTCTCTGGGCTTCCTGTTCGTGAACTTCCTTTTCCCCCCAAGCTGAAATTGGTGCACTAGCTGTCTCTAATTACATAGATGGTTTAATCATTCTTCTAAATCTTTGCTGTGCTACTAATTCCAATTCGTTCTGGAACCTCAGAACAAACACATGCCTTCTTTAGATCTTATTTTCTCACTCAGTGAATTTTGGGGACCCTTTAAACCCTAACAATCTGGGACAGGTGACAGAGGACTTGCTTTTTATAGTGAGCTAGATACAAAGGAAAAAGTCAGCCTTACTTATTTTCAGATAGACTGTGGTTTGTATAACCTTCATAGGTCAAGCAGAAAATATTGTAGACCTTTTCAAATATTCAAGGGCATGTTCTTTGTCTTCTTGTGCAAAGACTTAAAAGTGTGACAGGAATAGCTACTCATGTGACTAACTAGGGCCATAGCAGTAAAGGCTTGTGAAACGTAATGTACTAGAGATAGCATCTCCATGAGAGAAGCTGCATTCCTTTCTTCTTGCGTGAGTTCCCGAAGGTTGTCAGCAAGCTGAGGGCAACATCTTTTCTTAGGACAAGCTAAGATATTCAATTTTACCCCAGAGCAAGTATCAAATGATCTGGCAGTGTAAGGAATACACAATGTAGAGATTTTATTTCTAATGAGTAGACACTGGAAACACATTTGGAAGTCTATCATGATGTTTCTTTTCTTACCTCAGTCTAGTGGTGTCATTGGGTTGAATTCTCCGTGGTTTGGCTTCAAACTCTTTTCATTCTCATCTTCATCTCTTTCCAATTTGCCACCCCATTTTATGGTCTACACCTCTCCTTCCAAGTTCTTGCTCCTTTTTATTTTCTTGATTCCTCATCTTTCTTTTTCTTTTTAATTGAAGTATAGTTGATTTACAATGTTGTGTTAGCTTCAGATGTACAACAAAGTGATTCAGTTATATATATTCTTTTTCATATTCTTTTCCATTATAGGTTATTACAAGATATTGAATATTGCTCCCTGTGCTATTCAGTAGGTCCTTGTTGTTTATCTACTTTACATATAGCAGTTTGGTTCCTCATCTTTTATTCAATCTGTTGCAAACAGATTGACCCTTACCTCCACTTGTTTTTATTTGGTCACACCATGCGGCTTGTGGGATCTTAGTTCCCCGGCCAGGGATTGAACCCATGTCCTCAGCAGTGAAAGCACAGAGTCCTAACCACTGGACTGCCAGGGAATTCCATACCTCCATTTAGTTTTATAAAACATGTACATGTGGCAACTGAGGGGGACAGAATGGAGAGAGGCGGGTAAGCCTCTCCAAGCCCGGCTATATGGTTTTCCTTCAGGGCTTTCTATGCTCCTCCCAAGTATCAAATAACAAATTGAAGAAAATCTTTGTAGAGCAGATGGGGAAGCAGAGTCACCAAGGAAGTAAAGGACTCGGTTGGAGTTATATGACATAGGCAGCCAAAAGAACAAGCTTCAGATCAGCTCATTTTTACTGTAATCTTTGATACAATGAGATGACTCTTCCTTCTAGAGGGGGTTTTGTAAACTTCAACCCCTGAGCCAAATCCTGCTCACCACCTGTTTTTGTAATTAAAGTTTTATCAGTCTACAGATAGGCCCACTTGTTTACGTGTTACCTACGCCTGCTTTCATGTGTTATCACGTGTTATCATGGCAAGCTCAGCTGTTGCACCAGATATCCTATGAGCTGTGGAGCTTAAAATATGTACTCTCTGGTCCTTTATAGAAAAGGTTTGCTGATGCCAGAAGGTTATAAAACCTTGCATATCGTGGGGTGGATATTTCTCATAATTGGCTCCAGAATATGGTATAAAGCTTAATTAAGGCTTCAGTCTACTTCTCTTGCCTTCAAGAAAGAAAAAAAAAAAAAAAAAAAAAAGGCAGGTCAAGATGTCGGAGTAGAAGGACGTGCTCTCACTCCCTCTTGTGAGAACACTGGAATCACAACTAACTGCTGAACAGTCATCAACAGGAAGACACTGGAGCAAACCAAAAAATATACCCCACATCCAAAGACAAAGGAGAAGCCACAATGAGACGGTAGGAGGGGCACAATCACATAAAAATCAAATCCCATAACTGCTGGGTGGGTGACTCACAGACTGGAGAACACTTATACCACAGAAGTCCACCCACTGGAGTGAAGGTTCTGAGCCCCACGTCAGGCTTCCAAACCTGGGGGTCTGGCAACGGGAGAAGGAATTCCTAGAGAATCAGATTTTGAAGGCTAGCAGGATTTGATTGCAGGACTTCGACAAGACTGGGGAAACAGAGACTCCACTCTTGGAGGACACACACAAAGTAGTGTGTGCATCGGGACCCAGGGGAAGGAGCAGTGACCCCAGGGGAGACTGAACAAGACCTACCTGCTAGTGTTGGAGGGTCTCCTGCAAAGGTGGGGGTGGCTGTGTTTCACCGTGAGGACAAGGACACTGGCAGCAGAAGTTCTGGGAAGTACTCCTTGACGTGAGCCCTACCAGAGTCCGCCATTAGCCCCAACAAAGAGCATGGGTAGGCTCCAGTGTTGGGTCACCTCAGGTCAAACAACCAACAGGGAGGGACCCCAGCCCCACCCATCAGCAGACAAGCAGATTAAAGTTTTACTGAGCTCTGCCCACCAGAGCAACAGCCAGCTCTACCCACCACCAGTCCCTCCCATCAGGAAGCTTGTACAAGCCTCTTAGATAGCCTCATCCACTAGAGGGAAGACAGCAGAAGCAAGAAGAAGTACAATCCTGCAGCCTGTGGGAAAAAAATCACATTCACAGAAAGATAGACAAGATGAAAAAGCAGAGGACTATGTACCAGATGAAGGAACAAGATAAAACCCCAGAAAAACTAAATGAAGTGGAGATAGGCAACCTTCCAGAAAAAATAAACACAAGCTTTAAATGACACAATAGACCAGCTAGATTTAATTGATATTTATAGGACATTCCATCCAAAAACAGTAGATTACATTTTCTTCTCAAGTGTGCACAGAACATTCTTCAGGATAGATCACATCTTGGGTCACAAATCAAGCCTCAGTAAATTTAAGAAAATTGACATCATATCAAGCATCTTTTCTGACTACAATGTTATGAGATTAGAAATCAATTACAGGGAAAAAGTGTAAAAAAACACAAACACATGGAGGCTAAACAATATGTTACTAAATAACCAAGATATCACTGAAGAAATCAAAGAGAAAATCAAGAAATACCTAGAGACAAATGATAATAAAAACACGATGATCCAAAACTTATGGGATGCAGCAAAAGCAGTTCTCAGAGGGAAATTTATAGCAATACAAGCCTACCTCAAGAAACAAGAAAAATCTCAAATAAACAATCTAACCTTACACCTAAAGGAACTAGAGAAAGACGAACAAACAAAACCCAAAGTTAGCAGAAGGAAAGAAATCATAAAGATCAGAGCAGAAGTAAATGAAATAGAAACAAAGAAAAAATAGCAAAGAGCAATAAAACTAAAAGCTGGTTCTTTGAGAAGATAAACAAAATTGATAAACCATTAGCCAGACTCATCAAGAAAAAGAGGGAGAGGACTCAATAAAATTAGAAATGAAAATGGAGAAGTTACAACAGACACCACAGAAATACAAAGCATCCAAGAGACTACTACAAACAGCTCTATGCCAATAAAATGGACAACCTGGAAGAAATGCACAAATTCTTAGAAAGGTATAACCTTCCAGGAAGAAATAGAAAATATGAACAGACCAATCACAAGTAATGAAATTGAAACTGTGATTAAAAATCTTCCAAAAAACAAAAGTCCAGGACCAGATGGCTTCACAGGTGAATTCTATCAAACATTTAGAGAAGAGTTAACACCCATCCTTCTCAAACTCTTCCAAAATATTGCAGTGGAAGGAACACTCCCAAACTCATTCTATGAGGCCACCATCACCCTGATACCGAAATCAGAAAAAGATACTACAAAAAAAGAAAATTACAGACCAATATCACTGATGAATATAGATGCAAAAATCCTCAACAAAATACTAGCAAACAAAATCCAAAAACACATCAAAAGGGTCATACACCATGGTCAAGTGGGATTTATCCCAGGGAAGCAAGGATTCTTCAGTATATGCATATCAATCAATGTGATACACCGTATTAACAAATTGAAGAGTAAAAAGCATATGATCATCTCAATAGATGCAGAAAAAGCTTTTGACAAAATTCAACACCCATTTATGATAAAAACTCTCCAGAGAGTGGGCATAGAGGGAACTTACCTCAACATAATAAAGGCCATATATGACAAACCCACAGCCAACATCATTCTCAATGGTGAAAAACTGAAAGCATTTTCTCTAAGATCAGGAACAAGACAAGGATGTCCAATCTCACCACTATTATTCAACATAGTTTTGGAAGTCCTAGCCATGGCAATCAGAGAAGAAAAAGAAATAAAAGGAATACAAATTGGAAAAGAAGAATTAAAACTGTCACTGTTTGCAGATGACATGATACTATACACAGAGAATCCTAAAGATGCCACCAGAAAACTACTAGAGCTAATCAATGAATTTAGTAAAGTTGCAGGATACAAAATTAATGCACAGAAATCTCTTGCATTCCTTTATACTAATGATGAAAATTCTGAAAGAGAAATTAAGGAAACACTCCCATTTACCGTTGCAACAAAAAGAATAAAATACCTAGGAATAAACGTACCTAGGGAGAAAAAAGACCTCTCTGCAGAAAACTATAAGACACTGATGAAAGAAATTAAAGATGATACCAACAGATGGGGAGATATACCATGTTCTTGGATTGGAAGAATGAATATTGTGAAAATGACTATACCACCCAAAGCAATCTACAGATTCAATGCAATCCCTATCAAATTACCAATGGTATTTTTCACAGAACTAGAACAAAAAATCTTAAAATTTGTATGGAGACACAAAAGACCCCAAATAGCCAAAGCAGTCTTGAGGGAAAAAAGTGTTGTTGGAGGGATCAGACTCCCTGACTTCAGACTATACTACAAAGCTACAGTAATCAAGACAGTATGGTACTGGCACAAAAACAGAAATATAGATCAATGGAACAAGATAGAAAGCCCAGAGATAAACCCACGCACCTGTGGTCAACTGATCTATGACAAAGGAGGCAAGTATATATAATGGATAAAAGACAGTCTCTTCAATAATTGGTGCTGGGAAAACTGGATAGCTACATCTAAAAGAATGAAATTGGAACACTCCCTAACACCATACACAAAAATAACTCAAAATGGATTAGAGACCTAAATGTAAGACTGGAAACTGTAAAACTATTAGAGGAAAACATAGGAAGAACACTCTTTGACATAAATCACAGCAAGATCTTTTTTGATCCACCTCCTAGAGAGAGGGAAATAAAAACAAAAATAAACAAATGGGACCTAATGAAACTTCAAAGCTTTTGCACAGCAAAGGAAACCATAAACGACGAAAAGACAACCCTCAGAATGGGAGAAGATATTTGCAAACGAATCAATGGACAAAGGATTAATCTCCAAAATATATAAACAGCTCAGGCAGCTCAATATTAAAAAAACAAACAACCCAATCCAAAAACGGGCAGAAGACCTAAAGAGACATTTCTCCAAAGAAGACATACAGATGGTCAAGAAGCACAGGAAAAGCTGCTCAACATCACTAATTATTAGAGAAATGCTAATCAAAACTACAATGAGGTATCACCTCACACCAGTTAGAATAGGCATCATCAGAAAATCTACAAACAACAAATGCTGTTTGGGTGTGGAGAAAAGGGAAGCCTCTTGCACGGTTGGTGGGAATGTAAATTGATAGAACCACTATGGAGAACAGTATGGAGGTTCTTTAAAAAACTAAAAATAGAACTACCATAAGACCCAGCAATCCCACTACTGGGCATATACCCAACGAATACCATAATTCAAAAAGACACATGCACCCCAATATTCATTGCAGCAGTATTTACAATAGCCAGGTCATAGAATCAATCTAAATGCCCATCGACAGACGAATGGATAAAGAAGATGTGGTACATATATATAATGGAATATTACTCAGCATAAAAAGGAACAAAATTGGGTCATTTGTAGAGACGTGGATGGATCTAGATATTGTCATACAGAGTGAAGTAAGTCAGAAAGAGAAAAACAAATATCGTATATTATGCATATATGTGGAACCTAGAAAAATGGTACAGATTAACTGGTTTGCAGGGCAGAAATTGAGACACAGATGTAGAGAACAAACGTATGGACATCAAGGGGGGAAAGCGGTGTGGTGTCGGAGTGGTGGTGTGATGAATTGGGCCATTGGGATTGACATGTATACACTGATGTGTATAAAATGGATGACTAATACGAACCTGTTGTATAAAAAACAACAAACAAACAAACAAACAAACTAAAACCTCAGAGGCCTCAAGATGGCAGCCGCAGAGTGCAGGACCCATCTGAGCACAGGGCCCCATGCAAATGCACAGGTTGTGTCCAGGAAGCTGGCCTTGATCCTGGGACTTTGGAGCGCAAAACAATATCACAGGTCACCTATTCATAGATGATGACTGTTGCAGTTTGAAAACTGGCTACGCCACGCTTCTCAGTTGAGTACCTGGAGTAAGCATGCAGCCAACTTTGGCAGCCATGGAGAGGGGCCCCACTAGGAGTGCATGCTTCTCCGACTTGGCATGACTTGCTGCACTGTGCACTTTCTGGATCTAAAGAGCATGTCTGGATCCACAAGCCACTCAGCTCTAGCCTCCTCCCAGCTCTTCCCAGTACATGCGAGTTATTTTTAGGTGACCTGTGGTGGAGAGGTTTGACTTGTAATTTTCATGCCTGAGCTTTGGGTTTCACAGGAAATGTTTGAAAGAATTTAATAGTGATACAATGCAACACACACGTATTAACAAGGGCATATTGGTTTTGTTCTTGTTGCCTAACCATTAAAAATTTCTATTCTTAGTCTTTTTCTCTTCTCCCTGCTCCTTATCAATTCAATCTTCTCCACCTTCACAATTCTCTTTTGCCAGTTTCTGAGCCTCTCACTGATACACGAATTTCCTTTCCCTCATCTGTTGCCAACCCCTCTGGTTCTCTACGATGAATGAATTCTTGTTGTTGCCAACTTCCTTTCAGTATTTTCCAAAATCTTTTCTTCTTTGCTCTGATCAGATCCTCCTCTGAATTTTTAGCCCTGGAATCTAAGTACTGACTTTCTCCATTTGTCCCTCTGAACTGATAACACAATGCAACTCATATTTAATCATGGCTCCTGCCTTCCCTGTCCCTGTCATTTCCTTCATGTTCTAGACCTTCTCTTCAATCTTCCATCTTCACTGGATGGCTAAAGTATCAAGAAATAAGTGACTGGCCAGTCTGAATGCCCTAGTTCATTCATCTTTTGTCTTCATTGTACTTACCCTCCCAACTTCTTAGAAACTTACTTAGTTTATATGTCCAACACTCCCATACTGTTGAGAGCAAAAGCATCCACTAGACTCTCCTGCCTTAAGTTAAAAAAAAACTGAGCACATGGTATATGCAAGATTTACCTGCATTGGAAGGTGCAATGAGGAAGAGATTGGAAGTTAAAACACATAGTGGTTTAATCACCAGGTGGTGCTAATGGCAAAGGTCAGCTTCATTATGGTGTTAGGTGGTCCCAGGGTGGGCAGGTGCCCAGCTCATAGGAAATACATGATTGAACAATACATCTGTTGCTCGGAATAATTAGGTAAAACACTATGGGCATTGGTAATGAATCAAATGCCAAATTTGCCTTGTGTCCTCTTGAGTTATGGACAATATTCCTGTAAACTGTGCCAATGATCAGAATTTACTTGATTTCTTTTTCTTTTTTTAATATCTTAATTGGAGTATAATTGCTTTACAATGGTGTGTTAGTTTCTGTTTTATAACAAAGTGAATCAGCTATATATATACATATATCCCCATATCTCCTCTCTCATGTGTCTCCATCCCACTTTCTCTATCCCACCCCTCTAGGTGGTCACAAAGCACCTAGCTGATCTCCCTGTGTTATGTGGCTGCTTCCCACTAGCTATCGATTTTACATTTGGTAGTGTATATATGTCCATGACACTCTCTCACTTAGTCTCAGCTTACCCTTCCCCCTCCCCGTGTCCTCAAGTCCTCTCTCTACATCTGTGTCTTTATTCTTGTCCTGCCCCTAGGTTCTTCATAACCATTTTTTTTTCTTTTTAGATTCCATATATATATGTGTTAGCATACGGTATTTGTTTTTCTCTTTCTGACTTACTTCACTCTGTATGACAGACTCTATGTCCATCAACCTCACTACAAATAACTCAATTTCGTTTCTTTTTATAGCTGAGTAATCTTCCATTGGATATATGTGCCACATCTTTTTTATCCATTCATCTGTCGATGGACACTTAGGTTGCTTCCATGTCCTGGCTATTGTAAATAGAGCTGCAATGAACATTGCGGTACATGACTCTTTTTGGATTATGGTTTTCTCAGGGTATATGCCCAGTAGTGGGATTGCTGGGTCGTATGGTAGTTCTATTTTTAGATATTTAAGGAACCTCCATACTGTTCTCCATAGTGGCTGTATCAGTTTACATTCCCAACAACAGTGCAAGAGGGTTCCCTTTTCTCCACACCCTCTCCAGCATTTGTTGTTTGTAGATTTTTTGATGATGGACATTCTGACCCATGTGAGGTTATACCTGATTGTAGTTTTGATTTGCATTTCTCTAATGATTAGTGATGTTGAGCATCCTTTCATGTGTTTGTTGGCAATCTGTGTATCTTCTTTGGAGAAATGTCTATTTAGGTCTTCTGCCCATTTTTGGATTGGGTTGTTTGTGTTTCTGATATTGAGCTGCATGAGCTGCTTGTAAATTTTGGAGATTAACCCTTTGTCAGTTGCTTCATTTGCAAATATTTTCCCGCATTCTGAGGGTTGTCTTTTCATCTTGTTTATGTTTTCCTTTGCTGTGCAAAAGCTTTTAAGTTTCATTAGGTCCCATTTGTTAATTTTTGTTTTTATTTCCATTTTTCTAGGAGGTGTGTTAAAAAGGATCTTGCTGTGATTTATGTCATAGAGTGTTCTGCCTATGTTTTCCTCTAAGAGTTTTATAGTGCCTGGCCTTACATTTAGGTCTTTAATCTATTTTGAGTTTATTTTTTTATTTTTTATTTTTATTTTTTAAATGAAACTCACATGCACAGGGTGAGCCCTTCTTTTTTTAAAAATTTTATTTATTTATTTATTTTTATTTATTTATGGCTGTGTTGGGTCTTCGTTTCTGCACGAGGGCTCTCCCCAGCTGCGGCAAGCAGGGGCCACTCTTCATCGTGGTGTGTGGGCCTCTCATTATCGTGGCCTCTCTTGTTGCGGAGCACAGGCTCCAGACGCGCAGGCTCAGCAATTGTGGCTCACGGGCCTAGTCGCTCCGCAGCACGTGGGATCCTCCCAGACCAGGGCTCGAACCCATGTCCCCTGCATTGGCAGGCAGACTCTCAACCACTGTGCCACCAGGGAAGCCCTTGAGTTTATTTTTGTGTATGGTGTTAGGGAGTGCTCTAATTTCATTCTTTTAGCTGTACAGTTTTCCCAGCACCACTTATTGAAGAGGTTGTCTTTTCTCCATTGTATATTCTTGCCTCATTTATCAAAAATAAGGTGACCGTATGTGCGTGGGTTTGTCTCTAGGTTTTCTATACTGTTCCACTGATCTATATTTCTGTTTTTGTGCCAGTACCATGCTGTCTTGATTACTGTAGCTTTGTAGTATAGTCTGAAGTCAGGGAGCCTGTTTCCTCAAGCCCCATTTTTCTTTCTCAAGATTGCTTTGGCTATTCGGGGTCTTTTGTGTTTCCATAGAAACTGTGAAATTTTTTGTTCTACTTCTGTGAAAAATGCCACTGACAGTTTGATAGGGATTGCTTTGAATCTGTAGATTGCTTTGGGTAGTATAGTCATTTTCACAATGTTGATTTTTCCAATCCAAGAATATGGTATATCTCTCTATCTGTTAGTATCACCTTTAATTTCTTTCATCAGTGTCTTATAGTTTTCTGAATACAGGTCTTTTGTCTCCTTAGGTAAGTTTATTCCTAGCTATTTTATTCTTTTTGTTGCAATGGTAAATGTGAGTGTTTCCTTAATTTCCCTTTCAGATTTTTAATCATTAGTGTATAGGTGTGCAAGAGATTTCTGTGGATTAACTTTGTATCCTGCTACTTTACCAAATTCATTGATTAGCTCTAGTAGTTTTCTATTTGCCTCTTTAGGATTCTCTATGTATAGGATCACGTCATCTGCAAACAGTGACAGTTTTACTTCTTCTTTTCCAATTTGGATTGCTTTTATTTCTTTTTCTTCTCTGATTGCTGTGGCTAAAACTTCCAAAACTCTGTTGAATAATAGTGGACATAAGAGTGGACATCCTTGTATTGTTCTTGATCTTAGAGGAAATGGTTTCAGCTTTTCACCACTGAGGATGATGTTGGCTGTGGGTTTGTCATATATGGTCTTTATTATGTTGAAGTACGTTCTCTCCATGCCTACTTTCTGGAGGGCTTTTTATCATAAATGGGTGTTGAGTTTTGTCAAAAGCTTTCTCTGCATCTATTGAGATGATCATATGGTTTTTCGCCTTCAATTTGTTAGTACGGTGCATCACATTGATTGATTTGCGTATATTGAAGAATACTTGCATTCCTGGGATATTCCCCACTTGATCATGGTGTATGATCCCTTTAATGTGCTGTTGGATTCTGTTTGCTAGTATTTTGTTGAGGAATTTTGCATCTATGTTCATCAGTGATATTGGCCTGTAGTTTTCTTTCTTTGTGGCATCTTTGTTTGGGTTTGGTATCAGGGTGATGGTGGCCTTGTAGAATGAGTTACGGAGTGTTCCTCCCTCTGCTATATTTTGGAAGGGTTTGAGAAGGATAGGTGTTAGCTCTTCTCTAAATATTTGATAGAATTTGCCTGTGAAGCCATCTGGTTGTGGACTTTTGTTTGTTGGAAGATTTTAAATCACAGTCTCAATTTCAGTGCTTGTGATTGGTCTGTTCATATTTTCTAATTCTTCCTGGTTCAGTCTCAGAAGGTTGTGCTTTTCTAAGAATTTTTCCATTTCTTCCAGGTTGAACGTTTTATTGGCATATAGTTGCTTGTAGTTATCTCTCATCATGTATTTCTGCAGTGTCGGTTGTTACTTCTCCTTTTTTATTTCTAATTCTATTGATTTGAGTCTTCTCCTCTTTTTTCTTGATGAGTCTAGGTAGTGGTTAATCAATTTTGTTAATCTTCTAAAAGAACCAGCTTTTAGTTTTTATTGATCTTAGCTATTGTTTCCTTCATTTCTTTTTCACTTATTTCTGATCTGATCTTTATGACTTCTTTCCTTCTGCTAACTCTGGTGTTTTTTTGTTCTTCCTGCTCTAATTCATTTAGGTGTAAGGTTTAGGTTGTTTATTTGAGATGTTTCTTGTCTCTTGAGATAGGATTGTATTGCTATAAACTTCCCTCTTAGAACTCCCTTTGTTGTATCCCATAGGTTTTCTGTCATCGTGTTTTCATTGTCATTTGTTTCTAGGTATTTTTTGATTTCCTCCTTGATTTCTTCAGTGACCTCTTGGTTATTTAGTAGTGTGTTGTTTAGCCTCCATATGTTTGTATATTTTTTACAGTTTTTTTCCTGTAATTGTTATCTAGTCTCATAGCATTGTCGTCGGAAAAGATACTTAATACGATTTCAATTTTCTTAAATTGACCAAGGCTTGACTTGTGACCCAAGATATGATCTATCCTGGAGAATGTTCCATGAATACTTGAGAAGAAAGTGTATCCTGTTTTTTTTTGGATGGAATGTTCTATATATATCCATTAAGTCCATCTTGTTTAATGTACCATTTAAAGCTTGTGTTTCCTTATTTATTTTCATTTTGGATGATCTGTCCGTTGGTGAAATTGGGGTGTTAAAGTCCCCTACTATGATTGTCTATTTCCCCTTTTATGGCTGTTAGTATTTGCTTTATTTATTGATGTGCTCCTATGTTGGGTGCATAAATATTTACAATTGTTATATCTTCTTCTTAGATTGATCCCTTGATCATTATGTAGTGTCCTTCTTTGTCTCTTGTAATAGTCTTTATTTTATAGTCTATTTTGTCTGATACGAGAATTGCTACTCCAGCTTTCTTTTGATTTCCATTTGCATGAAATATTTTTTTCCATCCCCTCACTTTCAGTGTGTATGTGTCCCTAGGTCTGAAGTGGGTCTCTTGTAGACAGTATATATATGGGTATTGTTTTTGTATCCATTCAGCCAGTCTATGTCTTTTGGTTGGAGCATTTAATTCATTTACATTTAAGGTAGTTGTCGATATGTATGTTCCTATTACCATTTTCTTAATTGTTTTGGGTTTGTTATTGAAGGTCTTTTCTTTCTCTTGTGGTTCCTGCCTAGAGAAGTTCCTTTAGCATTTGTTGTAAAGCTGGTTTGGTAGTGCTGAATTCTCTTAGCTTTTGCTCATGTGTAAAGCTTTTGATTTCTCCATCAAATCTGAATGAGATCCTTGCTGGGTAGAATAATCTTGGTTGTAGTTTCTTTCCTTTCATCACTTAAATATGTCCTGCCACTCCTTTCTGGCTTGCAGAGTTTCTGCTGTAAGATCAGCTGTTAATCTTATGGGGATTCCCTTGTATGTTATTTGTTGTTTTTCCCTTGCTGCTTTTAATAATTTTTCTTTGTATTAATTTTTGATAGTTTGATTAATATGTGTCTTGGCGTGTTTCTCCTTGGATTTATCCTGTATGGGACTTTCTGTGCTTCCTCGACTTGATTGACGATTTCCTTTCCCATATTAGGGAATTTTTCAACTATAATCACTTCAAATATATTCTCAGTCCCTTTCTTTTTCTCTCCTTCTTCTGCGATCCCTAGAATTCGAACGTTGGTACATTTAATGTTGTCCCAGAGGTCTCTGAGACTGTCCTCAATTCTTTTCATTCTTTTTTCTTTATTCTGCTCTGCAGTATTTATTTTCACTATTTTATCTTCCATGTTCCATTGTTCTGCCTCAGTTATTCTGCTACTGATTCCTCCTAGAGAATTTTTAATTTCATTTATTGTGCTGTTCATCATTGCTTGTTTTTTCTTTAGTTCTTCTAGGTCCTTTTTAAACGTTTCTTGTATTTTCTCCATTCTATTTCCAAGATTTTGGATCATCTTTAATATCATTACTGTGAATTCTTTTTCAGGTAGACTGCCTATTTACTCTTCATTTGTTTGATCTGGTGGGTCTTTACCTTGCTCCTTCATCTGCTGTGTATTTCTCTGTCTTCTCATTTTGTTTAACTTACTGTGTCTATGGTCTCCTTTTCGCAGGCTGCAGGTTCATAGTTCCCGTTGTTTTTGGTGTCTGCCCCCAGTTGCTAATGTTGGTTCAGTTAGTTGTGTTAGGCTTCCTGGTGGAGGGGGTTTGTGCCTCTGTTCTGGTGGATGAGGCTGGATCTTGTCTTTCTGGTGAGCAGGAGTGCGTCCAGTGGTGTGTTTTGGGGTATCTGTGACCTTATGATTTTAGGCAGCCTCTCTGCTAATGGGTGTGGTTGTATTCCTGTCTTGCTATTTGTTTGGCATAGCGTGTCCAGCACTGTAGCTTGCTGGTCGTTGAGTGGCGCTTGGTCTTAGTGTTGAGATGGAGATCTCTGGGAGAGCTTTCACCATTTGATATTACATGGAGCCAGAGGTCTCTGGTGGACTAATGTCCTGAACTTGGCAATTCCACTTCAGAGGCACAGGCCTGACACCTGGACAGAGCTCCAAGACCCTGTCAGCCACATGGCTCAGAAGAAATGGGAGAAAAAAAGAAAGAAAAAAATAATATAAAATAAAATAAAGTTATTAAAATAAAAAAAATGAGTAAAAATTAAAAAAATTTAAAAATAATACAAAAAAAAGAAAGAAAGAAAGTAGAGAGCAACCAAACCAAAAAACAAATCCATCAATGATAACAAGTGCTAAAAAAGTATACTAAAAAAAAAAAAAAACCCAAAAATGGACAAACAACCCTAATACAAATGGTAAAAGCAAAGCTATACAAACAAAATCACACAAAGTCCACCACCTCAAATTTGGGATGGTTCGTTGTCTATTCTGGTATTCTAGAGTTGCAGGGTACATCAAGTTGATTGTGGAGATTTAATCCACTGCTCCTGAGGCTACTGGGAGAAATTTCCCTTTCTCTTCTTTGTTCCCACACCTCCCGGGGTTCAGCTTTGGATTTGGCCCCGCCTCTGCGCGTAGGTCACCTGAGGGCTCTGTTCTTCGCTCAGACAGGAGGGGGTTAAAGGAGCAGCTGATTAAGGGGGGAGGGAGGGGTATGGAATGCGGTGTGAGCCTGATGCAGCAGAAGCCAGCATGACGTTGCAACAGTCGGAGTTGTGCCGTGTGTTCTCCTGAGGAAATTGTTCCTGGATCAAGGGACCCTGGCGGTGGCGGGCTGCACAGGCTCCCAGTAGGGGAGGTGTGGAGAGTGACCTGTGCTCGCACACAGGCTTCTTGGTGGCTGCAGCAGCAGCCTTAGCATCCCAAGCCCATCTCTGGGGTCTGCGCTGATAGCCGCGGCTCGCGGCCGTCTCTGGAGCTCGTTTAGGCAGTGCTCTGAATCCCTCTTCTTGTGCACCCCCGAACAGTGGTCTCTTGCCTCTTAGGCAGTTCCAGACTTTTTCCTGGACTCCCTCCTGGCTAGCTGTGGTGCACTAGCCCCATTCAGTCTGTGTTCATGCAGCAACCCCAGTCCTCTCCCAGCCTCCGCCTGCACCAGCAGGTGAGCAGACAAGCCACTCAGGCTGGTGAGTGCTGGTCCGCACTGATCCTCTCTGCGGGAATCTCTCTGCTTTGCCCTCTACACCCCTGTTGCTGCGCTGTCCTCCATGGCTCCAAAGCTTCCCCCCACCCCCCGCCCACCCCCCTGTCTCAGCCAGTGAAGGGGCTTCCTAGTGTGTGGAAACTTCTCCTTCACAGCTCCCTCCCAGAGGGGCATGTTCCATCCCTATTCTTTTGTCTCTGTTTTTTTTTTTTTTCCTTTTGCCTTACACAGGTACTTGGGGAGTTTCTTGCCTTTTGGGAAGTCTGAGGTCTTCTGCCAGCGTTCAGTAGGTGTTCTGTAGGAGTTGCTCCACATGAAGATGTATTTCTGATGTATTTGTGGGGAGGAAGATGATCTCCACATCTTACTCCTCCACCATCTTGAAGATCTCGCCCTGTTGTGGCCTACTTAATTTCAGTTGCTACAACTCAGGCCTTAGAAATGTAAGAATTGGGCTTAACACATTTATTTTAATATTTGGTTCAATGATCTTCTTTTGCTAGAACGTATCATTTGTTTTCTTTCTATCACTTTCTTTCTTAGTCATCTTAACCCATTAATAGATGGACCAATCCTTTCTTCATAAAGAAATTTAAGCAGTGCCATTTCTTCACAAAGAAAAGTCATTGCTCTGAGAAGAACATTGCTCTCATTTCAGTCTTACTAGGTAATTTCCAGCCATGATTTTCATCATCTCATATGTGTATAGACACAGGGTACTGAGTCACCGCTTGTGGATTGACTATGTAATTGTCCTTCATAGTGACATCTATCTGGTGTTGTCAAAACTTGGCAATCCACTCTCTTCATAAACCCTGGGTGGTTCTCTATCATTTTACAGGTAAAAATAAAGGTAATTCCTAGGCAAATCTCTCAAATCTCTGACCACCCAAGATATTTTACCTCTTGGGTTTACTCCCCTGAACTCCATGGTAGAAACATGGTTGAAACCACGAGTCACAGCTTTTTGGTAAATCTCTTAGGGGTGTGAGATACCTAAGCCAAAATCCAGGACCAAGAGGATTTGGGTTGCTGAAAAAGAAAGAATGACTGTGAGGCAAAGTGCCTAGAGTGAGATGTACATACATTTTCATTAGTGTGTACCTGTAAATGATACCCAGAGGACAGCTCTTTAACTTGTCCCCACGTTAGGGTTAAGCCTTGTTTACCTCCAGTATAAATCATCACTCTTGTGGTTTTGGCCATTTTGCAGAAATGACATTTTCCCTCTTGTTTAGAGACGGCTCCACTGTAGTACATTTCCTTGATTGCAGAGATTGTGGGAGCTATGATTCTGGTGCCATTAGCCTTCTCATTTTGGGAAAACTTATCCCCTCTGATAAGGAAGAAACTTGAAGATTTCACGTGAATTTTTCTAATGCCCTGTGCTTTCTGTATTTGCATACTCATGCTGTGCCTTCCCCAGCTCTGCCTGGGTAACTCTCCCTACTCTTAAAGGACCAGCTCAAAATGCCTCTGTCCTCAAGAAGCCTTTGTCAACCCTCGCCAGCAAAATTAATCTCTTCCTTGACTCTTCTAGCTCTTGGTTTATGCCTCTTCTAAAGCATGCATCATGGTTTTCCCAGCCCAAGAGCAGCTCATTCTCAGGAAAGGTCTCAACTCTTGCTGCATTGCAGGCAAATTCAAAGTGAGGATAATTACGTTTGACCTTGTATTCCCCATGGAGCCCGACAAAGTGCCTTGCACGTAATAGGTTCTCAATAACTATTTGTTGAATTAAATTAGATTACATTTTATAAATGTTTGTAAATGAGAGAGCATTGCCTTACATGGCTTACAAAAAGAATCTGTTGGGATAAAAATAGACAAATAAGAACGTAAGTTGAAGGGTTACATCTTACACAGTAAGGTTGTGTCATTTTGGATTTTTGGAAAACCTCTCAGAATTTATGCTTCCTAAAGATCCTGCAGCTTTAGCATTTTGCCCACAGGCTAAAAGGCAATCAGAATGGATATTGATAAAATGGAATATTTTTATCCATGCTAATCAGCCTGGCTCTGGCCAAATTTTTGGCCTTCGGTATGTGCTGCTGAGTAATGTCAGACGCTCACAAGTACACACACTGACATTTACAAGGCATGAGATGGGCTCAGCCAAGTTCAGAAACAAAGCCCCCCCCCCTTTTGATTGGTTCACCAGAACTTCCTCAGATACATTTAGTTTTTGCTACTAGAGGAAATGACAGGCTGCTGGTACCAAGTGAATTTCCATTCATTTCTTCACTCCAGGAAATAACATTTGCATACGAGGGTCAGGTACTCTGTGAAGTTTTGGGTTCATGAGGTTACACATCCAACTGTGTGAAGGGGACCTTGGGCTGCTCTGGCATTGGCACTAAGAGAAGCTGCACGTAGGGCTTGAGCTGTTTTAGAACCTCTGATGTGGGATTCGTAGAAATGAAAGTGAACAGGACTGCACTCCAAACACGTCCTGGATGATCTTAGAAAATGCCAGATAAAAATCCAAGAGGCCTACTTTCTTCTTTCAGAAAAAATACTATCCTAAAAAAAAAAAAATAAAAAGAAAGCACTATTTTACTTTCGTGCTCCATAAGAATATCAGACTATATTTAGTAACTTGTGTAATTCCACTGACTTTTTTAGATGGATCCCACCAGGCAGGTTCATAGCTCCCCGACCAGGGATTGAACTGCACCCCTTGCAGTGGAAGCGCCGTGTCTTAACAACTGTACCTCCAGGGAAGTCCTGAGGCTCTGTCTTTAGATGGGGTAGATGCACTCAGGATCATGGAAGCACGTGTCTCTAATTGAAACACTTCCTTTTTTTTATAATAGAAGAAAACATGTATCTATATTGCAAGAATAATAATTTTCCAGACTTGCTTCTGGAAGAAGCTTCAAGGTCATGATGATGATGATGATGATGATTTTTATTGACCACTTAGATTACTTCTGTTTTTTTATTATTATAATAATGCTATTAAGAGCATCTTTATATGTAAATCTTAGTCTACATTTCCTATTATTTCCTTTATATAGATTCTCTCTCTCTCTTTTTTTCTGAAGCTTCAAGATTATTACAGGGCACTTCTATGTCCAAGTTATGATTGGAATCCAGTCACAACTAAGTTACAAATGTCTTATAAGGACTTTATGACATCAGAGACAAGGCACAGCCTGGGGAGGGGTTATTTACTGAAAAAGCAGCTGTTTATTTTGTCCCTTTAACTGTCATGAGGATCAGAGGATTCTTTCCTGGTTGTTGAGATGACCCAGGTAACCAGACTGATGATGTTACTTTCAGTTATTTCAAATTCTATTTGTTCCAGTTCTGTTAAGAGTGAACTTTTTTGCTTAGCCTATTTACTGGCAAATGGGAGCTGAGAAAATGTAGATTAGAAATTGGTTTCAGGAGTTAAATGCAACAATTTAATTTTAGAGATTAAAAAAGATTGAGCGGGAACCAGTCATTTTCCAAATAAGATATCAGAAACTGTTTTTAGACTTAAAGAATTTTATGTTCTGTTCTATTTATTACTTTCCTATATCCTTTCTGTGAACTAAAGTTTTTTAAACAAAACTTTTGCTCATGGTGGTCATAAACAGAACAGAGGTGTTAAAAATTGGCTTTTTAATTTTTCTGTTTAAATCTTGAGTGTAACATCTCTCCACCCTTAACTGATGGCTGGTTTTAGTCACATGATTTCAAAAAAAAAGGAAAAGAAACATATATTTAGTCTACTCCTTCTAGAATAATCTATGGAGTTTTTAATTAGTGCATGGTACCTATAATAATCTTCCTCTTTCAGTCATGCTAAGCTCAACGAAGTCCCTTTTAACAGCAGATATTTTTACAAGCGTCATCCAAAATAAGGTCTCGTTCTTTTCAATAACATTTAAGAATTCGTTGGTCTGCTAGGAAGCCAACAGCCCTTAAAAGTATTAGGTGAAGAATGTCTCAGGATTTCCCTGTGTCAAGATAGTGAATTAATGTATCTTAAGACTCTTTGAAGTCTCCAAACATGGCGAGTTTGGAAGAGCTGGCTGAAAAGTGGTGTTACTAAGAACTAAGGGTCGGCTATATTTCAGATGTCAAGAAGTCTTTTGTTTCTTTATAAGAGAAACTGAACCAGGTTCTAGTCTTAGCCCTGATACCAGTGAGCAGTAATGACCTGGAAAGTTACTTAACTTCTCTGAGACTTTGTTTTCTAATCTGTAGAATGGGTTTGGCCTAGTAGACATCAATGGTTATTTCCACAGTTATTAAATTAATCTATTAAATTGTCATATACTGTACTGTGATGTTCTATACAACAGTGGTACACAAAGTGAGAACCTTACAGCTAGAAATGAAAAAATATTAAGGGAACCTAATTTCATACTTACTTAGAAGATTTTTCTTTTTTTCCAAAGCTCATTCTATGATAAGATTTCCACGTGCTTTTCTTTTTCTTAATTTAACCTAATATATGCCTGAATCCCTTCATATATTAATGTATTTCTTCACCGGGTTATAAATACTATAAGTTCATACACTGTCTGTTTCAGAAATATTTACTTGGCCATTAGTCCTTCTACCTTCAAGGTGAGAGTAGATTACCTACTTCTTCACAAAGCAATGGTCCATTCAACTGAGTTAGTTAAAATAGCAGTGATAAAATGACTGACTTATTGATTATTTCTATTTCTCAACTAGTTATTTTGGTGTGTAAACATACAGTTTGCTATTTTGTTAGAAATTATGCCAATTTTTGGGAGAAAACATCAATGTTATGAAGCCATAAAAACACCTTTGATGTTCTTGTAAAAGATGCACAATCTCTCTCTGGTTATACTCTTTCTAATTTCTTGGTAGACGGATCAGTTAAATTGGCTGAGAGCTATATCCTCTTAGCCATCCTCTGTTTTAATCATCTTGCTTCTGAAAATACCATCCTCTTGGTACTATGAACAGAGACCCTGTTATAACAGTAAGATTGCCTCTTAGAGGGTCACACTCTGAAGGTCAAGTTCAAGGTTGCCAAGTGCTTAACAATATTGGTATTCACACCTCTTGACTGGAACCTTAAACTTAAAAAAATACTAATTTGTTTAGAGCAGTTTTAGGTTCATGACAAAATTGATAGGAAAAAAAGGGAGAGGTTTCCCATATACCCTCTGCCCCTACACATCCATAGCCTCATCTGTTATCAACATTCTCCACCAGAGTGGTATGTTTGTTATCACTGATGAGTCTATGTTGGGAGGTCATAATTATCCAAAGTCCATAGTTTACCTTAGGGTTCACACTTGGTTTTGTATAGCCAATGGGTTTGGACAAATGTATAATGTCATGTATCCATCTTTATCGTTTTATCTAGAGTATTTTTACTGCCCTAGAAATCATCTGTGATCCACCTATTCATCCCCTCCCAATCTCAAGCTTCCAACACCTGGCAACCACTGATCTTTTTAGTGTCTTCATAGTTTTGCTTTTTCCAGGAAGTCATATCATTGGAAACACATAGTACATAGCATTTTCCGATTGGCTTCTTTCACTTAATAATATGCATTTAAATTTCCTCCATGCCATTTTATGACTTAATGGCTCATTTCTTTTTAGTGCTGAATAATATCCCATTGTCTGGCTGTACCACAGTTTATTTATCATTCACCTACTGAAGGACATCTTAGTTGCTTTCAAGTTTTGGCAATTATGAATAAAGCTGCTATAAATATTCATGAACATGTGTTTGTGTGGACATACATCTTTACCTCCTTTGTGTAAATACTAAGGAGCATGACTGCTGGATTGTGCAGTAAGAGTATGTATAGTTTTGTGAGAAACTGCTGGATTGTGCAGTAAGAGTATGTTTAGTTTTGTAAGAAACCACAACACTGTCTTCCATATTTTGCATTCCCACCAGCAATGCATGAGAGTTCCTGTTGTTTCACATCCTTGTCAGCACTTAGAGTTGTCAGTCTTTCAGATTTGGCCATTCTAGACTTTTAAACTTTATAAAAGGTGACATGCTGTTAGAAATTTTGTGTGAAATTTTGGCTGTGTTTCCTTTATTCCAAGAAACAGGTTTGTGCTCTCAAGTTTCTTAAAATGGACTCTGGAGGCAGGCAACTCTGAACTTGAGAAAGTTATTTCAACTTTCTTTGCCTCAGTTTCTTCTTCTGGAAAATGGGACAATAACCTTATAAGTTATTGTGAGAATATGTGTGTGGAACAGTGTTTGGCACATATAAAACACTATATAAGTATCTACTGTTATGATTATAAAGATATTGATCATTACTTTTACTTTGAGAAACAAATCATGTTCTTTTTTCTGATGGTGGCATAGGGTTTCAAGGAGGTAGATAGTTCAATCTCTTGGCCAATGCCTGAATCTCCAACAATAGAAATATTAGAAAGTAGAGCCAACTTGGATAGATGAATACAGCCCACTACTGGGTGCACAAATTAACACTGCAACAGGACTCTAAAGTACCAGGTCTTCAAAAGTCTTAAAAAATTAGATCACCAAATGTATGATGTTTACTGCACAACAAGGTTTATCAAAAATCTAAAACAGTTTGCTCAAATATGGATGATTTGGTGGATTTGGTAACATGAATAATTCACTTGCCTCCAAGTATTTGGAGGAAGCAAACCAGAAAGTGGAAATTCTATGAAAGTTCTAAGGAACAGGGCAGGAATATTCCCACCCCACTCTGACAGTCTCCCTCTGACAGTGGAGAGAGGGACCAAGTTTTATTTATTTATTTAAATTGGAGTATAGTTGATTTACAATGTTGTGTTAGTTTCTGGTGTACAGCAAATTGATTCAATTATACATGTATATTCTTTTTCAGATTCTTTTCCATTATAGGTTATTACAAGGTGTTGAATACAGTTTCCTGTGCTATAAAGTAGGACTTTGTTGTTTATCTATTTTACATATAGTAGTGTGTATCTGTTAATCCCAAGCTGCTAATTTACCCCTCCCCTTCCATTTGGTAACCATAAGTTTGTTTTCTATGTCTCTGAGTCTGTTTCTGTTTTGTAAATAGAAGTTCATTGTAGCATTTTTAAAAATTCCACATATAAGAGATATCATATGATATTTGAGGGACCAAGTTTTAAGTGGGGCTTAGATTCATATAATTGATAATTCTGCATGTTTTCTCAGAGGATGGAATATGTCTTTCCATTTCTCTATTTCTAATTCCCTATGTTCAGAGTCTTTTTGATTCCCTGGAATTTTCTTAAGGAAACCCAGATATCCCAGCAATAATTCTGAAACCTCACAGAAACCTCTAAAAATAACTTGAGGAAAAGAATTGAGCCCAAGTGGTCCAATACTTGACGGAAACTGGCGTACAGAACAGTGGCAAAGTCAAGTGAAAAAGAACTAATTAAAAGTGTCTATGTGGGAGGGACCTTCAAGATGGTGGAGGAGTAAGATGTGGAGACCACCTTCCTCCCCACAAATACATCAGAAATACATCTACATGTGGAGCAACTCCTACAGAACACCTACTGAACGCTGGCAGAAGACCTCAGACTTCCCAAAAGGCTAGAAACTCCCCATGTATCTGTGTAGGGCAAAAGAAAAAAAAAAAAAACAGAGACAAAAGAATACGGATGGAACTTGCCCCTCTGGGAGGGAGCTGTGAAAGAGGAAAAGTTTCCACACACTAGGAAGCCCCTTCACTGGCTGAGATGGGGGGTGGGTGGGGGGTGGGGGGAAGCTTTGGAACCACGGAGGAGAGTGCAGCAACAGGGGTGCAGAGGGCAAAGCAGAGAGATTCCCTCAGAGAGGATTGGTGCGGACCAGCACTCACCAGCCCGAGTGGCTTGTCTGCTCACCTGCTGGTGCAGGCGGAGGCTGGGAGAGGACTGGGGTTGGCTGCGTGAACACAGACTGAAGGGGGCTAGTGCATCACAGCTAGCTGAGAGGGAGTCCGGGAAAAAGTCTGGAACTGCCTAAGAAGCAAGAGACCACTGTTTCAGGGTGCACAAGGAGAGGGGATTCAGAGCACCGCCTAAATGAGCTCCAGAGACAGGCGTGAGCCGTGTATATCAGCGTGGACACCAGAGATGGGCATGAAATGCTAAGGCTGCTGCTGCAGCCACCAAGAAGCCTGTGTGCAAGCACAGGTCACTATCCACACCGCCCCTCCTGGGAGCCTATGCAGCCTGCCACTGCCAGGGTCCTGTGATCCAGGGACAACTTCCCTGGGAGAACACACAGTGCACCTCAGGCTGTTGCAACGTCATGCTGGCCTCTGCCACTGCAGGCCTGCCCCGCATTCTGTACCCCTCCCTCCCCCTGGCCTGAGTGAGCCTGAGCCCCCTAATCAGCTGCTACTTTAACCCTGTCCTGTCTGGGCGGGGAAGAGATGTCCTCAGGCGACCTACATGCAGAGGTGGGGCCAAATCCAAAGCTGAACCCCAGGAGCTGTGCGAACAAAGAATAGAAAGGGAAATCTCTCCCAGCAGCCTCAGGAGCAGTGGATTAAATCACCACAGTCAACCTGATGTACCGTGCATCTGTGCAATACCTGAAAAGACAACGAATCATTCCAAAATTGAGGCAGTGGACTTTGGGAGCAACTGTAGACTTGGGGTTTGCTTTCTGCATCTAATTTGTTTCTGGTTTTATGTTTGTTTTAGTTTAGTATTTAGAGCTTATTATCATTGTAGATTTGTGATTTGTTTATTGATTTGGTTGCTCTCTTCCTTTTTTTAAAAAACATATATATATATATATATATTTCCTTTTACTGTTTTTGTGAGTGTGTATCTGTATGCTTCTTTGTGTGATTTTGTCTGCATAGCTTTGCTTTTACCATGTGTCTTAGGGTTCTGTCTGTCCTTTTTTTTTTCTTTACTATACTTTTTAGTGCTTGTTATCATGGGTGGATTTGTTTTTTGGTTTGGTTGCTCTCTTCTTTCTTTCTTTCTTTTTTTTTATTACTTTTAAATCTTTTATTTTTTAATAATATTTTTTATTTTAATAACTTTATTATATATATATATATTTTTCTTTCTTTCTCTTTTTTTTCTCCCTTTTCTTCTGAGCCATGTAGCTGACAGGGTCTTGGAGCTCTGTCCTGGTGTCAGGCCTGAGTCTCTGATATGGGAGAGCCGAGTTCAGGACATTGGTCCACCAGAGACCTCCTGGCTCCATGTAATATCAAATGGTGAAAGCTCTCCCAGAGATTTCCATCTCAACACCAAGACCAAGCTCCACTCAATGACCAGCAAGCTACAGTGCTGGACACGCTATGCCAAACAACTAGCAAGACAGGAATACAACCCCACCCATTAGCAGAGAGGCTTCCTAACATCATAATAAGGTCACAGACACCCAAAAACACACAACTGGACACAGTCCTGCCCACCAGAAAGACAAGATCCAGCCTCATCCACCAAAACACAGGCACCAGTCCCTTCCACCAGGAAGCCTACACAATCCAGTGAACCAACCTTACCTACTGGGGGAAGACACCAAAAACAATGGGAACTATGAACCTGCAGCCTGCGAAAAGGAGACCCCAAACACAGTACGTTAAAAAAAATGAGAAGACAGAGAAATACACAGCAGATGAAGGAGCAAGGGAAAAACCTACCAGATGAAACAAATGAAGAGGAAATAGGCAGTCAACCTGCAAAAGAATTCAAAGGAATGATATTAAAGATGATCCAAAATCTTGGAAATAGAATGGAGAAAATACAAGAAACGTTTAAGAGGACCTAGAAGCACTAAAGAGCAAACAAACAATGATGAACAACAAAATAAATGATTTAAAAAATTCTCTAGAAGGAATCAATAGCAGAATAACTGAGGTAGAAGAACGGATAAGTGACCTGGAAGATAAAATAGAGGAAATAACTACCACAGAGCAGAATAAAGAAAAAAGAATGATAAGAATTGAGGACAGTCTCAAAGACCTCTGGGACAACATTAAATGCACCAACATTCGAAATATAGGGGTCCCAGAAGAAGAGAAAAAGAAAGGGACTGAGAAAATATTTGAAGAGATTATAGTTGAAAACTTCCCCAATATGGGAAAGGAAATAGTCAATCAAGTCCAGGAAGCACAGAGAGTCCCATACAGGATAAATCCAAGGAGAAACATGCCAAGACACATATTAATCAAGCTGGCAAAAATTAAATACACAGAAAAAATATTAAAAGCAGCAAGGCAAAAGCAACAAATAATATATAAGGGATTCCGCATAAGGTTAACAGCTGATCTTTCAGCAGAAACTCTGCAAGCCAGAAGGGAGTGGCAGGACATATTTAAAGTGATGAAAGGGAAAAAAACCTACAACCAAGATTACTCTACCCAGTAAGGATCTCATTCAGATTTGACGGAGAAATCAAAACCTTTACACACAAGCAAAAGCTAAGAGAATTCAGCACCACAAAACCAGCTTTACAACAAATGCTAAAGGAACTTCTCTAGGCAGGAAACACAAGAGAAGGAAAACACCTACAATAACAAACCCAAAACATTTAAGAAAATGGTAATAGGAACATACATATCAACAACTACCTTAAATGTAAATGGATTAAATGCTCCAATCAAAAAACATAGACTGGCTGAATGGATACAAAAACAAGACCTGTATATATGCTGTCTATAAGAGACCCATTTCAGACCTAGGAACACACACAGACTGAAAGTTAGGGGATGGAAAAAGTTATTCCATGCAAATGGAAATCAAAAGAAAGATGGAGTAGCAATTCTCATATCAGACAAAATAGACTTTAAAATAAAGACTATTACAAGACACAAAGAAGGACACTACATAATGATCAAGGGATCAATCCAAGAAGAAGATATAACAATTATAAAAATTTATGCACCCAACATAGGAGCACCTTAATAAATAAGGCAAATGTTAACAGCCATAAAAGGGGAAACTGACAGTAACACAGTCATAGTAGGGGACTTTAACACCCCACTTTCACCAATGGACAGATCATCCAAAGTGAAAATAAATAAGGAAACACAAGCTTTAAATGATACATTAACAAGATGGACTTCATTGATATTTATAGGACATTCCATCCAAAAACAACAGAATACACTTTCTTCTCAAGAGCTCATGGAACATGCTCCAGGATAGATCATACCTTGGGTCACAAATCAAGCCTTGGTAAATTTAAGAAAATTGAAATCGTATCAAGTATCTTTTCTGACCACAATGCTATGAGACTAGATATCAATTACAGGAAAATAAACAGTAAAAAATACAAACACATGGAGGTTAAATGATACACTACTAACTAACCAAAAGATCACTGAAGAAATCAAAAAATACCTAGAAACATATGACAATGAAAATATGATGATCCAAAACCTATGGAATGCAGCAAATGCAGGTCTAAATGGGAAGTTTATAGCAATACAATCTGACCACAAGAAACAAGAAACACCTCAAATAAACAACCTAACCTTACATCTAAAGCAATTAAAGAAGAGCAAAAAACCCCCAAAGTTAGCAGAAGGAAAGAAATCATAAAGATCAGACCAGAAATAAATGAAAAAGAAATGAAGGAAACAATAGCAAAGATCAATAAAACTAAAAGCTGGTTCTTTGAGAAGATAAACAAACTTGATAAACCATTAGCGAGACTCATCAAGAAAAAGAGGGAGAGGACTCAATAAAATTAGAAATGAAAAAGGAGAAGTTACAACAGACACTGCAGAAATACAAAGCATCCAAGAGACTACTACAAGCAACTAACTCTATGCCAATAAAATGGACAACCTGGAAGAAATGGACGAATTCTTAGAAAAGCACAACCTTCTGAGACTGAACCAGGAAGAAATAGAAAATATGAACAGACCAATCAAAAGCACTGAAATTGAAAATGTGATTAAAAATCTTCCAACAAACAAAAGCCCAGGACCAGATGGCTTCACAGGTGAATTCTATCAAACATTTAGAGAAGAGCTAACACTTATCCTTCTCAAACTCTTCCAAAATATAGCAGAAGGAGGAACACTTCCACACTCATTCTAAGAGGTCACCATCACCCTGATACTAAAACCAGAGAAAGATGTCCCTAAAGAAGAAAACTATAGGCCAATATCACTGATGAATATAGATGCAGAAATCCTCAGCAAAATGCTAGCAAACAGAATCCAACAGCACATTAAAAGGATCATACACCATTATCAAGTGGGGTTTATCCCAGGAAAGCAAGGATTCTTCAATATATGCAAATCAATCAATGTGATACACCATATTAATAAATTGAAGGAGAAAAACCATATGATCATCTCAACTGACGCAGAAAAAGCTTTCAACAAAATTCAACACCCATTTATGATAAAAACCGTCCAGATAGTAGGCTTAGAGGGAACTTACTTCAACATAATAAAGGCCATATATGACAAACCCACAGCAAACTTCGTTATCAATGGTGAAAAACTGAAAAGTTTTCCTCTAAGATCAGGAACAAGACAAGGTTGCCCACTCTCACCACTATTCAACATAGCTTTGGAAGTTTTAGCCACAGCGATCAGAGAAGAAAAAGAAATAAAAGCAATCCAAATCTGAAAAGAAAAAGTAAAACTGTCACTGTTGGTAGATGACATGATCCTATACATCGAGTATCCTAAAGATGCTACCAGAAAACCACTAGAGCTAATCAATGAATCTGTTAAAGTAGCAGGATACAAAATTAATGCACAGAAATCTCTTGCATTCCTATACACTAATGACAAAAATCTGAAAGAGAAATTAAGGAAACACTTCCATTTACCACTGAAACAAAAAGAATAAAATACCTAGGAATAAACCTACCTTTGGAGACAAAAGACCTTTATGCAGAAAACTATAAGACACTGATGAGAGAAATTAAGGATGATACCAACAGATGGAGAGATATACCATGTTCTCGGATGGGAAGAATCAACATTGTGAAAATGACTATACTACCCAAACCAATCTACAGATTCAATGCAATCCCTATCAAACTAACAATGGCATTTTTTACAGAACTAGAGCAGAAAATTTCACAATTTGTATAGAAACACAAAAGACCCCGAATAGCCAAAGCAATCTTGAGAAAGAAAAATGGGGCTTGAGGAAACAGGCTCCCTGACTTCAGACTATACTACAAAGCTACAGTAATCAAGACAGTGTGATACTGGCACAAAAACAGAAATATAGATCAGTGGAACACTATAGAAAGCCCAGAGATAAACCCACATACATATGGTCACCTTATTTTTGATAAATGAGGCAAGAATATACAATGGAGAAAAGACAGCCTCTTCAGTAAATGGTGCTGGAAAAACTGGACATCTACATGTAAGAGAATGAAATTAGAGCACTCCCTAACACCATACACAAAATAAACTCAAAATGGATTAAAGACCTAAATGTAAGGCCAGGCACTATCAAACTCTTAGAGGAAAACATAGGCAGAACACTCTATGACATAAGTCACAGCAAGATCCTTTTAGACCCACCTCCTAGAAAAAAGGAAATAAAACCAAAAATAAACAAATGGGACCTAATGTAACTTAAAAGCTTTTGCACAGCAAAGGAAACCATAAAAAAAGATGGAAAGGCAGCCCTCAGAATGGGAGAAAATATTTGCAAATGAAGCAACTGACAAAGGATTAATCTCCAACATTTACAAGCAGCTTATGAAGGGCAATATCAAAAACACAAACAACCCAATCCAAAAATGGGCAGAAGACCTAAACAGACATTTCTCCAAAGAAGATATACAGATTGCCAACAAACACATGGAAGGATGCTCAACATCACTAATCATTTGAGAAATGCAAATCAAAATTACAATGAGGTATCATCTCACATGGGTCAGAATGGCCATCATCAAAGAATCTACAAACAATAAATGCCTGAGAGAGTGTGGAGAAAAGGGAACCCTCCTGCACTGTTGGTGGGAATGTAAATTGATACAGCCACTATGGAGAACAGTATGGAGGTTCCTTAAAAAACTAAAGATAGAATTACCTTATGACCCAGCAATCCCACTACTGGGCATATATCCTGAGAAAACCATAATTCAAAAAGAGTCATGTACCACAATGTTCATTGCAGCTCTATTTACAATAGCCAGGACATGGAAACAACCTTAGTGTCCATCGACAGATGAATGGATAAAGAAGATATGGCATATATATACAATGGAATATTACTCAGCTATAAAAAGAAACGAAATTGAGTTGTTTGTAGTGAGGTGGATGGACCTAGAGACTGTCATACAGAGTGAAGTATGTCAGAAAGAGAAAAACAAATACCGTATGCTAACACATATATATGAAATCCAAAAAAAAAAGGTTCTGAACAACCTTAGGGGTAGGACAGGTTAAAGACGCAGAGGTAGAGAATGGACTTCAGGACACGGGGAGGGGAAAGTGTAAGCTGGGACGAAGTGAGAGAGTGTCATGGACATATATACACTACCAAATGTAAAATTGATAGCTAGTCGGAAGCAGCCGCATAGCAGAGGGAGATCAGCTTCGTGCTTTGTGACCACCTAGGAGGGTAGATAGGGAGGGTGGGAGAGAGATAGAAGAGGGAGAAGATATGGGGATATATGTATATATATAACAGATTCACTTTGTTATAAAGCAGAAACTAACACACCATTGTAAAGCAATTATACCAGTAAAGATGTTAAAAAAAAAAGGGTCTATCCGTCCACAAGTGGATGATACTTCTGTTGTCTAGAGGTATTTTTCCTCTAACGTTTTCAGAATTACATAACCTAAAAATTCATTTTAAACCAGTAACGTGGTAGCAGTATTGTGACTGCAGAATGTAACTTCATTTATGGACATTTCCTTTGAAGGTTAAGTACAGTTTGTGTGTGTGTGTGTGTGTGTGTGTGTTTACACAGGATCACCCAAAGTAAGCTCATGTGTATTTTTATCATTACTCATGGGCTTGTAAGGTTTTAAACCCATTCTGTACAAACTGCAATACATCCCACATAGACTCAGAGAAGCTGCGCCCAGGGCTCTGGTGAGCAGTTTTACAGGTGAGCACAGTGGGGCTCAGCGTGGTTTAGTAGCTTGACCACAGTCACATGATCAGAAAGACGGAATGGGCTTCCCCACCCGGGTCTTGCAACATAGCACTGGGCTTACTGCCCTTCCTCATAAAGTTTTCCTCCCCAGGCCAAAGCAATTCCCTATATCCAAGCATTATTTTCAATTTGTCTCTTCCCCTTCACTTCCATATTGAAAGCATCAGCTTCACCTGTAGACTCCATGGTCACAACATACGTGACAGATCCCTCTAGAAGTGTCCGTCCTCATTACTAGTTGAAGGCATCTTCACATCCTGATGCACTCTTGCAAGTGATTTTTGACTGGGTATCCTGCTTCCTTCTATTCTCTGCTCCTTTAAACCTTTCTCCACAGGCAGACTGAGTATTCTCTGCTCCTTCACACCTATCTCCACAGGCAGCCTGAGTATTCTCTGCTCCTTCACACCTTTCTCCACAGGCAGCCAGGTGATTTTTATAATAGTCTTGAAGCCTTCCAAAAGCTTGTCTTCTCACCTACTATAAAATCCCCATGTGTGGAATATTGCAGACCCTCCATGGGTCAGCCATGCCTGGCTCTCAGACCTTTGTTCTCCACCCTCTCCCTCCCCTTCTTCACTCCTGACAGTGGGGCTTGTTTGTGCTCTTCAAGCAAGTCGAGATGCTTCCCTCCCTCAGGGTTTTTGTACCAGCTCTTACATCTTTCTGGAATGCTCTCTCTAATTCCACAGAATTTCATATAGTTAGATTAAATTTTTAGATTGGCTCTAGCTTAATATTACCTCTTTCCGACCACCCAATATAAAACGACTTCTCAGACACTTTCTATCACATGACTCTACTGTGATTCTCAACATAGCTATCTATTTTATAAGCTGTCCTTATCACACATACATTCCTTTATTTTAAACGTCTATTTGCTGTTGATCTTCTTCATATCAGCATGTATGGTACTGAGCAAGGCTTTGCTTATCTTATTCACCTCTGCTTTCTCAGTGCCTAGCAATATTTGTGAATGAACACAGGGGTGATGTTAGGTCTAATTTTTCCTGTTTCATGCATCATGCTTTCTCGTTATCAGCCAGCTTACTGAAATGACAGGCGTTCACCCCGTGGCGAGGAATGCAGACTCTGAAGGCAGATATACACGGCTCAAATCCAAGCTCGACTAGTCACTAGCAGGGGAACTTTAGACAAGTGAGTTTCTCAGAATCTCAGTGTACTCCTCTGTAAAATAGAGAGAGCTAATAATAGTATCCACCTCATGGAGTTGTTGAGACAAACGTGTAAACATGGCAACAATGATAAAGTACAGAGAACCCTGCCAGCCACATAGTAAACACCTTGTAAGTGTGTCAGCTGTTCTTACTATAGGATGTGTATATATAATCTAGGTCATATAGTTTTGTTATACATAAAAAAGAGGATATTTATATGCTTTTATTACTTATATATATCTACATTATAGATGTAATGTTAGCTATTTTTCTTATTCTATTATTTGATAGAGTAGCAAATAGAAAGTGTTACAAGATTTGTAAAATACCATAAAATAGATGCCAGCCAGCCACTCTTTTCTTAGCTGGCTCTGTTACAAGATTCAGATAGGTTCCTTCTGGTAGCCAGCCTTCCTTCCTTCCTTCCTTCTTTCCTTCCTCCCTCCCTCCTCACCCTCCCTCTGTCTCTCTATTTCAAATAGCTTTTATTTATTTATTGTAAGAACACTCAACGTGAGGTCTACCCTCTTAACATTTATTGAAGTGCACAACACAGCACTGTTAACTATAGGCAGGACGTTGTACAGCAGATGTCTAGAACTTAAAACTCTGTGTAACAGTTTTGATGAAGTAAACATCTCCGGTAGAACATGCAGTTACGACAAACTTCCTGAAGGTAGCAGCAGAGGTCTAAGGTTTGGAAAAAGCTCCAGGGTCCTTGCAGACACCCTGTATGATTTGAAGGGGTGAGAAAAGTTATCCCATGGGTCTGCTTTCGTATCTTAAAATCCCCTTTCATTATTATTGCTGGGAAGGGGTGTGTCATGGTATTTCGGGAAGCTTCTCTAATGCAAATGATATCTGGGAGGCGGGAGCTTGCTGTTATTCATCAAAACCTCAGGCAAAATGAGAGCACTGGTGCATTAATAGGATGCAAGGAAGTGGAACTGGGGGTGGACGTGAGATAGCGGCGGGTAGCAGGAAGAAAAAGGCTTGGGTTTGGGCGCGTCCCAGAACGCCTTGATCTGCAGGGAGGGGCACAGCCAGGAAAAGCTAGAGCTGAACCCTCTCTAAATCACGGGGCCAGAGCAGTTCCCTCTTGGCCTGGTCTAAGGTTTGAACACCTAGAAAAACGTCATTTATAAAGTTTAAATAACATGTAGATTCCACAATGTTTATGTGTACATATCAGATTCTCTGTATTTATTAGAGATCAGAGGAGTAATAAAATGGATAAAAGGAGACCAGGAACATTGTCAAGGGTTCAGATAGGGACTCTTTGCAATTAAATGTGAAGTACTTAGTATGCACCACTAGAGAGCGGTATTACCCCACAAAATGTTTACACCAAAGGGTTCCATCTTGTAAGCTAAGTGGACCGCCTACCATCACGCGTGTTTCCCGTTTGTAGCAGTGATTGGAATTATGCTTATAAGGAGCAATTATTGTTTATTTGCGCTTTTTTCCATAAATGAAAAATACATCCTTTTTTTGGTTGTTGTTGCTAATAGTGGCTGCTTTAGGTATACTTCAGTTGTTGTCTGGGATTATTAGATGGGGGCCTAAATGTTGTATTGTCTGTGACTCTACGCATTTTACGATTCAAAATTATCAGTGAAAAAAAACAACAACAACTAAGCAACATGTGAACTGACGTCTAAAACCCTCACGGCCAGAATATATCCACTGCTGCAAAATTGCAAGACAAAATAACATAAAACTGTTCAGTTCATAATTTACTCTTTTTGATTTGCAGTCTATGGCTTTTCCTAATAGCATAAAACAAAATGGTTCCAAAGTATCGTTCATATGGTTTACACATTTTATGACCATTTGTGTATAAAACAGCCCTCTGTAAGTGCATTTAGCGGTTGAAGAGTTTGCAAAGGTGATTATCAAATAAGATAATGTATGTAAACTACCTAGCCCAAGTCGTACACATAGCAGGGATCATAAAAATGGAGGCCGCTGCTCCATTTATTAAGAGAAATAATAGATTAGGGAATAGGTACAACAGTCCTTCACTACGGTGGTACAGGAGCAGCCAAACAGTGAAATATCAGGCTGATGCTTTAGTGGAAACCACTATATCAGGGCAGGAAGAGCAACAAAACATTCTGTCTTCAAGAGACACTGCAGACCACAGTGGTCAGCAATGAACCGTTAACACCTCTCGAGAATAGCAAATCCATATTTTTCTATTTTGCTCGATTTGGATTAAATCTCCAGGGAAAACTTAAAAGAACACTTCTGGGGGCAGTTTTTGCTGGGATCTGCTGAGTGTCTGGTTTCTTGGACAGCTTCAGAGCAATAGAATATTTGGTAGCCATAGTGACATTGCAGCTTCAAGACACTATTGGACTGTATAGGGCATAACAGGCAAAGATGAGTGGCCTTAATGGCTGGGATCATCCAGTTTTCACCGTCTTCTCTTGTTTTAGACTTCTTCCTCCTCCTAGTAGGTATAGATGGGGCGAATTCCTTAAGTAAGGTCTCTTGTTTGGACCAATTTAGACTCTAGCCATTCTTCAAGCTTTTTCCTCCATCCCTCCCTCTCTTCCTTCCTTCCTTCCTTCCTTCACCTCCCTCTCTCCCTTCCTTTTCTCTTTCTGGGCATCCTAATGCCTTGTTTCTTATTGTATTCTCTTCATTTTAGATCCAAACATTAGAAGCAAATACTTTATTTCGCCTATTTCCTGTTATGGAATGAATTGTATCCCCTCTTTCCATATATAGGTTGAAGTCCTCACCCCCAGTAGCTCAGAATGTAACTGTATTTGGAGACAGGTCTTTAAAGAGGTATTTAAGGTTCAATGAGGTGGCCCTAATCTAATGACTGATGCCCTTATAAAAAGACATTAGGACACAGACACACAGAGGGGAGACCCTGTGAAGACACGGAGAAGACGGCCATCTCTAAGCCAAGGAGAGAGGCCTCAGAAAAAAACCAAACCCGCTGACATCTTGATCTTGGACTTCCAGCCTCCAGAACTGTGGGACAATAATTTTCTGTGGTTTAAGTGGCCCAGTCTGTGGTACTTTGTTACAGCCGCCCTAGCAAATGAATACATCCCCTTAGAATATACATAAATAATGGAACACTTCAGGAATTTGTGCCTCATCCCTGCTCAGGAGCTGTGCTGATCTTCTCCATATCAGTCTAATTTTAGTATGTGTCCTCCTGAAGATAGTACTCCCTGTAGATTCCTTAACTCCCAAATTTACCAAATTTTTTTTTTTTAAAAACTGGGCTTCGCTGGAGTTAGGGTCTCACCCCTGCTGTGGCCACATCCCACCCGTTGCTGCCCCCTTAGCAGTTGCATGCGTGTGAGCCGACACCGAATTACAGTATTTCTGAGCAGTTTCAGGGCCCCTCTACTAGGTACAGCACGTTGATTCACTTTCAAATTGAACATCACCACATGTACAAAAGCATCAAGAAACAGAACAAACTTAAAAATGGTGCGTGTGGGTGGGAAGGAATCGGGACCGTGACTAAAGGGAAAATATTGGTCAAAAACTTTCTCTTACTGTTGTGCTGGCAAACTGTTTCTCCCTCAATAGAATGACCACATGTCTATAGAGCTCATTAAAATTCTCCTGTTTGGGTGAAAATACTGAAATAAAATACTGCAGATGGCAGCATGACATTACACATGATGATTTTGGAGCAAAGCCACTCCATCATTGTCCCACTTTCTTTCTTTTTTTTTTTTTTTTTCCTAGTGGGTAAGTTACTGGAACCTTTTAAAAAATGATTATTTATGGTGAAAACTTGGATAGGCAATTATGCCTGTTTTTCAAGTTCACTTCCATGGCCTGTACGACAAAGTACCAATCAGCAACATCCCCTTGAAAAGCCTCTAGGCAAATACATTGTTATTCTAGCTACCCACCAGGAGAATCCCAAGTTTAGATTTCAACCTATTTTGAAATTCAATTTCAGAGATGTACCCAACCTTCTTTGAAGTTCCTAAAGATAAGTTTACCAAACGTTAACAAAGACATAATTGTTCTCAGAACTTATGGCAACAAAGTGATGAGACTGAGAGCTGCCTTTTAGACTGATGCACACATGCTGCTCTGTAAGGGACATACAGACACAGTTCAATTTTCCCCCCATTCATTTTTAACCAGAAAAAATAATTGCTTTGGGAACTCCAATAATGACTGTTTTCAGCAAAATCTCTAAACACCAGGTCAGCAAATTTTTTCTCTTCAGGTTCAGGCAGTAAATATTTTCAGATTTTGGGCCACATGACCTCTATCATAACTCTGCATTATACCCGAAAGCAGCCATGGACAATATGTACACCAACTGGTGTGGCCGTGTTCTAATAAAACTTTATTTATAAAAGCAGGTGGACAGATTTGGCTGTACATAGTTTGCCAACGTCTGGTCTAAACCTGGGCTTGCTAACTCTCTGTGGAAGACTCCCTGTGTTAAGTTTGAACACTTCTAAGGACATTTTGCCCTCCCTCATCTTTTTTTTTTTGGTTTCCCACACTTACATGCTGCTACAATTCATATATATTTCAAGCATGACCTTGTGTCATTTTTTTTGAGCTAAAATGTTGAGCTTGAGACACGTTTAATCATAGTGTTGGCTTGGGCTTATTTCAATTTTTCTTATTTCTTCCCATGGGGCCCATCTGGCTTGGGTTCAACCTTAGGAATAAGGGTTTGGATTTGTGTCTGCGCTTGTTTCGAAACTGGCCCAGTAAGTATGAAGGTAATGGAGCAAATGCTCTTCAGGTAACTTGGAGGTAAAGCATGTGTGTAGTAAGCAAACAACCAGCTTAGGGAATTATTTACATTGATAATTATATTAGAGGTCACATAAACATGCATTTATGAACAGTGCCCTATATGTAATAAAATGCATTAAGCAATTTTCAAAAAGGTGATGTGTTTACTAATATGTTTATCAACAGTCAGGTTCCATAAGAGGCTAAATCCAAATACAGTTCACTCAAGGCCAATGTCTAATCTCTGGTTGAAGATGGTCCAGGTGTTGATAAAGATGATGAGTTTGTGGAAATCAGCAAACATGATCTCAAGTCTACCTTAAGGCAGACCTGAGCCCTGGTTGGCCCCAGACTGTCTTCCCTCTTGAAGGGATTCCCTTGAAGGGAATTGAGCTGCTAGGCTGTCTCCCACCTGCCCAGACTGGAGCAGACCCCGGAAGAGTAAAGCAAATCATTTCCAGCAACTTCTTCTGTGGAAGGTATATATGGAAGGATGCTTTTGATAGCTTCTGGCCTCACTTTAATTCTAAGGTTATAAGAACGTTATAGAAGTGATGACCTTGAGCATGAAACTGAAGCTAGTTAAGGATATCTCTTCTGTCACATAAAATCCACACATACTACACTTGATATACATTGTATGGATTAATTTATGAATAAACTCCATCATACATATGTGGACTATCATACCCATGGACTGAAAAGTGGGCAGAAATCTGTGGTTGGCCTTCAAATCTTGACCTGGAGTCATTTGAATTCCTGCTTTGTGTCAGCTCTCATAGGAAAGTAGAGACATTCCAGAGGCTTACCTGTACAGTAAAGGACTTTGTCTGTTTTTATCTTTCTTGCCAGTTTGGAAATCTTATTGCGTGGGCTGAGCTGCAGAAATAGACAAAACTACATAGAGAAACCTGCTTCATGGAACAGCCTTGGAAAGTGTGGTTACTAAGATATAGATAGGCTTTATGTAAGGGGAATTTCCATTATAAATATACTCAAAGGACCAGAGAAATGAATTCACATGAAAAACATACATTGGGTGCTTGGAAAGTGTACTTTCTACAGATAGGTTGTGTAAAATCATATCAAGGGAATTCTCCAGGGGAAGACTCAAGAATTTGTTCAAGGCGTTGGTATCAAAAATTCTGCTAACTTGTTTTAATTATTGGCTGAAACTTGATGGAAAGAGGAAAAAAATCCTCCAAATGATACAAAGTGGACCTTTTTTCCTCATGCTCCACAGAAGTTTTTTGGAAACATTTTCCATTTCCACCCTTATTTGGCAAGCTTTGAATATGTATATTCAGTGCATACGTAAATGTCTTTCCTAGATTCTGGAACTGTGCTGTCCAATAATGGTAGCCACTAGCCAGGTTACTCTTAAGCACTTAAAATGTGGCCACTGCAACTAAGGAACTGAATTGTTAATTCTATTGAATTCTAGTTACTTTTATGGAATTTCACATGTGGCTGTTGGCCACCTTATTGGGACATCACAGGTATAGAACATTTCCATCATTGCAGAAAGTTCTATTTAGACCGTGCCCAGTTCTAGAGTGTGACAGGTCAATGTTTTGCTCATAGAGTTGTTTTTAATATTGAAGACTTTGTTTTCTACCAACTGACAAAGTTTAAAAAAGAGTGCTGTGGAAAAGACAGCTTAACTCCCATTTTATCCAAACCTTCTTAACGTTTGCTTAAACTACTTTCCCCCCCACTATTCTGAGTAATTCTGTTTGTTCTTGTCTGTAGCATTTTATATTTAGTTCTTTCTAATGTAGTTAAATACAAATATACAAATATCAGGAAACACTTCTTTAATTAGTTGTGCTTGAAATGTCCTCACGAATCCTTCCTGCAATAACTGAGTGACCCATTCCATATTCCCAGTGGGAAAAACAAAAAAGAGAAAGACCTGTTTTCTTCATTCATGCCAAACAGGAAAATGCTGTGGTTTGGCAATAGAAAATTAAGAGAGAGGAAGCTTTTTAGGTCTTCAAAATGGAGTAACAAAACATGCCTGTCAACTTATTTTGCTCTTCTTCCTAATTTCTCAAGAGAGTATCTGTGAATTCCGAATTTAGCTTTTTTTTGGGTTCTCACTTTAAGACACATTAGCTTCAGGAAAAAAAGACCTTTACTTATTTTTTAATCATGGTTTACAACCTAGTGTGCGTATATTTCAGGATGTAGCTGGTGTTCTCAAAAAGGTTGTATACCATCAAAATGGTCATTTTCTGATGATGCTATCAAGAAAAACTAATTGAAAGCAAGATGCGTTAAAATAACTAGAGCCCAAGATCCTTGAGGGCACCAGTCCTGTCTGTTTTGTCCCCATGGTAAACCCAGGTGCCCCCAAGTGCTTGTGCTATATGGGGCTTCTATGCCATTTATTTTTTTAATAATTTTTTTTACATCTTTATTGAATTATAATTGCTTTACAATGTTGTATTAGTTTCTGCTGTACAACAAAGTGAATCAGCTATATGTATACCTATACCCCCTCCCTCTTGAGCCATTTAAATGTGAGAGTCAGTTTGTATATTATTACGGGATAAGAAATGCTATTACTGCAGAATGTTGGGGATCAGGGTCATCTCGGAATGATTTTCTTAGGTCCTAGGCCCTCCTGTTTTGGGGATCAGGCAGCAACTTGGGATAAGTAGCCCCAAAGGTAAGGGCCCAGGCTCCTGGCCTCTCCATGTAACTGTTTCCTGTGTCACAGAAAGGTGTCTCAAACGCAGACCCAAGTGTCAGAGATGGACAGATTTAACTGTCCCAACTGGCATTTACACTTTAAAGAGATACTCAACTTACTGTCTATTTTTTTCCTACCAGATTTACTGAGCTGTTATTAACACACAGCACTGTATCAGTTTCAGATGTACAGCGTAATGATTTGACTTACATACATCATAAAGTGATGACCACAGGCAGTTTAGTGAACATCTATCATCTCATACAGATACAAAATTAAAGAAATAGAGCAATTAATTTCCCTTGTGGTGAAAACTCTTAGGATTTACTCTCTTAAGAACTTTCATATATGACATGGAACCGTACTCATCTTCCCTTTTTTTTTTTTCATAGTTTCAACTTTTATTTTATTTTTAACATCTTCATTGGAGTATAATTGCTTTACAATGGTGTGTTAGTTTCTGCTGTACAACAAAGTGAATCAGCTATATGCATACATATATCCCCATATCCCCTCCCTCTGCGTCTCTCTCCCACCCTGCTTATCCCACCCCTCTAGGTGGACACAAGGTGATCATCTTTCTGACTGATGTGAAATAGGAAGACAGCGAGAGGGGAGTCCTCCCTAGGCCCATATCAACGAACAGTTTCCCATTCCTTTCCTATCTTGTCTCATCCTTACATTGTCAGAAAAATACATCAGCAACATTGCATCCTACTAAAAGTTTGCTAACACCTTTTCCACATAATAGCTATCAGCATACTTACTAGACTTCAGCTGTCTTTTTGGGAGATCTGGCAATAAACCTAACTAAAAAAAAAAAAGTCAGATTTTTAAAAAGAAATTCTGCTTTATTGCTTAAATGTCGAAATAATACAGACCACCAGCTAAGCGAATAGTTTTTTGAGAACGAAAGTTGAACACACACATAAAGGGAAGGTGACAAAATGGATTAATGCGTAAAAAGGGGCCCAGATCTGCTGGCAAATCATTGCTATTCTGAGCTCTCCACCCTCAACAATGATCTGAAGAAGCTAAAAAACAATCTGTAAACCCTCTAATAATGCTATCTCCAAATAAATAAAAACACAGTGCAATTCCCTTTTCCATGTCTCTCTCCAGCCTGCTCTTGACTGCATTTCTCCCTGAAGATGACTCTTTACTTTGAGCATCCCTCTTCGTCTTCTTGGATGCTGGGTGTACATTACTGGCTAGAGTCCAATCAGCAATGGAAACTTCTGAGCATTTTGGCAGATCTGGCTTGAGAAATTATGCATAGCTTGGTAAATTCAGCCATTGAGCTGAGTTGTGAGAGCCGTAAAGTGATGTACATAGAGAAAGACACAATTTTCAACAGCTGTTGAAAGTCCTTAAAACAAATATCTGTGCCCTATGAGCTTTTATTCTAAACTTGGTGCACATTTCCAAGGTGGCCCAGGAATCACACAGCAACCCATCTTTTTTTTTCTTAACATTCTCCGAACCAATTAAGCTCTGAAAAACCATTTAAACACAAGTAGGCCAGGATTTCAACACTTCCAAAAATTAAAAAAATAAAAAAGAGGCTGATATTTGAAATCTTGTTTTCCCTGGCCCTGCCCCCAAAGCCTCAAAAACATTTAGTAATAAATAGAGGACTGAGGACAGAAAATCTTTTTTCCCTCCTAAAAAACTTTTTGTATTAGCTTTGTATTAGTTGGGACTCTTGTCTCTTTCTACTTCTGAGTTTATGGGTAACCTGTTCAAACCATCCTTAACTCCTCAGTTTTGCACATGGAAGGGAGATGAGGATTCTGCGGACTTATTATACAGATAAGATTTAAAACTCCGTGAATGTTGAAATATCAGTAAGGGAAGGGAAATCTATCTGCCAGTTTTGACTTTCTCATCTGGACTGGTTGTGGCTTTTATTTCCTTTGCACCTGCCTCTCTCATTCTTTTCTTTGGGAGCAAACGCAGTCAACAGGATTTCTAGAAAGGATATTAGCGTACTTAGGTTTCTGGTTTGGGAACAACAAGTTCCCCCTCTTGGTGGCCCTTGAAGTGAGGTGTGAAAGCATCCTGGTGTTTTATTGATGAGAGATCAGGAGGCAAAGATAGATTAGGCTTTGTGCAATGGAGTAGCCAGAAAATAAAGGCGGCTGATCTACTTCTAGGGGCAGTGTGGCTCTGACATTTACTGCCTGCCCATCCATATTCTCATGCTTGGAATTAGAAATAGGCTTGCTCTATAGACCACCTCGTTGCAGCAGGAGCAACTGAGGTGTTGCTGCTGGACTCTGTAAGCAAGACTCATGCATGCTGTCTGGGACAGATTGCAAGAGATGGTCTCAACCCTTCACCCCTCCTTGTGTCTATGCCTCCTTGCAATATGACTTTGCAGTTCTTTCCGTCAAAAGGTAGCATCTATTTCCCCACTGTCTGCATTTGGGCTGACCTGCTTTGGTCTTTAGAATCTGGTAGATGTGCTGAGGAGCCAGTGGAGCCTAGGCCTCTACCATGGGCAGAATTCCAATGTGACCTGCAGCGACCCTCGCCCTTGTGTAATCTTCTTGCCTTGACTGCTTTCAGCTCCTGTGAAAATGACGAGCCATCGCTCTTGTGATTGATTATAAGAGGGATTTTGCAGATATAATTAACTTCCTAAATCAGTTATCCTGAAGAGGGAGATTATCCAGGTGGTCTTTTTTTTTTAAATGATTTTTATTTATTTATTTAATTTTTGGCTGTGTTGGGTCTTCGTTTCTGTGCGAGGGCTTTCTCTAGGTGCGGCGAGCGGGGGCCACTCTTCATCGCGGTGCGCAAGCCTCTCACTATCGCGGCCTCTCTTGTTGCGGAGCACAGGCTCCAGATGCGCAGGCTCAGTAATTGTGGCTCACGGGCCTAGTTGCTCCGCGGCATGTGGGATCTTCCCAGACCAGGGCTCGAACCCGTGTCCCCTGCATTGGCAGGCGGATTCTCAACCACTGCACCACCAGGGAAGCCCTATCCAGGTGGTCTTGATCTAATCAAGTAGCCCTTAAAATCTGGGTCTAGAGATCAGAGACAGAGGAAGTCAGAGATCTGAGGCATGAGGAGGATTTGAAGTGCCCTTGCTGGCTGGAGTGAGCCTTGGGGTAAGGAGTGTGGGTAGCCTCTACTTGCCGAGAGTGAACTCTGGCTGATGGCTAGCAAGGACACAGAGACCCCAGACCTACAACTGCAAGGAACTGAGTTTTGCCGACCCCAACAATGAGATTGGAAGCAGACATTTTCACCCCCCACCCCACCCCCAGAGTTTCCAGACAAGAACTCAGCCTGGTTAGTTTTCAGCCTTGTGATGCCCAGAGCAAACAGTCATGTTGTGCTGAACTTCTGATTTACAGAACCATGAGCTAATAAACAATTGTGTTAAGGTGCTAAGTTCATGGTAATTGTTATGTAGCAATAGAAAGATAAGACAGTCTCAAAAGACCTGTGCACTTCTAGTCTCTCCTGGAAACTTGCCAAGGTTGTGAGACCATGCCTGGACTAGCCTACTGGAGACTAAGAGGCCCCCTGGAGCAGAGCTGAAGAGCCCCTGCTGACAGCTGGCCAACTTCTAGAAGCAGAGCCATGTAACAAACCCATATTTGACCCCAGGTGTCTGAGGTGGCTCAGCCCATTGTAAAAACATTCAGCTTATGCTAGTCTAGGTCACTGTCCTGCAGACTCATGTGTGCTGTGGTCTGAACATCTGTGTCCCCACCCAGATTCACATGTTAAGTCCTAACACCCAGTGTGATGGCATTAGGAGGTGGGGTCTTTGGGAGGTGATTAGGGCATGAGGGAGGAGCCCTCAAGAATGGATTAGTGCTCTTATAAAAGGGGATCCAGAGAGATCCATTGGTCCTTCTGTCATATGATGCAATTTATGAACCAGGAAGCAGGTCCTCACCAGATACCAAATCTGCCAACACTGTGGTCTTGGGCTTCCCAGCATCTCAAACTATGAGAAATAAGTTTTTGTTGTTTCTAAGCCACCCAGTCTGTGGAATTTTGTTAGAGCAGCCTGAATGGACTAAGACGATGAACTATATAAAGGATTGTTGTTTGGGCCATTCTGTTTCGGGATGGTGTGTTACACAGCAGTGTCTAATTGATACATTGGCTACCCTCCTGAGCAGGCACTATACTTTTGATGTCTGCACTTAAAGCTAACATGTATATTATTACATTAGAAAGGATGGAAGCTGCTGTGCTGAAGATATGCAGCTTTTCTCTGCCTGGTGATGAGACCTCATTTCAATGAGCCATTCAGGTGGCATTCTACCTTAGAGCAGATGAAAACGGTGGTATGGTTTGATCAGGATTACTGCACAGGCTATGCCCAAATTCCTCATTGTCTCTCTAATTCATGGTAGATACATGATCAATTTATAAACATTCGTTGTGATCAGGAGCTCAGGGTACATTATTTTAACAACTCAACTTTTTGCAACTGTAAATATGATTGCAAATTGTAAATATGATTGCAAATTGTAAATATGTGAAAAAAAAGCAAATTGTCTTGCTGAATATCTGATTATTGTCAAAAACAGACAGGCTACTGCAAAAATGTAAAGATGTAAAAGAAATGTAAAAGATGAAGATGGGGGCTTCCCTGGTGGCGCAGTGGTTGAGAATCCGCCTGCCAATGCAGGGGACACGGGTTCGAGCCCTGGTCTGGGAAGATCCCACATGCCGCGGAGCAACTGGGCCCATGAGCCACAACTACTGAACCTGCGCGTCTGGAGCCTGTGCTCCGCAACAAGGGAGGCCACGATAGTGAGAGGCCCGCGTACCGCGATGAAGAGTGGCCCCCGTTCGCCGCAACTAGAGAAAGCCCTCGCACAGAAAACGAAGACCCAACACAGCCAAAAATAAAATAAATAAATAAAATAAAAAATTAAAAAAAAAAAAGATGAAGATGAAAAGATTTCAATGGTGCACTAATATTGGAGTTTAAAGTTGTATGGACATTTAAAAATAAACGCAGTGTCTCTGTGTGTGAGTCAGAATTGTCCTCAATAAACTCAAGCACACTGTTTTGCAAACTTGGCAGTCTTCTTCAAAAGGACACAATCCTATTTTGTGTTCCCTAGATGAACAGGTAGGTCTGTGAAACAAAGATGTGGGTTGCTCAATTTCATTTTGAGCTCCTGATATGGCTATCTTAGTTTCAGAAATTGCCATTTCTGTAGTATTTCAGTAATAGGAAGACTGCTACAGCATCTAATGCTACTGTCTCCATCAAGGAGATATGATCATGGCTCACCTCAACCCCCAAATTAACCGAGAAATGAGAGAACAGACAGCTGTGGATGGAGGTTGCTGTAAGACTAGTGTGAAGGAGGTAATAGATCAGCAATAAGGCTGCCATTGCTGGGGGATTGGGTGGGGAGAGTGCTGTGACAGGGGAAGAATAAACAGTGGCTTAGGAACAACAACAAGCAGGTTATTAAAAGGTTGGACAGGAAAAAATGTCTGTGTGTGAGAAAACTGGGGGTGGGGAAGTGGGTAGGGAACTTAATTCAAAACATTAGTGACTCAGAGAGAAAGGAGAACAAAATGTAAGGTGACAATAGAGGATATGTGTTCAAGTTCAAGTTCAATTTCAACGGCAGAGAAGCTGTGATTGCATCACTGATTTCACTCGTAAGGGGACTTGCAGGGGTGCCCCAGGGAAGGCTATCTACTAGATGTTTCATGTGCTTGACGGGATATTCAAATGGAGGCTGTTGTGGAGGCTTAGATGAGAAACAGAGTCAATGTTACCTAAGAGGAATTCTGCTACATCCAGGTAAATGAAGACTGTGGAATTTGTATAAACACCATTGCTGCCCATTTGTACCGTTTGTGTCAGTCAAGGGGGAGGTAATGAGCAGGGGGGCAAACCAACCCCTAGGAAAGCCTCCATCTTGCATAGACCTTATTCTAGAAGAATCTGGGTATTGCCAAGAAGCAACATTTGTTCTTGAGGGAGAGATAGGTTTCTGGGGGACGCCTGGAAGAGGGGGATAATGCCTAGGACTTAGCTAAAGTCTAGGTTTTGCTTGTGCAGATGGAATCTTTCTCTCTGGAGTGTGGAGAATCTCAGAGGCTTTGGGTGTATAGGAAGGTTGTTGACGGTCATCCATTCCACTGGTCTCTCTAGGAAACATTATTCACACAAACTCCTTTATCTTGACCTGTGGACCCCTGTCTAGTCCCTTTCTGCACCCCAAGCCTCATGCCTACAACCTTCTTTAGTTCTGGGCAAGGGAAGAGCAGCTTATTGAACTGGGTCTCAGAGAGATGCACAGGTATGTCCATGACTCAGAGTCTTCTGCCTCTTGAATCCCCTTCACACGTAGAGCCCCTCCTCGGAGACCCCAGGTGACCTGAGACATCCCTTTACAATAGCAGTCATTGCATTGTTTTTGGTAATCCACTTGTTTTCCCCCCACACTGGACTGTGTTCCTGGCACACGAGTTCTCTGTTTTATTTATCTCCTACCCTCATCACACATCACAGTGCCTGGCACACAATGAGCACTCAAATATCCATTGAATAAATGAGACTAAATATGGAATTACACATATGACCATAATTTGGTTAAAGTTTTCTTTTTGTCCATTTCCTTAGGATGTGAAATCTTGAAGACACAAAGGTCTACATGGATTATATTTCTGTGCAGCATGTAAGGCTAGAAATAGCTGTTGTACAGACCTGGTACTTCAAAGGCGACAGGAAGTGAAGTGTCGCCATCTTTGATCTATAGCCTATATCAAAGAACAAAAGGGCAGGGGAGACTGGGTAGCTGATGAAAGCAATGATCTTGTTTTAAGTTCAAAGCAGAGCTTTTGCGACCTGTTATGTTATCAGGAGTGACACATCCCACCCATGTACTCTGGACAAACCTTTGGATGTCACCACCTTTGTCTGAGTTGCTAGCTACTGGTGAGTCTCGGGCTGGAAGCACCAGCTGCATGGTCCTGAGGTGTTCTGCAGCCTTCCCTGGCAGGAGCTGTTGACACCAGTGACTGCTTGCTTCTAAGTCAGGTGCGTATTTTATTTTCTGGCAGAGCTATTGTTTCATGACTGTCATAAAACTTCAGATTTAGGGGACATTTCAGGACACGGAAAGAACAATCAAGTTTCATTCCTGAAATATTTTCACTGGCAAGTATATCTTCATCAAATAGTTGGTTCCAAGAAGATTCTGAATATGGGGAGTTATAATTATAGTATGGAGTAAGGCACTTTTTCAGGGATTCGGTATTTATAGATTCTGGCTCCATCATGTCCTATCTACATGACCTTGGGTTACTTAGTCTCTCTAAGATTCAGTTTCTTTATATGTAAAATGGACATCATATATAAACAGGGCATTGTGAGTGTTGGGAGCTGCTTATTCCTTACTCCTGATGTTTCTTGCCATTTGGAATGACCTCCACCTTCCCCTTCCTCCCCTCTCCATGATTAGCCCAAGGCTTATAGCCTCTTTCCACTACTCCTTACTCATTCAGAATTTATTGACCCAATGGGTAGGTGTGAAAGAGCATGTGTAGTATACCCCTTCCTCTATCATTTCTCCTGGGGGCAAGCTGCTTATAGGGAGTGGATGTTTTTTCTGCTGGGATGGTGGAGAGAGCCCTACCGCCCACTCCCAGTGCCGTCTGATGTGTCTGTCAGTGTGGGCTGCTTCTGAGAAGGTTCCCTACGATCTCTGTCTCATGGTACCCATGCCCTTTTAAAATCTCTCCCCCTTGAGTGTGTGCTGAACCCAGTGACGTGCTTCTAACAAACAAAATATGGCAAAAATGATGGGATATCACTTCTGAGATGAGGTTACAAAAAGATTGTGACTTCTGTCTTGCTGGCCCTCTCTTTCTTTCTCTGGTGGAGCCCTTGCTCTGGAGGGAAGCAAGCTTCTATGTTATAAGTAGCCCTGTGGAGAGGATCATAGAGCAAGGTACTAATGTCTCTGGCCAGCAGCCAATAAGGAACTGAGGCCCTCAGTCGAACGGCCTGTGAGGAACTAACTCCTGCCAGAAGCCAGGGAGCCTGGAAGCCAATCTTTTCCCAGGTGAGCCTTTAGATGACCACAGCCCTGGCCAACACCTTGATTGTAGCCTTGTGAGAGACACTGAGTCTGACGACCCGGCTGTGCTGCACCCAGATTCCTGATCCACACAAACTGAGAGATAATAAACGTTTGATGTTTAAAGCTGCTAAGTTTTGGGGTTATTTGTTACACAGCAATCAGTAACTAATACAGCTGGGCAGGTCTGTCTAATTCTTGTGTTCAGTTTTAGGAAGCCCTTTGTCCCTCAGATTTAAGTGTATTCTCCAGCTTAGCCTATATTGGTCATAAACATGATAGTTTGCTCCCCATCTGCATTTTTCTTTTTGCCTTATTTCCTATGTGTTTATTAATTAGAAACCTGGACAAAGGAGAGGTGGGTTATTTATTACCTGCCACACCCTCCTGTAAAAACCTCAACCTGAAGGCTCTCCAGAGATGTAACTTGTCTTCAAGAACTGCTGTTGGGTTTGCTGCAAGTGAAGTAGGAGGGGTCCAGCTTTGCCTGAGACAGCATATTCCCAATGCTATCAATAAAAATGCATGCACTCTTTCTAGGAATTGCTCCTGGACTTGACAGAGGCTTATGTACTTTGAAGTCCCTTCATTTCCAAACCCAATTCACAAACTTTGCACGGCCTCTGTCTTGGCCTTGTCATTTGCTCCCATCAAAAACATCCCCACTTGAAGCCTAAATCTTAGGAGTAGAAATCTCAAGTTCATGGGAAGCCCGTGTAGGCGGGATGTGGAGGCTTAAGCAGCTGCTTAACTTTGAGGTCACTTAAGGAGAAGGACTGGCTTTTCCCCACCTGATCATTGTGGCCCATGTTACTTTGGGGAGAAGCAGAGGGAGAAACTGAAATTATAATCGAATAAAGAGTTTCCAGAAAGTGTTAACAATGACACAAACATTTGGCATTTGGCTCCCTTGGCTTTTTCTCACTTGTTCTTTTTCAGTTCAGTGAATTTAAATGAGTGCACACTTAATTCCAAGGCTTTGGCCACTCCTGGACATTTTTTAAACATGGTCTAGGACTGGACACTGTGTGAATAGCCTCTCCCTAAGAGTCCCAGCTCTCTGGAAGGCAGGGAGTGGGCACCTTTTGGCCCCCTCTGGAGGAGCAGGGGGAGATATACGTGACCTGGCAGCTTGAGAAGGTTAAAATGTGCTGTTTCAATTTCTTCCCTTGTGTCCTATTTCAGATTCTACTATTTTTTTAAAAGTATTTAAAAACAGAAAAACAGCATTTGGATTTTATAAAATACAACAGATCAATTCCTACTTGTGGTTTCTCCCTGGAGCCTGGCATGAAGAGCAGTCTTAACAGATATTTTTCAAAAATCATTAGGCTCTCTAGAATTCATGCCCATGACATTTGGATTGGATCCATTTTTTAAATCTAATGCTTTTCTACCCCCAGTGGTCTCTGGCCTTTCATCCTGCTCTTTACATCATGAATTTAGGAAAAAACAAGTATTTTCCCACTGAAAATATATGAGTTCTTTCATGTTCATTGATTTCTGGGCAAACAGGACCACTTGAGTAGGAAAGAGAAGCATAGCTGATAAATTCTCTGCCCTTTAGGTAGGCTCCGTGATTTTTAATAACCCCCAATTTCTGCTCCCCACCTCTCTCAATTTCCTTTGTGCCTACTCGTGATAAACTTACTTTCATATCTGCATTAGATTACCTAGGGTTATCAAAAGTCATAAGTGATAATTATTTAAGAAGGATTTTATTTTATTTTATTTTATTTAAAAAATTAAAAAATTTAATACAATTTTTAAAGGTTACTTTCCATTTAGTTATTACAAAATACTGCTATATTCCCCATGTTGTACAATACATCCTTAAGCCTATCTTACACCCAATAGTTTGTACCTCTTACTTCTCCACCCTTATATTGCTCACCCACCCCCCACCCCCAACTGGTAACCACTAGTTTGTTCTCTATATATGTGATTCTTTTTTGGTTATATTCACTAGTTTGTTGTATTTTTTAGATTCTACATATAAGTTATATCATACAATATTTGTCTTTGTCTGATTTATTTCACTTCGCATAATGCCCTCCAAGTCCATCCATGTGGCTGCAAATGGGAAAATTTCATTCTTTTTTTATGGTTGAGTAGTATTCCATTTTATCTATCATCTATCTATCATCTATCTATCTATCTATCTATCTATCTATCTATCTATCTATCTATCTATCTACCACAGCTTCTTTATCCATTAATATGTCGATGGGCACTTAGGTTGCTTCCATACCTTGGCAATTGTAAATAACATGCTGTGAACATTGGGGTGTGTGTATCTTTTCGAGTTAGTGTTTTTGTTTTTTTCAGATATATACCCAGGAGTGGAATTGCTGGGTCATACGGTAGTTCTTTTTTTTTTTTTTTTTGAGAAACCTCCATACTCTTTTCCACAGTCGCTGCACCAATTTACATTCTCATCAACAGTGTACATGGGTTCCCCAAAAGGATTTTATTTTAGAAGTCATTATATGATTTTAATGTACAGTTAATATGCGATATGCCTACATAGTTAATTTGTAAAATACCTGTCATTTCACTAGGAGACTGATTCGTTTCCTATTGCTACTGGAGCAAATTACCATAAACTTAGTGTTTAAAACAATATACATTAAAAAAAATTAATTCATTTTTGGCTGCATTGGGTCTTCGTTGCTGTGCATGGGCTTTCTCTAGTTGCGGAGAGCAGGGGCTACTCTTTATCGCGGTTCGCGGGCTTCTCATTGTGGTGGCTTCTCTTGTTGCAGAGCACGGGCTCTAGAGTGCAGGCTCAGTAGCTGTGGCACACGGGCTCAGTAATTGTGGCTCACGGGCTCTAGAGTGCAGGCTCAGTAGTTGTGACGCACGGGCTTAATCGCTCCGTGGCATGTGGGATCTTCCTGGACCAGGGCTCGAACCCGTGTCCCCTGCATTGGCAGGCGGATTCTTAACCACTGCGCCACCAGGGAAGCCCAACAGTATACATTTTTAATCTTACAGTTCTAGAGGTCAGAAGTCTGAAACGGGTTTCACTGGGCTAAAATTAAGGTGTCAGCAGGGCTGGCTTCTTCTAAAGACTCTAGGGGGGAATCTGTTTTCTTACCTTTCCCAGTTTCTAGAGGCCGCGTGCATTCCCTGGATTGTGGCTCCGCATCACTCCAGTCTCTGCTTCCTTCATCACACCTCCTTTGACTCTGACCCTTTCACTTTTTGCCTCCTTCTTTCACTTTTAAGGACCCTTTGTGATTACATTGGGTCCACTCAGATAATCCAAGAAAATGTCCTCATCTCAAGGTCCTTGACTTGATCACATCTGTGAAGTCTCTTTTGTCCTGTAAAGTTAACGTATTCATAGGACATCTTTCTGTGAAAAAGGGCCAATATTCTCTTTACCGTAGGAATTTTCAGAATACTTATTTCTGTGCCATGATAGAAAAGCGTCCCATACTGCCTCTATCTGTTTGTATCAAGGCCAGGATGAGACAAAAGACTACAGTCTTTATCATTATTATTGCTATTGTTTAGAAAAGATACAAATTTTATTGCTGTTCTTTTTTGAATTCCCAGGTAAAACTATGGTAATTCAATACTAACTGAGATCTTTTGCCCTACTATGGAAGGAATCACCCTGAATTCAATAAATAAACTATTCAGTAAAGAAATCATTAGTTTAGGAACAAATTGGCTCAGACTGCCTGAAACTACACATGTATTGTTATAATTAAATCGCTGCATATTGTTTCAGATTATTATATGTATGCATACACATTACACATAAAATAAAGGCACATTTAACATTCACACAAATCTAAACCAATCACTGGAAAATTTACACAAAGGCTAGTCCTACCAGGCTGTTTTTTTGAATTTATCTACCTGTGGATTTTATTTGATTCCCTGACATAGGGCAAGTGGAATAAAATCGTGACCACTGGTCCAAATTTCATCAGCCGTAATGAATGATACAGGTCATTAAAGATGGCCATTTCATGTGATCCTCTGACCCAGAAATCTCCATTGACTCCTCGCTGCCCCCTTTAACTTTTCCTGTATTGTCTCCACCTTGTCTGTTATATGAACATCACCAAAGCTGTTCTTTCCACTTTTCCTTGACATCCTTAGTGATTTCCAGCATCCCTGTCTTTTGTTATCTTATATTGCCCTCTGCTAGAAGACCCTCCTCTTTTCTTCTCCATTAATCTTAAGTCACCAACAAATCTACCCACAAATCAAATTATTCTGACTTGGTGATTCCTATAGCACCCAGGATGCACCTTATTAACTTGTAATTTTGAGCAAGCTCTTTTTATTTTTGGCAAGGCGCAACTTTGAAATGTTAACTAATGTATTTTTTTCCTTTTCTGGTAACTATTTGCCCCCTCATTTTGAGGCAGCTGCCAGGGCATTAAAGTTTTATTAACTTGTCCAAAGGGTGAAACAGCCAAACCCAAGAGTTAGTTCTCAGTTTTGAGGTTTCAAAAGCTTGGCCTTTGAATTTCACACGGCAAGGTTCAGAAGGACTTGGGGGTCAGGAAGTCTATTCCAAAGCCAGTGAACTGTAAACTGGAGTGTGTGTGTGTGTGTGTGTGTGTGTGTGTGTGTGTGTACCCTGGGGGTTCACAGACTTCCAGATCTTTAATTCCCTAGGTCCTCTTCTCAAACTGATCTGTCTATAGACACACTTACCATCTGCAGGGTTTCTTGTTTACTTTTCACACTTGTTCTTTTCCCATTTCCCCTCTTATTCACTCCTATTCTTGCTATGATGGAAAAACTCCCAAGAGCCAAAGCAAGGGACCCTGTGAAATACTGATGTTGAGAAAGCAAAGTGCTCTGATGACTGGCAAACACATCCTTTTCAACTCAGATGGCTTCTAATTCTTTACCCTAAACAAAATTGCTCTTAAATTATCATGAGACTTACTCAAGATTATTCCAAATAATCTTTGATGATAGACTACTATGTTATGTTTAGAATGTAACTCCGGAAAAGTTCAAAGAACTGAAGGCTGTTGTTATAACAAAATCTATTCCATTCCCAGCTACTTATTATTTTTTGAAAAGTTCTTTCAGTGCTATTTATTAAGATGAGGAATAACACTAGAGCTGACCTTTGTCTCATTCTAGTAATAAAATAATATTCCTTTATGAAGAGATGAACTAATTAGGAGAAACAAACCAATCCCGTCCATTTTATTGACATGAATTTCTGCTAGCATTTGAATTATTCTGTTTATTTATCAACATTAAAATATATTTGTATTGTTTTGCTTACTTGTGTACTAAATGAGAAGTGTTATGAGAACTCTTCAGAAGAAAAATTAAAAAAAAGTTTGAACTGTATGGTCACAGGAAATTTTTAAAAATGTCAATTTATATCCTTTTTTTGAGGGAATTATGATAAGCATATTTAGCAAAATTCTTTCAAATATAATGCTATTGTATTAGGATAAAGTTCTATGGGGAAAATGGAATGGAAATAAGACTTCAAGGAACATTATAAAACAAGATACACGTACATTTATATTTTTAAATGGACAATGGTGTGTATCAAATTCCTTTGGAATTTAGATTCCATTGGAAACATTTAAAAGAGTGGAGTAACAGTTTTATTTTGGACTTTCAATATTTACATTTCCCTGAAAGTCACATCTAGCAACCGCTTAAACTTTTGATAAAAATCATATAAATAACCTAAAAATGTGTTGTAACTAGGGGGTATAACATCTTGAAATTATTTTAGGGACTAGATGAGCACAAAGGATTGAAGACCAGATCATAAGAGTCATTCATAATGATTTAAAAGCAAGCTTTCACATGAGATTAACAACCTATAGGTTGCGGGTAACAGAGAATGTTGATTTGAAGAGCGACAGTGCCTGGACTTGCCTCTGACAGTAGGTGGGAACTGGGGTCAGGAGATGATAGAATTGGCAGTGTCCAACCTGAGAATTGGCAGAATCTAAGTCCTCACTCTAGTCTGCAATTCCTGGGTAGCCAGTGATGGGTGGATAAGAGCAGGAGAGTAGAGATGGCTGCGTGGGAGAAACACCTAGGATTTATGAAGTTCCATTCATATGGTCCTTCCTAGTGTCCCTCTGGGTCTGGAGCCCAGTTGCCGCACAGCACTTACCCATCTCATTAATGCACCCTGTTTAGCTCACCTCCCTTCCCTGGCTCACTTTCCACACTGCTTGACTTGTGCTTCCTGAGACCACCCCCCAAATAAACTACCTGCACCCAAGCTCTGTTACAGGATCTGCGCCCAAACCAAGATATGTGCCATCAGTTACTTTCTTAAATGGAATAAAATTAATTTCAACTCAACTTAGCATGCATTTATTGGGTGCATGCTAGGTTGTCTCTAGGGATACCCTAGAACTATTAATTAAAATTAATTAATTAATCAGAATGGAATTGTCAGGAGTATCAGCCGATTCTCTGTACTGTGTGTACATAAAGAGGTTTGGGAAAAACTGACCTTGAAGAAATTAATCTTAAAAAGAGACGAAATGTGTAGTGAGAAGCTGCTCTGTCAAAAGCCGGAAACCAAATGCAGAGACATAATAAAAGTTGAATATTTAGTGCACTTCTTTTGGAATAACCACAATTTTTCATTAAACATTTTTTCCTTATGAAATTTGCTGCTGCCCCCTCATGGCAACGAGGAACCATAAAAGAACCCAAGTGTAGTGTCTGGTTTTAAAACAACGGTTAAGGTTTATTTATAAGGGCAAATGAGAGTCATGTTCTATTATGGAGTTAATAGGAAATAAGCAAGATTTCCCTCTTAACTTCCATTATGGCTCATACGAATGCTAGTAATGCAATTATGTAAATGTCTGGCTGAGGTTTGGAGTGCTGCCTTTATTATTTAGCTGTAAAGTTATAAAATGTCTAATTTACATATTACTTTTTTTTTTTTTTTTCAGCCGTGGTCTAAAGCCTATAAACAAGGTTTTATTTTTCAGAGAAGTTTTTTTAAAACAGAGGCTTCTGGCAGTGAGAATATATAGTCTTACCCTGCATTTGGCCTTGAGCTTTGAGCAGGGAGATATGTTTATAACTCCAGCTGGAGAAAACCAAAATTAGAGAGAAATAATAAGCATGTTAATAACTTTATAAGTTATTAACGAGTAGAGTCAGAGGGCTTGGAGGGGGGACCTGAGTTTCGAAACTCTCTTGGATAGTTTTTCTACACGTGTGATCTTGAGCAGAAAACATGGAAGCCTCTTGTGACACTTAGAATCATCACTGAGGCATTAGTGTCAGTTGGTTTGCTTTTTGATGCTCGAAATTACTAAGTTCTTCCTTCACTAAAACACTGTAGTGTTTTAATAAGGAACAGACGTGGGTCAGGAAAAAAAAAAGACGCAGCATGGAAGGCAGTGCTGGCTGCTTATATATCCATAGACTGTCTAAGCTGGAAAGAAGCTTTAGTATCATCTACTGTTTAAAAAAACCACTTTTTGGCTCTTACTAGGCACAGTGCTAGACAGTTACAAAGATGACCTCATTCTATTGTTTTACCTGTCCTATGAAGTGAGCATGATTATCTCCATCTTTTTTTAAAAGTTTATTTTATATTGCGATATAGTTGATTAACAATGTAGTGTTAGTTTCAGGTGTACAGCAAAGTGATTCAGTTATGCATATACGTGTATCTATTCTTTTTCAAATTCTTCTCCCATTTAGGTTATTACAGAATATTGAGCAGAGTTCCCTGTGCTATATAGTAGGTCCTTGTTGATTATCTATTTTAAATATAACAGTGTGTACATGTCAATCCCAAACGCCCAATCTATCCCTCCCCCAACCCTTCGCCCCTAGTAACCATAGTTCCTTCTCTAAGTCTGTGGGTCTGTTTCCATTTTGTAAATAAGTTCATTTATATCATTCTTTTTTTTTGATTCCACATATAAGCTGTATTATATGATATTTGTCTTTCTCTGACTTACTTCCCTTAGTATGATAATCCCCAGGTCCATCCAAGTTGCTGCAAATGGCATTATTTCATTCTTTTTAATGACTGAGTAATATTCCATTGCATATATGTACCACATCTTCTTTATTCATTCATCTGTTGATGGACATGTAGGTAGCTTCCATGTCTTGGCTACTGTAAACAGTGCTGCAATGAGCATTGGGGTGCATGTATCCTTTTGAGCCATGTTTTTCTCTGGATATATGCCCAGGAGTGGGATTGCTGGATCACATGGTAGCTCTATTTTTAGTTGTTTAAGGAACCTGCATACTGTTCTCCATATTGGCTGTATCAATTTACATTTCCACCAACAGTGCAAGAGGGTTCCCTTTTCTCCACACCCTCTCCAGTATTTATTGTTTGTAGATTTTTTGATGATGGCCATTCTGATTGGTGTGAGGTGATATCTCATTGTAGTTTTGATTTGCATTTCTCTAATAATTAGCGATGTTGAACATCTTTTCATGTGCATCTTGGCCATCTGTATGTGTTCTTTGGAGAAATGTCTATTTAGGTCTTCTGGCCATTTTTTGATTGGGTTGTTTGTTTTTAAGATATTGAGCCGCATGAGCTGTTTGTGAATTTTGGAGACTAATCCTTTGATTATTTCCATCTTATAGACTCCCAGAGGTAATGTGGCCAAGGTCTTAAACTAGAAATCAAAGAGCAAAGATTTATTGTTTTTTAGTAGCTTTTGCTTAATTTTTGTTAGATAATTTTATTAATTGATATATAACTGTAGGGTGAATTTTTATTTCATTTCATGGTGGTAAGAGCACAACATGAGACCCAGCTTCTTAAGTTTTTAAGTGTATAATACATTATTGTATATCACTATAGGTATAATGTTGTGCAGAAGATCTCTGATTCATCTTGCTTATCTGAAACTTTATGCCCATTGATTAGGAACTTCCCATTTCCCTCTCCTCCTTGCCCCTAACAACCACTATTCCTTCCACTCTTTGATGCTATGAATTTGACTATTTTAGGTATCTCATATAGATGGAATCATGCAGCATTTGTTTTTCTGTGACTGGCTTCTGTCACTTAATGTCCTCAAGGTTCATTCATTTTTTTGCATTATTGCAGAATGTCCTTTTTTAAGGCTGAATTACTATAGCATGTATTGATATATACCACATTTTCTTTATCCATTCATCTTTGATGGACACTTGGGTTGTTTCCACATCTTGGCTGTTGTGAATAGTGCTGCAATGAACATAGGAGTGCCAATATTTTTTTTGAGATCCTGATTTCAATTCTTCTGGATAAATACCCACAACTGGGATTGCTGAATTGTATGGTGGTTTTATTTTTCATTTTTGAGGAATCTTCATACTGTTTTCCATAGTGACTGCACCTTTTTTTTTGCATTCCCACTAACAGTGCTCAAGTGTTTCAATTTCTCCACATCCTTGCCAACACTTGTTGTCTTTTGTTTTTTTGATAATAGCCATCCTCACTGGTGGGAGGTGACATCTTATTGTGGTTTTGATTTGCATTTCCCTGATGATAGTCATATTGAGCATTTTTCATATACTTGTTGGCCATTTGTATGTCTTCTTTGGAGAAATGTCTATTCAAGTCCTTGACCCCTTTTTTATCCAGGTTTTTAGACTTTAAAAAAAAAAACTATTGGGGTTATTGTTGTCTGATTTTTAACCACTATATATATGTCTTCTTTTTCTTCTGCGCTCTCTGTTTTGATATGAAACCTTTGGAAACTCTGTGATGTTCCAAGATCCCCGGGGTTATAAGTGACAGAGAAGGACTTAGAATGTAGTCTTTGACTCCCAGGCAAGTGGCTTGGTGCTGTACCACCTACCACCACCCCAGGCTTCCCTGTATGACAGAGGAGATGGCTGAGATGCAAGTGTGTAGTGACATGTAGACCAATTGTTGCCAGCATTTAAAAATAAAATCTCCAAGACTTGTAGCAGGTTTTGGAGATGCAGATGTCTGGAGTATAAAAGGGAGTTGAGCCTCCTTCACTACATCTTATGGATGCCTTCCTTCCCAGAAATAACCAGGACAGGAACGATTTTAATGTCCTTTGGCTGATAAATGGAAACTCACCCAAAGACTTTTCAGATGACTTTCAAAAAAACAAACAAGAAATTTTATACAGGTAGCCTTGGTAGTTTTGTTTTACAAATGCCCATTCTATTCATTTAGTAATTTTCTGCCTTTTCCATCAGACTCTTATTCCTGTTGACTTAGCTTTTCATTTACCTAGAAAAGCTTAGTTCATCTAAAACTGTGGAACTTCACAGTACACTACTTTTTAAAAGTTTTTGTTAAATATTATCCTTAAACTTCACTTCTTTAAAAATTTTATTTAGTATTCTCTTTTATTATTATTATTATTTGCTCTTCTTTTTTTGCTGTTTCTTCTTACTTTTTCTTGAGTCTTTTACTTTATTATTATTGTTTAAAAATTTTTATTGGCGTATAGTTGATTTACAGTGTTGTGTTAGTTTCAGGTGTACAGCAAAGTGAGTCCGTTATACATACACATATATCCACTCTTTTTTAGATTCTTTTCCCATATAGGCCATTACAGAGTACTGAGTAGAGTTCCCTCTGCTATACAGTAGGTTCTTATTAGTTATCTATTTTATAAATAGTAGTGTGTATATGTCAATCCAAATCTCCCAATTTATCCCTCCACCCCTCACCCGCTGGTAACCATAAGTTTGTTTTCTACATCTGTGACTCTATTTCTGTTTTGTAAATAAGTTCATTTGTACCTTTTTTAGATTCCACATATAAGCGATATCATATGATATTTGTCTTTGTCTGACTTACTTCACTCAGTATGACAATCTCTAGGTCCATCCATGTTGCTGCAAATGGCATTATTTCATTCTTTCTTATGGCTGAGTATTATTCCATTGTATATATGTACCACATCTTTATCCATTCCTCTGTTGATGGACATTTATGTTGCTTCCATGTCCTGGCTATTGCAAATAGTGCTGCAATGAACATTGGGGTGCATGTATATTTTTGAACGATGTTTTTCTCTGGGTATATGCTCAGGAGTGGGATTGCTGGGTCATATGGTAGTTCTATTTTTAGTTTTTTAAGGAATCTCCATACTGTTCTCCATAGTAGTTGTATCAATTTACATTCCTACCAACAGTGTAGGAGGGTTCCCTTTCCTCCACACCCTCTCCAGCATTTATTGTTTGTAGATTTTTTTGATGATGGCCATTCTGACCAGTATGAGGTGATACCTCCTTGTAGTTTTGGTTTGCATTTCTCTAATAATTACTGATGTTGAGCATCTTTTCATGTGCTTTTTTGGCCATCTTTATGTCTTCTTTGCAGAAATGTCTATTTAGGTCTTCTGCCCATTTTTTGATTGGGTTGTTTGTTTTTTGATATTGAGCTGCATGAGCTGTTTGTATATTTTGGAGATGAATCCCTTGTTGGTTGCTTCATCTGCAAATATTTTCTCCTATTCTGAGGGTTGTCTTTTTGTTTTGTTTATCGTTTCCTATGCTGTGCAAAAGCTTTTAAGCGTTTCTTCTTACTTTTTGACCTCTGCTTCTACATTAGTTCTAGACTGAAGATGAACCGATACCCTAAAACTCATGATGATTCAGCATTTTCCCCTTGTAAAATCTTAACTTTTGGAAGTTAATGACTTTCTTTTCGTCTGTTTATATCTTCAGAGAATGCCACTGAAGGCATAAACCATATTTTCTTTCTACCAATAAGTAATTTTTATTTCAAGGGTTTGATGACCATATCAAATAGACATTTATTTGTGTGTGTGTGTGTGTGTGTGTGTGTGTGTGTGAATGTAATGGTTAAGAATGTGATTGCTGATTACCTGAGTCAAATCTGGCTCAAATCTGGTGCTACCTATGGCAAGTCACCCAATCTTTCTTTGCCACAATCTTGTAACCTGAAAAAGGAGGAAAGACAGTAGTATGTATTTCAGAGAGTTCCTGTGAAGATTAATTAAGTTGTACTTGGGACAGTGTTTGGCTCAGAATAAGTAGGAGATAAGTGTTAACTACTATGTAGTAGTATAAATTCTCACAACACGGCTATTGGTTCTAGATCAGCACTGTGTGATGCAAGCATAATGTGGGTCATATATACAATTGATTGATTGATTGATTGACTGATTGCTGGGCAGGGCCACAGGCCCATAATTCAGGCTTTATTTGCATAACTGAATCTCTGCATCTTCTACCTTTTGGTAAGTGAGCTATTATTTTTGACAGAGGGATCTTCAATAGGAGTCTTGGATAAGACTGATCATTTTTTAACCATCAGGCAGTCCAAGGAACTATTTTAAAAGGGATAATTGAATATCTTCATGTATACATTATTAAGACACCTAAATTTTTGGTGTTTACAGTATATAACCTTACTGCTACTTTTTAGTCTTTTTTTTCATTTTGCACAACCATGATATTAGGTATTAAGTGACATAATTCTTTCTCTACTAATGAACTGGTTTATCCATTTTGCAGACTCTAAATTGAGATCTTGTGAAAAGGAAATAGATAATGTGGGAACACAGAGAAAAATATATTGAAAATCAATGGAAGTATTGTTAACTACAGTATCATAAAATGTAAAAAGTTTCTAGTAGCCACATTTTAAAAAGGTAAAACATAAACTGGTGAAATTCATTTTACTAGTACATTTTATTTAACCCACCATATAAAAATGTTCCAATATGTAGTCAATATAAAAATTATCACAAGATATTTTACTTTTTACAAAAAATCCACTGTGTCTTTGATATCAGGACATATGTTACATTTCCAGTACCTCTTCATTTGGACCAGACAGTCTTGTGCTCAGTGACCACATTTGGCTGGTGGATCCTGCACTGGGCAGTACAGGTCTAGATTGTCAAACACTAAGATGAAAATTCTGATACAATGCCTCATTTGCCATGGATATTTTATGTAGCATAGTGGCCAGACTAGTAATACTATTAATCTAGGAATAGGGTTGGACTCAAGAAGTGTTGAGAAGAACTCAAAGTTTGTCTCCAGAGTTCCAGCTCCCAAGTTCAGGGCCTTCCTCCCATCTGGCACAACACTCCCTGCCCCAGGCAGGATCTCATGGGGGAGCCCACCCAAACCTACACTCCAGGGCTTTAGGTTTTGACATTACTGTCCATTCTGTGTCCTAATCCCCAAGGACTTGAATGTGATGAAGTTATAGTTGATTCTTGTTATTTATGGTAGTTATGTTTTATAAAGTCTCTGCAAACACTGGATTAGCAAATACTAAAGTGTTGCTCCTGGGGAGGTACAGGATTAAGTTCTTGGGCCTCTGGTCACCATATTTTCATTAACCATCCAACGTATAACCTTTTTAAATGTATTTCTGTTTAAATATACCTTATTTACCATATACTGTTGATTCTTGAACATTGAACTCATGGCCAACAGCACTATAACTCATGCTTAAATGAAATTTATTCAATACACATACTACACAGTACTTTGGCATTAAGCTTGGGGAACCATTCTATATGTTTATTGATTGACTGATTTCAGTTTTATTGAGATATAATTGACCTACAGCACTGTATAAAATTTAAGGTATACAGCATAATAATTTGACTTACATATATCATGAAATGATGACCACAGTAAATTTAGTGAACATCCACCATCTCATATAGATACAAATTAAAGAAATAGAAAAAAATTTTTTTCCTTGTGATGAGAGTTCTTAGGATTTATTCTCTTGACTTTCATATATAACATATGGCAGTATTAATTATATTTATCATGTAGTACATTACATCCCTAGTACTTATTTATCTTATAACTGGAAGTTTGTACCTTTTGACCAACTTCATCCAATATTCCTAACCCCCCAACCCCCCTTCCCTGCCTCTGGTAACTATAAATCTGTTCTCTTTTTCTATGAGTTGTTTGTTTGTTATTTGAATTATAATTGACTTACAACATTATGTTAGTTCCTCATGCACAACATAGTGATTTGAAGTTCCTACACATTTCAAAATGATCACCATGGTAAGTCTAGTTACCATACAAAGATATTACATTATTATTAACTATATTCCTTATGCTGTACATTTCATTTTAAACAGTGAAATCACCAACCAAAAGCACAAAAATACGAAAAACATGGCAGTAACTAGACTGCTAAAGGACACTTGTTTTATAGTATGAGAGCTTAAACAAGAAGGCAGAGTATTGTCTTGATTGACCTCAGTTGGAAATGTATATGTGGGGAAAGTCAAACTTTTTGCCTCTCTGTGCATATCCATGAATGGACACAAAAGTTCCACGAATATTGATTTTGATGTTACAAATAAATTTTAGTGCATGGGCAAATTTGGGAATAATTGAGATTGGCTGTATTCCTTTTTTGACAGCATCTGCATTTTCAGAGATGCTTCTAGTGGATGTACGTGGGCAGTTGGGAAGCTATGGTGTTCCTTCAAACTTCATTACATGGATGATGGCTCATACATGGTGAACTGCCCACTCCCAGGGAGTGGAGCAGCTGCTAAGTGAGAGTACCCTGGGGCTTGATTGGGCAGAGTCAGCTACAAGCAAATAGAGCCAGAGAATGAGCAGAGCTGCACCTTGGGAAAAGGTAAAAGCACAGGAGCCCCAAATCTAGTGATCTTCAAGTGCAAAGCAAGGGCAGGGGTGGGAGATAAAGTCAACTGATGAGGAGGCCATAAGAGAAAGTGAGATGAAAAGGTCAGGACTCTTGGGTGAGTAGGGATGGGGTGTCTAGAGTTGCCTTTTTTGGGGAACCAGCTATGTGGGGCATAAGTAAATTTCTCTGGGATAAAGACACAGGGCTTTGAGTGAGCACAGTACCCTGGCTCACACCTAAGCTTACTGTACATAGTCAGTGACAGATTATGCAAGAAGTGTTGGTATTTCCATCTACTCTTTTGTCTCATCATTAATCAAGTTGACCTGATTTTCTTAATTTGCTGGGCCCTCACCCTTTGTAGCGTCAAACCACCTTTTGTTTGAAACAAACAAAGTATATGTATATATTGTAAGTGATTCTAATTTCATCAAGAAAACAACAGCACATTTAAAATATATAGTGATTCTGTTATTATGCACGTTTATCCATTACACGGAACTCTCTTTTGGGTAAGTCTTCTCAAATAGTTTATTTTCTTTTTTTAAAATAAAGATTGTGTTTAGCCTCTTGTGTATCACTCAGTCCCATGTCACAGTAGACATTCTTTAATCATGTTTGTTCTTTCAACTAGGAATATTATCTGGTTTCATTGTTTCCAAACTGGAACTGATTTTTCCTAGTCTTTATTCTACATAAAATTCAGCCTGATCACATCACCTCTTCCTGCCCTTATTCCAAAACACTCTCCACACCCTACCTGTCCAGGAAAATATATTTTGAACAAAATTGACAAGGCTTAGGGGGTGTATTTTCCTACTTTATCGCAGCTTTGTAAAAATTAGGAGATCACATAAGCAAAGAATAGGAAAAATATATCTGGAATGATATAATATAGTACAGTGGGAAGCCAAATAACCAAGTTGGAAAAGGATGCTAGGAAATTAATCAATAAACTAGAATCTGGATAAGATAAAGCTTAGGAAACTTATCCATCAAGTAGAAACATTTTTGTTGAAGAGGTGTCAGGACAATGATATAACGGAAAATTTCGAGAAATAGAAAAACGATCCAATAACTCAATACTAACACAACTCCATAAATGTTACCTACTATTCTTTTTTTTTAATTGAAGTATAGTTGATTTACAATGTTGTGTTAGTTTCAGGTATACAGCAAAGTGATTCAGTTATTCTTTTTCAGATTCTTTTCCCTTATAGTTTATTATAAAATATTGAGTATAGTTCCATGTGCTATATAGTAGATCCTTGTTGGTTATCTATTGGTAGTAGTAGTAGTTGGTAGTAGTATCTGTTAATCCCAAACTTCTAATTTATCCCTCCCACCCCCTTTCCCCTTTGGTAACCATAAGTTTGTTTTCTATGTCTGTGGGCCTATTCCTATTTTGTATATAAGTTCATTTGTATCATTTTTTTTTAGATTCCACATAGAAGTGATATCATATTATAGTTAAACTACTGTTCTTCCTTGCAGTATAGGGTGGTGGCTAGGAGTGTCAGCTCAAGTCAGACAGACTTGAGAATAAATTTCAGGTCCATCATTACTGACTGAAAAAGTTATTTAAGAGTCTCAGCTTTAGTTTTCTTAGCTGTATATGGGCATAAATAGATAAAGTATCTAAAATGATTAATGAGATACCTGGGGCAAATTAACTTATTAAAATAATTTTTTAAACACATATTTCTTAAGCCTGTGCTATGTACCATCTTCATAGACTTTATGGTCAAGAGAGGGAGGCAGACAATCAAATAAGCACACAGGTAGGTAATGGCAGATGGAAAAGGAAAAATACAGAATGTTAGGAGAGCAACAGACAGAGAGATCTGGCCTGATCTGCGGGTCCAGGGAAGGTTTTCTGAGAAAGTGATGTTGGGCTGAGAAGTAGAGGACAACTGGGGGTTAAATAAGGAAAGAAGGAAGGGCACATGGGATGTATATATTAACAATAATTTAAAGTTTATTCCAGATCTAATTCAGGTTAATCTGATTTTAATGTAGCATCACATGGCAACATTCTGAGTTCATTCCTGAGATCACTGTTGTACTTATCTCTGTTTTATAGATCTGTGTAATCTCTGGCTTTAGGGGGTAATCTGGATTTGGATCACAAAGCAGTGAAGAAATGAATATATAGATCCTTTTTTGACCTACCTGCTAGAGAAATGGAAATAAAAACAAAAATAAACAAATGGGACCTAATGAAACTTAAAAGTTTTTGCACAGCATAGGAAACCATAAACAAGACGAAAAGACAACCCTCAGAATGGGAGAAAATATTTGCAAAAGAAGCAACTGACAAAGGATTAATCTCTAAAATATACAAACAGCTCATGCAGCTCAATATCAAAAAACAAACAACCCAATCCAAAAATGGGCAGAAGACCTAAACAGACATTTCTCCAAAGAAGATACACAGATTGCCAACAAACACATGAAAGGATGCTCAACATCACTAATCATTAGAGAAATGCAAATCAAAACTACAATGAGGTATCACCTCACACCAGTCAGAATGGCCATCATCAAAAAATCTACAAACAATAAATGCTGGAGAGGGTGTGCTGAAAAGGGAACCCTCTTGCACTGTTGGTAGGAATGTAAATTGATACAACTACTATGGAGAACAGTATGGAGGTTCCTTAAAAAACTGAAAAGAGAACTACCATATGACCCAGCAATCCCACTCCTGGGCATATACCCCAAGAAAACCATAATTCAAAAAGAGTCATGTACCAAAATGTTCATTGCAGCTCTATTTACAATAACCAGGACATGGAAGCAACCTAGGTGTCCATCGACAGATGAATGGATAAAGAAGATGTAGCACATATATACAATAGAATATTACTCAGCCATAAAAAGAAACAAAATTGAGTTATTTGTAGTGAGGGGGATGGACCTAGAGTCTGTCATACAGAGTGAAGTAAGTCAGAAAGAGAAAAACAAATACCGTATGCTAACACATATATATGGAATCTAAAAAAAAAAACACAAAAAAACGGTTCTGATGAACCTAGGGGCAGGACAGGAATAAAGATGCAGATGTAGAGAATGGACTTGAGGATATGGGGAGGGGGAAAGGTAAGTTGGGATGAAGTGAGAGAGTGGCATTGACATATATACACTACCAAATGTAAAATAGATAGCTAGTGGGAAGCAGCCGCATAGCACAGGGAGTTCAGCTCGGTGCTTTGTGACCACCTGGAAGGGTGGGATAGGGAGAGTGGAAGGGAGATGCAAGAGGGAGGGGATATGGGGATATATGTATACATATAGCTGATTCACTTTGTTATACAGCAGAAAGTAACGCAACAATGTAAACAATTATACTCCAATAAAGATGTTTAAAAAAAAAGAACTTTAGAAATAGCTAAAGCAGGAGATCACTGTGATTTTAGACTAGCAAGACAACTGCTGCCATTAATTTTAATATTTGGATGATACATTCTTATTGTAAATGCAACCTTAGGTGGTTTGAAGGGGTAGTCTGCAGGAAATGAGCTGTCAACAAGAATACATCACCTTGATATGGGTCATGATTAGGTCCCATAGTGGCTTGACAATGACACATATGATCCTCAGCTGGGTCAGCTGTACAGGCAAAGCCCTCGAGGTATTGGGGGATCAAGTGTTTTTCTGGGGAATTGAAAGTTGGCCAGTGTGGCTAGATGGCATTGAAAGAGATGAGCCTGAATAGGTGGGCAGAGGCCACATCAAGCTGGACCTTTATCTTCAGGGCAGTGGGGAACAAATGAAGGACTGTAAGCTGGGAAGGGAGACATGATGGGCTGTGAGAATAGAGTGAAAGAGGGGCAAGGGTGAATGTTTGCTCTTTCTGTCCTTACAGTGAAAGCTGATTGATGGTGGCTGAACCGAATGGTGACATGTACAATTGAGACAAATGGAGAGATCTGGGAAGTGAAATTGACAGGACTTTGATGGGCGTGGTGTGGCCACTGAGGAAGAGGGAGATGTTAAGGACGAGTTCTGGTCTTCCGACTGGAAACTGCATATGTGGTGGTGCCATTCATTGCAGTGGGCAATACCAGAAGAGTACCAGCTTTATAGAGTAACGTGCTTATTTACACGCAGACATGTTTCACAAATCTGAAACCATAATGTACATTTTGCCTAACAACTTACTTTTATTCATGAAAGAGCATCAAGATTCATACGCATGTATCTATGCAAACACACATACACAAAAATATTAGCTTTGCCACAATTGGTCTATACTAGCCCAAACCTTCACTTAGCTGTATTATAAACTTAAGAAATGTGAAAATTTTACACTGTTTCTATCACTTCTGAAAATCTGTCTTGTATGTTTTGCTCTTAGGTTTCTAAAGAACTGCAATGTATTAATCCCCTGGTCAAACAGTTATTTTTCTCCCCAGACAGTGAAATTTATGTTTTGAAGATTTAGTATCATATTCAAGATTCTGAACCACTTTCCTGCCTCATGTTCATTATTTTCCTTCTCACCCTGGGTGTATTGTATTTTTTTATTTGTTTGTTTTTATTCTGTCGGTCCTTCTGCCTCGAATGTCCTCTAAACACTTCTGCCCCAGCTGAACTCGTATTCATCCTTCAAGGCCTCTTTGAAACATTACCTTCCCTCTGAAGCTTTTCTGAATCCCTGTCATATTGTTTCTAACCTGCCTCGTTCTGGTGTGAGTTTATCTCATAGACAGACTTGCATTAAAGTGAAGTTGTTCCTATCAGTCTTCTCCTTTAGGTCAATAGTTTCTAACACTTTTTTGATGATACTTTCTGATTTAAGTTGGGCTCTCCTAGAAGCAGATCCTGAGATGAGGATCTGAGTGCAAGTCATCTCTTTCGGGAGGGAATGGAGTGGGGAATGGAGACAGGGAACGGAAGAAAGCTGGTATGAGGTGCGTTACTGAACAGGTAACCCCTGCAGGCATCCAGGGCTCCTTCCCTCTGGGACCTCCGAGAAGCTGTGTAGAGGAGGGGTCCCCAACCCCCGGGCTGTGGACCGGTACCTATCCATGGCCTGTTAGGAACCGGGCCTCACAGCAGGAGGTGAGCCGCTCCCCATCACCCACATTACTGCCTGAACCAGCCCCCCCGCCCCCCTCCTCCCCCACCGGTTAGTAGAAAAATTGTCTTCCACGAAACTGGTCCCTGGTGCCAAAAAGTTGGGGACCGCTGGTGCAGAACAGGTCTCAGGGCTATTGCACCTGAAGGCAAGGATGCTGGAGAGATTTTCCTCTAATGTCAGCTAGTCAGTGGTTGGTTGAAGACTGCTCCAAGGGACCTTGACTCCCCACTGTTTCTGCTCTGACCTGCTCTGCTTCTGGGCCAAATACACTCCAGCAGCCAGAGGACCCCTCATACAGAAGTTGCAGATATTTGAAGTTGGTGAATAGGGAAAAGTGAGTGCTGAAGGCACTGATGATATCTGCAATGCCCTCTGTATATACATGGAATATTTTCTTACTTCTAAGTCGTATGCAACAGTGAAAGCTTCTCCCTTCTCCTCTGAAACAATTAAGAGGACATGTAGCCGAGAAGGAAAAGAGGCTATTACAGAGGGAAGAGTGGTAAGGACCTGTTTTTTCTTCTTCTTTTTAATTAAATGTACCTAGAGTTTTTAGCTAATATATTTGAATATGAACATATTAAAAATTAGGGTCTAGAGTTTATAGTGGCTGTAGAAGAAAAGTGAAAAATAACAAGACCCTGGAGTCTGAGTGTTTTTAGTGTGAAAGTGTCACCAGCACAAGGAAGGAGTTATAAAATCTTATCATGAAATATGGGAAGCATTAACCACATAGTTTAAAAAAGGTTAAAAAAGGAGAATTTTCTCATGAACAATGTAACATAAAGCCTGTTTAATGAAGAACTTGGAATTTGGATATGGCTTTGGTTTAGGAATGTGTTATCTGAAGTCTTAAAAAATAGCAAATGTATTTTATGTGAAGCATACACATGGAAACAAGCTTATTTAATTTTTTCCCAGCAGAAAAAAGAGAAAACTGGTTCTTTTCATTCCATTTTCCATATGTTTGCAGCACTCACTATCTTCTGATTCTTTTCCATTGTGTTCTCTCTTCACTCCTACTCTTATTCCTCCTCCCTGGTACTGACTGCTTTTTAAGGTGATGTGATTTCTGGATTTGTAGAGTATATTAATTTTTCAGGAAACGAATCAGTATGGAATTGCACAGTGTCCAAATTATCGGGGTGGTCAAAAAGTTCGTTCAGGTTTTTCATAAGATGTTATGGAAAAACCTGAATGAAATTTTTGGCCAAACCAATATAAAGTATTTAGGTGATTTGTCGTCCATACACATATGGAGAAAACATATATAGATTCTCTTATTTGTTTGCATGGTTCCTATCACAAATAACATTTCAAAAGCAAAGGGAGGTGAAAGTCTTGGTGGACTTGTGTTACCTTATATTACTTTCAAGATCAAAATCAGACCACTCATTGGCTGGTTTTTCTGTTTCCAAATCATATTCCCAGCAGAATGCCAATCCAGACCAGCAGTTTAATTCATTATTATGCAAAGTCCAAGAGAGTGAAATTTTAACCTCTGTTTCTAACCACTTCGTGTTTGTTTTATCTATAATTAACTTAGTGAAAGGCATCTGATGACAGATTCTTCCTTGTGCTCCAGTTACCTAACTTATGAGGCTCTCCAAAGAGTTTAATGTAACCACTTTATACTGAAAAGTGTCATGTGGTAGAGCAGGAATATTAACCAAGAATTCTAGGTGTTTTAACAAGGAATCCCAAAGGGCATTATTGGATGAGCCCACAGGGAGAATGCTTGTAAAATGTGGTTGGTTATGTCTGGGGCATATTGTGGTCAAAAGAACACAGTACCGAAACCAAAATTAGTTCCAAAGTAACTTAAATCCCTTACATCTCTGGAAATCAATGCTTTTTAAAATTCTTTTTCCCACCCTTCTTCCATCCATGATGCATCGGCCTTTATTTTTCAAATGTCCTTCACCTGGGAAAACTCCTCCCCTAGCCCCAGACACTCCAATTTCCCATGCTCTTCTCCCATGCCACTCACCTGATTCTGTCTAAAAAAACCCTAAGGAATCAGTTTAGCAAAAGTGAGAGCTCCTTAGAGGGCTGAAAAGAGGAAGACAGACTACGTAAAGCTAGAACCCTTTTTATAGGGCAGTCAGAATTGCTCACAATATTCCAGGTGTATGAGCCAGTTTTGTATGAGGAACGACAGATTTCTATGATTTACTTTTAGCATCCCCCCCCTTTTTAAAAAATTTTGGCCATTTTTTTTCCCGCTGTGCAGCGCGGCATGCGGAATCTTAGTTCCCCGACCGGGGATTAAACCCGCGCCCCCCTGCACTGGAAGCACGGATTCTTAACCACTGGACCACCAGGGAAGTCCCAGCATCCTTTTTTGATAATTCCAGAATTATTTTTGTTGTTATAGCTTCTCAAAGGACTAATATCTTTATTTTTTTATGGGTTATATCAAGTTTGTTCTGTAACTCTTCTTTGTTTTGTAAATTTTCCTTTACAGATTTATTGAGATATAACTGATATACAAAAACTGCACATCTTTAATGTATACAATTTGATGAGTCGGACATATGCATATACCCATTAGATCATCACCAAAATCAAGGTAACAAGCATACCCATCACCTCCAAAAGTTTCTTTGTGTCCATATGCTTTATCTTGGGAGGGTAATATAGGAAGAAATCTTTATTTACATGGAGTGATTCTCCTTCACCCTGTCCTGACTTATTTTGACTTAAGGAAGAGTCACAAAATGAAAGCTTGAGTTTGCTTATCAAACCAATGCAGCTAGCAGACTATAGAAGTGGGATTTAAAGGGTGGTCTGGGAACTCCAGGGGTTCCCGAGAGAAATTCAGAGGGTCTGGGAGGTCAAAACTATTTTCATAATAATACTAAAACATTATTTACCTTTTTTTGGTTTACATTCTCTCATGAGTGCACAGAGTATGCAAAGTTCATTGCAACTAACCTTTGAAAAATACACCTGCTGAGTTTTGGTATAGTATCAAAGAAGAATATCCACAATTATCTGAAAAGGTTACTAAAATATTCCTCCCATTTCCAATTACATCTCTGTGTGAGGCTGAATTTTCTTTGCATATTTTAACCAAAACAACAGATTGCAGCAAATTGAATGCAGCAGCAGATATGAATATAGTTGCTTTCTGTTAAGCCATGCATTAAAGAGATTTGCAAAAATGTAGAAGTATGTTACTCTTCTCAATATATTTTTTTGAAAACTATAGTTATTTTTCATAAAAATATCATGTATGTTAACATTTAATGGGTTTATAATTATTTTTAAATGAATAAATATATATTAAAAATTCTCAACTTAAATTTCTAATATAAGAAATATCAATTAACATAACCCATATAAACAAAAACCCCTTGAGATCCTCAGTGACTTTTGAGAGTGTAAAGGGATGCTGAGGCCAAAAAGTTTGAGAAGTGTTGGACTTTGGAGAATCCAGATATCATTCTACATTCTTTGTGCACATGATTAATTACTTCTTCCAAGGGTTGTGTTATATTTCCTTCCCTCACTGGGGTATTTATATTTATTTTAGAGCATAGAGTAATTTCCTACAGGCTTAGAGTTCCAAGGTAGAATAGGGTACATATAACAGCAAGAAAATACAGTAGTAATAGTATGGTACAAAGAGTAATGTCAATTTTAACATTTGTGGTTCAGGATAAGTATCTAAAAATTCAGTATTTAGCCTCCAAATAATAATTTTATAAACTGGGCTAATTATCCTTAAAATACAAGCCTTTCTTTTTGTGTGGTGGTAATGGCCATAAAGAGAAAAAAATAGTGTGAAGTCTGGGAAAGGCATCTAATTCTTAAAAAGTTTAGAAAATTCTGAACTTTCAAAGGTGAATGAGGTCTCAAAATTTTAGAGAAAATTTAACAATGTAAGAAAGAAAATTTATGAAAGTAGCTAAATTTTCCTGCTTCCAGGATGAGTAAAATTGACACCCGTGGAGACATCTGATGGCCAAATTGTACGTGTATTTTGCTGAAAGCCTTGCTTTCCATTTCAAGGTTCGTAGGATTCGCTGGCAAAATAACCACTCTACACTCAGTTAAACAAGAATTTAGAGAGAGTTTATTGAATTAACAAAGATTACAGAATACTGTAATAATTAAGAAAAGAATAGTATAACTAACTGAGAAAGAATAGTAAAGACAGAGGTTTATACATCACTGAATTGGGGAAGCACCTACATCGGGATCCAAGCAGCGCTGGGAAGTCCCTTGAACGGCAATCTGGAGTCCCAGTTGCGAAGGCTGTGCGTCCACCGCATGGGTGAGACTTCAGTTTGACATTCGAAGGAGCCCGGATTTTAGCACCAGGCTGCAGGCTGATAACAATCAGCCTGCTTGCAAGTTTGCAGCTCTGGTTGTTGTCATAAATGCCTTGGTTTTAACTCGTAAGTGTTGGAATGTTCTTAATCTCTGGGGGCTGGCCAGACCCTCAAGGTGCAAGAAGTCCCATGACTAACCTCTGTCTTATCTAGCATTTTATCTAGTGGTGTCCACACGTTTGTTCTCTACATCTGTGTCTCTATTTCTGCCTTGCAAACGGGTTCATCTGTACCATTTTGCTAGATTCCACATACATGGGTTAATATACAATATTTGTTTTTCTCTTTCTGACGTACTTCACTCTGTATGACAGTCTCTAGGTCCATCCACGTCTCTACAAATGACCCAATTTCATTCCTTTTTTTTAAAAAATTAATTAATTAATTAATTAATTAATTAATTTATGGCTGTGTTGGGTCTTCGTTTCTGTGCGAGGGCTTTCTCTAGTTGCGGCAGGCGGGGGCCACTCTTCATCACAGTGTCACTCCTTTTTATGGCTAATATTCTATTGTATATATGTGTGCTGGCGCCATCCCTTGCTGGCCTGGGTGTAGCTCAGCAGTTTGGCATGCAGCCAGCTTTAGCGTCATTGTCTGGTCAGAGAGAGGCTTGGTGCCGCCTCTGAAGCCTGAACAAGACGACTTTACTAGCTTCCCCAACAATATGTACCTCTCTTCAGTCTACGGGTGAGGTAAGACACGAGCAGCACGTGATTGAGAACTAGTAAGGACCAGCAATTTCTCAGAAATACAACCAGTTCCTGCAGAGTCTTTAGATGTTTTTCAAGTGGAAACCAAACATTGCATAACAGGTTAAATGTTATTGTGGTTGCAACTGCCTGCTTTTGAATGCTCAAAGGTATACACCAAGGAACTCTTCTATGTGAGAATAGATGGCATTTAGAGACAGATTTGAGATTTCCTATGAAAAGTTAGATTTACTGCAAAATAAAGCAATTAACGTATGACTTTGCCTGTAGGGAATGAAGCACTGATAGCTGGTGTGATAAGCAGAATAACAGCCTCCCAAACATATCTATATCCTAATCTCTAGAAAGAACCTGTGAATATGTTACCTTACATGGCACAAAATAACAGCAACAACAACAACAAACCAAAAAAACTTTGCAGATGTGATATTAAGGATTTTCAGATGGGGAATTTATCTTGGGTTATGCAAGTGGGCTTAAGCTAATGTTTTTAAAAAATTAATTAATTTTAATTAATAGGTTTAAAATTATAATTAATTAATTAATTAGGGCTGTTTTTTGTTTTATATTTTTATTTTCACTTTTATTATTTTTTATTTATTATTATTTTTTTATTGGGGTATAGTTGTTTTACAATGTTGTGTTAGTTTCTACTGTACAGCGAAGTGGTGTTCCCTGTGTTATATGGCGGGTTCTCATTAGTTATCTATTTTATACATATTAGTGTATATATGTCAGTCTCAATCTCCCAATTCATCCCAACCCCTTTCCCCCCTCTGCCCCCCTTGGTGTCCATACGTTTATTCTCTACATCTGTGTCTCTATTTCTGCCTTGCAAACTGGTTCGTCTGTACCATTTTTCTAGATTCCACATATATGGGTTAATATACAATATTTGTTTTTCTCTTTCTGATTTACTTCACTCTGTATGACAGTCTCTAGGTCCATCCACATCTCTACAAATGACCCAATTTTGTTCCTTTTCATGACTGAGTAATATTCCATTGTATATATATACCACATCTTCTTTATTCATTCATCTGATGATGGACATTTAGGTTGCTTCCATGACCAAGCTACTGTAAAAAGTGCTGCAATGAACATTGGGGTGCATGTGTCTTTTTGAATTATGGTTTTCTCTGGGTATATGCCCAGTAGTGGAATTGCTGGGTCATATGGTAATTCTATTTTTAGTTTTTTAAGGAACCTCCATATTGTTCTCCATAGTGGCTGTATCAATTTACATTCCCACCAACAGTGCAAGAGGGTTCCCTTTTCTTCACACCCTTTGCAGCATTTATTGTTTGTAGCTTTTTTGAGGATGGCCATTCTGACTGGTGTGAGATGATATCTCATTGTAGTTTTGATTTGCATTTCTCTAATAATTAGTGATGTTGAGCATCTTTTCATGTGTTTGTTGGCAATCTGTATGTCTTCTTTGGAGAAATGTCTATTTAGGTATTTGGCCCATATGTGATTGGGTTGTTTGTGTTTTTGGTATTGAGCTGCATGAGCTGTTTATATATTTTGGAGATTAATCCTTTGTCTGTTGATTTTTCTGCAAATATTTTCTCCCATTCTGAGGGTTGTCTTGTTTATGGCTTCCTTTGCTGTGCAAAAGCTTTTAAGTTTCATTAGGTCCCATTTTTAAATTTTCATTTCCATTACTCTAGGAGGTGGGTCAAAAAAGATCTCACTGTGATTTATGTCAAAGAGTGTTCTCCCTATGTTTTCCTCTAAGAGTTTTATAGTGTGGTCTTACATTTAGGTCTTTAATCCGTTTTTTAAAAATTATTTATTTATTTATTTATTTTTAGCTGTGTTGGGTCTTCGTTTCTGTGCAAGGGCTGTCTCTAGTTGTGGCAAGCAGGGGCCACTTTTCATCGCGGTGTGCGGGCTTCTCACTATCACGACCTCTCTTGTTGCAGAGCACAGCCTCCAGACGCGAAGGCTCAGTAGTTGTGGCTCACGAGCCCAGTTGCTCCATGGCATGTGGGATCTTCCCAGACCAGGGCTCGAACCCGTGTCCCCTGCATTGGCAGGCAGACTCTCAACCACTGTGCCACCAGGGAAGCCCTTTAATCCATTTTGAGTTTATTTTTGTGTATGGTGTTAGGGAGTGTTCTAATTTCATTCTTTTACATGTAGCTGTCCAGTTTTCTCAGCACCATTTATTGAAGAGACTGTCTTTTCTCCATTGTATATCCTTGCCTCCTTTGTCATAGATTAATTGACCATAGGTGCATGGGTTTATCTCTGGGCTTTCTATCCTGTTCCATTGATCTATATTTCTGTTTTTATGCCAGTACCATATTGTGTTGATTAATGTAGCTTTGTAGTATAGTCTGAAGTCAGGGATTCTGATTCCTCCAGCTCCATTTATTTTTTTTTTCTTCAAGATTGCTTTGGCCATTCAGGGTCTTTTGTGTCTCCATACAAATTTTAAGATTTTTTTGTTCTAGTTTTGTGGTATATATATATATACCCCATCTTCTTTATCCATTTATCTGTTGATGGACACTTGGTTGCTTCCATATCTTGGCAATTGTAAATAATGCTGCTATGAACATTGTTTTGCATATATCTTTTCAAAGTAGTGCTTTTATTTTCTTCAGATATATACCCAGGAGCTGGATCATATGGTAGCTCTATGTTTAGATTTTTGAGGAACTTCCATACTGTTTTCCATAGTGGCTGCATTCACACAGGTTTTTAAAAGCAGAGAATCTTTCCTGGCTCTGGTCAAAGCAAGGGAGATGTGGCTATAGAAGAATGGTTAGAGATGCAATATTGCTGGCTTTGAAGATGGAGGAAAGGACCATGAGTGATGGAATACAGGTGGCCTCTAGGAGCTGGAAAAGGCGAGGAATGGATTTATCTCTAGAGCCTCCAGAAAGAAATGCAGGCCTGCAGACACCTTGATTTTGTCCCTGATTGGACTTGTAATCTAAGAAATGCTAGATAATACTTTGTGTTGCCTTAAACCTAACTTTATAGTAATTTTTTACAGTGGAAAATGAACATAGCAAGATTGAAATTGATAACCTAACCCTCAGCTCTTTATTTTCTCTTCAGGTACACTATTGTGTGGGCTAATAATATTCCATCTAAACCTGCTGTCCCAATAATAAAATAGGAAGTCAACGAGGCACATGTTGCCTTTCTATTTGTTTCATGAAGTCCTCTTTGGAACCAATTTTTAAGTCTATATCAGAGTGAGTGAAGAAGAAAATCAGTCTTATGGGAAAATCATTCTAAATTTGTGCCTTTCTTTTGGTGGAAAAAGGGAAGAGAAGTAATGAGGAGTCTTAAAAATTACTTATATCAGGCTTCCCTGGTGGTGCAGTGGTTGAAAATCTGCCTGCCAATGCAGGGGACACGGGTTCAAGCCCTGGTCTGGGAAGATCCCACATGCCGCAAAGCGACTAGGCCCGTGAGCCACAATTGCTGAGCCTGTGCATCTGGAGCCTGTGCTCTGCAACAAGAGAGGCTGCAATAGTGAGAGGCCCATGCACCCTGATGAAGAGTGACCCCCACTTGCCGCAACTAGAGAAAACTCTCACACAGAAACGAAGACCCAACACAGCCATAAATAAATAAAATAAATAAATAAATAAATAAATAAATAAATAAATAAATAACTTATATCAACTAAATAATTTATTGTGGTTATTTAAGATCAAGAGATATATAAATATTAGTTTACAAAAAATAAAGTTACCATATGATCCAGCAATCCAACTCTTGGGTGTATATCTAGAAAAGACAAAAACTCTAATTGTAAAAGATACGTGCACCCCAATATTCTTTGCAGCACTATTCACAGTAGCCAAGACATGGAAGCAACCTAAATGTCCATCAGCAGATGAATGGATAAAGAAGATGTGGCATATATACAATGGAATATTACTTAGCCATAAAAAAGAATGAAATAATACCATTTGCAGTGACATGGAAGGACCTGGATATTATCATAGTAAGTGAAGTCAGACAAAGAAAGACAATATTATATGATATCACTTATATGTGGAATCTAAAAAAAAAGATATAAATGAACTTATTTACAAAACAGAAATAGACTCACAGACATAGAAACCAAGCTTATGGTTACCAATGGGGAAGGGAGGGGAAGGGATAAATTAGGAGTTTGGGATTAACATATACACACTACTATATATAAAATAGATAAACAACAAGGTCCTACTGTATAGCACGTGGAACTATATTCAATATCTTGTAATAACCTATAATGCAAAAGAATCTGAGAAAGAATATATATATATATATTCTTATATATATATATGTGTGTATGTATATATATATATATCTGAATCACTTTGGGTACACCTGAAACTAACACAACATTGTAAATCAACTACCCTTCAGTTAGAAAAATTTAGTTTACAGAGGAGAATGGATCCAAAGAAATGTTAAAAATTATTTGCTAATTTTAAAGCTTTGGTCCAATAGTAGGACAGTGGTAGAGGAAAGGTCAAGGTGGGACACGAAAAAAGAAAAGAAACAGCAATTTCTAAGCTGCTTGGAGAGAGAAGAGCTGTTTCTTTTTCTTTACCCTTAGGGCCAAAGATGCCTAAGAGAAGACCAGAACATACAAATGGTAGCAGCAGTGAAAAGGGAATAAGGCAGTGACTCTGGATGTAAAATTAGAAGTACCAAAGCAGTTTGAAGGCAGCCATGAAGTTTGCCAAGATTTGAAAACATCAGTGCTTACTGCCTTTACATGTTCCACCTGGTATGGGGACCAGGATAATATTTACTTTTAGCATTTTTATTTTGAAACTTTGTATACTTTGTCACTGATTTTTATTTAAAGTCAATCATTTATTTTAAATGATTGGCATTCATTACTTAAGAGTAATTTTTAGTGCCTCTTAGGGCCAAGAGTTTTCCTAGGAGATGACAGCTGGAAGTGGGGGGAAAATAAGGCTTACCTGAAAGAATTCGATTTTTTAGACAACTTTTCCCCACTGTGTCCATTCAAAGCCTACTTGCATTTCATAACTGTAGTGGAAAGGGAATAATTATTTGCCAAAACCTCCTAGAACATGCTGAACATCATGGTAAAAGGAATATAACCTGTAGTAAAATTGCTAAGCAAGGAGTTTAGAGCTACATCCCTAATCAATTGTGTTATCCAGATGGTGTCCCAGATCCAATATAAATTTCCAATATAAATTTTGCAAGGAAAGCAAAAACTTTAAGAAGCTGCATATTGTATTTGAAGTCTCAGGGCACTTAGAAATTGACTCATGATTATAAGGAGGTTTAATTGCAAGAGGGATGAATTTGGAGGGCTGACAAAGAACCAGAATGGGAAGGAAAAGAATTTCTATGTGGTCTGAACTATACTCCCCAACTAGGTTTAGCTTATAGAAAGTCAGCATTTTAACCTAGTCCTGGCTTCCTTCTACTGGTCTAGTAAGATTCCGTTAACTTAGTTAATTTCCAAGACCCAAGAAGCTTCCATGGGTTCAGTCCTCCAGCTGACGTTTGTACGTGGAGGGTTCTTTTTCTTCTGTCTCTTAAAGTCCCAAATAATAGGTTGGAGAGTATTTTTACTATAAGGTGACATTGGCAGACATGTTTCATAGATTCATGATGTCAATTACCATTAACCATGACCAAATAAGCCACTGACCCATGAACATGGGGTAAAATACCAGTGTCCTGACCTAGGAGAATAATGTCGGAAATACCAAGAGAAGGATGAAAAAAATGTAACACCTCATTAAATATAATGTTATTACACTGTGATTCTTTTTTAATGTAACTAGCTCTGAATCAGAGTATCCAATAAATTTTACACAGGGTGAATGTACTTCTGTAAAAACCATGTTTGTTCTGTGCAGGAAGATGCTGACTAAAATGCAGGGGATGGGGAACGTAAGAAGTGCAGTGTAGCGGAAATTGCCACAGGAAAGAGCTGTCTTTGGCTTGGACCCTTGGATAGAGCAATAAAACAGAAGTCAGGAGGCTTGGATGTCAGCTTTTCTTCATTCCTAGCTGAAAGATGAGTAAGGTACTTAATTCCTCACTGGGCTTCTTCCTCTGTAACATGGTGTCAGTAACACCTACACTTAACATTATTGTAAAGACCATATTAGAAACAGGAAGCAAGACATCCAATATAATACCTGACACACTGGTGCTTAATGAGGTGGGCTTTCCTCTTCCTTTAGCCTTAATCTAGAAAACAAGGATAATAATGCTTATTTTATACCTTACCCTAGGCACTCCCTCTATTCAGCCAGAGATTCTTCAGGGAAATTCCCCCCATGCCCACCTTTTTTTTTTTTTTTTGAGAAAGGTAAATATAATCAACACTTCAAATACGATTGATCATAATGAGGACAGTTGTCTTAACAGTGGAAGAGTTGAGAGAACAAAGTCAGGGCCAAAGGAGGACTAGGTCAGGAAAAGCTACACCCTGGAGGTGACGCTGGTCCTCCGGTGGGAGGAGATGGAAAAGGGCTGCAGACACCCTAGAGACAACCTTCTCCTCCTTGATGTTTTCCTCAGGCTCGAACACTTTAGTGGCCAGGAGCTGGTGGCACTACTTCTTTCTCACTTTAAGGATCAATGACTGGTTAATTTAGCATTTAGGTGTTTTGGGGGAAAGAAAATTGGTATTAACCTATTGAATACAGTTAAATAACATGGAGAACATGCTTAGTATTTTAGGGATGCAGCAGGAAGATTCTATGAAATTAATTTGAGTGAGAATCCCTGGCACATGAACCAAGTGTTTACAGTTCCTGTTTCACCGGGCATGACAAACCCTACCTGACCTATCTGTTCCTGCACAGTGTAAGCAATCTCAGACTTGAAAAGAGGACAGACGTGTTTGTGCTTGCAAACTTTTTCCTTCAATACATTTAACGAAAAACTTACATGCCTGCCTTTGGCTCTCCATCCTTTTACTGATGATATCTTTTTGGCAGACAAATTTCTCTGAAATTTGATAAGACCTGAAACAGGACTAAAGTTCAGTGTATGCAATTTTATTTTTACCTTTCTCAAACCTCAAAACGTTAATGGTACTTAAACATGCATTCTTTTCTTATTTTTGTTTGGCACATATAAATCCTTCTAAAAAATACTGAAACTCAGCAGGCTGATCCACTTAGCTGTAAATTCTGGCCAATTTTTTACCTTCAGAATCTTCCTTGGACAAATTTTTTGTATTTCATATTTTTCCTAAAGGTGGTTGTAGGGTCATCCACAGCCATCATAATCTTTTTTTGTTTCACTGTGTTTCAGGATTCACTGTGGTAAACATCCATTGACTTTGACTTCCTAAGTTTCTTTCAGCTTTGAGAAATGAGTTTTAAAAGAACATTTCCAGCACTAGAGTAAGCATACTCCTTGTGAGTGTGTGTACTTTCTTGAATTCAATTTATCTGAGATCTGTTGATTCACTCTTCCATTTAGATTGCAAATGCTTCATAGCACAATTACATCACTGATCCTGATAGAGCTGGGTGTTTGTATTTACTTTCCACTCCCCATAACATCAGGTTATTATGGTGATGATATATCATCTGTCTTTAGTTACTTGCTTATTCAGTGAGAGGACTAGTGTATATTCTACCATATAGAGATAAAATGTTCTGTGTAAATAATAAGAAGAATTGTTCCCTGGAGTCAAAGAGAGAGGAGTGGCATGAATTCTAAATATTAAAGCTATAATGAATTGGTTTCACTTTCAAATTATCCATTCACTTTAGTTCCTTTTTTCCCCCTGCTCAAAAAGTAGCATTTTGGTCAGTTTAGACCAAGTTATAAAGCAGTAACAAACAAACCTAAAATCTCAGAGGCTTACAATAACAAAGAGGTATTCCTCAGTTGTTTAACATATTGGATGTGGCTTGGTTATAGCTCTGTCCCATGTCTTCTTCATTCTGAAGGAGCAGAGAGTATAGACCAATGGTAGAACCACACAATGGCTTTGAAAGGATTTGTTCAGAAGTGAACCATGTTACTTACACTCACATTTCATTGGCCATTGCAAGTCACATGGCTAAGCCTGATGTCCATGGAATGAGTAGTGTAATCCTCCCACAAGGAGGAGACCAACAGGGAGGGAGCCAGTAGGAAGGAACTGGATGAAGAGCAGCAAGTATTTTGAAAAAGTAGTTCAATGTACTCTCTAATGCTTGTTAATACCTCCTTATATATATACATGGATAACATTTACAAACAGTGTGGGTGTAAAGTAATGAGCACGATTTTCCTTAAAATAATTTTATCTAAATTTTTAGTCTCTGAGTAACAGATGTCTCTTTGACAAATTTTTCAACTTCTCCAACATTATTCAAAGGTCTGTGAACATTATTTGTAGTCTCAGTCTTTTGAGGGTGGTTTGAAATTTGGAAATGCCTAGCACTCGTTTTTAGTCAATCTGTGTAATTTAAAGTACTTACTGCCTTTGTGATGTTTGGTATGTGTCTGTTAGTCAAGCTTAAAAATTTTTTTTCAAGCTTTAACTTCTCAAGAGTATAGGATGTATCATATGCTATTTTATTAAATAGTTCATTTTAACTAAAATTTTAGATTTTCTTCTGTTGTTTATAAAGTTATCCTGAAGGCCATTTCAAAAAATGAATTCCAACAATATTTTGAGCAATGGTTGTATGGATTAAAATATGTGCCTAATATTAGGTGGTGAACACTTCAGAGGTAAAAAAACTCACTTGGATACTTACATTTTGGTTGATTTTATAAAGAATACAGCAAAACCACGAGACAGTAAGTTTTGGCTAGGGCCTCTCATTCTCCACCCAAGGGGTGGGGTTTGGTTGGGGTAAGTATTTAAGATTCAGTGCCTTAAAAAATAATTGGTCTGTTTATGACACATGTAATAAAATAAAAATATTTTTGTTCAAATAGTTACTAGAAGATAAAGTGGAAAAAATTGGTTTTCATTAACTTTGCAATAATTCAATCTTAGCTTTTGTGAGCTTGCAATTTTTGGATCCTACTTACAGCTTTTGGTTCATTTCCTGTATTAGTTACAACATTTTATAATCATTCCTCATTTGTTTTTGTCTTCCTTTTTCTTTTTTTTACAAGAATTTTAAGTTCCTTGAGGAGATGAAACCAAGTCTTCATATTCCTGGCACACACCTTACAATACTAGTAATTATAATTACAATACCAATAAGACTAACATTTATGAATTATTTATAATGTGCTGAGCATAATTTTAGGCAATTTCTCATTTGAACTTATTTAAAGCCATGAGGCAGTCAAGTTATATTATTTCCAGTTTATAAATGAGAAAACTGAGTCAAAGAGAGGTGAAGAAACCTGTTCTAACAGCACAGCTAGTAAGCATTTAAGTTCAGTTGGTTCCAGAGCCCATGCTGCCACTAAAACTACATATGCTGCTGAATATATGTTTGTTAGTTCACTATTCATTCAATTAGAAAAAAATATTAAGCACAAGCAGTATCTTGAGCAAAGGAAAGATAAGATAAAAGATTGTGGTATTGGCCTTCATATCTGACTCAGACCAGCTAATTAGGAAAGAAAGATGAATGAAGTTTTCCAATGTTGAATCTTGAGCAAGAAGGAATTACTCAGAGAACCGGGAAGAGATAGATGTCCCCGCAGAGAGAAGAAAACATTAAAAAAATAGAGAAGGGAGATTAAACATTTGAGAAATGCGAGTCCAACTACATTCTAGAGTGTGTCAAGTAAAGTGGGAAGAGGACAAGGAAGCTAAGCAGAGACCAGAGGATGGCTGGTTTCAACCATGCTAAGGATTTAAGACTTTAACCAGAAGTGGTGGAGGGAGGCTCTGGAGAATTTTAAGAAGAGCTTGTAATGTGGATGACTTCCTAGTGCCATCTTAAAAGATCTCCTGTACCTTTCATTGTTGTTTTCTGATAGTACTTAGAGTATTAAAGGATGATGTGTATGCTAGTTAAACAATATGGTGGCACAGAGACCTAAGACATCCCTGCAAGTTAGGTCAAAGCAAATTTTGGAGGTTGGACAGTCTACAATTCAAGGCAAAGATGTACATTAACCATCAAAAGAATGGAAAGAAAACAGAAAATGAACCACAACGCGTACCTGGTATAAACGTTCAACAGGCTTGAGGAATGGAATTACTCAAGAAATTGTTGACCAGGCCGATGGCTGAAAAAATGCATCCTTTGTTGAAAAATCTACCTTTGGAAATACATTTGTAACTGCATCATAATAGCTGAGAAGCTGTATTTTTGGTAACAAGTCAATGTTTTGTTCATACCATCCACTACCTCTAGGTTTGTAAGTCAATCTTTAAATGGGCACACTTTCTGAAAATATTTTGAAAAACATTTCACTTTTGATTGTGTGGATGAAGAAGGGAAAAGTCCGTGTTGAATTTTACTTGAGACAAACACTGATTAAAGGAGACAAAATTAGAGCTTTTCTTCATTCTTTCTAACAGCGTATGAAAAGTGATTGATACATGTGCATCCGAGATGGATGAGATTGCAAACATGTGGCTGCCATGCTCAAGGCAAATTCCATTATGTAAACCAACTGGACTGCTGAAAGCTCACTGTGCTTTACATTATAAAGAATGCATGCTTTTCTGCACGTTCTGCTAAGACAAAATGATGTGATTTCCAAAAGATAAAAATGCATTTACACTCGGCAGGCTTTGGCATGCCTGGGTATCATTTTGACATTACTTCTGTGCAATGGAAATTTAGAAGGAGAATCAGAGATTTGGGTTAAGAAACAGACATAAAATCTATAAAATTCCTCATTTTTTGGGGGGCTTATCGATACCTGATATTTGGCAGAAATTTTTAGCCTCGAGTTGGGTTGGCTTAAAAATGAATCCTTGTTAGGTTAAAAATGTTACAAATCATATTAACCAAGTCTTTATTTCTATTATGACATTAGCTTTAGTAATTTGTCATGCTTGCTAAAATTTGGGGAGTTGTTGCCATGCTTTCACATTGAAGACCCCTCACAAATGCCACCGTCTTTGTAGACTTTGTAGATTTCTTCCAGCTTCTCATTTGTATAGATCTCTATAAAAACTACATATTTGTTGAATGAACTATTTACTGCTCACAGTAAATATGATATGCATATCTTTCCATTTTTAATGGAGATATAATTCACTACCATAAAATCAGTGTACATTTCAATGGTTTTTGGTGTTTGCACAAAGTGGTACGATCATCACCACTGTATAATTCCAGAATATTTTCATTAGCCCACAAAGAAACCCAGTACCCATGGGCACTCACTCCCCAGCCCTCTTTCTCCCCAGACCCTGGCAATCACCAGTCTACTTTCTACCTCTATGGATTTGCCTATTCTGGACATTTCACATACATAGAAGCACGTAAAATGTGGCCTTTTGTGACTACCTTCTTTCACTTAGCATAATGTTTTCAAAGTTCGTTAGGTTGTAACGTGTATCAGTAATTCATTGTTTTTTATTGTAGAATAACATTCCATGGTACGGATATACCGATTTTATTTATTCATTCATCAGTCGATGGATATTTAGGTGGTTTGCACCTTTTGACTATTACGCATTATGCTGCATAATATGAATGCTATAAACATTCATGTACAAGTTCTTGTGTGGAACATGTGATATATTTAAATATATTGTATTAGAATGAAATATTTACTTTTAATATTTATTTATTTTTATATATTTAAATATATTTTATTAAAATTAAAACATTATTCACATTAAAAAATTTATTAAAGAATTAATTCAACATTAAAATATTTAAAATACATAAAAACATACTATTAACATTTTGGTTTATCTTCTTTTAGGCTTCTCTGGTTACTTTTATGATGCCTTTGTTTAAAAAAGCCAATTTAGTAACAAAATATGCATACTGTTTGATATTCTACTATTTTTACTTTACTTTCCCTATAGTAAAGTATGTATGGTATATATATTTCTAAGATAGAATTTTTAATAATTATATATATCTCCATATTTTATTTTAAATATTAGGTTATCTTTCTGTACATTATAACTGCAATTCTTGAGGGCAGTTACTTTGCTTTATTCTTCATCCCTTTTTCTCCTTCCACTAGTAGCTAGCAAGTATCATCTAGAGTAGTAGTCTCTCAAATGTTTGCTGAAATGAATTTAAAATATATATGGAGTTATAGAATTTCAGGTTTGAAAAGAGTCTTAGGGGTCATCTGGTACCATGAATAATATGGATGATACGCTTTTTGAGTTAAAAGTGGATTTAACTAGTGACTATAATTTTGACTTTTAAATGTGCATATTTAACCTCTATACTATGTTCTTTGATTAAACCATTTGGGAAGACTGAAAGAAGAGTAATAGGAAATTTGCTCCTAAGTCAGATCATGAGTAATGTTTAGCAACTTCCTGGATTCCTGTATGATAAAATTTGAAACTTGGAGAGAAATGATGAATGATTTTTTTTTTTGCAAATTTAAAACTACATTGGTGAAAATAAATATTATTTTTTAAAAGTATGAAATGTTCAACAAAGTCATTAAAAAATCTCAGCTACCTCCAGTGTTGTCTTGTCAGATATTCACAGGTTGTTTCATAACAGAAAAATGTATTTGTTTTGCATGTTGGGTTCAAACTTCATATTCTAACATCACTGTTGACACTTTATCTATTGTTGAATCACAGTAACATCACTAACTGTATATTGCCAAGTTGAACTTGTTACAATTTTTAAAAAATATCATTAATCCCAGCACCTAGATTGTGGTATTGAAATCCTACTTCTCACTTTAGGAATCTAGGGCTTCTTGGAGGAATAGCTGATTCCAGGTTCTGAGGCAGGATATGCACAAAATTAGCCAATTTGTGCCAAATTCAAGGAAGCCATCAGGGACCACCAGTGTCAGAGACCACCAGGAGCCAACTTGAAGAGACCACCTCACTAGTAAAGGATGGGACAATTTGAGCTTTAATAAGGGTTTGAGTTGCCATTGAGTGAACCTCATCAAAATATTTCAATCCTTAAATTCATAATTAAAAAAATAATTGGTCATTTTTGGAAGATAATAGAGAATCAATTCATTGTCTTGAAATCTCGTTTAAAAAAGGGAAGGATCAAGCATTTATTGTTTTTCCCACATGAAGTGTTCTACTCGATAACAAATAGTAGATGAGAAGCATCTCTTTATAAAGTGTATTCCAGTGAATAAACAAAAAGAACTGATAGAATTATCACCAGTTAGCAACACACAAATACAGATCTAAGCATTGAGTTGCTGTCACAAGAGAGAAAGCCAGACATGACATACCTTCTGATGAAAGAATTCATCACCACCTATAGTCCTGCCAAATGGCTCGAATCTGAGATTAATCAGGGCTCTGGACCCTGCTGCTAATTTGCAGGAAGTAGAGAGGGCAGAGAAGCTTGGTGAACTGCACTGTGAATACGCAATCAACGTAATTCAGACTGAGGGAAGCTCTGCAGGTTAAAGTACCTGTGTTCTTCACAGATAAACTGAAAGGAGAAGAAAAGGATGAAGAGGGACACTGTAGATTGGAAATGTCTTAGCAGATATGTTGGATTTTTAAAAAATTTGCTAAGACTAAACTATAGAAAATATTTAGAACTTATCGCGTTCATGATAAGCCTCTAAAATGCAAGGAAGCAATTTCTGTAAAGGCAAGAGAGAAGTGGCTGTGTTCGGGATGGGCCACATGGAGGGGCTTTTAGGTGGCTGGCAAAGCTCTATTTCTTGACTCAGGTTAGGGTTTCAGGCATTGTATTAGTTTCCTATTGTTGCCATAGCAAATTACCAAAAAAAAAAAAAATTAGTAGCTTAAAACAACAAAACTTATTATCTAACAGTTCTGTAGGTCAGAAGTCCAGGTGAACTTGACTGGATCCTCTGCTATGGGTCACAAGGCTGAAATCAAGTTCTTGGTCAGCTGGGCTCTTATCTGGGGTCTCCAAGCTGATTCACACTTTTGGCAGAATTCAGTTCCTTGTGGCTGCAGGACTGAGGATCCTGTTTCTTTTCTGGCCGTCAATCATGGGACCCTCTCAACTTCTCAAGGCTACCCCCTTTCCTTATTCCATTGTCCCCTCCATCTTCAAACAGCAAAAGTGGGTTGCATTCTTTTTATACTTTGGATCACTCTGATTTCTCCTTCCCCTGCAACTCTTCCACTTTCCTCTTCTGTTTTTAAGGGCTCATATGATTACATTGGTCTCACCTTGATAATCCAGGATAAGCCCCCTATTTTAAGGTCAGCTGATGAGGAAACTTAATTCCATCTCCAAAGTCACAGTAGTACCTAGATTGGTTTTTGACTGAATAACTAGGGGACCAGAATCCTGGAAGGATGTCTTTAGAATTCTGCCTGCACAGGTGTTTTTACCTTATACATTTGTTTTGTGTAGTTTTTTGTATTTGTCTTTTATTTTACAAATATAAAGGCTAATGAGTCATTGAGGCAGGCAAACTGGAGCCTTCTTGTGATATTAGAAAGATAGTTACTAAAGATGTTTACCTTTCTTTAGAGAAAAAACAAAAAAATATTTTTTTCTTAGCAGAAATAATTTGTATTTTCACTTTGTCTAAGAATAGTAAAAAATATAGGTATGAAAAAGTAAATTCTGGAATTTGCTGCTTTTATTAATGTAAGTAGCTCTAGAACATTTGCAATAAAAGATCATGCCTTAATAAAACATGATTTGGAGTAATTAAGAGTGGTTTTAAAGGTGCATTCTTTATAATAGTTTATGGATTCTTAGGATATGACTGCTTGAATCCATTTTGGCAAGAGCTTTTATAACAGCTGATACTCTGGTTTTCCTGCCATTTTATAATTACCTTTTGGTATAGTTACCATTACATTTTTTGCTAACTTAATTGGTATATCAAAGTTGATCTACACTAGGTGTGGGCAAACTTTATTTTTTTAAAGGACAGATAGTATTACTTTCATTTTTGTAGGCCATATCACCTCCATATTCAATTCTGTCACTCTAGCCCAAAAGAACATAGATGATACCTAAATTAATGGGCATAGCTGGATTTGGTCCATGAGCCATAGTTGGCAGAGCCCTGGTGTGTGTGTGTGTGTTCAGTATTTTGCTAGTGAGATTATTTTCACTGTATTCATTTGTATGAGTATATCAGACAAAAATAAACAAAATAGAGGCAGCCACAAAAACCTATATTTTCCTTTAATTGTAGCATAAAGATTTCAGTCTTAGAACAAGTTTTACAGGTATGTGTAATGCACATATCTGGATTCTTCTCTGAGATTTGATAATAAAGCTAAGTATATTTGTATCAACCTTCTTATTCATTAATCCATTTAACAAATATTTATTGAGCACATGCTATGTGCCAGGCACTATTCTAGCTGCTGGAGATAAGCAGTTAACCAAAGTCCCCACCATCAGCATTCTAGTTGGCCTGATGTTGATAATGTCAAGAGTCCAGGATATAATAAGCAACAGTTTTTAGTAGTTTCTCCCCGACTTGCAATAGAGCAGTATATGAATACAAATGTTAACGCACTTTTATTGTTAGATTTAAATATTGTTTGCAGGACTTCCCTGGTGATGCAGTCGTTAAGAATCTGCCTGCCAATGCAAGGGACACGGGTTTGAGCCCTGGTCTGTGAAGATCCCATGTGCCACGGAGAAACTAAGCCCGTGTGCCACAACTACTGAGCCCATATGCCACAACTACTGAAGCCCACGTGCCTAGAGACCGTGCTCTGCAATAAGAGAAGCCACCACAATGCGAAGCCTGCACACCGAAATGAAGAGTAACCCCCACTCTCCGCAACTAGAGAAAGCCCGCACACAGCAATGAAGAACCAACTCAACCAAAAATAAAAAATAAATAGATAAATAAATTTATAAAAAATTAAAAAAATATTGTTTGCATATGCTTTCCTATAAATTGACTATTCAATTAGTGTTGAAAAATATCTGTGCACCCCAATGTTCATTGCAGCACTATTTACAATAGTCAAGACATGGAAGCAACCTAAATGTCCATCAACAGATGAATGGATAAAGAAGATGAGAGATACACACAAACACACACACACACACACACACACACACACACACACACTGGAATATTACTCAGCCATAAAAAAGAATGAAATAATGCCATCTGCAGCAACATGAATGGACCTAGAGATTTCATGCTAAATGAAGTAAGCCAAACAGAGAAAGAAAAATATCTCATGATATTGCTGATATGTGGAATCTAAAAAAAAAAAAGGTACGAATGAACTTATATACAAAGCAGAAATAGACCCACAGACATAGCAAACAAATTTATGGTTACCCAAAGGGAAAGGGGGGAAGGGATAAATTAGGAGCTTGGGATTAACATAAACACACTACTATATATATAAGCTAGATAGCCAATAAGGATGTACTGTATAGCACAGGGAATTATACTCAACATTTTTTAATAACGTATAAGGGAAAATAATCTGAAAAAGAATATATATATTGAGTTATATATAACTGAATCACTGCTGTACATCTGAAACTAACAACATTGTAGATCAACGATACTTCAATAAAAAAAAGAAAAAGAAGAAAAATATCTGAGACTCTATGTTATATGTTCACTGTAGTTTGTTTCAGATTTATACTGGAGCATGCTAGGATTCAAAATTATTTTGCAAAATTTTACTGTGTAACACCCATTGAAGTCCTGGGCAATGTACCATCACACTTTGTTGTCTTCAAGATGTATTGTATAAATTTGAGAGATGCTGCTTTCATTGGACATACTACTGTGATTGAAATCAACCCTAGCTGAAGAATCAGCTGGTGATAATTGAACATGTGGACAGTTTAACTTGAGACTCATCAATTTATCATAGACATCAATAACTTTTATTTTTAGCTGGTGATGTATATCCATTTTTGGTTTTAGAGGAATTTATTCTTCTTACCTGGGGAAAAGGAAAAGTTAACTAAGAAGACCTCAAGACTTTTAATAACTCTATAATGAAAATAAAAAGTCAAACTTTAGCTAGAACTTACGAGTGCCAAAGTGTTGGGCATTCACTTTCTCTTGCATAACTGACAGTTATGCTGTGGTGAGACCCTCTCTATCCTTAAGCTTCTCCTGGCATCTGAGTGAATTACATGTGCCCTGCAGTCATGTCCTTCCTAATGTACTCTTACATGAGTTAACGTGCATAGGTCTAAATTTAAAACAATGTTGAGCTATGACTTATCTCCTCAATCACGTTTACAATATATTTATATATCATTTACAGATATGGTTAGAGAAACTTTACTCTAATATCTGGATAAAAACAAGTTATTCTGGTAGCACTAGTTTCTACTCTGTTTAATTTTGGTGGATGTGTACATGCTTGTGGACACATAGTATTTTCTTTTCTTTCTTTCTTAAAAAATATATTACAAATAGCTAAACTACACAAAAATATGAATCACAAGTTTGTAGAATTCCTGGAGCTCCTCCATAAAACCCTAAGGTCCTGTAGGACAAATCTGAGACATTCGATCTATCAACTCCTTTATTTTTCTGCATAAGAAATAGAAGCCCAAAGAGATGGTGCATCTAATGTGGCAGCTCTGAAATCAGACCCAGGGGGCCTACCCCCTGGTGCAGTGCGTTCTCTATTGTTATGGCATGAATTTGCATTAATAGACATTACAATCTCTGTAATTTACTTTAAAGTATTTACCATTCTTGACATTTGGTATGTGCCAGTTAGCCTTTAACTTTAGCCCTGTGGTCAGGTACACTGCTAGCAGGATATCCATGGTGACAGGTGGTGTTATGTGAGAGTGGACCCACTCTGGAAGCAGCTTCGACACACCCTTTTGTTCTATATCTTTTAATCTGTAAATGATTTAAACATTTTTTTTATTGGAGTATGGTTGATTTACAATGTTGTGTTAGATTCTGGTGGACAGCAAAGTGAATCAGTTATGCATATACATATATCCACTCTTTTTTAGATTCTTTTCCCATATAAGCCATTATAGAGTATTGAGTAGTAGAGCTATACAGTAGGTCCTTATTAGTAATCTATTTTATATATAGTAGTGTGTATACATCAATCCCAATCTCCCAATTTATCCCTCCCCTGCCTTACCCTCCGGTTCGTTCTATATCCTTTTGATTAACTGTGGATGCTTTATGAATTAGCACATTGATTCCAAATTTGGGTTTCCATTGCTGAATCCTGTTTGTTCATTAGCATGATGTTTGTCAGAAATAGACTTTAGCTCTCACGGATGAAATCAAACATATTTTGAACATATGGATTGGCTTCCACTCTTTTGAACAGGGTATAAGCCTCCATAGACGTCTGCACTAGTCTTTTTGGGATGACAATCATGTCTGATTCCTTAATGGGTTCTCAGTCTAGACACTGGTTTAGGAGGACTTCTGACTGTATGGTGCCCTCTGGGCATAGAATCCTGCCTCCAAAATCTTGCTGAGTCTGCTTCAGGTGAACTTTTCATAGCATGACCACTAAAAGGGCTTTATCCAGTGTGTAGAACAAGTTGTATAAACTCTTTTACACTCTCTGTTGATAAGTATTTATTAATAGATGTCTGCCTGTATGATGGAATTTGGACTGAGGTTTGTTTTCATTAAAATCACATAGCCAGGGGACTTCCCTGGTGGCCCAGTGGTTAACATTCTGCACTTCTACTGCAGGGGGCAAGGGTTCGATCCCTGGTCAGGGAACTAAGATCCCGCATGCTGAGCAGTGTGCCCCCCCACCAAAAAAAATTAAAATCGCATAGCCAGGTGTGGGAGAATAGTATACTCTTGCTGTCTCAGCCTTCTTTGGTATCCAAGAATCTAAGAGTGCAGGACCAAACTAGCTTAAGTAAGTTTGCGACTACAGGTGATATACCTAATTTTGAGAGTCAGTGGGTTCTTAAGTCTTCTGCTCCCTTAGTATATTTTTTCCTTCTTCCCTTTACCACAGCGTTTTGCTAAATTTACAAGAAAGTGGGAGTTGCCTCTCTGGCTCTTTGTGACTCCCTGGGAAGTGATTGATTTTGTTGTCCTTCAACTTCCTTCCCTTGCTGGTACTATTGCTTTTGGGACACAAATGTCATGACCCCAATGACCCCATGTCAAGCTCCCACCACCATTCCTTGTAGAATTGAGTCAGATCCACAGGTACTTTGTCATCGGGGTGGGACGGGAAGTTGACCTGGGGACTTAGAGCTCAGGTGAGTTAGTGGCCCACTGGAGATTCCAAGTGTTATGGGCTGAATTGTGTTCTCACAAAATTCATATGTTGAAGTCCTAACACTTAGTACCTCAGAATGTGACTGTTTTGGAGATAGAGCCTTTAAAGGGGTAACTGAGTTAAAATGAGGTCTGTAGGGTGGGTCATGGTCCAATATGACTGATATTCTTACAAGAAGAGGAGATTAGGACACAGACAGTTATAGAGAGAAGACCGTAGGAAGACACCAGGAGAAGGCAACCATTACAAGCCAAGGAGAGAGGCCTCAGAAGAAACCAACCCTGCTGACACCTCGATCTTGGACTTCCAGCCTCCAGAATGGTGAGACAATAAATTTCTTTCATTGAAGCCATGGAGTCCGTGGTACTTTGTTAAGGCAACCCTAGAAAACTAATGCACCAGGTAGTTTGTTCCCAATTCTACCTGCCTGACTCCTCTCCTTGATCTGTTGTTGCCGCTTCGGCCCTTACTCTGAAAGCTCACACACTGGAATTGGGGTTAAGCCTTCTAACATTCCATTTTGTGTTAGAGTGAGTTCCAGAAAGCAGTGTAGTGTCCAGCCGACCCTGCAGGAGGAGCTGGCTTTGGAAAATAAGGCACCTCAGACTCGCAAATGAGAAACTTCCCGCTGCAGCTCCAGGCCCTGCAAGGAATTGCTAACAGAGATGTAACATTCTGGATTGTTTTTATTCTCCTCTCTGCAGGTGAGGAAAACTCTCTCTGGTTCCAAGTTAAAAACACATGTTCCAATACCACAGGAACTAAGATGAGTTTTCAACTTTCTGTTGTCAGTCCCCAAGGATGGACTTATGTCCAAGGTTTGTGCCTTTCCTAGCTCTGAACTAGATTATTCATCCCTGAAAATCCACCTTATTAGTTGGAAAGCAAGCCATAAATCAACCCCAAATTGATACTGAGATTGGGAGGAGAAAGTTATATATATCTACTTCCTTTAAAATGCATCATCAATAGTTATAATCTTTTTTTTCTTTTTTCTTTTTGGCTGTGCCGCGCTGCATGCGGGATCGTAGTTCCCCGATCAGGGATCGCACCCGACGCCCTGCAGTGGAAGCATGGAATCTTAACCACTGGACCACCAGGGAAGTTAGTTCCAATCCTTATAATCGTAAAGTCATGTCCAGAGCGAGATTGGGAATGTATCACGTCTGTTTCTATTTTGTAGTATTTTTGTTCAGCTTGCTCTCTGTCCTTTGTCAGTGATGGATACCTTGCCCCCACCACTGACAATTTTGTTGGCAGTCACTTTGGATATTCAAGACACTTAAAAACAGCTAAATAAAACATAGGTTTTCTGAAAGATGGACCTTGGGGTGGGATGAATCAGACTATGGTCTTCCTGACATAATTTGCACATCTGCCAATTTGGGACCTATCAATTTTCTGTCTGGAACACCACATTTAAAGAAATATATTGGTTATGGCAGTAAAAGTTTACTATTTAACTTCTGTGAACCTTGCCTATAAAACTAGAGTAACCACCTGTTCTATCCTCTTACACGTGGTAGACATGGAGGAACAGCCAATTGTTTTGAAGCACTTGATAAACGGGCTAAAATCACACATAGAGTGTAAGCTTCCTATGATTTATCAATGCAGTCTAGCTCCCAGAGCCTTATGTTGTTAGTGAATCATTCAGAGTTACTGGGTCTCATAAAGAATTCTCAAGTGCTAAAATCTGGTGATAAAAAAGACTAAAAAAATGCAAGTGGGTAAACAAGGAGCTACATGGTAGATGAGCCTCTTGTTTATCTCTAGAGGGGGCAGACAATCTTACTCAGAGAATCATTCTGTTCTCCTACCTGAATGAGTTAGGCTCCTGTGAATCCCACATATTTGAGGTCACTGGTCAGAGGTATCCTTCAAGTTATCTGAGTGGGTAAGGCTAATGAATGTTTTCTCTTCAAGTCCTGAAAGACATTAACAATCATGATGCGAGAGACACTTTAGCATTTTTATATTTTTTTCCCGCTTATCTAGTTTCTTTAAGTGATATAAATGGTTTGTATCTGAGCTAAGTGTTTGAGTTAGGGCTGGTGCTGAGGGTACCAATGTATCTTAAATTCATTTCTGGAGTGAGAAAGTGTATTTAAATCCACTTACAACAACCAGAGAGAAATAGTGTCAGACAAATTTCTGATTGGAGAAAATAGTAATGAGGGATCTGACTTAAATGGTAAAACACTTAGATGATCTTTATTTTTTCTTTTCTTTCTTTTCTTCCCTTTTCTTTTTCTTTCTTCTTCTTCCCCCCCCCCCCATCCTTTTTCTCCTCCTCCTTCTCCTCCTCCTCCTCCTCCTTCTTTGCCTTTAGTGTGTGGAAGGAGGAATAAAAAAGCTAGGGTCAACTAGTTATAAAGGAGAGAGCTTTGCTCAGTTGAACCAGGAAATGTGAGATTAAGGGAACAGCTGAGATTTAGTACACATCTGTGAGAGAAGCTTTGGGGTTTTAATTTCTTTAATTAAAACAAACAGGGAGAAATGGAAAGAGAGAGCAGGAGCCAAGGAGAGAAAAAATAAAACAGGACATCCTGGTGCCTTGAACCACCTGGGTGCCCTGGACAGCCTGGTAATGTGGCCCCTTACACCACTCATCTTTAAATATTTGTCCTATATTTATTTTAGAGGAGGGGCTGAATACTGCTTGGGGAATGACAGAGGAGGAAGGCTACCTCGTGGCAGAGCCCACTCTCTTCTCTATTGGTAGGGATTTAGCTCTGGCCGCAAACTTCCTTGTCCTTGTCCTCCTCTACCAAACGAGAGCCCTGCACCGCCTGGGGGACAGTTGAATAAGCACTGAGAACTAAAATATTGCCTGCCATATCAGTAAACAAAGGATGTTGCAGCTATCAAGCCATCACATTACAGCCACCTGGATGGTGAGCCCTGAGAGAGCTCAGGATAGAGATAAATGGGCTGCCCACTGCCAAGCCCATCTGGCAGTCAGCCACTGCAGCCATCCCCAACGGTGCCCCCAAAGGGGACTCAGGATGAGAAAACACAGGATACTGGCCTCAGATAGCTGAGGTGCATATCAGAAGAATGATTTCAGTGAGCCCAGACTCTTGCATCTTCCCAAACACAGAAAAGCGCTAAATTCCTTAACTTGAGAGATATATAATATTCTTTTATTAACAGTAATCTTTTGACTACCTGGTTTTGTTGCAAAAACTCCTATATATTCTGCTCCTTTCCTCTTTGGAGCAGCTTCTCAAAGTTATCTGAGACTCTGTCTCCTGGGCTTGAAGTCCTAAGAATGTCTGCCAAATAAAACATAACTCTCAACTTTTAGGCTGTGCATTTTTTTTCAGTTGACAGCACCTATGCCTAATTCTAGGACTCAGCTAGAGCCTTCTTGGCCACAAATAATAGAGTTCATCTAAACATATGTGGTCCTCTCCTTGGAAAATGCTCTTTTCTCCATCTTCTGAAATTTCTAGTGGAGATTTAGTGCCTCAGTGATTTATAGCATCTCCTATAGATTGGTACATGGGGCACTTGTCAATCTGAGTGAGGCTGAAGGTGGGAGAAAGCCAGAGGAAGAGACTTTGTGGAGGACAGGACTCGAGGAAGGGAAGTTCCAAATGACTTAAAAAAAATTTTTTTTAACGTCTTTATTGGAGTATAATTGCTTTACAATGGTGTGTTAGTGTCTGCTTTATAACAAAGTGAATCAGTTATACATATACATATGTCCCCATATCTCTTCCCTCTTGTATCTCCCTCCCTCCCATCCTCCCTATCCCACCCCTCTAGGTAGTCACAGAGCACCGAGCTGATCTCCCTGTGCTATGCAGCTGCTTCCCACTAGCTATCTATTTTACATTTGGTAGTGTATATATGTCCATGCCACTCTCTCACTTTGTCACATCTTACCCTTCCCCCTCTCCATATCCTCAAGTTCATTCTCTAGTAGGTCTAAGAGTGAAAGAGAACTAGAAAATGTTTACAATGTAATAGTAATAAGAATGGTAATAATTTGAGCTTCTGCTTCCATCTTGGGAATTTGCTTTGCAAGAGGGGCTACTCTAAAGTCTGTGCTCTGCTGTTTGAAAAACAATGTCCACCTTGAAAAATGGATATGAATCATTTTTTTAAAGATTCAACATATAAGCAATATCATATGATATAGATGAACTTATATACACAAAACAGAAATAGACCCAGAGACATAGAAAACAAATTTATTGTTACCAAAGAGGAAAGGAGGGGGAGATAAACTGGGAGATTGGAATATAATACACACACTACTGTATGTAAAATAGATAATGAACAAGCACCTACTGTATAGCACAGGGAACTATACTCAATATTTTGTAACAACCTATAAGGGAAAAAATCTGAAGAAGAATATATATATATATATATATATATATATATATATATATATAACTGAATCACTTTGCTGTATACCTGAAACTAACACAACACTGTAAATCAACTATACTTCAATTAAAAAAAAGAAAAATGGATATGACTGTTCATATGATTGATGGACCTAGAGTTTTTATGGTCCACTATAGAATGAATAAGTCACAGACTTGAGCAATTTTCTGATTTCCAGTGAAATGATAGAAAAACCATCTATTGGCTTAAAGATTTTGCAAATTAAATTATAAATATTAGTACTAAGACCAAATTTATGTGTGACATTAAAACCAACATCTTCAGAGAGTGGAAATGATTCAGAGGATCATGTTTATGATTGTGGAAGCAGCTGTCAAATGTAATTAAAGAAGCCAAGGGTCCTAGTGACTAAGGGCATAAATGAGATTTATGAAATGATGATGTCCCTGGCACTGCTGTACCAAACTTAGCCTTTTGGGAAATAGCATTAAGCACTCTGAGTCTTCTAAGGACGTTGTAAGGAGTAGGTAATTCACCTTCTTCCCCCCACTGCCAGTCATCTAGGTCAGGGGTCCCCAACACAGGGGCAGCGGACCAGTATTAGTCGACGTCCTGTTAGGAATTGGGCTGCACAGCAGGAGGTGCGCAGCGGGAGAGCAAGCAAGCGAAGCTTCATCTGCTGCTCCCCATTGCTCACATTACCGCCTGCACACCCGCCACCCCCCCACCGTCCATGGAAGAATTGTCTTCCATGAAACCGGTCCCTGGTGCCAAAAAGTTGGGGACGACTGATTTAGGTGGTATTTATCACCACAGCATTTCAGATTGGGAAATAGCTTCATCTAATCCCATAAATTGTTGATTTCATATAGAATGAATACAGAGTTGGTCTTTGTTTACCTCCAGGGCTGGGCACCTACAGGAGACTCTTCCTTTTCCAGTAACCAGAGGAAGAGTTTGCCTGCAAAGGGAGGAAGAGTGCTATAATTAACCTGCTGCATTCCATTCATAATTAGGGCTCACTTTTTGCCTTGAGTTTTGAGACAGGATCTGTTTGGACCTTTATTCTTCTTTACTCCAGCCCTCTATTTCCCTCCCTCTTTTCCTTACTCCAGTCCTTTATTTCCCTCCACTGCCTGTTTTCATTTCTTTCCAAGATGTGATTAATAATTCCCACATTCTGGTGGGCCCCTCAAAGGGTAAAGGTGAAGCACAGGAGAAATACATGAATCACTGGCAAGACCCAAGCTGGCTGCAGCCCCTGAGACCTCAGTCTCTTCATGAAGGTTCCACCTTGGTCCATATGATGATGCTTCTCCCTCCTCCATAGCGAGGTGCTCCCACAAACCCCAAAAGTCCAGAGAGAAGCTCAGACACAAACGACAACTGGTTACATCACTTTCTAACAGGAGAGATTTTCCATTACACTTACTGGACTCACTAGCTTAGTAGAAAGATCATCACCATATAATGTCAACTTCCATGAATTTTGGGGTGATAAAACCTGTCTATATTTGAGAAGTTTTTCATGAGTAGTTTTATTGAATAGAGAGAAATCTTAAGACCTGAAGCTATTAGACAGCAGCAAGAAAGGAAAATACACTTGGGAGTTTTAAAAGGTATCCCACTTGGCAAAAGTGCTAAGTTGGGTGGGGGAATAAATGCTGCTTTAGGTTTTTATTTCTTTTTAACAAAATAATTTTTAAAAATCATGTGGGACCAAGTCATTTGCATCAGACTTTTGCACATTTAGATGACAGGCACGGTTTCTCAAGACTATAAATTCTGTATTCAGTTTAAGAAAGTGTATTTTTGATTGAGGTTAACACAGTATTTAAGTTAATGGAAAACGTGCTTCCATTGCAGAGTATTTCCACCAGAATTGCTGGATTCTGTACAACAATCTGTTTCTATTTTGAAAAAATATGTGGTGCTGTTGTATGACCTAAATATTCCTTTTCCCCCCTCTTATTTCACTGTTCTACATTCACGTGCTTTCTTCTTCAGGTATATTCAAATAAATAAATGGCATAGTATGAATTCAGAAGAAAATGTTTCCTAGTTCTATATATCTTTAATGTTTCAGAGAAAAAATATTTTGCTTATAGTCTGAGCTTCATTTCAATATAGAGAGACATGATTCCCACTACTGCTACCCAAATGATTTTGGAATTGGGAAGAGAGATGTAGTGTCAGAAAGTGACTCTTAAACTCTGTGTGAATTAAATTTTTCTGAGTAACAGACCACTCCAACATGCATTGGCTCAAAATAGCAATCATTTTTTTCTTGCACACCTATGATTTTCAAGTGGAGGTTGGTTGATCTGACTTGTCTAGGCAGCTCCAATTCATTTTGGGTTCAGATGGGCTTGGGTTCTTGCTTGGGCTTAGTCTGTCAAAGAGTGCTAATTCTGGGGTTTGGTCCGGAGAGGTAACAGCTACTGGGGGATGCTCTTCTCAAGCATGAAGTTAGATGGGCAAGCAGGAACGTGATTTAAATTTGGAACTGGCACTTTGTTATTTTTAAAAAATTTTAAAATATGTTTATTTTTTTATTATATTTTTTACATCGAGCACTTCAGGAAAAAAAATAATTACAATGATTCAAATGTATGAATGTTTCAAAATCAAAATGCAATCCCTGGATTCAATAAATATCACCACCCAAACTGGCACTCTGTTACCCATATATCACTGCCCAAAGTGGGTCACATGGCTAAGTCCTACATCAACAAGGTGGGAAAATTTAGTAGGAGGAACTGCAAAGTCAAGTGGCAGGGTCGGGGAAACACGGAGAGGAGAAGAATTGGGAGCCAATAATTCAATCCACCAGAAACCCCAATTCAGTCTCTTTTTTCTGCAGGTGGGAATGTTGCCATTGTGTTATCCTTCTTTCTCCACTGGGGCAGCAAGACATAAGAGGGAGGCAACTTCAGTCAGTCATGACTTGCTCTGATCTCCATGTACAGCTTTCCCTGGGATTCTCAAACTTTGGTGTATGATGTGATTATTGGTGAGGTTGGTAACAATGCAGATCCTGAGTCCCATTTGCAAATTTATTAAGTCATAGCAGGTGGTGGCAGGGCCAAGTCATTTATATTTTTAATGAGTTCCTCCATGATTTTGATGCATTTTGACTTTTGAGACTCACGTCGGTAGAATAAGGTTAATTGAAGTGGTCAGTCTGGGTCTTGAACTTGATGGAACACTAGCAGTTTGGCAAATGTGATAGATTTCATTATTGTTCAGCAAATACTACATCCTCTGCACAGGAGGTGATTACTTCCTTGTTCCAAAGTTGTTGGATGTAGTTGTAATATTGATTTTGGCCAATGGGATGACATACTTCCAGTTCAAGTAAGGTTTTAACTTTGTTTATATTGTTAGACTTTATCTCTTGTGTTCCTGCCCTCTGCCATGAGAAGAACTTATCCCAGGCAGTTATGGGTGCATCAGCCTGTGAAGGATGTTGTACATCCCAGAATGAGGGAACCGATGTATAGTCTGGAACATAGTCACTGCAGTTGCCTCATAGACTCATGTGTGAAAAATAACTGTTAGTTGTTACAAGCCAGTGAGATTTTGGGATTGTATCTTATACAACATTATTGCAGCAAAAACTGACAAATACAAATCAACCAAACAAGGTAAACGAGGCATATATTAAACTGGGACAAAAACATACTACTCTCAGATTTTTAAATGCCTTTTGAAGACTTATTCGAGGCAATCTTTAGTGTTTGTTTTATTTTGACTTAACCTACATGAAAATGCTAGAGAAGGAGAAAATTGGCTTATAAAGAGATTTAGTCAGGATCTAGAACACTCTCAGAATTGGTCTTGATTCTGAATTTTTTTCCTTAGGGTCTCTATGTGTTTTTCCCAGACAGAATAGGAGGTTTTGCATTTTCGCTGTTTGTTTGATCGACAATAATAACAACTAATAATAAATGTTAGTATATGCCAAGTGCCATCCTAATTATTTTCCATGTATTAATTCATTTAATTCTCCAACAACTCTGTGAGGTAGAGACTATTATTATCCTCATTTCATGGATGAAGAGCTGGGCTCACACTGACCACACAGCCAGATGACGTAGCTCTGAGAAGTCTAACTTCAGAAACTATTCTCTTGACAACTTTGTTGTTGCCTCTATAAGTTTTCAACACATGCTACCATTTTTTATTTAAGACTACATTAATGCTCCTCCTAGATAAAAGCAAGTTGCCTAATCTCCATCTAGAACAGAAAGACTTCAGATGTCAGCAGTAAAATGTGGGTACAACATTTCCTTGAAAGAAGACTATCTGTTGCAATATTTGTTCTTTACTCCACCGCCACCCCCGTTTTGGTCTAGAATATTTCTTTTTCCACTTTCTAATTCCCTCATCAGAGAAACAGTAATTATGGCTTTTCATTTCATTTTAACCCAGAAACCTGAAGGCAGATTATACAATTTCCAGCAAAGCACTTCATTAGAATAAAAATTCAACAAAACAACACATTTTTACATATTCCATGAGTTCATGGCAATGAGATGCAACTTGCACAGGGTAAAGTTACAATTTAAAAATTGTGTAAAATAATAGCATCTGTTTATTTAGGACTTACTCAGAGGCATTTTTCAGATATTAGCTTTACTTCTAATAACAAACCTGCAGATAAATTATGATTATCTTCTTTTGTGGGCAAAGAGGTTGAATCTTAATAAAATCACACAGCTATGTAAGAGAACAACAGTGGAGACAGATTTTTATGATTCCAAATTGTGTTGTCTGGTCTCCACACCTCATCACTTCTCTTACTTTGAAGAAATGCTATTTTTAAAACCCTTAAATTACTGCATAAAAACTAGTTTTTCCTATTTATTCTCATACTATTTAAATCTCTGAAATGGATTTAGCTCTCAATCTCTTTTCTACATAGCAAGCTCAATTGATTGAATGCATACTAATATATATAATCTCTCCTGAGTACACATTATTATTAGATGAGTGGTAAATAGGATTTAAATACAGCAAGAGAGCTCTCATTCCTAAAAATGAAAACAAAAACAAAAAACAAAAAAAACCTGCTCTGCTTTTTACTGCCCTTTTAATTTTTGTTCTAGCCTGGGCAAATCTATTCTACATCTGTGGGACAATCTGTTCTCTGCTTCCCTTAATGGTTAAGTGGAGGACAGATTCTTACCTATCTCCTCTAGCTGATCTTATCATTTCATGTCTCTATTTAACACAGTGTAAAACAGTTGTTTGATCTACAAAATTGTTCCTAAATCTGTTTATCTATCACACTAACATTGTAAGAGGACAATATCCCTAGAAGAGAATCCTTTTACGTTTGCATACCAGATTATTCAAAGACATATATTAGCAACCTCAACTCTTTTTCTGGTATAAAGAGCACAATAAAAATTGCTTGAAAAAAGTTGCTTTAAAGAATCTTCATATTATACTCTGAAGGGAATAGAACAGTTAAATGCAGAAAGTGCATTCTATAATTTTCTCACAAAAATCACACATTTTCCTACATATTAAAAGAAAAAAAGATAGATGGGAGGCAGAGTAAGAAGAAATTGATTTCCAGTCTGTTTCTGTTCAAAGCTCAGACAAATGGAAACAACCTCAAAGATCCAGGGCCATAGGGGGAAAAACATGGGTGTATCAGTTCTCCAGAAAACCAGGACGATCAGGATGTGTATATATAGAGAACGAGATTTATGATATGGAATTGGATCACATTATTATGGAGGCTGGCAAGTCTAAAATCTGCAGGCTGGGCCAACAGGCTAGTGACCCAGTAGAGTTCCATTCTGAGTTAAAAGACAGTGTGCAGTAGAATCAGGAAGAGCTGAAGTTGTAGGCAAAGTTCAAAGGCGGTCTGATGGAGAAATTCTTTCTTGCTGGAATGGGGTGGGGCAGAACCAGTCTTTTGTTTTATTCAGGCTTTCAACTGATTGGATGAGGCCCACTCACACTAAGGAGAGCAATCTGCTTTACTCAAAGTCCACTGACTTAACCTCATCTAAAACATCTAGAATAATGTTCAGCCAAATATCTGGTCACCCTATGGTTCAGCCAAGCAGTCACATTAAATTAACCATCTCAGTGGACATAAAGAGGATCCAGTCCTTCCTTCTTTCTGTCTCAGGTTAAGAAATCACAGTAAGCTGAGAAGATATCCTGAAACATTACTGTAGGAGATAACTTCAAAATTGTTTGAGATGATTAGTTATTCAGTGGGCAAGCATCTTTCAGGCTAAGGAAAATTTAGAATTAAGTATAGAAATGTTTAATAGGGCCAAGTCTACAGTTAGTATTGCACTTGAGAAGACTCTGTTACATTGGTATTATAAGTATTTATAATAGTTAAGAGAATTTGGTCTATGTATCGCTCAGGATAGGTGTGGTATGCTATGATAACAAATAACTCTGAAATCCTCAAGGATAGGTAGGAAAATACACTTATAAAAAAGTTAACTTATTTTTTCCAGTTTCATTGAAATACTGTTTACATATAACATTGTGTAAGTTTAAAGTGGACAATGCGGTGATTTGATACACATATATATTGTAAAATGATTACAACAAAAAGGTTAGTTTACACCTTCATCACCTTACAAAATGAGCACTTTTTGTGGTGAGAATATTTAAGATTTACTTTCTTAGTAACTTTCAAGTACATAATTCAGTATTCTTAACTATAGCCACCATGCTGTATATTAGATCCCATAAATTATTCACCTTATAGCTGGAAGTTTGTACACTTTGGCCAACATGTCTCATTTCTCCCACCTTCCTGGCCCTTCACAGCTACCATTCTACTTTCTAATTCTATGAGCTTGGCCTTTTTTTTTTTTTTTTTTTAACATCTTTACTGGAGTATAATCGCTTTATAATTGTGTGTTAGTTTCTGCTTTATAACAAAGTGAATCAGTTATAAGTATACATATGTTCCCATATCTCTTCCCTCTTGCGTCTCCCTCCCTCCCACCCTCCCTATCCCACCACTGTAGGTGGTCACAAAGCACCGCCGAGCTGATCTCCCTGTGCTATGCGGCTGCTTCCCACTAGCTCTCTATTTTATGTTTGGTAGTGTATATATGTCCATGCCACTCTCTCACTTTGTCACAGCTTACCCTTCCCCCTCCCCATATCCTCAAGTCCATTCCCTAGTAGGTCTAGATCTTTATTCCCATCTTGCCCCTAGGTTCTTCATGACCACTTTTTTTTTTTTTTTAGATTCCATATATATGTGTTAGCATATGGTATTTGTTTTTCTCTTTCTGACTTACTTCACTCGTATGACAGTCTCTAAGTCCATCCACCTCACTACAAATAACTCAGTTTCATTCCTTTTTATGGCTGAGTAATATTCTATTGTATATATGTGCCACATCTTCTTTATCCATTCATCTGGTGATGGACACTTAGGTTATTTCCATGTCCTGGCTATTGTAAATAGAGCTGCAATGAACATTGTGATACATGACTCTTTTTGAATTATGGTTTTCCCAGGGTATATGCCCAGTAGTGGGATTGCTGGGTCGTATGGTAGTTCTATTTTTAGTTTTTTAAGGAAGCTCCATACTGTTCTCCATAGTGGCTGTATCAATTTACATTCCTACCAACAGTGCAAGAGTGTTCCCTTTTCTCCACACCCTCTCCAGCATTTATTGTTTGTAGATTTTTTGATGATGGCCATTCTGACCACTGTGAGATGATATGTCATTGTAGTTTTGATCTGCATTTCTCTAATGATTAGTGATGTTCAGCATTCTTTCATGTGTTTGTTGGCAATCTGTATATCTTCTTTGGAGAAATGTCTATTTAGGTGTTCTGCCCATTTTTGGATTGGGTTGTTTGATTTTTTGATATTGAGCTGCATGAGCTGCTTGTAAATTTTGGAGATTAATCCTTTGTCAGTTGCTTCATTTGCAGATATTTTCTCCCATTCTGTGGGTTGTCTTTTCATCTTGTTTATGGTTTCCTTTGCTGTGCAAAAGCTTTGAAGTTTCATTAGGTCCCATTTGTTTATTTTTGTTTTTATATCCATTTCTCTCAAAGGTGGGTCAAAAAGGATCATGCTGTGATTTATGTCATAGAGTGTTCTGCCTATGTTTTCCTCTAAGAGTTTGATAGTGTCTGGCTTTACATTTAGGTATTTAATCCATTTTGAGTTTATTTTTGTGTATGGTGTTAGGGAGTGTTATAATTTCATTCTTTTACATGTAGCGGTCCAGTTTTTCCAGCACCACGTATTGAAGAGGCTGTCTTTTCTCCATTGTATATCCTTGCCTCCTTTATCAAAAATAAGGTGACCATATGTGCATGGGTTTATCTCTGGCTTTCTCTACTGTTCAATTGATCTATATTTCTGTTTTTGTGCCAGTACCATACCGTCTTGATTACTGTAGCTTTGTAGTATAGTCTGAATTCCAGGAGCCTGATTCCTTTAGCTCCATTTTTCTTTCTCAAGATTTCTTTGGCTATTCGGGGTCTTTTGTGTTTCCATACAAATTGTGAAATTTTTTGTTCTAGTTCTGTGAAAATGCCGTTGGTAGTTTGATAAGGGTTGCACTGAATCTGTAGATTGCTTTGGGTAGTATAGTCATTTTCAAAATGTTGATTCTTCCAATCCAAGAACATGGTATATCTCTCCATCTGTTTGTATTATCTTTAATTACTTTCATCACTGTCTTATAGTTTTCTGCAAACAGGTCATTTGTCTCCTTAGGTAGGATTTTTCTCAGGTATTTAATCTTTTAGTTGCCATGGTAAGTGGGAGTGTTTCCTTAATTTCTCTTTCAGAGTTTTGATCATTAGTGTATAGAAATGCAGGAGATTTCTGTGCATTATTTTTGTATCCTGCTACTTTATCAAATTCATTGATTAGCTCTAGTAGTTTTCTGGTAGCATCTTTAGGATTCTCTATGTATAGTACCATGTCCTCTGAAAACCGTGACAGCTTTAGTTCTTCTTTTCCAATTTGGATTCCTTTTATTTCTGTTTCTTCTCTGATTGCTGTGGCTAAAAATTCCAAAACTATGTTGAATAATAGTGGTGAGAGATGGCAACCTTGTCTTGTTCCTGATCTTAGTGGAAACTTTTCAGTTTTTCACCAATGAGAACAATGTTGGCTGTAGGTGTGTCATATATGGTCTTTATCATATTGAGGTAAGTTCCCTCTATGCTTACTTTCTGGAGGGTTTTTATCATAAATGGGTGCTGAATTTTGTCGAAAGCTTTCTCTTCATCTATTGAGATGATCACATGGTTTTTATCCTTCAATTGGTTAATATGGTGTATCACATTGATTGATTTGCGTATATCGAAGAATCCTTTCATTCCTGGGATAAACCCCACTTGATCATGGTGTATGATCCTTTTAATGTGCTGTTGGATTCTGTTTGCTAGTATTTTGTTGAGGATGTTTGCATCTATGTTCATCAGAGATATTGGCCTGTAGTTTTCTTTTTTTGTGACATCTTTGTCTGGTTTTGGTATCAGGGTGATGGTGGCCTTGTAGAATGAGTTTCACAGTGTTCCTCCCTCTGCTATATTTTGGAAGTGTTTGAGAAGGATAGGTGTTCACTCTTCTCTAAATGTTTGATAGAATTCACCTGTGAAGCCATCTGGTCCTGGGCTTTTTTGCTGGATGATTTTTAGTTACAGTTTCAATTTCTGTGCTTGTGATTGGTCTGTTTATATTTTCTATTTATTGCTGGTTCAATCTTGGAATATTGTGGTTTTCTAAGAATTAGACCATTTCTTCCAGGTTGTCCATTTTATTGGCATATAGTTGCTTGTAGTCATCTCTCATGATCCTTTGTATTTGTGAGTGTCAGTTGTTACTTCTCCTTTTTCATTTCTAATTCTATTGATTTGAGTCTTCTCCCTTATTTTCTTGATGAGTCTGGTTAATGGTTTATCAATTTTGTTTATCTTCTCAAAGAACCAGCTTTTAGTTTTATTGATCTTTGTTATTGCTTCCTTCATTTCTTCTTCATTTATTTCTGGTCTGATCTTTATGATTTCTTTCCTTCTGCTAACTTTGGGTTTTTTTTGTTCTTCTTTAATTGCTTTAGATATAAGGTTAGGTTGTTTATTTGAGGTGTTTCTTGTTTCTTGAGGTCGGATTGTATTGCTATAAACTTCCTATTTAGACCTGCATTTGCTGCATCCCATAGGTTTTGGATCATCATATTTTCGATGCCATATGTTTCTAGGTATTTTTTGATTTTTTCAGTGATCTCTTGGTTAGTTAGTAGTGTATCATTTAACCTCCATGTGTTTGTATTTTTTTACTGTTTTTTTTCCTGTAATTGATATCTAATCTCATAGTATTGTGGTCGGAAAAGACACTTGATATGATTTCAATTTTCTTAAATTTACCAAGGCTTGATTTGTGACCCAAGATATGATCTATCCTGGAGCATGTTCCATGAGCACTTGAGAAGAAAGTGTATTCTGTTGTTTTTGGATGGAATGTCCTATAAATATCAATGAAGTCCATCTTGTTAATGTATCATTTAAAGCTTGTGTTTCCTTATTTATTTTCATTTTGGATGATCTGTCCATTGGTGAAAGTGAGGTGTTAAAGTCCACTACTATGACTGTGTTACTGTCAATTTCCCCTTTTATGGCTGTTAGCATTTGCCTTATTTATTAAGGTGCTCCTATGTTGGGTTCACAAATATTTATAATTGTTATATCTTCTTCTTGGATTGATCCCTTGATCATTATGTATTGTCCTTTTTGTCTCTTGTCTATTTTAAAGTCTATTTTGTCTGATATGAGAATTGCTACTCCATCTTTCTTTTGATTTCCATTTGCATGGAATAACTTTTTCCATCCCCTCACTTTCATTCTGTGTGTGTTCCTTGGTCTGAAATGGGTCTCTTGTAGATAGCATATATACGGGTCTTGTTTTTGTATCCATTCAGCCAGTCTATCTCTTTTGGTTCGAGCATTTAATCCAATCACCTTTAAGTTAGTTATCGATATGTATGTTCCTATTACCATTTTCTTAATTGTTTTGGGTTTGTTATCATAGGTCTTTTACTTCTCTTGTGTTTCCTGCCTAGAGAATTTCCTTTAGCATTTGTTGTAAAGCTGTTTTGGTGGTGCAGAATTCTCTTAGCTTTTGCTTGTCTGTAAAGATTTTAATTTCTCCATCGAATCTGAATCAGATCCTTGCTGGGTAGAATAATCTTGGTTGTAGGTTTTTACCTTTCATCACTTTAAATATGTCCTGCCATGCCCTTCTGGCTTGCAGAGTTTCTGCTGAAAGATCAGCTGTTAATCTTATGGGGATTCCCTTACATGTTATTTGTTGCTTTTCCCTTGCTGCTTTTAATATTTTTTCTTTGTACTTAATTTTTGATGGTTTGATTAAGATGTGTCTTGGTGTGTTTCTCTTTGGATTTATCCTGTATGGGAATCTCTGCACTTCCTGGACTTGATTGACTATTTCCTTTCCCGTATTAGGAAAATTTTCAACTATAATCTCTTGAAATATTTTCTCAGTCCCTTCCTTTTTCTCTTCTTCATCTGGGACCCCTGTAATTCGAATGTTGGTGCTTTTAATATTTTCCCAGAGGTTTCTGAGACTGTCCTCAATTCTCTTCATCCTTTTCTGTTCATTCTGCTCTGTGGTCGTTATTTCCACTATTTTATCTTCCAGGTCACTTATCCTTTCATCTGCCTCGGTTATTCTGCTATTGATTCCCTCTAGAGAATTTTTAATTTCATTTATCATTTTGTTCATCATTGTTTCTTTGCTCTTTAGTTCTTCTAGGTCCTTGTTAAATGTTTCTTGTATTTTCTCCATTCCATTTCCAAGATTTTGGATCTTTTTTTCTATCATTACTCTGAATTCTTTTTCAGGTAGAGTGCCTATTTCCTCTTCATTAATTTGATCTGATGGGTTTTTACCTAGCTCCTTCATCTACTGTGTGTTTCTCTGCCTTCTCATTTTCTTAACTTACTGTGTTTGGGATCTCCTTTTCACAGGCTGCAGGTTCTTAGTTCCCATTGTTTTTGGTGTCTGCCCCCAGTGGGTAAGGTTGTTTCAGTGGATTGTGTAGGATTCCTGGTGTAGGGGACTTGTGCCTGTGTTCTGGTGGATGAGTCTGGATCTTGTCTTTCTGGTGGGCAGGACTGCATCTGGTGGTGTGTTCTGGAGTGTGTGTGACCTTATTTTGATTTTAGGAAGTCTCTCTGCTGATGGGTGGGTTTGTGTTCCTCTCTTGCTAGTTGTTTGGCATAAGGTGTCCAGCACTGTAGCTTGCTGGTTGTTGAGTGAATCTTGGTCTTAGCCCTGAGATAGAGATCTCTGGGAGAGCTTGTGCCATTTGATATTATATGGATCCAGGAGGTCTCTGGTGAACCAATGTCCTGAACTCTCAGAGGCATAAGCCTGACACCTGCTCGGAGCACCAAGACCCTGTCAGCCACACGGCTGAGAAGAAAAGGGAGAAAACAAGAAAAAAGAGAGAAAAAATAAATAAATTAAAGTTATTAAAATAAAAAATAAAAAAAATTATTAAAAATAAAAAAAATTAAAAAGTAATGAAAAAAGAAAAAAAAAGGACAGACAGAACCTTAGGGCAAATGGTAAAAGCAAAGCTGTACAGACAAATCACACAAAGAAGCATACACATACACACTCACAATAAGGAAAAAAAAAATCTATATATAAAAAGAAAAAGGAAGAGAGCAACCATATCAATAAACAAATGTACCAATGATAATAAACTCTAAGTACTAAAGTAAAATAAACATAAAAAAGTAAACAAATTAGATGCAGAGAGCAAGCCCCAAGTCTACAGTTGTTCTCAAAATCCACTGCCTCAATTCTGCAATGATTCGTTGTCTATTCAGGTATTCCAGAGATGCAGGGTACATCAAGTTGGTTGTGGAGATTTAATCTGCTGCTCCTGAGGCTGTGGGGAGAAATTCCGTTTTTCTCTTTGTTCGCACAGCTCCTGGGGATCAGCTTTGGATTTGGCCCTGCCTCTGCGTGTAGGTAGCCTGCAGGCATCTGTTCTTCTCTCAGACAGACAGGACGGGGTTAAAGTAGCAGCTGATTAGGGGGCTCTGGCTCACTCAGGCTGGGGGGAGGGAGGGATACGGAATGTGGGGTGAGTGTGAGGCGGCAGAGGCCCCCATGACATTGCAACAGCCTGAGGTGTGCTGTGTGTTCTCCCGCAGAAGTTGTCTCTGGATCACGGGACCCTGGCAGTGGCGGGCTGCACAGGATCCCTACAGGGGAGGTGTGGATAGTGACATGTGCTTGCACATAGGCTTCTTGGTGGTGGCAGCAGCAGCCTTAGCGTCTCATGCCTGCTCTGGTGTCCACGCTGATAGCTGTGGTTCGCGCCCTTCTCTGGAGCTCGTTTAGGCTGTGCTCTGAATTCCCTCTCCTTGCACACCCTAAAACAATGGTCTCTTGCCTCTTAGGCAGTTCCAGACATTTTCCTGAACTCCCTCCCAGCTAGCTGTGGCTCACTAGCCTCCTTCAGGCTGTGTTCACGCAGCCAACTCGAGTCCTCTCCCTGGATCTGAACTCCAAAGCCAGAGTCTCTGCTTCCAGCCCCCACCTGCCCCAGTGGGTGAGCAGACAAGCCTCTCAGGCTGGTGAGTGGTGGTCGGCACCAATCCTCTTTGCAGGAATCTCTCCACTTTGCTCTCTGCTCTCTGCATCTCTGTTGCTGTTCTCTCCTCCATGGCTCTGAAGTGTTCCCCTGCCCACCCCCCATCTCCGCCAGTGAAGGGGCTTTCTAGTGTGTGGAAACTTTTACTCCTTCACAGCTCCCTCCCAGAGCTGCAGGTACTGTGCCTATTCTTTTGTCCCTGTTTTTTCTTTTGACCTACCCAGGTACTTGGGGGTGTTTCTTGCTCTTTGGGGAGTCTGAGGTCTTCTGCCAGCATTCAGTAAGTGTTCTGTAGGAGTTGTTCCACCCGTAGATGTATTTCTGATGTATTTGTGGGGAGGAAGGTGATCTCCATGTCTTGCTCCTCCACAATCTTGAAGGTCTCCAAGCTTGGCCTTTTTAAAAAATGATTCCACATATAACAAAGAGTATGCACTATTTGTCTTTCTCTGTCTGATTAATTTCATCAGTATAATGCCCTCAAGGCCCATCCATGTTGTTGCAAAAAGCAGGATAGGAAAATATGCTTCATTTTGTCCTCATCAGGGCCTGAGCCTGATGGAGACACCACCATCTGGAGCACTGTTGGTAAACATTTCTGGGAGAAGAGAACATAGCACTGGCTCTTGAAGTTTTCTAACTAGAAAGGGACACGTGTTGCTTCTGTTCATATTTTATTGGCCAAACCAGTCACATGACCAGACCTAACTTCAATTGACAGGAAAGCACATTCTTACTATGAATATGTAAGAAAGGACTGTGGATTATTGTTATTAACCTTAATGCGTTAAGCCATTAAAATAGCATTAGATGAGGATTCTAATTTTTTCCCAGGTTTATTGAGAAATATTTGGCATACACCACTGTATAAGTTTGAGGTGTACAGAATGATCTTTTGACTTACATATATTGTGAAATGATTATCACAATAGGTTTAGTTAACATTCATTATCTCATACTGATACAGTAAAAAGAAAATTAAAAAATTTCATCTTGTGATGAGAACTCCTAGAATCTACTCTCTTAACAGCTTTCCCGTATACCATCCAGCAATGTTAACTATAGTCATCATGCAGCATCATATCCCTAGTACTTATTTATCTTATAACTGACAATTTATACATTTGACCACCTTCCTCCAATTCCCCACCCCCTCTCCTGCCCCCTGGCTCTGGTAACCACAAATCTGTTCTTTTTTTCTATGAGTTTGGTGGCTGTTTTTTTCAGACTCCACAATAAGTGAGATCATACAGTACTTTTCTTTCTCTGTTTGACTTATCATAATGTCTTCAAGGTCCATCAGTATCTCAGATGATAGGGTTTCTCATTTTTAAGGCTGAATGATATTCCATTGTATATGCATATACCACAGTTTCTTTAAGTAATTCTAATTTAAAATGTGCAATCTGCATAATCAATTTAGACTTGTGATTTTAAGGTCAAAGTTTGAAGTTTATGAATAATATTGGAAAATTTAAAAGAACTTGCTATCCATAATATGTATAAGTTTAATTTGTTACATATAAAAGAATTACTTAAAAAGTAAGGAAAAGGAAAGTTTTTTTTTCTATAAATTGGACAATTAAGTACCTAAATATACAAATGCAACTAAGAAATATTTAAAGAAACCTAAGTAAGGGCTTCCCTGGTGGCGCAGTGGTTGAGAATCTGCCTGCCAATGCAGGGGACACGGGTTCGAGCCCTGGTCTGGGAAGATCCCACATGCCACGGAGCAACTAGGCCCGTGAGCCACAACTACTGAGCCCGCGCGTCTGGAGCTTGTGCTCCTCAACAAGAGAGGCCACGACAGTGAGAGGCCCGCGCACCGCAATGAAGAGTGGCCCCCACTTGCCACAACTTGAGAAAGCCCACGCACAGAAACGAAGACCCAACACAGCCAAAAATAAATAAATAAATAATTAATTAATTAAAAAAAAAAAATTAAAAAAAAAATTCTTAAAAAAAAAAAAAAGAAACCTAAGTAAAATTTAAAATGTGATTATAAATTAATCTCAGTATCTTTAAAAGTGACCTAATTGTTTTTGGAGTTATAAATGGAGTAATAAGCTTTTTATATTGAATTTAAAGGTATAAGAAGGAATTAGGTTTTTGAATTTATTTTACTCTAATAAGTAAATATTAATATTTAAAACTAAAGTAAACTTTTGAAAAGAAGTCACCCTTTTTTTTGGGTATCAAAATCTCCCATTCAATATGTAAATGCTGCTATAATCTAAAGGTCTACTTTATTTTCCTTTCTGAGCATTTAAGCCTGTGGAATGATTATTATTAGAGACTTAAACATGAAGGATCTACTAAAATGTAGAGCATAATAGAGAAAGACCTGAAGAGGCAGTCTGCTAGGTTTCTAGCAGAGTGATAATCTTTTCTCTTTAGCTTACATAAATAAATTTAAAAAATGACAAATTTTAGGAGGAAAAAATCATGTTTTCAATACTCTCTAATGTTCCTGTTTTACAAGTACAAACTGCTGTGCAGGTAAAGTTGATGATAGTTCATGTAGGTAAAGTACTTACTTGAATTGGTTGGAAGTAGAACAGGAAAAGAAATACTGTATTTGATGAAATCCACTGTTTACAGTTCCTTCAAAATGTGGGTCTATGTAGTGATTTACTCCTGATGAGTAAGAGCAAGTAAGATTTTCAAAAACATATGACAATTTATACAATGTATGTACATATATTTATTTATGGCTTCATCTGTACCACACAAGAAACTATAATGGCTTTGCAAAGACCACAGATCTTTTGCATACAAGTCAAAGTGTCTATTCCATGTGGCTTAGGAAAATGTGTACAGCTTCCATATGGGTAAAAAAGATTTTCTGACACTCAAACAAAAAGAATCAACCATCAAAGAACCTACTGAAACGTTTGACAAATATCACAGCACTCCGAATTCTAGTTTTAATGTCTACACGTTTTATTTTGCAATATACTTTGTCATTTTGTAATAGAGCTGTACAGAAGTTTCTGCCAAAGACCATGGGATTTAATGGATTATTATACTATATGTACAACGCATACATGTATATGTGTATATATGTTGATGTTTATTTCAATTTGTCTCCAGTTTACATAGCCTACTAGATATCCCAATGATTGACCATTTCTCTCATGATGAAACTAAAGAGGTGCCAACTCTCTTGAAGTAAATTCCAAAACCTCAGAATAATGATTAAATATTTGATTTATACAGTTTATTTCTCCCAGAGTGTTCATTTTAAATTAACTCCGCATTGAAGGGAGTGATCATCTTAGTGATCGACAGTGCTAAGTTAGGTTGACTTGGTCTTAACGTCATCAATGACCATAACCAAAAAAAGAAAGAAAAGGGAACAAAAGAAAGAACAGAAAAAACCTTACATGAGAAGCCAACATTGCATTAAAATTTGGGTTATCACATAATGTTGAACTAGGCTGTTCTTTCCTGTGGGCCATGTGATGTGATACTTGAGGTCCCTATATTCCCGCAGATCCCCTTTCGTCTGCATGCTGCACTGCAGAAGTCCCAAACCACAGCCACAGGCTAGATTTGGCCCATCTCAGTGTTTCATTTGGCTTATACAATGTTTAAAACTTCTGTGAGCCAACATTTTGAAATTGGAAGCTTTCACATAAAAATCCAGATTTCTGGCATCTCTCAGAAAATTAGAAGATCTGGGAAATGGACTCATATTACCACATTGCAGTCTCTGGCTGGTTGGGCAGCTACTGCCCCCTTTAGACGGGCATGTACTTTCCATGGTCCCCACCAATTCCTGCTGCTTCCTAACACTGAAGGTGTCAGTCCCCACTTACTGCACTCACTCTGTTTCTTTTTCAGTAGAAAACATTTCTCTCTACCGGTATCTGTATAAAAAGTATGGTACAACTGAAACTAACACAACATTGTAAATCAACTACACTCCAATAAAAATTTTTTTAAAAGTATGTAAAAATATGGCAGTATTTAAGTCAGGTTGTTCTTTGTGGATTCTCTTCTCCTTTTCTCTCGCCTCCATTGAGGGCTAATTTCTCTCCCCTTTCTCTCACTGGATTTGAAACAAAGATTTAAGAAACTGTTGATTAGTTTTAGTACTGAAAGTTTCTCAGAGGCATATTTGCTGGTCTGCTTTTTCTCCCAAAGGCCATATAAGATTGGGCTTGGGAAAAGTAAGAGAGACGAGGAGAAGGGAGAAGCAAATAAGAGAGTGTGCCAGTATTGGCTCTCAGCTTGGAAACTACCCTCCTCTGTAGTAGGCTTGGTGATGCTGGGACCTGGGCTCTGCAAGCCACCTTTTGCTTGTGCTGTTAGGCTTTGCCAGCAGAGAGCACAAGGAGGGGCGCAAGAGGGGCCACAAGGCTGGAGGAGGCTGAAGGGGTTGGCTTCTTGTTGGTTCCCACTGGCTTCCTGTTTGCTTGAAGTTCTTGTGAGCATGGCCTAAGCAACACTCCTTCACCCTGACAGCAGCACTTCCTTCATGACATGACAGTGGAATACGATTTGAAGTTTTTCCCACACTTGCCAAACCAGCTTCATTATGTGGTCCCCTTATGCCCACCCCTATTCCCTCTTCAGAGGTCTAAGTCTTAGTTCATGGGGACCTCTCCTCCAATCTTTTAAGTTTACATATTCTGGAGTTTTTTTGCTGTTGTTGTTTTTCCCCTCAGTTCTAGGGAATGGAAGCTGCTTCCTGCAGTTGCTACTTTTGTGATGCCTTAGAGTTCTCTTTCTTTCTCTACTTAACAAATTTATAGTTAATTATTTATGCTACTTTCTCTCTGTTCAGATAACTCCTTCCTGACTGGATCCTGACTAACAGACAGAAGAAAAGTTGATTGGGTGTGCAACCCAATATGGTAGCCACTAGTCACCTTAAGTACTTAAATGTAAATTTAATTAATATAAAAATAAATAAAATTAAAAACACAGTTTCTCAGTTTTATTAGGCACATTTCAATGTTCAATAGCTACATGAGGCTACTGGTTGCTGCATTGGACAGTGCAGATATAGAACATTTCTGTCATCACAGGAAGTTCTCTTAGGTAGTGCTGGGCTAGAGAAATGAGGGGTCCTCAAAGTAGAGGGGAAACATGAATGGAAGATCTTCTTTAGAACCAGGAAATAACTGGAAGATACTGAGGATGAGCTCTTTTCAAGAAAGACTGAAAAATAGAGATTCTTTGATCACAATGCAATTAACTTAAAAACCAATAAAAAAAAAAAGAAAACCAGCATATACTTGAAAGTGAATGACATGATAATGAAATTATAATGAAACATTTCATATCTAAATTGAACGTTATTAGCAGCATATGTAGAGACAACTAAATATTTTAGAAAAGAAGAAAATATGAAAATTAATAAATTAAGCATCATCTCAAGAAGCTAGAAAGAGAACAGCAAGTAAAATGCAAGGATGGTACAAATTACAAAAAAAAACCCCAAAAACCAAACAAACAGATAAGAACAGAAATTAATCACATAGAAATATAATAGATAAAACTAAGAAAGTCATGAGTTAGTTTTCGTGACAAGCTTAATAAAGTTGGTAAATCCCTCAGAAGATTTATCCGGAAAAATTAGAGAAGACACAAATAGTAAATGTCATATAAGAACAAGAAAATATTACTATAGATCCAGCAGACATTAAAAAGGCAATAAAAATATTTTGAATATTTCAAGACCAATAATCTTGAGAATTTAGATGAAATGGACCTATTCCTAGAAAAAAATAATTTACTAAAACTAATCCTAAAAAAGTAGAAAATATGAATGGTCTTTTAACTATTAAACACTTGACTCAGAATTATACTTTTTTTCCTTCAAAGACAAATTCAGGCTCACATGGCTTCCCTATTTCTGTCAAATATTTAAAAAAGACTTAGTTGCAGTCATTCACAAATCCTTCCAAAAAATAGTAATGGGGAAACAATCTCATTTTATGGAAGTTTTCTAAACCTTGTTACCAAACCAGTCAAAGGATGAAAATGTACAGTACAATTTTACACTAACAAATGACCAAAAATCCTAGACAATATAATCACTAACCAAATCTAGCAATATATTACACCATGACTAAGTTTTTTATATTCCAACTTCTTCTGGCATTTTGTGAAATGTCTTGGACAATGATAGAGGTGCTAAAAAACTAGAAATGAGCGAACGCTGACAAAATAGATACTAACATCCTGAAATGAAAACAAATAGATTTTGAACACTATGGATTGATGAGCTTGATAATCAATTTGGGACAAAATATTCCAACAGATTAACTCACAGATATCTTTTGAGCCCTTTGAAAAACCGGAAGTACTTGCTACAAGTGATTATGAATTCACTTAGAATAAGCCTTTCAAATATCCAAAATTCCTTTTTTTAATAAAGCTTCTAGATTGATTGATGAGGAAGAAAATGTTACAGGTAAGGATATCCCTGGTGGCACAGTAGTTAAAAATCCGCCTGCCAATGCAGGGGACACGGGTTTGAGCCCTGGTCCGGGAAGATCCCACATGCCACTGAGCAACTAAGCCCGTGCACCAAAACTACTGAGCCTGCACTCTAGAGCCCGTGAACCACAACTACTGAAGCCTGTGTGCCACAACTACTGAAGCCCATGCACCTAGAGCCAGTGCTCCACAACAAGAGAAGCCACCTCAATGAGAAACCCACGCACCACAAGGAAGAGTAGCCCCTGCTCGCCGCAACTAGGGAAAGCCCACACCCAGCAACGAAAACCCAATGCAGCCAAAAATTAAAAAAAAAAAAAAAAGTTACAGATATACCAGCTTGTTATGGCTTAGAGATAATACCTTTGTGGACAAAAAAGAAAAATGTGGTCAGGATGATAATATATTTAGGAGAATTATATATTTAGGTGAATCTTTGAATACTAGGTTGACCTATGAAAAGTAATCAGTATCTTTGAATGTCAGAGAGTCTCTGGTTACATGCCACAGGTGTTTAAGACTCTGCTTACTCAATATTGTGGATGTGATTAGGAAACACGAAGTTAACATGGACTTTGGAGGTTTAGCTAATATATTGGATGACAGAATCAGGATCCCGAATCAGGTTGAAATAAAGGACCAGGTTTAACAAGATGAAATGTAACAGGATTAAAGAAAGATGTTACAATGATTTCAGAATCATCTGAACAAATATAGACTAGCCAAGATGTGCCTTAACATTAATTTCTATGAAAAGGACTGAGGGTTTTTTTGTCAGCCATGAACTCATGACAAGTCAATAATGTAATGGGTCTGCCTAAAACTTAACTCAACCTTAGATTTCATAGGTAGTTAGGTAGCCACAGTGACAAGGAGGTGACAGGTAGAGTAATAATAACCCACTAACCATATCTCATATCGTTTGTCACACTATTTGGATGCCACACTGGGAAGGTGATACTGATAAACTGAAAGTTTTTCAAGGAAAAGCATGCAGAATAAAGAAGGGATTTGAAACCTAAATAATATTAAGAAAAATTGCATGCATTTAGCTTAGAGGAAAGAAGACATGGTGTCATTTCGGGAGTTCTTATCGAATAGAAAAGTACTTTTATTCAGTTTTCCAGGAGGTAAAATTAGAAACAGTGGGAGGTAGATATGTATGTCTTCGCTATGGATGGAAAAGTTTGCAGCCATTAGAAATGTCCTAAAATGAAAGGGTTTCGGTTACATTGGAGAAACTCTGGTTTCAAAGTGTTTGGGTTAATATTATAAATCCTGTTATTTTAGTGTTAGAGCCAAATGCCATATTGAGGTTAGGTGATATTTATTTATACAGTTTATATTTTTGGAACCTAAATTTTTTTTGAATGATAAACATGATTTTAAGCATTCTACACTTTCCAGGATTTTTGCACACAGAGCACACATAGCAAGAAATAGCTTAACTCAAAGAACTGCTGTTCAAAAAGTCCATGTCCTCATTTATTCAAAATTTGAGGTATTTGAAGAGTTAATCTAATTCATTTACATTTTGTGTTTGCCTTTGCCCCCTCAGTATGCCTGTTACACAGTCAATAGCCCTAGGGTAAAGAACTGTTTCAATCCAAGTCTGTCTAGGAAGTTTGGCCTAAGATAATGTCATTTATGGTTAAGAAAGATCTTTGTTGTGCTAAGTAATTTTTTGTGGTTGGCAGCCTTAAAAGTTGGGATTGCAGGCTGCTTTTTTGGATATTATATCATAAGTATGGATGAGTTGCAGTATAAACATTGAAAAACCTTCAGTATGCTTTGTCCAAATAAAAGAATAACCATCCAAGCTATGAAGAGATACATCTCAAATATTCTGATTGCCACAGATTTTTTTTTTTTTGGTCTTTTTCTCCAGTTATAATTTTTCATGATATTGTAGCCTGCCAGTATCAACAAATTTGTGTTTTCTGGTAGGATAATTGAGTTGAGATATTTCTCCTCTGACATGAAGTCAGAGCATTAAGTTACAAACCTATGGGTTAGATCTTTGTAGTAGGGAAAGCTGATTCCTCCCTGAAGTCACCCCTGCCATAATTTAGATACAACAGGACTGCTGATTTTTTGAGTAAACAGTTAATTTCTTATTATTCAGGAGCTGATCTTGCAATTTGTATATGATTCAGATCTTTAGCCTTTCCTTTTCTTAGATCTTGCTGCCAACTCTTGACCGTTTAATCACACTCTTCTGTATCTTTATATTTAGACTACCTAACCAGGAACAAGAAGCTGATCGTTTAATTTTGGAAATTTCATCAAATGTTTCTTTTAGAAAGTTTATGCAATGTGCAAACATATACATAGTTGGGTATGAAAACAATTTAATATACTGTTGAGCATCAGGAAAGGTTATCAGTGAGAAATGTTTACTTATCCATGCCACTTAAATATTGATAAGAGCTAATACTTGCTGAGCACTTATTATGAGCTAGGCATTTCATGTTTGATAATACAGTAGTCTTAGAAAATAGGTTTTCTAAGTTTTCAACTGGAGAAGTTAAGGCTCCGAGAGGTACATAATTTATCAGAGGTCACACAATGGTTAAATAGGAGTGCCAGGATTTGAACTTAATAAGTCTTTCTTACACAGAAGTCCTTGTTTTACATTGCCTCTACTTTGTATTTTAAAAGAATGAAATTAGAACACTCCCTAACACCACGCACAAAAATAAACTCAAAAGGGATTAAAGACCTAAATGTAAAGCCAGAAGCTATAAAACTCTTAGAGAAAAACATAAGCAGAACACTCTTTGACATAAATTGCAGCGAGATCTTTTTTGACCCACCTCCTAGAGTAATGAAAATAAAAACAAAAATAAACACATGGTACCTAATGAAACTTAAAAGCTTTTGCACAGCAAAGGAAACCATAAACAAGACAAAAAGACAACCCTCAGAATGCGAGAAAATATTTGCAAATGAAGCAACTGACAAAGGATTAACCTCCAAAATATACAAGCAGCTCATGCAGCTCAATATCAAAAAAACAAGCAACCCAATCAAAAAATGGGCAGAAAACTTAAATAGACATTTCTTCAAAAAAGACATACAGATGGCCAACAAACACACAAAAAGATGCTCAACTTTACTAATTATTAGAGCAAGGTAAATCAAAACTACAGTGAGGTATCACCTCACTCTGATCGGAATGGTCATCATCAAAAAATCTACAAACAATAAGTGCTGGAGAGGGTGTGGAGAAAAGGGAACCTTCCTGCACTGTTGGTGGGAATGTAAATTGATACAGCCACTATGGATAACAGTATGGAGGTTCCTTAAAAAACTAAAAATAGAGCTATCATATGACCCAGCAATTCCACTACTGGGCATATACCCTGAGAAAACCATAATTCAAAAAGACACATGCACCCCATTGTTCATTGCAGCACTATTTACAATAGCAAGGACATGGAAGCAACCTAAATGTCCATCAAAAGAGGAATGGATAAAGAAGATGTGGTACATATACACAATGGAATATTATTCAGCCATAAAAAGGAATGAAATTGGATCATTTGTAGAGACATGGAAGGACCTAGAGACTGTCATACAGAGTGAAGTAAGTCAGAGAAAAACAAATGTTGTATATTAATGCATATATGTGGAATCTAGAAAAGTGGTATAGATGATATTATTTGCAAAGCAGAAATAGAGACACAGATGTAGAGAACAAACATATGGATACCAAGGGGGAAAGGGGAGGGTGGGAGGAATTGGGAGATTGGGATTAACACATATACACTATTGATACTATGTATAAAATAGATAACTAATGAGAACATACTGTATAGCACAGGGAATGCCATGTAATGCACGGTGGTGACCTAAATGGGAAGGAAATCCAAAAAAGAGGGGGCATATGTATATGTATAGCTGATTCACTTTGCTGTACAGTAGAAATTAACACAACATTGTAAAGCAACTATACTCCAATAAAAATTAATTTAAAAAAAAGTATGGGCAGTGATGTGGACCTTTTGTCTATCTCCTCTTCCACTGGATGATTAGAATGTCATTGGTTGTATGAAGATTAGTTGCATTAGTTTAGGTGGAAGCATGACGTCATTCTCTTCATTTGGAAGTTTAAGGTAGTTATAGTGATAGGATGGATGCTGAGTTAATGAGTTAACAAGGATATTGTATGGACTCTGCTGGGTTGGTTGTGGTTGTTTCAACTTGGCACCATCACCAACAGCCCCTTCTGAGGCAGTGAAACACATTTCCCTGAATCCCTTTCCCTGTGTGGTGCTGGGTTAGAATTTGCCAATAAGAGGAACTTGAGTGATATTTGGAAGGTGTAAGTGAAGTAAAACTTTTATCTTGGGAAGGTCCTGATGGTTAGATGCAGCTGGTGTCTAGACCTTTCCACAAGCTTCCACTTGGTCGTTCTGGAACTTTTTTCGACTTCTCCAGATTGTGATTTCTCTAGGTTGTGGCAGAGGAAGTGGTTTCCAGATCTCTCTACAAGGTCCCACTTCATAGCTGCGGCAGCTTCTCAAATTTCCTAGGGATCAATGGCTTTTCCCACCATCTTCTAAAACCTTCAATGCTGCATCCTTTTATATTTGTGTACTCTTAATTTCTATATTTCATTTATTTCCTTGTAATGTTGCTGTTGACTTTGTTTTCCTGACTAAACCCGGATTGGTATATAAAATGTGACTTTTCATACATTTAAAAAGATTGTAATGATACACTAATTATCCAAATTGATGTAGGAGTGAGTGGGAAGATAGGATAACTACAAATGAGAAACTGGAAGCAATCTAAAGTTTAGAAGAATCTAAAGTTGAAAAAAAGCCCCAGTAATTGTCATAATTCCTTATGTAATTGTACATATTTCACAGCGTGGATATAGTTTCAATTTTATTTTGTTCAGGAAACATCCATTGAGTAAGAACTATGTAAAACACTGAGCTGGGAAATCCATAGAGAGCAAATACTTCTTGAGAACTTACCGTGAATCAGATGCTTAGATTTTCAATTCATACCACAACCCTCATCAGATAGATAGTATTATCCTTATCTTACAGATGGGAACTTCACGCCCAGAGAGAATAAGTAACCTAACAGAGCTAACAAGGTGGTTTAAAACCTGGGCTACTATTCTGATCTATTTTCAAATCTGTTCTATCCACTGGTCTAAGCTGCTTCCTGTCCAAAAAGAATTTTTAATTCAATGGATTTGGAAAAGAAAACATATCCCCTACCCTCCTTGATGAATTCAAATGGATTATTTTAAAAACGACTTAGGGTCAGATTCACTTTTTTCCTTATTTATAGCAAATTTTTATTCATTTAGGCACTATCATGCTTCCAAGCAATTGCATCTAGCCAAATAGTTTTTATTCGTTCATTTTCCTCCCTGTGTTGGTTTGTCAAAAACAAATTCCAAGTGAAGAACTTTTGTACTCACTGAAATTGGTGAAAAATAGAGGAGACAAGTACAGGAAGGCAAAGAACCTGTGTATTTCCCAACATAGAACATTTTGACTCAATATTTCAAAAGAAAAAAAAAAGATATTTCTAAGGCATATTAGGTCCAAAATGTGCCTTAGAAACACCTGTAATTTTTCTGTAGTATCTGTCTACTGATTGAAGTTCTTTGGCAAATGTTTGAATTCAAAGTGAATTAGCTTCCAGGTGAGTTCAGTAAACTCTAAAGATGGATATTTATACAGCATGAGGTGAGTGATGAGAGTAAAAGACAATGTTTTCATCAAGTACATATCTTTTACATGTGGGTCAAGTAGATAATGAAGTAAGCAGTTGGAAATTGGCTTATATACATTAAGCGTTTCATATCCTTGGTATAAGGAATTTTAGGCTGCCAAACTTGTGTTCTCAGAAACCTACAGTAATTCTGTTGCAAAGAACATATAACCTAGCATGTTAAGCTAACGTGCAGAAACACTTTTCTAAAATTGGGCACTTTATACTAAAACTATGAATTGCAAGCAGATTTTATTTACTTGTTCCAATAAGTCTGAATCTGTGGTAAGGTTTTGGTTTGGGCAAACCTGGGTTTCTAGAAAAACGGAAGGTTAAGAGAAGTATGTTAAAAAGTGTATATTATATTTCTTCTTCTTTTTGAAACTATCTTTATTGGATTATAATTGCTTTACATTGTTGTGTTAGTTGCTGTTGTATAACAAAGTGAAGCAGCTATTTCTTCTAAACGGATGGAAGGTGGTCCTGACAAGTTCTACTTGAGAGAACATCTGTTCAGGAAAAATTTTCAGGCTTTCCTTGATGTGAGGGTGAAAAAAATTGTTTCAGGGATCTCTAATTTTTGTTCATATTCCATTATTAAAAAGATCCTCATTTGTCTGAGGCTAACATTCAGTCTCCTTCCCTTCCAAAGTGAGTAGTGAAACAGAGAAAGAAATCACTGCAGATAAGCATGGAAACAGTTACTGGACATATCTGCTTTTCAGAGTGTGTACAGTCAGAGATGATTCCTACTTCCACAAAATGTTTGGCTCTTTTTAAAATTACTAAATTGATGGCCTATAAACATAATGATCATGATAGATAGTTAACTCAATCCTCTTTCACTATAAGGACCTGTTTTGATTGCCTTAGAGCAAGACAGTGAGACCACTGCAATCTTCTATGAAGTAAACCCACATATTTTCACAGAGTTTCATCTGATCTTCCTCTTCATGGTTGCTCTACTTTCTGCTCACTCCATAATTATGACATGATTTTTGTTAATGGCTTTCAAATACCATTCATTGGTCAACAACAACTCCAACTGGTGAACATAGTTCCAATGTAAGTCAATGTCTGGGACTGTCCTATCTCATTGGTCTTTCTGACTTAAAGCTAATGACTCCAAGGGATAAGTTAGTTTGGACACTTTTTTTCTTTTTTCTTTTTCTTGTTAATCATGGAAACATATTTTCTAATGATCATTTGGGCTTAGGCATTTTTCCCCATGATATCTGATTCTATTGTTAGTACATGCATTAGACTGAGTCCAATGACATTTGGGAATTCCAAACTCATTATCATATGCCTGAACTAAGCACAAAGGAGTACATTTATCTGGGCCTAAGATATCTACTGAAGCAGGGATGCTATTATTTATTCATTCATTTAGTCAAATAAAATAATAAACAAACAAGAAAATTGTCAAATGGTAAGAAGGTTTATGGAAAAGTGATAAACAGTTGGCTGAGAAACTATTTTAGCTTGGGTGATTGACAGAGGCCCCTGTGAGGATGTTCTATTTAAAAAAAAGATTGGGACCACCAGTCCCTCCCAACAGGAAACTTGCACAAGCCTCTTAGATAACCTTCATCCACCAGAGGGAAGACAGCAGAAACAAGAAGAACAGAAGCAAGAAGAACTACAGAGGCAAAAAGAGAGCAGAAGCAAGAAGAACTACAATCTTGCAGCCTGTGGAACAAACACCACATTCACAGAAAGATAGACAAGATGAAAAGGAAGAGGGCTATGTACCAGATGAAGGAACAAGATAAAACCCCAGAAAAACAACTAAATGAAGTGGAGATAGGCAATCTTCCAGAAAAAGAATTCAGAATAATGATAGTGAAGACGATCCAAGACCTCGGAAAAAGAATGGAGGCAAAGATTGAGAAGATGCAAGAAATATTTAACAAAGACCTAGAAGAATTAAAGAACAAGCAAACAGAGATGAACAATATAATAACTGAAATGAGAAATACACTAGAAGGAACGAATAGCAGAATAACTGAGGCAGAAGAATGGTTAAGTGACCTGGAAGGCAGAATGGTGGAATTCACTGCTGTGGAACATAATAAAGAAAAAAGAATGAAAAGAAATGAAGACAGCCTAAGAGACCTCTGGGACAACATTACACACAACAACATTGGCATTATAGGGGTCCCAGAAGGAGAAGAGAGAGAGAAAAGACTGAGAAAACATTTGAGAGATTATAGTTGAAAACTTCCCTAACATGGGAAAGGAAATAGCCACCCAAGTCCAGGAAGCACAGAGAGTCCCATCCAGGATAAATACAAGGAGAAACATGCCAGGACACATAGTAGTCAAATTGGCAAAAATTAAAGACAAAGAAAAATTATTGAAAGCAACAAGGGAAAAATGACAAATAACATACAAGGGAACTCCCATAAGGTTAACAGCTGATTTCTCAGCAGACACTTTACAAGCCAGAAGGCAGTGGCATGATATACTTAAAGTGATGAAAGGGAAAAACCTACAACCAAGATTACTCTACCTGGCAAGGATCTAATTCAGATTTGATGGAGAAATCAAAAGCTTAACACACAAGAAAAAGCTAAGAGAATTCAGCACCACCAAACCAGCTCTACAACAAATGCTAAAGGAACTTCTCTAAGTGGGAAACACAAGAGAAGAAAAAGACCTACAAAAACAAACCCAAAACAATTAAGAAAATGGTAATAGGAACATACATGTAGATAATTTCCTTAAACATGAATGGGTTAATGCTCCAACCAAAAGACACAGGCTCGTTGAATGGATACAAAAACAGGACCCATATATATGCTGTCTACAAGAGACCCACTTCAGACCTAGGGACACATGCAGACTGAAAGTGAGGGAGTGGAAAAAGATATTCCATGCAAATGGAAATCAAAAGAAAGCTGGAGTAGCAATATTCGTATCAGATAAAATAGACATTAAAATAAAGAATGTTGCAAGAGACAAGGAAGGACACTACATAATGATCAAGAGATCAATCCAAGAAGAAGATATAACAATTATAAATATATATGCACCCAACATAGGAGCACCTCAATACATAAGGCAACTGCTAACAGCTATAAAAGAGGAAATTGACAGTACTACAGTAATAGTGGGGGACTTTAACACCTCACTTACAGCAATGGACAGATCAACCAAAGAGAAAATTAATAAGGGAACACAGGCTTTACATGACACAATAGACCAGCTAGATTTAATTGATATTTATAGAATATTCCATTCCCAAACAGCAGATTACACTTTCTTCTCAAGTGCACAAGGAACATTCTTCAGGATAGATCACAGCTTGAGACACAAAGCAAGCCTCAGTAAATTTAAGAAAACTGAAATCATATCAAGCAATTTTTTGACCACAAGGCTATGAGATTAGAAATCAATTAGAAGGAAAAAAACATAAAAATCACAAACATATCGGGGCTAAACAATACGTTACTAAATAACCAAGAGATCACTGAAGAAATCAAAGAGGAAATCAAAAAATACCTAGAGACAAATGACAATGAAAACATGATGATCCAAAACCTATGGGATACAGCAAAAGTATTTCTAAGGGGGAAGTTTATAGCTATACAAGCCTACCTCAAGAAACAAGAAGAATCTCAAATAAACAATCTAACCTTACACCTAAAGGAAGTAGAGAAAGGACAAACAAAACCCAAAGTTAGCAGAAGGAAAGAAATCATAAAGACCAGAGCAGAAATAAATGAAATAGAAACAAAGAAAACAATAGCAAAGATCAATAAAACTAAAAGCTGGTTCTTTGAGAAGATAAACAAAATTGATAAACCATTAGCCAGACCCATCAAGAAAAAGAGGGAAAGGACTCAAATCAATAAAATTGGAAATGAAAAAAGTTACAATAGACACCGCAGAAAAACAAAGCATCCTAAGAAACTACTACAAGCAACACTATGCCAATAAAATGGACAACCTGGAAGAAATGGACAAATTCTTAGAAAGGTATAACCTTCCAAGACTGAAACAGGAAGAAATAGAAAATATGAACAGACCAATCACAAGTAATGAAATTGAAACTGTGATTAAAAACCTTCCAACAAACAAAAGCCCAGACGAGATGGCTTCACAGGTGAATTCTATCAAACATTTAGAGATGAACTAACACTCATATTTCTCAAACTCTTCTAAAAAATTGCAGAGGAAGGAACACTCCCAAACCCAATCTATGAGGCCACCATCACCCAGACACCAAAACCAGACAAAGATACTACAAAAAAAGAAAATTACAGACCAATATCACTGATGAATATAGATGCAAAAATCCTCAACAAAATACTAGCAAACAGAATCTAACCACACACTAAAAGGATCATACACCATGATCAAGTGGGATTTATCACAGGGATGCAAGGATTCTTCAATATACACAAATCAATCAATGTGATACACCATATTAACAAACTGAAGAATAAAAACCATATGATCATCCCAGTAGATGCAGAAAAGGCTTTGACAAAATTCAACACCGATTTATGATTAAAAACTCTCCAGAAAGTGGGCACAGAGGGAAACTACCTCTACATAATAAAGGCTATACATGACAAACCCACAGCAAACATCATTCTCAATGGTGAAAAACTGAAAACATTTCCTCTAAGATCAGGAACAAAACAAGGATGTCCACTCTCACCACTATCATTCAACATAGTTTTGGCAGTCTTAACCATGGCAATCAGAGAAGAAAAAGAAATATAAGGAATACAATTTGGAAAAGAAGAAGTAAAATTGTTACTATTTGCAGATGACATGATACTATACATAGAGAATCCTAAAGATGCCACCAGAAAACTACTAGAGCTAATCAATGAATTTGGTAAAATTGCAGGATACAAAATTAATGCACAGAAATCTCTTGCATTCGCATACACTAATCATGAAAAATCTGAAAGAGAAATTAATGAAACCCTCCCACTTACCATTGCAACAAAAAGAATAAAATACCTAGGAATAAACCTACCTAGGGAGACAAAAGACATGTATGCAGAAAACTATAAGACACTGATGAAAGAAATTAAAGATGATACCAACAGTTGAAGAGATAAACCATGTTCCTAGATTGGAAGAATCAATATTGTGAAAATGACTATACCACCCAAAGCAATCTACAAACTCAATGCAATCCCTATCAAATTACCAATGGCATTTTTTACAAAACTAGAACAAAAATTCTTATTATTTGTATGGAGACACAAAAGACCCCGAATAGCCAAAGCAGTCTTGAGGGAAAAAAACAGAGCTGGAGGAATCAGACTCCCTGACTTCAGACTATACTACAAAGCTACAGTAATCAAGACAATATGGTACTGGCACAAAAACAGAAATATAGATCAATGGAACAAGATAGAAAGCTCAGAGATAAACCCACACTCATTTGGTCAACTAATCTATGACAAAGGAGACAAGTATATACAATGAAGAAAAGACAGCCTCTTCAATAGGTGGTGCTGGGAAAACTGGACAGCTACATGTAAAAGAAGAAATTAGAACACTCCCTAACATCATACACCAAAATAAACTCAAAATGGATTAGAGACCTTATGTAAGATCAGACACTATAACACTCTTAAAGGAAAACATAGGAAGAACACTCTTTGACAAATCACAGCAAGATGTTTTTTAACCACCTCCTAGAGTAATGGAAATAAAAACAAAAATAAACAAATGGGGCCTAATGAAACTTAAAAGCTTTTGCACAGCAAAATAAACCATAAACAAGATGAAAAGACAACCCTCAGAATGTGAGAAAATATTTGCAGACAAATCAACAGACAAAGGATAAATATCCAAAATATATAAACAGCTCATGCAGCTCAATATTAAAAAAACAAACAACCCCATCCAAAAATGAGCAGAAGACCTAAAGAGACATTTTTCCAAAGAAGACATACGGATGGCCAAGAAGCACATGAAAAGCTGCTCAACATCACTAATTATTAGAGAAATGTAAATCAAAACTACAATGATGTATCACCTCACACCAGTTAGAATGGGCATCATCAGAAAATCTACAAACAGCAAATGCTGGAGAGGGTGTGGAGAAAAGGGAACCCTCTTGCACTGTTCGTATGTATGTAAATTGATACAGCCACTATGGAGAACAGTATGGAGGTTCCTTAAAAAACTAAAAATAGAATTACCATATGACCCAGCAATCCCACTACTGGGCATATACCCAGAGAAAACCATAATTCAAAAAGACAAAAGCACCCCAATGTTCATTGCAGCACTATTTACAATAGTCAGATTGTGGAAGCAACCTAAATGCCCATCGACAGACAAATGGATAAAGAAGACATGGTACATATATACAGTGGAATATTATTCAGCCATAAAAAGGAATGAAATTGGGTCATTTGTAGCCACTTGGATGGATCTAGAGATTGTCATACAGAGTGAAGTAAGTCAGAAAGAGATAAACAAATACCGTATAGTAACACATATATGTGGAACCTAGAAAAGTGGTACAGATGAACCGGTTTGCAGGGCAGAAATTGAGACACAGATGTAGAGAACAAACGTATGGACACCAAGGGGGGAAAGTGGTGGGGGTGGGGGTGATGGTGTGATGAATTGGGAGATTGGGATTGACATGTATACACTGATGTGTATAAAATGGATGCCTAATAAGAACCTGCTGTATAAAAAATAAATAAATTTAAAAATTAAATAAAAGATCGGAATTAAAAGAAGACATTATCCATGAAAAGATTATGTGTTGAAATTTCCAGGAGCGATGAATATCTAGGGCAAAGGTCCTTAACTTGGATACAAGAGAAGAGCATTTGAGTCACAGAAAAGAAGTCTAGTGTAGCTGGAGTTTAGTGAGTGTGGAAAGAGTGTTCAGACATGGTCCAAGGGGTATGAAGGGGACAGACCACGTAGAAGTTTGTAAACCAGGGTAAGGGGATTGGGTTTTATTCTGAGTGTGATGGAAGACATTGGAAGGTGTTGAATAAGTGATATGATCTTGTTTATGTTTTGGAAGGTCACTCTGGCTGCTGTGGGAAGTATAATACAAATTTTGGAGATGGCAGCAGTAGAAGCAGCTAGAAGATAATTATAGGGATTCATGTGAGGGATTATTACGGTAACTTGGATTAAGGTGATACTAGAGGAATGTTGCAAATTAGAGTAATTTGGGATGCTTGTGAATGTTAAATCTTATTGATTGTGAGACTAAAAATATGTAGCTGGTGTCATAAGGAAATGGCATATCTTAAAGGAGTATGTGTTGTTGGCATGTTAGGCCCTGGGAATTTTAGTCATAACTTAGTTAGATTATATTTGGTACATAATTTGGCTTTAGCATGCCTCTATGTCCTCAAATACATTAGAAATATGTCGCCTAAATATGTGAGGAAAGAATAAAGTGAATACACAGTGCTGTTTTAATTTAAGAGTTTAGGTAAATTACAAAATTACTTGAGATGCTTTTGGCTGTATATAGCAGAAAGTCTCAAGCCAAATATATTTAAACAGAAAGGACATTTATTTTCTTCCATTTTTGGTAATCCAAAGGGTTAAGTGGGGTCCAGGTATAATAAACGGTAGTTCAATGGAGTCATTGAAAATTCAGGGTTTTTTTCTGTAACTCTGCTCTGCCATTCTTGATCCTAAGAATGGTTCTCAGGGGAACCAAGATGGCTCTCTGTGACATTTGGGAGATTATTTTCCTTGCTGGTGTCTATTAGGGGAAAGATAGAGATTATAAGCCTTCTCTCCAGTTTGATTGGGCCAACTTAGGTCATAGGCTCATCCCGGGACCAGTATCATTTTCCTGGGCAATGATAGGCTCACCATTAGGCTAAGCTAATTAGGATTTCTCCAAGGAAGAGGGAAGGGTGAATGCCTCAATAAAATCATGGTTCTGATAGGAAGAAGGAAGACTTGTTGGGTAGGTAATCAACAGTATCTATGACAATTACCTAGCATTCATTTTAATGCTTTAATAAAATCAGTAAACACTATTTGCATTTTAAGATCTTAGAGGATCAAAAATGTGGTGTGAATAATTCTTGAAATAATAAAAAGCTTTACCTTATTAGGAAAAAATGTAGTGAAACAACTTCAGAAACACAGTTATTCAAATCCAATTCAAAGATCTTAAATCACAGAAATGTGGTAACTTAATTTTCTACCCCAAGCTAAAGGAAAATTTATGAGACAGGTATAATGTACTGTGTTGTGGACTGTTGGAATCTGAACAAGTTGTCTTCCTTGATTTTCACATTTTGATATGTTTTTCTTCCCATTACCACCTACCTCTTTTCTTTAAATTCCTGTTAGATTTTTCTCTTTTGCAAAATAATGGCACATTAATAACGTGGCAGACCTCATTTTCTATTTCTCTGTAATGACATTAGCAGAGGTCCTCTGAAGTGACTGATGTTAAGACAGAGTCCAAGGAAAATGATGTGTTTGAAAGACCATGGTCTACCCTTCATGATAACGTGCCATGCAAGGTACTATGTCAATGTGGTCATTATACTGTGCAGACAAAAATGAAATCTATTGTTTTGATAGGTATTAATTTTGATTGAGCTCAGATTGCAACTAGCAATTAAAAATTCATAGATGATCATCCATTCAGGTAACAATGGTTAGAAGCTAAATAACACTACTTGGTATCAATTGTATACATAAGACATGCATGCCACTTTCTATTTTGTTCAAAGTACCCTATTTTTAGTAAACTCCTCTTATTTATCTCCTTCATTTATCTCCCTAAAAGCCTTAATTTGACTAAACATAAGCAGAATATTTTTATAGTGTTTCTTTCAAATCACTCTTCTGGTGGATTCCTATTATAGCTAAGTTCAAAAGTACAGTTACTTATTAAATTGCTACATTATTTATTCATCATTTACATGAAATTGGGGAAGGGAGGGGGGAAGGAATACCTCTAACTGTGAACTTGGTCCTTATTTTAATTTAAAAGTGCTCATATTTGAAAGTGGGCAAAGCTTTCATTGGAGCAGAAAACTATGCACTTTGGCACAATTCATATTTATTTTCAGAATAGCAATGTATCCTTAACTATCCTTCTGGATAGAATTTGGTCAATCCACAGAAATAATAATTATACAACTCCAGCTATGGTCTACTCTCTTCTTGACAGTATTTTTGACACTCTTGATTCCCTTCTTTTTTCATCCAATTACTTCTGACACAATACTTTCTTCTGATTTCCCTCCTACCACTCTACATCCCTTTTTAGTACGCTTCACTGGCTCTTTTTTGCTCTGTCACACCTTAAATGAAATCGTTTCCTAAGGTTCTCTTCTACTCGTCTTTCTTGCCCTCTTCTCCTCAACCTTCTGTTTCTTCAACCCCCTTCCTCTTCTGAGTAACCTCATCCATTCCCACGGATTTAACTCTCATTTATATGCCTATGACGTCCACATCTGCATCTTTATCCCTTCCTTCTCAAAACCAGACCTCATCTCCCAATAGCTGGCCAGACAGCTCTCCTTGGCTATTCCACAGATGTCTGACCCTCCAGATATGACCTACACTGAACTCATCTCAAAGAATTGCTCCTATGTATGTTAACTACTGGTTCCCCCTCCGCCACTACCCAGAAACCATAAAGTTTTCAGACTCCTCCCCTCCCTCAACCCTTACATCTAATTGGTACCTACACTTATTATAATCCCATCCCTGAAATGTCCCTTAATTCTCTCTCCTCCTTTCCTAGACCAGTGTCACTCTGCTACTTCTGCTTCCCAGTATTAACTGGACCATGTTAATCAATATCTTTTATCTGTATTCCTTGCCTCTAGTTTCTTCATGCTTCCATCCAGTCTCTGTTTTCATCCATTCCAACAAATCCCTTTATTTCCTATTATTTGAAGAATAAAGTCTAGACTCTCAAATGCCCTTCACTCCTTCTCAGCCTTGTTTTCAGTCTCATTCCCATCCATATCCTATTTCAGCCACATCAGAATTGCTTGTTTCCAAACATGTCATGTATTTTCATACTAAAAATTTTATTATTGCTATTATATTGCTTTTCCTCAAGCTGTTTCCCCTGCCTCCACTTCCCTCTTCACTTTCCTCAAAATCATACTGCTTCTACATCTTTGTACTTGCTGTTCCTTTGGCCCAAAACAATATTTCCTCAGCACTTAGCATGGCAAGCTCCTTCTTATTGTTTAGATCCCAGATGAAATGTCACCTCCTCATAGGTCATTCCTGGCCATCCACACCAAAGGAAACTCTCATCCAGCAGTTGTCCCATAACCCAGCATGATGTTGCTATACTTCAGATTACTCATAACTCTCAGAAATTCTCCTGTTTGTGTATTTACTTCTGCCTCCCCAACTAGAGCGTAATGTACTTGAAGAAAGGACTTTGTCTTATTTGCTGCTTCTCCTCAACGCCTAAAACAGTGTTTGGCACATAGTAGGTGATCAATAAATATTGTTGAATGAATAAATGAATTTAGATATTTTTCAGTGAGGTGATATGATTTGTTTCTTTGATATACCATGTACTTATTGATAAATCAGGTCAGACAAGAGCCCCCTTTCTGCCCTATTTCTTCCTTCTAGATGGGTTTAGTTTTTGTGGAAATTTTTCTCTACTTATGAACCTTTTCTTTTAATTAAATTATATGACTTTGAAGTGAGAGGGGAAAAGCAAGGAAATATTGTTGATATTAACTTGGAGACACAACCAGACTGAACCCATCTGATTAGTACCCAGTTCTCCTGGGTCACCACAGTGTGGAGAATGAAATGTACTTGGTTGGGAAATCCCAGGATGCAGAGACAAGAGACATGTATTCCTGTTCTTGCCCTGACACCGACATTCATCATTATGGTGAGTAGGTTCTTCAAGCTCTATGGAATCAGAATCATAATTTGGGAGATGAAGGTTGAATTAAATGGTCTCAAAAGTCTCTTTTACCTTTAGAGTTCCGTGCCTCTTTGACTCTTCAATTCAACTCAATCATTCACTCAACAAATATTGAATACCTTCCTGTGCAAGGTACCATGTTGGATGCTAGAAATACAGTCGATGGTCTCCTGCCCTCAGGGAGCTTACAGACTAATGGCAGGGGCAGACATTTATAAATGACCACATGGCACTATTCCTGGGTTGAGACAGGTATCTCTATGGAACCAAAAACACCCCACATTTCACATACTTTTTGCCATAGAACCTGCTCTGACATAACAATTAGGTCTGATTTTCAGGATCTTCTTATTGGAGGGTAAGTCAAAATTTTTATTTCAAAGAAGTATTTGAATATAGAAAGTTTGCTTGAGCATTTTTATAGAACTCAAACATGGAGTGGATTTTTTAAGCTGTTATTATAATTTTTCAAGTTCACAACCCCTTACTCCTGCCTTTAGGGGGTAGGTGGGGAGGAGGTACATAGAAGAAAAGTATAAAATACCATTAAGGTATCCATGCTGATAAATTCAGCCTTGAATAGTGCTTTGCATTCCAATCTCATTATTAAGCTCTCAGTCTCATGGAAGCACATATTCATTCATATTCAAGAATCACTGTCTTCTGTAACTATCTTCTGTCCAGCTTCAAGGAACTTAGTAGAGAAGAAGGAAAGGCCATCTTTCTCTTTCAATAACTCCCTCTTATTCTTGTCCCTCATGCCTGTGTGCATTCTAGGCACTGCCCAGTGCATCCCATCCCATGCCTGAGGAGAAAGGATTGTTTGAGAACATTTGTGTTGATGTTTTTCATCAGCATGGGGTATGTGTACGTATAGTTGTGCTGTCTATTCACTCCATGTGGAAGCTGTGCAGTGTGGGCTTCTGCACCCCCCTCCCCCAATCCTCACCCCTGGCATATTTTTATAGGTAATGAATACTCCCTTCCTTTGTTCCCTCTTCTGTAACACCAAGGCATGGTGAACCACAGGGATCTGGGGTTGGCTGGCCTCTCAGAATTTCCCCAATACTACCTTCTGTATCACCTTCTGGGCCTATCTTATCCCATTCCCAGAATCCTAGGTACCTTCTTCATTCCCTTCCAAGTTCCCTTGGTAGAAAAGTAGAAGCAAGCTCTGTACCATATTTCCAAGCCACCCTCTATGGAAGATTGTATTTTCCAAAGATGGCTGTTAGATTATCTCTCACTCCTCATGTTCTTCTCTAATGTGACCTTATCACCAACCCCATCATAACAAGAAGACTATTTCCATAAATGACTTGTTTGAACAATAGAATGAATTAGAAGGTATGTTCTGGAACTTCTGAGGCTAGTATATGAGAAGTCTTGCAGCTTCTGTCTGGAATGCTTGCTCTGGGATGACCAGTCCTTCTCAGACCTCCCACACCCTCTCAATGCTGTGAGAAGCCATAAGTCACAGAGAGAGGCCACACTGAGCCCCAAGCTGATACCCAGCATCAATTCCTAGCGATATGAGTGAGTGACTTTGCACACCTGTCCTGTGAACCTTCAGAAATCTCCAGATCCAGTTGCTACCTGACGGATACTGCATGAGAAATACCAAGCAAGACTCTCCAGCTGAAACTACTCAACCGATAGAACCATGGAGATAACATATTGTTAAGCCACTAAGTTTTGAGCTAGTTTGTTATGCAGTTGTAGATAACTAAAACACCTTCAAACTTTATGAGAGAGTCTATTGGGTCAAGCCTTTGAAGGAGGAATGACAAGTTCAATGTTCCCTTTCCTCCCCCACTCCCACAACCTAGGAAGGGATTAAGAAAGAGGCAATAGCCCCCTGCTGTCTTCCTCTCCCTCTCTAGTCTTCTACGAAGAAAGTGGGGTGGAGAGGTCATGGTGTCCTTCAGGATATTCTTGAATGAATCACCCAGCTCAATGATTATGGTGTATCTATCAGGATATCAGGCTTTTGCTGGGGTAAAGAGTAAGTGTGATTAATTTTTCTTCATAGTCATCATTATGCTACTCATATAATAATGATATAGACAAATTGCAAACCTCCATAAATATATACTGAACTTTTTTCTTGAGATAAGATAAATGTACTTTATCAAGGAACCCAATTATCCTTTAGTTTAGTAAATCTCAGTTTTAATGTGAATTAGAATCACCTAGGAAATTGGTTTAAAAATTCTGAATCCTGACTCTATCCCTTGGAAAGTCTGAATTTGTAGGTCTCTAGTGGGGCCCAGAGATCTGCATTGTAAAATAAAAGTAGCCCAGGTGATTTTATGTAGACATTCAGGGGACCACATCATGAAAAATTCTTTTTGATCCTTTCTCCTTTGAAATTTGTATCAACTTTTCTGAATCCCTAAACCTTTTAAAATGTCTCTGAAACTTTTAAAGTTATTTTTACCCTTGTAAGACAGCCTCTAACAGAACAGGATCTTGGACAAAAATTGACAGTGAGATAAATGGAAAGAATTGAAATATACTTAGAGAAGAAGGAATCCATTAGAAATTGGAGGCTGACTGAAGATAGACTGAATTCATAGAATATTAAGAAATAGTAGTTTTATGTGAGACCCTCCCTAAACTAATTTCCCGGTGTAGCCTTGTGGGTGAATGTAGTCAGTAAAAGGGCAGTGCAGCGTGGACTATTGGAAAGGGAGTCTGGCAGGAAAGTGTGCCCTGTCTCCAGCACTCCCAAGGGGAGAACTAGTAGATTACCTGTCTAGCCTCATAGACTTACTTCTCAGTCTTCTACAGAAGGCAGGGACTCAGTAGCCTCCTTGATGAGGACACTCCCACCCCAAGCATATGCATATTCAATTCCATTCCCATAACTCACCAGGGAGCATTCAGATCTGCAGTTTGGCCTCCTGAAGACAAGTCTCCAGGGCCATAGAAGTGACCTCAGCCTGGAGAGGCTTTTGAATGCAAATACCAATCTCCCATCACATTAGTAAAATTATGGAGCAAGGCAATGTTTGTACCTTTCTGAGGAACTAAAAATTAGATTTCCAGTATTTTACATTGCCTGGTCATCATATCCACCAGAATAAATTAGAGAATCACTGAAATAATTATTAAAATAAGGAGCTGATCCATCTAAATATTTCTAGAATTTAACTCTCACACAAAAAAGTAAGATTTTTGTAAATTGTTGAGGCCATTGGAAAATAGTCATAATTTAACACTTTCTTCTGTGATTTCCTCAGTCATTAGCACATCCAACCCAGGAAAATGGAGAAACATAAGGAGGGAAAAAGAGCTATGATTCCTGTGGCTTAGACTTGAGACTGGCTAGATGTTTACTAAATTAATTTCCAGTGATTCCTGGGCATCCATTTCCCAGCTTTCTTTGCAGTGAACAAAAATGTGTGGGGGCCATGAGCTTGGATTTGTCGTAGTGGAATTTGGAGATAAGTGCTACATACAACTTCAAGCCTTGGTCCATGGAACCTTCTCACATGCTCTTGTCACATCATTGGCTTTCACCCTATCACTGGCTTCATGCAGAGAAGGATGAAGCCTGGGAGGATGGTGCTACTACAAGATGTCAGAAGACTGCATCCCCGAATGACTGTATGGAGCAGAAACCCTTGTTGATTCCATCTGATTGTGATGTGAGCAAGTAATAAACTCTTAATGTGTTTATCCACTCTGATTATGGACTTCATTTTAACATTTGGCAAATTCTAGTCCAGGTTATAAATATCACCTGTTTACTAATATGTCGGGGGACCTGACTCTTTCAGCTTCATATTTCCTTTGAGCACCAACATGAGGGTTTGAGTCCCATGTGTACCCACCTCTGGAATTCAGAACTCACTGGCCACATTTGGGTAAGATATGGCAGATACATTAGAGATCTATTTGCACTAGACATTGTTCAATGTTCTGGGAGAGAATTTATCCTCAGGCACAGAGATCCAGGAAGATAGCTTGGTGTGATAACAAAGCAGTGGTTGTGTGAGGGAAATGGTTGCTGTGAATATGGCTTTCTATTTGGTTTTGAATTCTTCCCTGGCCCAGTGCCAGCTGCCTGGATCTTAGGGAGAGAAAGAGAAATTTGGTGATAAAAACTGAAGAAGTTGTGTAATCAGTATTTGTTTCACTTGTGTGTGAAAACCACGACATTTGTTTTGCTGAGTGAAATAAATCAGTCTCAGTTTCTATCCATCCGGGTTTGCAGGATTTTCAAACTCGGTCATGGTTTGGTGATTGTTCACCCTGTCCTAGGGTCTTTACAGCAACCAAGAGGCTTTTCCATCTTAGAAGATTAGGGTGAAAACCCTTCAGTCCATCACTGTCTTTTCTGAGATGCTCATGTTTAAGGCCCCCTGTTCCATTAAAAATGGGTGGCTCTGTGATCTGGGTAGGAAGACTTCTAAATGATCAGTCCTCAAGGCTCTATCCAACCTTTTCCCAGAGGTCCTGCTTCCCTTGAGTATGGGTGGAAGGTGGGGGGACAAATTATATTCCTCAAGGAAAGTAATCACTGACTTTCTTCTAACTCAGGGAAGCCACTAGAGATTGAGTAACTCTTTCTACTTAGTTCAAACATCACCTTCTATCCCTCTTCCTGACTTTTATTCTATCTTTGTGGATCTGAAATATTAAAGCTGTGTACTCTCCCCCAAGTTGTGGGTGAAGGAGAGGTTATACTTTTAAAAACAAAATTGCTGGCATCTTCCCCTGGGTTGGGGAAGGTGGAGGTTTTTATTCATTTGTAAGTTTACATCAGCAAAAACAAAATAAACAAGAAAGCTAAAAGCAAGAACAAACAAAAAGAAAGCAAAAAAAAAAAAAAAGAAGCAATAAAAAAAAATAAATAAGAACAAGTTTTTCTTTTTTCACATCTTTATTGGAGTATAAATGTTTTACCATGTTGTGTTAGTTTCTGCTGTACCAAAGTGAATCAGCTATATGTATACATATATCCCCATATCCTCTCCCTCTTGAGCCTCCCTCCCACCCTCCACTTCCCATCCCTTTAGGTCGTCACAAAGAACAGAGGTGATCTCCCTGTGCTATGCAGCAGCTTCCCACTAGCAATCCCCTTTACATTTGGTAGTGTATATATGTCAATGCTACTCTCTCACTTCATCCCAGCTTCCCCTTCCCCCACTTGCCTTCAATTCCGTCTCTACATCTGTGTCTTTATTCCTGCCCTGCTACTTGGTTCATCAGCGCCACTTTTAAAAATTCCATATATATGCATTAGCATATGGTATTTGTTTTTCTCTTTCTGACTTACTTCACTCTGTATGACATATTCTAGGTCCATCCACCTCATTAAAAATAATGAGTTAAATTAAAAATAACTCAATTGCATTCCTTTTTATGGCTTAGTAATATTCCATTGTATATATATATGTGCCACATCTTCTTTATCCATTCATCCGTTGATGGATGTTTAGGTTGCGTCCATGTCCTGGCTATTGTAAATAGTGCTACAGTGAACATTGTGGTACATGTATCTTTTTGAATTATGGTTTCCTCAGGGTATATGCCCAGTAGTGGAATTGCTGGGCCATATGGTAATTCTATTTTTAGTTTTTTAAGGAACCTCCATACTGTTCTCCATAGTGGCTGTATCAACTTACATTCCCACCAACAGTGCAGGAGGGTTCCCTTTTCTCCACACCCTCTCCAGCATTTATTGTTTCTAGATTTTTTGATGATGGCCATTCTGACCTGTGTGAGGTGATACCTCATTGTGGTTTTGATTTGTATTTCTCTAATGATTAGTGATGTTGAGCATCTTTTCATGTATTTATTGGCCATCTGTATGTCTTCTTTGGAGAAGTGTCTATTTAGGTCCTCTGCCCATTTATGGACTGAGTTGTTTGTTTATTTGATATTGAGCTGCATGAGCTGCTTGTATATTTTGGAGGTTAATCCTCTGTCAGTTGCTTCATTTGCAAATATTTTCTCCCATTCTGAGGGTTGTCTTTTCATCTTGTTTATGGTTTCCTTTGCTGTGCAAAAGCTTTAAGTTTCATTAGGTCCAATTTGTTTATTTTTGTGTTTATTTCCATTTCTCTAGGAAGTGGGTCAAAAAGGATCTTGCTGTGATTTATGTCATAGAGTGTTCTGCCTATGTTTTCCTCTAAGAGTTTGATAGTGTCTGAACTTACATTTTGGTCTCTAATCCATTTTGAGTTTATTTTTGTGTATGGTGTTAAGGAGTGTTCTAATTTCATTCTTTTACATGTAGCTGTCCAGTTTTCCCAGCACCACTTATTGAAGAGGCTGTCTTTTCTCCACTGTATATTGTTGCCTCCTTTGTCAAAGATAAGGTGACCATATGTGCATGGGTTTATCTTTGGGCTTTCTATCCTGTTCCATTGATCTATATTTCTGTTTTTGTGCCAGTACCATACTGTCTTGGTTACTGTAGCTTTGTAGTATAGTCTGAAGTCAGGGAACCTGATTCCTCTAGCTCCATTTTTCTTTCTTAAGATTGCTTTGGCTATTCGGGGTCTTTTGTGTTTCCATACTAATTGTAAAATTTCTTGTTCTAGTTCTGTGAAAAATGCCATTTGATAGAGATTGCATTGAACCTGTAGATTGCTTTGGGTAGTATAGTCATTTTCACAATATTGATTCTTCCAGTCCAGGAGTGTGGTATATCTTTCCATCTGTTTATGTTATCTTTGATTTCTTTCATCAGTGTTTTATAATTTTCTGAGTACAGGTCTTTTTCTTCCTTAGGTAGGTTTATTCCTAGGTATTTTATTCTTTTTGTTGCAATGGTAAATGTGATTGTTTCCTTAATTTCTCTTTCTTATCTTTCATTGTTAGTGTATGGGGATGCAAGAGATTTCTGTGCATTAATTTTGTATCCTGCAACCTTACCAAATTCACTGATTAGCTCTAGTAGTTTTCTGCTGGCATCTTTAGGATTTTCCATATATAGTATCATGTCACTGGCAAACAGTGACAGTTTTGCTTCTTCTTTTCCAATTTGTATTATTTTATTTCTTTTCCTTCTCTGATTGCTGTGGCTAAGACTTCCAATACTATATTGAATAATTGTGGCGAGAATGGACATCCTTGTCTTGATCCTGATCTTAGAGGATGTGCTTTCAGTTTTGAATCATTGAGAATGATGTTTGCTGCGGGTTTTTCACATATGGCTGTCATTATGTTGAGGTAAGTTCCCTCTATGCCCACCTTCTGGAGAGTTTTTATCATAAATGGGTGTTGAATTTTGTCAAAAGCCTTTCCTGCATCTATTGAGATGATCATATGGTTTATATTCTTTAATTTGTTGATATGGTGTATCACATTGATTGTTTTGCATATATTGAAGAATCCTTGCATCCCTGGGATAAATCCCACTTGATCATGGTGTATGATCCTTTTAATGTGTTGTTGGATTCTGTTTGCTAGTATTTTGTTGAGGATTTTTGCTTCTCTCTTCATCAGTGATATTGGTGTATAATTTTTTTTTCCTGTGATATCTTTGTCTGGTTTTGTTATCAGGGTTATGGTGGCCTCATAGAATGAGTTTGGGAACATTCTTCCCTCTGCAATTTTTTGGAAGAGTTTGAGAAGGATAGGTATTAACTCTTCTAATGTTTGATAGAATTCACCTGTGAAGACTTCCGGTCCTGGAGTTTTGTTTGCTGGAAGATTTTTAATTACAGTTTCAATTTCTTTACCTGTGATTGGTCTGTTTATAGTTTCTAATTCTTCCTGGTTCAATCCTGGTTCAACACTTTTCCAATAATTTGTCCATTTCTTCCAGTTTGTCCATTTTATTCGCATATAGTTGCTTGTAGTAGTCTTGTATGATCTTTTGGATTTCTGCAGTGTCAGCTGTAGTCTCTCCTTTTTCATTTCTAATTATATTGATTTGAGATCTCTCCCTTTTTTGTCTTGATGAGTCTGGTTAAAAGTTTATCAATTTTGTTTATCTTCTCAAAGAACCAGCTTTTAGTTTTATTGATTTTTGCTATTGTTTTCTTTGTTTCTATTTCATTTATTTCTGCTCTGATCTTTATGATTTCTTTCCTTCTCCTAACTTTGGGTTTCCTTTGTTCTTCTTTGTCTAGTTGCTTTAGGTGTAAACATAGATAGTTTATTTGAGATTTTCTTGTTTCTTGAGGTGAGCTTGAATTGCTATGAATTTCCCTCTTAGAATTGCTTTTGTTGTGTACATAGGTTTTGGATCACCATGTTTTCGTTGTCATTTGTTTCTAGGTATTTTTTGATTTCCCCTTTGATTTCTTCAGTGATCTCTTGGTTATTTAGCAGTGCACTGTTTAGCCTCCATGTATTTGTGTTTTTTACTGTTTTTTTCGTGTATTGATTTCTAATCTCTTAGCATTGTGTTTGGAAAAGATGTTTGATAAGATTTCAGTTTTCTTAAATTTTTCAAGGTTTGATTTGTGACCCAAGATGTGATCTCTTCTGGAGAACGTTTCGTGTGCACTAGAGAAGTAATTGTATTCTTCCGCTTTTGGGTGGAGTGTCCTAAAAATATCAATTAAGTCTATCTGGTGTATTGTGTCATTTAAAGCTTGTGTTTCCTTATTTATTTTCTATCTGGATGATCTGTCTATTGGTATAGGTGGGGTGTTAAAGTCCCCCACTATTATTGTGTTACTGTCGATTTCTCCTTTTACAGCTGTTACCATTTGCCTATGTGTTGAGGTGGTCCTATGTGGGGTGCATAAATATTTATAATTTTTATGTCTTCTTCTTGGATTGATCCCTTGATCATTATGTAGTGTCGTTCCTTATCTCTTGTAACAGTCTTTCTTATAAAGCCTATTTTATCTGATATGAGAATTGCTACTCCAGCTTTCTTGTGATTTCCATTTTCATGGAATATCTTTTTCAATCCCCTCACTTTCGGTCTGCATGTGTCCCTAGGTCTGACATGGGTTTTTTGTAGACAGCATATATAAGGGTCTTGTTTTTGTATCCCTTCAGCCAGTCTATGTCTTTTGGTTGGAGCATTTAATCCATTTACATTCTTGGTGATTATCAATATGTATTTATTTGCCTATTACCATTTTCTTAATTAATTTGGGTTTGGTTTTTTGGTCTTTTTCTTCTCTTGTGTTTCCTGCTTAGAGAAGTTCCTTTAGCATTTGTTGTAAAGCTGGTTTTGTGGTGCTGAATTCTCGTAGCTTTTGCTGGTCTGTAAAGGTTTTAATTTCTCCATTGAATCTGAATGAGATCCTTGCTGGGTAGAGTAATCTTGGTTGTAGGTTTTTCCCCTTCATCACTTTAAATATGTCCTGCCACTCCCTTCTGGCTTTCAGAGTTTCTCCTGAAAGATCAGCTGTTAACGTTATGGGGATTCCCTTTTATGTTATTTGTTGCTTTTCCCTTGTTGCTTTTAATATTTTTTCTTTGTATTTTAATTTTTGATATTTTGATTAATATGTGTCTTGGCAGGATTTTCTTTGGGTTTATCCTGAATGGTACTCTCTGTGCTTCCTGGACTTGATTGACTGTTTCCTTTCCTATGTTAGGGAAGTTTTTGACTATAATCTCTTCAAATATTTTCTCAGACCCTTTTTTTTTTCTCTTCTTCTTCTGAGACCCCTATAATTCGAATGTTGGTGCATTTTATGTTGTCCCAGAGGTCTCTGAGACTGTCCTCAATTCTTTTCATTCTTTTTTCTTTATTCTGCTCCCTGGCAGTTATTTCCAGCATTTTATCTTCCAGCTCACTTATCTGTTCTTCTGCCTCAGTTATTCTGTTATTGATTCCTTCTAGAATATCTTTAATTTCAGTTATTATGTTGTTCATTACTGTTTTTTTGCTCTTTAATTCTTCTAGATCCTTGTTAAATGTTTCTTGTATTTTCTCCATTCTGTTCCTGAGATTTTGGATCATGTTTACTCTCATTACTCTGAATTCTTTTTCAGATAGGTTGCCTATTTCATCTTCATTTATTTGCTCTTTTAGGTTTTTACCTTCCTCCTTCATCTGTAACATCTTTTTTTATCATTTCATTTTTTTTTTTTTATTTGATGTGTGGGGCTGTATTCCTGTCTTACTGGTTCTTTGGCTTGAGGCGTCCAGCACTGGAGTTTGCAGGCAGTTTTATAAAGCTGGGTCTTGGTGCCAAGATGAGGACTTCTGGGTGCCCTCACTCTGATTAATATTCCCTGGGTTCTGAGGTTCTCTGTTAATCCAGCAGTTTGATCTTGGAGCTTCCACCACAGAAGCTTGGGCCTGACCTCTGGCTTGGGAACCAAGATCCTGCAAGCCACATGGTGTGGTAAAAAGAAAAAAGAAAAAAAAAAAAAGGAGAAGTATAATAACAAAGAATAAAAAACAATATAAAATTAGAAAGATAAAAAATATATTAGGAAAAATAAAAATATAATTGAAACAACTGCAAGAAGGTGAAACAAAACCACAACAGATAAAAAAAGGGCAAGAAGACAAAAAGAGCAGAACAATAACAAAGTATGAAGAATAAAATAAAATTAGAAAAATAAATGATTTATTAGAAAAAAAATATAAATGAATCAACAACAAAGTAAAACAGAACCCCAATCTGAAAGAGGAAAAAAAAAAAAAGCCTTGGCTATGTGGGGCAGAATTTAGATGGAGGTGGAACTTAGGCAGGGGCAGGGTTTAGGGTGGGGCAGGGCCTAGGCTCAGAACCCATGCAGCCAGAAAAGGCTTTGGGGGTGAGGCCTAGGTGGCCCGACGTTCAAGCATGTGTCTGGGCCTCTGCTTAGGACCTGTGCAGATGGGGAGAGGCAGCACATTCAAAGGGCAGCCTCTGGAGTGTGGAATTCCAGAGTTTGGAGGTAAGGCCCTGGGTGAGGTTGTGTGGGTGGGATTTAGGCCCAGAACTTTGGAGGGGGCCTCAGAGGGGGTCTCTGAGTGTAGAGGTAGTGCCCTGGGTATGGGTGTAGGGTTGGTGCTTGGGCTCTGCATGGCAGGATGGTGGCTCTGAGGGCAGAGGATTAGGCTCAGGAGCCCAACAGGCTCCCTGGTGCCTAACTGGACAGGGAAAGTGCTGGCCACATTCCCTTCCATTCCTCTGCGCCCCCCTCCAGGGTCTCCCCCAGTGTCTTCCCCATCCCCGCTGGACCACTAACTGTGGGTGGGTTCCGCTGGGTGTAGGAACCCCTCCCTTCCCCCAGCCGCCCATCAGGGGTGCTGGTCCCATAGGTCTGGCCTTTACTTTTGCTCCGCCTTCCCTCCCTCCCCCTCCGTCAGGACCCACGTGGCTGGAGGGGGACTCAGTGGACAGAGGATCAGGCCCATGATCTCAGCAGGCTTCTGGGGGCCCAAGTGGGAAGGGGAAACCTGACCATGCTCCCTTTTGATCCTCTGCCCTCCCAATGGTCCCCTAATTTCCCCCTTCGGGTGTGGGATCCCTTCTCCTCCCCTTTCACTCCCCCCATGCCCCACATCCTAGCCAGTCACTGGGGGCTCCTCCTGTCCCCTTAGGTGTCTGTGGTCCCCCACCGGTGCCTGGTAGGTGCCCTAGTTGTGCGGAGACGTGAATTCCCCATCCTCCTAGTCTGCCATCTTGACTCCACCCCCAGTTTTTCTTCTTTATAGTACAAACAAGTCAGTTTTTCTTAATAGTACATTCTGTTACAAATATTTTCAATAAAATGTACAATATTTGGAGGTAGAGTATAAATCCTTTAGTATCCGCCTGAGCATATCAAAGAAATGGAGATATATCCTCCCCAACTCTATGTCAGAACACCATATATATTTGGCATTGTGATTGTCCTTGGTAGAAGCTATAATCTCCAGTGGAGATATCAGGTAGAAGCTGAAATGTTAATCAGAAATGGATGTACCCAGAATAAAAGGCAGGGGTGTTAGAGGCTAGCATGTTACTTAAACCAGAGGCAGCTGTGGCAGGTAAAATAGAAATATCCAATGAATACCAAGTGAGTTCTAGCTGATTGGATTTGTTTTTGAGCCCTCATGAGACACCTGCTAGGGACTCCCAGAAGTGCTTGGTAGTTGTAGTGATGGGACAAGACATTCCAGGCAGCTAGATTTCTGCAAAATCATGGATCCTGAGATACATGAACTAAATTGAGAGTGAATATGTTTTCATTGGATGGTGACAGCCCTTGATTCCACTTTAGCTCGATTCCAATGGTTTCCAGGGTCTACATGCTGATTCAACCCTTTCTCAAATCTATGAATCATTTCATAAACAATTCCCTTTCTGGATACCTGAAAAACTTAGAAATAGTCATGTCATTTTCCACACTATGTGCTTCAGACTCAAATGGCCTGGTAGCTTTTGTTCTTGCTGCCCTGGGAACCCTAAGACCACTTTATGAATGAGCCCAAGCTAGTCGGCTGGTGGATGTGAATCCAAATGGAGGAAAACCAAGGAATGTGCAGATAGCCTCCATCCATCATGTGAGTGATGCCATCCTAGATCATCTAGCTGCCAGTCAACTTGTTAGCTAACTCACAGACATGGGAGAGCCAAGGAGAATCAGATGAGCTGGCTTGGCCAGAAGAACTGTCCTCAGGATCATGAACCAAATAGTCATTCTTTTAAATAACTAGGTTTTGGGGTTGTTTGTTGTGCATCACAAGCTAACTGATACATTATTAAAATCATGAAGAAATTGAAACTCTGTACGGATCTATAAATAGTAAGGAGGTTGAATCAGTAATCAACTACGTCCCAACAAAGAAAATCTCAGGACTGTGTGGCTTCACTGGTAAATTATAACAAATATTTAAAAGGACTTAACACCAATTCTTATCAGATGCTTCCAAAAAATTGAAGAGAAGGGAACACTTCCCACACTCATTTTATGAAGCCAGAATTGCCTGTAGAAGATCATACACCATGACCAAGTGGGATTTATCCCTGGGATGCAAGGATGGCTCAACATATGCAAATCAATAAATGCAATGCACCACATTAACAGAATAAAGGCTAATAGCCACATGATCACCTTAATAGATGCAGAAAAAGAATTTGACAAAAAATAAAATTAAACAAATTTGACATTTCTTTTCCTTTCCTTAGAATCCTAAAATGTTTTCCATCACCTACTGTAAACAGGGCCCTCAAGATCTAGCCCCCTCTTCTGACCTCTCAGGCGTATCTCCACTTTATAGTTTCCCCTACAGCAACGTGGAAATGCTTTCAGTCTCCTTGTGCACCATGCTCCTCCTTCACTTGCGTGTGCTCTCCCTCCACCTCTTTTCCACATCGTTACTTTCTACGTAGCCTTCCAATCACAGATCAGATTCCACTTCCTCCAAGAAGCCTGATGGGTCAGATGTCTCTCTGTGTTCTCTGATTCCTATCCCTATCATTGCACTTAAGACTTTAAAAAAGTATGTTTACACCTCATAAGTAGACTGTGAGCTTCTTGAGGGCAAGGTTTGTAGCTTTTTTTTTTTCTTGTATTCCTGCTACCTATCAGGTTGCCTGCCTGTTGAATGAACACATGTTCTAGATTTCAGGAATATCAAAATAAATAAAACATGGCAAAAAATAGCACTCAAATCTTGTGGCTACTTTTTACTTTTTCTTAGAGATCAATAACAAAAATCCATGTTTTTTAATCAATTAATTTCTGTCTCTGAATTCTATTTCTCTCCTACCCAAGGAGTTGCTTTCTGATTGATATGGAGGGTACTGATACAAACCAAATTAGATCAAGAGCACAGAGGAATTTTTTCCACTAACAGTAATTATAAACAATAATGCTTACATTAAAATGCTTCAAACTAAAACACTTGAGGGTAACACTGGTATCTTTCTTTTTCATAATTTTGAACTCACATTAGATGAGTTCACCTAGTTTAGCTTCCCAGACAAATTCTACAGTGTTTTAAAGTTCACCTCTACTTACCCATACAAACCCACCGAGCAGGAAGGTTCATCAGCTTTTGACATTTATGAGTTGCAAACGCAAGTTTTGACTGAAAGTCTTTGCTAACCTCAAGCAGAGGAGGGAGGCATTTGTGTGCGTGAGAGGAGCTTGGTGGCAGCCAGATGACAAGTATTACACTGATGATGGGGTTCTCGGGTATCTTGAGAGCTGAGCAGTGAGCTTCATTTTTTGTTTTTTTAAAACTTTCATTTAATTGTATTTATTTTTCTTTCAGATAAGTGCTAGCCCAAGTGCCCTCTATTATATCAATGAAAACAATTTGTGTATTACAATGATCTGTTAATCCTTCTGATTCATTGTGTCTCAAAAATCATGCAAATGATAACCTATGAACACATCAATAGGAATGAAGGTGGGAGAGAAGAGAGAATCCAGAGAAAACAAGAGAAATGAAAAGCTCTCAAAATCACCACCCTGATATCATTAAAAAATAAGCAAGATAAACCCACAATACACGTACCCACTTTGCCCACAGAACTGTGGCAAGGCTGAGTCAGTGTGTTACAGAACAAGATATGAATATTCTGCTTGGATATCCAATCTGAAAACAAAGAGAGGAAATGACTTAGCAGGAGATTTGCTCATGAACTGCTCTGTCAATTCTGAGCACAGCAACGCAGGCTGAGCTACCTGGAGATGCCACTGACTTCTGTTTGAGAAATCACTGGATAACCATTAAAACCATATTTTAAAAGTTTGTTTAGGATTTCAAGTTTGTGTCATGTGTGATCCCAGTAGTGATTTTTGGAAATGCAGTTTTGAAAATGCTAATTATGAGTGGTGTTATACTAGGGATTTCGGTAAAAGTGACAGATTCATACTCTTTGTCCAACTTATAAATGGGACAGTGCTTGTTTGGATAGAGCACGGATAATTGAATAAAACGATGAAACCAAAATAAGACTGGGCAGCAAGATGCATAGATTATCATTGAAATGAAATTTTTTCTCCATTGCAATATAAATTTAACTCAGGGGAAAGATGTGCTCCTCTTTTTGATTTTTTTCTGAGTCTCTCTGAACTTGGACAGGTCACACTTGGCTAAATCACAGCAGTGGGGATAAAGAGGTGTAGGTTGAGGAGGTGAAGACTGGTCATTTGCAATCAGACAGGCATGTTCCGGGAAGCCGATTTTATGATATAGAAGCAAAAGCAAGAGCATAATTTGGAGGCTCAATGGAAAGCCACATTTCGTGATGTTACATAGAAAGTCATGATGTCTGTTTCTGTCCATTAGCTCTCCATTTTCAGTTCAGACACCAATCAGGAAGTTGCTAGTTCTGCAAAAGAGAGCAAAATAGAACTCCTACCCTACCTAGAGAAACAGGGGATGGGCACATGCAGAAAACTGTCTTCAGAGTAGCTGAAGATTAGTGGCTGGCATTGAGCAAGCACAACAAGAACTCCTTCTCAGAGTAAGTGGTAAGAAGGTAAACAATGAGCCATTATTAGTGGGTGTTTTGGAGGCAGTGTCTCCATTTACTGAGGATAATTAGTGTTATCAGAAAATTCAATTTTTAAAAAAGAAGATATTTAATAAAGCTTCTGAGTTAAGGAACTGCAGCCAGTGTACATAAGTGTAGAAAAAAACCAGTGTGGATAAGGGTCTCCACTAGCTTCTTTAGTGGAATTAACCCTTTAGTAAAGTAATGCAACATGGTGGTCTAGGCTGTGCTCTCCAATATGGTAGCCACTAGTCACAGGTGGCTATTTAACATTAATTTAAATTAATTTAAATTACATAAAGTAAAACCTGTTTTCCTCAGGCACATTCACCACATCAAGGCCTCAACCGCCACATGGGCTCAGTGGTACCAGTACTGGACAGCACAGACAGACCAGCTCCATTATTGTGGAGAGTTCTACTGGATGGCTCTGGAAGAGCATTGTCTTGTGAACCTATTATTGAATTTTGAGTCTTCAACTTGGCAATGGCATGAATTCTGTTTTCTCATATTTAAAATAAGGTGAAATAATAGTACTTGCTTCCTGGAGTTGTTTGGAGGACTAAACAAGAGAGTTCTTTTAAAATAAAGTTTGAAGAACCATACCTGGCACAGAGTAAGTGCAATATCAATAGTTTTAAAATGCATGGGTGTCTACTGCCTATATTCATTTGTATACAAACATTCATTTGTTTGTATACATTTATGCTTATGTTACTTTTTAGTAATAATGATGGTCAACATTAAGTGCACACTTACTCCTTGTGGGCTAAGTGCTTTATCTGCTTTGCTTGACTTAAGTGCCAATAAGATCCCAGTAGGAAGAATCTGTTAGTATTACTTAATAGTTGAGGACACTGAGCTCAAGGTCACTCAGCTAAGAGAAAATTTTTGAACTTGACTGACTTGGAACTGCTACAGTATTTTCCAGTATGATGAGCTACCAGACTCCAAAGTCTATGCTGTATTGTCTTTTGTTCTGTAGACTAAAACCAACGCATGTTTCTTCTGGCTTAAATCTGAGTTAAAGAGATGATTCACAGATAACTTATGTAATAATAACAGCTAAGCATCACATAGTACTTAATACATGTGACACACTGATCTAGGAACTTTACTTGTATTATATTAATTCATTTAATCCTCACAATAATTTTGTGATAAGTACCGTTACCACCCCATTTTGTCACTGGGCAAATTGAGGTTCAGAGAGTCTCAGTATATTGCCTAAATTCACACAGCTAGCCCATTGGGACTCAAATCTTATTTTTAATGATTTTTTTTTCATAATCACTATGTTTACTGCCTAGGGTTTCAGTACACAGTACAAGAGTCCAAAGATTGTTGGCCTAGGGAGACACTGCCTGTCCAGTGCAGAATAGATTTTGGTGCTTGAAATGGACAAAGCCAAGTAACTTCACTGAATAGCTACTGAACTACTTTAATCAAGGCTATTTCAGTCCTGTGTGCTATGTGTGCATATCCTGACTCGCCCTTTCCTTGGGGAAAATAGGGAGAAAAGTACATACACGGAAATGTACTATTAGCTGCTGCACCAAATTTGGCAAGGACTGTGGATCACAGCCTTTCAGCAGAGGTGCATTCTCCTGCTGGCACATGTTTGTGGTTCCAAGCTCTGATCCAATGGATCTCCCCCTGCACACTTCCCAGTCTCTCTCCACATCAGGTGGATCCCTGTGACAAAAGGCAAAGTGATGTCTTTTGGAAATCACATCTAAGCAAAGACCAATTCTCTGCTTGCAGTTCTTAAAATAATTTTCGATGAAATAAACCCTTCTGAGTCAGAGGATATGACATCCTCATTTGCATGATTCAGAATGGCAGTGACGCCACAGGTAGTGATTGAGAAGGAGTTCCCGAACGTGGAGACATTGAACAATTAAACGGGTACTGTTTTTGGCACCAAACGAACTGTCTTGGGTAATTGAAACCCGGGCCATTGGCCCCAGCACAGGAAGCCGGTGGCTATCAGAACTTCACAGTAGGTGATTCCTGTTACCTCCCCAATGTTTTCCTGGAGTGGGGGGCTGACAGCCGACAGTTTTTTGAGTGAGATAGAAGTTGCTGGACTTCTTACCCAGAGCTTACAGGGTTTAGTATATGCATCACTTTCTTTGGAAAGGCTCAGAGAATATCTATATTATATTAGAATGGGAATTAGTAACCTGGTAGCCATGTACAGGAAAAAAATCTTGAGGGCATCTTATGAACACCTGAAAGTTGTATGCAGAAGGTTATTTTTGTGTCCTGGGAAAAACGGCCCACAGATGCCATTATACTTTCAAGGGGATCTCTGGCCTCTAAAAGATTAGAACTGTGTTTTGATAATTGCACAGTTAAGAGATCACAGAGAAACCTTTATTACAAATTATAGTGAAGTAGAATTTTAAAAGCTGGACCGCTGCTGAAGTAGCAGGGTCCATTGCAAGCAGCATCTTCATCTCTCAACATAAAAAAACCTCAAAGTTCTCATGTATGGATACTTTTAGAATGTGTGAGAATGTGGACATGACTGTCTCGCTGCACTTAACCAATAACAGCCCTTGTAGACTTCTTATTCCATCTCTTTTATTCCCTAAAATGCTTGCCCTGATTTTGAAGGGAATTGCTCTGTGTACTAGTAGAGTAACACTTTCCATCTAAGTAGGAGTTTAAAGTCTTGGATGTGGATTTTCAGTAGTAAATGATGTCCTTTACAGATGAGGCATTGAGCGTTCTGGCTCATAATGAGAGGCCAGCTATGCTCACCTGCTCTGCACGATTACCACGCGGGCTGCCAGAAGGCTTATTGATAATGAAGAGCTGCGTTCCTAAGCTTTATAGAGACCAACCTCTCCCTCCCTGCCTGTGGGTTCAGACTTGCTTCCCTTCAGGTCACATGGAGCAAATGCTCCTTCTGTAGAGATACCAGTCCCCATAATCCTGTCCAATGTGTGAACATATTGTGATTAGAGCATGCTTGCTGGTGTTAGAGTCACGCCATGGATTGCCAAAAATATGTCCAATCAAGTGTCAATCATGGTAGGAGCCATACAGAGGGAGGAAATAGGACTCTGATTAAAAATTTCTTTTGCGAGGTATTGACAGTTGAAATAAACCACCTGCAGTAAGAGCAAACCTGCTTCTACTTTCTTTTCTCATCCTACTGTTAAATTCCACTGCTTTCTTTCCTAAGGTGATTCATCAAGGAGATATTTACTGCCACGAAATCACTGATTTTGGCTTTGTGTTAGCTACTCTCACTGGTTAAACCCAAACTGTACAGCAAGTATTGGAAGGCAGTTAGAAGAAGGTATCCTGGTGAAGTTTTATATAAATAGAATTTCCTTGCCTGTAAGCCAAAACTTACAAGAGCAAAGAGTTGAATTTCTATTTCACTGTGGGGACAGAAGAAGAGAATTGTTAATGTGGACATCAACAGAAAATGAAAACGCAGTTTGCTACTGCTCTCTAAAAGTTCTTTCTGTTAAACAGAAACTTTAGTCCCCCACAATAGTTGGGAAAAAAAATCATGATATTGAGAATGATTGGTTCATAAGCTCTTCTGTTTAAGAGAAGTTATTTAATATTTTTAACAAGATTTAAAAAATTAGAGTGTAAGAATATCCACTTTCAACTACAATTTTGCTGCCACACTGAATCTCTCTCTCTGTTTTTTTTGCTATTCATCAAAAACTTCATGTGACATAATAAAAATCTCATTTAAAGCATCTCTCCTCAGATTGCCAACAAGCTAGGAGCTTGTTAGAAATTCAGATTCTTGGGCTCCAGCCCAGACATACAGAACCAGAATCTGCATTTTAACAAGACTCTCAGGGGATTTGGATGCACATTCAAGTTTGAGAAGCTCTGGTTCAGGGTGAGATTTCCCAAGCTCAGATAATTGTCCTAATCACCTGTGTGTAGAGCTCTTAAGAAATACTGTAGAGATTCAGTTAATGAGTTTTTACTCACCTCACTCTCTGGTTTAAAAAACTTTCTCATTTACTTCAGTAAAACATCCTGGCTAGTGACCACAGCAAGCTGACTGCTCTCAGCTTGTAGCCCATTCTCGAATATTCCAAAGCTTTTCCACACATGCCATTTGATGTACGTGCTTTCCAGAGCTGTGCTGTTAGTTCCTAATCCTACTAATGATACAGTACCAATAATGTAAACTGATAAAATGTGACTGAGGAGAGAGTGACAATGTTTATTATTGTATGTGGACAAGGAAATTGTGATGGAAAATATTGTAACAATCTAAAGACTTATGTTCAGATTTCTTTCCAAATGTCTTTAAGTCCTTGTTCTATTTTAAAGAAACTAAAACCAGAAAGTGTACACCCTGTCTTGTGGGTGTGAAATGTGCAAGAAAGATGGTTTTACTCTTCATTCAGGAGACGAAAAGGAGAAAAAATATCTTTACACCACAGGTGTAGCAAATGGATATGTTTATATATTTTAGTTTCATTTTAAACTGTTGTACCTTAAAGCTGTCCACCTGCCATATCTTTTCTGATTCCTTGATTTCTGCATCTTTTGTGTTGAACAAATCAAATGCCAGTTATAATTTTGTCAGGTTAGAGGATTTTTATTACACATATTCCTGGATCTCATCCCAGACCACGGAATTAGGGTGAGACTTGGAATATATATTTTTAAAAAGATCTGGCAATCAGTTAGGCTTGGAAATTATTGAATTAGAGAATTCTGACTAACCAACAATTACAGAAGTAGGAAAAATTCAACAGGTTTAGATATTTTTAAAAATGTCACTAACACATTTACTGAAGAATTTCCAGAACTTTTATAATAAAAATGCCTCAGCTGATTCCACAGATAATATTTTGGATATTGTCTACATTTCCTGGTATGATGTTTTTGAAGTTTTCCCAGGACTGGACCAGCTGGCCCCTCTGAAACAGTCCATCTGTAAACCAGGAAGAGGGAGAGCTTGGATTGTGGTCAAATTTTTCCTATGTCAGTTTCAGAGTATTTAAATTTCCTTCTGCACTCCAACCCCACTGACACTGGTCAGAATGGCACATATATTTTCTTTGGAGAGACTTAATAATTTCTAGTGACTTCCTGTTTCCTTATTCACTGGTAAACTGACATAGGAAACTGATTACAGGTGATTTTGGGGAGACTAAGCTGTATTGATTCTCACTGGACTAGTGGACTAAGTTTGACCCTCCCTGATTTGGTTTATCTGCTCACTAATATGCCTTCCAGACCTCTGAGGAAACCTGGATGCTGCTAGGTCATTGATTTGTGAAAAGATAAACAACCTTCAAATGACAGGAGGGCTGGAAAATGAGATTACTGCCTGCCTCTTAAATTAGAGATGACAGCTACCGTTATTAGATTTGAGTCTTGTCTTTAAGCCTTTAAGCATGTTTTAAATGAGCCATCTTCTGGACCTGTCACTCAGCCTGCAGTAGCTGCTCTGCAGAGCTCTAGTATTTGGCTATCGGATACACACCCAACGTCCGCCAGCACGTTAGGACCCTTGCTTTGGAAACTCACATTCTGGATACTTTGAGTGAGAAATGCCATTGATACCAACCAGGGTTCTTGGCCTTCCCCAATCAATAGAAATTGACTAGAGGCCAGACAAGAAATTCAGACAAGGCTTTACTGGGGCTCCCGCACTGGCTGCAGGAGGGAGTGAGAACAAGTAACATGTTCCCTTGCTTGCTGGCTGGCTGAGGAGGGGCGAGCTTGTTCCTTATACGGGGTGAGGGTAGGGGTGTGTCCAGGGGTCAGGCCAGAGGGGAGGCTTACATGTTTTGCCCACCCCTTGGGTGGTGTTGAGTGCCGGGGCCATGCTCAGTACCCTGCTTTTGCTCCCAACACCTTTTTTTTTTTTTCCTCCTGGCTCTTCAGAAGTGACAGGTCTTTGTTTTTTTTTTTGTTTTTGTTTTGTTTTTTTAGTTTTTTGTATCTTTTGGTCCAGAATTTGCCCCAACTACACATGCACACAGTTATTTTTAGCCCCATATAGTTTCTTTGTATTTTGTTGCTTGAGGAGAGGTGAGTCCAGGTACAAGAGTTGCAGCACTGAAGCAAAGGGTTCCAGGTCCCAGGCCTGTCTCACCATGATTGATTTTGATTTTCAGGGTCCAGGTTGGAATATCTGCTCAATGTGGAGGTGATAGCTTGATAAAAATGGACCCAGGTACACTTATGTGTAACACAAGACAACACCATGGTAACTTCACCCTTGGCCCCAGAATCTGGCTATCTAGTTATAATTCATAACCCATCTCCTCCTCTCTAATTACCAGTGAGGCTAGAGAGAAATAGACAATCCAAATCTGAGCCCACTAAATGTGTCAAATATTCTGAGAAGTGAACCGCCGAGACTCAAGTAAATTCTGTGGTTTCTCACGATAAGCCACTGTTTCCTGCATTTGTCTGATCTTTACAGTTTCTGTGTGGGAGGTTGGGTGAGGGAGGGTTTTGCTTAAATATATAGGTCCCAGTCCTTATTTCCAGAGATTTCCATTCACTAGGTCTGTTGTGGGAGGGGGCAAGTGATTCTTATAAACAAACAAGTTCGGGCATCACCGCTTTAATGTTCTAGGATTCATTTCATTCTGGTGTCTTATGAATTATGTGCCCTCAGTAGACTAGTGATGGTGGCGAACACATGTAACATCAAAGTACCAGGGTGAAGTGTGCTAAATGTTTCTTGTGATTCTGAAAAGTCAATGGCAGTATGTGGTGCTTGCTTATTCTAAGCAGCAGGACTATTCAAGAAGATTGTTCTAGCCAAGACATGGAAACAACCTAAATGTCCATTGACAGATGAATGGATAAAGAAGATGTGGTACATATATACAATGGAATATTACTCAGCCATAAAAAATAATGAGATAATGCCACTTGCAGCAACATGGATGCACCTAGAGATTATCATACTAAGTGAAGTAAGTCAGAAAAAGAAAGACGAATGCCGCAAGATATCACTTATTTGTGGAATCTAAAATATGACACAAATGAACCTATCTGCAAAACAGAAACAGACTCACAGACATAAAGAACAGACTTGTGGTTGCCAAGGGGGAAGGGAGTGGGAGAGGGATGGATTGGGAGTTTGGGATTGGCAGATGCAAACTGTTATATAGAGAATGGATAAACGACAAGGTCCTACTGTAAAGCACAAGGAACTATATTCAATATCCTGTGATAAACCATAATGGAAAAGAATATGAAAAAGAATGTATGTGTATAACTGAATCACCTTGCTGTACAGCAGAGATTAACACAACATTGTAAATCAACTATACTTCAATAAAATAAATTAAAAAAAGAAGACTGTTCTGCAGAAAGTATGATCTCATTTGGACTCATAAGGATACTAGAGGACCCCAAATTGGTCTTATTAATAATAACACAGTAACAATAAGCAATTCTTAACTCACAGTAGTTGTGAAATCACTTAACCTTATGGCAGCCTCGAAACTATGAAATAACTTTTTTTTTGTATTTTAAAATGTAAATACCATTAAGTTAGCATGTCAGATAAAAAGGCAGCTTCTTATACTCTGTGTGTATGTGCGTGCGTGTGTGTGTATGTATGTCTAGGTACACAGATAACTTCTAGGTACAGGAAGTTTATGGACTATACTTCAGTTGATTTTAGCATTTGAAACTGTTCAAAACTGTCCAAATGGAAGGGACAAATCATTGATGCTTCATTTTATACATCAGGACACTGAAACCTGAGGAGGCTAAAATGATGCAGTTATTGTTGGAGCATGGATAAGAATTGTTAGTATAAATATCTGGTTCAGGGCACATTTTTACTTTAAAATCAACTTCATCAAAGTATAATTTACATGCTATAAAATGCACATGTTTTAAGTGTACAGTTCAATGAGGTTTGACAAATATAACCATTTGTGTAACCGCCATCTTTATCAAGCTGTGTAATATTTCCACAACCCCAGTAATTTCCTTTGTGCTTATTTGCAGTCAGTCACCAGCACCCTCAGCTCCAAACAACTGCTGCTCAAATGTCTATCATTGTAGATTAATTTTGCCTGTTTTAGAATCTCACATAAATGATATCACAAAATATGTGCTCTTTTGTGCTTCTTCTTTTATTCAGCATAATGTTGCTGAGATTGATTCTTGTTGCTGCACATTTCATTTTTTTTTTTTATTGCTGAACAGTATTTTATTAAATGAATATACCACAATTGGCTTATCCATTCCCTCATTAATGTATATGTGGGTTATTTGTAGTTTTCAGTTATTATGAATAAAGCTATCATCATTCACATGCAAGTGTTCCTGTGGATATATATTTTCTTTTCTTTTAAGTACCTAGGAGCAGAATTTTGGGGTCACATATTAGGTATATGAATGGTTTGAAGTGGTATATCATTGTGATTTAAAAAAATTGAGATATAGTTGACGATTAAGACATGTATGTTTAAAGTGTACAATTTGATAAACATGTATATTATAAAATAATCACCACATTCAAGCTACTTAACCTATCCATCATCTTAGATAGTTACCACTGCCTTTTTTTTTTTTTCCTGATAACTAGTGATCTTGAGCATCTTTTCATGTGCTTGTTGGTCATTTGCATTGCTTCTTTTGCCTGTTCAAATATTTTACCCATTTCTTTTTTGAATTGTTTGTCTGATTATCACTAAGTTGCAAGAGTTCTTTATATTAATATTTATGCCCTTTTTTAAAAAAAAATTATATGTATTAGAAACATTTGCTTCCAGTCCATGGCTTCTCTTACTATTTTCTTAATAGTGAATTAACCAAATATTCCTAAGTATCTATTTTATGTGCTCTCTTGGCTTCTTAGCAGTACTTGTTTTTATTAATTTTTAGTAGTTGCTCTAGGCCTAAAACTTATCTAAGTCTATTTAGAATCAATGTTGTACTACTTCACATGTCACAGTTCCTAGTTAACACTTACCACTTCTCCTTGCAATAACCTTACAGTAGTATAATTGTGCTATCCTTTGTGCTATTTTATGATACCTTTTACTTCTAAAGTAAAAAGTTCCCCTTTGAATGCTAGTATTTTTGCTTTAAATAGCCAGTGATCTTTTAAGGAAGTTACAAGAACAACAATGAAAAAGTCTTTCATATTTACTCACTTTTTTTTTTTTTACCATATCCAGTGGCCTTCAATTCTTGCAGATTTAAATATCTGTCTTGTATCATATTTTCCCCCTGCAGATTGAAGAACAGCCTTTGACAGTTCTTTTTTTTTTTTTTTAAAAAAGCTCTTTTATTTAGTTATTTATTTATGGCTGTGTTGGGTCTTCGTTTCTGTACGAGGGCTTTCTCTAGTTGTGGCAAGCGGGGGCTACTCTTCACCGCGGTGCGCGGGCCTCTCACCATCGCGGCCTCTCTTGTTGCGGAGCACAGGCTCCAGACGCGCAGGCTCAGTAGTTGTGGCTCACGGACCTAGTTGCTCCGCAGCATGTGGGATCTTCCCAGACCAGGGCTCGAACCTGTGTCCCCTGCATTGGCAGGCAGACTCTCAACCACTGCGCCACCAGGGAAGCCCCCTGACATTTCTTTTAGTGCAGATTTAGTGTTAACAAATTCTTTCAGCTTTTTTTTATCTTAAAATGCCTTTTTCGATCCTTGCTTTTAGAAGATATTTTCAATGGATATACTTATCCTTGTAGTTATACTTCTTGTGCTCTTCATTCCTCTGTGTAAATCCATATGTCCATTTGGTATCATTTTCGATCTACCTCAAGAGCACTTCTTTTAGTGTGGGTCTGCTGGTGATGAATTACTTCACTTTTGTATCTCTGAACACATCTTTATTTAGTCATCATCTTTGAAAGATATTTTTGATAGGTACACAAGTGTAGGTTGACATTTTTTTTGTTCAGTACTGTGACGATGTTTCTCCTCACTTTTCTCCCCTCTGAAGAGAAATCTGATACTAATTTTATTTTGGTTCCTCTGTATGCAGTATTTTTTTTTCTCTGGTTGCTTTTCAAAAATTTTTTGAATATTACTGGTTTTGAGCAATGTGATTATGATATGTCTTAGTGTAGTTATTTATTTATTTTTCTTGTGCTTGAAGTTTGTTTAGTTTTTTTTTGGATCTGCTGGCTTATAGATTTTATCAAATTTGGAAAAAAACTTGGCCATTCACTCTTTAAATATTTTTTTCTATCCTCCTCCCACTCTCTTTTACTTCTAGGTCTCCAATTTCACAAGTATGAGGCCCCTTGAAAGTTTTCCCTCAGCTCACTGATGCTCTGTTCATTTAAAATTTTTGTTGGATTCTTTTCTCTGTGTTTCATGTTGGTCATTTCTATCGGTATGGCTTTAACTTTACTAATTTTTGCATCGGTAATATCTAATTTGCTGTTAGTGCATCCCATACTTTGTTGTGTGGAATAGCTGCTTTGCTCTTCTCAGATTCTCATCTCTGTGTCCTCATCTCAGGAAGTCTGCTGGTTTCTGCTATGTTCCAGCTCACTGTGATGTGATCTAGAACAATCTTTCAAGGCAGTAAGCTGGGACAGCTGTCTTTCATTTCTCATCTCTCATTGCCTGATAGCCAGGTCTTAAAAAACTGTTGTTTCACATATTTTTCTGTTTTTTGTTGTTTCAGGTTGGAGGATAAATTAGCCCCTACAATTCTATCTTTGCTGGAAGTGGAAATCTCTTAAGTACTTTTTCATGTGCTTTTTCAATTTGACCACCCTCAAGCTATTTATATTTCTAATTATAGATAGTAATAATAATATACCTTATATTTGTATAGTGCTTTAAAGTTTATGTAATATTTTCAGTCTTCCAAAAAATTTAATAATCATGGTATAATTATATTTATTTGACAAAATAATAGAAAGACACTCTTTGAACTTCAGTTTTCTCATAAGCAAAATGAATGAATTGAACTGGAATATATTTAGGGTGCCTACATGTTGTAATATTTTAAAAAAACTTTCAAAAGTAAGTTTTTATTGCTGGGCTTGTTTTAATATGAGTTCCACAAGTATCTGTTAAGAACCATTCTCTTTTGGAATAGCCAAATTTTTTCTTTATTGAAGATTCTGGAATAATCCTTTTCCTGAAATAAACCTTATTCTGGAAATAAGACAGCTTTGCGAAAAAAAAAAAACCTTACCTTTTTGTTTTTCAGTCTAATGTTTCTTATTATTTTTTAATGGTTTTATGGCCAGAACTCAGTGGTGATGTCACTCTTCTTCATTTGATTTTAGTAAGTTGGGTGAATGGCTTAGCAAGTGGCTTTCTAAAAGGCTAAGGCACATTTTAATAATGAACTAAAATATGATAAATATAAATCAATTTACCTATTAGACAAAAAATCTAGATCCTGCCTTTCCTCTCCAGTTCATCTGACCCCTGGCATCTGTGGGTTTATTCTGCTTAGTACAGGAGAAGCCCATACTTTCCACACTGTGTGGTCTATAGCTGGTCACTTCAGTACTTGGTGTAGTCACACTGAATCATGAGCCAGTGTGAGTGCCCCAGGTGCAGAAAGCCCATACACCTTCTTGTCGCTTCTGTTGGTATACCTGACTTTCTGCCTTGGGTTCCTGGTTAGTGTTCCTAGTCCTTATAGGGCCCTGTTCCAGACGCTAGCCCATTGAGTTGGGAAATTGATAGTATCCCCAGCTCTTTCCAGAGTTCTTCTTTGGAGTCTCTAGATTCCAAATAATTATAGTCACTTGTGAGGAGCTTGATACAAAATAGATCATTGTCTTGGAATGGTGATGTCACCAGATACATGATGGTGAGTTTGGTCACTGCCTAGAAACCACTGTGACCACCCGTCCTTAATTAGATTTGTCCCCTTGGATGTCAGCAACAAACAGACCCCATAACTTTGTTTTGTATCTGTGCTTTATTATCCATTATATTAGATAGGAATGAAAGAATGTGATTTCTTACGTCTCATAGAGAGAAATAATTTAGAACTGTGTCAAATACCAAAATTGGTGGGTAAGAGGATGGGACATTTTAATGGACAGGAGAGGCTACTTCATTGTGGCATTGAGAATTCCTGTAGTTTACTTTAACATACTTTCTTTAAAATCCTGGATAAAATCCTACTGTAACTTTTCCTACGTACTTTTTACAAAGACTAAAACTGAACAACCTGTTGTCATTTTTTGCTTCCTTTTGGAAGAAGGATCATACATTTTAGTTCATACAGATAACAAACACAAATTAAAATAGTTTGCTGATAAGACAATAACTTTTTCTGAGTTTTACAGAATTCTAGTTTTTCCCTTCTCATGTGTCTGAAACTGCTGGAATTTGCTTGACACTGCAAGCTGGCATTAGAATTTTAAGGGACATTTCCTTAGATTTCCTGGGACATACAGAGTTTATTTCAGATTATGGTCTGTGGGAATCACAGTTCCTTAAAGTTCTATTGATTTTTATGTTATCCTTAGTTCTTAGCAACCCAAACAAGAATTAAAACCATATTACTTTAATAGGAAAATTAATTATTTATTTTATTATTATTTTTTTCAAATAAGAAAAGACATTTTCTTCTTTATATTTTTCTATTTTCGAATATTTTTTAAAACACCTTTATTGGAGTATTATTGCTTTACAATGGTGTGTTAGTTTCTGCTGTATAACAAAGTAAATCAGCTAAACATATACATATATCACCATATATTCTCCCTCTTGTGTCTCCCTCCACCCTCCCTATCCCACCCCTCTAGGTGGTCACAAAGCACCGAGCTGATCTCCCTGTGCTATGCGGCTGCTTCCCACTAGCTATCTATTTTACATTTGGTAGTATATATATGTCCATGCCACTCTCTCACTTTGTCCCAGCTTACCTTTCCCCCTCCCCGTGTCCTCAAGTCCATTCTCTACGTCTGCATCTTTATTCCTCTCCTGCCCCTAGGTTCTTCAGAACCATTTTTTTTTTTTTAGATTCCATATATATGTGTTAGCATATGGTATTTGTTTTTCTCTTTCTGACTTACTTCATTCTGAATGACAGAATCTAAGTCCATCCACCTCACTACAAATAACTCAATTTCATTTCTTTTTATGGCTGAGTAATATTCCATTGTATATAGATGCCACATCTTCTTTATCCATTCATCTGTCGATGGAAACTTAGGTTGCTTCCATGTCCTGGCTATTGTAAACAGAGCTGCAATGAACATTGTGGTACATGACTCTTTTTGAATTATGGTTTTCTCAGGGTATATACCCAGTAGGGGGATTGCTGGGTGGTATGGTAGTCCTATTTTTAGTTTTTTAAGGAACCTCCATGCTGTTCTCCATAGTGGCTGTATCAATTTACATTCCCACCAACAGTGCAAGAGGGTTCCTTTTTCTCCAAACCCTCTCCAGGATTTATTGTTTGTACATTTTTGATGATGACCAATCTGACTGGTGTGAGGTGATACCTCATTGTAGTTTTTGATTTCCATTTCTCTAATGATTTAGTGATGTTGAGCATCCTTTCATGTGTTTGTTGGCAATCTGTATATCCTCTATGGAGAAATGTCTATTTAGGTCTTCTGCCCATTTTTGGATCGGGTGGTTTGTTTTCTTGATATTGAGCTGAATGAGCTGCTTGTAAATTTTGGAGATTAATCCTTTGTCAGTTGCTTCATTTGCAAATATTTTCTCCCATCCTGAGGGTTGTCTTTTCATCTTGTTTATGGTTTCCTTTGCTGTGCAAAAGCTTTTAAGTTTCATTAGGTCCCATTTGTTTATTTTTGTTTTTATTTCCATTTCTCTAAGGGGTGGTCAAAAAGGATCTTGCTGTGATTTATGTCATAGAGTGTTCTGCCTATGTTTTCCTCTAAGAGTTTTACAATGTCTGGCCTTACATTTAGATCTTTAATCCATTTTGAGTTTATCATTGTGTATGGTGTTAGGGAGTGTTCTAATTTCAATCTTTTACTTGTAGCTGTCCAGTTTTCCCAGCACCACATATTGAAGAGGCTGCCTTTTCTCCATTGTGTATTCTCTCCTCCTTTATCAAAAATAAGGTGACCACATGTGTGTGGGTTTATCTCTGGGTTTTCTATTCTGTTCCATTTATCTATACTTCTGTTTTTGTGCCAGTACAATATGGTCTTGATTACTGTAGCTTTGGAGTAGCATCTGAAGTCTGGGAGCCTGATTCCTCCAGCTCCATTTTTCTTTCTCAAGATTGTTTTGGCTATCTGGGGTCTTTTCTGTTTCCATGCAAATTGTGAAATATTTTGTTCTAGTTCTGTGAAAAATGCCATTGGTCGTTTGATAGGGGTTGCATTGAATCTGTAGATTGCTTTGGGTAGTACAGTCATTTTCACAATTTTGATTCTTCCAATCCAGGAACATGGTATATCTCTCCATCTGTTTGTATCATCTTTATTTTCTTTCATCAGTGTCTTATAATTTTCTGCATACAGGTCTTTTGTCTCCTTTGGTAGGTTTATTCCTAGGTATATTATTCTTTTTGTTGCAATGGTAAATGGGAGTGTTTCCTTAATTTCTCTTTCAGATTTTGCATGATTTGCAACATTAGTGTATAGGAATGCAAGAGATTTCTGTGCATTAATTTTGTATCCTGTTACTTTACCAAATTCATTGATTAGCTCTAGTAGTTTTCTGGTAGCATCTTTAGGATTCTCTATGTATAGTATCTATGTATAGTATCATGTCATCTGTAAACAGTGACAGCTTTACTTTTTTACTCTTTTCTGATTTGGATTCCTTTTATTTCTTTTTCTTTTCTGATTGCTGTGGGTAAAACTTCCAAAACTAAGTTGAATAAGAGTGGTGAGAGTGGGCAACCTTGTCTTGTTCCTGATCTTAGAGGAAATGTTTTCAGTTTTTCACCATTGAGAATGATGTTGGTTGTGAGTTTGTCATATATGGCCTTTATTATGTTGAGGAAAGTTCCCTCTATGCCTACTTTCTGCAGGGCTTTTATCATAAATGGGTGTTGAATTTTGTCGAAAGCTTTCTCTGCATCTATTGAGATGATCATATGGTTTTTCTCCTTCAATTTGTTAATATGATGTATCACGTTGATTGATTTGCATATATTGAAGAATCCTTGCATTCCTGGAATAAACCCCACTTGATCATGGTGTATAATCCTTTTAATGTGCTGTTGGATTCTGTTTGCTAGTATTTTGTTGAGGATTTTTGCATCTATGTTCATCAGTGATATTGGCCTGTAGTTTTCTTTCTTTGTGACATCTTTGTCTGGTTTTGGTATCAGGGTGATGGTGGCCTCCTAGAATGAGTTGGGGAGTGTTCCTCCCTCTGCAATATTTTGAAAGAGTTTGAGAAGGATAGGTGTTAGCTCTTCTCTAAATGTTTGATAGAATTCGCCTGTGAAGCCATCTGGTCCTGGGCTTTTGTTTGTTGGAAGATTTTTAATCACAGTTTCAATTTCAGTGCTTGTGATTGGTCTGTTCATATTTTCTATTTCTTCCTGGTTCAGTCTCGGTAGGTTGTGCATTTCTAAGAATCTGTCCACTTCTTCCAGGTTGTCCATTTTATTGGCATAGAGTTGCTTGTAGTAATCTCTCATGATCGTTTGTATTTCTGCAGTGTCAGTGGTTACTTCTCCTTTTTCATTTCTAATTCTATTGATCTGAGTCTTCTCCCTTTTTCTCTTGATGAGTCTGGCTAATGGTTTATCAATTTTGTTTATCTTCCCGAAGAGCCAGCTTTTAGTTTCATTGATTTTTGCTATTGTTTCCTTCATTTCTTTTTCATTTATTTCTGATCTGATCTTTATGATTTCTTTCCTTCTGCTAGCTTTGGGGTTTTTTTGCTCTTCTTTCTCTAATTGCTTTAGGTGCAAGTTTAGGTTGTTTATTCGAGATGTTTCCTGTTTCTTGATGTAGGCTTGTATTGCTATAAACTTCCCTCTTAGCACTGCTTTTCCTGCATCCCACAGGTTTTGGGTCGTCGTGTCTCCATTGTCATTTGTTTCTAGGTATTTTTTGATTTCCCCTTTGATTTCTTCGGTGATCACTTCGCTATTAAGTAGTGTATTGTGTAGCCTCCATGTGTTTGTATTTTTTACAGATCTTTTCCTGTAATTGATATATAGTCTCATAGCATTGTGGTTGGAAAAGATACTTGATACGATTTCAGTTTTCTTAAATTTACCAAGGCTTGATTTGTGACCCAAGATATGATCTATCCTGGAGAATGTTCCATGAGCACTTGAGAAAAATGTGTATTCTGTTGTTTTTGGGTGGGATGTCCTATAAATATCAATTAAGTCCATCTTGTTTAATGTATCATTTAAAGCTTGTGTTTCCTTATTTATTTTCATTTTGGATGATCTGTCCATTGGTGAAAGTGGAGTGTTAAAGTCCCCTACTATGATTTATTACTGTCGATTTCCCCTTTTATGGCTGTTAGCATTTACCTTGTGTATGGAGGTGCTCCTATGTTGGGTGCATAAATATTTACAATTGTTATATCTTCTTCTTGGATTGATCCCTTGATCATTATGTAGTGTCCTTAGTATCTTGTAATAGTCTTTATTTTAAAGTCGACTTTTTTTGATATGAGAATAGCTACTCCAGCTTTCTTTTGATTTCCATTTGCATGGGATATCTTTTTCCACTTCCTCACTTTCAGTGTGTATGTGTCCCTAGTTCTGAAGTGGGTCTGTTATAGACAGCATATATACGGGTCTTGTTTTTGTATCCATTCAGCCAATCTATGTCTTTTGGTTGGAGTATTTAATCTATTTACATTTAAGGTAATTATCAATATGTATGTTCCTATTACCATTTTCTTAATTGTTTTGGGTTTGCTTTTGTAGGTCTTTTCCTTCTCTGGTGCTTCCTGTCTAGAGAAATTCCTTTAGGATTTGTTGTAAAGCTGGTTTGGTGGTGCTGGATTCTCTTAGCTTTTGCTTGTCTATAAAGATTTTAATTTCTCAGTCGAGTCTGAATCAGATCCTTGCTGGGGAGAATAATCTTGGTTGTAGGTTTTTCCCTTTCATCACTTTAAATATGTCCTGTCACTCCCTTCTGGCTTGCAGGGTTTCTGCTGAAAGATCAGTTGTCAACGGTATGGGGATTCCCTTGTATATTATTTGTTGTTTTTCCTTTGATGCTTTTAATATTTTTTCTTTGTAATTAATTTTTGACAGTTTGATTAATATGTGTCTTGGCGTGTTTCTCCTTGGATTTTTCTTGTATGGGACTTTCTGTGCTTCCTCAAATTGATCGACTATTTCCTTTCCCATATTAGGGAATTTTTCAACTATAATCTCTTCAAATATTTTCTCAGTCCCTTTCTTTTTCTCTTCTTTTTTGAGACCCCTATAATTCGAATGTTTGTGCATTTAATGTCATCCCAGAGGTCTCTGAGAGTGTCCTCAATTCTGTTCATTTTTTCTTCTTTATTGTGCTCTGCAGTAGTTATTTCCACTATTTTATTTTCCAGATCACTTATCCGTTCTTCTGCCTCAGTTATTCTGCTATTGATTCCTTATAGAGAATTTTTAATTTCATTTATTGTCTTGTTCATCATTGTTTGTTTGCCCTTTAGTTCTTCTAGGTCCTTGTTAAATATTTTTTGTATTTTCTGCATTCTATTTCCAGGATTTTGGATATCTTTACTGTTATTCTGTATTGTTTTTCAGGTAGCCTGCCTATTTCCTCTTCATTTGTTTTGGTCTGGTGGTTTTTACCTTGCTCCTTCATCTGGTGTGTATTTCTCTGTTTTCTCATTTTGCTTAAATTACTGTGTTTGGAGTCTCCTTTTCACAGGCTGCAGGTTTGTAGTTCCCATTGTTTTTCGTGTCTGTCCCCAGTGGCTAAGATTGCTTCAGTGCATTGTGTAGGTTTCCTGGTGGAGGGGACTGGTGCCTGTGCTTTGGTGGATGAGGCTGGATCTTGTCTTTCTCATGGGCAGGGCCACATCTGGTGGTGTGTTTTGGGGTGTCTGTGACCTTATTATGACTCTAGGCAGCGTCTCTGCTAATGGGTGGGGTTGTGTTCCTGTCTTGCTACTTGTTTGGTATAGGGTTTCTAGCACTGTAGCTTGCTGGTCTTTGAGTGGAGCTGGGTCTTAGCCTTGATCAGAAGATCTCTGGGATAACTTTCGCCATTTGTTTTTAAGTGGAACCTGGAAGTCTCTGGTGGACCAATGTCCTGAAGTGGGCACTCCCACCTTAGAGGCACAAGCCTGACACCCGGCCCAAGCACCAAGACCCTGTCAGCCACATGGCTCAGAAAAAAAGGGAGAATAAAAAGAAAGAAAGGAAAAATAAATAAAATAAAATAACGTTATAAAAATAAAAAAATATTAAAAATAAAATAATTGAGAAAAAAAAAAGAAAAATAAAGAAATGTAGAAGAGAGTAGACAAACCAAAAAAGAAATCCACCAATGATAACAAGTGCTAAAAGCTATACTAAAAAAAACAAAAAAACGGACAGACAGAACCCTAGGACAAATGGTAAAAGCAAAGCTCTACAGACAAAAATCACATGAAGAAGCATACACATACACACTCACAAAAAGAGAAAAAGGAAAAAAAACTATATATCTACATATTAAAAAAAAAATGAAGAGAGCAACCCAATCAAGAAACAAATCTACCAATGATAATAAACTCTAAATACTAAACTAAGATAAACATAAAACCAGAAACAAATTAGATGCAGAAATCAAACCCCAAGTCTACAGTTGCTCCCTAAGTCCTCCGCCTCAATTTTGGGAAGATCTGTTGTCTATTCTGGTATTCCAGAGATGCAGGGTACATCAAGTTGATGGTGGAGATTTAACCTGATGCTCCTGAGGCTGCTGGGAGAGATTTCCCTTTCTCTTCTTTGTTCGCACAGCTCCTGGGGTTCAGCTTTGGATTGGCACCTCCTCTGCGTGTAGGTCGCCTGAGGGCATCTGTTCCCACCCAGACAGGATGGGGTTAAAGAAGCAGCTGATTAAGTGGCTCTGGCTCACTCAGGCCTGGCGGAGGGAGGGGTACGGAATGCGATGTGAGCCTGCGGCCCGCAGAGGCCGGCGTGATGTTGCAACAGCCTGAGGCGTGCCCTGTGTTCTCCCAGGGAAGTTGTCCCTGGATCACGGGACCCTGGCAGTGGCAGGCTGCACAGGGTCCTGGGAGGGGAGGTGTGGATAATGCCCTGTGCTTTCACACAGGCTTCTTGGTGGCTGCAGCAGCAGCCTTAACATTTCATGTCCATCTCTGGTGTCGGAGCTGATAGCCGTGTCTCGCGTCCATCTCTGGAGCTTGTTTAGGTGGTGCTCTGAATCCCCTCTCCTCACGCACCCCGAAACAATGGTCTCTTCCCTCTTAGGCAGTTCCAGACTTTTTCCCGGACTCCCTCCTGGCTAGCTGTGGTGCACTAGACCCCCTCAGGCTGTGTTCATGCAACCAACCCCAGTTGTCTCCCTGGGATCTGACCTCCGAAGCCCGAGCCTCGGCTCCCAGCCCCCACCCACCATGGCAGGTGAGCAGACAAGCATCTCGGGCTGGTGAGTGCTGGTCAGTACCAATTCTCTGTGTGGGAATCTCTCCTCTTTGCTCTCTGCACCCCTGTTGCTGTGCTCTCCTCTGTGGCTCCGAAGCTTCTCCCCCAACCCCCGGTCTCCGCCAGTAAAGGGTCTTCCTAGTGTGTGGAAACTTTTCCTCCTTCACAGCTCCCTCCCAGAGGTGCAGGTCCCGTCCCTATTCTTTTGTCTCTGTTTTGTCTTTTTTCTTTTGCCCTACCCAGGTACGTGGGAAGTTTCTTGCCTTTTGGGATGTCTGAGGTCTTCTGCCAGCGTTCAGTAGGTGTTCTGTAGGAGTTGTTCCACATGTAGATGTATTTCTGATGCATTTGTGGGGAGGAAGGTGATCTCCATGTCTTACTCCTCTGTCATCTTCAGGAACATTAATTATTGTTGGTGATGCAGAAGAAAGGAGTGCACTGAATCAATACTTCGTCTCTTCAGCCCTTTTGTAATAAGATGCTCTGTCCACGCAGTGTTTTAAAGGACCCCGAGACAAAGTATAATAAAAAAGAGTAGGGATAAAATGAAGATTTTAAGGGTAGCCAATGGGTAGGAAAGAGTAAGAGCTCCTTTATAAGTTTATGTTAGTATCGCTGGGAGGAATGCTAATGGGTAGTAAGATGAATGTTTCACAAAAGTCATCTCTTACAGTGTCATGTGATTTGGTGAAAGTGAAGTCAATTTACAGAACGGTAGTAGATTTACTTTGGCTTTGATTTATCTCAATTTCTCTATGCTGCCTATGGTATTTACTTTATGTGCTTTAAAATATATGTAGCTAGAAAATGACTTCTCATAAGACATAAAATTCTATGAGCTATCTCTAGTCTTCTTCACAAACGCTTATCTGAAACCAGTGTATTGGTTACCAGGACTGCCATAATAAGGTACAACAGACTGGGTAGCTTAAATAACAGAAATACATTTTCTCAAAGGACTGGAGGCTAGGAGTCTGAAATCAAGGTTGGTTCCTTGTGAGAGCTGTGAGAAAAAGATCTGTTCCAGGCCTCTCTTTCTTGGCTGATACATGGCTGTCTTCACATGGTCTTCCCTCTGTATGTGTCTATGTCCAAATTTCCTCTTCTTATCAAGATATCAGTCATACTAGATTAGGGCCCACCATAATGGCTTCATTTTAATGTAATTCCCTCTGTAAAGTCACTATGTTTAAATACAGTCACATTCTGAGGTGCTGGGGGCTAGGACTTTACATAAATATTTTTGGGGAGACACAGCTTGTAATAACCAGTATACATGAAATACCCCACCAGAAAGATAGTTTATGATTATTATATATAAACTTAAGCCCAGAAATTTTAAGCACTGAAGTCTAATTTTCCCCTGTTATACTCATGTGTTAAAAATGGTCACTAGTCTTGAGTGAGATGTGTGCCAATATATGGTTAAAAAGTAAAAGTACTCACTTGAAGGGGAGTGTTCTCACGCAAGTGCAAGGATGAGTTATGGGACAGTGTTTATAGGATCACTGACAGATTTAAAACTAGTCTTTCCAACCATATCAGTTTACACAGTAATTTTAGGGAAAAAGTAGATCAATTCAAAACATACAGTTAGAGGAGGTTCACTTGTGAGTCACCAGCGTTTAACCAGAGAACCTAGCTTTTCTAATAGTCAATTCAAAATAAGATTCCAGGTTGCATTTTGGCACAAATCTTTTATTTATAGTGGAGAATGATTTAGAAGTATAAAACGAACTATGAAATATGGATCAACATATAAGCCATTAATCAAGGGACGAGTGCACAGTCATTATAAGAAAATAGGCCAGCAGATTCCTCTTGTAAGAAGTTCAAACAAAAAACATTTTTGTTTTTGTGGATATAGGGTTGCAAATCAGGATAACCTGAACATTTTATTTTTAAAAGAGAGGTGGCAAAGAGAAAGACTTATGAGAGATTAAAAGTCTTGAGTGACGTTTCAAGCAAAACTAATTTTAATATGCTTATTGTACCACTGATACTATAAAATTTAAATTCCTGTACTGATTTTGATGCCACTTGGTTTTATTCTTCCTCTTATTCTTTTTGTATTTAAGATACTCAAGAATTTCAAATAATAGAATATTAGACATTGCTTAGGCTTTTCTATTTTGCCATTTCCAGGAACAGCCTACAATTTTAATTTAAGACCTTTAGAAATACTATTTTGTCCAGGCATTGATAGGCAGCTAGGGTGACATGAATCAACAGAGTCTCTGGATCACGAGGAATGGCTTTTGTCTGCCTCCATATGGCAATGATCAAATGCTTTGTAGTGCAGAGAGAAATATTGTAACTAGAGGTGGCACTTCCTAGAACTTAGGTCAATGATTGGCTGATTGAGAGCCCAGCAGTTAATAGTTATAGAGTGTGAAATGGAGGCAGTGAGAGATTTGTTAATTATTTGACACTCTTAAGGATCTTGAGTATAAAATCAACATAAATTACATATTCTTAGCATGGCATACAAGGGCCTTCATTATTTGGTTCCTGTTTGTTTCTCTAGCCTCATTTTGTGTTGTTCTCCCTTCTTCCTCTAATTTAGCCCTGCTTGCCTTTCTTCAATTCCTCAGTGCTAAACTACTCCCTACCTCATGGCCTTTGCACAAGTTGTGCCTCTGCCTGACAGGTTCTTTTTCCAGATCTGAACATAAATGTAACCTTCTTCAGCCAGGCTATTCTGGACTCAATTAAAATTAGCCACTAAGTCACTCTCCATGTTATCTCCTTGCTGTACTTCTCTCCCTGGCTCTTATGTCCATGTCATATTTTTCTTGTCTATTTATTTTTTTTAATAGCCAATTGTCTGTGGCCATCTGACTGGAGTCTAACCTCTATGAGAGCAGGAGTTTATCTATCTTGTTATCACTGTACCTCCAATGCTTTGAAAAGTGCTTGGCACATAGTAGTTTCTTATTTAATATTTGTGAAATAAATGAGAAAGGAAGACAATAATTTACTCCCTGCCACACTGGGTAGATACCATCCTGAAGGATGTTTTGAGTTCTACATCATTTTTGAGGTAAATATTTACTGTAATGAGCAGACTTTTAGAGCTCAGTCCACTCCTGTTCGCCTGCTGACTCTTTAGTGCTGATGCTGGAGTGCCCATGGTCTCCAGCACTATGACTCCACATTTCCTTTTAATTGTACTGCATTCTAATCTCAATGTTTGAGGGAGAGAGAGGAAGAGGGAGTGAGAGAGAGGAAGAGAGAGGGAGAAGAAGAGGAGAGGGAAGGAGATAAAGAGGAAGAAGAGGAAGGAGGAGAGGAAAAGATGAAGGAGGAAGAGGAGGGAGAGAGGAAAAGAGGGGAGAGGGAGCCATGACTCTAGTAAAATCCTGCAGAGTATATTTTTTAGCCCTTCCTCCTTCCCAGCATCTTCCTGCTCCATTCTGGGTCATGACCTACAGGTTTTTCTAAAAGTCACCTGAATGCAATCACTCTGGGTGGGAATTTAAGGTGGCCAATAGGAGAACCAGTTTTGAATGAGAAAAGGGAGAAGACTCTTTTATCACCCTTACATCTCCCCATACTAGGGCATGCCTACTCCACATTTAAGATCTGTCCCTGTGGACAAAGAGGCCTTCCAAAACTGTGTATTCCAGAGAAACACTCAAAGGTTAGGAAGGAGTTAGCAAAGGCTGGTTACTTTGTGCTCTAAAATGGAATTCTGTATAGGATGGAAATACCTCACTGAAAAAGCAATGCTTACAAGATTGAAAAATATCACTCACTGTCCAAAAGTGTTTTCAAAACTGAAAAAGAGAATCACTTTTATGCTGTCTTTAGAGGCTTCTGTATTAGCTAACTCTCTAGGTAAGGCTGTGCCATGTGCCCTGCGGAGACACTTATGCTACTTCCGATAACAACTTCTTGGATGAGATTTAAGTCAGATGTCACCTATTAAATTCCATATTCCAGTGTCTCATGTTTCAGTGAAATGTTACTCTAATCTAATTTATCTGAGGGCATTTTCTTCCAAAAAATATGTCATTTAGTTTAACAAATTGCCTATCATGTTTTTCTTAATAGCCTCAGAATCCAAGAAAATAGTGAAAACTCAAGTTGAAATCATGGCTTTGTCTTAAGCCATGATCATATTTTTCACTCTAAAAACTTCTGGAAAACTTTTCATTTCAAGGTTTTGTTAAATTGCAAAATGTTTGATGGGCAGGTTTCAATATGTTTCCTGTGTGTGAAAACCAGAAAAGTGAATTATAAGCAACAATCTTGACCAAAAATAAGCTCCTTCACTAATAGTTGAAACAAAAGTAAAAGCACTATAATAGAAATTGTAAAAAATAAGATTGTGAGAATCTGAATATAGTTTAAAGGATATATATGTTCAGAGTTCACAGATAAGAATTGACATCTTAAGTAGTTTTGATTTTATAAACTGTTAATGATTCATCTTTTCTGAGTCAGTTATGTGACTTGTTTAAAAAATTGTGGACATAGCATCATGATTTTGGATTCAATTCCTGGAGACAGAAAGATATATATATATATATATATATATAGAGAGAGAGAGAGAGAGAGAGAGAGAGAGATATTGCAAATTTTACTTTCATCCAACACATTGTGTCAAAAGGGCCTCATAATGTGTGTGTAAAATAAGCATTAATTTGCTGGCTTTTCATGAAAATGTTTCACTGTGAAGAAAACACTGCATTGTATTGTCAATACTTGTCCACAGGAGGAAAGTCAGGGATATCTTCCTTTCTGAAGAAAGTGCAATTTTATAATGATGCTTTACAATGGAAGTGCAAATACTAGTAAGAAAGCTTAGCTAGCATCGGAGCACTACAACATGGATTTGAGGACATTGCCTACATTACTAACTCCATTTCTTTTAGTCAAAAATAGTATTAGCCTTGAAACTAATAGTTTCTAGTTTATTGGATATACAAATTGACAAATGCAACTGATACCTACCTTAAAGTGAATTTTTAATAATCAGAGAATGAACACATGTTATTAAACTGGCCTAGTTTTCACTTGAAAGCTTCTCATGATTCTTAAAGACTGTACGTTTATACTTCTAGACCCACCGTTTCACTTGAGTGTTCCATGTGTTTGATTGAATACTAGACATTTACATTTCAGTATTCTGCCTTTTTTCAAACTCAACTTGACCACAACTGATTTATCAAATCTTTGAAACCCATGGTGCAACTCAAGTTTTAGGTTTTGTCAATGATATCGACATATTTTGGCTATTTGGGATTGGAAATATGGGGCAGAGTAGCTCAAGATATTTGTTTGTGAAAGCACTTATGTGAATTCTTAAATTCTGTCCAAATGCAGACTATTAATATTTTTGTCTCATCCCCCGTTTGCATTTTCTATATAAAATCATGCTAGTCTAACTTTCAATGTTTCAGTATCTTTCTCTATCAAATCTTCTGTTTGAACTATTGTTGCCATTCAAATCTTCATTATCTCATGGGCCTGTATTCAGTAACAGCTCTGTTCATGTATTTATTCTCTTATTCAGAGCTATGTATTGCCCAACTATTCTGCCAGGTAATATGGCAGGTGGTTCAGTGGTTACAGTGATAAGAGAGAAATAGTTCCTGCCTCCATGAAGTTTACAGTCTAATGGTAAACGTAGACAGAGAAGTGGGTTGAAGCCTGGTAAATATAATGAAGAGGAGCAGAGTCCTATGTTTGCATACACTGGTGAACCCAGTTTCGACTGTCAGAAAATCTTCTAGCTGATCTCTTTCTGGTCTGCAATGATGACATCAGTTTTCCTCAAACACCATTTATACCATATCATTCACACTAAAAAACTGACTAAACCTTGATCCCTAGTCCAGTCTGAATATGTTTAAAAGCCTCCATAATCTGGCCGGTTCCTACTCATTGACATATGTTTCTCAGGACACTTGCTTCTAGTCAAGAAGGTTTTCTCACTGTTCCATGAATATATCATACTTTCCTTGATCTCTATGTCTCCTTTTCAGACATCACCACCTTTGTCCTTGATCCACACACAGTTTTACCCAGTTAAAAGCCCTGGTCAGAATGAATTCCTCATGTTTTGGATTTGAATGGCTAACCACTTTGAAATACTATCTCTTGTGTATCTCTTACAACTCCAAGTTTACCTTCTAGATTTGTACATTTTTGGATATTCCAGTTGGCACATCTAACACTGCTTTCTAAGGTGATAAGCAATTTCTTTTTTTTTTAAATCTTGAAACAAGTTACGTGAGTGTACATATGTGTGTGTTTTCATGGAGATTTTGCTTTAACAAGTTGGCCAAAGAGAATTCATCATACTTGACAAGTCACTAATAAGTCAAGATGACAATTTTCTTTGTCCAAAGTATTGTAAATACCTTTAATAGAACATAATTATCATAATTTTATTGCTTTTCTATTTTGGCATTGAAATAGAAATATTCTAGTTATGGTACTTAGTAATGAAGTATTTGGAACTTTTCATGTAAAACTGACCTTGGGATTAACATTTCCCATACTTGTTTTTGATATGCATATATACATACATAAACATACACACTGTGTATACATTTACTCACACTGTTACATATATACACATATACAGATTACATATTTATATATGTATATATGCATTAAGACATTTAAACATGGGGAAATTTAGATTAGCCATTCATGAGGAGGGAAAAATGTGGTTTTTATAATTGAAAAAAAGCTTCCAGATGCACTCAACTGTGTTTTAAAATTAGCTTAGTTAAAAAAAAAATCCCATCTCACCATGGCCTTTATTCTTAATTAGAACAAGTGTCTTTGACATATTTGAAGACACTTGACTTAAAAATAGCCAAGTTGAAAGTATGTAAGAGTGACACGTGAGCACCATTCTTGACTGCACTTTGCACTCTATATCTGTTGCAGGCATCCATCTCCTTGACTTCAAAGAGAGTCTCCCTTCCCATGAAACCACTACACAGTGAAACAATCTGTCCATCTTCCACTTCCATTGTTTTTGAAACTCAGCATTAATGTCTGTACAACTGAGCTCAGTGAAGTCTTGTGTCTGACAAAACATCCAGCACTTTACCACATGACAATAAAGTTCCTTTGCAAAACTCATGGTTCCCAAATGGAAATCCTGCCTTCACTCTGTGGAGATGATGAGGCTATGAGTAAGAGCAGACCAAGGTCTGTATGTTTAAAATTATGGGTGTTTCATTAACATTAGTGCGTCAACATGTGGATCAATCCTGCATGATCTATGCCTAAAAATCAAGGGGAAGGATGTATTCAAGGACATATCCTATGGTCAGTATGGACAGATTTAGGACAGTCCTCTCCTCTTTAAGCAGTTACATGCACAGACCTGTACAAGACAAATTCATGCTCAGGAACAGCAGTCCTGAGGCATGTCGTGGTCCCAACACATCAAAGAAACCTTCAACTCTGATCACTCCACTGTACCACAAAAGCAGGAAAGAGGACAAAGACGTTTCAGGAAGATCTGTGCAGAACTGGAAAGGAAACCATGTGAGGCTTTGGGGAGGTGGACTGGTATATAGAGTCCAGGCTTTGACAGCAGACAGACCTGGGTTTGAAACATGGAAATATTCTTTACTTTGAAGTCTTGAGATAAGTCATTAAAAGTTATATAGCTTCTGTTTTCCCATGTGCAAAACAGGTAGAATAATATGTACCTTATTGTTTTCTTGTGAAATTAACAATAATTCCTGGCACCTAGTAGGTGCCTGTATTAGGACTCTCCAGAGAAAGAGAACAATAGGATATTTATCTATATCTATCTATATCTGTATGTCACATGAGACAATCCTATATTCATAGATATTTATATATTATATATATGGAATTGGCTCATGTGATTATGGAAGTTGACAAGTCCCAAGATCTGTCATCTGCAAGCTGAAGACCCTGAAAGTGCCAAAGTTTCAGCCTGAGTCTGAAGACAGGAAAAAATGATGTCTCAGCTCAAGGCAGTCAGGCAGGAGGAGTTCCCTTTTTTGGGGGAAAGGTCAGCCTTTTTGTTCTGTTCAGGCTTTCAAATGATTGGGTAAGACCCATCACATTGGAGAGGAAAATTTACTTAGGCTACCAATTCAATTGTTAATCTCATCCAGAAACACCCTCAGAGAAACACCTAGAATAGTATCTGACCAAACATCTGAGCACCCTCTGGCCCAGTCAAGTTGACACATAAAATTAGTCATCAGAGTGCTTTATAAATGATAAATTCTATTAATTATAATGACCAGAAATGCAATTTATTCCCTTTTCTTAGCCCTACTTCTGTTTAACATCCTGCTGAAATTGAAATCTCATATTTTGCTTTGAACTTGATCCATTTGAATAATCAATACTTATTATTTATTTTATAAATATTAATAATAACTATTTATTACTAATAAAAATGGCTACTTAAAGTCAAGAGAGCACTAGAACTTGGAATAAGGAAAATCATCAGTGAGGTCTACTGTTTATAAATGTGTTTTTTTAATGAAAGTTTTTTTAATGACACTTTCAATAGTAAAAGAAAAAATATAACATTGCCATTAGTACAGGGCACAGGAGTATAATTGGCCATGTAACTGTAATGAAGCCCACTGCATCCAGCCACGACTTCAGTGTGGTGGCTGGAGGGTTAACAGGATGAACTCTAGTCATTCTTCTCCTCTGATTAGTTCCAAGGCTCAGTCCAAGACTTTCCATTTTATAACTTTGGGTAGCAATGCCTACCAATCTCCTCCTCCTTGCTGAGCATTATTGTACACCAGGTCACTCGCTGGTCAGCATGGTATAAAATAGACGTGTCTAACTTCACTCATTGTAGACATTTGTTGAATGAAAAGCCAAAGCTGTGATTCATCTGGAAGAGCTCCATCTGTCTTTCTCATAGAGGGAGTGGTAAAAATTACTACTGTCACAGGCAGAAACTTGAAGGGGCCTTTTTCAAGGGAAAAAGACAAAAACTTAGTCCTTTCCAGCAGTGGGGTGGCCAAGGAGTATGGACACACTGGTTCTAAACTAAGAGCCAGCACCAACACCTCATGTGACCTTGAGCAGCCTCAGTTTCCTCATCAGAAAGTGAAGGCTTGGACTGGATGGCTTACATGAACTTCCAGCCACAGAATCCTTTACTTCTAAGGGCACTGCTCCCTGTGGCAGGCGGCCTGCCTGGACCAGATGAGTGAATGAAACTTGCTGTATTGACGAGCTTAGACAGGCCACCTGCAGGGCTCACCTCCATCCTCTGAGCAGACACGCATCTTGGAGTGAACCAGGTGGAATCTGAGCCCTGCCATGAAGATAGCATTGCTGTCATCCCATCTTTGAACCAAGAGGCAAAGTACATTTTTTTTTTTTGCAAGTGCAGGCTCCAACTGAGCTGCTGAAACTAAACACCACAGTGAGAGTGATATGGCATTATGAGCTCATTCAGAGAACAAAAGAGTGAGACAAATAAAGCTGCCCTGAGGCTGCAGAGTCATGCAAGTATGGAGAAGGAAATATGAAAATGAGATCACATCTCAGTAAAAGCAATTAATATTCCAGAGCATTAAAATATTTTATCTCATTTCCCCCCTGCAATTTAAAACCTGCACAAACACATGTGTATATTTCCTCAGTATAAAAGTATTTTGGAAGAGCGGAAGCTCTGGGGGTTATATTCTGGAAAGTGATATTGTCATTTGTTAAGTGTCACTAAGGGGTTGCCTATGTTACTATAGAATAAGAAAAGGCGGTCTATTGGGGTATGCTTGAAAGTGAGACCAAGAATGGTGACTTAGTTTGGGTTCCCCCAAAGTGAACTTTGAGACAAGTATTAGTGGTAAATGATTTATTAAGGAAGTGTTCCTAGAGAAATCTGTAAGAAGGCAGGAGAAAAAAGACAGAGGTAGAGATGAAACTAGTAGATCGTGGAGGAGAGCAGAGGATTCCCTTGATTCTGTAGGGGAAGTCTGGTGTGTGGCTTAGCCTCAGTTTGTCTCTGCTGGAGGCCAGGGAGCTGGGCTTTCTTAGTCTCTTGCCTGGCAGTCATTGGCTAATGCTGCACCTAAGGGATGAAAGCTTCCCAGTACTTGGGAAGCCTACAGGCAAACCTGGAACCCCTGAAGGCAGTTCTTCAAAGAACAGTGTCAAATGCTGGCCACTGGGAGAAAAGAGGCACCAAAGTTGGGGTGGGCTAACAGAAACAGAAAGGAACTCAAGGAGATCTGGGAGGAGCCCTAAGTGTCCCTGAGGGGCACGCCTCTGTGGCTCAGATGTACTGCATGAAGTCCACTGCATCCAGCCACGATTTCAATATGGTGGCTGGAGGGTTAATGGGATGAACTCTAGTCATTCCTCTCCTCTGATTAGTTCCAAGGCTATAACTTATATCTATTATCTCCTTCACTACCCATCCAAGATTCGTCTCATTCTCTTCAGACTTAGGGGGCTTGCCTTCTGATGTGACCCAGATTTTCCTTCCTGAGCTATCTAGCTCCTGATTACTATTCCCTTTTCAGGCTGTAGTTGTTGTAAATTGTCCATTCACAGTAAAAATTTAGCATGGGGACATGAAGAGATGCCTAGCGGATACCCAGAGACACAGTCTTAGAATGGCATGCAATGCTCCATTATTCACTTTCAGGATTAATACCTATGAACAAAATGTGGAATACAATGATTTTAAATTCTAAAATGTTAATTATTTTATTTTATATAATTTTTCAGCTTTGTTGTGGTTTAATTAACATGTAACTTTATTTATATTTAAGGTGTACAACTTGATGTTTTGATATACATGTACATTGTGAAATAATCACCACAGCCAAACATATCTGTCACCACACATAGCCACCATTTTCTTTTTTCTTCTCTTCTCTTCGCTCCCTTCTTCTCTTCCTTTCTTTTTCTTTTTTTGTGGTAGGAACACTTAAGATCGTATCCTCTTAGCAAATTTCGTGTATACAATACAGTATTGTTAACCATAGTCACATTGCTGTACATTAATTAGACCTCCAGAACTTATCTCACATAACTGAAACTTTGCTGCATGATCTCACTTAAATGTGTGTCTTAGTCCATTCAGGCTGCCATAAGACTGAGTGGCTCATAAACAACAGAAATTTGTTTCTCACAGTTTTGGAGGCTGAAAGTCCAAGATTGGAGAACCAGCATGGTTGGTTTCTGGTGAGGAAACTCTTCCAGGTTGTACATGGCCTACTTCTCATTGCATCTTCAAATGTCAGGGAGCAGAGAGAAGCAGGCTTTTTTTGAACTCTTAGAAGAGCAATAATCCCATTCATGAGGGTGCTGCCCCATGACCTCATCTAATCCTAACTACAACCCAAGAGTCCCTCTTCCTAACACCATCACATTGTGGGGTAGAGTTTCAATATATGAATTTTAGGGGGATGGAAACATTCAGTCCATAGCAACATGTAATCTAAAATAGTCAAACTCATAGGAGCAAAGAATAAAATGCTGGTTTTGAGGGACTCAGGGGAGGGGGAAATAGGGAGATGCTGGTCAAAGGGTAAAAAGTTTCTGTTATTTTATATAATTTTTATTATAATGGAAATTTTTAAGTCCAGTGAAATAAATCTGTCAATTTTATTGAGTTGTTTTGCACATTCCTTGTCACCTATTAGGCACCTAATACCTATTTGATGATTAAATAAATAAATACATTGTAAGATTTCAATAAATATATGTACAATGGAACAATAAAGTAATTTTAACAAGATACAGCCCACAAATTTAAGTTACCAATAAAGTCCAGTTTTCTAGGAAGAAAAAAGTCCAAATATACTCTTTTTCCTTTGTACTTAAAAGAGCATCAAGAAAAAAAATGTTTTCTTTTTTGGGAAGCCAACATTCTCTCCACAAAGAGAAAATATTGGACTTGCACAAGCCATTATTTGACGGCAATGCAAGATTGGAACATCGCATGCTTCACTAGAAGCATAGTGTTCTGTTGAGTATCTGTTCCTTGATCCTCACACTTCTTGCTTCCTGACAAGGTAATGGAAGGAAGTGTCTGAAGACTGGGTTTAATGGTGTGCCTGCCAATTATGAAATGAGCAGCCATGCTGCCTTCTTCTTTGATTTTCAAACAATCACTAATTCAATGAATTCAGTATCTGTTGAGTACTTAGTCGGAGCCAGCTTCAGTTCTTGGGACTAGGTAAGTAGCAGTGGAAAGGAAATCTCTCTGCTCCTCTGGGCTTACACACTAAAAAAAGAAGAGTATTCATCAACAAATTTCAACAAAGAAGAGAGAGATATCAGAAGGTGACAAGTGCTAAGGGGGAAAACAAAAAGTGGGGAGGGGGTGGAAATTGCCAGGGGCTGAGGTGGGTGGTGCAATTTTAAACAGTGAATGTGTTGATAGAGAAGGTCTCAACTGCAAGATGATATTTGAACAAAACCCTCAAAAACCTGAGGTTGAGAAATGTGCTATCCAGGGAAAGAACAAGTCCAGGAAGAGGGAATAACAGGTAGAGAAAACTTGAGCATGTTTGAGGACTGGGTCAGGAAGTGTAGGGCTTTGAAAGCCATTGGCAGATTTGGGTGTTTACTCTGAGTGCTTGGATGACACAACCTGACTCGTGTTTTAACAGGACCATTCTGGCTGCGGGGCTGAGTATAGACTCTGGTAGAATAGGCCATGGTGCAGCATAGGGGTGGAGGAAGGGGACAAGGCAAGTGGCACTGGTGTCTTGGATCACTTTGGTAGCACGAAAGTGGTGGGAAACAGTGCATATGAATATATTTTGAAGTAGAGCTGACAGAATATTCTGGAAGATTAGGTATTTGGTTTGAGAAAAACCTGTCAAGAATAACTCCAAGACTTTTGGCTGAAGCATCCAGAGGAATGGAGTAGCCATTAACAGACCTGGATTATTATGGGAAGTGGAGGTCTGGGGTGATCAGGAGTTTGGTTTTAGACATGTTAGGTGTCCAGGTAGAGGAATCAAGTAGGCAGTTGGAGCCTAGTGTTCAGGTGAAAGTGCCATATTAAAAACCTACTTTGGGGAGTTATAAGCATATAGATGATACTTTAAAAACCACGAGATTGAATCAAGAGAGAGAGAGTACAGAGAGTAGAGGGCAAAGTTCTGGAACACTTCAACACTTAGAAGGGGAAGAAGAAGAGAAAGTTACAAAGGCGGTTGAGTACATCCTATGAGGTAGGAAAGGAAACTGGCAGAATCAAGTGCAGTCTTCTGGAAGCCAATTAAAAACTATTTTAAGGAGGGTGTGTTCAACCATGTCAAGTACTGCAAAGAAGTTAAGATGAGAACATTGACTTTTGGTTTTAGCAACATGGAGGTCTATTACCTTGACAAGAGTATGATGAAGTGGTAAGAGGAAAAACTGATTGGAATGGGTTCAAGAACAAATGGGAGAAGAGAAGCTGGTGGAGAGTAAGCTTGGAGAGTTTTTCTATAAAGGGGAACAGGAAAACCGCACAGTAGCTGGAAAAGAGAGTAGGATTAAGATAGAACGAAACTTATTTTTTAAATGTGGGAGAAATAATAGCATATTTGTATGCAAATAGAAATGTGTCAGGAGAAGGAAATATATTATTGGTGCAGGACAAAAGGGAGAATTGTTAGAGCAATGTCCTTGATTTCATGAGAGGGGATGTACATGCGGAGAGTTTAGCTCTCTACAATTTCTCACTGAGGTCAGACTACATCCACCCTCCTGAACCCCAAATGTAGGGGTAGCATATCAAATTTCTGAGTAACTCTGTAAGCCTTTCCCACATATTGCTGGTAGAATATCATATCTTATGTGTTGTGATGCCTAGACCACATATTCTACCACACAAGAAATTTTGAATTTCTTTTTTTGACATTAACCATTTGCATTTTTTTTAAGGAGAAGGAATTGCATTGTTATAAGACCAAATCACTTTCTAAGCCTAGAATATAAGGATCATGAAAACGAATATGGTATCCCTTCCCCAAATGATACTTCAAATTGTGATTTGTTCTTGTTCTCTGGCAATAATAACCTATTTGTCAAGCTCAGCAGAAGAAATGACACAGAGGACACTACTCCATCATCAAGGCCATTGATACTTCTTTGTTTCGAAGTCGGCCTCTGTATTGCCTGTATTTGCATTCCCTGGGCCATGTGACCCTCATGGTGTCTTAATCCTGTCATCTATATCTGCTTTCACCTTCACTTGTACCACCCCCAGGAACACAAACCAGATTGGTTATCCTCTGCAACTTTACCCATCATTTCTGAAGTGCTAAACTCTGACATTCATTCTCCCACTACCTTCAATCTTTATTGCCACTGGGGCTCTTTCTGACCTTATCAATAATCACAGGGACTACTATCGGAAAAGACCTGGTTCCTTTTATTGGAGAATGGTATTAGAAACTAAGGTCGGCAGTATGTCTACTGCTTTTAGGGTGTTGTTTCATCTAGATTCTCTCAACTGTCAGAGAAGGAAATATACTTGTATACCAATCCATATATCTATGCATATCTATAAATATTTCTATATGTATCCATCTTTATATTAAGCTAAGCATGAGTTCATATGGATGTTTCCAATTCTACCAGTATACAGGGGGATCAGTCCAGCATTTCCCCCTTGCTTGTCTGTAACTTTTATGACAACATTGAGAAATCTGGTCCCCACTATCCACCATCAAATACTTAATTGTTCAATTTCAGTATACATGAATAGTGGTTTCAGAATTGTTAGCCCATATACCCATGAGAAACAACTTTACTAACTAAAGCACATGCATAGTACTTTGCCTAAAAGTCTTACAGTCTTTATTCATTTCCAAAATTATTTAGATCAGTACCTTACTTCCTTATCCCTTTCAGTGATGTTGCTTAATATACTTGTAATACAGTTAGATTGTTTTGTCACATCATGCGATCCCTTGACCTCTTAGATTGTTTTACAAAAATTTACATACATTAAAATCTTTTGCTAGTACAATTCTGAGTTTTCACAGATATAGAGTGTCATATATCCACCACTACAGACCCATACAGAATAGTTTCACTGCCTTAAAAAATGACAGTGAAACTACTGGTAAAAATCTCTCTACCAACTCTAAAGTTTTGCCTTTTCCAGAAGTTCACATAAATCAAATCATATAGTATATAGCCTTTTAAAACTGGTGTCTTTCACTTAACAATATTTATTTAAGATATTTTTGCATGACTTGATAACTTATTCCATTATATGGATATACTGCAGTTTGCTTATCCGTTCACTTATTTAAAGACACCTTGGTTGCTTCTAATGTTTGGCAATTATAAGTAAAATTGTTATAAATATTTACGTGCAGGTTTTTGTGTGGAAGTACTTTTCACATCTGTTAGGTAAATATCTAGAAGCATGATGGCTGGGTCATATGGTAATACTATGTTTAGCTTTGTAAGAAACTTCCAAACTGTCTTCCAGAGTGGTTGTACCATTTTTTATTCTGCCCAGGAACGAACGCACGTTCCTGTTGCTCCTTATCTTTGTCAGCAATTGGTATTGTTAGTTTTTGGATTTTAGCCATTCTAATAGGTCTGTAGTGGTATCTCGTTGTTTTAAGACTGGTTTGTTTATTTATTTGCTTATTTTTTCCTTTCAGTTTTATTGAGATATGGTTTACATACAGCACTGTATAAGTTCAAGGTGTACAGCATAATGATTTGACTTACATACATCATGAAATGATGACCACAATAAGGTTAGTGACCATCCATCATCTCATACAGATACAAAATAAAAGAAATCGAGAATTTGTTTTTCCTTGTAATGACAGCTCAGGATCTACTCTTAACAACTTTCATATATAACACATACAACAGTGGTAATTATATTAATCATGTCTCTGGGGTGGGGCCTGGGGCTCTTGGAACTGATGCCAGCCTGCTGGTGAGTGAGGCCAGGTCCTGGGGTTAGTGTTGGCTCACTGGTGGGAGGAAGTGGGCCCTGGAGCCTCTGGCTTTGGGGACCAGGGGTCCCGGAAGCTGACGTCAGCCCATTGGTGGGTAGGGCTGGGTCCTGGGGCAGCTGGGGACTCAGAGAGGTCTATAGCAGCTGGCCTGCTGTTGGGTAGGGCTGGGTCCCCACCCATCTAGCTGCTTGGCATGGGGAGTACAGGCCTGGTGCCAACCGGCTGGTAGGTAGGACCAGTCCCAGCACTAATAAACTAGAGAGAGGACTCCAAAATGGCCTTTGCCAGCACCAGTCTCCTTGTGGTAAAAAGAGCTCCCCAAGTGGCTGCTTCCAGTGTCTCTGTTCCCAGGGTGAGTTCCAGTTGCCTTCTGAATCACTGGGAGCCTTTCCAAGATCAGTGAGTGGTTCTGACCCAGGCTCTTTTCAGATGACCGCTTCTGACCTGGGTCTTGGAGTGTGTGATTTAGCATGCACCGTTTAAGGGTGGAGTCTCTGTTTCCTACAGCCTTCTGCCCTCCTGAAACCAAGCCCTGGTGGCCTGCAAAGTCAAATGTTCTGGGGGCTCTTCTCCCAGTGCAAGAACCTTGTGCTGGGGAGCCCAGGGGCTTGGAACCTTTGCTCTCTGGGGAGGACCTCTGCAATTGTGATTATCCTTCCAGTTGTGGGACATCCACCCAGGGGTATGGGTCTTGATTCTACCACATCTCCACCCCTCCTACATGACTCACTGTGGTTCATTCTTTATATCTTTAGTTGTAGAAGATATTTTCTGCTAGTCTTCAGGTCATTCTCTTTGATAGTTACTCTGTAAATAGTTGTAATTTTGGTGTGCCCATGGGAGGAGGTGAGTTCAGGGTCTTCCTACTTGGCCATCTTGGCCACTCTCCAAGATTGTCTGGCTTTGCATCCCTGGTTACTAGCTGTGTGCCCTTGGCCAAATTACACAGCTTGTCTAAGCTTCATCTTTAAATAGAGATAATGACAGTATTGATCTTCTAGATGGTGTTGGAAGGTGGTGATTAATGCCATATGAATAGAACTTGGTGTGTATTAAGTGCTCAATAAACATTGTCTCCCATCAGACTAAGAAATAATTTCCCTGAATGAAAGTACACAATGGTCAGAAGTTAACTGATATTAACTGTTTATTTTAAACCTCTCCAAATTCACCCCATTATTTAATACATACAGAAGTGTGCTCTTTATATTTTTAGAATAGTTCCCTGAAATTTTGCTACATACAGTATTCCTCATTGTCCTCCAGTAGGCTTATGAAGTCTTCATATATAAAACTGACTTTTACTTTCCAATTGCTGTACCTCTATTCATGCCACCTTTTGACATCTTTTCTTTCAAAATTCAAGCCAGATTCCACTAAACCCAAATAATATGTCATTTTACCCAAAGAGCCCTTCCTTAATGCTCTGGCTAGAAGAGGCCTCTTCCTTGTTTGAAATAGAAAGTTTTAAAAATCTATTGCGTATTTATGGTTTATATAATATCTACTTCCAAAAATGTGAGACTATAAATAAACATGACCAAAAATTATATACGTATATACATAATGTATATACATACATATTAGAAAGTATATATCCTTCAAGGTGGTTGATTTAACAGGCTTCACTTATTTAAATTCCTCATTGGCAGTTTTATTCACAGCCAATATCCTGCAATTTTTGAATATCCTCAATTGTGGCTAGCATTCATCCTTTGTAAATTTTCTTTAGCTGCCTATCCTCTTTCTCTTTACTTCTCACATTAGTCTATTCAATAATCCCTGACTGTGTAACCCTATATAGAAATATACATGGAAATATGTCTATATATGAATATTGCTGGTTATTTTACAACAGGGGATCTTACAATTGCTCTTTTCACTCAAAAATTCCTTGTTGGAAATCACTACAAGTCATTAGGTATAGCACTAATTTGTTATTTTTAATGTGCTTTCTGCCACTATAAATACATGGCCTTATATTCTAGGGGTTTGGACAAATGTATAAATGATATGTACCCATCATTATAATATCATACAGAGTATTTTCATTGCCCTAAAAATCCTCTGTGCTCTATTTATCTGTACCTGCCTCCCAGCTCCCCTGGCAACCCCTGATCTTTTTATTCCATATTTTTTGCATTTTCCAGAATGTTTTATAGTTGAAATCATATGTTATGTAGTCTTTTCATTTTGGTGTCTATCACTTAGTAATGTGCATTTAAGCTTCCTCCATGTCTTCTTATGGCTTGGGAGCTTATTTCCTTTTAGTGCTGAATAATATCCTATTGTCTGGATGTACCACAGTTTATTTATCCATTCACCTACTAAAGGACAGCTTGGTTGCTTTTAAGTTTTGGAAATTATGAATAAAGCTGCTATAAACATCTGTATGCAGATTTTTGTTGGACACAAATGTTCATATCATTTGTTCACCTCATTCAGTTAAAGATCAAAGATTGTAATTGCTGGATAGTATAGTAAGAGTATGTTTAGTTTTATAAGAAATGGCTAAGCTGTCTTCCAAAGTGGTTGTACCATTTTGCATTCTCACCAGCCATGAATTGTTGCCAGAATTTGGTGTTGTCAGTGTCTGGTTTATGGTCATTCTGATAGGTGTGTAGTGATATCTTGTTATTGTTTTAATTTGCAGACCATAAGGTTTTCAAAGCTATGGACTGGTTTTTATTTGCTTTGTATCTCCCTAGTGCTTTGATAAATATTTGTTTAATTAATGGCTTTATCAAATAATACAATACGAATGTTCTATTTACAATGATGAGTATTTGAACTGCTGCTTTTTAATAATTTGATACATGTTCTTAAAGCACTTATTAAGTGCAATGCACTTGCTTTATGTAGAAATATAGCATAAAAGACACAGGCTTGTGGGAGAATATCAGTAACTATATAGTGACAAGTCATGTGATGAGGGTCATGGGAGAGTTTTTGGTTTCTGCATTTCTGGAATGGTCATATTGGTCTCTACATGAAGAAATTGACCAGAGGTGGTTGCTGTGGTCATGACTTTCAAAAGATTAGGCTTTGATGGTTAAAACCAATATTTCTAATTATAGGAATATGAATTAGGTGGTTTTTCATGCCTGAGAAATGACACCTCAATCAAAATAATGTGGTCATTGATTATGTCTTTTGAAATCATTTTTAGAAAACTACCTAGTGTAATTTATTCTCTAATTTTTAAACTCTTCTATTTAATTATGGTCAAAAGTATCACTTATTCAATTCAGATGAGGCATGAGACATTTTTCTCACCAGTATACTTTTACTATAATATATATCAAATGCTAGTTAGATACCTTTGAAAGGAACTTATTTTTGTACTCATGAAGCACTACAATTTTCAAGTAGGAGTGTATGTTACAAGGGGATAATATGTTGAGACTTTAGCCCTTTGAGCGAATGACTTAGGAACTTTAGAAATTTGATATTAAAAGTTAAGTTTAATTGTTTCAGCATCTCACCTACTCAATAACTGGACATTGAACCTTCACACATATAGGCTTTACAGACCAGGTCAACCCCTAGGGTAGTTCCTCTTTGTAAATCTCAGAGGAACACCTTGGCAAAGTCAAAGAGAGTATGGACGTAAGATTTGGCCATAATTCTGTGACTTAAGCAAATTCCTTAATTTCCCTATTCCCCTATTTTTTTTTTAGTTGTAAAATGAATAAAATATTAGTTACTCATCTGCAAGGATTACATGAGATACTATAAGAAAACCTCTCAGCATTTATGGATTGCTCCAGAAATGGTAGTTATTATAATTGCAGCTTCAAGCTGATTAGTAAAAAGTCCAAAGTGATATTATAGAATTAGTCATATTGTTTTTAATGTTAAACAAAAATAACTATGGAGAAGTTATTGATTTTGGTCTGGGGCCAAGTTCAAGGTGATCCTGGGTCATCTCCATGTGCCAGAAAACAAGAAAAATCTTGAAGACTAGTGGGATCACTTCAAACGCGGGCATCTTAGAGAGTATACCATTGGCCAATTTTGGGAAAATAAAAAGCACCAAAAAGAATACTGACAGTGTATTGATTATAATACACTAAAGTTTTAAAAGATCCATCACTAATTAGGCACAATAAAAGAGAAAAGGAGGAAGGGGCAATAAAAGCACTTACTTTTAAATCAAGGAAATATTCTAAAGAATAAAAGTAGGGGGACATTAGGCAGTGAAATAGTTAATTTGGTAAGTATCAACGTGGATATTATAATCATTGGGTTATATAAAAAAATTCATGAGGCACAGTGTTAAACTATCACCCCACAATTGCAAAGAAAAATATGTGTCTCTGTAACAGTAGATGAAGTTGATATTTAATCAAGTAATAAAATTCAATATCATTATTAGTGGGATAACTTGATATTATGTGTCTTCTGAAGTGATGCAACATGGACTGTACAATCCTACCCGTGAAATATTGTTTCAAAAAATGTTCACCTGCATTTAGTCAAGTCTCTAGACCTAACTTCCTGGTCACAAAAAATAGAGGAGCAAATAACTCCAAACTGAAACAAGAGGACACATCCAGTATGTGGGATATTGTTTGACTGGCCAAGACTCTTTGGATGACTGTCCCACATAAAAAGATACACGTCAACTGTATTCAGTACATGACTCAATTGTAACCTGGATTAAAAAAAATGAACAAAAGAAAAAGAAAGTCATTATATTTTTTAGCATATTGTATGTGTTATATGTATAATATTACATATATATGTAAAATATTACTTGTGTTCTTAGGTGCAGGAATGGTACTATGGATGCTCTTATCTATATGATCTCATATATGAGTATGAATATTTGCTTAAGTATTTACAGTGAAATGTCACACTGTCTCAAACTTACTTTCCAATGTGGAAGAATTTTAACACTTGGTGAATCTAGGTAAGGAGTATATGCTGGTCATTGTATAAGCCTTTTATCTTTTCCAAAGTTTTCATGTTTCTCAAAATAAAAATTTGAGTGAGAAAAAAACCCAAAATAATCATTTTATTTTTTCAAGATTTAAAATTGTAATTATTGAAAAATTTTCCTTCATGAATTACTTAAGGTAGACATAGATAATTATGCTCATTTGCGTAATGATAGAAGAAATTAGCTCTATTTACCAGTAAAGCAGACAGTGTCAATTTCTTTTAGTGGCAAGGATAACTCTTTCAGTTTATCTCAAGGCATTTTTAATGTTTTTAATTTAAGTTTTTAAAATAAAGAGTCACATGGAGATAGAGAAAGCAGGAATCAGCTTCACAGCCCGGTTTAAGGGATCTGAGGAAGAGCTGTAGCACCAGCCCTTGTGGTGACAGCCCTAGTTCAGGAAGCCGAAGTGTCTAGTGTGGTGACTTTAATAGACGGAGGCTCTGGCGTCTTCAGCAACAGGAACTTGTTGCTCTTCCAAGATGCTGGACTCTCTCTACCACTCTTGTTGCTACCACATTACATCTCTCTCCCAAATTCTGTGACTCCCTCCATCCCCCATTTAGCTCTTTTTCTTCTTTCTCACCCATGGCTTTTTTTGTATCATGGCGTCTATGCTGCTCATTCTTTGTATATTTTTCAGCTTCTTCATCTTCTACCAATTGATTGACTTTCCTTTTGTATTTCTGGTTTGAATTGTCCCCAAAAGAAAAAAAATCAATCAGCTAAGTTGATTATCATCATCTCTGGTTGGATGTAATTTTGTTTATCTCAGGTCACCTACTGGATGTGATGGCAAGCCTTGAGATTCTCAGCCCTGCTGCTTTGGCTTAACCGGGTGTGTTGGCTTACAGAAAACCTATGTGTTAATGGATGTTACATAACAAAGCCATCTATGTGTAAGGAACCCCCTAGCGTTGTTTCCTAGGCAGAGCCTGTGGTGTGAGGGTAGCAGTTTCCCACAGAGTTAAGCAATGGGTGGACAAGAAGCTTGATAGGCTTTTACGGTACACAAAGTCAGAGTTCTTCCTACATTTGGTTCACCTTGTCTAAGTATGACTTCGAGAAAGTAGAGTCTCTGTTTACAATACGAGAATTTTATTTGCCACGTAATTTGTGAGTCCACCTTTCAACGATCTAAGAGATGTTTTGAGATCTGTGAACTTTCAGCTATTGAAAAGCTTATATTACTCTCAGATGTCCATTGGGATGGGAGAGAGTGAGTACACGCTGCACTTAATAGTCCTGATCTTCTTGCCAGCTACATCTGGGGCTGGCATGGAAATTGTCTCGCAACATCACAGTTTCCTTATCCTTTGACTGAAATGCTCCCTCTGCATATCCTGCATGCAGAGAACACCAAAGTAGATCGTATCTAATTGCCACAGGCAGATGAATCACCTCTAGGAAACTTGTGATAGTCAACAAAACTTGGACAATTTGTTTATCTATTTGGGCTCAGAAGAGTTTCCAAGCAAGTTGCATTTTGAATTTCTGGAATACCTATTATATAGTAGGTGAAGAGATGCTAGGCTGCAAATAAAGGTTTTTTTTTTTTAATGAGAAAAATCCAAATCCACTGGCATTCATGGATAGTTGGAAATGTCATTTACTGGGGATAACAGTAAATTATAAAGAAATGGATGGGTCTGTACACACCCATTAGTAACCGTAATTGGGAGCTTGTGGAGAGGAAGGGTGAATAATCCATGCCAGAAGGAAAGAAGTGTTATGCATGTAGTTAATCAGTTTTGTAGGTCACATGCTACCAGTGAGTGTCCTAGCAATTTGTAATAGTAATTTCACATTATTTCTGTACCACTAAGGAATAGATTTAAAGAAATCAGTCAATTAATTTCATATCTATTAATACACCATATCAATAAATCATAGCTATTATAAGGATTAGAGTAAGATAATAATAAATCAATTTAGCACACAACCCAAGTTTCTTGAATGTCTCTAACATGAAAAGCATCAAGCTTGGTAATAGATGGCTTGAATAGTTCAGAGCAAGAGCTGTGGAGTCAGAGAGCCTGGGTTTGAATCTCAGCTCATGCTTTAGCCAGTGTTGACCTTGGGCAAATGATTTAAACTCTCTGAATTCTGGTTTGCTCATCTGTAAAACTAGAATAATACTGAGGATAATCTACTTCACAGGGTTGATGTGAAGTCTTGATATGCAAGCAAGGTGCTCAGACCCTGGCTTTTAGTATGTGGTCAGTAAATACCAGCTCTATCTTATTGGCAAAAAGAGTGATACACGCAGAAACACCTACCTTACTGGGAGAAAAAGGAATATAACAAGTGCTATGAGACAGAGTAAAATAAGTGCAAACAAACTAACCATTAACTTCCTTAAGTTTATGGTCAGGGAGCAATTAATTCCAACTTGGGTGACCAAGGAAAGTTAACGGAAATTTTGACTGTAACTTAGAGAGAAGGAGGTCCTACAAGGACTACAGATTTTGGTAAATCTATGTTTTCACAGTCCCCCAAAGACTCTCATTTTGCAAATGAAAACAATGAGGCTCAGAGAGGTTAAATAACTAATGCAAGGTCACAGAGGTGATAAGCAGAAGCACACCGAGAAACCTAAATTTGTCAGATTACAGTGGTCTAAGTTTAAAAAATGGGCACATTAAGATTTTTTTTTTATATATGATAGCATTAAAGATTTTTTCCCTAAACATTTTCTCAAGCTATAGAGATATGTCCATGCCACTCTCTCACTTTGTCCCAGCTTACCCTTCCCCCTCCCCATATGCTCAAGTCCATTCTCTAGTAGGTCTGGATCTTTATTCCAAACTTGCCCTTAGGTTCTTCACGACCATTTTTTTTTTTTTTTTTAGATTCCATATATATATGCTAGCATATGGTATTTGTTTTTCTCTTTCTGACTTACTTCACTCTGTATGACAGTATCTAGGTCCATCCACCTCACTACAAATAACTCAGTTACATTCCTTTTTGTGGCTGAGTAATATTTCACTGTATATATGTGCCACATCTTCTTTATCCATTCATCTGTTGATGGACACTTAGGTTGCTTCCATGTCTTGGCTATTGTAAATAGAGCTGCAATGAACATTGTGGTACATGACTCTTTTTGAATTATGGTTTTCTCAGGGTATATGCCCAGTAGTGGGATTGCTGGGTCATATGGTAGTTCTATTTTTAGTTTTTTAAGGAACCTCCATACTGTTCTCCATAGTGGCTGTATCAATTTACATTCCCACCAGCAGTGCAAGAGGGTTCCTTTTTCCCCAAACCCTCTCCAGCATTTATTGTTTGTAGATATTTTGATGATGGCCATTCTGACTGGTATGAGGTGATACCTTATTGTAGTTTTGATTTGCATTTCTCTAATGATTAATGATGTTGAGCATTCTTTCATGTGTCTGTTGGCAATCTTTATGTCTTCTTTGGAGAAATGTCTATTTAGGTCTTCTGCCCATTTTTGGATCGGGTTGTTCGTTTTTTTAATGTTGAGCTGCATGAGCTGCTTGTAAATCTTGGAGATTAATCCTTTGTCAGTTGCTTCATTTGCAAATATTTTCTCCCATTCTGAGGGTTGTCTTTTCATCTTGTTTATGGTTTCCTTTGCTGTGCAAAAGCTTTTAAGTTTCATTAGGTCCCATTTGTTTATTTTTGTTTTTATTTCCATTTCTCTAGGAGGTGGGTCAAAAAGGATCTTGCTGTGATTTATGTCATAGAGTGTTCTGCCCATGTTTTCCTCTAAGAGTTTGATGGTGTCTGACCTTATATTTACGTCTTTAATCCATTTTGAGTTTTTGTGTATGGTGTTAGGGAGTGCTCTAATTTCATTTTTTTACATGTAACTGTCCAGTTTTCCCAGCACCACTTATTGAAGAGGCTGTCTTTTCTCCACTGTATATTCTTGCCTCCTTTATCAAAGATAAGGTCACCATATGTGCATGGGTTTATCTCTGGGCTTTCTATGTTGTTCCATTGATCTATATGTCTGTTTTTGTGCCAGTACCATACTGCCTTGATTACTGTAGCTCTGTAGTGTAGTCTGAAGTCAGGGAGCCTGATTCCTCCAGCTCCATTTTTCTTTCTAAAGATTGCTTTGGCTATTCGGGTTCATTTGTGTTTCCATACAAATTGTGAAAATTTTTGTTCTAGTTCTGTGAAAAATGCCATTGGTAGTTTGATAGGGATTGCATTGAATCTATAGATTGCGTTGGGTAGTAGAGTCATTTTCACAATGTTGAGTCTTCCAATCCAAGAACATGGTATATCTCTCAATCTGTAAGTATCATCTTAAATTTCTTTCATCAGTGTCTTATAATTTTCTGCAGGTCTTTTGTCTCCTTAGGTAGGTTTATTCCTAGATATTTTATTCTTTTTGTTGCAATGGTAAATGGGAGTGTTTTCTTAATTTCACTTTCAGATTTTTCATTATTAGTGTATAAGAATGCAAGAGATTTCTGTGCATTAATTTTGTATTCTGCTACTTTACCAAATTCATTGATTAGCTCTAGAAGTTTTCCGGTAACATCTTTAGGATTCTCTATGCATAGTATCATGTCATCTGCAAACAGTGACAGCTTTACTTCTTCTTTTCCAATTTGGATTGATTTTATTTCTTTTTCTTCTCTGATTTCTGTGGCTAAAACTTCCAAACCTATGTTGAATAATAGTGGTGAGAGTGGGCAACCTTGTCTTGTTCCTGATCGTAGTGGAAATGGTTTCAGGTTTTCACTATTGAGGACGAATGTTGGCTGTGGGTTTGTCATATATGGCCTTTATTATGTTGAGGAAAGTTCCCTCTATGCCTACATTCTGGAGGGTTTGTATCATAAATGGGTGTTGAATTTTGTCGAAAGCTTTCTCTGCATCTATTGAGAGGATCATATGGTTTTTCTCCTTCAATTTGTTAATATGGTGTATCACGTTGATTGATTTGCATATATTGAAGAATCCTTGCATTCCTGCGATAAACCCCACTTGATCATAGTGTATGATGCTTTTAATGTGCTGTTGGATTCTGTTTGCTAGTAATTTGTTGAGAATTTTTACGTCTATGTTCATCAGTGATATTGGCCTGTAGTTTTCTTTCTTTGTGACATCTTTGTCTGGTTTTGGTATCAGAGTAATGGTGGCCTTGTAGAATGAGTTTGGGAGTGTTCCTCCCTCTGCTATATTTTGGATGAGTTTGAGAAGGATAGGTGTTAGCTTTTCTCTAAATATTTCATAGAATTCTCCTGTGAAGCCATCTGGTCCTAGGCTTTTGTTTGTTGGAAGATTTTTAATCACAGTTTCAATTTCAGTGCTTGTGATTGGTCTGTTCATATTTTCTATTTCTTCCTGGTTCAGTCTCGGAAGGTTGTGCATTTCTAAGAATTTGTCCATTTCTTCCAGATTGTCCATTTTATTGGCATATAGTTGCTTGTAGTAATCTCTCATGATCCTTTGTATTTCTGCAGTGTCAGTTGTTACTTCTCCTTTTTCATTTCTAATTCTATTGATTTGAGTCTTTTCCCTTTTTTTCTTGATGAGTGTGGCTAATGGTTTATCAATTTTGTTTATCTTCTCAAAGAACAAGCTTTTAGTTTTATTGATCTTTGGACCATTTCCTTCATTTCTTTTTCATTTATTTGTGATCTGATCTTTATGATTTCTTTCCTTCTGCTAACTTTGGGGTTTTTTTGTTCTTCTTTCTCTAATTGCTTTAAGTGTAAGGTTAGGTTGTTTATTTGAGATGTTTCTTGTTTCTTAAGGTAGGATTGTATTGCTCTAAACTTCCCTCTTAGAACTGCTTCTTCTGCATCCCATAGGTTTTGGGTCATCATGTTTTCATTGTCATTTGTTTGTAGGTATTTTTTGATTTCCTCTTTGATTTCTTCAGTGATCGCTTGGTTATTAAGTAGTGTGTTGTTTAGCCTCCATGTGTTTGTATTTCTTATGGGTTTTTTTCCTGTAATTGATATCTAGTCTCATAGCATTGTGGTCGGAAAAGATCTTTGATACGATTTCAATTTTCTTAAATTTACCAAGGTTTGATTTGTGACCCAAGATATGATCTATCCTGGAGAATGTTCCATGAGCACTTGAGCAGAATGTGTATTCTGTTGTTTTTGGATAGAATGTCCTATAAATATCAATTAAGTCCATCTTGTTTAATGTATCATTTAAAGCTTGTGTTTCCTTATTTATTTTCATCTTGGATGATCTGTCCATTGGTGAAAGTGGAGTGTTAAAGTCCCCTACTATGATTGTGTTACTGTTGATTTCCCCTTTTATGGGTGTTAGTATTTGCCTTATGTATTGATGTACTCCTATGTTGGGTGCATAAATATTTACAATTGTTATATCTTTTTCTTGGATTGATCCCTTGATCATTATGTAGTGTCCTTCTTTGTCTCTTGTAATAGTCTTTGTTTTAATGTTTATTTTGTCTGATATGAGAATTGCTACTCCAGCTTTCTTTCGATTTCCATTTGCATGGGATATCTTTTTCCATCCCCTCACTTTCAATCTGTATGTGTCCCTAGGTCTGAAGTGGGTCTCTTGTAGACTGCATATATATGGGTCTTTTTTTTTATCCATTCAGCCAATTTATGTATTTTGGTTGGAGCATTTAATCCATTTACATTTAAGGTAATTATCAATATGTATGTTCCTATTACCATTTTCTTAATTGTTTTCAGTTTATTTTTGTAGGTCTTTTCCTTCTCTTGTGTTTCCTGCCTAGGGAAGTTCCTTTAGCATTTGTTGTAAAGTTGGCTTGGTGGTGCTGAATTCTCTTAGCTTTTGCTTGTCTGTAAAGGTTTTAATTTCTCCATCAAATCTGAATGAGATCCTTGCTGCGTAGAGTAATGTTGGTTGTAGGGTTTTCTCCTTCATCACTTTAAATATGTACTGCCACTCCCTTCTGGCCTGCAGAATTTCTGATGAAAAATCAGCTGTTAACTTTATGGGGATTCCCTTACGTGTTATTTGTTGTTTTTCCCTTGCTGCTTTCAATATTTGTTCTTTGTATTTAATTTTTGATAGTTTGATTAATATGTGTCTTGGCGTGTTTCTCCTTGGATTTATCATGTATGGGACTCTCTGTGCTTCCTGGACTTGATTAACTATTTCCTTTCCCATATTAGGGAAGTTTTCTACTATAATCTCTTCAAATATTTTCTCAGTCCCTTTCTTTTTCTCTTCTTCTTCTGGGATCCCTATACTTCGAATTTTGGTGCATTTAGTTTTGTCCCAGAGGTCTCTGAGTCTGTCCTCAATTCTTTTTATTCTTTTTTCTTTATTCTGCTCTGCTGTAGTTATTTTCACTATTTTATCTTCCAGGTCACTTATCTGTTCTTCTGCCTCAGTTATTCTGCTATTGATCCCTCCTGGAGAATTTATAATTTCATTTATTGTGTTGTTCATCACTGTTTGTTTGCTCTTTAGTTCTTCTAAGTCCTTGTTAAACGTTTCTTGTATTTTCTCCATTCTATTTCCAAGATTTTGGATCATCTTTACTATCATTACTCTGAATTCTTTTTCAGGTAGACTGCCTATTTCCTCTTCATTTGTTAGGTCTGGTGAGTTTTCACCTTGCTCTTTCATCTGCTGTGTGTTTCTCTGTCTTCTCATTTTTCTTAACTTACTGTGTTTGGGGTCTCCTTTCCACAGGCTGCAGGTTCATAGTTCCCATTGTTTTTGGTGTCTGTCCCCAGAGGCTTAGGTTGTTTCAGTGGGTCATGTAGGCTTCCTGGTGGAGGGGACTAATGCCTGTGTTATGGTGGATGAAGCTGGATCCTTTTTTTCTGGTGGGCAGGTCCACATCTGATGGTGTGTTTTAGGCTGTCTGTGGCCTTATCATGATTTTAGGCAGCCTCTGTGCTAATGGATGGGGTTTTGTTCCTGTCTTGCTAGTTGTTTGGCATAAGGTGTCCAGCACTGTAGCTTGCCGGTTTTTGAGTGGAGTTGGGTCTTTGCATTGAGATGGAGATATCTGGGAGATTTTTGCCATTTGATATTACATGGAGTTCGGAGGTCTCTTGTGGACCAGTGTCCTGAACTTGGCTATCCCACCTTAGTGGCACAGCCCTGATGCCTGGCTGGAGCACCAACAGCCTGTCTTCCACACAGCTCAGAATAAAAGGGAGGAAAAAAAGAAAGAAAGAAAGAGGATAAAATAAAATAAAATAAAATAAAATAAAGTAAAAAGTTTTTAAAATAAAAAAATAATTATTAAGAAAAAAGTTTTTAAAGTAATTAAAAAAAAAAAAAAAAAGGACAGACAGAACCCTAGCACAAATGGTAAAAGCAAAGCTATGAAGACAAAATCACACAGAGAAGCATACACATACACAGTCATAAACGGACAAAAAGGGAAAAAAATATATATCGTTACTCCCAAAGTCCACCTCCTCAATTTGGGATGATTCAATGTCTATTCAGGTATTCCACAGATGCAGGGTACATCTAGTTGATTGTGGAGAGTTAATCCGCTGCTCCTGAGGCTGCTGGGAGAGATTTCCCTTTCTCTTCTTTGTTCGCACATCTCCCGGGGTTCAGCTTTGGATTTGGACCTGCCTCTGCGTGTAGGTCGCCTGAGGGCGTCTGTTCCTGCCCAGACAGGACCGGGTTAAAGGAACAGCTGATTAGGGGGCTCTGGCTCACTCAGGCCGGGGGGAGGGAGGGGTACAGATGCGGGACGAGCCTGGGGCGGCAGAGGCCGGCGTGACGTTGCACCAGCCTGTGGCGCCATGTGTTCTCCCGGGGAAGTTGTCCCTGGATCACGGGAGCCTGGCAGTGGTGGGCTGCACAGGCTCCCGGGGGGGAGGTGTGGAGAGTGACCTGTGCTTGCACACAGCCTTCTCGGTGGCGGCAGCAGCAGCCTTAGCATCTCATGCCCGTCTCTGTGGTCCGTGCTGATAGCCGCGGCTCGCGCCTGTCTCTGGAGCTCCTTTAGGCGGTGCTCTTAATCCCCTCTCCTCGCATACCCCGAAACAATTGTCTCTTGCCTCTTAAGCAGGTACAGACTTTTTCCCGGACTCCCTCTCGGCTAGCTGTGGATCACTAGCCCCCTTCAGGCTGTGTTCACGCAGCCAACCCCAGTCCTCTTCCTGGGATCCGACCTTCGAAGCCCGAGCCTCAGCTCCCAGCCCCCACCCACCCCGGCGGGTGAGCAGACAAGCCTCTTGGGCTGGTGAGTGCTGGTCAGCACCGATCCTCTGTGCGGGAATCTCTCCGCTTTCCCCTCCGCACCCCTGTTGCTGTGTTCTCCTCCATGGCTCCAAAGCTCCCCCCATCCTCCACCAGCAGTCTCCGCCTGTGAAGGGGCTTCCTACTGTGTGGAAACCCTTCCTCCTTCACAGCTCCCTCCCACTGGTGCAGGTCCCCTCCGTATTCTTTTGTCTCTGTTTTTTCTTTTTTCTTCTGCCCTACCCAGGTACGTGGGGAGTTTCTTGCCTTTTGGGAGGTCTGAGGTCTTCTGCCAGCATTCAGTAGGTGTTCTGTAGGAGTTGTTCCACATGTAGATGTATTTCTGATGCATTTGTGGGGAGGAAAGTGATCTCCACGTCTTACTCTTACGCCATGTTGAAGCTCTCCCTGGTAACGTTCTCATTGCATCTTTGATTTGCATTTCTCTAATGATTAGTGATGTTGATCATCCTTTCATGTTTGTTGGCAATCTGTATATTTTCTTTGTAGAAATGTCTATTTAGGTCTTTTGCCTATTTTTGGATTGGGTTGTTTATTTTTTTAAATATTGAGCTGCATGAGCTGCTTGTATATTTTGGAGATTAATCCTTTGTCAGTTGCTTTGTTTGAAAATATTTTCTCCCATTCTGAAGCTTGTCTGTTCATCTTCTTTATGGTTTCCTTTGGTGTGCAAAATGTTTTAAGTTTCATTAGGTCCCATTTGTTTATTTTTTATTTTATTTCCATTTCTTTAGGAGGTGGGTCAAAATGGATCTTGCTGTGATTTATGTCATAGAGTGTTCTACCTATGTTTTCCTCTAAGAGTTTTATAGTGTCTGGCCTTACAATTAGGTCTTTAATCCATTTGAGTTTATTTTTGTGTATGGTGTTAGGGAGTGTTCTAAATTCATTCTTTTACATATAGCTCTCCAGTTTTCCCAGCACCACTTATTGAAGGGACTGTCTTTTCTCCATTGTATATTCTTGCCTCCATTATCAAAGATAAGGTGACCATACGTGCATGAGTTTATCTCTGGGCTTTCTATTTTGTTCCACTTATCTATATTTCTGTTTTTGTGCCAGTACCATACTGCCTTGATTACTGTCACTTTGTAGTATAGTCTGAAGTCAGGGAGCCTGATTCCTTCAGCTCCGTTTTTCTTTCTCAAGATTGCTTTGGCTATTCGGGGTCTTTTGTGTTTCCATACAAATTGCGAAATTTTATGTTCTAGTTCTGTGAAAAATGCCATTGGTAGTTTGATAGGGATTGCATTGAATCTGTAGATTGCTTTGGGTAGTAGAGTCATTTTCACAATGTTGATCCTTCCAATCCAAGAACATGGTATATCTCTTCATCTGTTTGTATCATCTTTAATTTCTTTCATCAGTGTCTTATAGTTTTCTGCATACAGGTCTTTTGTCTCCTTAGGTAAGTTTATTCCTAGATATTTTATTCTTTTTGTTGCAATGGTAAATGGGAGTGTTTCCTTAATTTCTGTTTCAGATTTTTCATTTCTGTATAGGAATGCAAGATATTTCTGTGCATTAATTTTGTATCCTGCTACTTTACCAAATTCATTGATTAGCTCTATTAGTTTTCTGGTAACATCTTTAGGGTTCTCTACGTATATTATCATTTCATCTGCAAACAGTGACAGCTTTGCTTCTTCCTTTCTGATTTGGATTCCATTTATTTCTTTTTCTTCTCTGATTGCTGAGGCTAAAACTTCCAAAACTATGTTGAATAATAGAAGTGAGACTGGACAACCTTGTCTTGTTTCTTAAGTTAGAGGAAATAGTTTCAGTTTTTCACCATTGAGAATGATGCTGGCTATCGGTTTGTCATATATGGCCTATCTTACATTGAGGTAAGTTCCCTCTATGTCTACTTTCTCGAGGGTTTTTTATCATAATCTGTGTTGAATTTTCTCAAAAGCTTTTTCTGCATCTATTGAGATGATCATATGGTTTTTATCCATCAGTTTGTTAATATAGTGTATCACATTGATTGATTGCATATGTTGAAGAATGCTTGCATTCCTGGGATAAACCCACTTGATCATGGTGTATGATCCTTTTAATGTGCTGTTAGATTCTGTTTGCTAGTATTTTGTTGAGGATTTTTGCATCTATGTTCATCAGTGATATTGGCCTGTAGTTTAATTTCTTTATGGCATCTTTGTCTGGTTTTGGTATCAGGGTGAGGGTGGCCTCGTAGAATGAGTTAGGGAGTGTTCCTCACTCTGCTATATTTTGGAAGAGTTTGAGAGGGATAGGTGTTAGCTCTTCTCTAAATGTCTGATTGAATTCACCTGTGAAGCCATCTGGTCCTGGGTTTTTGTTTGCTGGAAGATTTTTAATCACAGTTTCAATTTCAGTGCTTTTGATTGGTCTGTTCATATTTTCTATTTCTTCGTGGTTCAGTCTTGGTAGGTTGTGGTTTGCTAAGAATTTGTCCATTTCTTCCAGGTTTTCCATTTTATTGGCATATAGTTGCTAGTACTCATCTCCCATGATCCTTTGTATTTCTGCAGTGTCAGTTGTTACTTCTCCTTTTTCATTTCTATTTTCTTTGATTTGAGTCTTCTCCCTTTTTTTCTTGATGAGTCTGGCTAATGGTTTATCAATTTTGTTTATCTTCTCAAAGAACGAGGTTTTAGTTTTATTCATGTATGCTATCGTTTGCTTCATTTCTTTTTCATTTATTTCTGATCTGATCTTTATGATTTCTTTCCTTCTGCTAACTTTGGGGTTTTTTTGTTCTTCTTTCTCTAGTTGCTTTAGGTGTAAGTTTATGTGCTTTATTTCAGATTTTTCTTGTTTCTTGGGGTAGGATTGTATTGCTATAAATTTCCCTCTTAGAACAGCTTTTGCTGCATCTCAGAGGTTTTGTGTGGTCGTGTTTTCATTGTCATTTGTTTCTAGGTACTTTTTGATTTCCTCTTTGATTACTTCAGTGATTTCTTGGTTATTTAGTAGTGTGCTGTTTAGCCTCCATGTGTTTTATCTTTTACAGATCTTTTCCTGTAATTGATATCTAGTCTCATAAGATTGTGATCGGAAAAGATATTTGATAGGATTTCAGTTTTCCTAATTTTACCAAGGCTTAATTTGTGACCCAAGATATGATTCATCCTGGAGAATGTTCCATGAACACTTGAGAAGAAAGTGTGTTCTGTTGTTTTTGAATAGAATTTCCTATAAATATCAATTAAGTCCATCTTGTTTAATGTGTCATTTATAGCTTGTGTTTCCTCATTTATTTTCATTTTGAATGATCTGTCCACTGGTGAAAGTGTGGTGTTAATTAATGTGTTAGTGTCAATTTCCCCTTTTATTGCTGTTAGCATGTGCCTTATGTATTGAGGTGCTTCTATGTTGGGTTCATAAAAATTTACAATTGTTATATCTTCTTCTTGGACTGATCCGTTGATCATTATGTAGTGTCCTTCTTTGCCTCTTGTAATAGTCGTTGTTTTAAACTCTATTTTTTCTGATATGCGAATTGCTATTCCAGCTGTCTTTTGATTTCCATTTGCGTGGAATATCGTTTTCCATCCCCTCACTTGCAGTCTGTATGTGTCCCTAGGTCTGAAGTGGGTCTCTTGTAGATAGCATATATATGGGTCTTGTTTTTGTATCCATTCAGCACTCTATGTCTTTTGGTTCAAACATTTAATCCATTTACATTTGAGGTAGTTATCAATATGTATGTTCCTTTTACCATTTTCTTAATTGTTTCTGGTTTGTTATTGTAGTTCTTTTCCTTCTCTTATGTTTCCTGCCTAGAGAAGTTCCTTTAGCATTTGTTTTAAAGCTGGTTTGGTTGTCCTGAATTCTCTAGATTTTGCTTGCCTGTAAAGGTTTTAATTTCTCTGTCGAATGTGAATGAGATCCTTGCTGGTAGAGTAATCTTGGTTGTAGTTTTTTCCCTTTTATCACTTTAAATATGTCCTACCACTCCCTTCTGGCTTGCAGAGCTTCTGTGAAAAATCAGCTGTTAATCTTATGGGGATTCCCTTGTATGATATTTGTTGCATTTTCCTTGCTGCTTTTAATATTTTTTCTTTGTATTTAATTTTTGATAGTTTGATTAATATGTGTCTTCTCATATTTCCCCTTGTATTTACCGTGTTTAGGACTCTCTGTGCTTCCTGGACTTGATTGACTATTTCCTTTCCCATATTAGGGAAGTTTTCAACTATAATCTTTTCAAATATTTTCTCATCCCTTTCTTTTTCTCTTCTTCTTCTGGGACCCCTATAATTCGAATGTTATTGTGTTTAATGTTTTCCAGAGGTCTCTGAGACTGTCCTCAATTCTTTTCATTCTTTTTTCTTTATTCTGCTCTGTGGTAGTTATTTCCACTATTTTATCTTTCAGGTCACTCATCCGTTCTTCTGCCTCAGTTATCTGCTATTGAATCCTTCTAGAGAATTTTAAATTTCATTTATTGTGCTGTTCATCATTGTTCGTTTGCACTTTAGTTCTTCTAAGTCCTTTATTTTAAAATTAATTAATTAATTAATTTATTTTTGGCTGTGTTGGGTCTTCATTTCTGTACGAGGGCTTTCTCTAGTTGTGGCAAGCGGGGGTCACTCTTCATCATGGTGCGTGGGCCTCTCACTATCACGGCCTCTCTTGTTGCGGACCACAGGCTCCAGACGTGCAGGCTCAGTAGCTGTGGCTCATGGGCCCAGTTGCTCCGTGGCATGTGGGATCTTCCCGGACCAGGGCTCGAGCCCGTGTCCCCTGCATTGGCAGGCGGATTCTCAACCACTGCACCACCAGGGAAGCCCCTCTAAGTCCTTTTTAAACGTTTCTTGTATATTCTCCATTCTATTTCCAAGATTTTGGATCATCTTTACTATCATTAGTCTGAATTCTTTTTCAGGTAGCCTGCCTATTTCCTCTTCATTTTTTAGGGCTGCTGGATTTTTACCTTACTCATTCATCTGCTGTGTATTTCTCTGTCTTCTCATTTTCCTTAACTTACTGTGTTTGGGGTCTCCTTTTCTCAGGCTGAAAGTTCATAGTTCCCGTTGTTTTTGGTGTCTGCCCCCAGTGGGTAAGGTTGTTTCAGTGGGTTGTGTAGGCTTCTTGGTTAAGGGGACTGGTGCTTGTGTCCTGGTTGATGAGGCAGGATCTTGTCTTTCTGGTGGGCAGGACTACGTCTGGTGTTATGTTTTGGGTGTCTGTGACCTTCTTATGATTTTAGGCTGCCTCTCTGCTAATGGGTGGGGTTGTATTCCTGTATTGTTAGTTGTTTGGCATAGGGTGTCCAGCACTGTAGCTTGCTGGTTGTTGAGTGGAGCTGAGTGTTAGTGTTGAGATGGAGATCTCTGGGAGAGCTTTCATCAATTGATATTATGTGGGGCCTGGAGGTCTCTGGTGGACCAATGTGCTGAACTCGGCTCTCCCACCTCAGAGGCTCAAGCGTGACCCAAGGCTGAGACCCTGTCAGCCACTTGGCTCAGAAGAAAAGGAAGAATAAAAGAAAGAAAGAAAGAAAGAAAGAAAGAAAGAAAGAAAGAAAGAAAGGGAAGAATAAATTAAAATAAAATAAAAATCAAATCAAATAAAGTTATTGAAATAAAAAATTTAAAAAGTATTAAAGATAAGGAAATAAAAAAGTAATTAAAAAAAAAGAAAGAAGAGAGCAAGCAAACCTTAAAACAAATCCACACATTATAACAAGCACTAAAAAGTTTATGAAAAAAACACAAAAAGATGGACGGACAGACCCCTTGGACAAAAGCAAAGCTATACAGAGAAAATCACACAAAAAAGAATACTCATACACACTCACAAAAAGAGAAAAAGGAAAAAAATATATATTAAAAAAAAGGAAGAAAGCAACCAAACCAATAAACAAATCTATCAATGATAATAAGCTCTAAATACTAAACTAAAACATAAAACCAGGAACAAATTAGATGCAGAAAGCCAACCCCAAGTCTACAGTTGCTCCCAGAGTTCACCGCCTCAATTTTGGAATGAGTCGTCTATTCAGGTATTCCACAGATGCAGGGTACATCAAGTGATTGTGGAGATTTAATCCGCTGCTCCTGAGGTTGCTGGGAGAAATTTCCCTTTTCTCTTCTTTGTTCGCACAGCTCCTGGGGTTCAGCTTTGGATTGGCCCCACCTCTGCGTGTAAGTCGCCTGAGGGCATCTGTTCCTGCCCAGACAGGACGGGGTTAAAGGAGCAGCTGATTAGGGGCTGTGGCTCACTCAGGCTGGGGGGAGGGAGGTGTACGGAATGCGGGGCGAGCCTGCAGCAGCAGAGGCCAGTGTGATGTTGCAACAGCATGAGGTATGCCCCGTGTTCTCCCAGTGAAGTTGTCCCTGGATCACGGGACCCTGGCAGTGGCGGGCTGCACAGTCTCCTTGGAGGGGAGGCATGGATAGTGACCTGTGCTTGCACACAGGCTTCTTGGTGGCCGCAGCAGCAGCCTTAGCATTTCATGCCCGTCTCTGGTGTCTGCGCTGGTAGCAGCAGCTCGCGCCCATCTCTGGAGCTCGTTTAGGCATTGCTCTGAATCCCCTCCCCTCATACACCCCAAAACAATGGTCTCTTGCCTTTTAGGCAGTTCCAGACTTTTTCCTGGACTGCGTCCCGGCTAGCTGTGGTGCACTAGCCCCCTTCAGGCTGTTTTCATGCAGCCAACCCCTGTCCTCTCGCTGGGATCTGAACTCCAAAGCCGGAGCCTCAGCTCCCAGCCCTCCCCCACCTTGGCAGGTGAGCAGACAAGTCTCTTGGGCTGGTGAGTGCTGGTTGGCACCAATTCTCTGTGTGGGAATCTCTCCACTTTGCCCTCTGCACCCCTGTTGCTGCACTCTCCTCGGTGGCTCTGAAGCTCCCCCCCCGCCCACCCCCCATCTCCACCAGTGAAGGGGTTTCCTAGTGTGTGGAAACTTTTCCTCCTTTGCAACTCCCTCCCAGAGGTGCAGGTCCTGTTCTTATTCTTTTTTCTCTGTTTTTACTTTTTTCTTTTGCTCTACCTATGTACGTGGGGAGTTGTTTGCCTTTTGGGGAGTCTGAGGTCTTCTGTCAGAATTCCGTTGGTTTTCTTTAAGAGTTGTTCCACATGTAGATGTACTTGTGGGGAGGAAGGTGATCTACACCTCCTACTCCTCTGCCATCTTGAAGGTCCCTCTTTCTAGTATATCTTTAAAAAACATTTCCTAATTTATGTCTGGGGTTTATAGAGCTGTGTTATAGCACATACTTTAACAATTATACTGACAGACATAGAGTTATAGAATGTTAATATTAGAAAGGACATTAAAGGTTATTATTATTATTTTTTAAAAACCCATCTATATAATGCTTAATAGTTGCCAGGCATAATTTAACATGCTTTACAAATGTTAACACATTTGAACCTCATAGCAACAATACGAGTGGTAAGTAGCATCATTACTTCCACTTCATATGTGGGAAAATTGAGAGCCATAGAAAGGGTAAGTGTGTACATTTCTACACTAACTACCCAGAGTTAGTGCAGACTTCACAGGTTAAGGGCACAATCTTTAAACAGACTGCCTTTACTTTATTTACCAGCTGCAAGCTCTGGGGATTCTCTGGCTACTCATGCTTTTGACAAATGGCTACAAATCTGGGGTTTCACAGAACTCAGGAAAGCACTATACTTATGACTGCAACTTTATTATAAAGATACAAATAAAGTGGACCAGTGAAATGAAGAAATGCACAGGGCAAGGTCTGGAGGGTCCCAAACGTAAAGCTTCCATGTCATCATGACATATCACCATCCTGGCACATGTATATCACCAATCAGGAAGCTCAGCCAAGCTCTGATGTCTAGAGTTTTTATCTGGATTTCATTATCTAGGTGTGATTGATGAAATAATTAGCCACACAATTGAACTCAACCTCTAGCTCTTTTTCCTCCCTGGAGGTTGGTCAGAAGTTATCTGGCTGAAAGGCCCAACCCTTCAATTGCATGTTTGGTCTTTATGGCATGACATAGCCCACCCCCATCCTAAAACTATTTGGGGACCCACCAGGAGTCACCTTGTCAGCAAATGCTCTTTATCTGTAAGCAATGCTGCTCTAATATCAGCCTCATTCAATTCTCTCATTGAATGAATTTTATCTCGTTTAATCACTACAAGAATTCCTGAGGGAAATGTTATTCTCAGTTGATAGAGAAGGTACAAAATGAGATTCAGATAAGTTATATTTCCACTTGTATATGGAATCATAACCCAGGCTCTCAATGTTTAATGGCAGTGTCCAGAGAAAACATTTGTTTCTTTTCACCATCAATTGGTAGCACAGGTCATTGAAAACATTCTAAAAAGTTAAAATCTTGACTCTCATACAGATATAAAATGAACACATGTTAAAGATTTTTATTTATCTCATTATTAATGAGGGTCCCAGGCAGAAGATACAACTAGTTCAAAGAAAAAGTAAAATAGCAGAGATATTTATGAATCAGAAATACTGAAATGAATTGCAAATCTTTGCAAAACTGGATCTCTTTTGGATATGGGGAGAGTTGTCTCTTCAAATGAGAGAATTTGTTTGCATGTCTATAGACAAGAATTATTTGCATCACCATCAGTTATCTACTAAAGGCAATGAAAGATCAAGAGCTTCCTTAGAATCAGAATCAGATAACAGAAGGTTGTGCTCTAAAGGATGAGTAGCTTTACATGTAACACATTTTCCTACACCATCAAACAAAGATTGATCAGGTTATCAGTTTGAGATGTCTTTAGCTCTTCCTACAAATAGAAACATTTAAGACCTTAACTACCTTCAAGTTTTTAAATTCTAGGATATCTTTGCCTATATCTTAATTGCAGAGACTCTCATGTTTGAAAAGGTTGTTTGGCTCCCTGGAATTCTAAATGAAACATTCCAAGAAGCCTAGGAAACTTCTAGGGATGTATAAAGCTAAAAGAGAAAAACTTCTGCCATCTAGGAATAGTCCTAATATATTATTAAAAGAAATAAAACTGACCTATGTTAGAAATAAAACTGATGTTGCAAGAGAACATCTATATGAGTAGAAAATTCATGCAGTATGGAGAGGTAAAAAATTAAAAAGTAAAGGACACTTTACCCACCCCCAGGTGGCTCTCCAATATTATCTACTATTAGCAATGTATATGTCATTTTTATTACCCAAAAGAGAGTATATAATACAATGTTCTGAAACTTACATTAAAAAAATAATATATCTTGGAGAGTTTTACATGTATGTGAACACAAATCTACTCCATTATTTTTACCAGTGACATAGAATCCCATTGTAAGATGAACCATATACATTGTGGAAATAAAGGAAGACCACCCAAATGAGAATGAAGAGAGGTCATTTATTCAGTGTTTGCCGTAGCAAAGGAGTCATCGACCATTGCTTGTGTTTGGTAGATACTCAAAGGCTATCAGGTGACTGGGAAAGCTTTATAGTGAAAAGGGAAAGGTTTAGGTATGTACTATTTCTGTTTCATACCTTTTTATTGCTCCCATATCCTCTTTCCCAGAGGCAATTATTTAACTCTATTTTCTAATTGCTTCTCCTGGAATTTGTGCATCTCTATTGTTATAAATAATGTGTGTATCATGCCATGTTATAATTCATGAATTTTAGGGAATATCTACTTACTGGATATTATGGTGACACAGGATTGAACTCTCTTATACCGTGTCTTGTGCTTTCTTCCCTCTTCTCAGTATAGTTATATTAGTGTTTATTCTATTTGACATTCATTGGACTTCCTTTACCTGAGGAATCATGTCTTTCAAAACTTTGGGAGAAAACTCAGCCATCATCTTTTTGAGTATTGTCCTTCCCCATTTTCCCTATAATTTACCTCTAGAGCTCAGAATAGATATATTAAGACTTTCTTACACTTTTCTCCATGTTTTTTAACCTCATATTTTCCATATAATTTTTTCAGATGTATCATCCAACTCACTGATTCCCTTTTCAACTTTGTCTATTCTTCTGCTTTACATTTGTGTTGTTTTAAATTGTAATTACTCTATTTTTCACTTCTAGAAATTCTTTATTTTTCAAATCTTCTTTGTCATTTTTATAGTTTTGCTTCAATCCCTTTGATTTCCTTGCACATATTTCCTTACATATATTTGATTTCCTTACACACATTTATTATTCCTTACACATATTTGTTTATACATAGTTACTTTATGCTCTTTATCTAATATCTCAGATCTTTATGGATATGCTTTGGTGTTACAACTGATTTTCACTGAACATAGTTTATTACTTTGGATTACTTCTGATTTTGTTTTTTAATGTGAGCATATGCTTATTGTAACCACCTGTGGGAATCCTGTGAGGTTTGGGTGAAAGGTAATTTTATTTAGAAAGGAATTGCCCTTGTTCCTATGGAATACCCAGGGGTACCATCAACTGGTGTCCATTTTTAACTAAAATTCTCACCCTGGGTTTCTGCATAGCACATAGTATACATTTATGCCATGGTGGGTGGCTTTGTTTTTTGGGTTTTGAAGAAATGGTTGACTTTCTTTTCTTTCTATCTCTGTTGTACAGTTTTTCTTATTTTTCATTATTTTTTCTAGGGTGTGGCTCTCCTTCAGCCTCAGCTTTATGTAGGGTTGTCATTAGTCTGGTTCTCTGCTCTACCCAGATCCAAGGCTTAGTTGGCAGTACTCCAGACCTCTCTACCACCTACCCAAGCCCTCTGACCACCAGACCACCAGGCTCTGATGATGTCCTTAGGGTATGGGACAGTTCTCATTCCTGGAGCAGTGGTTTCACCTTAATGAGATGTGATTTCTCTTACTTCCTTGTATGTTCTTCTTATTTCAAAAGTTTTATTTTCCTGGCATTTTTTTTGGTGATATATTTCAGGAGGATTTTGGAATCTTTAGTCCAAGAAATTACTGGAAACAAATTTTTCAGTTGCCTTTACATATTGTAATAAACTCCTTTAATTTTCTTCCTCAATCATATGCAGAAGATGCAAGGCAGAACTATGTTTATTTTACTAGTAAGTACTGCTTCCATTACTACTGGTATGGGTTTGCTGAAGAAAGCAAAATCTTTACAAGTTAGACCCAAGTTCCTGAATCCTAAATCTATTGAGAATTCATAGAAAATATTGTGTTGAATGGCAGCTCCACCAAAATATCATCAAATGGTTGATAAACCAAAGCTGAGTTTATTCTTACTGTGGAAAAGAGAACACTACTTTGAGAGAACCTTGTTAGTATCTCAGATTGAGGAGGACAAAATTGAGATATTTGTGAGATTTTTGAACTCTGGTTTAAGGCAGGTCTTTCAGTGCAGGAACTTGGTTGTGATTGGGTAAGAATCATAATATAATTGTTTAGTTCTGTTGTGTATAGCAAAGATTTTGAAATAAGGGTTTCAAAGAGTCTTGGGCTATAAATTTTCTTTTGGTTCTTTCTATTGAAGATTTGATGGGTATTTCAGGAAGATCTTGGAATGAAAAATAAAGTGATTTGCAACTTCTATATTCTGGGCAAATAAACATTTATATTCCTGGAATAGTAAAGTCCTGTTGATGGAAACCGTAAGACGTATGAGTGTAGATGCTTTCAGTTCTCAAGTGGAAAATAGTAGCTGTTTGAGAACACTTTATAAAATGGTACAACTTAATGATAAAAGGAACATCATTCACAGAACCGTGCAGTGCTGCACAGTTTGAACAAACTATGGCTATGGTGCTAAATGCATTTTTCTCAACAAAACTTCCAGTTGTGATATAATGATAGATGTGATCTCTAAAATTATATAATGTAATTAAAGTGATAAGACACTTTTCGGCACTTGGATTTATAAAATCTGAGGTGATGTGTTCAGGAGACTACATTTTTGAGATGTTCATTGTGATGCCTTTAGCCCTATTGTAAGGATATTTTTTCTTCTGTAATCCCATCAACAGTCTCAGACTCCCTTACACAAGGACAACCAGAGGGCAGAAAAACCTTTTTACAGGGTTGCATGCTTTGGATGAAAGGGAAAGAATTCCTAAGGGGGTCTTCTGGCTTGAATCTTGCTTTTGTGCCCAATAATCTAAAGATATTGTATATCATTTAATCTAAGACGCAGTCAATTGGAAGAAGATCCATTGTTTTATGTACTACAACAGAGAAACCCTACCAATTGAACTATGTAGTAATGCTCTCTTATAACCTAGAATTTTTATTTTATAGTCATTAAAATAGTTCTTTTATATCTAGAGATGTATTTTTTATCACATGTCATTATTTAGCATAGGTAAAAAGAACATATGCAAACTAAATTGTTTATTCTTAAGATGCTTTCACATAACATCTCTTCAGAAATACTTTTTGACTTGGAGGCATTGACATTAGTGCTTTTCCAACAATATCATCATCTGTGCCATTAAGAATGTTGGTAGCACAGCATTTCTTAAGAATATTCCTCTGCTGTTTCTGAAATTCTCTTCCAATGACACCTATTCTGTAAACCTTGATGCAACATGTAAACTCTCTGGATCTTATGAGCCAATATCAAGGGAAGATTTTCAGTTAACAGTCAGGATTCGCATTTCTTCATCAAATCATCCTTAAATAGTTTGCTGGCTGATAGTTATACCACCAGGAAAAATAACCAATTTGGTTTGTATGAGGTAATGGCAATTATAGTATGACAATAGCCTGGCTACTAGCAATTATAAGATATCATTAATTGTGTATCTTAGAATGAATGAAATGAAAATTTGTATTAAAAAAGCTACCAACTATAGTATTTCCTCTTAATCTTTCCTAATTTATTCTCTACTATATAATCTTGTTAACTTGATTTTCTTAGCCCTCTGGGAGAACTTCATTCTTACTTTAAATATTTAGTTCTAGGACTGAGTAAGCTGGAAAACCCTCTGCAGAGCCTTGGAGGGCTGGTCCTCTTTCCTTTTTTTTTTTTACAATAGGAATAGAAAAGAGTTTTATTTGAGCCAAACTGAGGACTATAGCTTGGAAGCCAGCTTCCCAGATTACTTTGAGAAACTGCTCTAGAGAAGCCTGGTTTTCAGTACAGTTTTATGTCTTGTGAGAACAAAGAACATCAAGCAAGTCAGGGATACATTCCTTCAAGGTTTAAAAAAAACAGATCAGCTCATGCACAGCTAGTCAGTATGGCCTTGGCACCTGGGAAGGGAGTCTTAGTATGGAAGGAGTACCAGCATTGGCATCCCAGGAAGGGAGGCATTTAATCTTTATTTTTAACATGGACATTCTTTACTTCTGGTCAATGCACACTTTTCTTTAATAATTAAAGCAGATGTACAATGTATGTTTGATAGGCCACAAATAGGCTATTTTAGTTAGCATAAAATGCAGGTTAACTCATGTATAAGCCAGAATGACTTGCCCGTACCTCAATATGTGAACATTTCTTTTTATCACAGGTTACCAGAAACTCAGTATCTTAATCTCACCCTGAAGGCTATAATGTACAATTTGCAGAATGATATTTTACTGGTAAAACATATTTGATTCCTGGGTGGTATAAGAGGAAGTTTCAGTTGCAAGCTAGAATATGACATCAAATTAAGGAACTGGCCTTAGAAAGCTCACCATCTGAGAAAGAGATGTTATACTTATATGTCCCTTTTGGATTAAGTTATATAACCCAAGGTGTCCATGTGTGTGAGCTGGACTACCATCTGGTCCTGGAATGAAGTGAGACTAATAAATTCACTTAAAATGTCAGCTTCAGTTTAAACTATAAGAGCTAAGTGGTCCCCAAACAGAAAACCCAATAACTCAGTCCTTCGCTATACAAGTTTCTTTAACACTCAGCAATAAACTAATCCCCAACTGGTGGAGTAACCTCAGTGGTTCTGACTCCTTTTTAGTGAATTTGTATGATATGCTGCTGATTATAATATTTTAAGGGAAAGCATAAAAACTGTTTACATATTTTGGAAATATATTCTCTAGTCTTTAGCAACGTAGTAAGAATTATATCTATTCTACATCATCAACAATGAGTTTTAAGGCATTAAAATTTTTTTTCTTTCTTAATGTAGCAGCCATTCCAAGCTTCTATGAAGCTTTTTTGCATTTCAGGGTTTCCTAAGACCACTGGCCTCAGCTCAGTTTTCTTTTTTAATTTGTAAATATAAAAGATTTATATTTTTGGTATGGAGGGGCAAGAGATTTACCCTTGTCCTTCTTAAGTTAACATAACAAGATTCATTGGTTCCAGAGCAAAGGCTGTAATCTACATTGGGTATCGAGGTATGGGGAACTCATTATTATTAAGCTCTCATATACTTAAGTATAAATTCTGAGCTTGCTTACTAAATACAAAAGGCATGGCCCATGGTTTCTCTTGGTTTCTTTCTTAGTTTAACTTTCTAGTTGAGGAAGGAAAACTTGTGCACAAACTTGAGAATAACAGCAGGAGCAGTATATGTACACAGCAGAATGAGGGGCAATGGCAATAAATGCTTACAGATGTTGAGGGGGAGGGGTAATTTTTGGCTGATGAGTTGGAGAGAGTTTAGTGTAGGAGGCATAGTTTGTGGTGAGTTTCAGTGACATTTTCTTTTCACTGGTTTTACAGGGAACAGGGTAAGCACTTTGCTTTTGCATGTGAAGGCTTTCTTTAGTTCATTAGAGTTTCATGTTGTAGCAAAGCCAGTTGGACTCGGTAAAAATGGCTGGGATGATGCACCAGAAGCCAGGAATGCTGTCATTTTTTGCTTAAATGGGTGGGGAGTGGGGCGGGAGGCTAAACAGGATTCAGCAAGCAACTTGTTGGGGAGCTCTGCCCATCCCATCCTCCCTCTTCCCTCAGGTTACATTCTTTTTCTGAACCATCTGACCTTGCAGGGCCCAGTACATAACTGCTCCCTGCCCTGAGGTGGAAAAGTATAATTCACTGGACCCATCGTGATGGGAATGGGTCCAAGAGAATGTGTAGTGAGAACTTTTCTTGGGTCTTCCTTTTTACTTTTGTTCAGATTTGGGAGAGGATGGTGGTGGAGAATCACCTGCTTCTTTTGGGAAGAACCTCTCTGCACACCTGTTTCCTGCAGCCGCTGCTTCTCACCAAGCTCATTTACATAAGAAGTGCCTCAAATGGTAAAAGCCAAGTCACATGTAAACTATATTAGGAAATTAATGATGTTCACTTTTAGCAACAAAATCTCAGTTTTTGCATACTGTCAGGTTTCTTAATGATGTTTTAGAGATTCAGAATTGTCATTTAGCAACTGTTTGTATACGAAAATTTGCTGCCAAGCTTCTTTTATGCTTTGTCAGTCAAAATGACACTTGCAATTGTCAGGTGTGACCTAAGCTACTTTCAGGGTAAGAAGAGTTTTGGAATTAAGCTTTTTCAAAGAAAGTTTAGTCACCAGAGTGAACAGCCAAATTTTGAATTTGGAAGAAAGCAAAACTGGAGCCTTCTGCACTCCCTGAGGGTGAAACATTCTTCAGTATTTCCAAGGAAAGGATTGGACCTGGGCTAATGCCCTTAGTGTTAGACTAAGTTCTAGCGAATATGCATACTTTAGAATGAATAAAAATTGCTACACTTTTTAAATGGGCACATATGTCTTTCCTGTCCCATTTTATTTTTTTTGTGGTATGTTTACTTAGTTCTCTTAAATATTTATCATTTTAAATTCACAAATTAAATAAAATGTACAAATCTAATAAAAGTCTATTATTTTAAAAAAACTAATAAAATTAAAAAAATCTTAGTTTCACTGCCTCATTCAAGACAATATTTACATTTAAGTATGTTTGTATTTCCTTTACTAAGATAGTTTTTTTTTTTTCTTTTAAATTATGGTTATCTTCATGCTAAGGTATAATTTTCAAAAAGGTAAAATCATGACTCATGAAAATGTAAACATGTATCAAAGATGATATTAAACTCCCTAATTAATGAGAGAACCAGGAAGATGTTCAAACTTGTTCAAATGAGAATTTGAAGAATATATAAATATAAACATATATACACACACATAATCAGGAATGCTGACATGAATTTACTAATAGGTGGAACAAAACTGATTAATATCCTACAGGATGATAAAATATAATCTAATGATATATGTTTAGGGTCATCTTCAGGCTGGGGATAAATATTTCTACTAACAAACTTCATTTGCAGTGATATAAATAAGAATCATTTGCGTTACCATCAGTTTTCTGCAATGTGACTTCTACCTCTGCAGAGCTTTAAAATCACCTAACCATTAGAAATAGAATCAAATGTACATAGTTAAAAAGAATCAGATAATCCCTGGCTTCCATAACTCCACTGAAAGGACAACCAGTAATCTCTTTTGCCCATTTTTAACTGTTGGACAATTTTCCTGACATTACATTAAAAAAAAATTTTTATTGGAGTATAGTTGATTTACAATGTTGTGTACTGTAGGTGTACAGCAAAGTGAATCAGTTATACATCTACATATATCCATTCTTTTTTTTTAAGATTCTTTTCGCACATAGGCCATTACAGAGTATTGAGTAGAGTGCCCTGTGCTATACAGTAGGTTTTATTAGTTATCTATTTTATGTATAGTGGTGTGTATATGTCAATCCCAATTTCCCAATCTATCCCTCCCCCCCACCTTATCCCCTGGTAACCATAAGTTTGTTCTTTACATCTGTGATTCTACTTCTGTTTTGTAAATAAGTTCATTTGTATCCTTTTTTTAGATTCCACATATAGGTGTTATCATATGATATTTGTCTTTCTCTGTCTGACTTACTTCACTCAGTATGACAATCTCTAGATCTATCCATGTTGCTGCAAATGGCATTATTTTGTTCTTTTTTATTGCTAAGTACTATTCCATTGTATATATGTACCACATCTTTATCCATTCCTCTTTTGATGGACTTTTAGGTTGCTTCCATGTCCTGACTATTGTAAATAGTGCTTCCATGAACATTGGGGTACATGTATCTTTTTGAATTATGGTTTTCTCCGGGTGTATGCCTAGGAGTGGGATTGCTGGGCTGACATTACATTTAATTACATTTTTGACTTTGGTGAGAGGTAAATCTAATCCTTTTCAGGTGTCATTTTGGATGGAGGCATGATGTGTTGTACATCCTTACAAGTTCATTTGTTATAGTGTAAGGCCTAAAATTAAGGTCCAATATCATGTGCTGACTTGACATCTGAGGAAACCAAGAGGGCCTTGAATGGTCCAATCGCAAATTCTCCTCCCCACTCTTCTCCCATTGATATTGACCTTTAGTCAAACAACTCTTCTTATCAAGGGGACAAGGCACATTTCCTGCTTAATCCTGAGTAGAGATGGTGTTCTCTGCCAGTCCACATAGTAATTCAAACAAGCCAATCACATCCTCCTGTGGTAACCAGGGGCACCTCACCCTCTTGATACTACAAAGCCTGCCTCCCACAGACCTTGGTTGTTCACTCTGGGCCGAAGTGCAACCCCTGTGTGTCTCTTTGCAATGTCTTTGGTTCCCAGGCTATGAGTATCTATGACTAATGCTACTGTCAGTCTTATCTGTCCTGTGTTGCATGTCAGGGTTCAGCCATCACCATAGTTGGAGAGTAGGAATCTCTCCTTCATCAATAGGTAAATAGGGGGTGGTTACAACATCAGTTTAGAGAGTTGAATAAGAACAGAGCAGGGGAAGGGAAAATAATATATCTAAGGGCAAAGAGACCAAGGTCCAGCAGAAATGGTGAGTGAGACTCATGGGCTGAAAGAATGCTCTAAGTAGAAGAAAATTCATGTGTGAATATTAAAACCAAAGGGCAGAGTCTAGCTTCTTCAAGAGACTGAAAGTTTTTTCAAAATGACTGGAATATATGGAGAGTACAAGATCATGATTGCTTAGAGATAAGCTGGACAGGTAAGATGTAGCAGTGAAAGCCAAGTTTAGGAATTTGGACTTTATCTTAAAAGCAGTGGGAATGATTGAAGAGGGTGTTATGTGATCAGGGTTGTGTTTAAAAGAATCTTTATGGCTTTAACAAAGAGTGAAGAATGTTTAGAATAGAGATTGGTAGCTAGTAAGGAAGTCATTAAAGCAATCTGAGTATAAATATGGTGACTTTTCCAAGAGTACGAATAGTAGAGATGGAAATAAATGGGCTTAATTTAGGAAATATTGAGAAATTAGGATTTAGTGGGTTTAGCGATGAATTGGATGTGGGTAGAGTTGCCAGATTTAGCAAATAAAAATACAGGATGTTCACTTCCATTTGATTTTCAGATAAACAACAAATAATTTTTTTAGTGTAAGTATGTTCCAAGCAATAGTTGGATGACATACAAATTATTAATTGTTTAACTGCAATTCAAATGTAGCTGGGTGACCTGTATTTACTTGACAACCCTAAATGTGTGGTTGAGGAAGAAGGAGGAGTTAGATGACTCCCAGGTTTTTGAAGTATGAAGTTGTTAGAGGAGTGAAACAAGGATTTTCTATTTACTCAGAATATGAATGCTTATTACAAATCAAACATTCCACAAAGAAAACCCACTTCAAAAACACATGTTTGTGAAAATGATTTTACATTTTGATCTTCTCCATAAAACATGGTATATTTTGAATTTTTTTCCTTGGGAGGAAAGTAAGAACTGTCAGAAATAGAATAAAGTAAAAGATGAGAGGATAAAGTAGCAGTATATTGTGAAAGGGAGCTCTGTTTAGGGGCAGGTGAGTAGGGTCTAAGGTGAGAAGACCCTGACCTTGGATTGTTTTGGTGTCAGGTGACTATAGTTATGCTTGTTTCTGCTTTTCATTGTGGTTATATGTGAGTTTTACTTTATATTAAGGGAGGTTGTTCTACTCAACAAAGTAGTTGGGTTTATTAACTTTCAAAGGCAAATAAGTGAGATTCTGGTTATTAAATCTCAGCATCTAAAGGTAATGAATCACAGAGATTAATTTGGGATGAATCATAAACCAAAAAGTAAAAGCTAAACCTATAGAACTTCTCAAAGAAAACATAGTGGATACCTCACAATCACAGGATAGACAAAGATTTCTTAAATAAGATATGGAAGGAAAAAACCATAAGAGAGGAAAATTGTAAGTCAGATTTTAGAAAAATTAAAATTCTGTTTATCAAAGACATTGTTAAGAAATTGAAAGGACAATCCATAGATTGGGCAAAATATTCAAAGTACATATATCTGACAAAGGACTTGTATTAAAAATATTCTTAAAACTCCTAAATCTCAATAATAAAAGACAAACCTAATATAAAATAGACAAAAAAAAAGAAAGATATTTGACTAGAGAAGATACATGAACAGCCAATAAACTCATGGAAAGATAATCAACTTTGTTAGTGTTCGGGGAAATGTATTTTCCTGAAGTCTACAATGAGATAGCACTTAACACCCACTTGAATGGCTAAAATTAAAAAGGCTGACGGTACTCTTGGCAAGGATGTGGAAAAATTGAAACTCAGACATGCTGGTGGGAGAATAAAATGGTACAACCTCTTTGGACAATGGTTTGGCAGTTTCTTATAAAACTAAACAAATATCTATCAGAAATTCCTCTCCTATGCATTTATACAAGAGAGATAAAACATACACCCACAAGAAAATTTATATAAGAAAATTCATGGATGTTTTATTCATGATAAACCCAAACAGAAAAAAATCCAAATAACCATCAACCAGTGAATAAACAAGTTGTGCCGTGATCATACAATGCAGTAACAGTGAAAAAAGAAACAAGCTACTGATACACAGAACAGCATGGGTGCATTTCACAACTTTAAGTTGAGTGAAAGAAGCCAGGTGCAAAAGAGAACATACCATATGGCTCCTTTTATGTGACTTTATATGATGTTACAGAAATCTAAACAATGGTTGCGCAGAGGTGGTATGGAGTGGGATAGGCTGGAAAAGGGCAGAGAGGGAACTTTCAGGAGTGATGCAAGTGCTCTGTATCTTCATTGGGTTGTGGTTTTATGGGTGTACACATTGGCCAAAGTTAATTGAACTCTACACTTAAAAGCTGGGCATTTTCCTCCATGTAAATTATACCACAATTAAAAAGATAATAGAAAAATAGACAGTGATAGAACTCTTTCTTATTTTGTGAGTAGAATAAATTACACAGATGGTTTTTTCTGCCACGAAAGATGAAAATGCAAAGGCAACACAAGTTGTCATTGGAGAGAAGGGTAAGAGGCTCAGGTTTGCACTCTAGATTCTCTTGATATCATCCAAATTTCTTACACTCACCGTCCTCTCTGAGACAATATGCATAAAATTACATATGTAAAAGATCTTAGTAGAAACCCAAGTGGTAAGTACGTATTGTGAAATATCAGTCTTTTTCTTTTTCTCATTTGTGTTACTGTCCTGAGTGGTGACTGATGAATAAGTTGAAGAGTTTGTTCAAATCAGTTCACATAGGGTTGGTCTCATGCACACAGCATCAATTAACAATATCTAAAAAGAGAGAAAGTCTTGAGAGAAGATTTATGTATTTTTAAAGAGCATATCATGTTTGCAAATTATATGACATTGTTTTCAAATATTTTGCTTGTTTAATCACTGGGAAGACTTTTTAAAAAAGAGCTACTCAAAATTATTTCTTTTTAAGAACTACTTTCAAACATATTTTTCTCTAGAAAATATTTTCCCCAAGAATGAACCTCTGTCCTGTGTCTTACGGAACACGTTTTGAAGACACTATTAGTAATTTAAAATACTCACAGATTCTCAAGTAATGCTGAGATGACAAATCAGCTTATTAAGATAACTGAAATGAAATAAAAAAGTACAAGCTTTGTAGCATGCAAGTTAAAACTAATGAACTCATGAAATTATGATCATATTATTTACAGGTTAAACATTCAATTCAAACATCTCTCACATCTGTAGTGAGAATTTTCAAGAGGTATAAAAGGGAAATCTTGTCTTATGGAGATTGCAGTAGCATGTTATTTCTTTAATAGAGTTAACAAATTTCTTCCTCTCAGTAAATTTAAGACTTATGAAATAAACACTCTATTGAATGAGGAATAAGGGACATACTATTTCAATTTAAAATGTTATACCATTTCCCCTTCAATAAACAATCAAAAAATGAAGAGAGAATATATTTTGCTTTTTTCTTTAACAGGTTTATAAATGATACCTGATTTTAATGTGGGTGAAAAATAAGTAAATGAATAATGCTTCTGTATACACTTCTATTTTAAAGCCTATATTCTTACTATTTAATACAATTTTCTAACACAAGAGATGTAGCCCATGTCAAAACAGGAGCGCAGAGCCAAATGTGCTTATGAGAACACAAGCCTCCTGGAAAGTAAAAAGAAATGTTGAGGATGGCTTTGAACTTCCACAGTGCATAGAATGCCTCATATTAACTAGACTTCAAGAGACTGGAATACTCCAACTAACTGTTGATTTATAGGTATTTTAATTTTACAATTCGCCACCTTTCTGAGTTTACTATTTTCCAACTGGGGCTTCTAGATATAAAATTATATCACATGTGATAATTGTAGTGGTATTTTCTTCCCCTTTAATATTTTCACATTTCATTTATTTTTATACTGTATTTCATTGACTGGTACTTACAGGAAAATAATTATGGAAAAATGGGCATCTTGCCTGTGATGGATTTTAATAGAAATGCTTTTAAATTTCACCATTAGACCTGATTTTTGCTTATTTTATTTATATATACATAAATGTGTATAATTTTCTACATTAAATTAATAGTCATCTATTCTTATTCTAAGTTAAAAAAAGCAGTCAGGAATAGAAGTTAACTTTTACAAATTAAGTTTTGGGTGCCTATTGGGAAACCATATGATTTTTCTCCTTTGACTTAAAAATGTGATAAATTATACCTATAAAGTTTTACTGTATGATTTTATTTGCAAATATTTTATTTAGTACTTTAAAATCTATACTCATTAGTGACATTTGTCTGTAATTTTTTGTGATATATAAAATTTTGTTATTACTTATATGATTATACATATGAATTTTTTTTTGTAAGATAAGGGATAGGTTGAACAACAAAACATTATATATTAAACATTTGAAAAAATTCACCTCTGAAACCATCTAGGCCTTTGGAAGATAGGCTTTGAAACCAGTTCAATTAATTCTATGATTACAGTATTAATTGTCAATGAATTCATTAACCCATTTTATTCAACAGAGATATTGAATTGTTTATTAGTTGAACTTTTTTCCACAAAGTATTTAAGATGGCTAGTGGAAACATTAAAAATAAGAATTTGATCTTAAATTGTATGGTATATGCTGCAATTCAATTTTATTAATGAAAAAGCTATAGTTCTATTATATTCCATATTTATGTTGAGTGGAACAACACCTTGTGTGCGATATAAAATAAAAATAACTGGTTAATGTAGCATGTCGAGAATCTGTTTCTGCCTGAAACTTGATTCATGGGTTCTTTTGAAATAAGGGACTATGTTTTACTCAGATAGGAATATATATTTTATTATCTGTATCTATACAGTTCTCTGGCATATAATGAGTGTTCAATAAATATTTGCTCCTTTAAAAAAAACATAAATGAATCAGGCAATATAAACACACCTTTTTTTTTTTTTAGGATTGGCAGAGCCGTGCTGAGGACCATGGCACACGGACTCCTACTGGCGCCATCCCAGCCCTGGGAGCTATAGCATGGTCAGAACAAGTGTTTCTGTTCCTTTTTCTCTTAGAAACTGCAAAATACATCAGGCTAGCAGCTGGTGCTGGATTTTCCCTCATATATCCTATTGGAGGTTAATCATTAGGGAGAGGAAGAAATACGTTGTTTTGTTAGGATTGGTAGAAACAAAAGGAAGGTTAAACGATGCGATAAAATGTTAAGATTTGCATTTGGAAGGAAAATATGTTATATATTAGTTGTTAGATGCAGGCTTAATGAAAAATATTAGCCAAGGAGGTGAAACACAATATCCTGTTTAGACTTTTTGCTTTCAATTATCATAATAAAGTTACCATTTATTATGCTTATGTAACAATTAAAACTCATTTACTCTAACAACAATAATAAGTAATTGCTAGTTGCTTTTCATTTTTATCTCGCTTATTACACATACCAATTCTATGAGCGAGGCAATCTTTTAATCCCCAGCTTACAGAGAAGTGAACTGAGTCTCAGAGGGAATGCATTCGTAAGTTATGTGTGGAGTAAGTGGGAAGCCAGGCTGTAAATTCACACTTGTCTGGCTTCAAAACCATGTTATAAAACACTAGACAACATCATCTGACCATTTCACTTTAAGCTATAAAAATGTTTTAAAATGTTCTCTCTGGGTCTCTTCTATATCACCCCTGTTCCTTCACCATATTTCATCGCTTCCTCAGAAATCAAGTGGACATACACTACTGCAGCAAGCTGACTCTAATATTTCAGTCTCGTTAGCTTTTATCACCCTATATGTTTCAGCTTGCATATTTACATGACCATCAGAACCAAAGTTTGTTCATATGACATAAAGAGCTATGCTTTTTTTCTTGAATAATCAATCACTAATAATAGTCTGGATGCTTTTTACAACTAATTTTTGCATATGGAAAACATTTTAACAACCTGATAGATAATACAGAGAAATTATATGAAAACTATCAGCATGTTCAAAATAAAGGTCACATGCAAGGCATTTCAGTTATTTGATAAAACTGTCATAAATTTATACTGCCGTCATCTCCTTTTGCAAATTTCTGGAGCAGTAAATGATCTTCTCCAACCTGTTAGTTTAGCTTCAGTTTTGGAATAGTAACTATTTCTCTTGTTTATGTTCAGAGACGTTTTAAGCTAGCAACCTTCCCAAGAATTGAGTACATAAAAGGTCACATTGACCCTGACTTATCTGAACATTTCCAAGTTTTCTGGCTAACCTAACAGGGCTCTAGATAACCCAATGGCTACACAGCACAAAAAAGGTCGCTGCCAAAGACATGTCTTGCAACATTAGGGCGGGTTTGCATTTTTTTTTTTTTTTGGAGTGAGTTTCTCTCCATATGAGATGAAGCAATTTTCATTTCTTCCAGATTAAAATTTCATTTCCTATAGAAGCTATCTTCTTTAGCTAACTCACCCCAAATGCATGCATTTTGGGATAAAAATATTGAAACCTATGAGGACTATTATAGATCAAGCAAAGGATAAATAGGGTGCATTAATAAAATAGAATAATAAATATTGATTTATATTAAATATAATAGTATATAAAACAATTATGTATCATAATTATAAAATATTACATTTATACATAAAATACATAATTGCAAAATATACCATATATAATATGTGTTAATTATGTATTATAATAATATAAATACTAGTAAATAAAATAATAAAAATAAAAATAGAAAGAAAGCAAGGTAAGAAAGTTTGATGGCCCAAGTAGTGCTTGAGCTCAGAAGAGTACTTTGCATGGTAGAACGGCTGTAAGGTGGAGGTGACACTCTCATATAACCTTTCTTATGTAATATTTTGCTGACCCTGATGATACTAATTCAATTACTCTATTTTAAAAATACATTGTAAATCAAATATACTTCAGTAAAAAAAATTTAAAAAACATATTAAAAATAAAAAAAATAAAAATTCAGAAAAACACACAAAAAAGAAGTAAAAATCACTTTAATTCTACTACACTTAACCCCATGAATTTATAAAAAGAAAGACATGAAAATATATCTTCTATCTCTCCAGTTCTGCCTACTGAAATAGCCACTGTTTCTCGTTTGTTTTTAGTAGTTTCTAACAATGCGTCTTGAAGTGGCTGCCACCTCATCACCAGAAGCTCTGGCTTTCCTATGACCTATCAGTCTATCAAGAAGTACAGCCTGAGCCATAAATGGGGCTTAGGAGCAGTGCTCTGCTATCTATCTATTCGAGTCACTGCTTCCCTGTCACATGTGAGGGAGCTCTGCACACAACCACTTTTTAACTGCTTGACATCAGGGCTGCCTCTTAGACCTGTGCCTACTCCTTGCTTCTGCTTCTTTCTAGAATCAGGTGCCCAAACAGCCTGATGCTTGCTCATTTCTGCTTGGGAGAGCCTCTAGTTCTTCTCTCCATCCCCTGGCTTCAGTGTGAGATGCAGCTCCATAAACCCCTACTTCTTAGATGCCTTCAGTAAAACACACAGTTTCCTTCTGCTCCAGAATTTTATTGCAATTTACTGTGGGGTGTACAGGATGTTGTTATACATTACTGGGTGCCCCCTTTAGCACTGAAGACACTCATTCTTCCTGCTGCAAAGAATGTTACCTGCTGACAGCTCACAGCTGAGTCCATCTTCAGGAATTGCCCTCTGCCAAAGGAAACAACCTTGCCCACGGTTATGGTTATGCACCTTAAGGGTGGAACAGCCCACCTTCAATGACTGGTTGATGAGAAGGTGCAAAGGTGCAAAGAAGATGGCCCCCTTTGCCCATCATTAAAGGGCCAACCAGCTTTAGAGCTCCCTGAGGCATCACTGATAGCCTCTGTTGCAACCACATCACAGTTCAACTTCTCCCTCTGCTCAGTCCTGCTGCCTCCTCCCACCTCCCTTACAGGTGTTCCTGAGGACTGTCCTTAATTAACCACCTGCATACACATCCCTGTCTAGTTTGTTTCCTGGGCAACCTGACCTATGGCATGAGGGTAAAAAGAATAACATTAAAAGCTGCACAGGTTTTAAAATTATGGTCCCAGGTCTTTAATTTCTGACTTCTGAAATTGTAAATTGTTACTCTGATGGGATTCTGCCCTCTTCTATAAAATGGAAATAATAAAAGAGCTATATGAAATCTATTTTCTAGGAAGATTATCTAAAGGTAATCTGAATAATAGTTTTCCTTTGCCTTGTGTTGGGTGACAAGTTCTCTAGGACCCTGTCCTACCCAAGAATTATCACTTCTCAGATTTACTTATTATCCCATCTGACTAGTAAATGGTCATGGAACAATAGATTTATGTATATGATAACAGTGGGGAGGCTGACCAGTAAGTTGTAGTTCCTGGGCAGCAGAACCAACATACATACTAGCTGGTTGTGAATTTACTTGTAAAATGTGAGTGTGATCCTAGTCCCATATTAAGCAAGCCCTGGAATTTATAAGACTGAAAACTCCTTGAGAGCAGGGGTCAATTTTGATGGTAGGTACTCAACCTACATATGCTTTATTCCTGAATTAATATTCCTCTTCTACATGGAAGTAATAGTCAAATACAACCTGCAATTTGTTGATGAATATGTTAACCGACAAAGCATACAAACAATAAATGGATATTTCTCTCATTCCTTAGCATAGAATTAATTTGACATTAGGGATATTCTGAATATCAGTAATGTTCCTTAGGATTTGCTATATATATAATCATGTCTGAATACATTTTTATTTCCTTCTTTCCAATCTTTATGACCTTACTCAATTTTTACAACCTTATTTCATTGGTTAGAACCTCTGGAACGATACTAAATAAAAGTGGTGAAAGTCAACATCCTTAATCTTGAAAAAGTGTTCAATATTTCACCGTTAAGTACTATGTTAGCAGTAGGTTTTCAATAGATGTCTATTATAATATTGAGTTAGTCCTCCTGCACTTTTAGTTTACTGAGATTTTTTTCATGAGTTTTTGTTGAATTTCTCAACTTTTTTTGCATGTATTGATATATTCACATGATTTTTCTCCTCTATTCTGTTAATCAATTACATTGATTGATTTACAGTTGTAAAGTCAGTCGTGAATACTTGGTCATGATGTATTATCCTTTACATATTGCTGGATTTGACTTAATAATATTTTGATAAGAATATTTACATCTATATTCATTAGGGATTTTGTTTCTTATAATGTCCTCATTAGGTTTTGGTATTAAGGCTATGTTGATCTCATAACATCAGTTGAAAAGTATTCCCTCATCCTTTATATTGTAAAAGGGTTTATTCAAGACTGGTATAAATGTTTGATGGAATTCATCAGTGAAACCATCTTGGTCTGAAGTTTTCTTTGTAGCTTTGTGGGAAGGTTTCAAATTATGACTTCAATTTCTTTAGTGCTATTCAGATTTTTCTCTTTCTTTGCATCAGTTTTTGTGAGTTGTGTTTTTTTTTTCAAGGAATTATTTGTCTATTTATCTCAGTTGTCAAATTTACTGAATTATTTTGAACATAAATGTCTTCAAAATATTTCCTTAATAACCGTTTGATGTAGGATCTGTAGTTATGTCCCCACACTCATTTCTAATGTTGGTAATTGGTTACCGATGTTTCCTTCCTTCCTCCTTCCCTTCTTCACTTCTTTCCTTTCTACCTTCCTTTCTTTCTAAAAATTAGTCTTTTTAGATGTTTATACACTTTGTTAATCATTTCAAACCCAACACTTGGACTTTGATTTTCTCTGTTGTATTTTTCCTGTTTTCATAATATTAATAATTTTTTTATTGCATGCCCACCATGTGCATCATGCATTTTATAACATTTATCTGTAATTCTCAAAATAATATTGCAGGGAAAATATTACTGCTCTTAGTTTAAATTTGTGTAAAATAAGACACAAAGAGGTTAATTTTTGTGTGTGTGTGTGTGTATCTTATAAGTATATTTGAATTTAGAACTCTATGATCTCAAAGATGATGTCTTTTACTACATTATAGTGCCTCATGGCAAAGTTGTAGAGAGTTTGAATATATGAATTATGATTCTAAGTTCAGTTCTTGCCTCAGCACTAATCAACACCACTAAACTTATCAGCATCAATACATTAGGGATGCCTAGTTTGCATAGCAATACGATAAAACCTATAGCCACTTTTGATGAGGTAGTCAAACCAGCATACATACTAATCATATCTAGAAACAACATATTGATGTTTTATAATTTGCAGACAGGCAATCTTATCAAGGATATAAACAGCAAAATTCCTGGAGGAACCAATCACAGAATGGGAGTATTACCTTTTATTTCTCCATCCAGTTACTCTCACTGAAGCACAGTATTCTTTCCCTCTGCTTTCCTCCCTCTAGAAGATCAAGTTTTTGGAGTTTGCTCTAATGAGAGATTTCTTATTGGATCCAGTCCACAGTGATGGTCGAGGAAGATGCCAGGAGAAAACATTCAACCACATTTGATGGATTGCAAAAATGACCCCAAGTCTTTATCCCTTAGAGACTAGTGGGCCATGTTAGGAACCCATAGGTGCTTTAACCTCTACCCTCAAGGAATATGTGTGTTAGGGTGAAATGTGTATCAATAAGAATATTTGGTCTGCAGGATTACATGATTTTATTTTGGAGAATTGTCTGAGATGTTGGAGTAATCCTACAGTATATATAAGTAATTTGAAAGGCTACCTCAGATCAGCTTTCTGTTTATTACATCAAAGTCAGTGGAGTAAATGAAAGAATGATTTACTTTAGGTCTTAGACCTCTGTAGCACTGGTAAAAGAAAATAAAAATGATTACCAGGATGACCACATTTTTTCTTTGAATGCTTCATCTGCTCACAAAGTTACATGTGTTCATGAAGTCGTCTGACTGCCCAGATTCCTTCCCTTTACTACTTGTAATAAGAAGCATCCAATCCTGAACTTTTAGTGACTTTTTCTTTCTCTGCTTCCTTTTTTCTAATGAAATGTATTTATCTGTTTTCCCATTCATGCGAGTTCTAAGATGAGAGAAGGTAATCAGATAAGCAAATTCACTTTATTGATGACCAATAAAGTATTCACATAGGTCATTGATACACTTACCCAAATATGAGAAAAGGTAATAATAAAAATTTCATAAACCCTAGGTGGTGGTTAATTCTGCCAATACATGAGTCCGTATATAAATTGTACAGAATGTTCAAACCAGGCTAATAAAATTTGAATTAGTCTCCTGTTAATTGGACTTCCTCATCTGTGAAACTGACACAATGATAATATCTCTCTTAAGGTTTGCCATAGTGATAAAAATGAGATGAAAAAGTTTTCAGGTTTGTGCTTGTGCCATATTAAATCCTCTACAGAATATTAGCTACATAATAATTATTATTTCTAGAAATTTAGCAGCTAGAGAATATGTAGATTTAAAAGGATCAGAGTTTAATCTTTTTGTGAACACCTTACTTAGGAGAAAAATGTATTTCTAAAATTAAATTTGTGCAGCAGTGGTTTTTCCATCCATTCCTTTTGCAATTAGTACTGCCCCTTTGGACAATGTATAATATTTACACATTTCAAGAGTACTTTATAGCATTGATTGGTCGTATTTCATTAATAAGGGTATAGGTTTACCAAAAAAATCCCCTCTGACTTGAGAAAACATGAAGGCAAAGTCATAAAGATGAGCAGGGGCCAGCCATAAATCAAATAATAGTGACAGTTGGGTAAGTGGGAGCCAGATGAGGGGGAGTGATGGACTCTATAAGGCAGACTAAAACATTTCCAAATACTGAGTAATCCACCCTTCAGTTCTCTCAAATGGCACATACTAATTTTTATAAATGACATGTTTATAAATGCCTTTATTACAAAATAAAAATTTCTAGACTATCATCATGAAGGGACAAAACACACAAGGAATTAATAAGGTCCCAAATCTACATTAGGCAGCCAGACACATAATCATATTAAGGCAATACAACATGGCCAACATTCTATTACAGCCTGGAGAAAGAGTTAAACTTTGCTTGGGGGCCTTGGCAAGGACTGTAAAAAAGGCAGTGACACTGCATAAGGATTGCAAAGCATAAGTAGGAGTCACTGAGTAAGAAATTAGTGGTTCTGGGGAAATAATCCCTTACTCAACTTGCCCTACATCTTATCCTATGATGTAGTGGTAAGTGTTTCATGAACATTTTCTTACTTGAACTGTATAACCACCATATAGAAGGATATTCTATATCTCTATTTTATAGGTCTTGAAATTGATGGTCATAAATAGCAAATGTTCAAGTTTACACAGTTAGCTAGAGGCAGCTGTCCTCCAAATCCAGGACTGTATGACTTGATATTTTTTTCATTTCAAAACACTACCCCGAAGACATTCCAGGAAAAGATCCTCGAGTGGCAAAGTTATGGCATTTGGGGACAGAATGGTAAGTTGGAGAAAACGTAGGCAAGTGTCACCAGTGTGTAGCTCTGGGAAAGGGAAATGTGCTATAAGGAAATAAAGTTGAAGTATTGTCTCATATTCCATTCTCTTTAAGGCTTACCCTGTAATTTCAATGTTTATATTCACTCACATCTACTCACTTATACAACTATCACCCTTACTTCTCTGATCGGCATATACATGTCATCCCATCAAACTACAAACCTATGTTTCTAGGTTTATTCTGTCTCTGTTTTCTTTCGCTTTCAGTATTATCTCCATCCTCATGAAAATAAAAATATCCAAACATAGATCTAATATTTAGACCCAAAGTGTAGACATTCTGTTCCCCCAAGCCCCGGACTCCATCTTATTATCTTGAACTTAAGAAAGAACTTTAAATGAACCAATTGTAACTGACCTGTAGCTATTCATGTGTTTTCCAAGGTAACTTTTTAAAAAATATGATTTACACTTCTTTTGGAAAGCACTCTGGCCAAAATAAATTAAAGGTCAAACTTTCTAGCTCAAAATTCACAAGGCTTTAAGTTTGCAGTGGTGTTTCATTTCAAATAAAGGTGGTTTTGGCCAGCTCTAGTCCTATTCTAGGTTGGTCATCAGAAGTCCCATGACATCGTTTTTGAAATAATTAGAAATGTTAAGCATAGAGTTTTGGCCAAATTCCAGGTTAGGTCATTGGGTTCTGCCTCTTAAATCTTCTCTGTGGCCTCTTAAATCCTCTCTTTGGATTGTTGGGAAGCTACAAATGAGGTATCTCCTCACTCTGCTCAGAATGGCCATCATCAAAAAGTCTATGAATAGATACTCCCCTGGTGGTCCAGTGGTTAAGACTTCACCTTCCAATGCAAAGGGTATGGATTCAATCCCTGGTTGGGGAGCTAAGATCCCATATGCCTAGCAGCCAAAAAAACCAAAACATAAAACAGAAGCAATATTGTAACAAATTCAATAAAGATTTTAAAAATTGTCTACGTTAAAAAAAAAATCTTTAAAAAGTCTATAAATAATAAATGCTGGAGAGGGTGCAGAGAAAAAGGAACCATCCTACACTGTTTGTGGGAATATAACTTGGGGCAGCCACTATAGAGAACAGTATGGAGGTTCTTTAAAAAAACTAAAAATAGAGCTACCATATGATCCAGCAATCCCCCTCCTGGGCATATATCCAGAGGAAACTATAATTCAAAAAGATACATGCACCCAATGTTCATTGCAGCACTATTTACAATAGACAAGACATGAAGGCAATCTAAATGTCCATCGACAGATGAGTGGATAAAGATGAATGGATAAAGAATATGTGATATATATATACATATATATATATATATACACACATACACACACACATATACATACATACACAATGGAATATTACTAAGCCATAAAAAAGAATGAAATAATGCCATTTGCAGCAACATGGATGGACCTAGAGATTATCATACTAAGTGAAGTAAGCCAGACCAAGACAAATATCATATGATATCGCTTATACATGGAATTTAAAAAAAAAAAGATACAAATGAACTTATTTCCAAAACAGAAAGAGACTCACAGACATAGAAAACAAACTTGTTACCCAAAGGGGAAAGGTGGGGGGATGGATAAAATAGGAGGTTGGGATTAACATATACATACTACTATATATAAAATAATCAACAAGGACCTACTGTATAGCACAGGTAACTATACTCAGTATTTTATAGTAACCTATAAGGGAAAAGAATCTGAAAAAGAATATATATGTAACTGAATCACTCTGCTGTACACCTGAAACTAACACGACACTGTAAATCAACTATACTTCCATTTAAAAAAAAGATAGTTGACACACATGCTTGTGTATGGTACTAAGATACAAGTCAGTAGGTTAGTAGGTTTGGGAGATTCCTACAAAATTCTTTTACTGTAATAACTGAGGAGTCTTTATATTCTAGCAATCTATTGCTGTGTTACTAATGCCCCAAAAGTTAGCAACTTAAAACAATGACAGCATTTATTTTACTTATGTTTCTAAAATTTAAGTGGGGCTTGTGGAGACAAATGTTTCTGTTCCACTTGTCATTAACTGGACCAGCCCAAAGGCTGGGGACTAGAATCATGGGATATCTTGATCATTTGCATGTCTGACAGATGATGCTGGCTGTCAGCTGGGACTACTGCTGTGGTTATGGTCAGAACACCCATATACGACCTTTCCATTTGGCCACTTGGCTTCCTCATAGCTTGGCAGTTAGGTTGTGAGTACCTGAAGAGAGAGTCAAGTTGAGGCTGAATCACCTTTTTCTAACTTATTCTTGGAAATTATGTAAATGCCACTTCAGCAATGTTCTATTCACTTGGAATGAGTCACCTTGTCCAGTTCATATTCAAGGGGAAAGGAATTAGATGCTATTTTTTTGAAAAGAGACATGTCAAAAAGTTTGTGGCCATATTTTACAACACTGTACTTATCTTTTTGTCATCATTTAAAATGAGGAAATGGAGCATCAGAAAGTGCCAGACTTGAGATTACATCCTAGGCTATCTGACCCCGACTTTAATTTTTTTCTCCATGCTAAATGTATTAAATGTATTAATGAATTTTTAAAGTGCACTTTTTATGATAAAGAACTTGTACTATTTTGTCTAAATCAGGTACTGGCAAACCATGGTCCGTGGCTAAATCTAACACATCATCTGTGTTTATAAGTAAAGTTTTATTTCGACACAGCCATATTCTTTCATTTATGTGTTGTCAATGGCTACTTTTGCTCAACAATGGGAGCTGAATAGTTGTGACAAAGACCTTATGCGCTACAAATCTAAATTATTTACTATCCGGCCCTTTATAGAGAGCATTTGCCACACTCTGCTTTAAATTGTCCATTTTTGTACACATCATTTCTCAGCTTGAGGAGATGGACCACTAGCTTAATGCTAAAACTGAACAATGGTGCCCTAGGATGGTGGAACCCTAAAACTTCTGACCTTTTGTCCCAGGGGCCAAAGTGTCTGGAGCGTTGGACTATGTATTCAAAGCCGTGTACAATGACAAAGCAGTCTATAAACACTACCCTTGTTATGTCCCTCATGGGGGATTTCTCTGTTTAATCAGAGAAGTAGACCTAATAGGGATTTCCTATAGAGATTTGACCTTATGCAATTTTGGGAGCTGGTTCACAGTACATGAGAGATTCTTTCTTCTGTATCTGGTACTGCAACCTGAAGTCATCAAAACAGGCATTCAAGAAGGGAAACATGGACAAGCTGTAACCTCTGATGATGAGGTAGAAACTTTGAGGGCACACTGGAGCCAATGAGATGAGTGGACACATGAAGATGGAATGGGACCCTCATCAGTCTCCTAATACCTCTAAGCCTCCTACTTTGATAAGGGGGTGTGTCCTGTAGAAGAATCTGGCAATTTGTGATTCACCTGGCCCAGGAGTCAAAGATGCAATGCTGAAGAGGGGTCTACAGTAGGGACAGAAGATTATGCACGCTCAAATGCTGAATGCTGCCACCGTGATTAGTTACCAGGTAGAACAAGGGTATGTAGCTACAGCATCTCATGCCAGTTACAACAACTACAAAACAAAAAAATCTGGTTGCTACTTCACTTCTGTCTTTTAAATCTTATGCAAGGTGCCTCTGGTCACCTACTCTCATAAGAAGAGAAGAAAATCTGGGATATGGAGATCCAGTCCACTTGACAAAATACACATCCACCATATCATAAAAATACAACTTCACAAAGTGTGTTCCAGGGCTCCCTGGAAGAATGTTTCACAGACATCTCAGTCTACACATCCTTACCAAACTGACCCTCATTTTCTATGTTCCACTCTTGGTGATGACACCACATCAACACAGACGTCCAAGCCAGAAACCTGCTAAACTTTGTAGATTTCCTCCTCTTTTCCAGCCAGTCTGGCTCAAGTGCCCATTCTACCCCATAAATATGTATCTAAATCTTTTCCCTTTTTGCACTGCCATTACCTTAGTCCAGCCATCAGCATTCACTATGAGATTATCGCAATGACTTGATGGGAGAGGGCCTCTCAGTTGCTAATCTTAAACTCCTTCAATCATCTTCCTGACTGTTATATGAATAGGATTTCTAAAACTCAATGACCTCCCACTAAGTTGAAAGTCATTTCATGTCTCCTCGTATTATTGAGGATAAAGTCTCAACTCAGCATGGCATACAAAATCATTCATAATTTGAACAAACTCCTCTTTCACTACTCTCCCACATTAAGATGATGCCGTGGCCCAAACACATTTGTGAGGCAAACAACATTCCACATGATTTCACATTCCCATAGCTTAGTTATGCTATTTCATCTCTCTTCTCCCCACTTCCTGATCAATGCCAATAGTTCCTTCTCCAGGATATCTCATATTCATTCTTAAAGATTTTGCTCAAGTTTTATCTCCTTTAGGACCATCCTATAAACCTCCCCCACAGCTCCAATTTGGGCAGTGCTGTCCCTCCATACTCTTATCAACCACAGCATCCTAGTCTATGTAGAGCATAGATTTATCACAACCTGTGGCAATTGACTATGGATTTATTAATGATAATAATAGTTATTAAGGTATCTGAAGGTTATTGAATGTAAACTATACACCAAACACAGTGCTCAGAACTTTACTGTATCATTCAAGTCTTAGAGAAAACTAATGAAACAGGTACTATTATCAACCTTATTTTAAATGTGGAAATTGTCTCAAAAGTTAATTTACCCACAATTATATGCCCAAGAAGAGAGGTTCAAACTTAATTTCCTTCACCTCTGTGTCATTAGTGCCTTGAACAGAATCTGGCTAATAGGAGATACTCATTAAGTTCTTAATGAATGGACAAGTCAATTAATATTAATTTCAATCTTTTAACATGGTTTTAGGTTTTGACGCCCTAAATCAGAAAATGACCTTCAAGTTGGTAATATTAGTTTTTATAGAAACCTGGTGGGAGATATATTTTTTGACAGGCAGGCCATTCAGTGCATCTTGGATTACACCAAACCAGGATGTGCATGTACTCTATGACCACATGAAGGGCCACACTTTCAGGAACCAGGGCTTTTTTTCTAATAACATCCCAAACAATAATATTTACTGTCAGCGCTGGGTGAATTACAGTGTCCTTACTTAACCCAAAGATCCAAATCATAGCAACAGTTTCAGGTGAATGAATAATAAAATAATTGACAATTTAGATATGACAAAAATTTAAACTGCTTTAAAAAACTTGAGTACACAAAATAATAATTTAAAAAGATAAAATATAAATTAGATAAAGAAAATACAACTTATAATTTTAAACATATTAATAGGAAAATATATTGAAAGAAAGAATGGGAAATCAGTTTTCATCTGTTAGAAGGGCTACATTCAAAAAGAATCGGTGCTGTAGACATTGATTATTCTTTCTTGCTGCCCTGCCATGAAACCCTCTTTCTATGGTTTGAAAAACTTCCTTCTGAGTAACTTATCTTATGAGTTTTTGTGGGAGACAGAGACTGCCTCTTACTAGAAAAGTTGAACTTCAGATACTAAATTTTCCCAGCTTCCCATGCACTATGACTTAGATTCCTTGATGTGGTGCAAGAAGCAGGGATGGTAGGGCATTCTTTGGAGGGAGGTGGCAGTTGCAGCAAGTTCAAGTTTCCTGGTGCAGAATTAGCAGTATTATCAACTTTTTTGTTTCACAGTCTTTGAAATGATCTAAAATTTCTTTTCAGACCAATTCTGTGTCATGGTTTGTCTGTCATTCAGGCTGTTTATCCCTAAGCCTAGTTCTTCAACCTCCCCAATGATTCTGTGAGCTACATATTATCTTTTTAATAAGTGCTTTTTATGCCTAAGTCACCCAGAGTGACTCAGTTGCTTACATCTCCACAGGAAGAAGACACCTCTAGACATGCAGCAGCCAACTTATAAGTACGAGCTGATAGCCAAAGGAATCCTATATCATTTAACTCAGAGAACTAAAATTATGGAGCTGCTCAATTAACCAGCCTTGGCATTGCCTGTGTTTGGGCATCCATATTGACATAGTTGATAAAATTCTGGACTGGCAAGGATGTGGGGAAATTGCCATTTTCATCAGTGTTCAGCAACACTGATGTGAGTGTGAATTGGTACAACAGTTTGGGAAGTAATTTAACAGTTGCTATAAAAATTAAAAAGTACATATGTTCCTTGACCCAGCATTGCCAGTTTTTGGAATCTACTCTGCAGATAAAAAATCACTAGCATATATGGATATATAGAAGAATATTTATTGTAACATTTATAGTGGCAAAATCTTGGAAGCAGCCTGAACGCTCAACAATAGGGTATAATTGCATGTACTATCTATATCCATATCCATATGTGTATGTATATCTGTATGTCTATCCATGTATCATTATATAGCTATAAAAAAACCTGAAAGAATGGCCATTATAAAGAGTAGCATCCTATTTTTATAAAATACAGGAATAAAAACTCCTCTGTGCTTTTCTGGGATATAGTTGCATGAATGTAGATAAACATGTGGAAAGATAAGCTCCACACTGTTGACACTGGTTACTTCAAGGGAGTGAGCTTATAATCTGGAAAATGAAAGTAAGTAACATTAATTATTTTCTTTATGTGACTCAATATTATTTGGCTTATCCATGCATTATTTTTTAAGTTAAAAAAATCCAGGGGCTTCCCTGGTGGCGCAGTGGTTGAGAGTCTGCCTGATAATGCAGGGGACACGGATTCGAGCCCTGGTCTGGGAAGATCCCACATGCCACGGAGCAACTGGGCCCGTGAGCCACAACTACTGAGCCTGCGCGTCTGGAGCCTGTGCTCCGCAACGGGAGAGGCCGCGACAGTGAGAGGCCCGCGCACCGCGATGAAGAGTGGTCCCCGCTCGCCACAACTGGAGAAAGCCCTCGCACAGAAACAAAGACCCAACACAGCCAAAAATAAATTAATTAAAAAAAAAAAAAATAAATCCAGAGTGGAAAAACTTTCTCCAAACACTATCATCATCTGATACTGATGAGTAAGTTTTGGGAGACAGCATATGGCAGTGGTTATGAATACAGGACTGGAGTCATTTCTGGGCTTAAATACTGACCTTTTATTTACTAGCTGTAAGAGCGGGAGCAGAATACTTTATCATTAAGCACTGGTTTCCTCATTTATAAAATGAGAATAGTGATGTCTTTTAGTCCCTTGCCTTTCACTACCTGTTATGGGACAGCTTCTCATTCCTTTCAGCAATCTCTCAGTGAAGAGATGGACCACAGGGTTCAAGAATTTTAGCAAATTTGTTACCCAAGCAAACTGTTAATGGGAGGCTCAGTATCCCGTTCTATCCACTTCATTGGATAGAATACAAACTCCCCAACGAAGGGCAGCAATTCTCTTCTCTTAGCTGGTCTTCGAATAAATGCAGGGGAGTTAGCAAATGAAGATACTTGAAGTCTGAGCTGAGAAAGCACCAAAGATTGTCATTCCTTGTGCTAGCAATTCTTTTATTTTCATTTGCCACATGTTCTTAAAGCACAGAGAAATGTCCTTCTTGGCTCTGTCGTATCTTATTTAGTTCAGGGATTCGATTTAATTTATAGCTACTAAACCTCATGAACAAATTTTTAATCCACCCTACCCATGTCTAAAATATTTACCCAATATTGTGTGTATTAGTTTGCTAGGGCTGCCATAACAAAGTATACTGTGTACCAGGTAGCTTTAAGAACAGAAATTCATTGCTTCACAGGCCTGGAGCAAAGAAGTCCAAGATCAAGGTGTCAGCAAGGTTGCTTCTCTCTGAAGGCTCTGAGGAAGAATATGTTCTATCCTCACTCCTAGATTCTTGGAGTTTATTGGCAATCTTTGGTGTTCCTTCGCTTGTAGACACATCACTCAATCTCTGTATGCATGTATGCATTCCCCTTTTTATAAGGACTCCAACTGTATTGGATTAGAGGACCACCTTACTCCAGGATGACCTTAGCTTAATCAATTACATCCCCAAACAAGATTACATTCTGAGGCACTGGGGGCCAGTATTCCAACATGTGGGTTCTTTGGGGACACAATTCAACCTACAACAGTATAGGTTGTAAAAAAGTGATTTATTTTTCCATTGACCTTTTATATACAACACTGGAGAAGAATGTACAAGGCACTCAGATGCATTAGTAATCACAATGGAAAGATGAAAAATCATCTTGAAAATGATGATTGTTAACAAAATATTCATTTAGAAGATGAGCAATCAAAAATGATATTTCTGTTAGAAGTAATTTTCTGTGAAATTTTAACCACTTTCTCTACCATTAGTCTTTTTCATTTACTATCAGTGTGTCAATGTTATTTCACAACTAGTCAACTGGACCACAGTACAAATCCAAGTTCTCATTTTCCTTCATTTAACTTTTCTATATTTCCCTTTTCAATCATTAATCACTACTGTTGATGACAAAGTTTCGAACATGCAGAGTTCAATTGACTTGACAAAATGGATGAATTATGAACCAATTTGTGCTTAATTTTCTAGCTGTTGTTTTCCAACCAATCAGTTCAATCAAGCACCTTACATAAATAACAGGAAATAACAATTAGTAAATCATTGAAATTCAGCTTGTAATTCTGAGAAGTGAGCATATGTTGGCTTAATGGACACTGAGACTCTGGCAACTCTAGGCTTACAGCCCCTAGCCTTTTCTCCTCTAAAAACTTTTCTTCATTTCACATCAGTAATTAATTTATGTTATCACACTTTGGAAATTCTAAGTGGAACTGGGTCTTTCCTGAAATTGAAAGCTGGAATTTCCCTATTTTAGCATTTGGGTCTTTTATTTTACCATTCCAATTTTCTCACTCCCTTCTTGCTTGTTCTTCAACTCTTACCACAATTGTCAGTTTCTTGGACCTGCTGTGTTCTCCAGATCTAACATCCTTCTTTTGGTTTCATTTTTCTTTCCTGCCATTCATGAAATTTATGGTAAATCTGTCACTACATCTCAACAATCTTCAACCCTGGCTTCTTAGTAGAACTGGAGAAAAATCTGTACACGACAAGTCTTTTTTGTTCACTATGGAAGGTCACTAGAAGGCAAACATACCTTAAATTCTAAATTTAATAGTCATTGTTCTACAAATGCTTTACTGACATTATAAATGGGTGCTGTGGTGATTTGTAACACCTGTTCACAATATTTTCCATGTCAATATACTTGTAGCCATGGTCTATAATGGATGACTTTGGGGCCTCAGTTGCAGCTGAGAACTAAGTAAAAGGTTAGGTCTTCCCAGAGTCACTATCTTGGATCAAATCCATGCAGTAGTTGGATGAGAGTCTATTCAAGCCTGAGTCTTGGTTGGGTTTCTCATTTTAATAAGGGGATGTCAGTCTCCCTATGGGCCCATTAACATATAAAACTCTGCTAGTTATTGCTTACATGCCTACATACCATATGACCGTCAGGTTCTAGCCAGAGAATTCCCTGCTATGCAATTTTTATCAAAAAAGAGTTGGGGGTAATAATATTCATGGAGAATTGACTAAAGAATTTGTAATCCATGTGTTTCCAGAAATATTCTAAATTCCACCTTAGATGATGCTGAATTAAGCCACATTTTTTGTTTGCTCATAAAATTATTTTTATGGAAATTAAATGTTGGAACTACGCCATTGGCATTATTTAGGGAAGCCAACTGGTAGGTTGCTTACTGTACCACAAAGTGCCCTTTTCATGAGGATCCACAGGAAAAATTTCTCTTAAGTTTCTCTATTAGAAAAAAGTTTTTCAGAGGGAAAGTCTATTTCATTCCCTGCTTCGTTAGATAGAAAACTTAGAATATAATTGTAGACCAGCTATATAAATACGATTTCATATTACGCATTTGGGGGTATAACTTTAAACTTGGCCATTTGTGATGGTTAATTTTATGGGTTAGCTTGGCTGGGCCACAGAGCCCAGATATGTGATCAAACATTATTCTGGATGTTTCTGTGAAGGTGTTTTTTGGATGAGATTAATATTTACATTGGTGAACTTTGAATAAAGCAGATTGTGCTCCATAATGTGGGTTGGCCTCATTCAATCAGTTGAAGGCCTGATTAGAATGAAAGACTCTGCCAGCAGATGATTTTTGGGCTTGAACTGCAACACTGATTCATCTTAGATCTCCAGTCTGCTGGTCCACCCTGCAGATTTTGGACTTGCCAGTTTCTATAATCTTGTGAACCAAATTCTTAAAATAAATCTCTTTCTGCTTATATACACATCCGATTGGTTCTGTTTCTCTGGAGAATCCTGTTAATAAATCATTATTCCTTCTACACTAATTTCTCTTTGCCTTAATTTCCTTACTCTGTTTTTTATACTACATATTTTTTAGGATCTTATAACTCCTTGTAAACATTAAACATGGAATAAATATATAACTCAACAAGTAATACACAGAAAGGGTGACTTCTAAAAAATATTCAGAAAAAATATGTTTATAGTGTCTTTTAAAACAAGGCTATTCTGTTGGCCTTGAAGGAGCAAACTTCCATATTGTGGAGAGAGCCACATGGCAGGAAATGATGGATGGCTTCTTGGAGCTGAGAGTGCCCCCCAACTGACGGCCATCAAGAAAGTAGAGATCTTAGTCATTTAGCTGTATGGATCTGAATTCTGCCAACAACCAGCAGGCTTTAAAGAAGACCACGGGCCTCAGAAGAGATTACAGCCCCTGACAACTTCTTGATTTCATTGCAGTGAGACCCTGAGCAGAGAATCCTGCTAAGTTCCTGGACTCCTGATCCATGAACACAGAGAGATAATAAATTTTGTTGCTATATTTAATAAATATAAGTTACTATATTTGTGGTAATTTGTTGCACAGCAACAGAAAATTGATACAGAGAAAATCAACCAGATTTACCAATATCAAGATAAATTTTAGTAAAACAAATTAATCATGCAAATAAAATCAGATTTTCGTACGACTTGCTTATGTCAATGCTTTATGCCAGAAGGCAATGGAGTAACATTATTATGATATTTGAGAAAAAAATGTGAGCCAAGGGCTTTATATTCAGCCAAACTACCTTTTAACTATAAAGGCTAGTAGACAAACTACTATGAGCATATGAGAACTTAGAATTTATTGTTTTCATGAGTGCTTCCTAAGGAATCTACTAGAGGAAGATTTTTCAGACAACCAAATGACTGGAAAAGTGCTGAAAACAGAGTTACTGTGAGCTTAAATATATACTGACCTGTATAAGTCACATAAAATGATGACTATAGCAGAGAAGCATACATATGTAATAGCTATATTCTCTGGCAATATCAACATAGTACAAATATAAAAAATGGAGGCAGAATGGAGAAGCCATATAAAATACAGAATACAAATTATTCACCTTATTGTTAATAACTGAAAGCAAGAGATAACACTTCAAACCAAATGTGAGATGGTAGGAGAAGAAAGGGAAAAAGAATATACTAGTTAATTTTAATACTGTTTGTAGTAGGAAATTCATAACCAAAATATACATAATTTATATGCATTATATTTGTATGGTATATAGTAGAAAATCAATTGATAATGACCAAAAATGGAGCCTAGTGGAATTATATAAAGATATTGTATACAGGTTACCCTTTGGAAAATCAGAGAAACTTTTCTATGTAGTCTTCATACACTACTATGGAGCAATTGTCTGGATAAGTGAAAATATGAGATGAAACCAATTTTGTAATATGCTACAGTTTATTAATTGTGAGGGAAAAAGTATTATGCATATATATATCTGCTTTTATTAAAAAAATTAAAGGATAAACCATAAAATTAAAGAAGTTACATTGGAGATTGGAGGAGAAATTAGGCTTCTTTGAGTACATGTCATTTTGCAGATATAATTTTTGCATCCTGTAAATAGTTTATATAATTATAAAACAAAATTCAGTTAAAATTGGTTCCTAGTCAATTAAAATTCTAAAAATTAAAAATAATATGGAATAAATGGCCATAAAAATATGTCCAATTAATGTATAATTCTACAGAGAAGATCTTCTGCATTTGGGTTTTAAACATCTCAGTTGTTTCTACAACCCAGTTGGTTTTCTACATCCCTCATGGGATATAGCCTGAGGACAAAAAATTCCCCTGCACAATAAATTTTCTCAAACTTTTTTCTGTCACCCATCTATGGTAGCTTTGGTAGTATTATTTGGTGCCTGTTGGGTGTGGCCTCATACCTCAGCTGTCTTTATACATAGTTTGACTTAAGAATGAAATACTAGATTCAAATAAGTGAAATTTCTTTTAAAAGGTCTTTTTAACAAAGAGAATAAAAGAAAAAAAGCAAATGAAATGGGAAATGAATTATATCTATCTATTACCTATCTATCTATCTATCTATCTATCTATCTATCTATCTATCTATCTATCTATCTATCTATCATCTATCTATCTATCTATGTATCTATCTATCTAACTATCATCTATCATTTCTCTCTATTTATTCCTTTCCTGTCAACTTTCAATTTCCCTTCCTTGGTTTGGGAAAAACCTAGTCAAGCCTTGTGACCTTAGGAAAAAGGGTCTTCTATTGGTTTGGTTAGGAGAGCTCTGCAGTGGGAGGGGAAAGAGAAGGATGTAAAATGCAACACAAAGCTATTTAGAAATATTGGTCAAAATGTTCCCAGTGAGTGGTTTTCCATGGAAGTTCCCAAGAATTTTTTCTTCCTTTTCCCCACACATTTCCCCTTCACACTATAGTACCACATTGAGAAAATAAAATAAAAGATGTTTCTTTTTTGGTGTCAGCAAATAAACCCTTCATCTTCTTCCTTTCTCCCCCAAATCCCTTAGCCTTAGAAGGTTTTGGAGACCCAGTCTGCCTTGGAAATCAACTGATGAGATATCTCATGCCAATCTCTCTGTACTTTTATTCCTTCATAAGTTGTCTTAGAGATGCATATTACACTGCATTATGAAAATCTTGCTTATTACCTTGTCCTTGCATGACATATATCAAATGTGGTTGACTTTTTCTTTCATAAAATAGTGAATTTCCTGACCCAATGGGAAAAAAAATTGCTAGAAGCTATAATTACGTGTTCAGAATAGTTGTGAAATGCAGATGCTAGAGGCATAACAAGCATCTGAAAGTATTATTGCAGTTTGTACAGTTGCCTGTTTGAAAGGCAAGTGCTGAACTTCATCTTCTTAATTTTTATTTTTCAAGCTGAAGCTTGCAGAAAGTGACTGTACTGGAAACTGTCACTCCCTTGGATTAAGACCAAGACCAATGATGTAATTGAAGGGGATAAGGATAAGGATAAATGTTTCCCCACTTAAGAGATGATTTATCTCATCAAATGGGATAAATGTAAAAGTCTATCATCTCTTTCTTCACCTTGCAGTCTTCATTACTCATCCTGGACCCACCCCATGTTCTTTCAAGTGAGCTATTTCAAGGTTTGCACTCCATCCCCCAGCAACCTTGCTTTTTGCTCTCTCCCACTGGAGCCTTTCACAAACTCCAAACTTTGATCAATCCTTTTTTTCTCCTCCATCTAAGTGTGGGATATTCCCATAAGCACTTAATAACACTAGGTGATCAAGATACTGGGTGGTCTTCAAGGTGCTGGGAGGGGGGTGAGAGGGTTTTACACGTGGGAAAGATGTGAATTGTCGTGGTAGGATGTCTGCAAATACGGTTGCCAATTCTTCCCATGTCTGTTGGTTATGTGCCACTCCATTCTCAAGAAGGGGAGCCTATTTCCCTTCCTACTGAATCCGGGCTGACCCTGTGACTTGCTTTGACCAATAGAACACAGAGAAGATGCAACTGTGTGATCTCGGACTTAGGTTTGTTTTTTTTTTTTAACATCTTTATTGGAGTATAATTGCTTTACAATGGTGTGTTAGTTTCTGCTTTATAACAAAGTGAATCAGTTATATATATACATATGTTCCCATATCTCTTCCCTCTTGCGTCTCCCTCCCTCCCACCCTCCCTATCCCACCCCTCTAGGTGGTCACAAAGCACCGAGCTGATCTCCCTGTGCTATGCGGCTGCTTCCCATTAGCTATCTATTTTACGTTTGGTAGTGTATATATGTCCATGCCACTCTCTCACTTTGTCCCAGCTTACCCTTCCCCCTCCCTGTATCCTCAAGTCCATGCTGTAGTAGGTCTGGATCTTTATTCCCATCTTGCCCCTAGGTTCTTCATGACCATTTTTTTTTTTTTTTTAGATTCCATATATATGTGTTAGCATACGGTATTTGTTTTTCTCTTTCTGACTTACTTCACTCTGTATGACAGTCTTTAGGTCCATCCACCTCACTACAAATAACTCAGTTTCGTTCCTTTTTATGGCTGAGTAATATTCCATTGTATATATGTGCCACATCTTCTTTATCCATTCATCTGTCGATGGACATTTAGGTTGCTTCCATATTCCTGACTATAGTAAAGAGTGCTGCAATGAATATTATGGTACATGTCTCTTTTTGAATTATGGTTTTCCCAGGGTATATGCCCAGTAGTGGGATTGCTGGGTCATATGGTAGTTCTATTTTTAGTTTTTTAAGGAACCTCCATACTGTTCTCCATAGTGGCTGTAGCAATTTACATTACCACCAAGAGTGCAAGAGGGTTCCCTTTTCTCCACACCCTCTCCAGCATTTACTGTTTGTAGATTTTTTGATGTTGGCCATTCTGACTGGTGTGAGATGATATCTCATTGTAGTTTTGAGTTGCATTTCTCTAATAATTAGTGATGTTGAGCAGCTTTTCATGTGCTTCTTGGCCATCTTTATGTCTTCTTTGGAGAAATGTCTGTTTAGGTCTTCTGCCCATTTTTGGATTGGGTTGTTTGTTTTTTTGATATTGAGCTGAATGAGCTGCTTGCATATTTTGGAGATTAATCCTTTGTCAGTTGCTTCATTTGCAAATATTTTCTCCCATTCTGAGGGTTGTCAGACTTAGGTTTTTTTTTTTTTTTTTTTGAGAAGGGAAATTCTTTTTTATTTATTTATTTTATTTATGGCTGTGTTGGGTCTTCGCTTCTGTGCGAGGGCTTTCTCCAGTTGTGGCAAGCGGGGGCCAGTCCTCATCGCGGTGCGCGGGCCTCCCACTATCGCAGCCTCTCGCTGTGGAGCACAGGCTCCAGTCACGCAGGCTCAGCAGTTGTGGCTCGCGGGCTCTAGAGCTCAGGCTCAGTAGTTGTGGCGCACGGGCCCAGCTGCTCCGCGGCATGTGGGATCCTCCCAGACCAGGGCTCGAACCCGTGTCCCCTGCATTGGCAGGCAGACTCTCAACCACTGCGCCACCAGAGAAGCCCAGACTTAGGTTTTAAAGAGCATTATCGGCTTCTTGAGATCCAGCATCATGCAAGGGAGCTTGAGCTTCATCAGCTCCTAGAATTTTTAGTCACTCTGGATGTCACCAAATACTGAGAGTAAAACCATCTTAGAAGTTCAGCTCCAGTCCAACACCCTGTTAAGTGTACTGTAATATCATGAGAAGCAAACCACCCATCTAGCTGAGCTCAGCCAATCCATGGAATTAAGAAAACTATAAAGCTTTTTGTTGTTTTGAGCCACAAAGACTTGGGATAGTTGTTAGGCAGCAATAGATAACTGATACAATCACCAAGTCAAAAGATGATTTTGTTTGCACATACACTTCCATTCTCGGAGTGGAAATAGAGTGTGGTTTAGTGAAGTAGTTGTTGGGGATGATGGAGCCCTTCTTCAGTTTTCCCCCCACTTATTCCCATACCCTTGTTCAAGAAAAACAGAGACTGTTAAATGAGGCAAAACTGATTGTATTCAGACTACTGCAATAGGGAAGAGGGACTCCAGTATAAAGTGAATTTCACTCCAATTAAGACATCATTGACTGAGGTTTTTAAAGGAAGAACAGATAGGGAACAAAAAGGGACCATAAGGAAGTAAAATGGGAAGGGACTAGGGGGCGAAGTGGAAGTAGAAAAATTACAGAAGGAGATAGGCGGAAAATTACTGAAAATGGTTTAGCAAGGTGGGTTGGGACAGTGTATTTTTTTGCAGTTTGGCAGCTTTGTGTTTTCTTGAGCAAAGACAGCCTGAGGGTTAGGGTTACTTTTAGGATTATGGTCTAGTGCAGGTGGAAGCCAAGCTGACGTTTGGTCAAGTCTCTTAGCACAGTATTTAGGCAGGTCCTCTGTGTCACGTGGGAGCTCACAGTTCACATCCCTCCATGCAGATAACCTCAAGTCCTTCTTCAGAGATGAGATAGAGCGTGAACTCTGCCTCCACACGGATACATTCTTCATGGGAGGATGGGGTGTTCCTCTGTTTACATTTTCCATCTCTTCTCTTTGCTATCTCCCACTTTATTTCCTTATGGATTTGCTTCATAAAATAGCACTTCTTCCTTCTCTATTTTCTATCATAACCTCTGCAATAGATCCTCCTCAACATTTCAAGTCTCTCCACTATTATTATGATTCTCCTCTCACCTTGAACTCTTTCTAAATTCTTTTCTTTTTCTTTGCTTCATGGCTGAGTGCTATGGGGATTATTTACACACACTTTCCTCACTTTTTATTACCTACTCTAAGTAAATTTCCGTCTCAGTTGAACTTTTGCTGGAACAACTCACCCATGATCTTTGAACTTCCAAATCTAGTGCGAATACTCACCTCATCAGGAAACCTATTTTTCCCAGTGCTTTTGTGGTTTTTCCATTCATCTTTCTCACTGTTTGTTTCCAGTCATGTTTTAACTGCTCATCAATCACTTTTTTTTTAATGTAGGGTTGTGGACCAGTGTTCTTCCTTCAAGCCTCTTTTCTCATTAGACTTTCCCTGATTTAACTCATTTATTATGTTACATGCTGAAGATTATTTTTTTTTTAACATCTTTATGGGAGTATAATTGCTTTACAATGGTGTGTTAGTTTCTGCTTTATAACAAAGTGAATCAGTTATACATATACATATGTTCCCATACCTCTTCCCTCTTGCCTGAAGATTATTAAAGTATGTTTTTGGTCTAGTCCCTGTTATTGAATTATCCTACTGTCTTTTGACGCTCTCTGCCTGAATATGTGAGAGGTAATTCAAACTCAGTAATTTCTTGCTGCCACCCCTGACACTTGCCAAACCTTGGCTCCTGTGTTTTGTTTGTTAGCATAATCCTTTTGCCAGGTCAGAAACATGGGCTTGATCCTACTCTTCTGGACTTCCCCTTACCTCCTGAATCTTATCAGTTTCTGTGTCTTAAATATATTATGATTTCTACCTCTGCTGGTCATTTCCAATTCCACGGCCTTAGCTAAGCTCTCTTGCCTAGACTGTTTCAAAAGTCAGTTTTTGAAGTTGCTTTTCCCTTTTATTAATTTTTAATCTCTCTGCATTCATAACAATAATTTTTTTGAATTGAACATTTGATTACATCGTACTTTACACTTCAGCTATACTCAGGGCTCAGCTGAAGCGTCATTTCCTGTATGAAGCCTCCGTAGTACTTTCCTTACCACTCTTCGCTCTCTTTGCTCTTCCTACTCTAACTTGCACAAACCTCTAGCAATGCACTCAGCCCACCATTTTGCAGTTTACACGTTTTAAGGTCTTAAGGATTGCAGCTTCCGTTGTTGACCTCTAGAGATCTGTGTAAAGAAGCTTGGGCTCAGTCAGCCCCCAGATGTTTCAGTCACAATGGATGAGACACCAGATCGCAGTGTGAAACCATCTTAGAAGTTCCAGCCCTAATCAAGCACCCTGAAAGCTAAGTTTCTAGTTTCTTTTGTGAAGGGACTGTTATTCGATTTTTGATTACCTATCATTTATCAGAGGGGTTGACAAAGTATACCATGGGCTAAATCCAGCATGTCTCTTCTTTTTGTAAATAAAGTTTTTTTGGAACACAGCCATGCCCGGTTGTTTGACGAATTGTCTGTGGCTTGTTTCATGCTACAATGACAGAGTTGAACAGTCACAACAGAGATCCTATGGCTTACAGTGCCTAAAATATTTACTATTTGGCCTTATAGGGAAAAAGTTTGGTACTTCTGTTTGTGAATGAATGGACATAAAGTGCCATGAAAAGGATAGGTCACATTATGAAAAAAAGAATGGTGTATTACTTTGCAATCATTGTTGCTTTTGTTGTGGTCATCCATTTACAATACTTGATGTCAGTTTATTTATCTCTTATAAAAATAAAATACAGTGTGTGTGTGTGAGTTGTGAGCAAAAAAAAAAAAAAGAATGGTGTATTACTTAGGGTAACTATAGCTGTTATACAAATTAACCCCAATATTTTTGAATGTAAACAAAATCAAAGTTTCTGTGTAGTGTATATTAACAGTTAACAGGTTAGCAAGAAGCCCTCCTCCACACAGTCATTCAGGGAACCTGGTAAATGCAAGTTCTTCAACAGGCAGCTTCCAAAGTAAACTTGGATATGAAATAGGCTGTGTTCCCAGGAAGGAAAATAGAACAGAATATTATGGTAAGCAGATAGCAAACTCTGCCACACATAGTATCATTATCACTGGTATAATTTTATTAACAAGTGTCTCCTTTATGCGAACGCTTGTTCAAGTTAATGTATTAAGCTAATGCTCATTCATGTTAATTACTTTAGTAGAATTCTTCTACCAGACATTATGGTGAGGTAAAGGACACTTTAGTGAGAGTGGTGACATTGGTAAGGACTCAGTCGGGGAAGAAAGCAAGTAACTTTTGTATATGTGCTGCCGAAGCGAGCACATCAAGTAACTTTTGGAGAGTGGAACATTTTGAAGGGAAAATAGGTGGTTTATTGTAGGGCTTTTGTTAGTCAGAAAAAGAATGGAGGCCTTGAGTTCCTAGGAGGTTGAGGTGAGAAAAGAGAGAGACAGGAAAGGAAATGTGAGGATCTGGAAGACAAGCTTCGCATCTTTGTCTTGGGCTTCTCAGAGCACAAGGTTTCAGGGGACATATGGCAGAGATGATCAGGCATTTAGGGATTGTTTTAGGGGTTACCACAGAGCAGGATACAATCTCTCTTCAGGCAGTGACTCACTTTTTTCTTTATTTTTAATTTTTTTTTAGAAATTTCATGTAATGTCTGAAACATTTATATTAACATATTTCCATACAAATAACCCAAAGAAAGTTTAGTATAGGTTGATTTTGTTTGTTTGTTTGTTTGTTTGTTTATACTGCAGGTTCTTATTAGTCATCAATTTTATGCACATCAGTGTATACATGTCAATACCAATCACCCAATTCAGCACACCACTATCCTCACCCCACTGCGGTTTTCCACCCTTGGTGTCCACACGTTTGTTCTCTACATCTGTGTCTCAACTTCTGCCCTGCAAACCAGTTCATCGGTACCATTTTTCTAGGTTCCACATACATGCATTAATATAAGATATTTGTTTTTCTCTTTCTGACTTACTTCACTCTGTATGACAGTCTTTAGATCCGTCCACATCTCAACAAATGACTCAGTTTTGTTCCTTTTTATGGCTGAGTAATATTCCATTGTATATATGTACCACAACTTCTTTATCCATTTGCCTGTTGATGGGCATTTAGGTTGCTTCCATGACCTGGCTATTGTAAATAGTGCTGCAATGAACATTGGGGTGCATGTGTCTTTTTGAATTATGGTTTTCTCTGAGTATATGCCCAGTAGTGGGATTGCTGGATCATACGGTAATTCTATTTTTAGTTTTTAAGGAACCTCCATACTGTTCTCCATAGTGGCTGTATCAATTTACATTCCCACCAACAGTGCAAGAGGGTTCCCTTTTCTCCACACCCTCTCCAGCATTTGTTGTTTGTAGATTTTCTGAGGATGCCCATTCTAACTGGTGTGAGGTGATACCTCATTGTAAATTTGATTTGCATTTTTCTAATAATTAGTGATGTTGAGCAGCTTTTCATGTGTCTCCTGGCCATCTGTGTGTCTTCTTTGGAGAAATGTCTATTTAGGTCTTCTGCCAATTTTTGGATTGGGTTGTTTGTTTCTTTGATATTGAGCTGCATGAGCTGTTTATATATTTTGGAGATTAATCCTTTGTCCATTGATTTGTTTGCAAATATTTTCCCCCATTCTGAGGGTTGTCTTTTCGTCTTGTTTATGGTTGCCTTTGCTGTTCAAAAGCTTTGAAGTTTCATTAGGTCCCATTTGTTTATTTTTGTTTTTATTTCCATTACTCTAGGAGGTGGATCATAAAAGATCTTGCTGTGATATATGTCAGAGTGTTCTTCCTATGCTTTTCTCTAAGGGTTTTATAGTGTCCGGTCTTACATTTAGGTCTTGAATCCATTTTGAGTTTATTTTTGTGTATGGTGTTAGGGAGTGTTCTAAGTTCATTCTTTTACATGTAGCTGTCCAGTTTTCCCAGCTCCACTTATTGAAGAGCTCCACTTATTCTTTTCTCTATTGTATATTCTTGCCTCCTTTATCAAAAACAAGGTGACCATATGTGCATGGGTTTATCTCTGGGCTTTCTATCTTGTTCCATTGATCTATGTTTCTGTTTTTGTGCCAGTACCATATTGTCTTGATTACTGTAGCTTTGTAGTATAGTCTGAAGTCAGGGAGTCTGATTCCTCCAGCTCCGTTTTTTTCCTTCAAGACTGCTTAGGCTATTCGAGGTCTTTTGTGTCTCCATACAAATTTTAAGATGATTTGTTCTAGTTCCATAAAAAATGCCATTGGTAATTTGATAGGGATTGCATTGAATCTGTAGATTGCTTTGGGTAGTATAGTCATTTTCACAATATTGATTCTTCCAATCCAAGAACAGGGTATATCTCTCCATCTGTTGGTATCGTCTTTAATTTCTTTCATCAGTGTCTTATGGTTTTCTGCAGACAGGTCTTTTGTCTCCCTAGGTAGGTTTATTCCTAGGTATTTTATTCTTTTTGTTGCAATGGTAAATGGGAGTGTTTCCATAATTTCTTTTTCAGATTTTTCATCATTAGTGTATAGGAATGCAAGAGATTTCTGTGCATTAATTTTGTATCCTGCAACTTCACCAAATTCATTGATTAGCTCTAGTAGTTTTCTGGTGGCATTTTTAGGATTCTCTATGTATAGTATCATGTCATCTGCAAACAGTGACAGTTTTACTTCTTCTTTTCCAATTTGTATTCCTTTTATTTCTTTTTCTTCTCTGATTGCCGTGGCCAGGACTTCCAAAACTATGTTGAATAATAGTGGTGAAAGTGGATATCCTTGTCTCGTTCCTGACCTTAGAGGAAATGCTTTCAGTTTTTCACCATTGAGAACGATGTTTGCTGTGGGTTTGTCTTATATGGCCTTTATTATGTTGATGTAGGTTCCCTCTATGCCCACTCTCTGGAGAGTTTTTATCATAAATGGGTGTTGAAATTTTTCAAAAGCTTTTTCTGCATCTATTGAGATGATCATATGGTTTTTATTCTTCAATTTGTTAATATGGTGTATCACATTGGTTGATTTGCATATATTGAAGAATACTTGAATTCCTGGGATAAATCCCACTTGATCATGGTGTATGATCCTTTTAATGTGTTGTTGGATTCTGTTTGCTAGTATTTTGTTGAGGATTTTTGCATCTATATTCATCAGTGATATTGGTCTGTAATTTTCTTTTTTTGTAGTATCTTTGTCTGGTTTTGGTATCAGGGTGATGGTGGCCTCATAGAATGAATTTGAGGGTGTTCCTTCCTCTGCAATTTTTTGGAAGAGTTTGAGAAGAATGGGTATTAGCTCTTCTCTAAATGTTTGATAGAATTCACCTGTGAAGCCATCTGGTCCTGGACTTTTGTTTGTTGGAAGGTTTTTAATCACAGTTTCAATTTCATTACTTGTGATTGGTCTGTTGATATTTTCTGTTTCTTCCTGGTTCAGTCTTGGAAGGTTATACCTTTCTAAGAATTTGTCCATTTCTTCCAGGTTGTCCATTTTATTGGCATAGAGTTGCTTGTAGTAGTCTCTTAGGATGCTTTGTATTTCTGCGGTGTCTGTTGTAACTTCTCCGTTTTCATTTCTAATTTTATTGATTTGAGTCCTCTCCCTCTTTTTCTTGATGAGTCTGGCTAATGGTTAGATTGTTTATTTGAGATTTTTCTTATTTCTTGAGGTAGGCTTGTATAGCTATAAACTTCCCTCTGAGAACTGCTTTTGCTGCATCCCATAGGTTTTGGATCGTCGTGTTTTCATTGTCATTTGTCTCTAGGTATTTTTTAATTTCCTTTTTGATTTCTTCAGTGATCTCTTGGTTATTTAGTAATGTATTGTTTAGCCTCCATGTGTTTGTGTTTTTTACATTTTTTCCCCTGTAATTCATTTCTAATCTTATAGCGTTGTGGTCAGAAAAGATGCTTGATATGTTTTCAATTTTCTTAAATTTACTGAGGCTTGATTTGTGACTCAAGATGTGATCTATCCTGGAGAATGTTCAGTGTGCACTTGAGAAGAAAGTGTAATCTGCTGTTTTTGGATGGAGTGTCCTATAAATATCAATTAAATCTACCTGGTCTATTGTGTCATTTAAAGCTTCTGTTTCCTTATTTATTTTCATTTTGGATGATATGTCCATTGGTGTACGTGAGATGTTAAAGTCCCCCACTATTTTTGTGTTACTGTCAATTTCCTCTTTTATAGCTGTTAGCAGTTGCCTTATGTATTGAGGTGCTCCTATGTTGGGTGCATATATAGTTATAATTGTTATATCTTCTTCTTGGATTGATCCCTTGATCATTATGTTGTGTCCTTTCTTGTCTCTTGTAACATTCTTTATTTTAAAGTCTATTTTATCTGATATGAGTATAGCTACTCCAGCTTTCTTTTGATTTCCATTTGCATGGAATATCTTTTTCCATCCCCTCACTTTCAGTCTGTATGTGTCTCTATGTCTGAAGTGGGTCTCTTGTAGACAGCATATATATGGGTCTTGTTTTTGTATCCATTCAGCAAGCCTGTGTCTTTTGGTTGGAGCATTTAATCCATTCACACTTAAGGTAATTATTGATATGTGTGTTCCTGTGACCATTTTCTTAATTGTTTTGGTTTGTTTTTGTAGGTCTTTTTCTTCTTTTGTGTTTCGCACTTCAAGAAGTTCCTTTAGAATTTGTTGTAGAGCTGCTTTGGTGGTGCTGAATTCTCTTAGCTTTTGCTTGTCTGTAAAGCTTTTGCTTGTCTGTAAAGCTTTTGATTTCTCCATCGAATCTGAATGAATCCTTGCTGGGTAGAGTAATCTTGGTTGTAGGTTCTTCCCTTTCATCACTTTAAGTATATCATGCCACTCCCTTCTGGCTTGTAGTGTTTCTGCTGAGAAATCAGCGTTAACCTTATGGGAATTCCCTTGTATGTTATTTTTCGTTTTTCCCTTGCTGCTTTAAATAATTTTTCTTTGTCTTTAATCTTTGCCAATTTGATTACTATGTGTCTCGGCGTGTTTCTCCTTGGGTTTATTCTCTTGGACTCGCTGTGCTTCCTGGACTTGGATGGCTATTTCCTTTCCCATGTTAGGGAAGTTTTCAACTATAATCTCTTCAAATATTTTCTCTGGTCCTTTCTCTCTCTCTTCTCCTTCTGGGACCCCTATAATGCGAATATTGTTGCATTTAATGTTGTCCCAGAGGTCTCTTAGGCTGTCTTCATTTCTTTTCATTCTTTTTTCTTTATTATGTTCCACAGCAGTGAATTCCACCATTCTGTCTTCCAGGTCACTTATCCGTTCTTCTGCCTCAGTTATTCTGCTATTGATTCCTTCTAGTGTAGTTTTCATTTCAGTTATTGTATTGTTCATCTCTGTTTGTTTGTTCTTTAATTCTTCTAGGTCTTTGTTATACATTTCTTGCATCTTCTCTATCTTTGCCTCCATTCTTTTTCCAAGGTCTTGGATCATCTTCACTATCATTATTCTGAATTCTTTTTCTGGAAGGTTGCCTATCTCCATTTCATTTAGTTGTTTTTCTGGGGTTTTATCTTGTTCCTTCATCTGGTACATAGCCCTCTGCCTTTTCATCTTGTCTATCTTTCTGTGAATGTGTTTTTTTCCCCACAGGCTGCAGGATTGTAGTTCTTCTTGCTTCTGCTGTCCACCCTCCGGTGGATGAGGCTATCTAAGAGGCTTGATGGGAGGGACTGGTGGTGGGTAGACCTGGGTGTTACTCTGGTGGGCAGAGCTCAGTAAAACTTTAGTCCACTTGACTATTGATGGGTGGGGCTGGGTTCCCTCCCTGTTGGTTGTTTGGCCTGAGGCCACTCAACACTGGAGCCTACCTGGGGTCTTTGGTGGGGCTAATGACCGACTCTGGGAGGGCTCACTCCAAGGAGTACTTCCCAGAACTTCTGCTGCCAGTGCCCTTGTCCCCACGGTGAGACACAGCCCCCCACCTCCCTGCCTCTGTAGGAGATCCTCCAACACTAGCAGGTCGGTCTAGTTCAGTATTCCCTGTGGTCACTGCTCCTTCCCCTGAGTCCCGATGCACACACTACTTTGTGTGTGTCCTCCAAGAATGGAGTCTCTGTATCCTCCAGTCCTGTCGAAGTCCTGCAATCCATTCCCACTAGGCTTCAATGTCTGATTCTCTAGGAATTCCTCCTCCCGTTTCCAGACCCCCAGTTTGGGAAGCCTGACGTGGAGCTCAGAACCTTCACTCCAGTGGGTGAACTTCTGTGGTATAAGTGTTCTCCAGTCTGTGAGTCACCCAGCCACCAGTTATGGGATTTGATTTTACCATGAATGTGCCCCTCCTACCGTGTCATTATAGCTTCTCCTTTGTCTTTGGATGTGGGGTATCTTTTTTGGTGAGTTCCAGTGTCTTCCTGTCGATGATTGTCCAGCAGCTAGTTGTGATTCTGGTGTTCTCGCAAGAGGGAGTGAGAGCACGTCCTTCTACTCCGCCATCTTGGTTCCTCTCTTCCTCACTTTTCTTTTTAACAGTTCCCCAAATAATAGCAATAGCAAAAGTGATGGAGAAAGCAGATTACAGAGTTCTAGAATTTCGATGATAGGAATGTGAAAACTATTAAACTGAAAATGCTTTCTTCTGGCAGATCAGGCCATTGTTGTATGTTGTATGATCAGGCTGTTGTTTTATGCTCGTTGAGTTCTGGGGCTCACTGAGGTTGAGCCTTGGAGAAAAAAAAAAAAAAAAAAAACACAGGAAAGATAAACTAATTCCTCAAAAGGGAAGTTCTCTCTCTTTTGACATTAGGGGGGCAAAAGAGGGTGAGGTAAGAAATAAGGAATTTTAAAGAATCCTTCTCTGTCTAGAAATTTTAGGTTCCCAAATAGTCCATGAACTAATTAAACATTTACTGAACCATAAAAGAAAAGCTAAGACATATTCCCTCAAGTATAAATTTTTTATTTTATTAATTAGTTTCATGTGTACAACATAGTGATTTAATATTTTTATAGATTATACTCCATTTAAAGTTTTTATAAAATATTGGCTTTATTCCCTGTACTGTGTAATATATCATTGTAGCTTTGGCTATTTGGGGTCTTTTGTAGTTCCATATAAATGTTAGAATTATTTTCTCTAGTTCTGTGAAAAATGTCATGGGTATTTCAATTGAGATTGCATTAAATCTAGATTATTTTGGGTAGTATGGATATTTTAATAATATTAATTCTTCCAATTCATGTACACGGGATATCTTTCTATTTCTTTATATTATCTTCAGTTTCCTTGATCAATGTTTTGTAGTTTTCCGAGCATAGGTCTTTCACTCCTTGGTTAAGTTCATTCCTAGATATTTTATTTTTTTTTGATGTGATTTTAAATGGGATTGTTTTCTTGCTTTCTCTTTCTGATGGTTCATGTTTAGTCTGTGGAAAAGCAACACATTTCTGTATACTAATCTTGTGACCTGAAATTTTACTGAGTTCATTTATTAGTTCTAGTAGTTTTTTGGCAGAGACTTTAGGTATACTATATATAGTATCATGTCATCTGTAAATAGTGACAGTTTTACTTCTTCCCTTCCAATTTGGATTCCTTTTATTTCTTTTTCTTGTTTGATTGCTGTGTCTAGGACTTCCAAAACTGTGTTAAATAGAAGTGACAAGAGAGAGCATTTTTGTCTTGTTCCTGATTTTAGAGAAAAAGCTTTCAGCTTTTCACCATTGAGTATGATGTTATCTGTGGGTTTGACATATACGACCTTTATTATGTTGAGATATATTTCCTGTACACCAACTTTGATAAGAGTTTTTATCATGAATGGGTATTGAATATTGTCAAATCCTTTTTCTGTGTTTATTGAGGTGATCATGTGACTTTTATCCTTCATTTTGTTAATGTGGTGTATCATATTGATTGATTTGTAGATATTGAACTATGCTTGCATCCCTGGAATAAATCCCACTTGATCTTGGTGTATGATCTTTTTAATATATTGTTGAATTCAGTTTGCTAATATTTTGTTGAGGATTTTTGCATTTATATTCATCAGAGATATTGGCCTCTAATATTCTTCTTTTTATGAATCTTTGTCTTGTTTTGATATCAGCATAATCATGGCCTTGTAGGATGATTTTGGGAATGTATTCATCCCAATTTATTAATTTCTTCTAGCTTGCCCAATGTGTTCATATATAACTGTTTGTAGTATTCTCTTATGATTTTTTGTATCTCTGTGATATTGATTATTGCAATTTCTTTGGTTTATTTTCTTATTTTGTTTATTTGTGTCCTCTCTATTTTTTCCTGGTGAACCTGGCTAAACACATCAATTCTGTTTATCTTTTCAAAAAACCAGCTCTTGGTTTCATTGATTATTTTCTGTTATTTTTTGGTCTCTATTTTATTTATTTCCTCTCTGATCTTTATTATTTTCTTCCTTCTGCTGACTTAGGATTTTGTTCTTCTTTTTCTAACTCCTTTAGATGGTATGTTAGATTGTTTGTTTGAGATTTTTCTTGTTTCCTGATGTAGGCCTCTATTGTTATAAACTTCCCTCTGAGAACTGCTTTTACTGTGAACCACAGATTTTGGAAGTTGTGTTTTTACTTTCATTTGTCTTGAGGTATTTTCTGATTTCCTTTTAGATTTCATCATTGATCCATTGGTTTTCTTCAGTAGCATATTGTTTAATATCCACATGTTTGTGTTTTCCTCATTTTTCTTCCTGAAATTGATTTCTAGTTTCATGCCTTTATGGTCAGAAAAGATGCTTAATATAATTTCTATCCTCTTAAATTTGTTGAGACTTGTTTTGTGGCCTGGAATGTGATCTACCCTGGAGAAAACTTTCTGTATGCACTTGAAAGGAATGTGTATTCTGCTGTTTTTGGATGGAATGTCCCACAGTTATCTATTAAGTCCAACTGGTCTAATATGTCATTTAAGGCCACTGTTTCCTTATTGATTTTCTTTCTGGATAATCGGTCCACTGATGTAAGTGGGGTGTTAAAGTCCCCTACTAGTATTGCATTACAGTCAACTTTTCCCTCAATTTCTCCCTTTATATCTGTTAATATTTGCTTTGTATATTTAGGTGCTCTTTCATGAGATGCATATATATTAATGAGTATTATATCCTCTTCTTGTATTTATCCTTTATCATTATATAATGCTCTTCTTTGTTATATATTTCTTCTCTTGTTACAGATTTCATTTTAAAGTTCATTTGTCTGGTGTGAGTATTGCTAGCCCAGTTTTCTTTTCATTTACATTTTCATGGAATACCTTTTTATATCACCTGACTTTCAGTTTGTGTGTGCCTTTAGCTCTCAAGTGAGTCTCTTGTAAGTAGCATATAGATGGGTCTTTTTTTTTTTTTTATCCAACCACCCTATGCCTTTTGATTGGAGCATTTAGTGCACTGACTTTTTTTATTGAATTACAGTTGATGTGTAATAAGTTACAGGGTACAACATAATGATTCATAATTTTTAAAGGTTATATTCCATTTATTGTTATTATAAAATATTGGCTATATTCCCCATGTTGTAAAATACTTCCTTGTAACTTATTTTATACCTAACAGTTTGCAACTCTTAATCTGCTACCCTTATATTGCCCCTCCCCCTTCTTTCTCCCCACTGGTAACTACTAACTTGTTTTCAATATCTGTGAGTCTGTTTCTTTTTGTTATATTCACTAGTTTGTTGTATTTTTTAGATTCCACATATGTGTTATCATACAGTATTTTTCTTTCTCTGTCTGACTTATTTCACTTAGCATAATGCCTTCCAAGTCCATCCATGTTGCTGCAAATGGCAAAATTTCATTTTTTTTATGGCTGAGTAGTATTCCATTATATATATATACCACATCTTCTTTATCCATTCATTTGTTGATGGACACTTAGGTTGATTCCATATCTGAGCAATCTTAAATAGTGCTGCTATGAACATTGGGATGCATGTATTTTTCAAATTTGTGTTTTTGTTTTTTTCAGGTGTATACCCAGGAGTGGAATTGCTGGGTCATTCATATGGAGTCCATTGACATTTAAAGTGATTCATAGGTACGTACTTATTGCTATTTTCTTACTTGTTTTCTGGTTGTTTTTGTAGTTCTTCTCAGTTCCTTTTTTCTTCTTTTAGTCTCTTCCCCTGTTTGATGATTTTCTTTAGTGATACGATTGTATTGCTTTCTCTTTTGTTTTTGTGTATCTGTTGTAGGTTTTTGATTTGTGGTTACCATGGGGTTCATATATGTTGATTTATAATTATATATACTTATTTTAGACTGATAGTCATTTAAGTTCTAACATGTTCTAAAAGATCTACATTTTTTAGTCCCCCCCCCTGCATTTTGTGTTTTTGATGTCATATTTCACACCTTCATGTTTATCCCTTAACTGTTTATTCTAGTATAGTTGATTTTTTGCAATTTTTGCTTTTACTAGTGGGATTTTTTTTTCTTTCCTATAAATTCTTATTTCTTGTAGCTTTTTCTCTTCTATTAGGGAAGAACCTTTAACATTTCTTATGGGGTCAGTTTAGTATTGATGAACTCTTTTAGTTTTTGCTTGTCTGAGGAGTTCTTTATTGTCCCTCAATTGTGAATGATAACCTTGCTGGGTAGAGTATCCCAGGTTGTAGGTTTTTCCCTTTCATTCCTTTAAGTATATCATGTCACTCCCTTCTGGCCTGCAAAGTGTTTGCAGAAAAATCAGCTGATAGCCTTATGGGGGTTCCCATGTTACTCTTTGTTTTTCTCTTGCTGCCTTTAGAATTCTCTATTTTTAATTTTTGCCATTTTTATTATTATATATCTTGGTGTGGGTCTGTTTGGGTTTATCTTGTTTTTGACTCTCTGTATTTTCTGTATCTGGATATACCTCTTTTCTTCTTCAGGCTTGGGGAGTTTTCAGCCATAATTTAATCAAATATATTTTTGGCCCCTTTCTCTCTCTCTTCTCCTTCTGAGATCCCTATCATGTGAATATTAGTATGTTTGATGTTGCCTCAGAGGTCCCTTAAACTATCCTCATTAAAAACAAAGCAAACTGTTTTTTCTTTTTGCTGGTCTGATTGGTTGATTTCCACTATTCTATCTTCCAGACTGCTTATGCATTTTTCTATATCACCTAGTCTGCTGTTAATTTCTTCTAGAGTACTATTCATTTCAGTTATTGTGTTTTTTAGTTCTGTTTCTTTTTTGTATTTTCTAGTTCCTTGTTAAAGTTCTCACTGTGTTCATTTATTCTTTTCCCAAGTTCAGTTAGCATTTTTATTACTACTGCTTTGAACTCTTTATTTAGTAATTATTTATCTCTGTTTCGTTAGGGTTTTTTTCAGGGTTTTTTTTCTCATTCTCTTGTTTGAAACATTCTTCTATCTTCTCAGTTGTTTAAATTTCTTTGCCTCTATGAAATTAGGTGAAAGAGTTACCTGTCCTGGCCCTGAAGGGGTGTACTTTATGGGAGCGTCCCTATGTGGTCTGTATGTGGCCAGTGACTTTGGTGGGAGAGCAGGATCTTAAGTGAGCATGGGTCATGTCTTATCCTTGGGTGTGCTGACAGCTGCTGTCTTGATGTGAGGTAGGGCTAGAGCCAGATCCAGGTGTGAACTGAGGCTTATCCTGTGCTCAGTGACAGTCACCACCTTATGAGCTGGTTGGGGCCCAAAGGGTTGGAGAAAAAGTCCTGAGGGTTGGGTCCAAGCTGGTTTCATTTCCTCTATGTATATGTGTACCCTCTTTGGGAATGGTAGCGTCCAGCCTAGTGGAAAGCAATGCTGGAGCAAGAGAGGCTGGAACAGGCATCTGGTGTGAGCTGGGTTGCAGGCTGGTGTGGTCGCAATGAGCCGGTCAGAGCTTCAGGCAGTTTTCAATCTGCTTCCACCATGCTGTTCCTGGGAGTGAGCAAGCATGTACATACACTCTTGCATGTATGAAAAGAGTCTCACTTTCTTATAGTTGTTTTCAAACCAGCTAAATGGACTCCTTTTCCCAGTGTTGAACCCCATGGCTGTGGTGCCCAATATGTGGCTTGAACTCTTCACTCCCCAGGGAGGATCTCTGAGCCTGTGATAGCCACCCCCCACTTCCACGGATGTGGGTCTCAATCTGATTGCTTCTCTACCCTTCTTACTTGACTCCATGTGGATCTTTCTTTACAACCTTCGTTGTAGAAGAGTTTTCCTGCCAGTCTTGTTTCTAGTGAGAGTTGCTCCACATGTAGATGTATTTTTGATGTGTTGTTGGGGGAGGTGAGCTCACCATCTTTCCACTCTGCTATCTTGATCTTTCTCCTCCTTCAAGCAGTTTAGAAACATCACTTCACAATATAGGACAATATATAATGAAGCATAAATGTGTGGGATTCATTGTAAATATATGGTGAATTCTCTGCGGAAATGAGAGGAGGAACAAATCGTTATTTATTGCAAAAATAATGTTGAACAGGAAACCACCCCAAAACTTAGTAGCTCAAAACAAAAATTATTAGTTCTCAGAAATTTACAGTTTGGCTGGGTATCTTTTAATCTAGGCCAAATACATCTGCCCTTGGCTGGGCTTATACAAATGGTGGGCCAGCTGATTGAGGATGGCCTCAGCTGGAAGAACATGGCTCTATTCCATGTGTTCTCTCATCCTTTAGCTTCCTTTCTGAGCTTGTTCTAAAAGGAATTTCTCTATTTCAGCCATTGTCAAACTTTTTGATCTCAGGAACCCTTCATATTCTTAAAATTATTGAAGATCCCAAAGACCTTTGATTTAGGTTAGTTATAGCTATCAATATTTACTGTATTATAAATTAAAATGGAAAAATTAAAAATCTTTATTACTACATTACAAATAACAGTAATAAACAAAAGTAATAAAAAGCAATAATAAAAATTTTAACATAAATGACATATATTTGTGAAAAATAACTATATTATTCAAAATAGAACATTGAGAAAGTGGCATTATTTTAAATTTTTCACAAATCTTTTTATTGTCTGGATTAATAGAAGTTAAACTCTCTTATCTACATCTGCACTGAATCTATTATGATATGACTCTATGCAGATCTTTAGATGGAAGAGGGAGGAGATTGTAGACTCTCTAAAAGGGGCTTGGGGACCCCTAGGATTCCTTGGGCCATACTTGGAGAACTGCTCCATTCAAGTTCTCCATAGAATTTATCATGGCAATCTTTGGAAAAAGAGTTAAAAATGCAAAAAAAACATATAACAAATTGTGATTTTTTTCTCCCCAAACTGGCTATTCACGGTGAATGTTTAAAAAAAAAAAAAAAAAAAGATTTCCTCTAATTTGTTGTAACAAGAACAAAAATAAAATCCATGATTTTTGGGCCAGTGCCCCAAATCACTTAGTCATCATGCCAAAAATGCAACAAATAAGAATTTTAATCATGGGAAAAAGTTTCAAAGGATCTGACTAAATGCTTAGGTTGAATTTGATAAAACTGTGATCTTAACTCCCATATACCATGCTTTATTGAAGGGATATTTTTTTCACCATTCAAAAAATTCCAGCCAATTTCATTGAGATTCTTCATGTTCCAGAAACTTCCTCAAAGCTGACCTTTCATTCTCTGGTGACCTGGGCATGAATTTCTCAGAAATCAAAAGCCTGACTGCTCAGTCAGATTGGGAGTGGCATTTCCTAACATTTTGATTGGAAAAGAAAATTTGAGTTCTAACAAATTCATTTCAGAAAGAATGAGCTGAAGTTTCTTTGCCTAATGCCATTTACAAAGCTCATTACAAATTCTTAAACTAATGCAGTTGATGAAGAAAGTGAATTATTAGTTCTGGTTTTAAAATTCCATTACAGTATCCATATTTTTGTGTTCCATTTCAAAAAGTAGATTCTGATATTAGTATGCAGCCCAACCCTTATTTTAATTATGGATTATAGAATAAATGAATTTAAATAACAAGTATCTTAAAATCCAATTTTAAAGCATAGAAAATTTTAAAATTAAAAAAGCACACAGAAGGAAAGATAATCACATACAATCTTACACAAAAGCTACCACTGTACCAGTTGATTTTTCCCCCCAATATTATTTAATTTTTGCTGGCATCGTTAATACAAAGTTATTTTACATTAATTTTATACCTTTCCTTTTTACTTAAAATACATGATGGACTTTTTTCCCTTTCCTCTGTGATTAACCACAGAGACAGTTTAAAAAAAAAAAAACAAAAAACATATAGCCTACTTACTAAGAGGAGTTCTATCTTTATATGTAAACAATGACTTGTAAAAGGCATTAAAAGTGACCTCAGAGGGAGAGAGATGAACAGTCCCTAGGAAGCCTTAGATCCTCCCAGGCAGCGATGGCTGTGCGTTTCCTTCCTATTACCCTTGAGAGGGACGTGTGGTTTGTGCAGTCCTCCGGGTTGACCCCTCCTGGGAGAATAATTCTGTCATTTCCATTAGGAAGATGATTTATTGAGGGCAGTTCCTTTTTAGGACTGGACAGGAAAATCACCCTTGCAACCTGATGATGCTTATTTCCTCTGCAAAACCCTTCAATGACGAGGTCGTAACAATTACGTTGGCCTTAAACGGAATCACAGGCACCTCTCTAATTCCTTCTGTAATCTTATCTGGTAACACAAAGGTAACCACTGTGTCCTCGTGGTTTGGGATGGATGTAAAGCAGGGAATGTAGCTCCCAGATTTCTCACAAGAGAACATCCAGCCCAGTAACAGATATGCCCTAAGGCCATGCTGGAGAAGCCGGATGCTGGACGGTGGGTATTACAATTGCACATGCCCTTGTAAAAGTGAATATGATTGCAGCTGGAAAATAATTTTCTATCAAGGCACATGGCAAGACATTTTGCTTCCATCTATTGATATCTCTGCTTACTCCCTTTGTTTCTCATTGAAACTCAGGGAACTCAATGGTTCAGTCCCTGTTTTTCAAAAACTGTTCCTTTAGGTACAGTTAAGGGATGCGCCTCTGCATCCCAGTAGAGGGCAGTTTCCTCAAGCCTACAGTAGTACATCATTGCTAAGCTCCCCTCACTTCTCAGGTGTGGTTGTTCACACCTTGTCCTAGAGAAAAGTAAACTTGTAGTCAGGTAACATGATTACACTGGCTACACGTCAGCTTGCATTGTGCTAAACTGGTCATTCACGCAGATACTTCCTTTAAAAAATAAACGTGAATGCAGTTGTGGTTGTGAGGAGTGAGTGCCACAGGGAGAGTAAAGAGATCTGGGTCCTGGTCTTGGATTTGTCACTAAATAGCTATGTGATGTTAAGCAAGTCACTTTAGTTCAATTCTGCATCTGCAATGAGGCGTTTTGAACAGTATGACCTAAAAACCTTAGATACAGGAGAATTTTCCTATAATATTTTTAAAGCCCCAATAAAAATGTATTTCAAGGCTGAGAGTTTGAAGTTAAAGAAATGGCACTATATATTAAGTAACATTAATTCAAATAGTTTAACTGATTCACAATATCAACTTTATAGATTGTCACCAGTCTATGGGAGTCAGACTAAATCATCTTTAATCTTAGGAAAATTCAACAGGGCATGACATTTGGGAGTGAGAACTGATTTCTGACCCCGCATTGGCTTCTCCCTAGCTGTCAGACTTTGGGTGAATAATCTTAACTTTCTGATTCTCAGTTTTCTCATGAGCAAGATGAGTGGGGTGGGCTAGATCAATGTTTGCCCAAAAAGGACCAGTAGTTGAATAAGTTTGGGGAAAGATAAGCAGGGGTCTCTACTGCAGCAAGTCTTGAACCCTTTCCACAGGGTCATCTAACACTTATTTACTGGGAGCCCTTTCCCAGAGTGACAGCCGGAACATTGAACACCTGGTCAGCCTGTCACTGACCCATCATAATGAATTCTGGCAGCTCTGAATCCACTCTGGAGGCCCCCAGTGGCATCTGTCAATTGTTGTTGGGTCCTGGGGAGGCCTAGAGAGAAGCTGGATTACCAGGGAGAGTGGGCCCTGGTCCAATGGCTGTTTATTAGTCTCTATGGAATTATGTCAGTATTTTCACAACTGGCATGGCACCATAGTAAGTACACACTATCACATCTGCACTGCTCTAGGGTGAAGTGGTCTCTCTAACTTTGTCTCTTAAAACATGATGTCTGGACAAGCAGCAGGAGCAGCTCCTGGGAGCTGCTTAAAGAGGCAAATTCCTGGGTTCCACTTGAGATCTGACAAATCCAAACCTGCATTTTGACACGATCCCCATGTCATCAGTGTGCACCTTACGATTTTGGAAGTGATGGTATACAAAATAGGCCTCAGTTACTTACAGTGCACAGGGATTTTGGCTGGTGCCCACAGGCAATCACCGAAGAGTGCCGGTTTTCACTGAGAAGAAAGAGATAAATAGTTTCTGCTGAATCGGAGGACTCCTTTCCCTGCTGGATGCCAGGCACTGAGAGCATGCCTATTTTTTAGTTTCCTCTGCTCTCCCTGGTGACTGTGTACCGTTGGCTGCTCCTCTGTTTCCCTGTGGTTATTAGTAACCGGGCAAACACTCCTGAGTCTTTCCTTCTCATAATTAGATGGGTTCTAGGTGGGTTCTTGATGGGCTCAAGGCTCTATCTTCTCAAATTCTAAGTCTAGGAACCGACTCTCCTTAGCTGACTTTGGGATGATGGCCAAGCCATTTAACCCTCACGGATTTTAGTCCTCTCAATGGTAAAATGGTCTCAAAGGCCTTTTCCTCTCAGGCAGGGATGGCTATGTCATTTTCAGGACACAATTGAAAGTGATAATTCAGGGTCCCTCATTCAAAAAGAAAATTTATGAAGTTCAGTTGAAAGAGTAAAATATACAGCTTTTTCCTTAAAACATATTCTGTTACTTATAAAATGAAATAGGAGTAATAGTGATAAATGTATAACAGCATAAACTTGCAAATACAAAATACAGTATTTCTGTGCCAGAATAAAATAATAATACTACATCTTTTCCATCAAATGTGATGATCTTTAAAGTTCCCTTCCCAAGCCTGCAGATAACTGCTTTGCAATGTTGCAGCCGTTTTCAAAACCAGAGGCTCTAAACTCTGACAAATCTAATAGCTCCCTGATATGTCTTATTGCAATGTCCACTTTGACTTTGTAATAATTTACTGACAAAGTTTATTGCTTGTGTACTGGAAGTTTCTGTCCCTGTGCTAGTCCAGAGAGTTAATAGCTGTGCAGATGCTGTGAGGATGAGCTCCAGGCAGGGTCAGACCAGCTGCTTTCCCACTGAGGGTCCTTCCCCCATGGGAGGCCCTCCTTTCCTCCAGGGCTGCAGCCGCTGCTGTCACTGCTGCTATTGCTGCCACTGTCAATGCCCATGTGGGTCCTGATCTTACCACGGCTGCTCCTGGAGGCCCTGCGGAGCCCAGAGCTACCCCACGTGTGCACAATGATTAGCCAGGCCAGACGCTCCACACTGCCTACCTCCAGCAGTGACGGGCTGAGCTCACCTCCTAAGCCCGCACATGTGCTGGCTGCCTCCCAGTGGGTTATATCTCCTCTGCTCATGTACGTGCTTCATGGTCCCAGTGGGCTCAGCTTACACAACTCAGGTTCAAAGTTTGGATTATTAATAATTTCAAGAAGGCAATAGCAGTTCATTAAACCAAGTGCTGGGCCTCTTCTGAGAGTGAGACCCTGTGTGACTACACAGGTGTAACACTCATGAAAGCCATCATGCTGGAAGGTGTGAAGGAAATTATGCTTCCAAATTGGATCTGTATCATTATATTTTTTAGCATCTTTATTGGAGTATAATTGCTTTACAATAGTGTGTTAGTTTCTGCTTTATAACAAAGTGAATCAGCTATACATATACATATATCCCCATATCTCCTCCCTCTTGTGTTTCCCTCCCACCTTCCCTATCCCACAGATCTCCTATCTGTAACATTATTGATTCAAATAAGCCATTCTTTATTTATTTTTTTCTTTTAGGGGGGTGCTGCACCGCATGGCACGCGGGATCTTAGTTCCCCCACCAGGGATCGAACCCGTGACCTCTTCATTGGAAGAGCAGAGTCTTAACCGCTAGACCACCAGGGAAGTCCCGCACTCTTTATTAATGTACCAAGTTTATAACCTTTCTTATGGAGCCATTGATATTCATAATGATGGATTCAAATGAAACATTTAAGAAATTGTTTTTGCCATTAGAAATTTATTCCAAATGAAAAATTAATAAAATTAATTAAATTTTAATTAATAAAATTAAAAATCCATGATCTGCAGAATATATTAATTTCTTGATTAAGCAGGTAGTTTTCTGTAGGAGGTTAAAGACACTTAACATATTTAAGCTCAGGCTAGTTTTCTTTGTGAACCTGGAAGTCTGAACCAGGCCTTTAATGAATAGTGAATGAATGAATAAAAGTCTTCTTGAGGAAAATGTGGAGAAAACCTAAGTTCAAGGAAGTTAGAAATTGGGTCAGATGTTCTAGAATGGTGATTTTCAAACTATATTTTGCATTGGGAATCACTTTGGGAGCTCAAGAAAAAGGCAAATACCCATGTCTCTGCTCCCCAGAGAGTTCTTATGGAACAGGTCTGGGGTGAGACCCTGGGGTTTGTATATTTAATAAGGATGCCAGGTGATTCTGACTCAGGTGGTTGGTGTACCAGGAAATTCAGTGTTTTAAGTCAGCATAGGGGTTCTGGATTTTATCCCCTAACAAAACCAGACCAAGAAATTAATGGGATTGGGCAGACCATGATGGATAGGGCAAGAATTTTCCTGCCTGGCTCTGAACTAAAAGAGTATCTACCCCTTTAGTTATTTTTATCTCCAGATATTGATATTTTTATGGTCTTTCACTTTTATCTAGGAGCTTGAATTCATCTAGAAAAGGTATCTGGGAAGTGGGCTATTCTTTTGAAAGACATATGCTTAAATCGGGTAATGGTGTGAGAAAGAGGTGAAAGGAAAGAAGAATGAGGAGAAGAAAGGAGGAGAAATGAAACTCAAAGATTGGAAGAAAACATTAATTCCATTATGTATATTTATTGTATGTCTGTTTTGTTACAAGGACTATATTAGACCCTGGGGAATTATAAATTGAAAAGACCCAGTTCTTAGAAGAAGGTGCCCATGTTATTTTCCTTCCCAGCAATTCTGTCTACTCACCCCCACTCCCATCTTACTGTCCTTCTCCTTCCCCATCTTAAGAGAATCAAGATTAATGAAGGAGAGAGGAAGAAGATGAAACAAGGACAATGAAAAATTCTGTACAAGTTGTTCTTGCCTGTTATTGTGTCTCATCGAAGTTCAAACATTTTTGTATTTCCATTTTTATTTTGAGCTACCAGGAAAGAGGTGAATTTTTACATCTCTGCCTTCATCTGGACTCTATTTAGTTGCTACAAATTGATATTTTCTGATTTGAATAAAGCACATATAACTGTTATCATCTTATAAGTTCAAAATTTTAGTTTGAACTTCCTGTTTAGTTGATGGTTTCTAGACAGTTAAATATGTTTAATTTTCTGAGTTTTTCTTTCTGTTGAAATGATTTGTAACATGGATAACTATTTTAGTGGACTCTAGTGGCTAAAAAGAAAAAAAAGATTAAGGAATGAAGTATTGCTGTTTATATAATAGGATGACTTTTCTTGAACATTTTGAGAACTTTAGATTTCACTGAGTTTCCATTTCTGGTGAGATATCTGAACACTAATATCTGAGTTTTCAGGCAAGCCACAGCTTAACTCTATTGCCATAGTTATCTAAAATTGCTCTTTCAACTATTTATAGTTAAAAGCTAATTTAAGAAATAATACTTGAAATAAGTTTCATTTAGTGGGTTATATATATATACCTTTATTATAAAAAACTTTATAAAATTACCATTTGATCTAGACTAAAATTTATCGGTCAACATGGTACTCTATTTAAAGGGCTTTTAGGACAAATATTTACCATATTTGTGAAATTTCTTTATAATAAGGTACACAAGTACCTTATGAAGGATTCATCTGAGACTCCTGAATATGTGTACATATATATTTTAAGGTGGGATCCGGAGAGACTGAAATGGGTCTGTTGAACCACAAGATCTCATTGTTGGTGATGTTTATCTTCATGGCTCCAACTTCTAGCACGACACCCCAACATGTTTATTAAATAAACTTTTATGTCCCTTTGATTTAATATTGAGTATATTTTGAATTTGATACTAAAATTGGGCTAAGAGGCACTTCCAGGCCTCCCAGCAAAAGGCTAGATGTTGCCAAAGTTCTTCAGAACACTGTCGGAGTGTTAGCATTGTGTTCACAGCTCACCCAGGGTGTTTGCAGAAAGGCAAAGATATAGAGCTTTGAGGAAATTATCTGGGTAATTCATGGAAAAACAACAACAAGGAACAATGATATTGAGGAAAAGAAAGGTTAGGGCCTGAATTAATTAGTCTATATGTAATTTATTTAATTTAGTGATTATCAATTTTATTCTTAATAATTATAATAAATTATTTGTATAATCACTTAAAATGATTTTTTTACACAAGTTTTATCTATTCACAGCTAGATACAAAGACTTCAACATCACAGATCCTATCAATTTGGTTAAACCCAAGCCATATAAGTGACCTATTTATTTCTTCCTTTTTTTGCAGGCACAGAACTAATCCCAGGGCAAAGCAATGCCATTAGGTAAGCCCTCATCCTTCTCTTGTGACTTTCCTCCCTGCCCAGTTCTCCAGCCTGTTACATATATATTTATGTACTTGGTTTGCTCCTACTAACATTTCTAGCACTTCTGCTTGCTTAGTTTCTCCTTCATATGGAGATGATGAAGGTATAAAAATACTGTCCCTGTGAAAGAACCTTATAGCTTTATGAAGCCCACACTTCAGGTAGTTTGGGCACTTATGCAAAGAACGTTGAAAATAACAAGATCAGCAGTAACTCTATATGTTTATGCTCTATACATTTCAAGATACTAGGTTCTTAACTCTGGAAGAGACATAAAGATCATATAGCCCAGTTGCCCTTTGGTAAATTAACTTTCCCTTCAGCTCCTATAATAATGTCTGATGTCTTTTAACTTATATTTGTACATCTCCGGTGTAGGAAAATGCATACTTCTCAAAGTTCTTTAGAAATGCCTTCCTTTCCATTGACTCCAACCCATTTCTCTGTTATTATATATCTATTAGTTTGTGTGTTCATGCACGCGTGTGTGTGTGTGTGTGTGTGTGTGTGTGTGTGTATGTTGAAGGTACTATTGAGTAGTTCTAATCTTGCTTCTATGGATTAATCCTTGAAATATTTGATGACATCTATTCCATGCAAACCAAATCATCTCTTCTCTAGGCTAAATACGCTCAAATTCTCTCAACTATTCATTACATGATCCTGATATAGCTCAGGTTTCGAATTCTTTCACATACGTCACTTGAATTTATTCTCAGAGTAACATTGTAAAATAGGTAAGGATTTGTAAAACTCCACATTTACAATGAGAAAACTGAGAGGCTAGGATATTGGTTGGAAGAGAAGAGAACTGATACCCACTAGCTTTTTATATTATGGCCTCCTTGTTGCCATCTTTAAAAAAAAATAACTATTGCAAGAAAGAAACAGTTTAGACATAAATTTAGGTCACAGAAAATTACATTAAAATTTTAATTTTCAGGTGTTTTAATGTTTAATCAAGGATACAAATTTTGGAAATTCCTGAATATTAAGTTGGTAAATCATAAGATAAGAATGTGAGAGAAGCCATCCATTTTATTTACCCAGTGCTCTTCAAGAAATATGTTTTGACTGGATTTTTTTGTTGCTAGAAAACTTTCTAGACTCAAGTTAAAAAATCGACATATACCATTTCCCTAAATGAAACAATCTCTCTTTGCTATATTTTTATATAGCCTTGATTTTCACTCCCTCTTTTTGGCATCAGGAGTCCTAGAGATTTTACTAATGAGCTCATAGGTTTCCAGTTATTTTTGCATTAAGAATTAGAGAAAGAATACTGTTGGTCTCTTTTTAAATAGAAGGTGTACTTTCTCATGGGAAAAATACTTATACCTGAGAGGTACAATTTCATTTTGTACACCCTACCTTCTAAATGTTACTTTTCATGCTGTAATGAATTCAAGAGGAAACTCTACCCTTTCCTCTAAATGACTCATGATGTAATGCTGTTACAGATTAAAAGCACAATTTGACTAATGGACCTCCTTCTTACTTGTAAGGTTTTATACATTTCATCATGTTCACCCTATTGGACACACCACAGACTACATAACTTATACATTCTAAAAATAGAACATATGAAAATTGTTGATTCAAGAATCAGAGGTCTCATTCTAATTGAGTGCTTTAGCTTGGAATTTAACCACTAATAATGTTAAATTATAATGTCATGTAGGTACTTTTATGGATGGGTCAAGTGTAAAAAATAAAACCATTAACAGCATTATGGGATTGTTTAAAGTAAAGATTATCACGATGAACTGTTAGATTAGAACAGTAACCAAGTGTTACAAATAAGCAAAAATAAGTCCACTTGTAGTAATGTCTATTTTCTGATATATTGAATATTTTGATTTTTAAATAGCTGGTGATCCATATTTGTTTTTGAAACTAAAGAAGTTTGTTTAGATAGTTGATCATATATTTTTAATTAATTGAGCCTTAAAGATCCTAAATAATAAAGTAAATAAAATGAAGGATAATAGGTAAGTAAATACGGATGGGAAGAAGGAGGGAAGACACACAGGAGTTTTAGGGGAAAATGGTGTCATAGGAACACATTATGATTAGAATAAAGGTACTTAATAACATCAATTTTTTTAACCTAATAATTACCCATGCCTTTAGGAGAATCAAAAAAGCAAGTAAACACTGGAATAATATTAACTAAGGTATTAATGTCCTCATTCCCGTATAGTTAATTTAGTTTTTTATAGTAGCATATTCTACTTTTTTTTTGTCTGCAGCATGTGAGATCTCAGTCCCCAACCAGGGATCAGACCCATGCCCCCCTGCATTGGAAGCCCAAAGTCTTAACGACTGGACTACCAGGGAAGTCCCTAGCATATTCTACTTTTGTATTCACCTGTCAAACATATTTTTTAATAGACATAAAATATGTCAAGTTTAGGAATTTCAGATGCTTGTTCCATTTTACTTAAAGGAATTGCTTCAGTTGGGATATATGAGGTTCTGGTACCAGTGAACCATTTGAGCAGAGATGTCAGGTAGACCTTTGGTTATGGGGAAGGCAAAGGAAGAAGCCTCAGCTGGTGGTAGTCATGGAATAAGATGAAATTGCCTTAAACAGCAAAAAATACAGTCACATACAATCTCAAAGGGCTTTTATAGAAATGACAATTCATACTGTATTTACACATTCATTGGAAAAACCCTGAAGATTTACATCTTTTTGCCAAGCCTCCAGAGTTTAAGAGGAGCCAAATCTATAGCTGTAATAATTTCACTCTGTACTGATGATAATTATGGGCTTCTTATCTTTCACATTCCCCTTCTCCTCTCTCTCTTCTCTCCTCCTACCCAATTTACTGAGAATTTTATTTAGAGAATTTGTTTTTCTAATAGTTGTAACTAGCATAATTCACCTACCCATAAGTTTCCATAAATAGACAGCAGTGAAGGAATGAGAATAATATCCAGTTAATAAAATGCATCACTAATGGTTTTTTGTCCCAGAATTTTCCTAGTCATGACTAATATTAAGCAGTTGCCTTTTATACTGGGTGAAAATTTTTGTATCAGGATTGTGAGCTAGGATGACCAAATGTTCTTGTACCAGGAGACTAGTAGTTAGGGATGTTCCTGCTTCCCTTGAGAACATTTGGAAAATGACTTCTATTTATCAGAAAGGATTTGGAAATTTCTGTGATAAGATGATAAATTCAGAATATTAATTGCTTATTAGTAGACTATTCCCATTTGAAACAATAGAAAACTCCAGGAAACCTGATTAAGAAAAGGGAAAACCCCACCTGTCCCCTCCCTCTTTATAGATCCTTGGGAAGGGTGTGGACAGGAAGAGGAATGATATGTATTCGCTGTATTCATTAGAATGGAATATAAAACTGAACACAGTATTTGCATCTGAGCATGAGCGACAATGATTCCATTATGTACTGACCTTTAGAGGAAGGGGTCAGGGAGGTTTGAATAGTCAGTATTTGGGCTGTAAGACAAACCATTCCAGGACACAGGCTTTCAGTACGTGATGAGGCTTATCCCAGAGATCCATAGCAGCAAAAACAGCACAGAATGAAAAGGAAGTCAAGCCAGGGATCTGACAAGAGAAAGTGGTGCCTACATAAAATAAAATAGATTGCTAAGAAGCCAGCCAAGATGCTGTCATAACATTGCAAGGATCTCATTTCCATCTGTGCCCCTTGCAATATTGTTTTGTTATGTACCAAATGATGCAAATCAACAAACATGGAAGGTGGTCCTCTGCTTCAATTATTTTATAATCTAAGATACTTATAAAATTATTTCCTGTCAACCGAAAGCACTTTGGAATATTTAGCTACCAAGCTACATTGTACAGTACACAGTGTTTAAATCAGCAGATCAACATGGTAGTCTGAGAATTGTCATTTATTAACTTTGAGTGAGTTACTTCATCTTTCTTTGCCTGATTCTTATTTGAAAAATGAAGATAATTATTGAGATAATGGACAAGAAAGCACTTTGTGAACTCAAAAGTTTTACATGATATTACCAATCTTTTGGATAAAAAAGCTAAAAAAACCTATTGTCATAGAATTGAGTTTGCTTTTCCAGTGAGGGGGAAATGGAAAAACTGTTGGCTCAAGCAGAAGTGGGAAGATCATTTGAGGAGATCAGAGGCTTTTGTCCAGGGTGAAAATGGTATAGGGGTTGCCATTAAACATTTACAGATTCACACCTGCAGAAATATATTTTTTAAAACAACTTTTCTATACCCAAGCCTAACTATAACAGCTTCCTTGCCACTGTCAAGGAAAACTCGATTTTCCAATTTAAGTTGAAATAATTACTGTGCCTTTACATTTATCAATTTAGTATTTAAATTTTGTCAGTTCAAGATTTTCTCTTTCCCATTGACCTTCTTATCCTTTGGATGTAATTTGAGTCCCAGAATGGGCATATGTACCATCTTGGCTTTCATGACATCTGCTTCTACTATTGACTTACAAAACCTATTCAGTGCTTCAAGTAACTTTGTTTCAGACTATATCTGTCCAGGATTGTATAAAGAAAGCCCTCCCTGTTACTTCAGTTATTCAGGGAAGAATATGGTAAAAGAAATGAAAAAGTACAATGACAAATAATTAAACATAGTTATTATGCCTCAGAGGGAAGACAATTCACTCTTTTTCAGGGTCCATCAAATTACTGTGCCAATAAAGACACAGACCTACTAGAGAATGGACTTGAGGACATGGGGAGGGGGAAGGGTAAGCTGGGATGAAGTGAGAGAGTGACATGTACATATATACACTACCAAATGTAAAGTAGATAGCTAGTGGGAAGCAGCCGCATAGCACAGGGAGATCAGCTCGGTGCTTTGTGACCACCTAGAGGGGTGGGATAGGGAGGGTGGGAGGGAGGGAGATGCAAGAGGGAAGAGATATGGGGATATATGTATATGTATAGCTGATTCACTTTGTTATAAAGCAGAAACTAACACACCATCGTAAAGCAATTATACTCCAAGAAAGATGTTAAAAAAAAAATCATTGTGCTAAGGTCACAGTGATGCCTGATGTCTAGAGCCTCTAGCAGTTAATTCTTTGAGATGGACTTAACTTGGAGGGGATAGCTTCACAGGAGAGGTCTGTGGAAGGAGAATAGCCTTTAGCAGCGCCATGATTGCCCCTAGAGATGGTGGAATGGAGCAGTGATTAGTGGTTAGTAATTACCTCTCCCTGGTAGAGACAGCAGGGATAGTAGAGTAGAGGTGGTAATTAAAGGGTGCAACAAGTGGTGGTAGCAGTAGGGAGAACTTGTTCCATTAATGCCAGAGCATCAGGAAGATCCCCTGAGTGTTCTGAAAGACCCAAGTCAAGGAAAGCTTGATGGGTGAGAAATATTTAATGTAATGCTATTGCTGTGTGTTTCCTCCATTCAGACAAGGCAGTGGTTCTCAGCTGGGGCTGATTCTTCCCTCTAGGGGACACTTGGCAATGAAGGAGACATTTTTGGTTGTCAAAACTGAGGGAGAATGTGCAGTACTGCACCTAGTAGACAGAGGCCAGGGATACTGCTAAACATCGTATCATGCACAGGGCAGTCCCTCACAACAGAGTCATCCAACTTAAAATGTCAATAGTGCCAAGGCTGAGAAACCTTGACCCAGGGAAAGATATTTTCAAGGGCTAAGATTCTGCTGATCTACATGGTGGGGTGGTAGGAATTTGAAATACAAATAACTTTTTTGGACAGTGTTAGGCAGGAAAGTACCTACTGTAACTATTCAACACAAACTCAAGTGCTTAATTCAGACTATGCCTACTTAATGTTTTTAAAATGAGTAAGGAAAAATAGCAATCAGTGATTAGAATGTTCTTTATGAGTTCCAAAAAAATCAGAATCGTTCAGGCCTACATATTTCCCAATTTTGGCTGCTTCTCAAAATTACCAGTGGGGGTTTATGAGTATTTCAGAAATTCTGATTCAGTAGTATGAGTGTGGAGCCAAACATTTATATTTTTTGAAAGATTTAGATGAGATTCTGTTGCCCACTCAGGGTTGAAAAACACTGTCTCACAGTCACATTAAGAAAGATAAACTGACTTAAATAACATTCTCACTCTTCTCTGCTTGCAAATCTGATGGTTTAGTAGCTTTAGTTGGGGAGAGAGGGTCATGGATATGTAGAAACATATACCACTCCACCTTCATTCTATGTCGTATCCATAGCCTAAGTTTAAAGAGCTATAATAGTTTTGGGATATATAGATAGATGTACCTACAAAATCTTTTCTCTTTCTTGCTTTTTATAATGAATTCTCCCAGCAAAAATGTGTGGCCCATGAAGGCTTGATGAGATATTCAGGCAATCTACGTTACTACTCTTAAAAAAAGTTATCCCTTGTGTTTCTCCCTTTGCCCTCTTGACCTCCGTGTGACTTTCCCACCGCTCCACCCTCACCCCCAACCACATTTGAATAAAGTTACTGATGAGGAAACAGGGTACAGAGATTAAGCTCTCCAGGTTACACAGGAAATCAGGGAGCCGATTGGGATCGCATTTCCAGCAACCAATCCAGAAATCCCACCTAAATAGTTTATCTGAAGTTCTGGAAGGGCAATCCTTGCCAAAGCAGGTTTCAGATGAAAGAAAGTACAAGCTGGTTTGCCCATTTGAAGAAAATACACACAGAGACACACATCCACACACATGCAAGGATTTAACTTTTAATTTTGATCCTCTCCATTGTTTATCTCTTGATTTCCATAGTTCAGTGTTCAAAACAATATCCACCGGATTCAAATGAGCACAATATAAACTGTTAAACTTAAATTATATCTTTTCCTAAGACTGTTCTAAAGAAGGTGCTTTTTTTTTTCCTTTTTCTTGTTTTTCCTGCTTCAAACAGGAGGTGCATTCTCCTTATTTTCCTGTCTTCAGGAAAGTCAGATTCCCTAGTGTTATCAGTATCTAGGAATTATAGAGGGACATCTTCAATTCTTTGAAAAAAAAAAAAGCAATATTATTTTAGATTTTGCCATTGAATCCACTGCAAGCACAGCTCAAATCATTTCTAGCCCTCTTCATTTTCATGGAAGAAATGACTAAGAGTGATTAATGAGAGCTCTTTGAGAACTTTTGATGACAAGTTTATTGGGAACTGTGAATATGGAAACTGCTATCATTTCTGTTTCTAAAAATCATTGCCACGAAATGAGTGAAAAACATTATTAAGCCCAGAAAGCCTTTGCTTTTACACCAAACAGTGAAAATGGAATAAAAAGGCAAATCAATATAAACATTATGTGTTCCAGATGAGTTTTACCACATGACAACAGAAGAGTGAGACAGGGTTCTGAGAACTAAGTGACAGAGACTGAAGGAATGTAAACTGTAAGCCTTTTATGTTATTATCTTTAAAAAGTGTCACATTTTCTCTTGTGACTCTGGAAAATTGGTAGCTGATAAATATAATTTATTGTCCAATGCCAAAGGCAGATGTAATTGTCAAGATACTTCTCTTTTGCTCTTTACTCTGGGACTTATGAGCAAGAAGGATAATCTTATGGGTAAAGAATTGCTTATTCACTCTGAAGGTCTATAAATGGGTACAATCTAAATTTTTATCACTCGTTATAAAATTTCAGTCAGGTTTGAAAATGCAGGAAAGGTATACTACCTAGAACAGGGGTCCCTATTATCCAGTACTGTAGTTTATTGCTTTATTTGTCAATAGAGAACTCAGGAAGCCACAGTTCTGAGGTACTCTCTGGAGTTATTAGGTAGAGGTAGCTCTGAGCTACCAACCTAGAGTAGAGAATTCTCAAACCTGGCAACGTTCCTGGAGACAATGTGGCCAAGCAATTAGGAAGTTTCTAAAAAGAGAGGAGGACCTTTGGTATGTCCAGATATTGGGAGCACATTTCAGAGCTTCTGGACAGGATGTTCCACTTTTGAACGACTTATGCAAGGCCTGTGTTCTGATTCATCTTAGCGTGCTGTGTTTGAGAGTCCTCGTGTTGAGAGCACTGTGGCAGCTTTCTTTGTACTTGTGCTTAAGTGGAAAGGATAGAGGTTATCCCAGAGGCCAGAAAACAGTAATGCATCTCCAGATAGCCTGATGGCATTTTAGTTCCAGAACTGCAGAACAGAGCCCAGAGCAGGCTACTGAGACTCTGAAGTGTAACTTTAGCTTGGTTAAATTCTTGGTGGAGAATATGGCATAAGAAAAAGGGTTATGGTCATATAACAATGATTATCTTTGGTTTCAAAACATTTACTTACAAAATGATCTTCAGGGGCATGTAATCACTGTGAAATTATAGTGTAACAACTCTCCAATCAAACTGTATATGATCATCAAAGCAAAGAAAGGAGTAAAGTCAGTTCAGTTGAGATCTGTGAGCCAAGCTTGTAGAGAAAGACTGGATTTTTGTAGTAGCTTACCTTCCACTAACTCCATGTTGCCAGTCAAATCACTAAACTTCCATGTGCCCCACATTCTTCAGCTGCAAAATAACGTGCATACCTGGCTCAGAAGACCTTTGTAGGGAAAGACTAAGAAAGTGTTTTTTTAAAAAATTAAAAAGAACAAGTTGTTATAAAAATGTATAAAATTATTTAGGGGTTGTTTCTGGCCTACAAATGAAGGTATCTTGTTTTCATTGGGATGAAAGGGGATTTTTATATTACATGATTTTATAAATCGATCGTATGTTATATAATGCATTACATGTTAAATGTTTTATAATAACAGCAGCTGTAATTATTTGTGAGTTTTATAATACTGTGTCAGATACTGTGACAGTAATTTATGTGTATTATCTCATTTACTCCTAAAAACAATGGCAAGGCAATCTGCTGAGGAGATATTATGATCTCTAGTTTTAGAGATGGGACAACTGGGGTTTGGAGAGTTTGGAATAGTTGGTCATCTAGTTAGAAAGTGGTGGATGCATGATTCAAATCCACTTCTCTTTGATTCCAGATCCTATGCTCTTGGCCACTGTTATGGCTGAATTGTGTCCTTCCCAAATTCATATGTTGAAATCCTAACTTCTGGTACCTCAGAATGTAATGGTATTTGGAAATAAGGTCTTTAAAGAAGTAATTAAGTTTAAATGAGGTCCTTAGGGTGGGCCCTAGTCCAATATGATTGGTGTCCTTATAGGTAGCAGAAATTTGGACACAGACACACACTGAAGTAAGACCATGTGAGGACACAGGAAGAAGACAGTTATCTACCAGCCAAGAGAGAGGCCTCAGAAGAAACCAACCCTGTCAACACCTTGATCTTGGACTTCCAGCCTCCAGAATTGTGAGACAATAAATTTCTATTGTTTAAGTCACCCAGTCTATGGTATCTGTTATGGCAGCCTTAGCAAACTAATGCAATCACCATTATATCTTGTCAGCTCACCATTATATCTTGAATATCAGGAAAGATATTCAGCCTAAGAAATCCTTAGCTAATCAGAGAAAATCATCAAGTCAGAGGCAAATAATTTCAGCTTGTTTCTATCTCTACCTTATGTCATCTAAACATAGAAATTTCTCATCTTTTCTGTGGTGGATTACCTTACTATTTAGCAAATATTCACTCTCCTCATCTCCATGGAGGAATATACCTCCCTGCCCCACTTCTGTTTACTTGGTCATGGTACTTACCTTAGTCAATTAGATGTTGAATTGAGGTGAGGTCGAGACATTGAATTGAACAGAGGCTTGAAATGTTTTTGCACACTAACCTTGCCTTTCTTGCCTCTGAAATTTGGACCCCAGAAAAAAAAAATGTTGAGCAGACTTGAACCTATCCTGCAACTTGGATCAGGAGTCCAGCCTGGCTCAGCCAAACTGTAGCTGACACTCAGTTCTGTGAGAATAAATAATTGTTGTTCTAAGCTATGGATAGTCGAAGTGGATGTTTTCTGTGCAGCATTATTGAAGCAGTAATGATGTACCTGTTATCATTTTATCACGTGGTATCTACTAGCACACTATGTGTGGGTCTTATTGTGTAATGAAAGTCTCCATGCGTTTTCCTGTTTGATTTGGGAAAAATCATGCCAGCCATCCTCTGAATATTTCCCACATTCTGAAGTTCAAGTCTAGAGAGGCATCCCATTCAGTTTAACTGATTTCTGGTCTTCTGGAACCTCCTTCTAAAGGGAAATTTGGGCAGAGGTGTAACTTCTGAAGACTAAATCAGCAAACCTTATTGTTATTAATTGTTAAGCAGCTGGAACAGGATAGAATCTGTAGAGAAAAAAGACATTGAGAAGGGAGGAAAATATACAGTGGGATGCCCAGTATAAAGAAATAAGCAATGTCAAAGGCAAACTTCATGCTCTTTGATTTTGTCAAGGATCGACCCTGGTCCCATTGTAGAGTAGCCTGAATTAGGTATTACCCAATATCCAACAACAGTAGAATGAATAAATAAACTGTGGTATATTTATACAATGGAATAATTTATAGCACTTGTTATGGATTTAATTGTATTCTCCTCCAAATTCACATGTTGGAGTCCTAATCCTCAGAACCTTAGAATGTGACCTTATTTGGAAATCAGGTCATTGCAGATATAATTATTTAAGATGAAGTCACACTGAAGTAGGTTCGGTCTCTAATCCAATATGACTGGTGACCTTATAAAAAGAATGCCTTGTGAAGAGAGAGAGATACAAACAGGGAGAATGCCATACGAACATGAAGGCAGAGAACAAAATGATACACCTACAAGACCTGAAGTGCCAAAGATTGCCGGCAAACCACCAGAAGCTGAGAGACGAGCATGGAACAGGAACAGATTTTCCTTTACAAGGAATTAGCCCTGCTGACACCTCGATCTTGGATATCTAGCTTCCAAAATTGTGAGACAACAAACTTCTGTTAAGCAACCTAGTTTGTGGTTACAGCAGCCGTAGGAAACTAATAGAGCAATGAAATGGACATACTTTTCTTCCATGCAACAATATGGATGATTCTACTGACTATATTTTTGAGTGGATGAAGCTGGATGCTACAGAGTGTGTAATATGAATGCCAATTTATATAAATTTCAAACACAAGGAAAATTAACTCCTAGCGGTTACCTTTCAGGTCAGGGGACTAATATATAGACTAGAGTATATATAGACTTTCTGGGTATTGCTGTATTCTATTTCTTGACTGTGTAGTGGGTACATAGGTGTGTTTTTCGTTCACTTTGAAATAATTTATTGTGCTGTACTCATGAATTGCTATGTTTTTCAGGCATGTTGCATGTCAATACAAATGATAATTTAAAGGATATCCATGGGGAGACATAGAGGGGGAAGAGACTGAAGCTAGAAGATTTAGAAGCTGTATTTGACTTTGTAAGTAAGTGCATGAGAAGGGGACATGGGATGACACCTAGGGCACAGCAGAGGGTTTGGCTCAGACAGGAGGAAAGACACTTCTGTGCTTGCTGAGAAGGTTCCAGGTGCAATATAACAGAAGCGGAGTTTGTGAAGTTTCCACTTTATCAGAGTTCTCTTCTTTCCTTTGTCTCCAGTAAAAATTGAATTTAGTATTCCCAAAATATTTTTTGGCAAGTCTCTTTACATTTTCTAAAGTTCATTTAAAACACCATCCGTTTCTCTGGCAAAGCCGGGGAGCGCTTGTGTCCACATGACATGACTCCTGTTGCTATGGTAATTGAATGTTTACTAGAGAAAATATTACCAGTTAATAATAGCCTGGATGGAAATAATAGCTACTGCTAAGCCCTTCAGAGTTACACACCATCAATTTCCAATTTGCTGAAATAGGTGCAATTTGCTTTTTGAGTTTCAAAGTATTAATTTTTCCAGGCCTTCATGATCCTTCCCCCACACCATGCACCACAGACCCACACCCACACATCCATATGCTTCTAAAGAATGTTCTGTTTGTCCAAAATGATGATTGAGGGAAGCTGTTATGTTGGAGCCTCATCATAATCTCAACAGTAGGAATAATGAATAAATGAGAAGTTTACTATTTATTGGCTTTGGTTAATAGTGAAATCACAGAGGGAATAATCACAGAAAGAGAGTATAATTCATACTATTTCTTATACTCAATCTTTTCCAGAATCTCATTCCCAAAGAGTAAACCAACAAACAGATGTGTTGAATTACTGTGTCAAAAATCATGCTTGAATACAGCAGAAACTAACACAACATTGTAAAGCAATTATACTCCAATAAAGATGTTAAAAAAAAAATCAGGGTTGTGCATAACAAAAATGACTTTTAAGGTATTCAGCCCACGCTCTCCGTGAGTCTGGGCTTTTTATTCATCTGTTCCTTTCTTGATAGATTGCTTCTTTCTATGATTCATTAATACAGCAAATGTGTATTGAGCTAGTCACAAACCTGGTTCCCAGGTATGCAGACCCTGCCCCTGCCGTCAGAGGAGCTTTCGAGATAGGGGATGCAATGTTTTGATGAAGTCACTCCTCCCACCACCAGCTTTCCCAGTGGATGCCAACAGAGGTGCAGCTGGAAGAACACAGCTCATGCCTCAAGTTCCATGTCCTCCCACAATTAGACAACTTTCACCCACATGGTGGAAGCTGTGTGAAAGCACAGGGTGGGGGCTGTAGTCTAGTGCCTGGGCTTGTGGGAGGGAAAATGCCACCTCCAAAAGTCAAGAAAACAAACAGCACCTCTGAGAGTCCAAGCTTATGCTTCCAGAAAAAATCCTTGAGAAACATTTAGCTACCATGATGACCAGCTCTATCACATTTTCACCGGACCTGTGAGGGTAGGAGAAAGGGTGAGTGGACCAACTTGACACTTTGTAGACATGCAATAAAAGGCCAGGTCATCTTTGGAGATGGGCTCTTTTCCTCTAAGCCAGTGGTTCTAACACTTAATAGACAAGAGAATTACAGGGTGGGAAAGAGAAGGGTTAAGAAATGAAGACATGCAGATTGCTAAGCTCCACCCCTAGACTGTGATTCAGTATTTCCAAGGGTGGAGCTCAGGAGTATGCATTTAAACTAGTTCTCCTGCTTGTTTTGATGATGGTGGTCCCCAGGCCACACACCTGTGAAAGAAGGCACAGGTTGGCACTTTAGTTAAAACATTCTTAATGGTGGAGGGCATGTGAAATGGGGCAAACAGATGCAAGAGAGATTAGTTAGAAGGATAATGTTCCAGGTGATAGATAATAAGTCTGGGTAGCAGCTGGGGTTTGGAGAGGAAAGATGGGTGAAACTTCGAGAAAGATTAGGTCAGGAGGTAGAACAGTTACAAGCCTGGCTATCCACATTGCCCAGGGAGAGAAGTCACAGCACAAGGACCCAGGCTTTCTATTTACTTGTGTGAGTCTGTATGGACTGCCTTTCACCCCAGCATTTATCCAGATTCTGAGACAGAGAAGGTTAAAGTGAATGAAAGCAAAGTGCTGTACATCTGAGCCTGTGGGAGATACATACCAGATAATACTGCATTGTAGACTCTTAATGATGGTAACACATGTAGAGATGGAGAGATTTTTAAATTTTATTTTTGTTTGTGTGTTTTTCTATATGAGCATGGTGAGAGGTTATGCCTGGAACCAATGTTTGGAAGGATCAAGGGGGACAGGGTAGAGGCCAAAAGGTGGGAGACACTCTGACAATTAATATGCAATTGTTGAGGAGTTGCTGAAGTAGACACACTGATTTGACACTACATACTCCAGAGGAGTGTGACCTAAAAATAACTTGGATTATAATTCTGCTGCTGTTTAATATTTCCTTGGGTACTACCCCTGCTGGCTAGAGCAAAGACAATGACAGAAGTTCTTCAGTGGTGGCTCCAGAGCAAGGCATAACGGAGAGGACAGGTAGCCAAAAGGATAGTCAGTACACCTAGAAATCGTGCATTTGGCAAGGTCAAAATGCAGGATGTGATGATGGGGACTCAGTTACTCTAAAATAGGAAAACCACAGTCTGGAAGTCTTTGCATCAGAAACCCTGTGCCATAAGTTCCTGTTTCCTTCATCAGAGCCTTATTCTCTATCACTTACCCAGAGAGAGAAAGTGAGAAGTGTTGACCAGCAAGCCACTCCTCCACAGGGCTACCAATGGCATTTTGACATCAGGGGGGCCTGCCCACAAGGCGTGGGACCATGGAGTGGAGAATAGATTGCACTTGTGTAAGAATGCACATCATCTTTACTCTTTGCTTATGAGCTGTTTGTTAGAGAACTAGTTTATGTGGAGGCTAAGATGAAAGTCAAGGAAACAGGTACCATCAAGTATATTGTTTGGTCTAAGAGGTGGAAGAATGAATGATTAGTTTCAAAACAGATGCCTTGGCTCTTTCATATTTGTAATGAACATATATCCCTATTTTGGCACTTTGTCTTCAGAACAGGGATTGGCAAAAGACAACTTGTGAGCCAAATCTAGCCATGTCCACTTGTTTACGTATCACCTATTGCTGCTTTTCCCCTACAACAGCAGGGTTTCACAGTGGAAGGGACTCTATGGTCTGCAAAGCCAAAATGGTTTACTATCTGACTTTTTACAGACAAAGTTTGCCAACCCCTACTTTAGAAGAAACCTTTAAAAAGTTAGAATCACTGGGATGTCTTTCCCTAATGATTAACATTAATGAGGAAAATAAATTTCATTAATGAAGGTGACTAATATTTGTAAAATGTTTTTACATACATATTAACCTCATGATCTCCATGAAAGTGTTTTGAGGTAGGTATTCTGAGACCTGCTTCATGGATGAATACGTGGAAGAGGAGAGGTAAAATGATTTACTTGACTCTCACTTTGGGGAATCAGAACCAGTGTCCCAAATGTCCTAAATTCATGTGATTTCTATTATTCTAACTCTACCCTAGAGCTGAATGTATCTGTTTATGGAAAAAAACCATCTAGTATAATAGCACTCCAAAGTGCTGAGAAGACCTTTGAGCTCCCAGACATCTCAGCCCAAATCCCAGCACCAGAAACTCATTTCTTGGGGGCAACATGTTCCTTTTGAGATGTAATATGCCTCTGGGAAGGTGAACCTGTTAAGTCTGGTTACAAGTCATTTGCATTTTCTGACGAATGTTTTTCTCCTAACAACGAGACACGATGCCCTGTGGTGAAGGTGGTTTGGAGGAGACTGAGCAGAGTGGTGGGTGCAGAAAGACGGATTTCTCAGTGTGGCCAGGAATGCAAAGGAATAGATCTGAAACTGGGTGTCAGGCTGTCAGGAGAAATAAAAAGTGTAAGTCTCCAGAAGGTGATAAGTTTCCTCTTTATTCACAATTCTTCTAATCGGTGTTACAGTCAGAGCAGTGCTTAAGCTTAGGCAAATGGGTGATGGGTCTCATTTATTTGATTCATACATTCTTATCATCTTTTCTCTCCAGCCCTGTGACCAACCTTGTTCATCATCTCACAGTTGCCTGGATACTTGCAGCCTGAGTGCTGACAAACTTCTTCAAGATGAGAAATTTGCTTTTGTGAAAACTCTGGAATTATATCCCCAAGGAGGTTTCTCACCACCAGAGGGTCCCTGGAGCAAAGATGAGTACTCTCTGGCAGGTTGTAAATTTTGTATATGGCGCTAGCAGAGAGAAGAAGGGGCAGCAGCAAACGTCAGGACCACATGGTTTCCAGTTAGATTGTAGTCAATGTGATATTTGTATGATACACTGTGTTCTCTGTTCAAAGATGTTCTTGAGAGAGAAGAAATGTTGCATGTTTCTTTGGTGCCAGGTGATGAATAATCAAGGGGGAAACGGGTGGAAAATCAGTTTTGGATTTGAGTGTTGTTAGATAGAAGCTAGAATTGTGATCGTTTATGTTGGTGGCACTGTCTTAACAAAGTGGAAATGTGTTTTTCTGTCTCACTTTGTAGTGGATGACAGAAAATGATGTTCAAACCTGATATGTATGTGTTATGGACATTCTGTTTCTTTTAAAGAACACTCTGTAAATAATAGAGTTGAAATACACACCCTGAAAATATGAAATTAACTCAGTGAGTAGGTTAATTCATCTATTTTAGGATATTACTAATTAAATATAGAGAAAGATGTAGCTTTCATAGATGAAACCCAGTAACCATTATATTTTTATAATGGTGCCATCTGTCCCTGGTTTTTTTTTTTTTTTTGGAGAATTTTATTCATGTGTGTGGATCTTCCTTCATAGGGTAGAGAGAGAACTGAACTGGGAGTATCATTCTTTGTGTGCCATCTCTATTCTTGCTCTTAATCAAATGGCTTCAGGTAGATCACTGTGTTTTTCTTACTCGATTTTCTTATCTGCACAATGAAGAGACTGGATTAGGCAATTTCTTTATTTTCTTTTACTTCTTAGGATGTAATTAATTCTCTGCTTCATTTGAGCCGTAGACTCTTGTCAGCCTTCCTTTCCTCTCCTTTTGATCCTCTGAAATGCTGTTTTCTCTTGACATGACTCACTAAAATTAAATTATTTGACTTCAAGCTCATCATCTCTCATTCCTTTTGTTTCCAGTCATTTTGCCCTCAGTGTTAGCATCTTGGCTGCATAGAATTTGAAGATGCATAGGTTAGAGTCGCACCTCTTATCCAAAATATCTGTGACAGTCATCATCCTGATTCCTTTTGTTCCTCTCCAGGAAAAGAAAGCCTGTGATTTCCAAAGCTCGAGACATTTATGCTGGCTTAATTTTAGTTGTGTCAATTATGACTGAAGTCTTGTATGAGTCTCTGATTTTTAGATTTAGTTAAGGATGCCATCATTCTATTATTTTAAAACCCATTTCTTTGGGTAATATAATAGACTTATTGACCCTACATAAGTGTATCACACAACCATTCTAACCAAAGATTATGAATCATTATAATTCATCAAGTTTGAAGAGAAGGAAGGAATCACCAGTGGTATGAAGCAATGCCAAAAAAAAAAAAAATCACAGAAAAACGTATTTCTGTTTTTAACATTCGTGAAAGTGTTACATGTACAATCTTGCTTCAGAGTGAAGGAGGGAGGGAGAGAGGGGACTGGCTTAGCAATGATGATGTGCTGCACATTATAATGACAAGGAGAGCAATGTCCCAGTCTGCTCTGAAGAATCCATTTGGAGTGAGAGGTCTACTTCTAACATGACTGTGTCCATATGAAACAAATGCATCACATGACTTTGCCCGACATCATTTTCCCTGCTTCACTGCAATTGTCTGGAGACCATGGAATGAGATGCTGTTAAGTCATAAGCCCACAGATATGTAGGAGTGTTGAGCCAAGGCAAGGTTGGCAGCTTGGAAAGTTGTTTTATGACAAATACTAGGTTCATCTTGGCCTTTTTGAGAAAAGTTCCTTCAACACAATGAATGATTCTGGGTTTCCCTGGGAAATGAAAGTTCAACAGTGGTGTATACACATGAGCAGTGGTCAAACACTTTTTTTTTTTTTAATTAATTAATTAATTTATTTATGGCTGTGTTGGGTCTTCGTTTCCGTGCGAGGGCTCTCTCCAGTTGTGGCGAGCGGGGGCCACTCTTCATCGCGGTGCACGGGCCTCTCACTATCGCGGCCTCTCATTGCGGGGCACAGGCTCCAGACGCGCAGGCTCAGCAGTTGTGGCTCACGGGCTCAGCTGCTCCGCGGCATGTGGGATCCTCCCAGACCAGGGCTCGAACCCGTGTCCCCTGCATTGGCAGGAAGACTCCCAACCACTGCGCCACCAGGGAAGCCCAGTGGTCAAACTCTTGATTAAAAAAAAAACTGAAAAAACCCAATGGCCATCCTGAGACTGCTCTTAGTCTAGGATTTGTTAGGAATAGAATTCCCTCACGTACACACAGATCCCTCATGGGGCTGCCGCATGAAGATGGGACACGACTAATGCTTGTCGACCATTTCGGCTGAAATTTTTCTACATAAAATGCATCATTTTATCTTCAACCTTCTTGTACTCTTTGAATCAGACTGTTTCAAATAATAACATAAGTGAACTATTAATAGTATAACCTTTTTCTTAATTCAAAAAAATTATTTATTTTATTTATTTATTTTTGGCTGTGTTGGGTTTTTGTTGCTGCACGCGGGCTTTCTCTAGTTGCTGTGAGAGGGGGCTACTCTTCATTGAGGTGTGCAGGCTTCTCACTGTGGTGGCTTCTCTTGTTGAAGAGCACGGGCTCTAGGTGTGTGGGCTTCAGTAGTTGTGGCACACGGGTTCAGTAGTTGTGGCTCGTGGGCTCTAGAACACAGGCTGAGTAGTTGTAAAGCACGTGCTTAGTTGCTCCTCAGCACGTGGGATCTTCCCGGACCAGGGAAACCCATATCCCCTGCATTGGCAGGTGCATTCTTAACAACTGAGCTACGAGGCAAGCCCAATAGTATAATCTTAATGTTAAGATCCCAGGCCCAATGTCTGAAGACATTCATCTTCTTTTCTCCACAACATCCATTTATATGCATTAAAATGCATATCAATAAATGGAAACAAAAATTGAAATTCAGAGGGAGAGGTCATGGAAGGCTGCAGTTTTTAAATATTGGGACTTGAGAATGACAAGCAGAGAGGAAGAAATAGGACAAGGGTATCAGTGTCCTTAGCTTCTGATTTATTTCAAATTCAGCTGACTTGGGAGTATGATCCATTTCTTCTTAGTCTACATTTGTCCCACAAATGTTTCCTGTGTTTAAAAAAATGGGATGCATCTTGGCTGTGTATGTGTGGGGGAGGATGGTGGAGAACAGCATTTCCAGAGTGTTTTCTTTTCTGCCTTTCAGTGTTTTACAATCCGTGTTATGGTTATTAAGGGCTGATATGCCAATCTCATTTGTTCTCGAAGTGAACTATTTAGAATGTTCATCTTAATAGTTCAATAGATTTTTTTTGGCCACCCCACCTAGTTATTGTCCCAAATAAGTATCCCAAGTAAACGCATATGGAATAATTGCGGACAACTGTTTTCAGCAGTCCCTTTAATCTATAAAACAGATATTTTATTCTGTCACACATTTTCTACTGACATGTATTTAAAATTTTTCATCTCTAGTGAATATTTTAATTGCTATAAAGTGAAGAATTCAAAATGGATGTATGATTTGATTTTCTCAGAGTTAAGCAAAGGCCTGTATATGACTCATCGGGTTGTTCTATTCATTGAGAGACTTAAAATTAAGAATTTGGAGAAAAACTAGAGATTTGGATTATTTCCAGCCAAAGACTAAAAATTTTTGTTACTCTAATATATTGATTTTTGGTATATGATGTCCATAAATGGGAAAAAGAAAGAATAAAGAATCTTTAGCCCTCAATTTGAAACTGTATGGACCATTTACTACTAGGCTGATGAGAATTTTATCACCAGGATGTGGATATGCTTAGAAGAAAGCAGCTGATAAGGTTTACCAATTTCAGCCCTTCATCATCCTGTTTTCAGCCTCTGGACATTTAATTCCAATTTTCTCTACTTCAGAGGTCTCTCTAAGCTGAGACTCAGATTGAGAAGTTTCTTCTCTGGAACTTTTGCCATCTGGAACAGACTCTTTGCATTTTCATCCCTTGCTCCAAATCTCAGCTGGGATCAATCATGTCTCCCTTATTTTATGTCCCTTATCTTCCTGTATGTGTTGAACAATTCCCACAACTAAGCAAATGACCCCAACTTGAGTCAGGCCTGTGTGCTTTGAAGGGAGCCTGTCTAGCACCAGCCTTGACCCACAGGTCCTGGGTGAAAGTGCTAGACAGTTTAGGGCTTCTCCTTGGGAAGCACTCCTCACCCCATACTTTTGGGAAGTTAGTTAATAGGACAAAATTTACTTAATAAGAATTAATGAAAAGGTTTTGTAAAACCAAGAGTTCTGCTTTGTTCCAGGCCTCCCGGGAGCCCTCTGGTTATTCAGACATTAGAGGAAGATGCATCTGCTTTACTCTGAGCCTGCCAATGGCAGTTCTGCTTCTGTCCTTTGTCACACACTCACCTCTTAGATTTCCTCTGGTTTTGAACATACTTTCAGCTTTTCCTTCCCAAGGTCATCCTGGGTCTGCTCTTGTTGTGTCTTTCTTGGCCATTCCAGGTCCCTGCATATTTCATAGGGATATTCTTGGCTTTTGCTGGTGAAGACATTCACTTCCTGCCTAGTTGCACACATATCCCTCTTCCACCTGCCTCCTGGAGCCTCAAGTCCTGAAACAGCATTTCAAAAGTGTCATCTGGCAATATTTTTCCCTCTTCTTTTTTTTCTGGCTACAGATCATCAAAATTTACTGTTTATCCCATTTGCAATCCCTCTTCTCTATAGTAGTGCTTCTCCACGAATGGGCATGTGCATCACCTGGTGAGGTTGGTGAGAAGCAGATTCTGAATTTGTCGGTCTGGCCTGGGCTCCACAGTCTTCCCTGGTGGTGCAGGTGCTGCTGGTCCCGGGATCACACTAAGAGTAGCAAGGCTTTACAGTTCTTGATTTTCATTTGTTGGAGGCTTGCTAGGTTTCCAGGGCTGCCATAACAGAGTGCCACCACCTCGGTGACTCAAAACAACAGAAATGTATTCTTCCACAGATCTGGAGGGTAGAAGCCCAAAATCAAAGTGTCTACAGGGCTCTGCTCCCGCTGAAAACTGTTGAGGAGTCTTTTCCTGCTTCGTCTTAGCTTCTGGTGATTTTCTGGCAATTTCTGGTGTTCCTGGGCTTGTAGATGCATCATTCCAGTCAGATGGCCATCTTCTCTTCATGCGTCTTCACATTGTCTTCCCTTTCTCTATCTCTGTGTCTACATTTCCCTTTTTATAAGGACACCAATCATATTGGATTAGAGCCTACCTTAAGGACCTCATTTTAACTTGATTAACTTTATGAAGATTTTATTTGCAAATAAGGTTACATTCTGAGGTATGAGGGTTAGGATTTCAACATATTTTGGGGGGAGCCACCATTCAACCCATAAGAGAGGCCTACCCTCCCACCCCTAGCCAACTTTATGTTATTTTTTTCTTAAATAGAATTCACTACTTCGATCAATAACTAAAACATGAGAAACTAAGTATCTTTAATTTAGAATGGGCCAAAAAATATGTAGATCTGGAATCACTAAGAAAGAAACAGTAGAGTAAGGATATTTAAAAAGAAAAAAAAAGGAGCCCTGGTGCTATGTTCTTTTAGGTTTAATAGTGGGAGAAAGCATGGACTTTTGAGTAGGCCAGTTCTAAAATTTGAATCTTGACCTGTTACTTATTGGTTCTGGATTTGGGGGGCAACCTACTTGCTTCTGCTAAACTTGTTTCCTCATAAGAAGAATGAGCATAATGACACTTGGTAAATGAAGGATGGTTGAGGAAATCAATAAGGCTTCCAAAGCACCTGGCACGTATCAATAGTAGACATTGAGTATATGTGATCATTAGTTTTGTAAAGTCTGTATTCTGAATATCCCAGCAGAACTGTCAGTGGTACCCAGCCAGGTCATCCAGTGGACCCCCCCAGGGCTGCCAGATCAGCTTGCAGTAAGTCACTGTCTTTCTCTCTCCTCCCTAAACCACAACAGTGATTCAGAAGTGCAAAAATGAGAAAAGAACTACATTTCATTGTGTTTCTGTGTGATTTTCCATCATGGATCTAAAATGCTGTTTTCTCCCATGTTTCTATATTTCAATGTATATCATAATTTTCCCTGTTGCATTCACTATTTTTTATAAATAATTTTCCCTAAGTGGATGCTGTATAAAGATATTTCCATCCTTTGATTATTGTTTGTGTATACAGGTGGGCATATGAAATGTGGGTGCTTCTAAAAGGAATGTAGCAGAACTCACTTGAATAGAGGCCATTCACTTTGGTGTTTGGATGGAAAATGGCATCATCTGTCACTAGTCTGGCATGTGAACACTCATCATTGGTCATTTATGTTAGATATAAGATTTCCGAAGTAGAGTTTGAATGAAAAATGAGAATAGTTGAGGAGGATATGCTATAGTTGCAAATTCGTTTGTTTTCTAGGTCTCTGTGAATCTTATAATGCAAAAGCAAAAAGATCTTGCTTAGGCTAGGTTGAGGTTCCAAGTTGAATTTGGAGCAAGTATCATTCATCTCTCATGTGCCAACCGTGTCAGAAGCTTACATATCCAAACAGTAGTGTATGAGACAATGGAAAACTTTGTCCTCACGTTTCTGTTAATGTTAAGGCAGACATCATTCCTGAACTGGCCTATTATTATAGGTCCATATAAACTACAGTGAACTAAGAAGATACTTGGTGTGTGTGGGTGAGTTGAATATGCAAACATTACACATACATGTAATGTGCTTACTCCTATATTTCTGTATTATTTTGCAATTGCCAAAGGGGGGTTTTTAAGGAATTTTTTTAAAGGAATAAGGGCAAAACTTTTTTTGAAGATTATTTGATTTCCCCCCTCCACCCTGCCCGGCAAAACATCTAGTAATGGTGGAGGAGTTCGAAAGACCTTAGAGGAAAGTGGCACTCCAGATGAGAGTTTACTTGAAATGAAGTGAAACTCAGTTGTTTCACAAGTGAAACAAGCTTAAAGGAACGTGCAGGGCATTCTGAATGCTTGCATCTGGTTTGATTCAAATCGTCTCACATTCGTAGAGTTTCAAATGAAAATAAATTTCATAGCAAAACAAAATGCTATTTAAACCATGCGAACTGGAGCCAGTGAAAAATTCATCCTTATAACTGCAATGTGTGAAGTTCTGGTTGGTAAGTCATTTTTCAGAGAAGGTATGCAAAATTAAACCAGATACACCTTCATGCTTGGGTTAGTTCTTGGGGTTAAATTAGGTCAACCTTTCTCATCCAGTGTCTCAGCAAACAGTTTCCTCAATTTTCTATCCTCTAACAACTATTTATGGAGCTCCTACTATGTGTGAGTTTTTGCCATAGGTGTATTGGTGCTACAGTGTTGGCGTGTGTAGCATATGATTCATGCTCTTGAGGAGTTTACACTCTAGTGGTAAAGATAAAAACACATGTTTTTATGTGGTAGAATAATTTATTGAATACTAATGAAGCTGATAAAAGAGGGGAAGGAGGTAGAATTTGTTGTTCCACTCCTTAGGCTAGAGAGCTAGAAACACATGGTTTCTAGACCCTCCTAGGACTTCTGTGTTGGGGCTAAGGAGATTATCACAGCTATGAAAAGCCTAAACTTGCTACTTTGCAGGGTTTGGGGGAGAACTTTATCATGGTCAATCACAAAGTTATCTGGATCTGGCACCTCAAATAGGCATTATCTACCTGTATTAGTCAGGGTTCTCCAGAGTATCAGAACCAACAGGAGATAATAGGAGAGAGAGAAAGAGAGACAGAGAGAGACACACACACACCACACACATGCGTGTGCATGCACACACACACACACATGGATTTTAAAAAATTGGTTACATGATTGTGGAGGCTTGGCAAATCCAAAATCTGCAAAGTGGGCCAGCAGGCTAGAGAGCCAGGGAAGAGTTGCAGTCCAAATCCAAAGACAGTCTCCTGGCAGAATTCCTTCTTGATCAAGGGAGGTCAGTCTCTGTTCTATTCATGCCTTCAACTCATTGGATGAGGCCCAACCACATTACAGAGAACAATCTGCTTTAGTCAAAGCCCACCAATTTAAATGTTAATCTCCTTCAAAGCCACCTTTACAGAAACATCCAGAAGAGTGTTTGAGCACAGTTACGGGCACTATGACCAAGCCAAGTTGACACATAATTAACCATCACACTGCTCTTGATGGTCTGGAGTACACATGGTGAAATGTTGTCTCAGCAAAGATCAGACCCTATGATATACCTAGAAAGAGTCCTGTCTGGTTTCAGAAGAATATTAAGAGGTTTGGACTTACCTTTTCTGGAAGATGGCACCCACAAAAGAAAACATGGTTACCGGAGACAGTAACATAGAAGTAAAATATTAGTGATGTTTCTCAGTGCTTAGTACATAGTAGGTACTCAATAAATACTTTTTGAATTAATAACTTAATAACTCCCCTGGTTGGAATGTAGCTAGTGAGAGTTAGAAAGAATTTCTCCAAGGGGACATAGATGTTTTGAAAGGCAAAAATCGTGCCTGGCACCCAAGCTTACCTACCTGGTGCTTGGGAGAATTAGGGCAAATAGACTCAGCCAGCTTTTGAATGAGTGCTAGGGTTACTATTCTTAATTCAGGATAGAGAACGGGTTCCATCTTGTTCTGGATGGGCTCTGGATGAAAAGTAAATTTTCCCTGTGGGAAGAAAATATTTGTTTAGTAAAAGAATAAATAAGACTAAAAAACTGAGGTACCTAATTGGTTCATTTTTCCATTTTCCTCTTTCAAATAGATAGATAGGTCTCTCTATGCCAAGGGGACATGCATATTTTAGAAAAGTCAGGGTCCACTTAAAATATTGTGATAGGTATCCTGAGGGGAGAATGGGGAGGGATAGAGAAGTGGGGAGACCTTTGAGAATCAGGTTGGGATAGGGAAAATGGAGAATTGTCAAGAATTAAGAGAAAATGATAATTAAGTAGTGGTCTCCAGACAGAACATGGATCCAAGCCCTTCTGGCTGGTTTTGCCCTTAGGTAGGTTACACTAGAGGCTGGATCTCAACCATAGCCTGGGATAAGAGATCCACTAAACTACCACTGAGTAGAAACCACAGATGTCAGTCATGCCCATGATTGGTAGGGAGTGAGAACCTCCTTTTCCATTTTAGGAGTCCCATTAGCATCCTGGATTCTGGAGCTGCCCTGAGATGGTAGGGGCTCCAGGACTGTTTGAGATAGACTTTCTTAACATCTTTGTGGATTAGGAACTCTGGAACCGTTAAAATTAGATCTAAAGTTTTAAAAAATATTGGATTTAAAGTTTAAAAAATTAAAGTTAAAAAATGGGTCTGTGAACTGAGATTTGTAGCTACTATATTTATTAAACTAGTTAGAGAATAAAGTACTGGAGGTAGAGTGAAGGACAAAAGATATCTTTAATCTGAACATCAAGGAAGACTGTGTTAAGAAATTAACATCTGAGTTCACCTTGATGACTTGGAAAAATAGGGCAACTCGTTATTGCTCATCCTCTCTGGGTAGAAAAATTAGGTCTTTTTCTGCAACCCTATCTTATATTCTGCCCTCCTCTGACTTCTTGGAAGCAATAGAGGCCTATAGGCCATGCAGCCTTCACCTCATGGTCTCTCATCATCCATCATGTTCACAGTGCTCTGAGGTTGTATACACCAGAGCTCCTACTTTAAGCCCTAAATACAGTTGACATATACAATCTTTGAATTTCTAAAACCGCACATTCTCTTTTCTCTCTTTTATTCCTCTTCCATCTACCTTCTCCTTTTCCTTTTCATTTATCAGTTTAGCATGTCTCTATTTAAAAAATATCTCTCCTCTCCAACCTCAACATCAATTTTTATTAGTGTGAACAACTAGAACCCTACAGTAGACTTAAGTCTTGGCATGGAAATGAGGTAAGAGGTACATATATTAAAAAAATTATAGTATATTATTACATATCCAAATTTTAAATACACCAAATAATATTTTTCAGATCACAAAAGAGACAATTTAACAAAAAAACCATATGAGGTGGTAAGGGATTCAAATGAAACGGGAGTTTAGTGGTCACTGCTGTATTCATAACTTTGAACCATACATTTTTTTAAATTTATTATTTTATTTTTTTGAATTTTATTTTTTTTATACAACAGATTCTTATTAGTTATCTTTTTATACATATTGGTGTATATATGTCAATCTCAATCTCCCAATTCATCCCACCACCTCCCTGCCCCACTTTCCCCCCTTGGTGCCCATACGTTTGTTCCCTACATCCGTGTCTCTAGTTCTGCCTTGCAAACCGGTTCATCTGTACCATTTTTCTAGATTCCACATATATGCGTTAATATATAATATTTGTTTTTCTCTTTCTGATTTGCTTCACTCTGTATGACAGTTTTTAGGTCCATCCATGTCTCTACAAATGACCCAATTTTGTTACTTTTTAGGGCTGAGTAATATTCCATTGTATATATGTACCACATCTTATTTATCCATTCGTCTGTTGATGGGCACTTGGGTTGATTCCATGACCTGGCTATTGTAAATAGTGCTGCAATGAATATTGGGGTGCATGTGTCCTTTTGAATTATGTTTTTCTCAGGGTATATGCCCAGTAGTGGGATTGCCGGATCATATGGTAATTCTATTTTTAGTTTTTTAAGGAACTTCCATACTGTTCTCCATAGCAACTGTATCAATTTACATTCCCACCAACAGTGCAAGAGGGTTCCCTTTTCTCTACACCCTCTCCAGCATTTGTTGTTTGTAGATTTTCTGATGATGTCCATTCTAATTGGTGTGAGGTGATAACTCACTGTAGTTCTGATTTGCATTTCTCTAATAATTAGTGATGTTGAGCAGCTTTTCATGTGCTTCTTGGCCATCTGTATGTCTTCTTTGGAGAAATGTCTATTTAGGTCTTCTGTCCATTTTTGGATTGGGTTGTTTGTTTCTTTAATATTGAGCTGCATGAGCTGTTTATATATTTTGGAGATTAATCCTTTGTCCGTTGATTCGTTTGCAAATATTTTCCCCCTTTCTGAGGGTTGTCTTTTTGTCTTGTTTATGGTTTCCTTTGCTGTTCAAAAGCTTTGAAGTTTCATTAGGTCCCATTTGTTTATTTTTGTTTTTATTTCCATTACTCTAGGAGGTGGATCAAAAGAGATCTTGCTGTGATTTATGTCAAAGAGTGTTCTTCCTATGTTTTCCTCTAAAGGTTTAATGGTGTCTGGCCTTACAATTAGGTCTTTAATCCATTTTGAGTTTATTTTTATGTATGGTGTTAGGGGGTGTCCTAATTTCATTCTTTTACATGTAGCTGTCCAGTTTTCCCAGCATCACTTATTGAAGAGGCTATCTTTTCTCCATTGTATATCCTTGCATCCTTTGTCATAGATTAGTTGACCATAGGTGTGTGAGTTTATCTCTGGGCTTTCTATCCTGTTCCATTGATCTATATTTCTGTTTTTGTGCCAGTACCATATTGTCTTGATTACTGTAGCTTTGTAGTATAGTCTGAAGTCAGGGATTCTGATTCCTCCAGCTCCGTTTTTTTTTTTTTTTTTTTCCCTCAAGATTGCTTTGGCTATTTGGGGTCTTTTGTGTCTCCATATAAATTTTAAGATTTTTTGTTCTAGTTCTATAAAAAATGCCATTGGTAATATGATAGGGATAGCATTGAATCTGTAGACTGCTTTGGGTAATATAGTTATTTTCACAATGTTGATTCTTCCAATCCAAGAACATGGTATATCTCTCCATCTGTTTGTATCATCTTTGATTTCTTTCATCAGTGCCTTATAGTTTTCTGAGTACAGGTCTTTTACCTCCTTAAGTAGGTTTATTCCTAGGTATTTTATTCTTTTTGCTGCAGTGGTGAATGGGAGTGTTTCCTTAAGTTCTCTTTCTGACCTTTCGTTGTTCGTGTATAGAAATGCAAGAGATTTCTGTGCATTACTTTTGTTGTTATACAAAAATAATTTGTATCCTGCAAATTTACCAAATTCATTGATTAGCTCTAGTAGTTTTCTGGTGGCATCTTTAGGATTTTCTATGTATAGTATCATGTCATCTGCAAACAGTGACAGTTTTACTTCTTCTTTTCCAATTTGTATTCTTTTTATTTCTTTTTCTTCTCTGATTGCTGTGGCTAGGACTTCCAAAACTATGTTGAATAATAGTGGTGAGAGTGGACTTCCTTGTCTTGTTCCTGATCTTAGAGGAAATGCTTTCAGTTTTTCACCATTGAGAATGATGTTTGCTGTGGGTTTGTCATATGTGGCCTTTATTATGTTGAGGCAGTTTCCCTCTATGCCCACTTTCTGGAGAGTTTTTATCATAAATCGGTGTTGAATTTTGTCAAAAACTTTTTCTGCATCTATTGAGATGATCATATGGTTTTTATTCTTCAATCTGTTAATATGGTGTATCACATTGATTGAATTGTGTATATTGAAGAATCCTTGCATCCCTGGGATAAATCCCACTTGATTATGTTGTATGATCCTTTCAATGTGTTGTTGGATTCTGTTTGCTCGTATTTTGTTGAGGATTTTTGCATCTATATTTATCAGTGATATTGGTCTATAATTTTCTTTTTTTGTAGTGTCTTTGTCTGGTTTTGGTATCAGGGTGATGGTGGCTTCATAGAATGAATTTTGGAGTGTCCCTTCCTCTGCAATTTTTTGGAAGAGTTTGAGATGGATTGGTGTTAGCTCTTCTCTAAATGTTTGATAGAATTCACCTGTGAAGCCATCTGGTAATGGACTTTTGTTTGGTGGAAGATTTTTGATTACAGTTTCAATTTCATTACTTGTGATTTTTCTGTTCATATTTTCTATTTCTTCCTGGTTCAGTCTTGGAAGGTTATACCTTTCTAAGTGAAACATACATCTTAAAGTAGCAATAATGCACAGTTTTACTTTGAAGTGCTGATGATAGAAAGTTTATTGATTGCAACTCTTCCAAGTTCTCAAGAAACTTTGTAGACTTCCTTGTCTTCTTATCTTCAGTCACTCAAGTTTCTTGTAAAGTGTTAGGTAGAAAACAGTTTCCTCTTTACATATATTAAAAGAAGACTTTCAAATAAAGATCAAAAAGATTGTTCTTTGATTTTTTTTTAACTAGGAAATCTTTACTTTTTTTTTAAACCAGCCTTAACATTAAAGAAGAATTCATTCCAATGCTTCTCAAACTTTTCCAATAAATAAAAGAGAAGAGAACAGTCCAAAACTGATTTTACAAGGCTAGTATTACCCTAATACCAAAGCCAGGTAAGGATAGTACAAAAAAAGAAAACTACAGGTCAATATCTCTGATGAATACAGATGCAAAAATTCTCAATACAATTCTAGCAAACCAGATTTAAACACATATTAAAATTATCATGCACCATGATCAAGTTGGTTTTACCCTTGTGATGAAAAGACGGTTTAACATATGGAAATCCAAAAATGTGATATACCACTTTAATAGAGTGAAGATTAAATTATATGACACTTTTGATAGATGCACAGAAAGCATTGACAAACATCAATACAATGTACCCTTTCATGATAAAGCTCTCAACAAATTGGGTATAGGAGGAACATACCTTAACATCATAAAGGCCATATATGACAAACCCACTGCTAACATTGTAGTCAACCACGAAAAGCTAAAAGTTTTTTCTCTCAAATCAGGAACAAGACGAAGGTGCCCACTCTTACCACCCCTCTTCATCATAGTGCTGAAAGTCCTAGCCAGGGCAGTTAGACAAGAAAAAGAAAGAAAAGGCATCCAAATAAAAGTGGAAGAAGTAAAATAATTGTCTCTGTTTGCAGATGACAGTTATTGATATACAAAATCTTAAAGCTCCACCAAAACACTGTTAGACTTAATAAATAAGTGAAGTTGTAGAGTACAAAATCAAAATACAAAAAAAGGTTGCAATCAGTTGCATTTCTATACATTAATTCTGAAAGAGAAATAAAACAATCCCATTTACAATAGCGTCAGAAACAATAAAATACTTAGGAATAAATTTAACCAAGGAAGTGAAAAACCTATACATTGAAAACTACAGACATTGATGAAAGAAACTGAAGAAGACACAAATGAGTGGGAAGATATCCTGTGTTCATGAATCAGAAGAATTAATATTGTTAAAATGTCCATACTACTCAAAGCCATCTATAGATTCAATGCAATCCCTATCAAAATTCCAATGGTATTTTTTCACAGAAAAAATGGAACTAAAAAAGACCCCAAATAGCCAAAGCAACCTTGGGAAAGAAGAACAAAGCTATAGGCATCACACTTCCTGATTTCAAACTGTGCTACATTGCTATAGCAATCAAAACAATATGGTACTGGCATGAAAAAAGACCAATGTAACAGAATTAAGAGCCCAGAAATAAACCCACACATATATGATCAACTAATATTTGGCAAGGAAGCCAAGAATACTCAATGGAGAAAATATAATCTTTCCAATAAATGGCGTTGGGAAACCTGGATATTCACATACAAAACAATGGACCCGTATCTTATATCACCCACAAAAATTAACTTGAAATGAATTAAAGACTTAAATGTAAGACCTGAAATTGTAAAACTCTAGAAGAAAACATAGGGAAAAATCTCCTTGACATTGGTCTTGGCAATAATTTTTTGCATATGACACCAAAACACAAGCAACAAAAGCAAAAATAAATTAGTGGGACAACGTCAAACTAAAAAGCTTTTTTATAGAAAAGAAATAATCAACAAAATGAAGAGGCAACCTATTCAATGGGAGAAAGTATTTAAAAGCCATATATAAGGTTAATATCTAATATATATAAGGAACTCATATAACTCAATAGCAAAAAATAAAAATAAAAAACAATCTGATAAAAAATGTGCAGAGGACCTGAATAGACATTTTTCCAAAGAAGACATACAAATGACCAACAGGTACATGAAAAGATGCTCAATGTCACTAATCATCAGGGAACCACAAATGAAAACCACAATGAGATATGACCTCACATCTGTTAGAATTGTTGTCATAAAAAAGACAAGAGATAAGTGTTGGCGAAGATGGGGAGAAAAGGAAATCCTTGTGTATTGTTGGAGGGAATATAAATTGGTACAACCACTATGGAAAACAGTATAGAAGTTCCTCAAGAAATTAAAAATAGAACTACTATATGATCCAGCAATCCCGCTTCTCGGTTTATATTTGAAAGAAATGAAATCACTGTCTTGAAGAGATAATGCACCCTCATGTTAACTGAAGAATTATTCACAATAGCCAAGACATGAAAACAAACTAAGTATCCATTGACAGATGAATGGATAAAGAAAATGAGATATATATGCATATGTATGTGTATATATGTATACATATATATTATTCAGCCATAAACAAGAAATTCCACCGTTTGCAACAACATGGATAAAATTTGAGGGCATTATGCTAAGTGAAATAAGTCAAACAGAAAGAAAAATTCTGTATGAGCTCACTTATATATGGAATATTAAAATAATCGGCTTCTCACAGGAAGCTTGAATATTTTGGCATAATTGACTTGGGGGCTGAGCCTAAGTCCACATCAAGGCAGGACTAGGATGAGACAAGAAGGAACTGGAAAGGTCTGGGCAGCCCGAGGGCAGAATCTTGACAATTGCCCCGCCAAAAAAAAAAAAAAGAAAATCAGCTTCTTAATCTTTTGGTTTTACTTAAAATCTGGCACATGTCTGTTGGAAGATAGAGCAAGCAGATGTTTGGACTCAACTTCTTGTCCTTCCCTTTTCTTAGATCCTGATACCTCAAGGCTTGTCTGTCTCAGTAGTTCTTCAAATATTTAATTATGTATATGTATATTTACATATATTTATGCATATATAATGTATAGTTATATCCATCTGTATAGTTATAATACTTTATTCATCTTTTCTAGTTGTTTTCAGTGGAATGGTTAGTATAATATGAGCTAGTGATATTGCCAAGTGTTACATTTCTGTTTTAAATGGTGAATATTTAAGGATACTAAATCATAAACTAAAACTTTCAATATAGTGATACTATTGGAAAAATAATTTCAGTCCTAGGAATGGCTTATTCACAACGATGAACTCTTAAAATGGGGTTAGAAATATAAGTATCCTTGATGATTTCATATGTCTTAGGCTTTCCAGTATGAGAGCAAAGCAGATGGCTAAAATAATTATTTAGGAAATTTCATGCAAAATGTTTAAAAGTTATCTGTAAGTTATTTGCTCACCAAAATCATATATTTTCTGTTGCTGAACTTTAACACTTAACATACAGGCCATGACTGTCTATTTAGAGGGGAGAAAAAATATATAGAGTTAATGTAAATTTTCTAAAAATGATCCAAGAACATATAGTTTCATTTCACTTTTCATGCAGTGCTGCAGTTAATTTTTTCATATATGAATACAGTATTCTAAAAGTTTGAACATCCTAGTACATAAGACTAACACAGCATATGGTTGTGGTGATCGAGATAATTAAAAATGGTAGGCATTCTGGGAACACATAGTCACAAAAGCTTTTTAAAAAGGTCAAAATGAAAACATATTTTGGAAGATGGAGATTCAAAAATCTCACTTTCCTCGAATAACATCTGTTCTTTACTTCAATAAAGATTCCTTTTCTAAAAAATAAATATTGCTCTTCAGTCAACTGGTAGAGGCTTTTATAGAATCTTCTTTTGCAGTAAGAGAGTGTCTTAAAGTGGAATGGGTGAAGGTAGGATAGGCAGAGGAGTGGGAGAGCACATCCTGTATACCTGCTTTATTATAAAATTAGTTTTTTTCTACAATGTCTGTGAATACTGGACTGAAATGCTCTATGATACCAAGGGGGACAGAACATAGAAGACAGTTCACATCTACTGAAATGATCCAATAATTACACACCATTTTTATTAAAAATTTATTTATTTATTTATTTATTTTTCAGACAAGAGCTGTACTTAATTTGTGTATTTGGTGCCTAAATGTCCTTTCAGAAAACTAGCATAGTATATGTTCTATAGCTAATGGAAACCTATACTTACAGGTCATAATGAATATTTCCTTCTCACAGGTCAAGTACACTCAAAAATATGTTGATTTAAAAAATAAGTAAATAAGGTTGTTTGGCTTGAGGTGACCCAGCACAGGAGACAACAGGCTCTTTGGTGGGGCTAATGGCAGATTCTGGGAGGGCCCATGCGAAGGAGTACTTCCTAAAACTTGTGCTGCCAGTGTCCTTGTCCCCCTGGTGAGCCACAGACACCCCCGCCTCTGCAGGAGACCCTCCAACATGAGCAGGTTCACAGGCCAGGAACATGCAAGAATCAAGAAGAAATGTATTTCCATCCGTATGGCTGACAGGGTCTTGGTGCTCTGGCTGGGTGTCAGGCTTGTGCCTCTGAGGTGGGAAAGTCAAGTTAAGGACATTGGTACACCACAGACCTCCCAGCTCCATGTAATATCAAACAGCGAAAGCTCTGCCAGAGATCTCCATCTGAACACTAAGACACAGCTCCACTCAACGACCAGCAAGCTACAGTGCTGGACACCCTATGCCAAACAACTAGCAAGACAGGAACACAACCCCAGCCATTAGCAGAGAGGCGGCCTAAAATCATAATAAGGTCACAGACACCCCAAAACACACCACCAGACGTGGTCCTGCCCACCAGAAAGACAAGATCCAGCCTCATCCACCAGAACAGAGGTACCAGTACACTATACCAGGAACCTACACAACCCACTGAACCAACCTTAGGCACTGGGGGCAGACACCAAAAACGACAGGAACTATGAACCTGCAGCCCGCAAAAAGGAGACCCCAAACACAGTAAGTTAAGCAAAATGAGAAGACAGAGAAATACACAGCAGATGAAGGAGCAAGGGAAAAATCCACCAGATGAAACAAATGAAGAGGAAATAGGCAGTCTACCTGAAAAAGAATTCAGAGGAATGATAGTAAAGATGATTCAAAATCTTGGAAATGGAATGGAGAAAATACAAGAAATGTTTAACAAGGACCTAGAAGAACTAAAGAGCAAACAAACAGAGATGAACAGCACAATAGATGAAATTTAAAATTCTCTAGAAGGAATCAATAGCAGAAAAACTGAGGCAGAAGAACGGATAAGTGGCATGGAAGATAAAATAGTGGAAATAATTATAGCAGGGCAGAATAAAGAAAAAAGAATGAAAAGAACTGAGGACAGTCTCAGAGACCTCTGGGACAACATTAAAAGCACCAACATTCGAATTATAGGGGTCCCAGAAGAAGAAGAGAAAAAGAAAGGGGCTGAGAAAATATTTGAAGAGATTATAGTTGAAAACTTCCCTAATATGGGAAAGGAAATAGTCAATCAAGTCCAGGAAGCACAAAGAGTCCCATACAGGATAAATCCAAGGAGAAACAGGCCAAGACACATATTAATCAAGCTATCAAAAATTAAATACAAAGAACAAATATTAAAAGCAGCAAGGGAAAAACAACAAATAACACATAAGGGAATCCCCATAAGGTTAACAACTGATCTTTCAGCAGAAACTGCAAGCCAGAAGGGAGCGGCAGGACATATTTAAAGTGATGAAATGGGAAAACTACAACCAAGATTACTCTACCCAGCAAGGATCTCATTCAGATTCAAGGGAGAAATTAAAAACTTTAGAGACAAGCAAAAGCTAAGAGGATTCAGCACCACCAAACCAGCTTTACAACAAATGCTAAAGAAATGTCTTTAGCATTTTCAAGAGAAGGAAAAGAACTACAATAACAATCCCAAAACAATTAAGAAAATGGTAATACGAACATGCATATAGATAATTACCTTAAATGTAAATGGATTAAATGCTCCAACCAAAAGACACAGACTGGCTGAATGGATGCAAAAACAAGACCCGTATATATGCTGTCTACAAGAGACCCACTTCAGACATAGAGACACATACAGACTGAAAGTGAGGGGATAGAAAAAGATATTTCCTGCAAATGGAAATCAGAAGAAAGCTGGAATAGCAATTCTCATATCAGACAAAATAGACTTTAAAATAAAGACTATTACAAGTGACAAAGAAGGACTCTACATAATGATAAAGGGATCAATCCAAGAAGAAGATATAACAATTGTAAATATTTATGCACCCAACATAGGAACACCTCAATCCATAAGGCAAATGTTAACAGCCATAAAAGGGGAAATTGACAGTAACACAATAATAGTAGAGGACTTTAACACCCCACTTTCACCAATGGACAAATCATCCAAAATGAAAATAAATAAGGAAACACAAGCTTTAAATGATACATTAAACAAGATGGACTTAATTGATGTTTATGGGACATTCCATCCAAAAACAACAGAATACACTTTCTTCTCAAGTGCTCATGGAACATTCTCCAAGACAGATCATATCTTGTGTCACAGATCAAGCCATGAAGGACCTAGGGACAGGACAGGACTAAAGATGCAGATGTAGAGAATGGTCTTGAGGACACCGGGAGGAGGAAAGGTAAGCTGGGAAGAAGTGAGAGAGTGGCATGGACATATGTACACTACCAAATGTAAACTAGATAGCTAGCGGGAAGCAGTCACATAGCACAGGGAGGTCAGCTCGGTGCTTTGTGACCACCTAGAGGGGTGGGATAGGGAGGGTCAGAGGGAGACGCAAGAGGGAGGAGGTATGGGGGTATATGTATATGTATAGTTGATTCACTTTGTTATAAAGCAGAAAGTAACACACCATTGTAAAGCAATTATATTCCAATAAAGATGTTTTTAAAAAATAAGTAAATAAAAGGATATCCATAGATAGTTATTTTCTGTAGGCAAACTCAGTATAAATGAATCATCTCATTCTGTCTCTAGCCTTGAAGTAGTTAATACAAGTTTATGAAGGCTGTAAAAATGATTTCTGGCATATAAATGTGATTGAGTTGTGATTCAATCAACATAGCTTTAGACTATCCCCAGGCAGATGTTAACCGTCAAGCCCTAGTATTGTCAAGTGTCATGTTCTTTTACTTTTGTTAACCAAGACATAGAGTTTTTATGTATTAATCATTGTATCTCTTGGCATCCAGGGGAAAAAAAAGAGCCAGAAACACAAAGCATAAAATGAATGGCAATGAAACAGAAAATTGCTAAATACAATTTGGTGGTCAAATCATGCTTTAGAGGGAACTTAACTTTCAAGGAGTTATACAGCAAATTGACACCATATCTTGTCACCGTAATTGGTAAGCATGGCTCTAACATCCCCCTGTCAAAAGTAAAAGGAAATAACAAAATTTAAAAAAAACAACACTTGTACCTTGCGATAAATAATAATAAAAATATCAACTACACAAAAACAGGGTTTTATCATATTTGGACAAACAAGAGATGTACCATATCTTTAGTATCAAATAGTAAAATGCCTTATTAATATTTTCTGAAACAGTGTCCTGATGCCCTAAAATTTCCTTCCCCCATTACTTTACCAGGCTCTTCCCTAGTCATGTGAAATCTTTTCTTTCCTTCAAAGAGGCTGGAAGCTTTTCTTTGATGCTCCCAGTATATCTTGTACATACCTTTATTCATATGTTTAGCATTTTGATGTAAATTCTCAACTCTTTCCCTCATTATATTATGAACGATGAGGATTATATCTTATTTTTTTAAACATCTTTATTGGAGTATAATTGCTGTACATTGTTGTGTTAGTTTCTGCTGTACAACAAAGTGAATCAGCTATATGTATACTTATATCCCCATATCCCCTCCCTCTTGTGTCTCCCTCCCACCCTCCCTATTCCACCCCTCTAGGTGGTCACAAAGCACCCAGCTGATCTCCCTGTGCTATGCGGTTACTTCCCACTAGCTATCTATTTTACATTTGATAGTGTATATATGTCCATGTCACTTCTCTCACTTCGTCCCAGCTTACCCTTCCCCCTCCCCATGTCCTACAGTCCATTCTCTACGTCTGCGTCTTTATTCCTGTCCTGCCCCTAGGTTCTTCAGAACCATTTATTTTTTTAGATTCCATATATATGTGTTAGCATATGGTATTTGTTTTTCTCTTTCTGAATTAATTCACTCTGTATGACAGATTCTAGGTCCATCCGCCTCACTACAAATAACTCAATTTCGTTTCCTTTTATGGTTGAGTAATATTCCATTGTATATATGTGCCACATCTTCTTTATCCATTCATCTGTTGATGGACACGTAGGCTGCTTCCATGTCCTGGCTATTGTATTGAGTGCTGCAATGAACATTGTGGTACATGACTCTTTTTGAGTTACGGTTTTCTCAGGGTATAGGCCCAGGAGTGGGATTGCTGGGTCATATGGTAGTTCTATTCCTAGATTTTTAAGGAACCTCCATACTGCTCTCCATAGTAGCTGTATCAATTTACATTCCCACCAACAGTGTAGGATGGTTCCCTTTTCTGCACACCCTCTCCAGCATTAATTGTTTGTAGATTTTTTGATGATGGCCATTCTGACCGATGTGAGGTGATACTTCATTGTAGTTTTGATTTGCATTTCTCTAATGATTAGTGATGTTGAGCATCCTTTCATGTGTTTGTTGGCAATCTGTATATATTCTTTGGAGAAATGTCTATTTAGGTCTTCTGCCAATTTTTGGATCGGGTTGTTTGTTCTTTTGATATTGAGCTGCATGAGCTGCTTGTAAATTTTGTAGATTAATCCTTTGTCAGTTGCTTCATTTGCAAATATTTTCTCCCATTCTGAGGGTGGTCTTTTCCTCTTCTTTATGGTTTCCTTGCTGTGCAAAAGTTTTTAAGTTTAATTAGGTCCCATTTGTTTATTTTTATTTTTATTTCCATTTCTCTAGGAGGTGGGTCAAAAAGGATCTTGCTGTGATTTATGTCATAGAGTGTTCTGTCTATGTTTTCCTACACACCATTTTTAGCTCCAAAGATTTGAATGTATTTTTATTTTTCTTTCCCACTAAGATTAGAAAGAAGCCAATCTTCTAATTTCACATGTTGGAAGAATTAGTCTTCAGAATTCTAAAACAGACTGAATAGAATCAGATGATTAGTGTCCTACATTGCTGACCTAGTTTGTCTTCTTTCTGTTTAGTTTCCTTATAATTATGAACTATCAGAGCTGCGTGTGACTTCAAAAAGCAATGTTTATGATTCTGTAAATGGAATTTTAAGCTTCACATGGGTATGTGGTCATAAGATTGTATTATTTTTCAACAAATATATCCTATTTGGTGGAAAGTTTCATATTGCCCACTTTTATTGAGAAATGTTTAAGTAATTACTTTAAAAAATAGTCTGTTGAAAAATAGTTTTATATTGTGAAGGGTCATGGGTGACTTTTTCAGTGCCTCTTTGTCTTTCACAAGAGGACTATAAAATACCTTTCCAGCCTTGTTTCCTGACACCGTTCTTCATCTGTTCTGTGCTGCAGCTGTGGACCTTCCAGCCAGCACCTGAATAAACTGTGTTTGCTCAGTCAGTTCTGACTTTGCACTTGAAGTTTTCCTTGTGTGAAGGCTCACCCCCCACTTTCCCTAATTTTTCAAGACTGAGCTCAAATTGTATCTTTATGAGAACTCCAAGGCTTTATGTAAAAAATCATTCCTATATTGTGACAATGAACACACACTGTGTTATAATTATTTGTTAATGTGTTTATTTCTCCTTACTGATGTTGAATTTATGTGGGGGCAAAGTCAGTACTGTATTATTGGTCTTTGAATTACTGATATTTAATATGGTATTAGGCATGAGGGGACAATGGATACATCTTTACTGAATAAAAAAGAATGAATCTAAGCTAAAATACCAAGCACCAGCATTTCTTTCAACATAATGTACCTTATATTCCAGTTTTTCCTCTTCTTGTTATTGTTTAATTAAACATCTGGGAAGAGCAAAAGTCTATTTTTATTAATGTATGAGTCTATGAAATATCTGATACTTGATACTGTATTATTTCTAAAGATTTTAATTAACGACTATAATATATGCCTTTGAAAGAATGTCCATAGTGTTGTGCCTACAAGGAGTAGTTTAATCTCTCATTCCTGTAGAGGTTTCTGGCATTTCTGAAGTGAGTGATGGCATATATTGATTCAGTCTTAGCAGACTGTGACATCAGCTCACTCAAGATGGAGCTTTTTGATGCATCAGAGGTGGATGGACGTCAAGTGTCCCTTTGATCGGATTCTCTTTCTCTTTGGAATCTTAGTGCACAACTGTATATAGGGAAAGAGGGAATTGACTGCCTTTTCTCAGCATGAAAAAAGAATTTACAACATTTTCCCCAAAGTGAGAACCAACCTCCAGTCAAAGGATTGCATTTGGAAATTATCACCACCTTGTTTGATACAATAGAAACTAATATGCTGTTCAATTCTTGTATATAGTGTTCACTCAGAGGAATTTCACCATAGATGCAAATTACCCAGATCAAGAAATAAATATAATTTTTGCTAGCAAAGAGATTGTCTTTATAGGAAAATAATGGCTTGTTTGTGAAGAAAAATGTCGTGAGATGACTTAGAAATTTTTTTACTCATGAAATAGATACTGTCTCTTTACTAGTATATTTATATGGTACCATTGTGCCTAGGGCATTGCTCACCAATTTATTAACTCTGGATGTTACTCAAATGCAACCTACAGCCAGATTCTTCAACTTTGAAGGAATTCTTCAGCATCATTAATATTTCTCTTAAGTTCTCCAGTATTTCAGGTAATCATGCGTGTCCACCGCACAGGCAAGCAAATCTCTGAAGGTTCTATAGACTTCCAACTGTGTTTGTTAGCACAAGAACATTCAGTTCCTAGAAGTTAAAAACATATCTCTAAGCAGCTCATAAATTCTGGCTTCAGGTTTAAACTGATGTCAGATGTCAGAGTCAATAACCCCCACAGTTGGTGTGCTCTCAATTCCATATCGTGTCATTAATTCACTTGATCTTAAAGTGTGAATCTGCTCCACAGATGGTTACCTGAGCCAGAATGACTCCTATAGTTAAGCAAGTGACCTTCAGTTCAGCTCTATATAGAGAGACATTCATTACTTTGAAGTCTGAAGGTCATTTTCTTTAAAATACTTAGAAATACTGGAAGTAGTCAAGCCTGTGGATCTCAATGTTGAGTGTGTATAGTAATCATCTGAGGGAGTTAAGATGACATTCAAGAGATCCACCCCAAGATAATCTGGTTTATTGCATTGAGTTGTGGATACACACCCTGGTGATTATGATCCAGGTGGTCCAAAGATCATACTTTGGGAATCACTACCTTGAGCCTTATAATCCCTCTTCTTGGTAGGTTTGTAAGCCAGTTGTAGAACAACAGGAGCTGGTAGAGGTTCTTCTCAGGGGAGAAACCTTTAAGAGAAGGCTATGACGACTGAGGAGCAGAGTACCAAAAAAGAAGATAGAGGGCCTAAAAATCTTCGGTTCAGTTTAAAAATAGTACCTCTTCTTTGTGTTCATGATTGATAAAGAGGAATCATTTGGGATTATAATCACGTTCTAGTGAAAAGAGACTGCTGAAATATTGATAATTAAGGGAAATGACTTTATGTTAATGAGCAGTGGGTGACTTTTGTCTTTGGTGACACTGAAGTGATGTCCCAATCACTGTACCAATCGAGTTTGTATCCCTGGATTGGACTCTCTCTATTTTATCCTCCATGCACCTCACAGAGGATGAGGATGTCAGTATGAAGACCGTAGTTGGGGTCACATTAAAAAAGGGCAACAGGGAGCAGTGTAATCCTGCTTATTAGGAAAGAGGTTGGAGCTGGACTGCTCCTTGGCCTCAGCCAAAGCTAGAAACTCAGTAGGAGACCTGCATGGTCAGGCATCAGTCTGAAGGAGTAGGTGCAAATGTACACCTTGCTATTATAGTCCAGGAGGAGGGCACCACCATGTGTGAGCTCAACCCACCTTGAGGCTGAGGACTGGAGAACAGACATGAGAAAACCAAGTGAATGCTCAGATCTGTCATTTTTAGGTGTGTAATTCAACTAGCTGGTGTCTTCTATGCCTTTTCTTGTTCTATGAACTTATTTATACATTTATTCATTCTCACTTGTTAATTCTACTAACATTTTTTAAGGGTCTACATGTGCCAGGCACTGAACTAAATGAGGGAAATGAAACATTAACTGTGGAATTTGGTCTAGTGAGGGAAACAGATGAGGACAGGTCATTACAATGCTGGATGGTAAGTGCTATAACAGGGAAATATGGGGTGCCATAAGGGCACAGAGGAAGGGAAGCTTGCTCAGAGTTGGGGATCCAGGAAGGCTTCCTAGTGGCAGGAGAATCTGAGCCCTGAAGGATGAGTATTATTTGTCAGAGAGTTGAAGAAATAGTGTTGTAGACAAAGGGAATAACTCGTGAGAGTCATGAAGAGGGAGCAAGAACGGTGTGATCACGGAACCAAAAACTCAGCACATGCATGGACCATCCTGAAACCTGGGCATAGGGATGAGACTGCAGAGGCAATTGTGGAGAAAATGGAGCCTCACTGGCTTTAGGGAATTGTATAGATGTATAAGTTCATATTTGGGTATTGTCTTCCTGTTCCTTTCTTACAAATTTATGGACAAATTGGGACTATATATTGCCCAAATTCAATACATTCCATCCATCATTTTATTTCAATTTTTTTTTTTTTTTGGCCACGCTGTGTGGCTTGTGGGATCTTAATTCCCTGGCCAGGGATGGAACCTGCACCCTCATCAATGAAAGGGCAGAGTCCTAACCACTGGAACACCAGGGAATCTCCCCATCCATCATTTTAGACCCCAATATAAGCAAATCAAGCCATATGTTTTATTGAAATTGTTATTCTGTAGTTAACCTCAAACTTAAGCTAAAAAATTCAAAAATACTGAAGTTTTATTTAATAGGTGATAAATAACTTTCATGGACTCTGACCACGTGCTGAACACCTTTCAGAATGCTTTGCAAATATTAATATATTTAATCCTTACAAATAACCCTTTATGTAGATATGATTACTATTTTCCTATCACAGGTGAGAAAACAGAAGCAACGGGAGGTTAAGTCACTTGCTCAAAGTACATTAGAGTTACCTATTGCAGGACAAGTCTAACTTCAGAATTTATCCTCTTCACTCTTATGTTTTACAGACTTTTTGTTTAAGTCTATCTATTCATTTTTTAAAACTGACTTAACCAACACAGTTTATTACCTTACAGTTCTTTTTTTTTTAAATTTATTTTTACAGAGTTTTTGATTTAAGAAATAGCTGGTGCAAAGAAGCAGAGTGATAGCATTTCTCTAGTGGGTGAGAAGTATGGTTAGGGCTCAAAGTGGCTGGTTTCTGATCAGAAATAGAGAGGCTACCATTTTTACAACAGAAAACGTATACCGAAGAGGCACATTTTAGACAGCTCATGGACACCACTCTCAGTCCTTGCAGCCCCACCTGTTATTTCAGGCATCGTTTCGGAGCACTGTTTTCACCAGCTGTGTGCAGATGAGATAGACTTGACAGCATCTCTCCTTGCATCTCTTGTTTCCTACTGTGGGGATTCTTAGATGTTGCTGTGGGAGCCCTGTTGGTCTGTACACATGTGCAACCTGGAAATTCAGGGAGAAAATGCCCATGGCATCACCTTGAACCAGGGGGAGCTGGGGGACAAAAGTCTAGAGATCAATATTTTCTCCTAATTCTAAGCTGCATTTCATAAGGCTCATCAGAAGTCCTGTTGGTTTGAGCTGGATCAGTTGTAGCAGTTGACCATCTGGATGATGCAGCCTTGTACTGACTTTCCCTTGTTCCCTGGTTCACTTTTCCTGGACTTCATTTCTGCTCATTGGGATCACATTTGCATATAAATTCCTGGCATGCAGACCTCTGTCTCGCTCAGACTCTGCTTTGGAGGAACTAAGGCTAAGATGATGAGTTAGAACATTGGTCCCAATGTCAGAGTAGTTTGATAATTAATTATGGTGTAAATGGTAGAATATGACATTGCTATTCTTCTAGGAATAAAGCAATGGTGATTCCCTTTTTAGGTTTAAACGTTGGAAGGTGAGAGGTGTATAAAAGTCTCCAAACTGAGCTCCAGATGCAAAACTCCATAAGATTTTCCTCTGAAGTACAGAGATCAGAAACACTCATCAGGCAGAACTCATCATAGTAAAGTCAGACAAGCAACATTTAACTCTGGGTTCCATCACAGAATAGTTACAAGATTTGGGAAAGGTAATAGTTTCATGGTTTAGTACCTCCCTTTTCTGGCTGGAACACAGGCATGTGGATGATTGTTACTATCTGTCTTCAGTGTTTTGTACAATGGTGTTTATAACACTCTTGCTGCTGTTCGGAATAAACCCTTGGCATAATCACATAAAGAAGTGTCTAGAATTGTGAAGATGGTGAGATTTTTATCCTACTTGCAAACTAACAAATTAGTCTGCCACAGATTTTTGGATGCTGGTACGAGTTACAAGACCCCTGGGTCAGAGATAAAGGACAGTTTATTACTCACAGTAATAGCAGTAACCAGAGTATCAGCATTTTTGTACTGGTACTTCAGACCCAGTTCTCATCAGATGATGCAAACAGGTCCAGGTGATACCTATACATGTAGTGGGTTGCATTACAGGAAATGAACTCTGAATTTAGGGAACTCAAATCTTTAATAATGGGAAGCAAGATACCTGCCCTTGCTCTGGGCACTCGTCTTTTTTTTTTTTTTTTTTTTTTAACTTAATTTCCACACATTTCATGTTCACAAACATTTTACTAGTCTTTATTTATTTATTTATTTATTTATTTATTTATTTATTTATTTATTTATGACTGTGTTTTGGGTCTTCGTTGCTGTGCGCAGGCTTTCTCTATTTGTAGCAACTGGGGGCTACTCTTTGTTGCGGTGTGCGGGGTTCTCATTGCGGTGGCTTCTCTTGTTGCGGAGCATGGGCTCTGGGCATGCAAGATTCAGTAGCTGCAGCACGCATGCTCAGTAGTTGTGGTGCACGGGCTTAGTTGCTCCGAGGCATGTGGGATAGTCCCAGACCAGGGATCAAACCTGTGTCCCCTGCATTGGCAGGCGGATTCTTAACCACTGCACCACCGGGGAAGTCTCAGACATTATCTTTATTAATCTGTACAGTAATCAAACATGCCCTTTACTGTGGAGGGAAACATTATATTAATTTTCTAAGGCTGTAATCAAACCTTCCTTTGGCTTCAGAGGGAGATATCTATCTCTATATTCCAAGGCTGCTAAGTACACAAACATCCTTGAAAATATAATCTGGATAAAGGGCAGGACATGAAGAAATTTGACCCATGGAATATTACCTCCCAGTAGCTCTTCAGAAACTTTGTGTGAAGAGTATATGGAGTATTACACTTGCATGAGACCCATGCCTGCTGCCCTGGAGGGAAGAGTTTTGGATGCCAGGAAATGGAAGTAGTCATACTGATGCTACCCTGCACAAGGTAAGGAGAATATTTTCTTATCTCATTTACACAATCACCAGTTGTTTATTAACAATCTATTGTTTAGAATTGTTATATAAATACATATACATGTATATTTATAAGTAAATAGATGTATTAGATATATAGTCAGAGCTAAGCATAGATATATAGATATATAATTGAACTCTTTTGATCTTAGTATAAATGATACACGTGACTTATTTTATTATTGCCACTTGTATTTCAAGTAGTATTTCCTTGTATTAGATTTTTTTTGGAGAGTTATTAAAATTGTCATGATCATCAGAAAGATAGTGCAACACGACATGCTTATATTGTAATGATTTCACAAACTTTCACTGAAGGGGCATATGTATATTATCTGGGTAATATGCACTAGAGAAAGACTATGTAGACATTTCAAGGATAATTGGACATAGGGTCTGAGCTGCCATTTATACCCAGGGACAATCGTATTCCATTGTTGGAGAGGGCATATAAATGGAGAGCTAGCTTGGGTCAGGTTCATTGTGGGTGGGCTCATTCCTCATATCCATATGGCAGTCATATCCCTGGTTCCCCAAATGTATAATCGGAGTGGTTATACTGTACCAGACAGAAGCTCTTAGCCTGAAAGTGGAATGGGATACCTTTTTTGGTACAACTATGTCAACTTTGTGTTGGCACCTGGAAGGATGAGGTGCCATCCTCCAGGGTGTATTAAATAACCTAAATCAGTGATCATAAGATGGTGTTGTTTTCCCAGCAGGTGGAATAAGAGGGTCTAGAAATAGGAATGGAGTGGCCCAGCTTGCCACCACTCCTACGACCCACTTGAGGGAAATTTTACCTTTCTTTTCCTTTAATTTTAGGCTCTGTGTGTTTGGAGGTCTTTGATCCCAAAAGGAGAATGGTTTCACTAGGAGACAAAATAAAAATCCTATTGAACTTTAAGTTATTATGGCTGCCTGGTCATTTCAGTTCCCTCATATCAACAGACAAGAAGGCAAGGAAAGAAGATATGTCAAGGTAGGTGACCCCAATTATCAAGTGGAAGAAAGTTTGCTGTTTCACACTGGGGCAGTTTGGCACCACTGATCCACTAGTGTGTTTCTTGGTACTCACATACTCCATTGTGATGGGGTGTAATGTACAAGTACAGCAGCCATGACCCAAGAATTACATGGTGACCAGGGACTCAGATCCCTTAGGGAAGAGAGTTTAGGTCACCCCAACAGGTCAGCTACCTAGACCAACAGAGGCACAAACTGAGGATGTGGAGAATCTAGAATGAGTAGTAAAGGCAGGAACCGATGAGTATCACTTAGAGCCTTGAGAACAGCTGTGGTGAAAAGGGCTACAGTAGTTCATTCTACTAACCTTCCTTTTGTGAGTTTCACTGGAAAATGAGACCAATTAGAATCCTGAAGAAGATGTTCCTAGATGGGGAGAACTTATTACCAGCAGCAAGTAGATTCAAGCATCTTAAATTAGGGCGGACTGTAGTGAACACTATTATGTGCCATCCAGATCACCCTCTTCAGAGCCAAGGTGCTCATTCTCCAAGCCTGAATATGTTGGCTGCTGATGGCTCTGAGCTCTGCCCCTCTCTGAGAATTGCCCTTGGTAGACAGACACTCCTTCCCTCAAGGTTATGCTTCCTTGCTGGGAGAACTCAGCACCCAATAACTAGTCAGTTGGGGGTCCAAAAGCCTGACCCCCTTGACTTAGCTTGGAATAATTCTCAAGGGCCATCCTCAACTCAGAACTCTCCATGCTGAAGTTTTGGTGTAACTGCACCACAGTTCAACTTTTCCCTCTGCAAAATCCTACTTCCATCACTCCCTTACATGTATTATTCTTGTGAAGACTTGTCAATAAACCCCCTGTATGCAAATCTCAGTGTCTGTATTCAAGAAATCTGATTGAAGACAACCTGTACATCTATTTCCGTGTAGGACAGTTTGGGTGATTTAAATTAATAACAGCATACCACCTTTGGTTTAGTATTTACTTAGTTTGGAATGAGGGTGAGAGATTTCAGGTAAGAGAGAAAATATGTAACACAATATTTTTCCATGGTAGATGACCAAATACAGGGAAAGAAAACAGTACCTTCTCCCTTTGTAACAATTATAAAAGAGGAGATATGGTAGGGTGCCATCTCTTTTCTGAGGCTCTGATGCCTACAGAAACTTGAAAGGAAAAGGCCACTCCAATTCTGGTATGGACTACTTTGTCTTTGGCCTTGTAAAGGGCAAAATTGGGACTGCAAGAGTGAAAGTGAAAGAGTAATAGTTTGCTTCTCTCTCAATTCCCTTGTTATTGGATTTCACTCCGGGCTGGCTCGCCCAGTACTGTGAAGTTCATGAGCTGTCTTCTCATTCTGACTCAGTGTGAGGCCACACACTTTTCAGGTCACTTTAGTAGGACAGCAAAGAGGGTGAAAGTATTATTTGTAATCACCTCTTTTGTGTTCTTGCAAGTTAAGCAATGCTGGATAAAAACCCTCTTTTTACTCAATTCTGGACAATTTCAAATTGAAGCGTATTTTTACCATGAAGAGCAGACTAGAAATCCTGATACTTGACTGAATTTATTTATTATTAGATATTCTCTCACTATGGCAATGTGGTGAAGTGGCCGACAGCCCAGCACTACTCACTTTTCCCTTGCTTCCAGGAAGTAGTACAATGATGGTTAGCAGACATGGCTGTAGAAATCTTTTCTTTTAAAAATTCCTGTGATGACATTGAATTTTATGTCAAATATATACATATGTATAACCAAAAATATGGAAGCATGTATTTTTCCAGTCATATTTAATTGCATCAGCATAGAGTTCATATTGACTTTTGCAGCAATAGCTAATGAGCCATGTGTAGCAGAATCCAGATGTTTAGATTACATGCTCTGCCAATCCATTATACAAAGGTTCAATTATGACAATGTCTTGCATCGTGTGGAAAGAAGAGCTGCATCACCAATAAGGAAATACAATTGAAGGCTGATTACATTGTTGCTATTTACAAATATGGGGGAATTTTCCTACTGACAGTGTTATTTTCAGTAGGAAGTGGTGAGGTTGGGCAAAAGGATTCAAGGCTTGTGTTTCCATGAAACCCTTCTAATTGTTACTACTTATATGACAATGTGTTTGTTTCATTAACTCCAATCACAATCTCACTCATACACACACACCACAAAATACATGAACACAATGAATGCTTTAAGAGAGATGTAAAGTGCTCAGGGGCAGGGTGATTGACACCCATTGGGACAGAGTAGGGACAGCTTCCCTAAGGGATTCCTGGGGCTAGATACTGAAAGATGGGATTTTGGCAGTTGCAGACTGGGGAGAAGGTAAGTGAACAGAATTGAATGAGCCAAAGACAGATATGAGGAAAAGGCAATGTGTTTTAAACATCTGCTGTATTCCTGTCAGTATTTACATATTTAGGCTCTTCTTTTTGGGACAGAGCAGGGATGGGACATTTCAACAAATCAAGTTGAATTCATTTAATGATATCAAGCTGTAAAACTCAGTGTTCTTTAGTGGGAGTCACTATTTTATTTGTCCCAACAGCACTAAAACATACATGCCTCCCCCACAAAGCTCCCACCTGATTTGACACAGTTGAGAAATAAGTAAGAGAGACAGGTTCACGGACATGATTGTAGGATAACATGAACATATGGCTCTCAGAGGAGTAAGGAGAGAGAATGAAACATAGAAATGGTTTTATCAGGGAAAATCATAGAAAAGAAACAGTTCTAAGATCATGGTCACTCTTCCTGGTCCCTCAGCTGCAAACATCAGCAAAACCAGTATTGATTTTGCTCTTGCAGTTGTTAATGTTTAAGCAGAAAGCAAGACAGGGTGGTCTTACAGATGTGTGCTAAGGGTCTTTTTTAAGTCACAACTGTCAGTGATCGTTTTGTTTCTTCTCTCCTTACTGTCGTATTCACGTTTGGGACTTCAACTTTGACCTCAAGGTGAAAGTCATCTAAACCGATGTCTTCGGACATCTTTTACTGCAAAGCTCTAGTACCCCATTTCAAGCTATGAGGTGCCTCAGACTCAGCAGTGCAAATCTTAGCTCCTTGTTTCACTGCTCCCCCTGTTCACATCCTTGCATCTCCCAGCCAGACCTCCTACCTCCTGTTGATCCATCTCTTTGTGGTAGTAGTTTGCTATTTGTTCTCTGTGGTCAAAGCTTTGGCTTCATTCAATTCCTCTCTCTTTTGAACTTTAAAAATCAGTTGCTTGCATCAGTCTTTTTCATTTCATTTTCTTTACAATTGAAGTGACTCATGAATCATCCCTTCTTTTCCATTCCAAACACTAACGACATACTCTGGAACTTCAATTTCTCCTAGTTTGTGCTCTGCAGCAAGCTTCTTAATCGGTTCTTCTTAATCCATTTGCTCATTCCTTTACCTGTACACTTTCTAAAATGCAAATCTGATTATGATGAAGAAGTTCATAACAGTAGCTAAATGGTAGGGAAACTAAAACCTCCCACCTTGTTGGTTTGTGATGAAAATTAATCAAGATGCTATTCATAAAGAATTTAGCTTAGTTCCTGGGATATAATATATTCTGAATAAATATTGACTAGTATGTCTCTCTTTACCTTAGAAACATGATGTATATATTCCTCTTCTCAAATACACCTGATTCTCCTTAACATATGGGGCTTCTCACATCCATTCCTTTAGCTGGAACACTCCTTTGTCCCATCTTCAACAGGGTATTTCCTATTCGTTCTTCAATGTCTGTTCAACATTATATGTTTATATCCAGGTCTTCCTTGAGTAGCCAGACCTGTTTAAACCACTCTGATGTGCACTCCAGCAGAACTTTGTATTTCCAATCTCAAAGTTCTTGTGTTCTGGAATAGAAAGTCTTCAAACCAAACGGTTGATGGGCAAAGAATATGGAGCATATTTATTTTCTATAACTGATAGCATCTTTCTCAATGACCCTTATTCTAGTGAGGAATTCTAACATGCCTTTAGGTTATTTCCATTTTTTTCTATGTAACTTATTGGGTGTCATTTGATTTCTTTCGGGTTTATGTCCAGTCTTCCATATTTCTTCTCTGATCTCTGTTCCTCCTTGCAAGGACACCCACAATGGTCCTTTCTTGGGACTTGACACCTCCTTGTCTCTTACAGGCTTGGCAGACCTCTCTGAACTTTAGCCACATGCTACATTAGTGGTCCACTGCAGTCTCACCAGTTCTTAATTTTTCTGCCTTTGGAAACCTCCACATGGCACACGAGGACTTCTGAGCCACCCTCCTGCCATGCAGAAGCAGAGGGAGGTTCAAACCTTCCTTCTGCTTAGCCATTCTTGCAATACTCTGCAAGGGTGAATAAATTTACTGGGCTCCAGGAAAGAAGAGGATGTGGCATTAGAACAGTTTCATTCAGGGGAAAAATGAACTGAAAGGGATATTTGAAAACTATCCCTTTCAATCCAGGGGAGGGTGGAAAGGATAAGAAGCCAAGTAGGAAGGTCCTATTTGGGGTTCTAAGAAGAGATCACCTCATGCAATGCCTCTCACCCCAGCCTGGGTAGTTTTACCGTAGAAATAACAAGTGCACTTAGTCAGAAAGAAGATCAGTGATCACACTCCTAATCCTTTTTCTCCTCAAAGCCTTTCCTGACACTTTGCCTCCATTTTATCCTATGTATTTTTCTATTATTGTACCCATGTCATTCATTGCATTTTCAATATCTATCTCCTCTTTCTCAACCAGTAGTCCTCAGTTGGAGGTTATCTTGCCTCCAAATGACAGCTGGTAATGACTGGAGACACTTTTCATTGTCATAGCTCTGGATCAGGGATAGGGGGGTGTTATTGGCATCTAGTGACTAGAGGCCAAGGGTGACGTTAACATCCTGCAATGTGCAGGAAGTTTCCCCACAACAAAGAATTGTCTAAATATCAGTAGTGTTGGGGCTGAGAAACCTTATTCTAGACTGTAACATCCTTAAGGCAGGAACTATGTCTTATTTATCTCATCTCTATTACCTCACGTATTGTTTAGTACACAGTAGAGACTTAATAATTGCTTTTTTAATAAGTAACTGCATGAAGAGCATGAATGAATGAAGAGCAGACATGTAAGTTTTGAAACCCCCAAACCCTTTTGGTTTTGGTTCTTCTGGTTAGTATAAGATTAAGTTTGGTAGCTGAGCAGAATAAATGTTACACCTAATCTCTTTTGGATTCCAGACACTGGTAAAATTTTAAAAATTCATATGTCTTCTGAAGGAGAGGAGGGAGATAACATGGCAGCAACCCCTTGCTTATTCCTCCTCCAAGCCACCTCCCCTAGCAAATAGATGATGTCATGACCCTGAAAGACTTTATGAGGCTGTATCAGAACACAGTATGCTGTTGGATATTTCCATCCAATGATTAAGAAGTTTGACTAGAATAGTTCTATGGGCATGCAGCATCTTCTTTCAAGAATAGGAATTGGTAGTGAATTATGGTCCACATGACACATGTGTGCCACTGCATGGTTTGATTGTTTGAAGGGCATCTCCTGAAACAAACTCTGAATGAGAGAAATAGTGCAAAAGGGTGGATGTGTCAATGGCAGAGTTCTGGTAAGAAGTATGCAAGTGATCCAGGGACTCTGGTTTTGTAGTTTTCTAAGATGGAGTTATCAGTTATCTACACCCAGCCAAGTCCTAGCTCATGCTCACATGTGTACAGTGTTCACTCTTAACTAGTTGGTACAGTTTTTTTTTTTTTTTTTACCATGTTGTCTTTCTGGAAATTTTAGATATTCTCAAAATATTTGACATTCCAGTTGATCCTGTGATAAATTGACATGAGTGAAGAAAAAAGAAATGAAAAGATTAGGAATTACCATTTTTCTGATTTCCAAAATGGCCCTTTATACGAAAGAATAAACTTGGTTGCAAGAGGTCTATTTTTATGTGAGGATTACTATTTTAAGGGTAAATGTCTTATTGATATACATTAGATAATCCAAGACATATTTTTAGATGATTGCTAATAGTAGATGTATTAAAACTTGGTTGTAGAATGAAGAAATTTGCAAATATTTGTTTTACTGTATCCCTAAAAATGAATAACCACTACTTCCTTTTCATGAGAGAGCTGCATTTGGTAACATGGAGTGAAGAAATAATTTAGTCCATGAGGACTTCTGTCAGATCAATAGCAGAGGGAGAAAGAGAGCATCTAAATGGGAGGGAGCCCTGGCTTACTCACTTGCCACTTGCAAGCCACTCTGTGAGTTTTTGATCCTCAAACAATCCCAGAGGGGGCCTGAGGGAAAATATTTATCCTCCGTATTAAGGATGAGGAAAATGAAGCATAGAGAGACTGAGTCACTCACCCAAAACCACAAAAGTGGTACCTTGTGTAATTACAGATTGAGTTCCCGTCTGTGAGTGTATTCCCTTCCATCACCCCACTGCCTTTCTCATAAGCAAATAGGCTAGTGGTTCTCTACTTAACCTGCTGCCTATAACAATCACATGAGCAGCTTTCAAAGGACACTGATGTCCAAGTCCAACCTCAGAATATCTGCTATAGTTGGTCTGAGGGTGGAGGCCCAGAAGTTAGTTCTTTTTTTTTTTTTGCTCCCCAGGTGATTCTAAATTGTTACAAATGTTGAGAACCACTGGCCTGAGTCCTAATGGTCCTGCAGTTGGTTTTGTCTTTTGTATCTGAGCAAATCTGTTTATTTTGGACTTTTTCATGGTATGTTTACAAGAATTTGACAAGGAATTAAATATGCCTTAATTTGAGTGACACAGAGCAACTTCTTGATTATTTTCCATAAGAAGGCAGGATGTTATTAAACCAGCTCTATTAAGCGGGGTTTATAATGGAAGATCATAGGGTTAATCATGAGTAAAAAAACAAAGTTTAGCTGTGTGAAAGGTAAAAAAATCTTTTCAATTTACTGCATCATATCTTTGGAATCAGTTACCAGTGGCCTGGCTCATCAGTGGAGCATTCTTGAGCCAACTGCAAAAACACATGCAGTTCACCAGGCCATGAGCTAATTAGTCCTGGCTCCAGGCCAGGTAACACAGATTAGAGGTCACTGTTTATCCTATTGCATTCATTTGAAAAGTGTATTCCTTATATTGGAATGCCTTTGTGTTTTCCTCTCTAGGTTAAAGTGTTTGAAAGCCATAATGTGATGTTTTGCATTTTGAAGTCTAGATCCAAGGACAATATTGTCTTCCATGAAGAATGGGTCCCTTGACTATGTCTTATTGTACATGGAATTTACATGACCCCTGAGACATCTTTAGCTCATTCTTAGAACATGCTCTTCTTTATTTTCTAAATTTCTATTCTCACTGTTATTTTTGTCTTTTTCTACATTGTTTTTCTTTTCTCCCTATCTACATCTTAGGTCTACCAAGGATTTGTGACATCACCAATGAGTCTCATCCATGCTCAGTGTGTACTGTCAAACTAAAGAGGTCAATTGTCTCTGGACTTACGTACCAAATTCTTTCTGTTTTACATTCAGTGGTTTTGTCTATTAAGGGAGTCATATACCTGTTTGCAATTTTAGAAACAAACTATGTAAAACTAAACTTAACAAAGGGTGAAACTATGCCTCAAAACAACGGCCTATAAACTAATCTTTGAAAGAAAGTCAATTTAATGTGTCTATCTTTTAAGGAGAAACCTTAAACTAAGTGTGTCTCTCAACTACTAAAACTTTGATATCCACATTGATGTCCATTTGATATCCACATTGGATGTATCATCCTTCTTTTGCCTTCAGACCTTTTAGACTTTGTAAAAAGGTGGAAGAATTGTGCTGTGAATTCAAGGCTTCTGTTCACACTTTTGCTATAATATGATATGCCTGAAGATGATACTAAATCAGATATCAGGGAAGATAAAGAGCTATGACAGATCAAATTTTAGCTCTTCCCTCCTGTACCACTCCCACAAATATACGGTCTCTAGAATAAGGGCCAGGATTTGCATTTTTATCATTTAGATAACTCTAAGACATCCTTATTAGCTGATCCCCTACAAATAAAAATAATTTATATAAATACAACCAGATTAAAAAAAAATTGACTCTTCATGAAACTTGAGAGGACAAACTGTCACATTGACCTCACTGTAAAGAAAACGCAGCACTACACTTTTTATTGTTTTCTAAGGAAGGGAAAACCTAGGTAATATTTTGGACTCTTCCAGCCTGGCTGAGCCCACTGAAGGCCTAACTGTCAAGGGTGCTGAGAGCAGAGAAGTCTGCCTCTAGGACATGCAATCTGTGCTTTCTTACCAATGCACATCAACTCACAGATCCTTCTCCCCGACTAGTTTCCTCCTCTGCTTGTACATTTGTCATGACCTCCCTCATCAGCCTAGTCTTCATTTCATTCCCTCGCCTTCCATCTGAAGTTTCCAGATACACTTTTATGTTTTATGCATATGGTAGGCTAGATGTATTATTTGATTAAAGTTTATATAATACAAAATCTCTTCATTGTCATGATCATTGGCTTTGTTTGTTTCTTTTTTTGAGCCTAGATCAATGGTTAGCTTTGATCACTGATTGTAAAGTTCCTGCTGAAGAAACTGTTACTGAAACACAATCTCAAAGAGTATAAAGTGCTACTGTTTCAGAATTTTTTGACAGAATTATTTCCCAGCAACCTTTTCCTGGAATTGTTCATTTTTTTATTCGTATGAGGATTCACAGTTACGGAGCATCCATGAATGATGTTACACTTTTTTTCTTTTATGCTTTAGAAACTGTTGCAAATGAGCAGTACATTGTGACCTCATTGGCTGTACTTGATAAAATTGATGTGAGGTTATGGGTAGGACGTGAGAGGGAAAGTAAGCCACCTCCATAATAGGCACACAGAGGTGTCAGATAGTTTTGTGCCTTTCGTATGTGTGGCCCCTGCTTGTGTGGTGTATAAGGAAGAAATGTAGAACATCTCACAGGACGTATGTGGTTGGCAATTAGAAATTGTGCATCCAGCAGATGTCATCTAATGAGAAAGCTTTGTAGAGAAAGTGGTATTTAGTTTGAAAATTATAGTCTAGTTTGGATGTTGATAGGTATAGGTGCAAGAAGGGAGAGGGTAGTGAGAATAGGAAAAATAGGTCAGTGAATACAAAATCAGAAAGGTGAAAAGGCCTCAGAAATTGTTCAGTTGGAGCATGGGATACAGATGAACAGGATGCTTTGAGAAATGGGATTGGGAAAATTGCTGTTGCTGACTGTGTTCCCATGCATTCTGGGAAATGATGTGCTATTTCTCTTCTACTAGAGATTTTGAAGACAATTTTTGGTGTGAAATCAAAAGCTTGAAGGAGTTCACCTGGAGTTTACAGACTGGCTATCTGGTCCAGCTTCTTCTCTTCAGAGATGGAAGTGGTATTTTGTACTGATTACAAACAGAGTGCTGGATATGGGAGATGGGGGGAAAAGAGACTCCTCGTATTGACTCTGATTTACTAGCTTTGTGAACTTGGATGAATTACCTAACTTTCCTAAGCTTCATTTTCCACATCTGCAAAACAGCAATGAAGGGGTTGTTGTGAGAGTGAGGAAAACAATGCACGCAGTGCTTAGCTTAGTGGCTGGAATATAGTAAATGTTAAAAATATCTGCTGTTACTATTACTGGTGGTGCTATTGTTATTACTCATGGCTTCAATGCTATAGTTTTTCACTCTTTCTTGCTTTGTTTTTACTGAAATTGCCTGGTTTGACTAGAGTCAGTGGTCGACTGTCCTGACCTCAGGACAATTTGGTAAATGCAAATCCAATGTGCAGAAAGTCACCTAGAAGTCAGCAGTCAGCATCCTGTAAGAACTGGCCACCTGCGCCACACTTCCTGTAGGAATTTCTGTTCTGCATCTGGCAGTACCACTCCAGCTTCCAGGTATGGGAATGGTAAGAATAACAGAGGTAGAGAGATCTCATCCTCAAACTCTCCTTTTTTTTTTTTTTTTTTTTTAGAAATTCACGTTCTTTTATTTATTTATTTATTTATGACTGTGTTGAGTCTTCGTTTCTGTGCGAGGGCTTTCTCTAGTTGCGGCAAGTGGGGACCACTCTTCATCGCGGTGCGCGGGCCTCTCACCATCGCGGCCTCTCTTGTTGCGGAGCACAGGCTCCAGACGCGCAGGCTCAGTAATTGTGGCTCACGGGCCCAGTTGCTCCGTGGCATGTGGGATCTTCCCAGACCAGGGCTCGAACCCGTGTCCCCTGCATTGGCAGGCAGATTCTCAACCACTGCGCCACCAGGGAAGCCCAAACTCTCCTTTTTGAGTGTTGCTGACTTCAGTATTTTCTAGAAATCTTAAACAGCTTTCAATCTCAAAGAACAAGACAAACAGTTTTTTTTCTTTCCAACCATTAAAGTACTTTTATTAAGTCATCAGATGAGTACTTTCTAAGGGAAAAATAGTTTATGTGTGGTTTGGATGCTAAACATTGACTCAGCGTCAGGCCTAAGAGGGAGAAGGCCAAGTGATGCCTGCTGACACATAAGTAATAATAATGGAAAAAATAGACTGTCCCAAGTTTGTTAAATAAAGCCATACATTTGGAAAAGCACAATACACCAAACTCTTATATGTTCCTTTTTTTTTCAAGATTATTCTTTTCATTGCTCACCAGCATTATATTATTTTCTTCCAATACACATATTTTCCCAAGTTCCACGGTTGCCATAGTCTTCTGCCGTGTGTTCTATATTTTTGTACAGTGCTAGTCATGATTAGGTAGTATTAAGCAATACTTAGGAAAGCAAGCTGTTTGAAATGACTTTTTTGGCTAGGAATTTCACAGAGACTGTATGTAGTTGTTCTTCTTACTTTGGGGATTAATTACTTTACTAATACAAACAATGACTGCAATATAAGCTTTGAGAGACTGACTCACTGAGGAAACAAGACAGGTTTGGAAATGGATCCTTTGCCATTGACGCACATGGAGAACTCTCTGAAAAATGGTAATCTGAGAAATTTAATTGCTGCGAAACTGTTCACATAAAACTGATACTATCAGGAAGTGGGCCATAATTAAATATTCTGTGATTATATGTCAGTTTCAAAGGGATTGCCTTGCACAGCCAGGTGTTTTGCTTTCTTGAAATGAAAGAAATGGGAAGTAAATCAGTTTTCAGTTATTTGGTGCCATTTTCTGTTTTCCTCCCCTGGGAAGTCATTCTGTAGATCTATAAAATGAGTTAAGGATGAGAAGACAAATTTAGGAGATGAAAAAGCAAGGTAGAAATGTTTATTTGCTCTGTACCACCTTTGTGATGTTGGAGTCCTTCACCTTTCTGCGCCTCATTTTTTTTCTTTCCTAATATGGGAAAGACTCTTATAAGCCAGTGCTCTGGGGGAGAGTTACCCAGAATCCCTTTAGGGAGCATTACAGATAGAGGCTGGGAGAGAAAAGGACCCAAGTGGATGTCAACCAGCACAAAGTCATGTTTTATGTTGGGCTTTTATTGATTTTGAGCAAAGTATTTTTTGGAAACAGTATTTTTAAATCAATGGACTGCTAGGTAATGTATAAGTCCTTTGTCGCATTAACGTCCCTTGAATCTATGTCTTTGATGACTACTTAGAAGCACCTGAGCAAGGGGAAAGGGAGAGAAATAAAAAAAGCAAAGAAATTGATTCAGTTAGTAATCCTTAAAAAAAGCCTTCTTTCATTAATTTTTTTCCTTTAAATTTTATTTACTTCTATTATCTTGAAAGCAATATGTATTAGTTGCAAAAAGGTGAAGGAAAGATTTCACAAATACTTGCAAAATTTTACAGATCTACTTCTCTTGGTAGCTTTTCACTTTTAATGATAAGTCTCTGAGATAAGCACCCAATCTTTTATTTCTGTTCTTTTTCATTACTTGGTTTTCCCAAGAAATAAGCCTGTACCTTATTTGTAACTCCTTTTCTTATGTCATTATTGGGATCATTCTATCAGTCAAAAGATCCTACTACTTAGGAAAGCATGGAAGCTAAGGGCTTATGCTCACAGATGCTTATATACATACATATAAATGTAAAAAGAATATTTATAATCCAGCAATTTCACTTCTGGGTATTTATCTGAAGAAAATGAAAACACTAATTTGAAAAGATGTATGCACTCCAATGTTCATTGCAGCATTACTTACAATAGCCAAGATATGAAAGCAACCTAACTGACCATTGATAGATGAATGGATGAAGAAGATGAGGCATATATATATATATATATATATATATATATATATATATATATACACACACACACACAATGGAATATTACTCAGGCATAAAAAAGAATGAAATCTTGCTATTTGTGACAACATGGATGGACCTGAAGGATATTCTGCTAAGTATAATAATTCAGACACAGAAAGACAAATACTGTATGTGGAATGATATGTGGAATCTGAAGACCAAAACAAACAAACATAAAACAGAAACAGACTCACAGATACAGAGAACAAACTAGTGGTTGCCAGAGGAGAGGGAAATGCAGGGCTGGACAAAACAGGTGAAGGGGATTAAGAGGCAGAAACTACCAGTTATAAACTAAGTAAGACACAGGGATGTAATTCACAACACAGGGAATATAGTCAATAATATTGTAATAACTTTGTATAGTGTGTAATCTACAAAAACACTGAATCACTCACAATGTGTACACCTAAAACTAGTATAATATTGTTAAGTCAACTATACTTCAATAAAAAAAGAATATTTAAACACTCACTTCCTTTCTATTAGTATGTAGTTGCAGTTGAAGGGCAGTTGGTGTGAGTGTTTGTGTGTCTGTGTGTGTTGTGGGAAACAAAGTAGAGGAAGTGGAAGGCAATTTAGCATGCTGGAATGTCATGGAATCCCATGTTTTTTGTCGCGTAGATGATGCATTGTAGGAGTGACATTATTGTGAAACTTTTCTCAGTCCCAGTTTCCCTCAAAGTGGGTTTGGTTCAGTTTTTCCATTTCAGTGTTAAGGGCATGACAATGTATCATGATCTTGTCTAAAAACAGCCTCTCACAGATTATGATGTAGAAAAACAAACTCACTCACCTAATATAAACACATAGAAAGCTTCTCCCCAGAACTTAGGCCATCAGATCTGTGTCATTGTATCCTGGGTGCCAAGTGAGAATTGACAACTGTCTACCAAAGGTTTCAAGAAAAGAAGACTTTGCTTTTATTTTAGAAAATGCCTTTTTACAATATTCAGATTATGTTCACTCCCTTGACATTATATATGCTTGTAATGATGACTGTCCTCATTTCCTGTTATAACTAGTTCCACATAGCTTTCACTGTAGACTTTGTTAGTTCTTTCCCCTTGGGAACATACTCTTTCTTTGAAGTTCAAAGACCTCTATGTCATAGGCTACCTGGTTTTGCTTAACAGTTGGTCCTACTCTGATCTTGTTTCCAGTGTTCCTAAGTTAGGCTCTTTTTGTTTTGTGTCTTTTGTCCAAACTTCCACATTATACTTGGAGAGGTAATATGATGTATAGAAGAAAAATCTTGGATTTGATTTAGAAGACCTGGATTTGAGTCTTGACTATTCCCCCTCCTTGGTTGTATGATGTGGAGAAATTCACAACATTGCTCTCTTAAATTTCTTTACCTGTAAAATAAGGTAACAACTATTATCTTCTCCCCAACACTGTTGAGTTGTCATAATGAGATGCCCTATAAACTGGCCAGCAGTAGTCAAATTACATTATTACTATCATTATCATTATTATTATTACACTCCTAATAATTGAGTTGCTCTCATTTTTCTATCCCCCAAAGTTAATTGGCTCTCTAGGAAATTTTGTGAGATCAGGATAGATCTGTGGCCTTGCTGATCTTCTCAGAACCTAGAAATCTGACCATATGAGCCCTGATAACTAAGATTAAGACTTGATTCTGATGTAAGACTTGCTCAGCGTTGATGCCTTTCTGGATCTCTGTCTGCTCCAGGCTCACGTTACTCTCTGCCTGCCTAATTTTTTTTATTGGGGTTTAGTTGCTTTACAATGTTGTGTTAGTTTCTGCTGTACAACGAAGTGATTCAGCTATATGTATACATATATCCCCTCCCTCTTGGACCACACTCCCACCCCCACATCCCACCTATCTATGTCGCCAGAGAACACCAAGCTGAGCAACCTGTGCTATATAGCAGGTTCCCACTAGCTATCTATTTTACACATGATAGTGCATATATGTCAATCCCAATCTCCCAGTTCATCTCATCCCCCCTTCCCCGTGTCCACACGTCTGTTCTCTACATCTACGTCTCTACTCCTGCCTGGCAAATAGGTTCATCTGTAATACTCTTCTAGATTCCACATATATGCATTAATATATGATATTTGTTTTTCTCTTTCTGACTTACTTCACTCTGTATGACAGTCTCTAGGTCCATCCACATCTCTACAAATGACCCAATTTCATTCCATTTTATGGCTGAGTAATATTCCATTGCATATATGTACCACATCTTCTTTATCCATTCATCTGTCGATGGACATTTAGGCTCCTTCCATGTCCTGGCTATTGTAAATAGTGTTGCAGTGAACAGTGGGGTGCATGTGTCTTTTTGAATTATGGTTTTCTCAGGGTATATGTCCAGTAGTGGGATTGCTGAGTCATATAGTAGTTCTGTTTTTAGTTTCTTAAGGAACCTCCATACTGTTCTCCATAGTGGCTGTATCGATTTACATTCCCACCAGCAGTGCAAGAGGGTTCCCTTTTCTCCACACACTCTCCAGCATTTATTGTTTGCAGATTTTTTTTTTTTGTATCTATTTCCTCTACTAGAATCTGAGTTCCATGGAGGAGGCAATATGCTGTATACATCCCTACCTTTGTACCTTAGCATAGCAAAGCAACTGTGGCATAGCAAATGTGCAATAAACTTTGTTTAAAAAACTTGCTTATTGTATATTGTATGGTATAATGTGCCATTTATTCCATAAATTTCTTGATGTCTACTAGTGGAATGGATTGAATTGTATCCTTCTAAAAGATATGTTGAAATCCTAACTCCCAGTATCTCAGAAATGTGAACTGATTCAGAAATAGGGTTGTTGCAGGTATAATTAGTTAAGTTTAGATGGTCATACTGGGGTAGAGTAGACAACTAATCCAAAATGTCTGATGTCCTTATAAGAAGAAGGAAATTTGGATTCAGACTCACACAGAGAGAAGAACTCTGTGTGATGATGGAGGCAGAGATTGGAGTTATACTGCCTCAAGGCAAGGAACACAAGGATCAAGAGCCAACACTAGAAGCTAGGAAGAAACAAGGGAAGATTCTCTATTAGAGGCTTCAGGGAGAGCATAGCTCCACCAACATCTTGATTTCAATCTTCTAGCCTCAAAAGCCATGAGAAGATACATTTTTGTTGTTTTAAGTCACCAGTTTGTGGTAATTTGTTACAGAATCCCTAGGAAATTGATATAGCCAGGTAATGACTAGGTTCTGGGATCAACAGCCAGCAAGATACTTTATCTCCACTCTCATGGAGCTTTGCACTAGATAGCTTCTCTTTACCCCTCCAGATCCATTCTTCACCCTTCACCTTCCTGCTTCACCAGTGAGGCTGACCAGTATGGACTGTATCAAAAAGTTTCCATGTCTTCCTGCTTCAAGTTGCTTTGGGCCAGTGAGGGAGACAGAGGCATGAAGGTGGGCTATTTACTCTGCTAGCTTATGACTTGCTGGATCACTGTGGATTGACTGCTCCTGTTATATACAGTCACCTTTCTGGGCTCTGGGAACCTCACTCTACTCTTCTTTCTTTAGCTCTGAGAGTGGTGAGAGGTCCCCACTCTCATTACTCATGGGTCACTCCACTACCAGTTTTGGTTCTGTCCACATCTTTGGAAATAGTTCTTTTATTAAACTCATCTGGAATTACTCAGTTTGAGAGTGCCACTGTTTCTTGCTTAGAGTCTGGGTAGTTTAGTTACTGAAGAAGACACACAATAAACATGTAAGCATATTTTTAAATGGACAGTCCAGAAATTAATTAGTAATATTAATGTTAATTACTATTACTACTGAAGGAATAAACCAGTACATTTTGTTTTCTTTCAACAATCAGAAAGAGAATTAGACAAATAGGTTACTTTAGTGCAGAATTTGATTCATTTAACAGCACAGAGGGGGCAAACTACTTTAAAGATCACAGTGTCTAATGGCTACAGAACAAATGGGAAATTTGAGAAGAGAACATCATCATAGTGTTAATTGATTTCACGTGGTTTTGAGCTTTTCTGGCACTAGGAAGATCACTACTGTATATGGTTTACATATGTGCCAGAATGCAACTCCCTTCTATCTATTAAGTGCACTTGGCCTTGTGAGTCAGGAGTGAGATCTTGAATCTTCGGCAAATAGGACTGCCTAATTTCTATTTGTCCAAGAAGTAATGCATGCAGTTAAAAAATACTTTTGTTTTTTCAACTAAGAAACCCCAAAGTAGATTATATTTTAGGCTGAAGAATTTATATGCTTATACTTAGAAAATTGGTTATTTTGTATTCATACACATGTAATATCACTTTCCTTAATGCATATGTTCTCAATAAAAGATAAAATTTCTATTGCACTCTGAGGAAGACTCAACATAAGTTAAAAGCATTGTATGAAAACCTTCAATAGTGAAGATGAGTAGGCAGTAATAAACAATTATTTTCAAGGCAGAGTTACCTAAAATTTTTTCTTGATTTTTTACTGCTTATGGGATAAATTTCAAACTTTTTGGTTTCACTTTACCAAACTTACTTCTTGCTGTTCCCCTGAGGTCTTCTGTATATAGCCAAATGGGATGTGGTGGGTTTAGTTGAAAATAATGCAGTAGTCTCTTTCTCAATACCTAGGGTTAGATTTCTATAAACCTTATGTGAAATGAGATCATGAGAATCAAAATTCTGATGAGTATAGTTTATATTTATTAAATTAGAACTGTAAAAACAACCACTAAGCTACCATTGTATGTACCTTCATTTCGTAATTAATAGCATTGGATGGGTACATATTGATCACTGGTAACTTTTCAGTATTTCTTCTCTCCATATTTTAAATATAATCATTATGAACTTGTTTAGTTTGATGCTGTTAACACAGAGTGAAGAAGTTTTCCTGTGTCTGTCTGCCATCTACATCTCCAAGGCCTTTCTGATTTTATGACTTGAAATTACCTTTCTTCACCATTGGTTTCACCATATTTCCACAGACATTCACATGCATGCCTGAATTGGAAAACAAGCTTGGGGTGGTCCTTATTTCTCAACCTCCATTTCCCAATGCAGGGATGAGTGGTGCTAATTTTGAACGTGATTACTGCATAACAAAGTCCCTCCCCATCCATAGCCTCAGGGATGTTTCCACCCATAAACCAAAAAGTGCAGTTGCAAGGTTTGGGATTAGCTCTCCCTCTGCTTCCTTTCTGTCTCCTACAGTTTTATTTCATTGCCTCTCTTTTTTTTTTCTCTGCCTCATGATTTATTGCTGATTCCTCTCCCCAACTTCTAGTTTCCTGTTTCTCTAATTATCTACAGTAGGAAGAACCTTAAATTCATGTGCACAGTGACCAAAATTCCCTGAGCACACAGTGCACAGAGTAAATCCATCTGAAGTAGAATTTCACACAAAGATAATTTGAGATTGGGCATAAGTGATTAATTGACACATTTTTTGTGGGGTCTTCTTGCCTTTGCTTGTAATCTTGCCTCTTCCCAGAACGGCCTTTTTACTCTTGGCCATCTGGGAAATGTGTATTCATCCCTTAAAACTCAAGTTAGATACCACTTCCCCTGGGGAAACTTTCCCAGCCCTATCAGGCAGAATTAGTCAATTCCTCTGTAGCCACATAGCTCTTTGGTCTCGCTTGTTACAGCAAGAACGTGTTTCCTTTTCAATAGCTACTAAGTGCTTGGTACTTACCACATTGTGTTAGTACATGTTTGCCTGTCTGTCTCACTTAGTTGACTTTGCACTTTTCAAAGCAATGATATTTTTGCCCCTTTATATCTACCTCAGGGTTGAAGGTGGTGGCATCTGGGCATGGGATATGAATACATGTTTGTTGAGTAAATAATCTATAAATATTTGAAAGAGTACATTAAATGAATTAGTAAGACTATTTGGTAGATGGATGTCAGACTAATTTATTGAATATGTATACATTATATGTATATATATGTATTTTAAATAAATGTTAATTCGTATTTTTACGTGTATTCAATATATTTTTATCTTTAGGTTTTACTAGCTGGATTGCAAATTCTGTGAAAATAGGAACTGATACTTATGCCCTCAGCTCCAGGTACCTTGTGCCCAGTTGGCACTTACTGCATGTTTTTCAGAATTTATGAATGAAGAATCAAAAGACAACAGTCTTCAACCTTTTTTTAAATGGAGACAAGCATATTCAATCTGATTATTTTTTCAACCCAAGCTGCATCTTTCTTAGTTCTGTATCACTTTTATAAGCGCCTGGACATGGAAAAGGTGAAAGTTTGGACAGAGAGTGGAGGTATAACTTATTCCCAGTCATTAAGAAGACTTTTGTTTGGAAAATTCCCCTCAATACATCAGAAACAAATGCTTTGAAACAAAGGTGAACCCATGGATGGAACTGATTTGCACATTTAAAAACTACCTCATGACTGCAGGCATCAGTTGATTCTTTGGCAAACCATTGCTTTTTCTTATCCATAAGTTGTTTGTTTTTGGAGGAAATGGGGTATTCTGTTGAGAGGAAAAATATATTTTCTCACTCTGAGTACTTGTCTTTCTCACTTCTGTTAAAATTATAGTTACTGATAAAATCCAAGCCTCTTTGGTGATGGTGATTTTTTGTATGATATCTACAGATACAAATACTGCATATGTCAAAGAGACACATGCACAAACAAAACAGCACATGCTGTACTCACAGCCAGTTACACAGAATGCTCATGTGTCCATCTGTTGCTTATTAATTTTCTTCCTGCTATTTGCATCATTCTTTTGAAGAAGCTCCAGCAGTCTATTGCTTTGGCCAATTGTTTATAATATCTATAAATCAGGGACTTGAAGCAAATGAACTGTCTAGGCTGTGTTTGCAAAATATTTGGATCTTCTGGTTTTGTTTTATTTTCCTAGCTTTAGAAAACATATAGATTAAGCTTTGATTGAAGCTTATTTTCTAATTACTCATTTTTTGGGGGGAGGGGGGAAATGGTTTACTTTATTAGCCAATTAGTAGGTTCAAATACTGTGTTGGTGTCTTGCTCAGTTTGTTTTTAAATTCTTGCCGTAAATGTTGACAGTTTTTCTTTCTCAAGAGTCATCTGAAAAGGCAAAACAAAACCCAAAACCCTATCAAGTACATTTTTAGAAATCAGATAAAAGTGCCTGGGGAACAGATCTCTCTTCTAGCACCAGTTTTTAACATTCAGCTGTGACATTTTTAACAACGGCTATAGTTCAATGATTAAGTTCAGATTTGAGGTCTCAATAAGCTGCATTTGGAATATGGGAATTTCTATTAGAAACCCTGGTAAAGAGGACAACTAGGGAAGGAATCCAATATTTCATGTTGATTTATTGACTATGTGCGTCAACAGCATGCTTTTAATTTGCAGAGTAATATAAAAATACTCAGAATCTGTGCCTAGGTCAAATATGAGTCCATATTTTGTGTCACAGACATTATAACCAATCCTCTCCCTTTATTCCCAGTCACGGTTTTATAGAGGGACGAGGTCGACAAGAAATTAGAGCTAACAGCATGAGTGAATCAGTTATATAAAACGTTTATGAGATGACGTGAATAATGCAACTTTAAGGGGAAATATTCCTGTTTTTTGGTATCTTTATTCAAAAGATTATAGGTGAATGGACGAGTTGTCCTGATACCTAAACAGGTCTACACAATGTGACTTAAGTTCAATTGACAATCTATGGGGATTTTGACTTATATCTTTCTTTTTTATGTGACCTTGGTTTTGATGTACATATATACCCAAAGAGTATGCAATTTTAGGTGAATAAACTATGTCAATGATTAAGCTACTCAGTTTAATAAGGTGCTAAATGTATTGTTTATAACAAAAGTTACTGGTTGGTACCATTTACGTCTGCAGAGAGCTAAACAGTTTACAGAAACTTTCACCTCCTTGACTCACTTTAGTGGAAGAATAGGGATTATTAGACTCATTTTGTAGATCTGGATTTCAAGGATCAGCACAATTCATTGATTCATGACCAAGGTTAAAAGAAAACCTAGATGCATTCCAAGGCTTATATCACAGTTCTTGATTTTTCAATGTCTGAAAATATACTCATTGCATAAGGTACATAAACTTATGTGGCCACCTGTTAAGAAGTAGCTTTGAAAATGGAATTTGAAAGTAATTACCACAAGAGAACGAAAGATCCTGATGTGCCTTCAGAATCCTGAAAGCAAGAAATCATTCCCTCCACATGACATTTTGTGTACTATGCATGAACCATTTTCTTAGGAAAAATACCAAGATTTTGGCAATTTTGAGATGGTGGATTCTGCCCCTGAATGCTTCCTTTAGTCCAAATGGTCCCATTCAGTGAACAGAATCAGTCAAACTGCTTGGTTTCTTAGGAACAAACCAGTAAACTAAAATGGAATCTTTCAAACTGATGTTTCAATGAATACTAGCTCCAGGAAAGATGTCTCCAGGTATTTCAAGAACAAATTGTACAGGGTCAAACAATTTGGGAGAAGGATGTAAATAGATCCCATTTTGGAAGATGCAAATAACATTAGTTCTGAAGTAAAGAAATCTGTTAAGTATTTTCCTAGTGTTTCTCAAACTCACTGGAATACACATCCACATACATATATATAAGAATATATTTTAATTATTAATTATATATTCATTAATACATATTAATAACTTGAGGAAGCAAGTTTGGGAAATTTTGGAAAAGGATTATTTTCTTTACCAATTGTTTTAGCTTTTCATTATCATAGCATTTTATAGGATTTATGAATTCTACTATGTTATAAGATTTTTAAATATTACTGTGCAACAATTAAATCAGACATTTTAAATATAAATGAGGTTCAGAGTGCAACAGAAAATCTCTTTTTTAATGTACACAATTCTGCTTATATGAGGTTATTCTACTCCTCCAAAGAAACTTCAGGGTGTGAATTTGCTGACTGAAGTCCTCAGCCTGGCAGTCTAGTTCACTACCATCTGGTCCCATCTGCCTCCTCAATTTCTTCCTTCCTTCCTCCTCCCTCCCTTCCTTCCTTCAACATAGTTGAACTCAACACCACCAATCAACTGGGTATAATAGATATCTATAGGCTATTTCATCCAAAATCAGCAGAATACACATATTTTTTTTCTCAAGCTCGCATGGAACATTCACCAAGATAGACCACATTCTGGGCCATAAGACATACCTTAAATTTAAAAGATTAGAAAGCATACAATGTCTGCTCTCAGATCTTATTTCTTTATTACATGAACACATTTTGGAATAATAACCCTCCTTCTTTTGGTGGGATCTGAATTCTTTTAAAGCTACTTCTCCTGGGGGTCCTTGTGTCCACTAGACTCTCAAGTATCAGATGGCAGGTCCCAAAGCAGCCCCAGGTCACTGCTAAGTTAAGACTCAGAAGCAGAGCTATCCAGCACCTCCCAAGGGCAGCTCTTTCCTTGCTCGTTATCCAGAGGATGGCTGACTCATGGTGTTCCATGCTCTATGCCCTGGCTTTTGTTCTTGGGCCTGTGACTCAGCTCCCCCATGGTTTCTCCACTTTTAGCTTCATTTCTCTCAGCTGTGACCTGTGTTCCTGGTTTTATCTCTGGTTTCCAAGTAGAGTTTTTTTTTTTTTTTTTTAAGTTTTCCATTATTCTGCTCCTGACTTATTGCTGATATGTGTTTCATGCTTTGCCCTCTGTCCTTGGCCATGTGTCTGACTAACTGGAAATTGCTGATCAAGGGCTGGTGGCTATCACCTTGAGCATGCTGACTCTTACGGCCCTGGCACCACAATGACCTTGTTTGTGCTGTTACAATAGTGTGATTTCTCTTTTCTGAATTATGACCGCACATGTGCCCTGTACTCCTTCCTTGCTATTTATTATACAGTACTTTCTCTGGTGAACAAGGCCTTTACAGTGCAAAAAATTAAGCTAGGTTTAAGAGATTCCGAAGATTATGGATTATACTGAAATAGAACTCAAATCTGCAAACATTGTTAGTTTCAGTGAATTCTGGGTTCCTCCAAAGTGTTCCTGGATTCTTTATTAAATTACATAACAAGTCATTCAGTCTCTGCCCTAGGTCTTCCTAGTCGCAAGGGGGCAGATTATAAGAGGCCAGAAGATAGGAGATGAATATTTATCATTAGAGAGTAAGAAATGCTGGCATTAGAAAATGGTTACATAAGCCAAGGTCTGGTAGGGTGACGAGGATGATAAGAGATCCAGAAATGCAAATGAGAAAGGACACATGTCCCCTCCTTTACATTCTTTCTTTTCCTCTTTCTTTTTGCTCTCAATATTACACATTTTTGATGACAAAAATGGGATAATTACACTTATGTGAGAAATAAAGCATAAATGATTGTCATGTCTATGCGAATGTTTCTATTTTGTTTCATGTGCTGCGTAAGTTATGTAATGATAGAGAGAGAAAGGAAAGACATGTGATTTATTAATGAGCTAATTCACATTAAAAACTATCCAAGGAAATCATGAGTACGTTTGTGTTTCTTTAACATAAGTAGTAGTGAAGATAGATCTACACAGGTAAAGAAAACAGAAACTAAATGGTGAAGAGAAAGTTGTGATTGCTCTAAGCTCTGTCACCACCAATCCTGTCCCTTGATCACCTCTCACCCCCACCCTCCTCTTCCTGATCCTCTGGCAGGAAAGATACCTGTGGCTTGTAGGGTTATATCCCATACTGGATTCCTTAGGCATAGTGTACAGAGCTTTTGAACAGAGAAAATAATAGAGGCACTTGTGATTGCTGATTCCTCAAAGTCTAAGGTAATAAAAAAGAGCAGGGCCTCTGGTTCACAAAATATAAGGTGTGACATAGTTTACATGCCGGACTGTAGTGGAACAAGACAAGAGTAAAAACATATATACTCCTTCTTATAGAAGTGATTTTAACAAGAATGGAAATAGATTATGCCCTCCTACTTAGTATATTTTATCCCTAAAATAGGTTTCCAATCTTGCTAGTTTCTACCATTTTCTAGACTTTTGTATAGTGGACAAAATGTGAGTCATGATGGCCTAATGTATAACATTTCATTTTGCAAAAACATTTATATAGTATAATGGCTTTCAGACGTTGAGTGATCCTAGTGGGCTGTGTTCTCAGAGTATCTGCGTCTTCCTTCTGGTCATATGCCCTGACAAGCCCATTCTGCCTTGCCTCTCAACCTCCTGTGGGTCTCTTGTCCACAGGTCATACAGACCTTGCCCAAATAGTCTAGGGGTTGCCATATGTCCCTTGTAAGGCCAACTAGAGTGATTTTTTTTTTTCCAATTAACATATCAACATGTAAAGAGAAACTATCTTTTTCATTTGGGAGGATATGAAACTGGATTGCTGGCAAGCATGTTTCCAGCTAGACGGGGAGGAGCTACCTACAGAAAGAAACCAATAAAAACCAGAGTAAGGAGGTGGATGCTGAAAGGGGTCTCAGTTTCTGCATGTCCCCCTTCCATCTCATGAGTTATACCAGTGGTATTCCCAGCTACAGGAGCTGTGAATTCCTCTTTTAAGCTTGTGATAATTTGCATAGGACTTTCATTACTTGCAACAAAAAGACTCCCAATATAACGTGTGATGCTAAATTTAAGACAACATAGAGCTCAGTTCACACCACCACATTTGTGTGTGGGAGCAAGGGGGTGGGGATGTGAGGAATAACTTCTGGACTTGCCCCAACACGGACTTAAATACCACACATTTGCACATGCACTATCATTCAGATTTGCGCCCCTCTATAAACGGGGCTTGAGACACGTTTATCTTTATGCCCCAGGGACCCCAGGGCCCAACACCTCCTGGCACAGGATCAGTGTTCAGTTAATGCTTCATAAGTAAAATGAATCAAGGAATGAAAAAAGAGAGATTCCTGCAACTACAGTCTGGTGTGATGACATTGGCTTTGTGGAAAAGAGTAGATTTGAGGTACATTTTGTAATGAAACTCACTGTCTCTTCTATTAAAATCAATCCTTTGTGGGTGTGGGTGGGGAGGCTGATAATTTACTTGTGACTTGATTCAGTCCAACAACCTTCAAGTGAAGCATATGGCTTTAATGTCGGTCAAGTGCATTTTATTTTGAAATTGTCTTAATTTTACTTAATATGGTCTTTATGAGGATTAAGGAAAAAAATACATAGATTGCTTATTGCCTGGCACATAGTAAGTACTCAAGAAATTGAAGCTATAATTGGAAAAACAAACCTATGATACAAAACAAACAATACACAAAAACTCATGGAGTTTGCTCCATTGACAAGTTGCTAATCAATCACCAAAGTTCATAATTGCACAGGTCTTGCCTCCTTAAAATATGGGATTGCACCCAAGAGAAGGTGGGCTCTACCAAACACTTCCCTACCTCCTGCTCTTCTCTCTGTTTGTATACAGCTTTGCCTCTGTTTCCAAACTCCTGAGTTTGAAGTGTGCATGTGACACAAGCAAGGTGGCTGGCTGTGTTGGAGACACAATGACGGCCATATTGTTATAGCCTATTTACTTTCCTCCATTTAGTGGTGGACTCCGATCCTAATAGTATCTATGAGCTGGGGGCAACAAAATTTCTTTAGAATTGGGTCAGCAACTATAATTTACTTCTCTTTCTTCTTCTCCTGTGACTTCTATGATGAGTAAGCCCTGAGCACCCTTGCTTTCTGATTTCTGGTTGAGCTCAACCAATGGGAGTTTCCAATGAGAGATCTAAAGATGGTAGAAGAGAGCATGGGATGCCGATTCCCTCAGCCATCTTCCTGCTGGGCTGCAGGATAATACTTTTTTCTCACTTTTACTGCAGGCCACCAGTTTCTAGGCAAGCAGTCACTTCTATACCTATGACGGAAGCTACAGCTTTCTGGGTTCTGAAAACTGCATCCTTACTTCCCACTTCAGTTCTAGCTCCTCATTTTTCTTGCTTGGGGTGTTTCAGTGTTCTTTTTTGATTTCTTTTAACCCTACCCACTGTTTGTAAGTAGTCACTTCATTTAACTTTTCCCAGTGACCCTGTTGGAGTTTACCATTTGTTTCCTGGAACTCTGGCTGATATAGAGCTTATTACCTGCCAACACTTTTTACTTAGGGAAATGATCTCCTTTAATTATCACATCAATACCCTTTAGTGATACATGCTATCTAGGTAAAAGGATAAAGAAATTTAAACTCAGGGAGTTTTATTAACTGGTGCAAAGGCACCTATCTAACAGATAGGAGAGCCTGAATTCAAAGTCAAGTCTTTGGGATCTTAGTACAGAGACGTATCCACTACCCCACACTGTCTTTTCTTCAGCAGCTACAAGTGCTTCTACCAGTTCAGGAAAATTCAGGAGATGTATGTGCTTCTGTCCAATGCATCTGAGAGAAGATCTAATTTAGTACAACAACTCTATTTATAAAGGTCTTAAGAAGTATATACAGTTCAAGTTTCTGAACACACACATCCAGCATTATCTAAATGTTCATTTTATTATGTCTCACATCTGATTCTTAATTGTTAAAAATTCTTAATTGCACTGGAATAATTGTTAGAATAAATGTAATTGACTCACATCAAAGTGCATTTATCCACAGATCTTTACAAGCATTCATGTGTTGTGTAAGTGTAATTCTACACTTTATTTCTAAAAACTTGAATCAACTGTGACCCCACATTATTTTTTTACTTGCACATCTGAATATCTAAGTGCCCCCCCCAAATTACAATCACATTTGTCAGTCTCAATTCTAAATTTGGCAAAAATGTATTATTTTTTCCAGTCCTCCATTTTCCCAAAAGACTTCAGTCCAACTGGCCCCCATCAAGAATGAAATTTACATAGTCAGTCCCTTTGGCCTTTGTCTGATAAAGTTAAGCATTGCAACTTTGATGACTATTTCTCAAATACCATTATTTTATTCCACATAACAGATACTTGAACTTATCCCTTTCTTTCTGAAATTTTTCTGTTAATAAATCATCATTTTATCTCATTTCATTGTGGTCTCAAACTCTCCAGCCCATCAATGAGCATTTCTGTCACTGGATTCTCTGACAACAATAATCAAGGCACAAATTTGCCACCTCCTCTGCCAGAGTTATACATGCTGAATTCCTGAAGGGAAAAATTCAACTTTTATTAGATTGTCTACCACCCCACTAATTATTTAAATTGAGTAATAGATTGTCCTGATAGTGGTCATTTCAGTCAGGAAGGTCCTGGTGGTATCCCCAGTCTTTGAACCTCCAAAGACAAAGTTAATTTCTATTCTCAGGCCACTAACAAAGCAATGTGCAATTTCAAAACCAATCAAGACACAGTTCTATGAGGAAGACCTATTTTTCATCAGAGGGAGAAAACAATTTTAGATTTTTGTTGAGAGGCTGAAGGACAGAATGCAATGGGTGATGGAAAGGAAAGAACAATCAATATGGAACCAAAGGCTCAGGTTAGGTCCTGGAACCATCTCAAACTTATAGCTTGATTGCTTTCCCTAAGTCTCTGTTTTTGTTTCTCATCTGAATGATATAGATAATAAGGAGAGAGGAAGGTACTTACCTTCTCCAGTTCATTGGTGAAAAGACAGAATATTGGCAAAGATGTGGAGAAAAGAGAATCTTTTTACATTGTTGGTGGGAGTGTAAATTGGTGCAGCCACTGTGGAAAACAGCATGGAGGGTCCTCAAAAAAATAAAAATAGAACTACCATATCGTCCAGTAATTCCACTTCTGGGAATATAACCAAAGAAAGTGAAAACACTCATTCAAAAAGATACATATGTCTCAATGTTCATAGCAGTATTATTTACCATAACCAACAATCTAAGTGTCTATCAACAGATGAATGGATAAAGAAAATGTGGTATATATACATATATACAATGCAATACTATTCAGCCATAAAAGAATGAAATTCTGCCACTTGAAACAATGTGGAAGGACCCAGAGAGTATTATGCTTAGTGAAATATGTCAGACAGAGAAAGACAAATACTCCATGTTATCACTTATATGTGGAATCTAAAAAATAAAACAAATGAATGTATATAAAAAAACAGAAACAGACTCACATATATAGAGAACAAATGAGTGGTTACCAGCGAGGAAAGGGAAGGGGGAAGGGCACGATAGGGGTATGGGATTAAGAGATACAAACTACCATGTATAAGATAGATAAGCAGCAAGGATATATTATACAACAAAGGGAAATATAGTCACTGAGTTATAATAACACTAAATGGAGTATAATCTATAAAAATATTGGTCTTGCTTTAATTTTAAAGCAATTGCTTATGCTCTCGGATTACTACTACATGACAGCTACCACATAATGGCACGTGAAAATGCTAAACTAAGATTAATTTTTTTTTCTGTTTAATGGAATGAGTAAGCATGATCTAACCTAATTTTCTACCTTCTGGTGGTTTGGTTAAATAATTACCTAACACAACAGGAATACCCAATTCCTATTTGGGGGAAAACTAGTATTGTACCAGCAGAATAATTTCCAAAAATGTATCATCCTTCCAGCTTTTAAAAATTTCCTTCTTGTGTGTTAATTGCACACCATATTCATATTCATTTTCTTCCTTAGTATCATAACCCTAGTATTATTCCAGACAATGGACTCATTTCTCAACCTTCTCTGTTATGTGAGGCTATGTCACTGAGTGCTGGTCAGTGACAAGCACTCAGTGACATATAAGATGTAAGCAAAAATCGAATCCAAGAAGTCAGAGTGGCTTGGCTCAGGCACCCTTGTTTTGGAGTGGTTAGAAGTCATGACTCACTCAACATTTCTCCTAAAGACTTTGAGCTGTGTAGGAATAAAGACACATCTTAAAGTGATGTTCGGTAAATGATTGCTCACTTTCTGACTGATCAACTAATGTCGGTGTGATGAGAAGTAGGGGGAAAGCAAGAACTAGTTAGATACAATTTATTTATTATCTGGAAGTTCAGTGAAGGAATAAATGGAACATTGATTAATTTAAGCAAGTCTGGGTCTGCTGGGAGACAATTCTCCATGGGTCTCTTATATTTCTGCATGTCTTGCAAACAGAGACGCTGATGATCTTTTCGTCATCCCAGGTGATCTTTTCAAAGATGTCTGTAGAGCAAATAGCCTTGCAAGATAGAGAGAGCTTCTCTCTCTGGTGCAGAAGGCAGATTTGCTTACTGTTCACTTTAATATGGGCAACGTTTCCCTCTGGAGCAATGGTCGAACAGTTTGCCTGCAGCTCATTATAAAAAAAATGGGGTTTCATAAGCAAAGAGTTGCTCATCTATGATGCAAAATTACTGTGCGTGCAGCATCCGCATGGGAAAGTGTGAAGCCCATCCTCCTTTCTGTGCCTTGAGTAATAAAGATTTTTCTCTTTGATCTATGAGTCTGGTGTCTTTTGACCGTCTCCATGAAATTGCAACAGGCTAACAACCTGTTAGTTGCAAGTCAGGTGAATTCTTATACCCTTCATTCTTGACAAAGCTTTCCCTGTCTCATACGGTAGAAGAACGTGTTAGATTTATGACGAGGGAGCCAGAGAAAGTGATGCAGAGTCAGTTATGGGTTCCGTTCACATTCTATATCTGGCAACCAATGCCTTGAGTGAACACAGGTTCTGTGATCACTCAGGGATCCCAAAGGTATCCTCAAAGCCAATACTGTTCATGAGGATAGTGGCAGTTGCATTGTGTTGACCAACTCCAGTAAAAAAAACAACTCCTGCTAGAAATAAAATTTATCTGTAGAATCTTCCCACACTTTTATTTAGCAACTTTTCTGGGACTGCAACCTTAGCTCCCCACTGGACTCTGGAGATTTATTGCATCCCATCAGTGTCATGTCCATTAATGGCATGACACACGAGTTCTGGAACATCCATTCAGCAAATATGTGTCTGGTAAGTGAACATTCCCTGTCTGGGTTCCCTCTTCCCCCAAATCCCACATTGTTCTCTGACCCTCATTTCCAAAAAACTTTAAAAAATATCTGACCTTGTGAACCAATTCTTTCTTTCTTAGAAAACTGATCACCTCTAAAGAATTAGAACAGAATGAGCAAGATTTGAGACAAGCAGGAGAATCTCAACATTAAAGACTCAAAGTTTGAGAACAGACATAACTGGTATAAAAATGTGAATAATGTGACCTTTATCATCCAGGGCATGCTGCCTTGGAGGAAGGCAATCAAAGGACACAATTGTATAACATGAGAACAATTTTAGAGGTTTTGCCTTAAGAATATCTACACAAAAGGAGGCTGGACCAAGGCCTCATTCTCCCAGAACCCCTTGATCATGCATACATTCTTGACATGTTCAAGGTCTTCTTGCTGTCCCATCAGCTCCATTTTCAATTTGCTAGACTGTGACCTCTTTCAGTGGTACCGCAACTGCTGTTTTTGTGTATCAGCCTTATATTAATAAGCGCTTATTTCCCTAAGAATATTACATCTTACATCTCCTCTCTTAAGAAATCTGGCACAGATTTTCCTGGGGCTATATGGGAGGACATTTGGATAGTGCTATACAGTGCCACACTCAAAAACAGGGGAGAATATACTATGGCCCACAACCTAGGAAGTGTTTTTACCTATGAACTTGAACTTCATTAACTGAAATTAAAAGAATTCCATTTTTTTTTCATTAGTAGACATATATTACCAAAAAATTATACTCAATTATTACTGTATTTTGAATTTCATCAATAAAAACTTTATGGACATTTGTTTTCTCTCTTGTTGAATAAGTAATTTATATAATATTTTTGTTTCTTGGTCCTTGAAGCCAAAACTATTTACTATCTGGCCTTTTACAGAAAATGTTTGCCTACGCTGCTCTGATATAGATCCCAGGTGGAACTGGAATCTTGCTGCCTGATTCTCTTCTACCTGGGAGTGAGGTCACTGTCTTCCATATAGTCCTGCTCCAAGCTGAGAGGTTGGGAACAGATACAGGTTGTGTTTAATGTAAACAGAACACACAGGTAAGAAACTTTAGTCTGATTCTTTAAACACAATTTTTCACCTAAAAATATTTTCTTCATCAGCCATTGCCACCATGGTATCATAGGAGAGTTGTTGATGATTCCTGGGCTTCAGTTGCCTTACCTGTTCAAGGCCATAGTGATAAACAGGCCAGGTGGTCTGGATCCTCTCAGCATCCATAAATATATGCATTAGCTAATCTGTGTTCTAAGAAGAGGTAGAGTTAAAATAACATAATCCAATATGTTGAACTATCATATCACTATTTAAAAAATATCATTGAAATATGAAAATATTTTGACATATAATTTGTTTTTCTCCAGAGCAATTCTTTAAGTGATATAGCGATATAGAAACACTCATAAACACTGTGGGTAAAAGAAGGTGAGTTTGGCATATTTTTATTAAAACTATTCTAATATTTAATTAAACATTTCAAAAAGCCCAAACATTGGAGTTTGGAAGATGCGGACTTGTATATGTTATTCTTTCCAGGAAGTTAAATAAAATTATAAAGACTGGAAACATAGCAGCTGTTTTAAAGGAATGGCTTGCTAATGGTTTGTCCTAAGTTTCCTGGCATTAAGAATATGATATGGTTTCATCCTTCTGTGACGGCATTGAATGGACAAACGAAGCACAATTTACGTCAGGGGAAGGATTTGTGAGGGCAACAAAGACTTGTTTAACCTGCTTCTCTTTTACTGTCATAATTTCCCACAGCTGGATCTTTTACTGGCAACAAAAAACACTCATTCCCAAGGCAGGTATCTTTTCTGTCTTCATGAACTCCAATTAGTCTCTCTTTATTTTCCCTTACATTTGGTACTACTAGGGCAGGCTGGTACTATTCTCTGAAATATTCTTGCTACATTTGCATTTTTTCTTGGAAAACTGGCTTTTATCATAAGTTATAGTCACTCAGTTCTAAAAAGAAGAGACAGTGTACTGTCTTTCCCATCCTGCACCCCTGCCCTGCCCAAAGACCAAATAAATTAACACCAGAAAAGTATTAACTATAAATTATCTAAATTGTGTTACACATAAGATGACAAACTATGGACAAAACTTCTTGCTAAAAAGAGGAAGATGAAATTCTCATTTTTTATTATTTTTCATCTGCACTGTATTTGTCTTCCATTGGTGCAAAACAAATCAGCATAAATTTAGTGGCTTACAACATCACCAGTATAATATCTCACAGTTTCTGTAGGTTAGAAATCTGGGCATGGTTTCAATGGTTTCTCTGCTCAGGGCTGCAATCAAGGTGTTGGTTGGAGTTGGGGTCCTCATCAAGTTCACTGGTTGTTGAGTTCTCAATTTTCCTTGTAGATGTTGGTCAGAAATTACTCTCAACTCTCTGGGTTTCTCCAAGTTTCTTGACACATGGCCATTTCAGGCAGCAACCATGCATCAAATCTTTCTTACGCTTTGAATCTCTGACTTTTCTTTCTGCAATCAATCAGGGAAAACTGTTTGCTTTTAAAAGTCTCATGTGATTAAATCAGGCCACCTTGGTAATCCTTTATCTTAAAGTTCAATGATTTGTGTCCTTAATTACATCTGCAAAATCTCATTGCAGCAGCATGTAGGTTGGAGTTTGATTGAATAACTGGTAGACTGTGTGTGTATATCAAGGGCCTGAAACTGTGGAGAGTCATCTTAGGGTTCTGCCTACCACATGTACTATTACACATGTACATAGTACATAATAAGTGATATTTAAAGAGAGTAAAGAAATTGAGAGACTAAAGAATGTTACAGAGCAAAAATAATGGGAAAAAAACCCCAAAACCAAACCCAAACTTCTGTCATTAGTCCTTGGTTTGGCAAGTGTGGGGAAATTTTCAGTGATAAACTCTTTGGAAAAATACCTGAGTTGGAGGAGAATGTTTCTAAGAATGTCAGACTAACTGGGAAAGTGCCATGTGTAACTCTGATTAGGGACTTTTTTTGTGAGTCAATGTAATTGAGACTCCCAACCATTTTCTCCAGTCTTGACAGGGTTCTTCTCAATGCTTAAAATAGCATAGTCAACTGTTGGAGAAAAGATGGATTTTCTGATTTTAACAGTTTGGTTGTTGTTAATTTCTACAAAAGGCATAGTTTTCTGTTACAGGGCATACATTATGTCAGGGAATGAAGTTGTAAGTGCTTAGTCTTGTTGGGGAGTGCTAGGGTCCACCAGCTCAGCATCTTTCCAATATCCCTTTTATATACCTGAGCTCTTTTCTCGCTTACTTTGAGATTCTTATCCCATCCTTACGCTTAGGTTTCTTCTTAAACAACTCTTCCAAGAGATGCCTCCCCTTATTCCCGCATTTGATAATTGTTAATCATCTTGCTAATTGTGTTTACTTGCTTTGTCACCTTTCCCCCTCTAGAATGTAGGCTTTCTGACAGCAGGACCTTATCTGTCTCATTGTCTGTTGTATCCCAGTGCATCTTCCCAGTCCTCTACCCCATACTTGGCACTATGAAGGGCCACCATTCTGGAGACTCTCAAAAGAAGGTGCTTTCAGAATGGCTCTCCCCTGGCAACATCAGGGGACATTTAGGACAAATTAATCTCCTAAATGAACTATTGCAAACTTACCACTTTTCTGAAAACTTTGAGGGAATGGCTTCCAATAAAATAAAATGCAGACCCATGAGAGAAATTTTGTGCATCAGATGTGAATTTGTGACACCCTTAAGTTAGCTTTCTGAAATTGAATCCTTTCTTGGGTCTTTGAATGAGGCTGATTTTCTGCTTCAATCTCATTCTTGAGCTCTCGACTAGTATAAACATGTTCTTGGATGACATCTCCACATGGATGGTCCTCCAACATCTCTAAAGCAACACATTGAAAATTGAAGTCATTCCCTCCTGCAAAGCTGTTCCTCTCTGTATGCCATCTCAATTAAAGGAAACACCACTGCTCAGTTTGCCATAGAAGAAGCTACCAGTCATCCTAGACCCCGTGCCCTCATTCAGCCTACACTCCCAGTCCACTGTCAAAGCTTGTCAATTATTCCAATGCTCATTGGCTCCAAATTACCTTCAGAATAAAGTTCAACCTGCTCAGCACATAAAGTGCTGCTCCCTACCTACCTCTCCAAGATTGAACTATTTGTAATTCCTCAAATACACTCTTATTCTTCTGGGCTCTGTTCATGCTATTATCACCACATGCAATGACTACTCTCTCCCTTACATGTCTAGCTCTCTCCTACTTATTCTTCTACTTATCCTTCAAAATCAAAATCAACTGTTACCTCCCCTCCTCTGGTCCCTACCACTAAATGGGTTCAGTCCCTTTTCTATGCTTCTGTAGTCCCCTGTACATATATTTCTTTTATATCATTTTTTTGTGCTTACTGAGACCTGTTGTTTGGCCGTTTTACTTCCTCCGAAGAGAATAAAACTTGAGGTTAGCAATTTCGTGTTGTTCATCACTGTGTTCCTAGCTTAATGAATAGTACCACTTCTTGAATGAATGTGTGAGTGAATTAAATAGGTGAATATTGAGAATGCATGTAGAGTGACTGTTGAAACTGCAGGTCAGTTGTTCAGGATGCTATGAATACTTCCTTATGTTACGGAGGTAAAAAAATAAAAAGACCTTGTAGTCCAGATGTTCAAATGAAACACAGTGAAACAGGATTGCATTCCCAAGGGTATATAGTCATTAAACTTTTTAGGTTTCTTAGTTTTCTATTTGTTTATCCAAATGAATATTCCTTTTTCTTTAACTATGGAGAGTAACATGGTTTTCTTCATTTTGCAAAAGAGACCAATCATTTATAACACAGGGAGAGTCCTTTTTGACCTTGAAGATGATACGGAATGGAAAGCATGTAGATTGTCCCAAATTCCACAGGTGTGTGCCACATGAGCCTCCGTTGATGTGGTTATGAAGTGTGGCTTCACAAATCTGTATCCACAGTACCTTAATATTGAGAAATATAAACACATGTTATTAATTTAAGTAGCTTTCCATTTTGGCTTTAGAGGTTGTTAGACAAATTTCACTATGTATTTCAAGAACAAGAAGACGAGGAAAAATTAATATAAATTGCTCAATTGCATCACCACAGTATAAAAGACATAGGGAATTTGTTCACCATCTACTCATTTGATCAATTCAGACAACCAGGATCTACTTCTTTGACCTGAGTTAATAAGCTTGGTGGTCTACATTGATCAGATTAACTGGAAATTACTTAATCCTTATTTCAATTTATTTTGCATAAAAATGGCAATAGAAAGCACAATTAAAACAAATCTTTACATAATTAACAAAATAGGCCTTCATTAATTATTTATGAATTCTTGGCAGAGGAAGTGTCTTAGTCCTGTCGGGCTGCTATAACAAAATATCATAGACTGGGTGGCTTATAAATAACAGAAATTTATTTCTCACAGTTTTGGAGACTGGAAGTTTGAGATCAGGTTTCAGCATGATTGGGTTAGGACCCTCTTCTGGATTGCAGACTTCTCATTATATTCTCACATGGTAGGAAGGGGGTAGCCCTGTGAGATCTCTTTTATAAGGGCACTAATTCCACCAATGAGGGAATTCCACACTCATGACTTAATCATCTCCCAAAGACCCCACCTATTACACTATCACTTTGGGGGGTTAGGATTTCAAGGTATGAATTTTGGGGAGATACAAACATTCAGACTGTAGAGGTAAGCAACGAATCTGAAGTTAAGAAAGCTTGTAAATCAATCCCCTATCCATCTTTTATTAGACAACAACAAAGGACTATGTTAAGTATGTGATCTATGTGTTCTGATTTTGATAATAATAGTTTCAAATGAAAAGACACATTTTCATGATGATTCATATAAAGAAGAAATATTGATTGGTTGAGTTTTCTACCTGCATTTCTTCATAAGGGAAAAAAAAAACATGTAAAAACTATAATCATGGGAAGCCTTTTATATAGAGTCTTTTTGGCTTATGTACATAGATTTATAAAGTTATAAATGTTTTGATGAACTTGAGGTTTCTTGGGAGCCTCAAATTTTTTTTAAGGCAATTTAAAATTACATCTTATATTGGGCTTAAAGAGGTCCAATAAATAGGACTCTTATAACCTACATAAATCCTGAACCAATTGAAAAAACAAATGATTCAAAAGATGTAGGCCTCTTAAAATGTCCTTATCCTCAGTTCCTTTCATTCTTTTTTCTTTATTCTGTCCTGTGGCAGTGATTTCCATCACTCTACACACTACTATATATAAAGTATATAACCAACAAGGACCTACTGTATAGAACAGGGAACTACTCTCAATATTTTGTAATAACTTACGAGGGAAAAGAATCTGAAAAAAAATATATGTATGTGTATATATATATATATATATATATATATATATATATATATATATATATATATATATATATATATATATATTTACATATATATATATAACTGAATCACTGTTCTGTACACCTGAAACTAACATGACATTGTAAATCAACTATACTTAATAGTTGATTAAGTATAGTTAATAGTTAATAGTATAGTTAATAGTTAATCAATAAAAAAATCCAATAAAAGTAAAAACTTAACAAAATTTAAAAACACAGTGTACATACCTTACTTAAAAAATAGTTTATTGCTAAAAAATACCAAAACAATTATAATTCTAACATCAAAGATCAGATTGGCTGATCACAGATCACCATAACAATTATAACAATAATGAAAACGTTTGAAATAACACAAGAATTACCAAAATGTGACAAAGAGATATGAGGTGAGCAGATGTTGTTGGAAAAATGGCACTGATAGTCTTGCTTGACACAGGGTTGCTGGGAATCTTCAATGTGTAAAAAATAAGCAGTATCTGTGCAGCATAATAAAGTGAAATTCAATAAAAAGAAAATAAAACAAAACAAAAAATCTCCACAAAAGACGTTGACCAATTATTATTCTTTTGTTAAACTACTAAATCTGTTTTTGGAGAATGTGATTGCCAATAACAGCAGGACTGGAAAATCCCAAGCTTCCTCAACTGGGACAAGATCCTCTAAAACATGGAGCAAAAATGCACAGATGAGAGCACATGCTTCCTGCAGGCCTTATACTTACAGGACAGACGGATCAGGAAGAGGCTGAGAAACTTGTGTCTAGTTTCACCTTCCAAACTCAATAGTCAGATTAAGCATGATGCTCCCTTGGGGGCTGAAAGAGGGCATAGCAGAGACACTTGGCCGATGTGCACATCAGTGGGGCATACTTCACGTGGAAGAAGTGGAGTAGTCACTCATCTTTAATGTTATATGTTCAGTTAAATTTACTCACTAATTATATCATGATACATAAAATAAAATTAGTTGTCTTAATACTTTGTTTTTGGCCATGTTGAATTTCTCTGTGTTCTGATGGCAATGAAGCACTGATGATTTCTGAAATGTATTTCCCAAATCTTCTTCTTTTGCAAACATATTCAATTGCAACAGACCAAACACATTCCCCCAAGTGCCTACCCTGAAACTTATGCCTGAAGGGGATGGTATGATTATCAAAATTATCATCTATGACTGTGGGCATGTATTTCAAAAGCTAAGATTATGTTTTACACAAAACTTACAGATGGAAACTAAAAGCACAAATATACAGGTATGTTTATCTATGCAGATACTTGGTATTCAGTGAACTAAATATTCAAATATTTGTCAAATTTTTCCAAGTTTTGTCTGTGTGTGTGTCATGAGAACATGACTATTTGTATCACAGGCCTGAAAAGAATAATTATTTTGACAACTGAAATGTTCGTCCTCACCAACATTCTATGTACATTTTATCAAGATTTAGTAAATTGAATAGTTTTGTTTATGAGACACTATTGGATTTTAAAAATTAAATATATAAGGAATTGCACTACGTGTATAACATCTAAGCCTCCTTCTTCTATGTGTTCTCTGATTGTAGATTTAGAAAACAGGAGATTTGAAGATGGAAGGTTACCAGTGAGTAGTTCATAAGGACCAGAGGTTCATCACTGAATTAACTTGAATTAATTAGAAAAATGCTTTTGTTAGTTTTAAAAAGTGTTTTTAAAGATGAAACTAACATGTAGCCATACCATTTCATTAATATGACTCGTCTTATTGAATTTACTGAATAAATAATTCTAAAATTGATGTTTTAGCTTAAATATGTTTTAGCCGCCTCTGTAATAAACTTTCATGAATTGACCTTTCTAGGTACATTTTATTTCCTGGGTGCACAGGGTGTATATATATATATATATAAAGGAATCTGAATGAAAACAGTTGCAGACTGCATTTCAAAATGAAGCACTGTGCTTAATTTCTTTTATCCTTTGCCACTACCCTCATAGCTTTCATTATTTAAAGGGCACAGAAAAACCTACTGCTTATATGAATTAGCAGTAAACTTTTTTTTTTTTTTAAGAAATACATGTTTAATCAGAAACAGAGGCTAATTCTTTTACAGGCTGTGTTGTGGTCTCCTGACTTCCTGAAGAGGCATGAATCAAACCACTAAGCCACATCATAAAATACTTTATTTGCTTTGAGGTATCAGTTATTATTATTATGAGTGAAATGCATTCAGAAAAACAGACATGTTAAAAGGCAACTTCATCTTATGTTCCCTGAGTGTGAATTTCTGGTTGTCCTATAGAACAATGAGCTTCTAGAGACTGAGTTTATGCAGTGTAACAACAAAAATTAGACATCTAAGTCAAGCTCAGTAGTAGAAAAGTTAAGTAATTGGACACCTGGGAGTACTATTCTAGGGTGTCTTCTTTTTAACTATTATTTGAACTTGAATTCATAGTCTGAATACATGGTATCTAGGATTGAAATAGTGCAGGACAAGCCCTTGATTTGCCTCTAAAGAATAAAGTAAGGGGACTCTGGGTCATCAGAATTTGTAATCTTCTACCTATATTCAGTTTCAATGTGTAAACAAAGTAATGGATCCTGCCTAGTCTATGTTGTTTATATTGTTGTATATATACATAATGTCTACCCTTCCTCTGGTTGAAGAGGTTGGAAAGCTATTAACTATATTTCCCAGACCTCCTTGCATCTGGGGTTTGGAAGCAATGCAGATTCACCAAACTGCCTGACTCCCTTGAGATTTGGAAGGTGTATCTAAGGCAGAAGCCATTCTCCTGCAGCTTGTAGCTATTGCTGCTAGCCAGCAAACTCACAGAAATAGGAAGTCTTTTAATTTCAGTTTTCCACTGTCCGTTCTGCAGCTCCCAGTGTGCCTAGAAGCAGAGACAGAGATGGCGGCTTTTTTTTTTTTTTTTTTTTTTTTTGGCCTCGTCACGCAGCATGTGGGATCTTAGTTCCCCGATCAGGGACCGAACCTGTGCCCCCTGCAGTGGAAGTGTGGAGTGTTAACCACTGGACCTCCAGGGAAGTCCCAAAGATGGTGGCACAGTGATCATGTCTTCCAATCTTGGAATCACAGCTGCCGATAGCCATTCCCCAGCTTCTTGGATGTGGAGAGGCCACTGGAGCAATGTCATTTGTGCTTCCTCCTTCCAGCACAGCTCCAGTGGCAGCTTTAGTGGGTTCATTTTGATTGTTCTTGAAGTCATTCCAGGATGCCAAGCCTAGAAGCTGTTTCTTGAGCCTTTCTGACAATTTTGTAAGCACCAGATTCCCTACTTTAAATCTGTCCCAGTTTAAAACACTTAGGGTAGTTCCTCTGTCCTGCACAGAATTCCTCCTAATGCATTAGGTAAGCAAATAAAGAAGTGAATGTTTGGAATATAAAGTTCTATTTCACTTTTAATAGTGCTCAATAGTATTACTTTAAAGTTATACCTCCACTTTCATCTTCACTAAATAATGAAAGACCAGTATGCCCAAATCCCAATTTACAATCCGATAAATTAGAGAGTAAATTTTCACAGTAAAATATATTTTTTCCTAACAATATACAATAAGGGTTAATTTATATTTGACTATTTAAGATATAAATCACTGATGTCTTTAAAATAGCCTTAAAAAGCAGATACAAAATTTCAAGTTCCAGGTATATTGTGGTGAGAGAAAGATGCAGCTGTACCTTTAAAAAAATAAAGAATAGAATAATACTCAATGAATATAATAATAATAACAGTGCAGTGTTGTGTTTTTTCCTGTCTGGATAGTCAAAGGATTTATAAAGTCTGGGTGAGCAGACAGTTCTATAGACATAAGTTCTCCATGGAAAACTCCTGGATCCTGTTCAAGGCCAGTGCTGTCTGAGCTCCATTTAAGTGATGGCTCAAAGCAATAGCCAGCCATGGAGAAAAGCACTGGCTTGGACACCAAGAACCCAGACTAACTCAAGGAAGGTCTCATGAGGATCACTGGCCCTAAAATAAATTGAATATTCTTTGTCTTCTGGTTTGGTTTCCATGGGAATTTGTGTTTTTGGGGGAAGCCTGTCTCTTCCTGGCCAAATTATTTGGACAGTTCAGTCAGTTCAGCCATTAGGAGAGTTCAGCTGACTGGATGTTTTGTCTTTCTGTCTGGCACGAAGTGCTGGTAGGATTGGCTGGGTGAAAAGTATTGTCATGTCTGAGTCAGTGCATTTTTTGGTGATGCTGGGCAAATTTGGCTCACTGTTGGTTGATGGGAAGAGATGGCATGAGCAAAGAAAATTGAGTGAATAGATAGGTCATGGGTGAATTTGAATATTTCTTAATCCAAATTCCTTGTAGTTATTTAATGATAAGCTTGTAATCTTTCTTGTCCTCCCCACCCCTGCCACCCCTGAGAGCAGGCAAATGATTCACCAGATTGGTATGGGTGCCTTCATCATGTTTACATTGCTATCATAGAAGTGGAGAAAGGACAGACAATAGTAAGATTTTCTTTACTGAAAAAGTGGTTTATTATGCATTTCTAGGACATTTCAAGTCAATTCAGTTTAATTTACAAAAATATATTGTACACAAAATCAGTGCAGCTTAAAGGGACCGACATGGGGCATTAGTACAGGCACGACAGGTGTCTCTACCCTTAGGGTCTGGAGTGGTGGTTCTCAATCGTGGCTGTGTGGTAGGATCACTTCAGAGGTTTTTTAAAAATACTCCTGCTTGGGCTCCCCTGCAGACCACTTAAATCAGAATATCTGTGGCTTGAGCTCAGGTGCTAGTGTGTTTTATAGTTCTTCAAGTGTTTCTAATATGTAATCAGAGTTAAGAACTATGTTTAGTGGAATAGAAATACAGCATGTGATGAATGCTGAAATTTATGGCTTAAATTAGGTTGGTATCGAGCTTTTTAGCACAGTAACATTATTTTTTTCTTGAGACCATCTTTTACAAACACACAGCATCTATTAGCCCTCACACAAAGTCCACTTTAGAATTTGTCACCATGGCAATTTGCACTTATCCTTCCATAATACATGTAACCACATTTGACATTACAGGTCATTATCTGTGTTCCTCAGTAGTGTGGAACCACAGTGAGAGTAGATTGTGTTGCTCTATTACCTAACACAGTGCTAGGCACATAGTAGATGGTCAACAACTATTTTTTAATTGAATGAATAAATGATTTTGCTAAGTTAGTTACTAAGTAATGATTTTGCTAAGTAAGTTACTGGACTCATGTAATCTATTATTCATTACTAATGAGGTTCTCACCTATATTCTAGGTCATGGATCTGTCCTGAAGATGTTATCAAGAGCATAAGAAACAGATCTGCTATGAAAGTTCAGACTTAGAACTAGTACTTAAAGTTACTTTTGTGCGTTATCCTTCAGGCAGGCTGGCCTCTCCCACAATGGGGAAACTAAGAAAGTTTTTGTGTCTGGAGTTTTGTTTTTTGCTATTTGATTTTCATTGAAAATTTTTAAATTATTCCTTTTCATTTTTCCAATACCAAAGTGGAAAATATTACCTCAATTATATGCCAAGTCAAAGTGTCTTCTTAATGAAACTTTAATTGTTCCATTATCAAACTGCCTTTCTCATTCTCCTTTTGGCACTATTCTAAAATTTGATTTGTGCTAAAAACTCATTTCTTTCTCATTGGGTACTAGGAGACAGCATTCTGTGAGCTGTGTGCCTCTTCATAGCTGAAGGCAAAAAGCTAGCTAACTCAGAATCAGGAAATAATTAGCAAATTCACACATTATCCTTCTGTTTAGACTACATCTAAAGGCTTCATGTTAACGGATACTTTCTCTTTTGATCGAAGGGGTTCCCATTTTTTTAAAAAAAATGTAGTTAGAATTTGGCTTAATGTTCAAAATATCAAACTCCCCAAATCCCACAATCTGTTTAAAAAAAAACAAACATCTCTGTTGAAGACAGAGTAGGCTATTAGCTAAAGAAACAATTTGTTTGAATTTTAAACAGAAGATAATCATTTCCAGGCACAACTACACACACACACACACGTGTGTGTATATATATATATATATATATATATATATATATATATATATATATATGACAATAGAAATATCAGATCCATGACAATTAATAATACATATGCAGATGTGTAACTGGCTAAAAATAAGGAAAATCAAATTTATTAGAGACAGACATGTATATCCAAGCAGGCTTGATATGTGTGTGGCTTTGCCAAGTTGAAAACTGGTTAATAATAGTCTATATTCTATTAATTCAAAAAGTCTCCCAAAATGGAGGCACTATGATCAACTGTATAGACACCTGCTCTGGAAACAGAGGGAGTCAAAACAGGGCTGGCATCCAGGGAGCCCACGAGTGTCCTACGACTCACTGTGAAATCAAAGATGAAGGTGATATTTCAAGGGGAAGGAGAAAACATTCTCTAACATAAAGAACAGTCACTTTTACACTGTGTACCTCCCCAGTATATAGTCTTTAAGGAAGACAACAAAATTGAAATTCTTAGTTGCTAACCCTACTTAAATGTTTCTAATATATTATGAAGGAATTGGATTATCTAGAAAATTCCCCCCATAGAATTCTATGATTTCTTTTCTTTTTTTTAAACATCTTTATTGGAGTATAATTGCTTTACAATGGTGTGTTAGTTTCTGCTTTATAACAAAGTGAATCAGTTATACATATACATATGATTTCTTAAGCATATTTCCTATTATAAGACAGCTTGGCATACTGGAGAAGAACCCAGACTCTGGAGCTGGAGTGCCCAGGTTCAAGTCCTTCTTCTGGCTTTAAAACTATAATCAGACCTCACTTTTTAAGGCTTTAGCCTCCCCATCTGTAAAATGAGGATAATGAGGGTTTTTATGAGGACTGAATTAATATTTACAAAGACTCAGAAGAGTTGGGCATATAGTAAGGACAGTATGTGTGAGTATTTTATTAGATAAACAAATGATTGGAGATTCATAATATATACCTCCCTGACTCAGAGAAACATCTGAAAATCCTCTTGATTTTGGACAGAGCCAGCCTGTGGTCGGGCCAGGGCAGCTCAGAGAGCACAGAGATGCCTTTCATACTTTCCCAGAAGAAATATTTCCTGGAAGAAAGAATTACATGGTTTGCTCTCTAGCGTAACATCAATAAAAAGCTAAGCCTTGATAAGGAGCGTCCCATAACTGTGGCAAATGTAAAGATGGAAGGAATAAGGCACTTTCAAAAATGCCTTCGAACATCCTATTCCTGTGCTCTTTCTTGCTGCCCACTCCTTACCTGCTTAGGTTCACCCTCTGTGAAAATTTTCCTATTCACCCCTCCCTCACAGATGGAGCCAGCCCCTCTCCGCCTCTGGCACCACAGCAGTCTGCAGTTCATCCCTCTTAAAGCCAGACTCATCACATGGCATCAGGGTCATCTGGTGTCAGGAGATGTGAACTCAAAACAACCCCTCTTCCGAGCCCTGGCTTTTTCCCTCTCCAACTTCCTGAATAGATATTCCAAGCCTTCACCAATCCAGTTCCCCGCCATCTCTGTTTCTGCTTTCACCAGAAAATAAAGGCTTGATTGTCTTTAACATAATGGCTCCTCTTCCTCACACTCAACTGCACTTGCCCCTTTGTGAACACTATCTTAGCAAAGATGTTGTATCACTATCCCTGTTAAAACCACCCTTTGATGTTCTACCTCATATTTCTTGGCACTGTCTTGGGGAACTTGTTCCAAAAATGATGGCTTCTTTTCTGTATCTTCTACTTCTTATTCCCCATTGATGTTGTCTTCAGTTTTGATAAAGATTTCTTTTTCCACCTTCTAGAGGAAATGGTTCCTAGACTCAGTTTCCCCATCTAGCTACTGTCCAGATGTCTCTATTCTTTCTCTTCTATTGACATTATTCACTATTGTACTTTGGCCTTACACCCACCATTCTGCTGACATCTTTCTAGAAACTCTCATCAATGCCCTCCTAGGTGTTATATTCGATGGGAAATTTTGTTTCTCTTCTTCCCTGACCTTCTTTATGATATTAGTCTTGTTTACCACTTCCTTCTCCAACTTTTATTTTTACGTGAATTGTTTTCTACTTCTCTGGTCTTCTCAGTGTTCTTTGGAGCTTTATTTTCATTTGTCCATACCTTAAATGTTAGGATTTGCCAGCCCTTTGTTCTTAGTCCTCTTTTCATGTTATTCCACAAGGGTAATTTTATCCCCTTCCATACTCTTGTCTACATTCAGTTGCTCATAACTCTCAAATTTCTTTCTCTAACTAGCTCCCTCAGTTGAGCTCCAAAGAAAAACATTTTGTTCCTAGCTGGATATCTCCACCTGTTGGCCCCTTACTAAACTAATCTTCTCACCTGAAACTTACTCTTCTACCATCTTTTTGTGATCCTAGACATTACCCTCACTAGCCCCCCTCTACCTTACATCCAGCATCCATTCAATCCATCATCACATCCTGTAAACATGCCTCCTAATTGCCTTCTTTCCTACCAACTCGTGTCATCTCCTGCCTCAACTCTTGTATATTTCTCTCTGCTGTTAGTCCCATTCTTCGCTGGTCAGTTCTCCACTTTGTGTCAGATTACCCACAGGATAGAGTAAAACTTATTCAGTTGAACTTCACTAACCTGTGTACATGCATCTTTCAATGTAATCCCTTAACACTTCCACTAAAACTCCTTCACACATGTGGGCGCACACACATCCACATTACTGAATTACTCATGTTAGCTGAGTAGAAGCTCTCTTTCCCTTCTGTTGCTTAGTTGCTGCTTTCTCTGTCCAGAACATCGTTTCCCCTCTGCCCAGCAAATACACACTCACTCAAGTTGCCATTTTTTAAAGTTTTTTTTCTAGTGACTTTTCCCCTCAGTTCTTATGGCAGATCCGGTGTGTCTCCTCCTAGGATCACACAGCACTCCACACGTAACTCCATAATAGCAATGATCTCATCACATTGTAATTGTTGTTCACATGTGTGCTCTCCATTCTACTTTAAGCGACTTGAAGGTCCATGATTCTTCATCTCTGTTTCCTCAGCTTTGGCCAGAAACACAACTAGGTGAGAGGAAAACTGGTGGAGTAATTTGTAATATTTTAGAGATGGCAGGAACTTCTTTGGGAGGAAGGGGAAAAAGAAAACAACTCAGAAAATTTTGTTGTGTATAAGGTCAAAGAGTGATTTCTCCCACATCATTTCTTCCATAGTGCAAGGCTGGTGCAGGGAGGAATGCCTAACACATAAGGGGGATTCAAACCATCGTGTAGGGGAAGAATTAGAAGCTACAATTTTTCTTTATCAGAAAAAACAAGGACTGTGGTGGTCATAATTCTGTGGGTGGCTGTTGTTGTGTGAGTGGGTGTGCTGATAAATCCAGTTTGTAGAAATATGTTAAACTCAACAAAAGCATTTCTAATGTAAGGTATGAGGATCAGGGAAAGGAAAGATGGAGGTCAAATGAATATCATGAAAGAGTGTCATCTCAGGAATGCTAAGAGAGCATGAAAGCTTAATTAATTACACCTATCATGTTCTAGGGCATTGTTAGATATAATGGAGATACAATGTGAGCAAAACTAACAAGCAAATCAAAAGCAAAACAATCAACAATAACAATAACAACAAGAAAACATTGTCTTTACCTTCATGGTACTTGAAATCTAGTGGGGGAAGAATGAAATCAATTAAAAATCATATTAAAGAATGAAACATTACTTCAATAAATGTTAGGAAAAAGACTTATGTGGCATTGGGAAAACACAAGCAAGGAGGTTGCAGCTGGTTAACAGAAAACTCCATTACAAACATAGGTTCCTATGTAAACCAAAGCAAAAGGAAATTGAAGAGGTTGAGTGTGTCATATTCCTTGTAGGTTTTGGATGAAATTTCCATCAGCTCCATCCTGAATTCTTTCAGCCCCTGTATATGTGGGATGGGAGTTTATTTCATGGCCAATGTTGCTAAGAGTTGCAAGTGATTATTCAGGGGAGAAAATATTTTCTGGATCATTTATTGCTTACTGTGTATCATTGCCAGTGGGTGCTGCTTTAACACATGTAAATAAATATCATCGGAACAAAAAGTCATTGAAACTAATTAAGGGAGATTTATTTAAATCAAGGCCTACATCTTCTGTGAGAGAAGAAATGATGCCATCAAAAACTGGTAAAATCTTGTGTAACTTTCTTCTCTCAGCTGATGAAAGTGTTTCATAGATTATTATTAATTCTAACACTGATAATATATTGATATTGATTGGCAGTGCACACCAAAAAATTCTTATTGAGGGAAAACACAAGCAGAAGATAGGCATTGTGGGACTGACATGCTGTCTGAGTTTTGGAATGTTATTTGGCAACTGGAAATGAATATGTATATAAATCAGATTATGGAAATATTGAGATCAAAGATGTTGAAAATGGATGCACTGAGAAATTATAAAAATATCTAATATTTATTGAATAGTTTTATGTGTCGAGTAGTTTGACAATTTCTTTACATATCAACTTGTACTTTATTTTCATGTCTTGTGCAGTTATCGTCACTCATGATGGTGCGTCTAAGAAATTCCACAAATGTTATCCCTGCATATTTCAGCTAATATTTGATAACTGCAAAGGGCACAAACATTCACACATGGAGTTTTACAACCCATATCACTCAAAATTAACTTTTAGTGTAAAATAGGAATATATTAGCAGAAAACCATTAAAGTGAAAATAAGAATATGCAAAACAGACATAACATCTAATGAAGTATATTAAAAAGATCCAGAAATTCTGACCCTATTAGACCAGTATTGGAAATATGAGCAGGATAACTTCTGGAAATCTAATATATAGCCTAGTGACTATAGTTATAACAATATATTGTATACTTGAAATTTGCTAAGAGAGTAAATCTTAAGTGTTCCCACCACACACAAAAAATGGTAACTATGTGAGGTAATGGATATGGTAATGAGCTTGATTGTGGAAATTATTCCACAATGTATACATATATCAAAACATCACATTGGACACCCAGGAAAGCAGCGGAGGAGGAAAGAAACCCATGCACCATGGCAGGAGTGCGGGGCCCACGAAGGGGCCAGAGCAGCACCACATAATCCCCTTTACATCTGAAAGAGTCTGAATTCAGTGATCTAAGCCACTGGTATTGCAGGGTTAAAACAAAGCTGTGCAGCTGACAGAGTCTTGGTGCTCCAGGCGAGTGTCAGGCCGGAGCCTCTGAGGTGGGAGAGCCGAGTTCAGGACATTGGACCAACAGAGACCTCCCGGTCCCACATAATATCAATCAGCGTGAGCTCTCCCAGAGATCTCCATCGCAACTCTAAGACCCAGATCCACTCAAAGACCAGCAAGCTCCAGTGCTGGACACCCCATGCCAAACAACTAGCAAGACAGGAACACAACCCCACCAATTAGCAGAGAGGCCGCCTAAAATCATAATAGGTTCACAGAACTACAAACCTGCAGCTTGTGAAAAGGAGATCACAAATGCAGTAAGTTAAGCAATGAGAAGACACAGAAACACACAGCAGATGAAGGTGCAAGGTAAAACCCCACCAGACCAAACAAATGAAGAGGAAATAGGCAGTCTACCTGAAAAACAATTCAGAGTAATGATAGTAAAGATGATCCAAATCTTAGAAATAGAATGGAGAAAATACAAGAAACATTTAACAAGGACCTAGAAGAACTAAAGAGCAAACAAACAATGATGAAAAACAAAACAAATAAAATAAAAAATTCTCTACAAGGAATCAAGAGCAGAATAACTGAGACAGAAAAACAGATAGTGTCCTGGAAGATAAAATAGTGGAAATAACTACCACAGAACAGAATAAGGAAAAAAGAATGAAAAGAATTGAGGACAGTCTTAGAGACCTCTGGGACAACATTAAACACACCAACATTCAAATTATAGGGGTCCCAGAAGAAGAAGAGAAAAAGAAAGGGTCTGAGAAAATATTGGAAGAGATTATAGTTGAAACATTCCTTAATATGGGAAAGGAAATAGTCAATCAAGTCCAGGAAGCACAGAGTGTCCCATGCAGGATAAATACAAGGAGAAACATGCCAAGACACATATTAATCAAAGTATCAAAAATTAAATACAAAGAAAAAATATTAAAAACAACAAGGGAAAAAACCAAATAACATACGAGGGAATCCCCATAAGGTTAACAGCTGATCTTTCAGCACAAATTCTGCAAGCCAGAAGGGAGAGGCAGGACATACTTAAAGTGATGAAAGAGAAAAACCTACAACCAAGATTACTCTACCCAGCAAGGATCTCATTCAGATTCCACAGAGAAGTTAAAATCTTTACAGACAAGCAAAAGCTAAGAGAATTCAGCACCATCAAACCAGCTTTACAACAAATACTAAAGGAAATTCTCTAGGCAGGAAACACAAGAGAAGGAAAAGACCTAAAATAACAAACCCAAAACAATTAAGAAAATGTTAATAGGAACATACATATCAATAATTACCTTAAATGTAAATGGATTAAATGCTCCAACCAAAAGACACAGACTCACTGAATGGATACAAAAACAAGACCCATATATATGCTTTTTACAAGAGACCTACTTCAGACCTAGAGATGCATACAGACTGAAGGTGAGGGGATGGAAAAATTATTCCTTGCAATTGGAAATCAAAAGAAAGCTGGAGTAGCAATTCTCATATCAGACAAAATAGACTTTAAAATAAAGACTATTACAAGAGACAAACAAGGACACTACATAATGATCAAGGGATCAATCTAAGAAGAAGATATAACAATTGTAAATATTTATGCAACCAATATAGGAGCACCTCAGTACATAAGCCAAATGCTAACGGCCATAAAAAGGGCAATCAACAGTAACACAATAATAGTAGGGGACTTAAACACCACACTTACAACAATGGACAGATCATCCAAAATGAAAATAAATAAGGAAACACAAGCTTTAAATGATACATTAAGCAAGATGGACTTAATTGATATTTATAGGACATTCCATCCAAAAACAACACAATACAGTTTCTTCTCAACTGCTCATGGAACATTCTCCAGGATAGACCATATCTTGGGTCACAAATCAAACCTTGGTAAATTTAAGAAAATTGAAATTGTATCAAGTATCATTTCCAATCACAAAGCTATGAGGCTAGATATCAATTACACTAAAAAATCTGTAAAAAATACAAACACTAAACAATATACTACTAAATAAACAAGGCTAAACAATACACTACTAAATAATCAAGAGATCACTGAAGAAATCAAGGAGGAAATAAAAAAATACCTAGAAACAGATGACAATGAAAGCATGATGACCCAAAATTATGGAAGGCTGAAAAAGCTCTTCTAAGAAGGAAGTTTACAGCAATACAATCCTACCTCAAGAAACAAGAAACACCTCAAATAAACAACCTAATTTTACATCTAAGGCAATTAGAGAAAGAAGAACAAAAGTAATCCAAGGTTAGCAGAAGGAAAGAAATCATAAAGATCAGATCAGAAATAAATGAAAAAGAAATGAAGGAAATGATAGCAAAGGTAAATAAAACTAAAAGCCAGTTCTTTGAGAAGATAAACAAAATTGATAAACCATTAGCCACACTCATCGAGAAAAAAGGGAGAAGATTCAAATCAATAGAATTAGAAATGAAAAAGGAGAAGTAACAACTGACACTGCAGAAATACAAAGGATCATGAGAGATTACTGCAAGCAACTATATGCCAATAAAATGGACAATCTGGAAGAAATGGACAAACTCTTTGAAAAGCACAACCTTACGAGACTGAACCAGGAAGAAATAGAAAATATAAATAGAACAATCACAACAACTGAAACTGAAGCTGTGATTAAAAATCTTCCAACAAACAAAAGCCCAGGACCAGATGGCTTCACAGGAGAATTCTATCAAACATTTACAGAAGAACTAACACCTATCCTTCTCAAACTCTTCTAAAATATAGCAGAGGGAGGAACACTCCCAAACTCATTCTACGAGGCCACCATCACTCTGATACCAAAACCAGACAAAGATGTCTCAAAAAAAGAAAACTACAGGCCAATATCACTGATGAACATTGATGTAAAAATCCTCAACAAAATCCTAGCAAACAGAATCCAACAGCACATTAAAAGGATCATACACCAAGATCAAGTGGGGTTTATACCAGGAATGCAAGGATTCTTCAGTATATGCAAATCAATCAATGTGATAAACCATATTAACAAATTGAAGGAGAAAAACCATATGATCTTCTCCATAGATGCGGAAAAAGTTTTCGACAAAATTCAACACCCATTTATGATAAAAACCCTCCAGAAAGTAGGCATAGAGGATACTTACCTCAACATAATAAAGGCCATATATGACAAACCTACAGCCAACATCGTTCTCAATGGTGAAAAACTGAAACCATTTGCATTAAGATCAAGAACAAGACAAGGTTGCCCACTCTCAGCACTAGGATTCAACATAGTTTTGGAAGTTTTAGCCACAGCAATCAGAGAAGAAAAAGAAATAAGAGAAATCCAAATCAGAAAAGAGAAAGTAAAACTGTCCCTGTTTGCAGTTGACATGATACTAAAAGGGAACACTCTTTCACTGTTGGTGGAAATGTAAATTGATACAGCCACTATGGAGAACAGTATGGAGTTTCCTCAAAAAACTAAAAATAGAACTACCATACGACCCAGCAATCCCACTCCTGGGCATATACCCTGAGAAAACCATAATTTAAAAGGAGTCATGTACCACAATGTTCACTGCAGCTCTGTCTACAATAGCCAGGACATGGAAGCAACCTAAGTGTCCATCGACAGATGAATGGATAAAGAAGATGTGGCACATATATACCATGGACTATTACTCAGACATAAAGGAAACGAAATTGAGTTATTTGTAGTGAGGTGGATGGACCTAGAGTCTGTCATACAGAGTGAAGTAAGTCAGAAGGAGAAAAACAAATACCGTATGCTAACATATATATATGGATTCTAAAAAAAAAAAAAAAGGTTCTGAGGAACCTAGGGGCAGGACAGGAAGAGAGACACAGACGTAGAGAATGGACTTGAGAACACGGGGAGGGGGAAGGGTAAGCTGGGACGACGTGAGAGAGTGGCGTGGACTTATATATACTACCAAATGTAAAATCGATAGCTAGTGGGAAACAGCCACATAGCACAGGGAGATCAGCTCGGTGCTTTGTGTCCACCTAGAGGGATGGGATAGGGAGGGTTGGAGGGAGACGCAAGAGGGAGGGGATATGCAGATATATGTATACGTATAGCTGATTCACTTTGTTATACAGCAGAAACTAACACACCATTGTAAAGCAGTTGTACTCCAATAATGATGTTAAAAAAAAAAAGGAAAACAAAAGAAAAATGCTAACACCTAGTGAATATATAATAACCAACTATATAGTATAGGGAAAACAGAAGACTTTTCACTTCCTAAGTTAAATATTGTTTAAAAATTTAGTAGAAACCGTTTATGACGAAAAATAAAAATAAAATTTGAAAACTAAAAAAAAAACCCACAAAAAACAAATAAATCACGTTGTACACCTTAAATATATACAAGTTTACTTTGTCAATCATATCTCAATAAAGCTGGAAAATAAATAATAAAAATCCTGGAAATTTGGAAGAATCTATGCATATTAGTTAGCATGATGGATGGTTACTTTATTCAAATGGTCCTCAGAGGAAAGAATCAGCAGTTCAATCCGTCAGCATTGCAAGTTTTCATGAGATCCAGCATGGCAAAAGATAAAGAATTCACACTGCTTCATTTTGTCTTGGAATAGGCCTTATTTTCTATGAAGGAACTGTTTCTTAGTTGGATGAATGCTAGGTTAATCAAACACAGAAATCCTTGTTTAACTGTGAGCTCAAAGGGAAAGTTAGTGAAAATGGTCTTTAAATTTCCATTCTCTCTTCAGGATGAAATGTGGAATTAGTATTTTTCTTCCATTTGAATTCACTGGTGACATAACACTCATGGTCTTCCCACCTCCACTTAAAAAAAAACAAAAAAACAAAAAAAAACCCTCTATTCTTGTCAATGTGCGTCTCAGCCAGGAAAAATGACATTAGGAAAAACACATTGTACAGGTTATGGAAAGGGCAAAAATGGAAGTCTCAAAGTGAAATATTCTTCATGAAAAAAATAGTTCTTTTATATCTCTTTGGTGATAAAAATACCACCCAGTTTTAGAAACATTTTATATTTAATTTTACTCACCACCACTTTTTAAGAGAGTTGAGAATACCAATTTCCTTGATGGATAGACTAAATTACAAATTATTGCTACCCGGATTTAGGAAATTTACTCCCTATTTTATGAATACATTTTTAGATATTGAAAAAGAAAAAAACAAAAAGAGGAATAGGTCAATTTTTTCCCCCAGTAAATATATGTTTTTCCTTGTTTCTTAAATGAAAAAGTATTTTAAAACATTGCCAATCGTTTTTCACCTATGATGTCTGAATTTTGTCCACAAATTTGCTAAGTGTCTAACGTGTGCTGATACATAAGCTTCATTCTATTTATCTCCTCCAAATACTTAAGAGACACTTCAGGAGGAATCAAATCTGTGTTTCCTCCATTTTTTTTCTACTCTGATGAGAAAAAAAAAAAAAATCCAAAAACCCTTATAAAAGACAGTAGTGACCAAACCATTGGTGCTAGTTATCCTGGTGCTTTTAAAAGTGAAACTCGGTTTCCAGGCTCTCTTAAGTATTTTAAAATCCAGATTGGAGATGGGAACATATTTCTAATGATTTGTTTAGTCTGGTAATTATCAACCCTTAACGTGGGCTGAACCAGCTCTCTCTGTGATTGGTGATCTTATCCTCTGTTACATTGTTATTAAGCATACATGTTCTCATAAGAAACGCTAGGGCAAGTTACCCTGGGCTTTTGAATTTGAATGTCTGCTCAACAGTTTAGTCATGTAAGTGAATTTGAGGTTTCTTGGCAGAAGCCAGATTTTCATCTGGTTCTTCCCTTTTTCACAGCGGATGATGTAGCAGCATTCCTGTGGAGAGAAATGGACACTTTTGAACATCCCAGAAGCCATCTCCTTTTCTGAAAAAGAGAAAGACCTTGTTGGATAAACTGTCAGTTTGGGGGGCTTCTCTGTTGATATATAGCTCTCTGTGTCTCCAGTCATTTGTCTTGAATGCCTAACATCTGCGATGGAGTCTATGGGCCCCAACTCTTGGTGCCTCAATTCAACCTAACAGCCATAAATGCCTACCCTGGGCAAGGTACCCTTCTAAAAGCAACAGAAAGATAAGACTCTGACCTCAGTTAATTACTGTTGAGGGAGAATAGAGTGGGGAAAAACTCATTGCAAAAAGCTATAATAATAGATCTCCATCTACTAAGTGCCATCTGCTAAGTGGAATATGAGGAGAAGTGTGAGGGAGGAATTTGACACTGGAGAAGGATTTTGACAAAGATAAGAAGAAAGCCTTCTAGACACAGCAAACATTTGGTTTTAGTTCTCTATCAATTGACCCCAAGTTACATTTCCAGTTCTGCTGTTTACTATCTATGCAGTCATTTAGTTAGACAATGAGTTAAATGTGTGTGCATATGTGGATTAATTCTTACTGAGTGCTGGGGGAAATGAGCCCAACGTTCATGAAGCTTGCAGCTTATCAGAGGAAAAAATCCCTGTCTTAAAGGGAAATGCTCAGAGAGTAAAATTTAAGTTGGAAGGTCACCGTTGTGAGGTGAGGTACTGTTTCAAGTATTGAAAGCAATGGACTTGAGATTAGTAGAAATGGACATGGCAAGAAAAGAGTTGTGCACACAAGACTAGAAAACTCACGAGAGAGGTGGGCTGGGCTACTGACTTGCTTGCTTTATTTGTTCTTTCATTGAACAATGAGGTGTTGATTACATGTGATGGGTCACAAATTATGTTGGGCATTGGAGGCAAAGGAACTAGACAAACAATGACTTTTTTTTTTTAAAGTATCCACAAACTGAAAGGGGAGGCTGAGCCTCCAAAATCAACTCAACATAGAGGAAAGAGGAGCATTAGACTTCAAATGGAGATATAGGAATATGTACATATTAAGAAAACTGAGCTGAGTCTTAAAGGACTAGGAGATGTTAAAGAGCTGCACAGGATGAGGGCAGTACTTGGAAAACAATCTGTGTGCTGTGAGAGAACATAAATTATTCAGCATATTTTTATGTGTGTTGAGAACTACATATAGGACGGAAGGTTGAGAGCAGCAGGCGAGTGAAAATGCTGTCAGAAAGATATAGTGGGGCTAGTGCAGGAAGGGTTAATGAGGATGCAACACATCAGTGTAGGGATGAGCCACACAGTAGCAATATGTGATACAGTATAGTTAAGGCTTGGAGAATGGCTGCATTCTAAGGCAGAAAACTATGTGGAGAAAATATCTGAGGGACAGACCTTTAGAGTTAAGTAATATGCACAGATACTGCTGGAGAAGAAAACCAGGAAAAGTAGCTGGGAATGGTCAGAAAGCAGAGAGAAGGCAAGAGAAAAGATTGTTAAGACTGTGACATAGAAGCCAAGGTAAAAGGCCATTAAGAGAAAGTGTCAAATACATTGAAGGGATCCTGTAGAACAAAAGCCAAGAGGTCACCCAATATGGCAGCAATAAAGTCGTTGGTGACCTTTACAAGAGCAAACTTGGCACGTTGTTGGAAATAGAAAGTAAACCACAGGGGGTGAATGGGGAAGTAGGTGGAGAGGAAATAGATGTAATGGGTGTAGAAAATTCATTTGAGAAATCTGGCAGAGCTCTTTCCTGGCAATGAATGGCCAAAGAGAGAGCAGAGTTGATAGCTAAGTGAGGAAGCATGTTGCCATTTACTGTTATACATAAACTATGTGTTTCAGCCCAAATCATCTAATCTCTGTCCCTGAATGTGTATTTGGTATTTCCTCTTCTGAACTACTGCTCAGCTCCTTAAATTATTTTTGCCCCTCCTCTCTTTTTATCCAAAGTGTATTACTCACTCAGTTTAAGATGATGTCCTGCACGGAGTAAGTGTTCAATGTATTTAATTGATTGAACAGTTTCTTCTTTGCTTCACTGTGTTTTGAGATTCTGCTAATATAAGCCAGTTCCAGGAGACAGAAGAATAAAAAGGATTAAGGGCATATTGGAAAGAATAAGCATTTCAGATCTCTCACACAGGAGAGACATCAAACCTCATCATATTAAAGGCATAGATGAATTTTTTTCCTGCAAGTTTCTGTGGGAGACACTCAACTGTAATTTTAGGCCAAATCATCCACTGAACAAAGAAATAAAGAGAAACAACTCACCCTTCACAACCTACTCAAAGGGATTAAATTCACGTTCTGAGTTATGAATGTCTTAGGATAACACTTTGAAGATTAAGACATGAAAAACAAAAAGGTTAAGACATGAAAGATCCAAATTTTCCCTTTATTCCTTCTAAAGAAACATCTAGAACTAAAAAATTAATAAAGTTTCCAATAACAGAAACACATATTAATTTTGTATTTGCTATATAACAGACATTATGCTAGGAGTTTCATGTATGCTATTTCATTTCCCTCTCACAGCAATCCTGGAAGAAGGGTAATATTAGTATGAATTCAAAGATGACTAAATTGAAGCTCAGAGGTGTGTAGAAACAGGTCTCAAGTGATCTTTAACACATATTGCTTCCCCATTAACATTACTATATTGCATAATCATTTTGTCCCAAAGTTTGCATAAAAACTTGATTTTTCCAAAATGACTGCTCACTGTAAGCATTTAAAAACTAAAAACAAAACAAAACAAAAACCAGACAGCTATCTGTGAGATAACACATTATGAAAAATATTAGAAATACCAACAACAAATAACACAAATACTAATGAAGATGCCACTTATATTTCATTTTATCACATGGTACTCCAACTATTTACAGATCGATCTTTTTCCTACGTGTGTTCTCATTCAGTTATATGGAGCTAAGTGCTGGAAAATCCAGAATCTTGCTGGACTGCTCTTAATAAAAAAATTCTGGTTTGGAATATGCACTGAACTACGTAGCTAGAAAAGGTTGAACCTCACAAAATCTGTTTCTATTGATTACAACTGGCCGGCCCTGATCATGCAGAACTATCAGAAGAAGACTGAGAATGGAAAATGGGAGCTCCATCTTAGAGTAATAGTTGGCTCTGAGGGTTTAGAATGTAACTCAAGGGTCCCTGGCTCTGGAACTCAGATGTCTAGCATAGCTGGCCAGCTCTGGAAATTTTCAGAGATTTCTGGCTGGTTTGTTGGGGCCTGGCTGGCTGGCTTTGGAGAGGCTGTGCTCTGGGTTCTCCCTGGTCCAGAGAACAGTGAGCATATCCAGCTGGCTCCTACATCTGGCCAAGTTGGCAGATGAACGGATTCTACCTTTGGGGGACCAGGAGTCAGAGAGGCTCATGATCAGCAAATCCAGGAATGAGCAAGAAACTGATAAATTAGCTGATGGATTCCACTCACCAGGGGAGAACTGAGTAACATAAAAGGATTTTGTTTTCACCGCTGTGATTCAGGTACTGTTAGATGTTATGTTAATGAGTTTGGTAATTGGGTCTCCTTAAAGAATGAATGGGTTTAAAATCTCATTATATGGATGTGATAAAGCTTCTCTCCTTGAGCAAACTCTAGCAGGGCTCCTCTGAGCCCTCTTCTCGAGTAAGCCTCAATCTTGGTCTATAAAAACTACACACCCTGAACATAAATGATTTCATCCACCTTCTATCCCCACATTGAAAGACTTAAACAAACACATAGTTTCTAAAAGCTCAAGGTTGAATCCCTAGGGGAAGCCTAGCCCCCCTTAAAGTATCTATCTTAGGAAGCTCAAGGCTGCCAAAATAATCTACTATTTGCTCTAGTCAACACTTGATCATAGGCCTCTGATCACCCTTTCTTAGAGCATTTAATAAAAAGTTGTGAATCCTTCCTCTGTCCCCTTGAGATGTGTGTGTATCTCCTGTAACTCAGGAGTCCTCAAGGAACTGAATGCCATTCATTTAAAATGCAGTCACCAGGAAGGGTGGGGCCTATGTTTCCCAGTCTCTGTAGGAAGACAGAATCCTAACTTTGACAATTGCCATCTAGCAGAAACAGTTGGCTTAGTTGATATTTACACTGACCAACCATTTGTAGGTTTTCACTTCCCTTACTCTCCTGAGCTCCCCACTCACCCCCTCCCTACTTCCTCATTCTCCGTTTAAAACACCCAGTTACCTGTGTACATCAAAGTTGACTTCAGTTCACTTTGAACCCTCTTCCCTATATCAATAGTATATTTTGAATTAAGATCCATCCTTATCATTTTAACTAGTACCTGACTGTTTATCTTTGACAGACACAAACATTAATCTTTAAAAAAATTAGCTTTAAAACAACCAAATACCAAAGTCTGTATGCTCAGGAAAGTGAATTTAGGAGGAGAGATTTTTGGGGTGATTGTATTATGTAGCCTCTAAGACGGTCCCCAGTATTCTCCACTGTTGTAGTGTTCATAACCTTGTGTAATCCCTGCTCAATGAATATGGGCTGGGATACATTGTCTTGATTCTAACAAATAGAAAATGGAATAAGTGATGGGAAGTCACTTCTGAGATTAGGTTATAAAGGACTGAGTCTTCCACCTAGGAAGCTCTCTTGTTGTCTATTGGATGGCTCACTCTGGAGGAAGTCAGCGAGGCAGCCCTGTTGAGAAGCTCCAGAGGGAGAACTCAAAAACAAATCTCCTGAGTCCTCCCAACTACTATGTGAGTGAGCCTAAGAGTGGATTCTCCTTTACTTGAGCCTGGAGACCACTGTAGCTCCAGTCACCACCTTGATTGCAGACTTGAGAGACCACCTGGCTAAGTTGTTTCCAGATTTTTGACCCATAGAAACTGAAATAATAAATACCTGTTGATTTAAGCCACTAAATTTCAGGAAAATTTGTTATGCAGCAGTAGGTAACTAATACAGTGACCCACATTTACCCAAGTGGTTTACCTAAATTTAGAGTAAGCTACCCCTACCCATGCATGCAGATCTTACATTAATATGTTGTTTCTATAGACTATTATCATATCTAAAGAAGGAATTATCACGGCTTTGGTTTAGAGCAGAAGTTCCTTAACTCACTCCTGTGGTAATAGGAAAACACATATATCTAGTTTTATTTCTTCTGGAGAGTTTCATCAGTTTAAATATGTGCCATGAATATCCATCTTCAAACAAAATTCAAACTTCATACATTGGGGTCAGAAATTACTTTGGGATTCTTCTTACCCACATTGCAAAATTATTTCCTAAAGTCATGTAACTTTTGACTGAATCCACTTTTAAAATGCCCTGGGTGGTTTATATTAATTCTTCTATTTCACCTGAGATGTCAAGCTCAGATGAGAACTACCACTTCTGTGGGGATTTTCATTCTTCAGTTAATCTATGTATTGAATGTTTTATCATTGAGCCAGCTGAGCTTGTGGTGGCTGAGTCCATCTTTCTACGTACAGAATTACCCTATATTTGTCTTATCTCACCCATGTTATCACGTCTTAGCCCCAGGGTAGATAACACCTTTGACTAAATTTCATTCAGACCTGACAAAAATATTTAAAATAAAATACATTATTTGCATGAGTCCTTTTCATGTAGTTAAAAGTTATTTTGCCTAGAGGTTGATTGTTATTAATTTTAGTGGCAACTTCCTCAATAGCCTCATATTGCGAGAGTATTTTAAAGCTAAGTTTCTTCCCACCACCACCCAGGGACAAATGCCATTAAATAGTGATCACAACTCCATTAAATTAGATAGTCTTAATGTTAAGGGAATGTTAAAGAACCCATTGGTCATTCAATATTAGAACGTAAGAAAAATAACAACAAAAAATCCTTACGGTAATCTGATTATTTGACTTGTCAAAGACTTTACTTACAATACTGCAATAACTTTCTGGAATGGGTGCTATTATTGTTAGCATTTCGCAGAAGAGGAAACTAAGGCACAGAGATGTTAAGTTACTCTCCCAATGTCACATCACTAGTAAGTGGTAGAACTGGGGTTTAAACTGAAGTCAGGCTGGCTCTGGAATCTGTATTCTTACCCTGTGTATGATACTGCCTCTCAAAAAAAGGTGTGATTTTCTTTGTGCTCTATAAAAACAAGTGGAACCATAAAGTTGTTCAGAGTAAACAGTATATGCTTTCTTCTTTTTTAAACCCTGTATTGACTGTAAGCAAGACCCTCAGAAACAACCTATGGTCCCTGACCATAATTTTAGAACTACTTACCTAAGCTATGCTTCCCTGAAAAGCAAAATTTTCTCTACTATTAGGTCAAACCCTATATTGATGCTTGAAAGATGAAAAAGAATATTGTATTTGGTTGTATATATGTATATATATATAATGTGGATCGGGTTGTATGTATGTATGCATACTTACACATATATACATGTGTGTAGATACAGAATGTTCACATATATATATACATGTTTATAGTACAGAATGAAGTTCTAAATTTCTTTTTTTTAAGTTCTCAATTTCTTTACCAAATCAAAAAGCTAATCCACAATTGTGGTAGGAAAATAATGGTCCTGCCCCCTAAAACGTTCACATCCTAATCTCAACACATGTAACTATGTTCTTTTTCATGGCCAAAGGGACTTTGCAGATGTAATTAGGTTAAGGATCCTGAGATGAGGAAATTACCTTGTAGTATTCAGTTAGGCCAGTTATAATCACAAGGATCTTGATAAGAGAGAAGCAGGAGTGTCCGGGTCAGAGAGAGACTGGAAGACGTTTCACTGCTGGTTTTGAAGATAGAGGAAGGGATCACGATCCAAGGAAAGCAGATAACTTCCAGAATCTGGAAAAAGAAAGTCAACAGATTCTCCCTTACAGCCTTCAGAAGAAACCAGCCTTACAGACATTTTGCTTTAATTCCAGTGAAACCTATTTTGCACCTCTGACCTCCAGAACTACAAGATAATGAATTTGTGTCGCTGTAAACCATTGTTTGTGGTGATCTGTTATAGCAGCAGTAAAAATCTAATACAACCATCTAAACAGGACATCTAAAATGTCCTCTAGAATTCATCTGGAATGAATTTTCCCATGTCGAAAAACTGAAGAGACCCAAATCTGTCTTGGGTGTCATCCTTGGGGTTCCTTATCTCCTTTATCTTGAATTAGGCATCATTTTTCTCATGCTTATTTCTTTTTGTCTGAATTAAACTGTGATAGCTACTTGCAGGCAGTTGGTCTTTTAAAATATTCTGTATTTCCACCTTTTCAGTGCACCACGCCCATGTAGAATATCTTACACAGCAGAATCTTGATGCATACTTGATTTATTGATTACATTTGCTTATCACTATTTTCTGAATTAAGATGCTTGTTAGTAATTTTCTGGAAAAATAATAACCACAATATAAACCAGAATGAAGTTCAAAAAATGATTGCCCTGTTTTTCCTTCTCTATTCCTGTGTTTTGAAACATTTAACTTAAATTTACTTTAATTTGTGTACAGATGATTCTCATACCAGAGCCATTACAGAATGTATGAAATACATGTTGAGAGAAAAATAACATAAAACAGATACTCCTTTTCTCCTGATATTTAAGAAAGAAAAATGGATTTGTTTCTGTCCAAAATTTCTGTGATCATAAAAAATATTTTTGAAGCCCTCAATGCCTGTTTTCACCTTCCCATTGGCTTGTGCTTTTCTACATATTTCTGTACCCTAACTTCATCCTTTTGCTATATATGCTGTTTATTTAGACAGCCTGAACAATAGTGTTACCTAAATTATATCAAAACAGGGTCTGTTATAAGGATATATCTTAAACAAGAACTTTAATGTTCCATTGAAATTTAAACACTTTCTAAAAGATGGCATTCTGATTTTCCAACATCTCTATTCTGGAAAAAAGTATTTGTCCCTGAAAAATTAGCTTGTTTCTTTATAATTTATTCAGGGATAGTTCTAACCTGCACAAAAATCTGCTGTTATTGAAAATGAGTTGGCATTTTCCTTCACAAAAGTTGAATTACTCATGATATTCTCTACCACACAAATCACGCTTATATACACATTTTGCACTTTGAAAGGGAAGGTTTGTCTAAAAATGAGAACTCTTTTTTCATCTTAGCTATCAATGATTTGGCAAAATAATCTCAATTGGATGTTTATAGTATATTTTTTTGAATATTAATTTTGCAAATGGTGGCTGTGATCTTCATTTAGAAAAAAGACAGGCCATGTAGGGCTCTTTTGGGGACAATCTGGTCACCTGGCTTGCCCTCTCTGTACTATTCTCTTTTTCTCAGAGGCTGTGGGTATGCCAGGGTTGGTCTGCTCTGCAGCGGGGCTATTGCTAATTGAGAAGAGGGTGGATAGAAAGCCCAGCACAGGGCCTTATAGTACAGATTACAATCCTTGATTGCAAATTTGCAAGGGAAGGCAGGTGAGTTTTAGGGACTGAGCACCAAACCCTACCTCATATTCCCAACATCTATTCCAAGATACACAGTGGATGTTATGATGAAAAGTAATCACATGGAATTTGAGAGATCTAAAAAATTACAGTGTACATGCAGGTAAAACACTTGAACCAACTAGAGATACTTATTGTTTAGCATTTGTGGAAATTTTGTGCAAAGAATACATGGTGGCCTTTTTGTGGATGATGTTATAAACTGTGCATTGGATATTGCCAGTGTATCCTACTACATGAATAGCTAGGAGCCAGGTAGGAATGTTTCAGCCTGCCCAGAAATGCAAGGAATATTTTCTAGGCCATATGGAAGAGACATACAGTTTAAGCAGTTCGAGGAGAATAATTGGGGCTCCTCCCACTAAGACTGTGGGTAAAGTTTCTGGTCCTTTTAGACTCAAGAGGCAGAGTGAAGCCTGAGAAGCTTCTTCCTTTAGGGCAACAACCTCCAGCCCTGACACCTCTTGCCTTCCAGTGAAATAAAGTGCAGTGATGTCCTGGCTCCTATAATCTGATTAACAACTGCTCTGCCCACGGGACTGAGAAAGCAAAGGATCAAAGTTAGAGTGAGTGGGAGTTTCATTGTCACTTCAGGCTAAGAGAGAAACAAGAGAAAGGGGCTCCTGTTCTGGTTCTTTACTTATGACGATTTGTATGTGTGATTAGAGGGCCAGGAGTTGGGGCAGGGAGAAGACTTCAAGGGTCTCAGATTAGTTATTCTTGATTAAACAATAGAAATAAACTCACACTTTAGTTGAGCAGCCTCAAGAAGACAAGAAACATTGAGAGTGAGCCATTGAATTGAGGACTATAGAATGCTTACAAGTGGGTAATATAAACCCAAATTTCTATTTTGAAGGCATATGTTATATAATTTATTGGTTTACAGAAACTGAATTTGTGATATTTTAAGTTTTACTTTAATATGACCTATTATCTATCTATCTATCTGTCTATCTATCTATCTATCCATCCATCCATCTACCATCTGTCTATCATCTGCCATTCTCACTAACCAAACAGCCACACAATCAAACTTTTAATCTTAAACAAAATAGAGATGGTTAAGACTTTCTCTTATCATTTGGTTATACAAATAAGAACTATTCAGGCATTTAGAAAAGTGTATCACTCCCTGGGAAATAATGTCACTTTTGGCTTTCTTTCTCAATTTTCAATTGCAGGCTAATTGAAACAGAAAATGTGGCATCTACAATGTAATTTCAATCCATTTGAGATAATTCAGAAAATATTTTTAATATTAGCTTCCTTTATTTTTTCCTGAATTTAAAAAATTATCCAGTCTTCTGTCATCTTTCATGCAATCACACACTCAGATATGAATATTCGCTGTTTAATACATCAATTGAATTGAACTTATATCTTGCAAAAATTTATTTGTACATTCTATCAAATTTGTACTTTTGTATCATTCTATCATTTGAAAATTCTATCATTCTATAAATGAAGTCAAGAAATATTTATTTAACAATAGAGAAATGAATGATGTAATAGTCAACTTGCAACCCAAATTTTGCCTCTTTTATTTAGATGACTTAATTCTGGAGAAATAATTTTGGAGAATTTTATTAAAGCATAGTATTAACCACAAAGGTTTTAAGTGAAGCATGTTCCTACCCAGACCACTGCGTTGATGAAAGTTTTTTGGCTTAGCGGAGGACCGCACAGAAACCCAAATTGCTTTGGATGTTTTTATTTGCTGCCATGCGTCAGTGTTTTTAATAATTTTCAGAGTGCTTACACTCTTACTGCAAAAGGATAAAGAACTCGTCACACAGATAACGTTTTGTAGCCCATCTCATCTGTATGTTTTAGAGCATTCTCAGGCGAATTTTTAAATTTAATGGGATTCTAAAACAACTCCTCATTATTGTATATGAGATGACCTAACACCTACTTTGGGAAGTATGTGTGTTTATTCGGTGGTCGATTGAACCAAGTCATGAACAAAACACTGGAGTGAAACTTTAATTTCCTCTTTAGTATCTAGCAGCTGAACTCTCTTGTTGAGTAAAAATCAAAAGGGCTTCACACAGACAAGAACACTATTTTAAAAAATGTTTTTTTGCTCAACAAGGGAAAATAATTTTGTTTTAACTTCCATAGTCAAATAGATACATTCTTACTGAAAGAAACAGAATATTCTTAAAGAGGATATAGAAATACTGTGAATAAAAAAAGATTTTTAAATGATATTACTAACAAAACCAGATAATTTTCACAAAATTAATAATACAAATTCTGATCTCAGAATTAGTTATGCACGATGTCAGTAAGAAGAACTATACTTAAGTCAGATCTCATAAGACCCACTTATAAATTTTCTCAAAAAATTATGGTTCTAGTTTTGTAGACCTAAACATGCCCCCATATGCATGAAATATAGTGCTCTATTTTTTTTGCAGTTCTATAATAAAGTTTTTTAATAAATAAGTTTTTTTAAAAACTGGACAAAGTCCATGTTTAATATTTAAGGTACTATTTACCATGGAAAAGGAAAAAGATGAAATAAATGAAATCTATTATGGTATAGTACTATTGCTATACATCTTTCAAATAAAATTTCAGATCTTGAATGTATATCTTAGATTTTATACCTTTGATGAACTGTATTTAGAGATAATATGTTAAATAGTTCACTGTCTGTAATTTACAAAGTTTCCAGCAGTTGAGAAATAGTTTCTATTCGTGCATGTAACTCATGGCCCAGGTTTAAGGCAGAAAACCAGAGAGTGAGCTAGATAGATTATGTTTTATCTTTAGCAGATGGCAGAAAGGACACTGAAATAGCAACAGATACACCCTGCGGTGATGGGACTCAGTCCTGCTTTCTGTAGCAAGCAACTTATAGTGAGCGAAGGCTTGTATAGTGAGCGAAGGTCTGGTAGGTCAGAGTGCAAGTTACCTGGGAGCCTTGGTAATGATGAGAAGCTGCACACTGCATTATTTTCATAGCTGTCATAGTCTCATGGCTGCAATCCTCCCATAGTCCAGAGTTTAGTGGGCAAGTAGGAGAGCTTACAGTTTACTATTTCTTAAAGAAGATGGCTTCTTCCCTAAATGGCTAAACATTTCATTTACATTCTGATTTTAGTGTATCTCTGATATATTTATGCAGTAGTTGTCCTCAACTGTTTCAGAAAATCTAATTTTCGTGGTTTATTCATTTCAGTGTTTTTCCTACTTTCAGATAATGGGATGAAGTCACCTGGGTCTCTTACAGGTGTTCCATAAACTCAGTCAGATGCCTATGCCCAGCCCTCACACCTTTGAAGTTCTCACTTTCTGGTATCTGTGGGCTATGCTCGTGCCTTTCTTTTCCTCACCCCAGTCAGGTCCTGCATTCTGAATCTCTTGACATCCCTCTCTGTCTTCATTCTTGTTTTCCCATTTTAACCGATCATGCTTCTTGCACCTAGCTCTTCCTTTTTGGATCATGTCTTCTGTCTATACACCTTTTTTTCTCTTCCCCACTGACTCTAATTTCCCAGAAATTCAGTATCAGCACACACTGGTGCTATGTCAGAAATCCTTCACCAAGTTGGCAGAAATGAAGACTCCCTGAATTTTCTTCACACTCCCCTCAGCTCAGCCTTTGCTAGTCCTGCTTTTATCCAAATGACCTGTATACCTCAGCCGAATAGATTGATTGGCCTTTGTTTGCAAGTCTCAGAGGCAGTTAACTTGCATCCATCTTAAATGAAAGAGGTTCTTTTTTTGTTTTTTTTTGTTTGTTTGTTTGTTTTTGTCTTCTCTCTCTGAAGCCTGGGTTTTTAGTGATCAATTTTTAAATCTGGACAATCCAGCACCTTGGATTTTTGGCCTCCATGAAACATTTCAGAAATGGAGGTAACTACTTATTTTAACTAGTGAATAAAGCTTTCATATTTCGGGAAAACTTGATGTTACAGGAGTCTATAGTGTCTTTTACTTTTGCCTATTTATTTATCTATTTGAAATACAAAATTGAGAGGAAAAATCTGCTCTCGCTTCAAATCAGCAGACAAATTTTGTTTGTCAACCAGTTGTGTGGTTACTGGAATAGTGATTATTCTCATTCCTCCTGCTAAGAAACATCCCTCCAGATCAAAGCTTGGCTTGGCAACAGCACATGTTTCTACAAATCGATTGAGGTCAAAGTGTAGACAGTACTTGTCATGGTTTCATGGATCAGGTTTGTGACAGAGTGGAGTTTGACAAATTTAGCAGGTTAGGAAGCAGAGTGGATATATTAAGTGAGGTAAATCTGTGAGAAAACTGGCAATTATCCAGTAAATGTCTTACGTAGACACTCACTTGAGCCTAGCTGGTTGTTGTTGGGTGTGTTTGTATTCAAGTCAAGGATCAGTAGTCAGAAATGGGCTTGTATCAGTTATTTATGCTATACCAATGTGTACAACAAACAACCACAGGACTGCAGTGATATATAACAATGAGCACTTATTTTTGCACATACTTTTAGGATTGGCTGGGTAGTTTGGCTGAACTGGGCCAAGCTCAGCTGATCTTGGCTGGGCTCACTCATTCATCTGCAGTCAGTTGGTGGGTCAAATGGGGTTTGGTTGGTTGAAGATGTCTGCAGCTGATACAGTTGGTCTCTGCTTCATGTGGTCTCTAATCCTCCAGCAGGACTGGGTTTGTTCTCCTGGCAAAGACAGTGTTCCAAGAGAGTGACAGTGTATAAAGCTTTTTGAGGCCTGGCTCAGAAGTGTCCCACTGTCACCTTTGCTATATGCTGTTAATTGGCCAAAACAAGTTACAAGGCCAGTTCTGCTTTAAGTACTAAGGGAATAGGCAGCATGATAGTTGGGAGGAGCTGAAAAATCACGTTATTATGGGTACAGGTCAAGGGAGGCCATTAATCGGGGTTAATGACACAATACACCACAGTATTCATCCCATAATCAATTGCAAAGTAAAAAGTTACTGGGGAAAAATGTTCCCCCCAAATCAAATTGGATTGAAGTAAATTAGAAAACAGAACCAAGCACACATCTCTAGAAAATTGGACAGTGAGACTGTGAGCTGAGTCCAGAGTCCTTCCACTAGAACAGAACCCTTTAACACATTGCTTGACTGTGATGTGCGACCAAGTGGTTTCTGATGCTTTAGGTGTGATTCATCAGTTACAGCTGCATTAGGTGCTGTGCTTCTCAGTACCAGTTGGAAATTGGTGTTAACACTGACTTCACATGGCTAGGTATTCTGGATCTGAGTCAAACTAAGGTGTTAATCTGAAGGATTTGGATACAAAAGAAAGGGGGGAGGAAAATAGTGACTCTAATTATAAGGAATGTGTTCTTTAAAGCTGAGAAATAGGCTTTTCATGTGTCTTTCTGTTATTCCATTTCAGAAAAAGGAAGTCAGGTGGTTATTAAAATCTTTTTTTAAAAAAGGACATAAAAACATTAAGAAGAATTTGTGATGATGGGACAAGGAGAGATTGGTGGGCATGAAGAGTCAATGGGCTTATTCCAGAAAAGTGAACAAAGGACATGTGATACAAACATGTAAAGGAAGTTTTGAAAAAAGACAAACACTTATTTCCTCCCTAGGTAAGAATTGAAAGAGATAGGCTCAACCTGCAATAAGGAAAATATAGAGTCAGGGCAAGCTATGTAATGAAAACCAATTGAACAATGGAACATGTAGATAAAGGTAAATTTGAAATCCCTGGCACTAGAGAATGAAAGACTAGATTCAAATGTCTACAGAGATTGTGTAGACAGAGAACAATTTGTGTGTCAGGCAGTTAGTTCATGGGATGACCTCATTTTAAGCAGTTTGGTGATTTTTTGTATTTATACTGAGTGCATCTTTCTTACCCTTTATATGTATCTTAGTAGAGGAAGTTTGTCTTTCCCCAAATAGTCTTGTGGTCAGCTTTATGTTTCTTTAGACAGTTCCTTGCTTCCAAGTTCTCTAGAATATCCAGTGGGTAACATTCTAAAGTTTGCTTATCTAAATTTCCATAAGAGGAACAGAAATGAAAGATATCAGAGAGAATATTATTACATCAGAGACTTACTCTTTCTGGTCAGTCATGCAGGAGATAGTTGGATCTGAATTCCAGCTTTCATTTTACAAGCTATGTGACTAAGGACAAGTTTCTTTAAGCCTAGGTTTCTCCAGTTGTAAAATGGCAATTAAAATAGCAGTATTTACTTATGTCAAATAGACACCATAGCAGAGGAAGCTACCTGAAATGTTTAAAAATAAGAACAGTAACTATCTCTTGTAATAGGAAGTCCTCAGTCAGGGTTACAGGATCCTTCTGATCCCAGGTTCTCTCCACTGTTCTGCCATCTGTAGGGTTTTATTCCTTTGGATATTGCAATGTTTAAATAATGAAGTCGAGAAGACCATTTTCTGAGTTTCTCCTTTTAAGTGTGTTATGCGCTAAATTGTGTCTCCCTAAACTTAATAGGTTGAAGTCCTAACCCCTAGAACCTCAGAATATAACTTTATTTGGAGATAGGGTCTTTTTTTTTTTTTTTTGATAGGGTCTTTAAAGAGGTAATTAAGGTTAAATGAGGTCATTGGTGTGGACATAATCCAATACGGCTGGTGTCCTTATAAGAAGAGGAAATTAGGACACAGACACACAGAAGAAAGACCACATGAACACACAAGAAGACAGCCACCTACAAGCCAAGGAGAGAGGCCTCAGAAGAAATCAATGCTGCTGACACCTTGATCTTGGACTTCTAAGCTCTAGAAATGAAGGAAAATAAAATTCTGTTATTTAAGTCACCTGGTTTGTGGTATTTTGTTGTGGTAGGCTTAACAAACTAAAATAATGCGTGAGAGAATATTCCAGAAACCACTTTATTAGACTCTCTCTCACAAATCATTAGCCACAATTGTGTTACGTGTCCCTTTCTAATTCACTCACTAGCAAGGTTGGTGGGATTATCATAACTAAATGAATGAAGTCCCAGATCTTTGGAAGATAGTGGACACTAGAAAAAAAGGTAAGTTTTGTTAGAAAAGAAGAAAAATTATAGCAAGAAAGAATCAGAAAAATGAATGAAAGAATGTCTCTATATTATGGGTGGTTGTGAGGATTAGACCAGAAAACCAGTGTGAAACACTTACTATGGTGTCTGACAAATTAAATTTATTATTATTATTATTTTTTCTATTATTGTTATTAAGCATCATTAGCTGGAATTCACAGGATCAAGGCCTTGCTATTCTTTAGAGGAGAATGTATTATTATTTAAATAACACTTGTTTTGGGTAGGAATATATATTATACAGCATTCCTTTGTACTGCAAGCAGCATTATAGTATGGTTCCAACAGAAGTCTAATAAGAAATAATAATTGTATCAGTAATTTTGTTCTCTCATTTGAAGGAAGAATTACATAATTGTTGATAATTTATTTATATACAAATCTATAACCTTTATTAGAAAATGGTTTTTGCATTGAAATACAAACTTCATAGTGGGTTAAATGGTGATTCATTAAAAGATATGTTCATATTCTAATTCCCTGAACCTGTGAATGTTACCTTATTTGGGGAAAGAGGTCTTTACAAATGCAATTAGGGTAAGGATCTCGAGATGAGAAGATCATCTTGAATTCTCCAAGTGTTCACTAAATTCAATGACAAGTGTTCTCTAAAGACACACAGAGGAGTGGACAGACACACAGAGAAGTAGACAGACACACACGGGGAGATGTGAAGACACAGAGAAAGTTGTGGCTACAAGCCAAGGAATGCTGACAGTAGCAAGAAGCTGGGAGAGGTCGGGAAGGATTCTTCCCTAGAGCTTCCAGAGAGAGTATAGCCCTGCCAACATTTCAGACTTCTGGCCTCCAGAGCTGTGAGTGAATACATTTATGCTGTTTTAAGCCACCAGGTTTGTCCCAATTTGTTGCAGCCACCTCAGGAAACGAATGGCAATCCAATGCTTGTTGACTTCAATTATTTTGCCATGTGCAATTCCTGAGCTATTATGAATTTTTAGAAACACTTTTCTGTAAGAAATTTATCTAGGCGAGTGCAAATGTTGAAGTCAAGTTGAGATACTATACAAGTATGAATCTGAATGTCCAATTTACCACATTTGTCATCTGCTCCAAGGCTGCCCTTCAAGAGGATGAGGTTTTCTTTTAGATGTCAAATGTTTCACAGATAATCACATGATAAATATACACTTTTATTGTCTGTGAGTGGGAAAGTACATTTTCACCCCAAGATAGTAATTTGTAAACAGTAATATTAATAAAGTTATTTGGCTAACTTTGAGCCTCTGCAAGAGTCTATAGGTCATTGAGTTACTTGCAATGACCCACCCCACCCTTTATTTCTGAGAGAGAGAGAGAGAATGAATAAATATTGGGAGATGCTCTTTAAAAGACAACCACAACATTATGCTTAAAGAGGAGAACTTCTTCCATTACTGCCTTATTTTTTTTTAACTTTCAGATAAGTTTTGTCTTGTATCATATATAACAACCAAAACTGAAATTCATTAAATAATTGGACAATTCTTATATGCAGTTTCCTGTACCTATGTGCATAACAAGACATAAGTAATTCTCACCTTGTCACAATAAAACTTAGCATTTGGGAAAAAAAAAACAACAACTAAACTTTTAAATCAGATTAGGCACATACTGAAAAGTGGCAGACTGAGTATAATGATTCCTAGGTAGTGAAAGATACCCCAGTTTGGAGATTTACCAAAAAGGACAGAAAAAAAAGAATGGAAATGTCTAGAATCACTCAGTATTAAATTATATCAAATACATTGTGTTTTTTTCATTTTGATTTTACATGGCTGACTTTTGTCTTTGGTCAGTTTAAAACCATTCTAGTGGGGGAAATAGTAGTGTTTTATCATTTGAAATTTGATTTTGGCTGTTTCTCTGTACTCATGCCCATGTTCTACAGGCTATGAGCAAAATGTGTTCTTAATCAAGTGCCAATTCAACCTAAGAACAGCAATAATAAAGATCTCCTAAGGGCGTAGAGATAGTTTGTGATGATTAATTCTAGGGCCCCAAACACCCACATTGTAGAAACCTCTGGAAATTCCTACCATCAACATGGTCTTTTCACTTTTCTTCTAAAGAAAAAAAGAACAATAAAAAAATTTAATTTTTTTCCAACTATTAAACTCTAGATAATTCACATATTAAAACCTTTGTTTCATTGCTTTCACTTGGTTTTGTTAAGAAATAGTGTATTCTGGCCCTCTCATAGGAGTATTGCAGTGTTTATTCAAGTTTCTAAAGAAAGAGATTGTTCTGAGAATGCAGATGTCTAAGCAGTTAACATCACAAACTTCTTCAGTTGCCAAGGAAATTGGAAAACTTGAACTCTTCTGCAAAACTAATTTGCTAAACTGTGCATCTGTATTTGGATTGTAACTACATGCTTTCAGCTATTGGTTTTATCTTCACTATCCTCACATCTCTTTTTGATTCTGCTTTTATGCCTTGGTCTTCAGTGAGGTTGTATTAAGAGATCTGGCAGGTACCATCTCTAGTAGTTTTACCCAATTTAATTGCTTATTTGCAACAATGAAACTTGGGAGAAAATCAGAGGAAAATTTTGTTATGACTTTGATTTTAATATTAGTTTACAGTGAACAGATATTTTCCTAATACATCTGTATCTAGATGTTGAGTATTGTGTAAAACCCTATTGTGAAGTAGATGCAGTTTTTTTTTGGGCTCCTTTTCAGTAGTCAACCTGCTCCCTAACTCCTAGTGGGAGTAAGGTCTTCATGTAGCTTACTCTCCATCTTACTTATTAATTTAGAAAACACTAAATGCTCATCCCTAATGTATACTTGTGCTAGGGAAACCACTGTGGGAAATTCAAAGAAACATGTTGGTTGAAACAGTGATGTAAACTATAACTCAAGAGATGACAAATCATGTAGTAGATACAACTAGAGAAATGAGGAGAAAGCCTTATTTCTAACTAAAGTAAACTTGAATTAAAGCGTGCCTTTAGAGTTTCCTTCAGTAAATATGAAGTAAGGGAACAGGAGGACGATGCCTAACAGTTGTGAACGGCAGCTGAAAATGTATGTGGGTGGGAGAAATATTATCCAGGAAGAGGGACAAAAATAATATGGCTGGCTTAGAGAATTGGGCTTGAAAAGTATATCCAGGACATGTCACAAAGGGCCTGGAGTACTTATCAATTATTAATCAAACAAGTGACATGAGTTAGTTTTCCTTTAATAGGATTAATGTGGCCAACACTCAAAGACTGGGACGCAGATCATGATCCACAGACCACCTGCATCAGGATCACATGGGGATGCTTATTAAATATGCAGATTATCTACTATATTGGTTTATCTCTGAAAGTGATTCTTAGCCACAGGGAAGTTTGAGAACTACAGGAATAGAAGAGAAAATGCTGGGACGTGGAGAGACCATTTAGGAAGTAACTAAAATATTCAGGGGTAACAAAAACACCCCACAGCTTGTATAGAGGAAAGAAAGCATAGATATTAGGTCAAGATAGACCTGAGTTTAATACCATCTCTACCACTTTGGACTTTGTATGGCCCAAGACTAATTTCTCTGAGCTTTAATTTCCTCATCTATAAATGTTTAATTAACATTGCCTACTCATAGAATTTAAAAACATTCAGAGTATGTAAGAATGCCATGTACTGAGCATAAAAACAGGTGCTTAAAATATGGTTTCTTATTTATCAAGTTGGAATGATAAGTGCATGGATGTAGGAAATCTTCTAATCTCAAATGATTAAGAGGAACTTGTGTATTTTGCCTTCATCCTTGGCTTAAATTATCACCCTGTACATATGACTTAAAGTTTATCTCTTTATGTTTTATATCTCTTTGAAAATTCATATTCCCTACTTAGTACTCTTAGATGACTCAAAAGCCCCTCCAACTTAACATTTCCTAAAATGAACTCATGGAGTTTCTTACAAATCTGTTGTCTTCCAGCGTTCCCTATTTTGGTAAAGATTTCCATAATCTGTGAAAAGTACACTAGTCAGAAACTTAGGAGTCATTCTTGACATCTTCCTTTCTTCACTCCCCATATAAAATAATTTCCTCTCTTCCTGTATCATCAATATTTCCTCTCTACTGGGTCATTTCTATCAATATACAAACATCCTGGAATCACTCCCATTTTTAAAAAAATCCTCCCTTGGTTCTACTTTTCTGTCCAATTACTGACCCATTTCTCAAATTTTTTTGAAGAGCAAAGTTCCTTATGGGTGTTATACATACTCACTGACTCTACTTTTTCTCCCTTTCTCTTGAACTTAGTTAAGTCAGATTTTTCTCCCAAACCTCCACCCAAACTGCCCTGATCAAAGCCCCAATAACCTCCATGAAACTTTCAGTGTCTTTTGTGTATCCCCTTCCTCTTCTTAGTTGCTCAGTGTTGGAGAGCCTCAAACCTCAGTACTTGTTTCTTTTTTTTTTTAATTTTTTTTGACTTTTTATTTTATATTAGAGTATAGCCGATTAACAATGTTGTGATAGTTTCAGGTGCACAGCAAAGCAACTCAGCCATACATACACATGTATCCATTCTTCCCCAGACTCCCTTCCTATCCAGGCTGCCATATAACATTGAGCAGATTTCCCTGTGCTATACAGTAGGTCCCTGTTGGTTATCCTTTTTAAATATAGCAGTGTGTACATGTCAATCCCAAACTCCCTAACTATCCCTTCCTTCCACCCTTCCACCCCCCCCCCCCCCCGTAACCATAAGTTCATTCTCTAAGTCTGTGAGTCTGTTTCTGTTTTGTAAATATGTTCATTTGTATAATTTCTTTTTAGATTCCACATATAAGTGATATCATATGATATTTCTCTTTCTCTGTCTGACTTATTTTACTCAGTATGACAGTCTCTAAGTCCATCCATGTTGCTGCAAATGGCATTATTTCATTCTTTTTTATTGTTGCTCAGTACTCTTTTCTTAAAAAGATGTATCTAGCACCACTCCCAGATAATCTCACCCACAGCTTTATAAAATTCTATTGGCTCCTACACTTGCATCTTTAGTCCAAATGTCACCCCTAAAATCCAAGATTTATTTCCTAGACTTCCCTGTCAGCATCTCCACTTGGATATGAAAGGATAAAAGTGTCCAAAACCAAATAATTAACAGTTAATCTTCTCTAAATTTATTCCTACTCAGCGTTTCACCTCTCAATAAATGGCACACACTTTTTCATGTGCTTAAATCATTTGTTCTATTCCACGGGAAATTCATTGAAATCTTTATTTAATGTATATCTACTTTTACCTAACTCACAATTGAAAGAATTATAATCATATTTTTCTCAATCAATAGCAGATAAGAAATGGAAAAGTAAAAATAGAAAAGGGTTTCCAGAGGAAGGCTCATGAAGAAGTCAAGAAGAAAGAGCTGGATTCCAAAGAGGAAGAGGGGTGATTTAAAATGAAGAAAAAGTATAAGAGTTAATGCTTGTTATTATGCTGCTGCCATCAATAAAAGGATAATTTATGTTTGGTAAACACCGTCTATGAGGGTTGAATTCGGTTGATAAAGTGAATTCATCTCATCAAAATGGCTATGAGATAATAAAAATTGGGCACTTGAATGATGTTTAAGGTCTGAAAAGCAATAAATTTCAAGGAACTGCATCTTATTCTTTGCCAATGCCCTCAAAATACAAACATTAATTTATTTCTTCATTTTACATTTTATCATTTCTGACCATTTACAATATAGACACCTGGTTATGTGTCTTAAAAGAAAGTGGCTTAAAAGGAAATCAACCCAATATCATTCTTCATCTTCCATAGTTTTTGATAATTCTTTCTTTGTGTATTTTCGTGACATGGGGTCACAGCTTCAGTGCAAGTGGGCTGAAACTTCCTGTTGTATTTTACATTTTCCTTCTAAAAATTTCTGCTTATACAACATCAAATTTCTCTTGCACTCTGGGTTTGTAAACCTGTGATAATTATCTGAGTTGATCTAAGCTCTCAGCCAATGTAAAATTATTTTATACATATTTTGGACATGCTGACAAACTTCCTCTGTTTATTTTAAATTCTGTTCTTCATTACAAAAAGACAAATGTACATTGACCTTATGAGTTTTATAGTGGAAGTCAGTCTTAACTGTATGTGTTAATTGGATGATGGGGCTCTTTTGCTTTTCTTTATATGCCATCTGGCATTTATCCAATACATTTAAAATTAACCTTCCTATATAATCTCACTTACCATGTGTTTATTGAGTAACTAATGGTGTTGTGCCAGGAGCAATGGGAGGTGCAAAGGAAAATTGATCTATGGTGTTAGTATTTGGGTGCTTGAGTCTAGTGAATTAGAAAATGCACACAAAAAGCACAGAGAATTACCAAGGCCAGGTTGTAAGCAGTTAAACACTTGGATAATGTGGTGTAGCTAATAGAGATAATCCTATGATATGACAAGGTACAGTGAAATAATTTCAAGATTATCTCTTTTTAAATTATAGCCATAAAGTGCTCTTACTTAGAACCACAAACACTTTCCCTAGTTCTAAAGATTGTGAAATAGCTTATTTTTATTCTAATATGGTTACATGTGAAAGGAATAAAAAAGATTCAATAAAAGAAGCAGAAAATTTAAAAAGTGTTAAAAAATAATTCCTCACCTCCTCTCAGTATAATGAAATATAAATAATCAATACCTTGAAGTCCTTTGGATCTTTCAATGTCTTGTTTTTAAATGCCATCATCGATGATGTTATTGTTATGTTTATAATTTGGACAATGGATTTAATTTCTGAAACAGCCAAAAATATTTTATTCCAAATAGTGAATAAGGTGAGTTTGGTGAAAAAAACATAGTGTGATTATAAAGCACTGAGACTCATTTTAGGGTGGTTTAATGCAAAAAACACCTCACTTTCATAATTTATGAAATCTACTGTTTATTTAATGCTGGTCATAAACCAGGATCTATGTATTTTCTCATCCAAGTCTTAACAACAGTTTTGTGAAGTTGTACTATTATCTTCATCTTTCAGGTGAGAAAACCACAGAGAATAAATAGCTGGTAAGAAAGAGAAGTAGATTCCAGCCCAAGTCTGTCCTTGTTCTAAAGCCTATCCTTTTCATTTTTATGATATAATGTCTTCAAATTGCAGTTAAAAAACCACCCAAAAATCATTGTTTGTGCTATTTTATAAGATTTGTGATCTTAGGCAAGTCACTTAAATTCTCCAATCCTTAATTTCTTAGTTTTTCAAAACGGAAAATTATGTCTACCCCGAACTTATCTGAAAAAATTATGGTCAGGACTAAATGAGACAATTACTAAAAAAAAAAAGAAAAAAAAAAAAAAGGACTCTGTAAAACATCAAGACAAATTGCAAAATGTAAGATAAGATGAGAAAAACTAGAAATAAAACATTTATTAACAATATTTTGAGTAATGGCATTACTCATGGCATGCAATGATATAGCCTTTGGTTGCAACTTCTTTGAAAGGAATTGCAATTTGGATGTAGATGTCCTTATCAAAAAAAAAAGTCTTATTATGTAGCTTAGAGTTACCAGCTAGGCTACATATGTTCACCAAAAGAACTTGCAAATTTAATGCAAAATATGGTCAATCTGATTATTTGTTTTCAAGTAGACCAAACATACAGGTAGCAGAATTTTTCACTCTACAAGCATTGTATTAGCATCGTACAGAATTGGATTCATAGATATGTATATACATGGCACACACACATAAACACATATGCATGCATATAAATGGATAAATGGACAAATCACTAATGAATTGGAAAGAACACTTGGAAAAGCTGTTTTAAGCTTGTGACTAAGTCAGATGGGGCTGGCCTCATAAAAAGAGACAGTCACTTGGAAGACTATAAGAAAGAGATGGTGCAAACCATACTGGACCTAGTTTCAGTGCTCGGATATTGGTCCTAAGATCCCACTTAGTATTCTGTGACTTTGACAGTTCATTTAATCACAGTCAACCTCTTTTCAGCCCTTGTGAAAATAGCTTAATAATACTTGCTATTCTTGTATCACAGAGTTAAGAATTATTTTAGTTCCTAGAAAAGAGGTACTGTATCATCCATTTTGGCATCCTTAAAGTCTAGTTCATTACCTGTCAAAGATAGATGCTTGAGAAATGGAAATGAAAACAACTTATAAACTGTTGGTATATTAATAGTTTCCTTTATTCATTCAAATAAAATTCTTCAGGTATCTACTTTATGCTGCCTGCCTGTTATAATACGATTCTGGAATAGTGGATAATAATAAATTATTTCAACTCCTCTGAATACAACTCAAGTAGTCATTTTGATGTGATGCATTTAGATCATACATACGTCACCTGTTTCTTGTGCTCAGACTGGGTAAAATGTCAGCACCATCAATTAATGGGTGAGATTAAATTAGTACAATGCAAATAATATAGCAGGAGTACACGTGGTTTTCAGTAAGTTATTACTCTTTTTAAATGAGGCCTATCATTATGTCATCTATTGATGTAAAAGTCACCTTATGTCTGAGTAGTGGGCTTGTCTTGAACACGATTATGTTTGTTCTCTCATGATTTTACAACTGGTCTAGCTAAATGCAATATTCTAAGGTTTACCCCTGAGTTAATTGCTCTGATGATCTCTGAATTGCATTTTCTCAAACACAGAAATTGTCTAAAATCAGATTGCGATTATTAAATAACTTTGCTTCAACTAAGGAATCATGTTACATATGCAGATATGCTCTCTGTTTTCTTTAAGCATAATATTATTTGCCACAGGAAAGAAAAACTTCCAGATTTCCTAATTTTGAAAGGACAGTCTGCAAAATGATCAGAAAGTTCAAAATGCCTAACTCAATGCCGTTTATCTTGCCTTCTGAATAACTGCCTGTTAATTCCACACAACACTCTTTAAAACATAAACTTTCCTGCAGAGTTCATCTAGCGTGCTATCTTTTAAGGAGATTTAGCAGCTGAAAACTTATTCTGAGCCCAACGTCCAGGAAAGACACATAACCATGCTTTCTTTACAGACTTTCACAGAAATGGAGGAAAAAGTCTATTTTGGTTAGGGTAGAGGGTATAAGGCTGGAAAACAAAACGAATGCCTTTTAAAATGCCTTAAAAGCCCGTAGGATAGTGATGAGTAGGAATCAAAATTGTCTTTCTCCTGGATGCAAGAGGTTATAAATTAACTCTCAAAAATTTTGTTTCCAACTGAAGTTCACATACATTATTTCAGTCTATAAGTGCTTAGAAAGGAAATGCTTGTTGCAGATTGGAAATGTGCTGGGAAATGGGAAAGACTCTTAATTTGGACAAAAATTAATTTATTCAACAAGAATTTGTTGCCATCCAATGAACTATGGCACAAGTGTCTTGGTTACTTTTCTGGACATTTATTGATTAAAAGTAACCATGTCAACACAAAAATAGGTCAGAAGAATCCTAGCCAGTATGTTCCTGATGGCTTTATTCAAATTGGCTCTGGCACTTCACAGCCAGGGCTCTATTAAGGTTATGAGTCTTCTTCCCTTATTGGCTGCGTAATTGCTTCAGATAATGTTCAAATGAGTACTTATGCTAATGTGCAGTGACTGTGGCACTCTCATATACTCTGGGGAGATAAAAATTTCCACTTTTCTGGAAAGAAATGTCTCACTACTTATGAAGATTTCTTAAAACGTTTCTGACTCCTAGCCAGGTAAATTCATATTTAAGATTCTATCCTAATCAAAGAATTAGAGACATATGAAAGGTGTGATCACATGTAAATGTTCAGAGGAATATTTTTAGAAATAAAAAGGTGGAAAAAACTTGAAAATTTAAATAAAGGGAGTTACAATAAAATGGTATTGGAGCATTTTTGCCACTATTAATCATCATTCAAAGATAGATGCTTGAGAAATGAAAGTGAAAACAACTTATAAACTGTGGTTGTATTAATATTTTCCTTTATTCATTCAAATAACACTTTTTCAGGTATCTACTATGCTGCCTGCCTATCTTTATAATACGATTCTGGAAGAGTGAATAATAGTAAATTATCCATTTGTTTGACTGAAAACAAAGTTAATGTCCATCAGTAAGGGAATGGTTAAATTAATTATGGCAAATCTACATCTGGAATATTATGTATTAAAAAATAACATATTTGAGCTATACCAGTTGACTCGGGGTGTCCGTGAGATGTTGGGTAAAGAGCAAAATTCAGAACATATTTATGGTAGGATTCTCTCTAGGTAAAACAACTCAAAGAAAAAACTCCTGTATATTTCTGTATACACGGATACATCTATGTGCATAAATAGGATTATGTAGGCACAGAAAAGATAAAGAGAGATAACTATTGAGATACACTGTGAATTATTTTATGGCAGAGGAGAGCTGATAGTGAGTGAGAGGTAAGAAAGCAAAAAAAAAAAAAAAAAAAAGGAAAAGAAAAAACACTTAGATAAACAGTCACATTTTAAAACATTAAGCAAAATTATACATGTTTAGTTAATTGCATAAAGAAAATAATACAATATTTTCACTTACTCTTTTGATGGCATTTAATACAATGGTGAACGCTTACTATGTGAATGTATGATGAAAGAATACAAAATTCTGTTTGGGCTTCAGTCCCTAACTTCCACAGACACCATTCTTATCAAGGTCACCCCTGACTTCCATGTTGCCACTTTCAATGGACCCACTTTAAAAAAAAAAATTATTTTAGGTACTTTACTTCTAACACTGGACAAGAGTGACCACTTCTTCCTTCTGGAAACATCTTCCTCTCTTGATTTGCTTGACTCCACATTTTTATGAGCTTCCTTCTCCTTTTCTGTTCTCTTCCTTCTCATCTCCTTCACAAACTCCTCCATTCTTGTGTGACCTTAAGATGTCGGCATGTCCCAGGGGGGATACTAGGATCTTGTTTCTCTTCTTTCTACACACCGTGCCCCAGAGATCTCATCTAATCCTCTGGTTTGAAATTCTATCTAAATTGCTGACCATTTCTAAATCTCCCCCCAAATTTTCAAGTTGTATTTATCCATCTATTACTTAACAATCTTCTCTCTTTCCATCCACCCTCTCCTTTGCACCCCCAACCTTAGGCTTTCTGATCTCTTTAACTGGCATGTATGTATGCATCCACTTGTATCCAACAGTAATCCAAGTGTTACCTTTGACTCTCTTCTTTTTCTCACATCCATCAGGCAGCAGGTGCTGTTAAGTTTACCCCAAAGACATATCTTCAGTTTATCTACTCCTCTTCATCCTTCCTTCTGCCATCTTTTGTTCAAGTAGCTTTCATTGCTCTGAATATGATCACAATGACCTCCTGATTTGGCTCTTGCTTTTACTTTTGCCCATTAGTAGTCCATTTTTCACCCAGTAGCCATAGTGATCTTTTGAAAAGGCAAGTCAAATTATTATACTGGACTGCTTATAGTACTCCAGTGATATCCCATTTCACATGGACTAAAGCCTATACTTCTTTGTCTGGCTTACCAAGCTTACGTGATCCAGACTTTCTGACTTCTCTCACGTGATACCATTTTTCACCTCATCCACTGGGCACTCTTAGCTGAACTAGTCATTTTCTGGGTTCCTTGAACACGCCAATCTAATCACTTTTCTCGAGCCTTTAATCTGGCTGTTGACCCTGCTTGGAGTAACCTTCCTCTTAATCTTCATATGGCTGTTTGATTCCTTCTTCATGGCTGGTTGATTCCTTCTTCCTATACCTCTTTGGAGAAGCATTCCTGACAATCCAATCTAAACTAGTCACCAGGACACACTCTAGAAACCCACCCTATTCTATTTCTCAAAACTGTACTTATCTCTACATGATATTTGTCTTTACTTATTTATTATCTGCCTTCACACACCAGAAGCTGTGTAGGGTCATTGCCTTGTTTGTCTAATTGACCATACTTTGCCACATAATGAGTATGTTCTCAATAAGTATCTGTTGGGTGGATGAATGAACAAGCATTGGATGTTTTAATCAATTTCCTTATCTGTGATTAATCTGACAGTAGTACCTATATCTTCAAAGAGAAGAAATATTTATTGAATAATAACATGTGTCCTACAGCATGTTTTGGACTTTAAGTATTTTTATTCCATTAACCTTTCAAGACAAATGTGTGAAATGACTACAGTCCTCCCTATTTTATAATACATGAAAGAAACATGAGACTCAAAAAGATTAGGGGTCCAAGGCCACCCAGGTCAGTATTTGAATATGTATATTTGCTTGCTTTTTCTAAAATATCATGTAACTTCCTTAACATTTTACTGCTCCTCATTTACCAATATTTGGTCCTGGATAATCCCTCAACCTGAAAAAAAAATTTATCTGCTCCTTTTTTGTGAGTTTCAAAGTTTGCCAGGAACTATCTTAAAGCTATCTTGATTTGGTCTCTACAAACTTGTGCCGTATCTCTTACGTGGGTTCTCATTGTTTTTCCAAAATAGTTTTCATCTTATGCTTACTTTTTTCAAAAGCTTCTCTTCTATTCCAAACCAGCTCTATATTCTCTAAAATTATCTTCCCTCATTTCTTTCTCTAGAAACTCTCTGAAGCTTCCCCAGTCTTTGATCCATTCGTTTTCAAGAGTATGCCAAAGTTCAGGTCATTCTGTCCTTGACCCTCTTCTCTTTTCCACACTTTTTCTCTTCATGTTCATTGCTTGAGTGATCAGGTCGGTGTGGCTAGCTTCCTGCCCTAATATATCCTCTAAACTCTAAATTTAAGGTGCCTTTTAGATATTTCTTTATGGTCATTCTTAATCAACAAACCAAACCACATTCATCATTTCTTCTCTTGAAATGACCTCTGCCTTTGACACTTCTGTCTTTTAAAAGTACTATCATTATTAATTTTTGTTATTGTCACTACTATTTTTCACGCAGCCAGAGGATTCAGTGTGGTTTTGATAGCACTCTCCTTTTCAATCAGTCTCAAATTCTTATGCATTCTACCTTTGTTTCTTCGATTTTGAAAACTGAACATTTTCACTAAATCTAAGTAGGAAACGTTAGTCAATTTTAAAACTCTTTACTCCAACATTACCTTTCCTACTTCTCTTTGGGAGGCAGTAACTGACTTTTCTTCCTCACCACCGTGGATGGAGAAACATGAGTTAAAATCATCAGAAGATGACCTTTTCAGCTATAAGAACAAGGAACTTGTGGTTTAGCTCTGGAACTTCCTGTGTTCATTTCCTTTTAATGAGTCTTTCAAGCTTTATCTCTAAAACTATTTAACTTTGACCTTTTGCTTCTTTAGACTAATAATTATGTAATTAACTTTGAAGGCATGTCTCACACCACAATTTATCCCTTTGCCACAAAGACATTTGGATCAACATTCTTTCTACCTTTTCCTACCTTTTTGTGCACAGTTCAGATCTCAATCTGCCAATACAAACATCCTCCACAGTTTTAGTTTAGCCTGAGGACAGAGGCCAAGGGAATGCCTCAAATCATAGACCTTTTGGCACTGTACTGAAATAATTTATTTCTGATGACAAAATTAATAAGTATTCATTATGGAACAATTGCAAAACACTAGAAAAATCACACGCACATAAGCATCACGATGCAGCCTGAATTCTACAACACAAAAACCACTATTACTATGCCTTGCATTAGAATATGTGTGTTTGTGTAAATATACATGTATTTGCATATATACATGTTTAAGTAAGAACACTCTATGCATGCTGTTGGAGTAGGTATGCTTTAAGTTAATATTTTCCCATGTAAATAATCACACTTCCGTAATGTTATTTCAATGACTACATAGTTTGCTCTCATGTAATGATTTTGTAGGTGATTTGAAATCATTTCATTATTTTTGTGCTGTTAGATTGCTTCCAGTTTTTTACTCATACAAACAATAGATAAACACTCTGAATTAATTATCAATTCCTGATTAAATTTTACTCTAGTCTGTAAAAGAGATTTTAAAAGTAGTGCTTAAATTCTATTTTACAGTGTTGCCTTCTAAATGCAGTCTATAAAGAATTCATATTCAATTCCTTTTGTTATTTCAGGGGTTATGGGAACAGTTTTGAACTTTCTGGAAGCCCTCTGTTAATGCTTTTGCTTGAATGATCATCATCTCCAGAAGTCTTTATTTAGTTTTTAAATTGCAAACTATTGTCTCCTAGATAATTAATTAGAAAGCACTTTTACCCTAAGTTTGAATATATGGAGATTTGTCATTTTCATTCTTTCCATGAACATATGCTAAGTGCTTAACACATTCAAGCACCATGCTGAAAGATGGGAATAAAGCAGGAGCAGAGACTTGTCCTGGTGAAGGGTCAGAAGAGGAAACAGTTGAGTAAATGGACAGAGTGCCATTAATGGACATCTCTAATGGAAGGTGGTTGGTGAGAAGGTAAGCAGGGCAGTCATAGGTTAGGTGGCAGATGGGGACTTCAGGGAAATCTTCCCAGTGGAAACATCACCTGGACTGAGCTTTAAAAGATGCATAAGAGTTAAATAGGTACAAAACTGAACTTGGTTGACAGTTATGATTTTCTTTCATGGAACTAAGTGTGGAATGAGTCACACTTTGTGCTCTTGAAGCAGGAAGGGCCAAGAGATTTTAAATACACAGTGTGGCTCAGTTTATAGAGTAGCTGGTTCCTCCACTCCGTTGTTTGATAATGTGTGTGTGTGTGTGTATAAGCAGTAGTGATTTAGAAATCACACGTGTATATTTCTATAATGCACAAAAGATTTTAAATCTCACTTTTAGATCTTAGTATTCTTTTTCCTTTCTTTTAATAATGTAGTCAATAAAGTAAGTAGTTTTTAAAATATTTCACATTCAGCAAACTTCTGTTAACAGTAATCTCTAGTTTATAGTCTCTTCTACTTATTTCTAGAGATGTGGTCCTTACTTTTTATGGTGAATATTACTTTGTTCCTCTTAATACCATATGAATTTAGGATAACATGAGAGAGAATGATAATACTTTGAAATTTTCAAATCCATGTTGAAACATTAGGGGTTTGTACTATTTTAAAAATCCCCATGAGGACAGGATACTTTCTATAATGTTTTCTCTGTGTTATGTTTATGTAGATCAGGCAGAATAAGGAATATAACATTAAATTTATTGTGCTTTCAAAAATTATTGAACTGCTGTTCACAATAGCCAAGACATGGAAACAACCTAAATGTCCATCGACGGATGGATAAAGAAGATGTGATACATATATACAAAGGAATAGTACTCAGCCATAAAAAAGAATGAAATAATGCCATTTGTAACTACATGGATGGGCATAGAGATTATCATACTAAGCAAAGAAAATCAGAAAGAGAAAGACAAATACCGTATGATATCACTTATATGTGGAAGCTAAAATATGACACAAATGAACTTATTTACAAAACAGAAAAAGACTCACAGGCATAGAGAACAAACTTGTGGTCACCATGGGGCGGGTGTGAGTGAGGGAAAGATCGGGAGTTTGGGATTAGTAGATGCAAACTATTATATATACAATGGATAAACAACAAGGTTCTACTGTATAGCACAGGAAACTATATTCAATATCCTGTAATAAACCTATGGAAAAGAAAAAAAAAATTCAGCTGGAAAGGGCTTTAAAGCTATACCTAGTAGCGCAGCTACTCCTTTTGTTGTTTTTAACATTTTTATTGGAGTATAATTGCTTTACAATGGTGTGTTAGTTTCTGCTTTATAACAAAGTGAATCAGCTATACATATATATATATCCCCATATCTCCTCCCTCTTGCATTTCCCTCCCACCCTCCCTATCCCACCCCTCTAAGTGGTCACAAAGCACCGAGGTGATCTCCCTTTGCCATGCAGCTGCTTCCCACTAGCTATCTATTTTACATTTGGTAGTATATATAAGACCCTACCACTCTCTCACTTCATCCCAGCTTACCATTCCCCCTCTCTGTGTCCTCAAGTCCATTCTCTACGCCTGCGTCTTTATTCTTGTCCTGCCCCTAGGTTCTTCAGAACCATATGTTTTTGTTTGTTTTTGTTTTTTTTGATTCCATATATATGTGTTAGCATACGGTATTTATTTTTCTCTTTCTGACTTACTTCACTCTGTATGACAGACTCTAGACCCATCCACCTAACTACAAATAACTCAATTTCTTTTCTTCTTATGGCTGAGTAATATTCCATGGTATATATGTGCCACGTCTTCTTTATCCATTCATCTGTCGATGGACACTTAGGTTGCTTCCATGTCCTGGCTACCATAAATAGAGCTACAATGAACGTTGTGGTACATGACTCTTTTTGAATTATGGTTTTCTCAGGGTATATGCCCAGTAATGGGATTTCTGGGTCGTATGGTAGTTCTATTTTTAGTTTTTAAAGGAACCTCCATACTGTTCTCCATAGTGGCTGTATCAATTTACATTCCCACCAACAGTGCAAGAGGGTTCCCTTTTCTCCACACCCTCTTCAGCATTTATTGTTTGTAGATTTTTTGATGACGGCCATTCTGACTGGTGTGAGGTGATACCTCATTGTAGTTTTGATTTGCATTTCTCTAATGATTAGTGATGTTGAGCATCCTTTCATGTGTTTGTTGGCAATCTGTATATCTTCTTTGGAGAAATATCTATTTATGTGCTCTGCCCATTTTTGGATTGGGTTTTTTGTCTTTTTGATATTGAGCTGCATGAGATGCTTGTAAATCCTGGAGATTAATCCTTTGTCAGTTGCTTCATTTGCAAATATTTTCTCCCATTCTGGCAGTTGTCTTTTCATCTTGTTTATGGTTTCCTTTGCATTGCAAAAGCTTTTAAGTTTCATTAGGTCCCATTTGTTTATTTTTGTTTTTATTTCCATTTCTCTAGGAGGTGGGTCAAAAAGGATCTTGTTGTGATTTATGTCATAGAGTATTCTGCTTATGTTTTCCTCTAAGAGTTTTATAGTGTGTGTACTCCTTTTAAGAAATGTAGAGATGCAGGTCCAGAGAGGACACATGTCTAATCATAAGGCTGATTATTCAGAAATCATGAAACTAGACCCTGTTTTTTTAAATCTGATACCCTTCACAACTATTCATCAATTTTCTCATTTACTGACATCATTCGGTGTTATTCAATTAAGACAAAAACAAGATGGGAACACATTCTAGTAATATTCCCTTTAATGAAAGGAACTGATTCCAGTAACACTAAATACCTTATCAAAATTCTAATTTTTATTTCTAATTAATTATTTCCAGAAGGGAATATACTTTCCCCTTAGCTTCCAGGAAAATGTGGCCAGAGGTGAGAAACCTCACCCTCCAAGGACCCTACAGGTTCTTTCCATTCTAAAATGCCTGAGGAAAAGAAGACAGTGTAAAAGAATCTATGTTTACAAGCAGGAAATCCTGCATCCCAGTGCATGGGGAAACCTGTAGAAGAGGCAGTTGGAAGCCACTTGTGTATTCTTCATCCTGGTTATCTAAATTATCTGTCTCCATCTGTAATGTATTTCTCAGACTGCTTTGATATCTAGATACCTTTACTAAATGGGACTTGTACTCTTATCTAGTGGTACTACTCTCAGATGCTGGAAGAACTTTTTTCACTTTTTAAGGAATTGATAGGTCATTTATTCAACACACTTATTTATTCAATGCACTTTAATTAATTCAATAAATATTCAGTAACTTTTCTGTGCCTGGCCTTCTAAGAACTTTTATTCTAATATGGGGATCCAGACAGCAAACATTAAATATAGTAAATAAGCAAATTTTACAGCATGTTAGATAAGGGCTAAGGAAGAATGAAACAGAAGAGAGTAAAACGATACTGGAGTACGGATGTGGGCAAAGTGGTTTCTATTGATCACTGTGTCAAGCATTCTTGTATAAGGGTTTTCCATGCATTGTCTGATTTATTCCAGGCAACCACGCTGCAAACAGGAACCGAGGCACAGTGAGGTTAGTGACTAGGTCACACTGCTAGTAAGGAAAGAACCAGAATTAAAATCCAGACCCATGGCCCCTGTAGAAGAGATTCAATTTGGGGAAAGCAGGTACTCAACTAGAGACCTGCAGAATACAGTGGGATAAGTGGTGTAAGGCATATCCAAAGAACAAGGGTTGGCAAACTACCGCCTACTGGCCAAATCTGGCCTGCCTCTTGTTTTTGTAAATAAAATTTTATCGGAATTCAGTTGTATTATTTTCTAAGTCACAAATTAGGTGACTTAAAACAGCATACATTTATCCTTTTCCAGGATCGGAGGTCAGAAGTCTGAAATCAGTTTCACTGGGACAAAATTAAGATGTTGGCAGGGCCATGCTCCCTCTGGAGGCTCTAGGGGAGAATCCTTTTCTTTGCTTTTTCCAGCTTCTAGAGTTACATGCCCTGGATTCCTTGGCTTGTGGCCCCTTTCTCCATCTTCAAAGTCAGCGCTGTAGCATCTAGCTTCAGTTGTCACATTACCTTCTGCTTTTTCTGTGGTTAAATGTCCTTCTGTTTCCTTCTTTTTTTTTTTTTTTTTGATAACTGCAGAACTCCATGACTTTATTATTCTATATTCTCCATGACAACTATCATACATTTATTTTCTTTTTTTGTCTTATCCAATTGTTTTATTCTTCATTGACGTATAACTTATTTACAATATTATATTAATTTCAGGTATACAGCATAGTTATTCAGTATTTTTACAGATTACATTCTGTTAAAATTTATTACAAGATAATGGCTATAATTCCCTGTGCTATATGATATATATATATATTTTCACACACACACACACTGTATTTTATTTTTACAAGAGATAAATAGACTGACACCAAGCATTGTAAATGGATGACCACAACAAACGCAACAATGATTGCAATTACCAAACACGAAACACACTCATACTATGTCATAATATTGACATTCAGTCCAGTAATCCTCCACTGTAACATCTCCTTTACTTTGCAGTGAAAATTGATTTGTATATGTTTCCTTCTTATAAAGACACTTGTGATTACATTTAAAGCCCAACCATATAATCCAGGGTAATCCCCCTTTTCAAGATCCTTGATTTAATCATGCCTGCAAAGTGCCTTTTGACATATTAAGTTACATTCACAGATACCAGGGATTAGGACCTGGATATCTTTGGGGACCCACCACATCAGACATGTTAATTTGTTAATGTGTTGTCTATGGACACTTTCTTGCTACAACAACAGAACTGACTACTTTCAATGGAGAACACACGACCTAAAATATTTACACGTGGCCCTTTACAGAAAAAGTTTGCAGTCCCTCACTCTAAAAATTAAGCACCTTCCTTGAGGGAAGAGGAATTTCTGACATAAAAAAAATACTGTTCCCTGGGAGGGAAAGTAATTAAGTCAAAATCTAATTACATCAAAGTTAAAATAAATCAAAGTTCTCTTCACCTTCTGCTATACAGTACAAAGGCAGGGTCTTCAAGCAGAGGAAGATTTTCTTCTGCTGCCTCATGTGACTGAAATCTTTATTCTGACCCACTGGAGAAAATATCCCTTTGGGATTAAAAGCAAAACACTAATTTAGAGTCAGTAGAGTATAAATGTCTAAGCTGAATTGATGACATGCACCAACATAGTTTCCCAATGATATTTTGCAAAGCAATGAAGTAAAGAGCTAAGTGAAGTTCGTGCTTACACAAAAGTCTTCTTAATTAAAAAAAGTTTTTTTTAAACTAGCATTTTGGACCCACATTATGTCAGTCTGTTATTGTACAAATGGAAATTTAAATTTCAGGTTTACATAATGTTTACCCTCTAAATATCACCATAACTGCCATAGAAGTACACAAGACATCTGGGAATACAGAACAGTTTTAAAAACTATAGTTTTCATAGTATTGCAACAATGCTGTTAGGAAACATACAATTATAACTGACCCCAAATTTGCAAATGCTGGCAAAAAAACATGCAGGATTTTTATTTATTTATTTATTTATTTATTTATTTATTTATTTATTTATTTATTTATTTATTTATTTATGGCTGTGTTGGGTCCTCGTCTCTGTGTGAGGGCTTTCTCCAGTTGTGGCAAGCGGGGGCCACTCTTCATCGCGGTGCGCGGGCCTCTCACCATCGCGGCCTCTCTTGTTGCGGAGCACAGGCTCCAGACGCGCAGGCTCAGCAATTGTGGCTCACGGGCCCAGTTGCTCCGCGGCATGTGGGATCTTCCCAGACCAGGGCTCGAACCCGTGTCCCCTGCATTGGCAGGCAGACTCTCAACCACTGCGCCACCAGGGAAGCCCCAATGCAGGATTTTTGATGAAAGAAAATTGTTCATGTGGCTGAGTTCTGTGTAGAATCCCAAGATTTGTAAAGATCATTGAATGGTTAGGTCTACAGTGGAGAGAAAACAAAAGCCGACTCTTTATGTTTAGAATACTGTTCCTGACTTCACTACTTTGGATTTGAATTTTTGTGCATCATTATTTTTCATCATTAAGCATAATGACAGCTTAGGGGTAGTAATAGCCAGTACTTATGCAGAGCTTCCCATGAATAAAATACCAATGTAAGTATTTTATTCACATTGAGGCATTTAATCCTTCCAACTGGAGCTATTATTACCACTTTATAGGAGGAAAAGTCTAGGGAGAGAGGGACTAAGTTGCTTGGCCAAGATCACACCACTAAATTACATAAGACTAAAGATTCAAATCCAATATAAAAGCTATCCTTTTAGCCATTATACTGGGCTGCCTTTCACATATACATTTATGCAAAGGAGCTCCTGATCTGAGATGCACAGGAGACAGTAAGTAGATTAGTGAGCCATTAGTCCTGTTAGGCCAGAACAATTTCTTTCCAGAAGTTTCTGAAAATCCTCTAACAAGGGGTTACACACTTCTGTAATATACCAATACACCTATAATTCATTTCAGATTCAACTTGCTAATTTAGGCTATTGTTCATCAGCTTTTAACTTTGGCTACATATTAGAATTTTCTGGAGAGCTATAAGAAAACCAGTGCCTGGCTCCACGCCAGGCCAACTAAGTCAAAATCTCTGGGGATGGGGCCCTGGGTGTAGGGTTTTAGTGAGAGCTTTCTGAGCGATGTAGCCAGAGTTGAGAACATATTGTGCTTTGGGCCCTAACACACCTCATAGATGTAGTTCTGAGGTTGCAAATGCTTTACCATCAATCACAGCATTACGTGTTACAGATGAGAACACTTTCAACTACCTAATTATTAATCAAGACTGAAACACAGGGTGCACTTGGATAACGCTTATATATTTTGGATTCACTAGGAAATCTCTGAGTGTTTTTTGATACCTTTAGCGTTTTCCAGAGCCAGAATTCTAAGACTTTTAACATAACTTTGCCATCAGTGAGCTAGCTCCATGGAAAGAGATGGGAGGAATTCCTTTCTGGTGTACATTCCAAATCTTCCAATGTCTGCCAACCCAGAAGTAAAGGGAATATGTGTGTGGCTACCCCACTGGACTCCGTTTTTTTTGCACCAGCCTGTTGTTACTTAATACGCTGCGTGATCTGTTTCATATCTATTAAAGAAAGGAAAAGCTTCTAATTCTTAAGAAGAGTGCAAGGATTTGGCCAAACATTTCCAGAGTTCTGATTATGACACTGAACAGATCAACAGACTCTATTCACTTCAAGCAATCCTAACATCCAGCTCTGCCATAAACCTGAATTTTTTTTTTTCCATGATGGAATAAGCCTCAAGCAGGCCAGCCATGGAGGATATATGTTAAAACCGTTAAGGCTTATTAGGACAGAGCAGCAGGCTTGTGAGATGTCGATGCTGCTGAGATTTTCCTCCAGTCCAGGCACACACACACAGTGAGAGAGTTCAGCTGGATGAGTCTTCCAGTTTATTAATAGCAAGGGAAGGAATCATTGCATATGAATGCGTAAAAAAATGTAATTTTTTTCCCTTGAATTCAATGTCGTGTTTATTAATCCTAGAAGAAAGAAACACTGGGAGGTGACATATGATGATCAAGGATATTATGTTTTTTCATCATTCTAATAATGAATCTTAGAGCCTTGTTGGGCTGACAGGCTGACTGGGCATCTACGTAAATTCCAGAGGCGTTCCTTGCCTTTGTCCTTGGAAACACGCTACAGTGGAGAGTTTCATTTGACAGCACCCTGGACTGTTGAGAGAACTGAGAGAAAGAGTTGACAAGATGATCTAATAGATCTTTTGTGTTTCTTACTTTTTTCCTGGGTGGAAATAGTAAGCAAGTATTCAGAAGTGGTTCTTGTCCTTTAGTGGGTGAATAGAAAATGTCCATATCTGTACACACTTACTCTAAATATCCTTTCATGTGTGAATTTCCATTGTGGACCAGTAGAAAAATCAAAGAACAGCAGAAATGCAGGGACTCTGGCCAGAAGTTAAATGTGGCCATAATAGCTCCTGGGGATGAGACCACTGGCCACTGTAAAACTCTTTGAATGGGAAGCTGGGTTTGCACCAAAATATTTCTCTTCCAGACTTTCTCCATCTCTCAGTACTTTTTACCTGGCCTCTTTTGTAATGAAACAGTGACAACCATCTCTTTCATGGTCATCAGGATTCTGGTATTTTTCAGAATACAAAGGTCATTACTATACTTGGGCCAACATTAATTTTAAATCAGGCTGGGGACATATCAGAGTCATGTCTTGACATTTTGATATGGGCATATTTAGATGCTGCTTGACTTTATTTTTCCTTCTAAGTCTAGGATGAGGACAAGATGACTTCTCATAGAGTTTTCTACAACGGTGGGATACACATGAGATTTTATGGGAAAAAAATGTGATGCACAACAAAGTTGTAGTCCTATTGTGATTACAAAAGCTAGTCAATCCATCAAAGCTGCCTTGTGTGACAGTCCTCCGTGTGATGGGCAGCTGGCATGATTCTATTTTTCTTTTGCATTACACATTCTCAACGTCTAGTCCTCTTTTAACAAGCTTATAGCAGCTTTTGATTGCATTCTGACTTTTGTCCAGGTGTCTTAATTCCTACTATATTACTTTGCTGAGATCATTCCCTTCCATCTAAAACACCTGCCCTTCCTCTACCAATTTGTGCTTCTTCATGACAATGAAAGTGCCTTCCAAGTCCACCGTTTCAAGTGTCATTCACATCTGATCAGTTCTTGACATTTGTTGAGATGAACAATGCAAGATTTTTATTTACCATTTTGGAAGTAATAGGTCATTTTGTGTATGTTTCCTCCCAGCCAGGTATCAGTGTCCTTAAAACAGGTCCTGAGACTTGCAATCCCCTCTCTCCTCCTCAGTGCACAGTGAATGCCACCTAATTCAGGATGACACACTAATTGCTTGGTGAATGAATCTGATATGCTTAGTATAATTTTTAGTATTTTATAGAGAACAATAGCAATAGAAGTGGGATCTGGGAATGCATATGAATTAATACAAATTATTTATATATCCATTGTTTACAGTCTAAAAGAATAAGAAAACTTTCTGAAGAAAATGATGCTGTGAGCCCAAATAAGCCTTGTTAAGTTTCACAGTTGCTTATTTTGGAGGGCTCCTGAATACATGTATTCAATGATTATATATCCCTGACTGAGAATCTAAGAGAAGTCATTAGCTCAGAGATTGTTACTAGAAAATAATAAAGAAATAAGTTAGACATGAATTGATTTATCTATTTCCAAGGCCTTAATAAAAATCATCATTTTGAGCCCTTAGAATTGATTCAATTACTTTAAGGACATTTTTAAATTTTAATTTTAAAGATAATTTTGGAAAGATACTACTAATGAGGAAAAGTTGTGATTGAAGAAAGATATTTTCCTAACATTTATTTTTTAGGTACATTGGAAAAAATTATCCCCCAATGAAGAACCAGTTTTGTCCTTCTGAACATTAATTATAGTTAATGCCTAAAATGCCACATATGAGAAAATGAGAAAAATTACCCAACAAAGTGTTAAAACATTAAGACAGGTAGAGACAGAATACTGGGTGGGATTCCAGTCTGCATATTAATTCCATGGTCTAGAGAATTAACATATTTTCCCAGAAAAATCACATTTGTTTTCTGGGAGTAGTTATGATTAATTTAGTACCAAAATCAGTAGCTGCTTAATAGGTTTCTATATTACTTTCTTGGAATTGAAAATCTTTCTTAAAACAACAGCAATTAATATTATTTTCCTCATCCTGTAGCTAAAGTGAATATTTTGTGTGATATTTGCCATCCAAAAATATTTTTTCAAGTTTTTGTTTCTTTTATTTGTGTCTAATATCAATAGGTTGCTTGGAGGAACAAGTATTTTAAAATAAGATACTTTGAGGGGGGAAGAATTGGTTACAGTGGAACTGGCTCGTAATGAGCTCATTCATTCTTGATTTCTTGATATTTTATCTAGAGAAGAATCTGAGGACTATAATGTGTTGTATTAGTACATGTGTTTATATCAGTTAATTTTATTGGTACTTGAATCCCATATTGTACATGCAAATAGAGCTCTGAACATGCAAATGCATTTGACTTCAACATGAAAATATTTACTTGTGCATACAAACAAGTGAGATTTCCTACTCATAAGCTATAGTGTTATATACTTTCAATTTTAAGTTAATATACAAATTTCTCTCTATATATAGAAGACATTAATTGCCCATATAATAACAAATTTTTTAAAATACTTTAAACCAGACTTCAAATTATGCTAAATGCAAAAATAAATAAATAAATAAATACAGCCTGGACAACATGTCTAAGAAGAATATATTCAACTCTACAATTTTCAAAATAATAACATAATGTAGCATTTCACAAAATAGCTTAGATTAGGAAAATAAAATATTCACAATATCAAGAATTGTGACCTTGTGAGACAAAACATACTGGCTAGAGTAAAACAAAGACGTCAAAAGTGTAATTCTCATAATTCTTCCTATTTTCTATTTAAGGATGATGTCAGGTACTTCAAAATGTTCCTAAAGGTAGCCTTTTTAAATTGACAGGTGTAGGTGGTTTTATTACCCTGAAAGCTAATCTAATATAATGATGTTAGATGATTGTACTAGTGGTTAATATTCCTTCTCAAGGAAAATTTCCACTTCTGAATAATCAGCCTCCAATAGTGAAATGATCTGAGATGGACCTTGAATATTTTCAGTTGTCTCAATAATATTTTTTAATGATTCCACTTGGTTTGGGAAGAGTGAGTTTTTTCTTTTTGAGTGAATATTATTTGATGAGGCCATTACCTTCAAGAATCAATTGGCTGGAGGAGCTTCAAGATGGCGGAAGAGTAAGATGTGAAGATCACCTTTCTCCCCACAAGTACATCAGAAATACATCTACATGTAGAACAACTCCTACAGAACACCTACTGAACGCTGGCAGAAGACCTCAGTCCTCCTAGAAGGCAAGAAACTCCCCACGTACCTGGGTAGGGTAAAAGAAAAAGAAAAAACAGAGACAAAAGAATAGGGATGGGACCTGCACCAGTGGGAGGGAGCTGTGAAGGAGGAAAGGTTTCCACACACTAGGAAGCCCCTTAGCGGGCGGAGACTGCGGGTGGCGGAGGGGGGAGGCTTCGGAGCCACGGAGGAGAGTGCAGCCACAGGGGTGCGGAGGGCAAAGCGGAGAGATTCCCGCACTTCCTGCACGGAGGCTCGGCGCTGACCGGCACTCACCAGCCCGAGAGGCTTGTCTGCTCACCCACCGGGGCGGGCGGGGCTGGGAGCTGAGGCTCGGGCTTCGGTCGGATCGCAGGGAGAGGACTGGGGTTGGCGGCGTGAACACAGCCTGAAGGGGTTAGTGCGCCACGGCTAGCCGGGAGGGAGACCGGGAAAAGTTCTGGAGCTGCCGAAGAGACAAGAGACTTTTTCTTCCCTCTCTGTTTCGTGGTGCGAGAGGAGGGGGGATACAGAGCACCGCCTAAACGAGCTCCAGAGACGGGTGCGAGCCGCGGCTATCAGCGCGGATCCCAGAGACGGGCATGGGACGCTAAGGCTGCTGCTGCTGCCACCAAGAAGCCTGTGTGCGAGCACAGGTCACTCTCCACACCGCCCCTCCCGGGAGCCTGTGCAGCCCGCCACTGCCAGGGTCCCGTGATCCGGGGACAACATCCCCGGGAGAACGCACGGTGCACCTCAGGCTGCTGCAACGTCACGCTGGCCTCTGCCGCTGCAGGCTCGTCCTGCATCCGTACCCTTCCCTCCCCCGGGCCTGAGTGAGCCAGAGCCCCCGAGGCAGCTGCTCCTTTAACCCCGTCCTGTCTGAGCGGGAACAGACACCCTCAGGCGACCTACATGCAGAGGCGTGTCCAAATCCAAAGCTGAAACCCAGGAGCTGTGCGAACAAAGAAGACAAAGGGAAATCTCTGCCAGCAGCCTCAGCAACAGAGTATTAAATCTTCACAATCAACTTGATGTACCCTGCATCTGTGGAATACCGAATAGACAACAAATCATCCCAAACTGAGGAGCTGGACTTTGGGAGCAACGATATATATATGTTTTCCCCTTTTTCTCTTTTTGTGAGTGTGTACATGTATGTTTCTGTGTGTGATTCTGTCTGTATAGCTTTGTTTTTACCATCTGTCCTAGGGTTCGGTCTGTCAGTTTTTTTTTTTTTTCGTTACTTAAAAAATTTTTTTTTCTTAATAATTATTTTAAAATTTTATTTTCATAACCCTACTTTATTTTATTTTACTTTATATTATTTTATTTTATCTTCTCCTTTCTTTCTTAATTTTTTTTCTCCTTTTTATTCTGAGCTGTGTGGAGGACAGGCTCTTTGTGCTACAGCCAGGCATCAGGGCTGTGCCACTGAGGTGGAAGAGCCAAGTTCAGGAAACTGGTCCACAAGACACCTCCCAGCTCCATGTAATATCAAACAGTGAAAATCTCCCAGAGATCTCCATCTCAACACCAAGACCCACCTCCACTCAAAGACCAGCAAGCTACACTGCTGGACACCCTATGCCAAACAACTAGCAAGACAAGAACACAACCCCATCCATTAGCACAGAGGCTGCCTAAAATCATAATAAGGCCACAGACACCCCAAAACACACCACCAGCTGGGGAACTGCCCACCAAAAAGACAAGATCCAACCTCATCCACCAGAACACAGGCACTAGTCCCCTCCACCAGGAAGCCTACAAAACCCACTGAACCAAACTTAGGCACTGGGGACAGACACCTAAAACAACAGAAACTATGAACCTACAGCCTGTGAAAAAGAGACCCCAAACACAGTAAGTTAAACAAAATGAGAAGACAGAGAAACACACAGTAGATGAAGGAGCAAGGCAAAAACCCAACAGACCTAACAAATGAAGAGGAAATAGGCAGCCTACCTGAAAAAGAATACAGAATAATGATAGTAAAGATGATCCAAAATCTTGGAAATAGAATGGAGAAAATACAAGAAACATTTAACAAGGACCTAGAAGAACTAAAGAGCAAACAAACAGAGATGAACAACACAATAAATGAAATTAAAAATTCTCTTGAAGGGATCAATAGCAGAATAACTGAAGCAGAAGAACTGATAACTGACCTGGAAGATAAAATAGTGGAAATAACTACTGCAGAGCAGAATAAAGAAAAAAAGATGAAAAGAATAGAGGACAGTCTCAGAGACTTCTGGGAAAACATTAAACACACCAACATTCTCATTACAGGGGTCCCAGAAGAAGAAGAGAAAAAGAAAGGGACTGAGAAAATATTGGAAGAGATTATAGCTAAAAACTTCCCTAATATGGGAAAGGAAATAGTTAATCAAGTCCAGGAAGCAAAGAGAGTCCCATACAGGATAAATCCAAGGAGAAACACGCCAAGACACGTATTAATCAAACTATCAAAAGTTAAATAAAAAGAACAAATATTAAAAGCAGCAAGTGAAAAACAACAAGTAACATGTAAGGGAATCCCCATAAGGGTAACAGCTGATATTTCAGCAGAAACTCTGCAAGCCAGAAGGGAGTGGCAGGACATATTTAAAGTGATGAAAGAGAAAAACCTACAACCAAGATTACTCTATCCAGCAAGGATCTCATTCAGATTTGACGGAGAAATTAAAAGCTTTACAGACAAGATAAAGCTAAGAGAATTCAGCACCACCAAACCAGCTTTACAACAAATAATAAAGGAACTTCTCTAGGCAGGAAACACAAGAGAAGGAAAAGACCTACAATAACAAACCCAAAACAATTAAGAAAATGGTAATACAAAGATGCATATAGATAATTACCTTAAATGTAAATGGAATAAATGCTCCAACCAAAAGATACAGACTGGCTGAATGGATTCAAAAACAAAACCCATATATATGCTGTCTACAAGAGACTGACTTCAGACCTAGGGACACATACAGACTGAAAGTGAGAGGATGGAAAAATATATTCCATGCAAATGGAAATCAAAAGAAAGCTGGAGTAGCAATTCTCCTATCAGACAAAATAGACTTTAAATAAAGACTATTACAAGACACAAAGAAGGACACTACATAATTATCAAGGGATCAATCCAAGAAGAAGATATAGCAATTGTAAATATTTATGCACCCAACATAGGAGCACCTCAATACATCAGGCAACTACTAACAGCGATAAAAGGGGGAATTGACAGTAACACAATCATAGCAGGGGACTTTAACACCCCCACTTTCACCAATGGACAGATCATCCAAAATGAAAATAAATAAGGAAACACAAGCTTTAAATGATACATTAAACAAGATGGACTTAATTGATATTTATAGGACATTCCATCCAAAAACAACACAATACACATTCTTCTCAAGTGCTCATGGAACATTCTCCAGGATAGACCATATCTTGGGTCACAAATCAAGTCTTGGTAAATTTAAGAAAATTGAAATCATATCAAGTATCATTTCTGAAAACTTCACTATGAGACTAGATATCAATTACAGTAAAAAATCTGTAAAAAATACAAACACATGGAGGCTAAACAACACACTACTTAATAACCAAGAGATCACTGAAGAAATCAAAGAGTAAATCAAAAAATACCTAGAAACAAATGACAATGAAAACTCAATGACCCAAAACCTATGGGATGCAGCAAAAGCAGTTCTAAGAGGGAAGTTCAGAGCTATGCAAGCCTACCTCAAGAAACAAGAAACATCTCAAATAAACAACCTAACCTTACACCTAAAGCAATTAGAGGAAGAGGAACAAAAAAAAAAAATCCCAAAGTTAGCAGAAGGAAAGAAATCATAAAGATTAGATCAGAAGTAAATGAAAAAGAAATCAAGGAAACAATAACAAGGATCAATAAAACTAAAAGCTGGTTCTTTGAGAAGATAAACAAAATTGATAAACCATTAGCCAGACTTATCAAGAAAAAAAGGGAGAAGACTCAAATCAAAAGAATTAGAAATGAAAAAAGAGAAGTAAGAACTGACCCTGCAGAAATACAAAGGATCATGAGAGATTACTACAAGCAACTATATGCCAATAAAAATGGACAACCTGGAAGAAATGGACAAATTCTTAGATATGCACACTCTTCTGAGACTGAACCAGGAAGAAATAGAAAATATGAACAGACCAATCACAAGCACTGAAATTGAAACTGTGATTTAAAATCTTCCAACAAACAAAAGCCCAGGACCAGATGCCTTCACAGGCGAATTCTCTCAAACATTTATGGAAGAGCTAACACCTATCCTTCTCAAACTCTTCCAAAATATAGCAGAGGGAGGAACACTCCCAAACTCATTCTACGAGGCCACCATCACTCTGATACCAAAACCAGACAAAGATGTCACAAAGAAAGAAAACTACAGGCCAATATCACTGATGAACATAGATGCAAAAATCCTCAAAAAAATACTAACAAACAGAATCCAACAGCACATTAAAAGGATCATACATTATTATCAAGTGGGGTTTATCCCAGGAATGCAAGGATTCTTCAATGTACACAAATCACTCAACGTGATACACCATATTAACAAATTGTAGGAGAAAAACCATATAATCATCTCAATAAATGCAGAGAAAGCTTTTGACAAAATTCAACACCCATTTTTGATAAAAACACTCCAGAAAGTAGGCATAGAGGGAACTTTCCTCAACATGATAAAGGCCATGTATAACAAACCCACAGCCAACATAATCCTCAATGGTGAAAACTGAAACCATTTCCACTAAGATCAGGAATAAGACAAGGTTGCCACCACTCACCACTATTATTCAACATAGCTTTGGAAGTTTTAGCCACAGCAATCAGAGAAGAAAAAGAAATAAAAGGAATCCAAATTGGAAAAGAAGAAGTTAAGCTGTTATTATTTGCAGATGACATGATACTATACATAGAGAATCCTAAAGATGCTACCAGAAAACTACTAGAGCTAATCAATGAATTTGGTAAAGTAGCAGGATACAAAATTAATGCACAGAAATATCTTGCATTCCTATACACTAATGATGAAAAATTTGAAAGTGAATTTAAGAAAACACTCCCATTTACCATTGCAAAACAAAGGGTAAAATATCTAGGAATAAACCTACCTAAGGAGACAAAAGACCTGTATACAGAAAATTATAAGACACTGATGAAAGAAATTAAAGATGATACAAATAGATGGAGAGATATACCATGTTCTTGGATTGGAAGAATAAACATTGTGAAAATGACTCTACTACCCAAAGCAATCTACAGATTCAGTGCAATCCCAATCAAACTACCAATGGCATTTTTCACAGAACTAGAACAAAAAATTTCACAATTTGTATGGAAACACAAAAGACCCCTAATAGCCAAAGCAATCTTGAGAAAGAAAAACGGAGCTGTAGGAATCAGGCTCCCTGACTTCAGACTATACTACAAAGCTACAGTAATCAAGACAGTATGGTACTGGCACAAAAACAGAAATATAGATCAATTGAACAGGATAGAAAACCCAGAGATAAACCCACGCACATATGGTCACCTTATCTTTGATAAAGGAGGCAAGAATATATAGTGGAGAAAAGACAGCCTCTTTAATATGTGGTGCTGGGAAAACTGGACAGCTACATGTAAAAGAATGAAATTAGAGTACTTCCTAACACCATACACAAAAATAAACTCAAAATGGATTAAAGACCTAAATGTAAGGCCAGATACCATCAAACTCTTGAGGAAAACATAGGCAGAGCACTCTATGACATAAATCACAACAACATCCTTTTTGACCCACCTCCTAGAGAAATGGAAATAAAAACAAAAATAAACAAATGGGACCTAATGAAACTTAAAAGCTTTTGCAATGCAAAGGAAACCATAAAGAAGACGAAAAGACAACCCTCAGAATGGGAGAAAATATTTGCAAATGAAGCTACTGATAAAGGATTAATCTCCAAAACATACAAGCAACTCATGCAGCTCAATATCAGAAAAACAAACAACCCAATCTAAAACTGGGCAGAAGACCTAAATAGACATTTCTCCAAAGATATACAGATTGCTAACAAACACATGAAAGAATGCTCAACATCATTAATCATTAGAGAAATGCAAATCAAAACTACAATGAGATATCTTCTCACTCCTGTCAGAATGGCCATCATCAAAAAATCTACAAACAATAAATGCTGGGGAGGGTGTGGAGAAAAGGGAACCCTCTTTCACTGTTGGTGGGAATGTAAATTGATACAGCCACTATGTAGAACAGTATGGATGTTTCCTAAAAAACTAAAAATAAAACTACCATACGACCCAGCAATCCCACTATTGGGTATATACCCTGAGAAAACCATAATTCAAAAAGAGTCATGTACCACAATGTTCACTGCAGCTCTATTTACAATAACCAGGACATGGAACCAACCTACGTGTCCATCAACAGATGAATGGATAAAGGCGATGTGGTACATATATACAATGGAATATTTTTCAGCCATAAAAAGGAACGAAACTGAGTTATTTGTAGTGTGGTGGATGGACCTAGAGACTTTCATACAGAGTGAAGTAAGTCAGAAAGAGAAAAACAAATACCGTATGCTAACACATATATATGGAATCTAAAAAAAAAAAAAAAAGAAAATGGTCAGAAAAACCTAGGGGCAAGATGGGAATAAAATGCAGACCTACTAGAGAATGGACTTGAGCATACAGGGAGGGGGAAGTGTAGGCTGTGACAAAGTGAGAGAGTGGCATGGACATATATACACTACCAAACGTAAAATAGATTGCTAGTGGGAAGCAGCCGCATAGCACAGGGAGATCAGCTCGGTGCTTTGTGACCACCTAGGGGGGTGGGATAGGGAGGGTGGGAGGGAATGAGATGCAAGAAGGAAGAGATACAGGGACATATGTATATGTATAACTTATTCACTTTGTTATAAAGCAGAAACTGACACACCATTGTAAAGTAATTATACTCTAACAAAGATTTTTTTTTTAAATAAAAAAATCAATTGGCTTTTACATCTTCAATTTGGCCTCCCTTTCCCATCTGAACTCATTCTTACATTGACTTCTCATTAGGAAAAAAGGAGACAGATTGCTTGTGGTAAGGATGACATGGCAGGAAATGCTCTGAACTGGATGTCCTGAAAGTTGGGTTTCTCTTCTTCTACAAGTAAGCAGATTATTGAACTCCTTAAACCTCAATTTTGTAAGGGAAACATTCTCTTCTTTTAGATTGGCTAAATTGTTTCTTTAAGTAACAGAGATGAGACCTAAAGATTTAAAAGATCTGAATAAAATGTATTCAATTGGATAGAAGTACAGTCAAAAGTACAGACTCCACATTGCTTTGTGCTTACCTCTGCTCTCTACCATGACTCCTGAAAGCTTCATGGCTGTGTTTCCTAGATAACCTCACCAATTCTCAGTTGAACCATGACACATTATACCTAAATACACTACCTTTTCTACTAGTATGATTTTCTTCCATTATTTCTACTAGTAAAAAACTTACACTGTCTTCCCATACAAAATGAAATCAGTATCAATAGATCTAAGAAAGAAAGAAACATGTCAAAACAGCAAAAGTGTTTACAATTTATTGGCCCTGCTTCTTTAACATATCCATCAATTAAAAAATTCTTATAGATGTGTATTTAGGGACATATATTATTGCAGAAAAATAAAATTTATTGGCATTTTGCTGTACATTAAGTGGAGAATGTTAACCTCCTTTTGTAATTACTCTAAGGTTGAGAATGTTAATCTGAAAGAAACCAGACTGAGGAGGTCAGACTAGAGGACAGGACCAGAAAACAGGGTCATGAAGTTATGTAGTTATATTTGGCCTTTTGAATTAGAATTCGAGTGAGAAAACTATAAACCTATTTTAGAATTTAACTATTTTGAAGAACAGGCAAAATAAAAAGCTTTCTTTTTTTCTTTTTTCTCCTAGGGAAGTCCACTTAAATAAATAGTAAATATGTAAATGGTAAAACAACCACGATTGTCTTCAATAAAGTACAATGGGTCTCAAAACACCTCTAACATTTTTAGGGGTTTAGGTCAGTGCCTTCTCCTTGATCCCCCCCCCCCCACCGCCGCAAGATTTTACTTTGATACCTGTATTACCCTACGGTTTCCACAGTTGTTTATCTCTCTATGATGATGATATTGATCACCAGTTACTTAGTCTGATAACATATCATTTTTTTCAATGATTGACAGCTAAGAACAATTATAACAAAGTAATATCTTTTCATTTCTATTCTTTCCCTAAGTAATTTCATTTGGACTCATGGCTTTAATTAAATATTCCCTAAAAATGAATGACTCTAAAATCTATATTTAAGTTCTAACTACTCCCCTGGGGAGGTATCAGAATACCCAAGTGCCTGCATGTTGGTCATTTATCAGAATGTTAAAATCAATCTGTTCAAAACAGAACATTGGAGTAAATAGATGAGTGTTATTTTTTTATATTATATAGAAGTATAAATGCCAATGATCTGGCACAAAATGATATTCCTTTTTTCCTTTCATAAAACAATCTAAATGTTAGTCTGATATTTTACTTTCACAATAATACAAAAAAATGTGGCAATAATTATTATCCAAAACTGTTATGCATAGCAGAGTGAAGATTCTTTTCTTCCATTTCCTGTTTTCCTCTTATTATTTGAACCAGAGTTTATTGTTAATTATAAGGGGAAACATCCGAAAACTAAATCCATCTCCCAAATGAACTGAATGGATTTACCTGACACAAAATAGACTAGAATCACTTGACCACAGATACCACAAATTTGTGGAGTTCCCACATTGAAAAAAGTTATTTTTATCTATCAGCTTCTGCAACAGCAGCTTCATCTGCTTGCATGTTCTTTCTTCTGTTTTGCAAACTGGCTTCATTTTAAAAGCAGATTTAGAAATTTTATAGTAAAACCATTAGAATGGGAGAAGTCCCCTTAAGAAAACTTGAAAAAATTATGAAACATAAAAGGCAGAGAAAGAATAAGCAAGAACATACTTGGAAAAAGACAAACATGGAAAAGAGGAGTGGTGGATCATGGCAAAGCCTTTCCCAGTGTCGTCAATACTCTATTTAGGGACAAAGGCAGTCACTTCAAGACCACAGCAGCTGAAGTCACCACAGGGCCACCTGTGAACTCAATAATACACACAATATCATTGTTAAAAGTAATAACGATAATACCATAACTGTTAATAATAATATTAGTATATCAATAACTACTTAACTGAGGCCATGGAGAATACCAGACATGTGGCATGATATCAAAATTCATCAGTTAACTCTAAGAGATGGATACTGTGTACACTTTACAGATGAGGAACTATATTCCTCTGCTCCCTTGGTCCTTCTCTCTCTCACCTTCAGAATGACTCCCACAACCTTCAGTTTTCTTCAGCTCAACAAATATTTATCAGATGCTTATAATATAACACAGTTACAGATGACACAATTACTTTTCTCTTAAGAGACTCGTAATTTAGAGGGTCGGAGTAGCAAAGAAAGAAAGAAAGTGTAAAAAAGAAAAGAGAAAGAGAGAGAAAGAAAAGGAAAGGAAAAGAAAGAAAGACTTAAAAGACTTAAGTGATCAACACAAAAAGCTATCTACAAAGTAAAAGTAGTTTGTGTAAAGAGTGATTAACATTTTGTTGGGCTGGGTTGGTTTGGTTCAGGTGACATTTGAACAGTGATGACTGAGAATGTATTAACTGAATTGTAATTAACCCTCAACAAGTAACTGAGGATGGTAATTCTTCCATTGTTAACATTTCTAAGCACCCTACCTGAGAGGTCCAGTGAGGTTCATGAAAGCCATTGAATGAATCAAACACTTGGCCAGATGTTCCTAAGTCACCATAATGATTCTCAGCTCCTTTGTGAATTGAGTAGTGCTGGAAGGGAAAGACCACTGAAGGTGAAAGAGAAGCCTCAGTGATGGTCTTCCCCCAGACTATGATCTCAATGATTTTGCCCTAGTGGCATTCCATATTGGTAGCTATGCTCTGGCTCCAAAGCTTTGCCTTTGACAGCTCTACTATGGAATTCTCCCCCGCCCCCCATCATGATGAACTTACCAGCCCTGGAGTCATTTCCTTACTGAACTATAATTGCCATTTAATATAATTCTTTCATCCCCTTTTAAAGGATTTTAATATTGAAGGCTTATTTTCTCTTTTTTTCCTGGCCAAGTTTCTTTCCATTGCTTTCAGCTTTATTGTCTTTAGAAATCCTTTAAATTCTATGACAGAGCACTAGAGGAAATGAAGCAAGGAGCTGAGTATATACCACCGGAAACCAGCCAAGAGTTAATTAACCTACACCATTTCTCTTGAGTGTATGTCTGATTTTATAGCTTCATCCAGAGCACATGTGATGAAATGATTTGTGACTGATGGGAATGGAGAACTCCAGGATCCTTGCTCTCCCTCCACAAAAGGAGGTAGGAAGGGGCTCTCTGCAGTGAGGCAATGGATGCATTTCCCAGACACTCAGGGGCTCTTGTAAAGCCCCCTGGAAGGCATCCCTGTTCCATTGCTGACAGGCTGACTGGCAGTGCAAGCACACAGCTGGCTATGGATGAGAAAGGGCAGTGAGAGGAGAGGGAGTGGCCAAGGAAGGACAGAGAAGAGGGTAAAGCTCAGAAGTGTGCTTTGATACCAAATCTGGTAGAACGATTCTAGATTTTACCGTCATCTCAGAGGACATAACTACTCCATGATGGTTAGCACAACCTGTGAGTATGGTTAGCACAACCTGTGAGTTTTATTAGAGGTCATAACACACATTATTTAACAAATGTCTATGTATACTCTTTTGCTCTCTGACTCTGAAATAAATGTGGGGAATTCCAAGTTCTTTTCTATGCAAACAACTGGAAGAGAAACCTATAGCTCTTAGTGCAATAGAGGTTAATTGTAGTGTCATAGGCTTGTGTCCTATGAAGCATGGTAGCTGCCAGTGTGGAAGATTCCAATCATCAGGTGTATTTTTCTTTCACTAAGGGAAACTGATCACCAAAGTGATGCCTTCTTCCTAGGAGGCTGATCACAATCGTTTTTAGAAATCAACTTTTTTTTATAACAACCACTAATTAGGAAATCCTGAATATCTTAATTACATCTCTTCTACAGAGGGTATAATCTGAGCCTCTCTATTCTCATTCTATCTTCAGAAGAGACAGAGAACAGCAGGTCACCATCTTTAATAAAACAACTTTATGTAGTTGCTGGAGATTATTAAGCCACTCATCAGCTTGAGTCTTTACTTTAGTATGGAATAATCATAATAACATTCATATGAAGTCACAGCTTTGAACACCAGTCAAGAGTGTTAATTTATTTCTTTGGACTCTCCTCTCTAGTTGTCAGTATTTTCATCTTAAAGTGACAAAGTCATAGTTAGGAGACCATGCAATATCAGAAAAAGCAGATATTCTTTGGCTCTCTCCCCTGAGAGACACAGACATTTTCCTGCAGAGATGAAACAAAAAGTTAAATTGATAAATGAAAAAAGGACAACCAACCCAGGACTGAAGCAACTTTACTCTTAAAGATGCTAGCCTAGGTCTTGCCTCGTATGTCATGCTTAAGAAATTTATCCCTGAAAGGTTGGCAACAGGAATCTTTCCTGAATTGCTCCATGGGTAGGAAAACTCAAGTCAGTTCAGAACAAATTTGAAGAAGAAAAGTCATGTTTTTCTCACATTTTCAATGAATTAATTTGGTGAAAGTTGCTGGATTTGTAGTACTTAAAAGTAATTCTCTCTTTCTCTAGGATATACATATTGATATGAGGATGGTAAAAGTGGTGTCCCCTTTTAGCCTTAAATTGCTATCCATTGAGTTGCAGTGGTCCTGTTACCAATCACTTTCTAGCTTTTGCTGAAACTACAAATTATAACCCAAAGTCAGCCTAGCAGATGACTTTCAAAAGTCATGAGAATAAAACAAAGACTCAACCTGGAAAACTTGCATTGGGTGCCATCCTTCTTTTTGCTTTTTCTCTCTCTGATGTGCTGTTCTCTGCCTCTGACCCATGCTCATCCCCATTGGATCAGCCCTAACTTTCTCTTTCAGGAACTGCTCTAGCACCTAAACATGATAGATACAGGACCACCCAAGTATTGCATTGTAATCCTAAATTGTTCCCATATATACAGTAGTCCATAAAGAGCAGGTAAAAAGAGGATAGAAAGAAGTTTGCTTATTAAGTCACCTTTAGTTCTTATATTTCTTGGGCTCTAAATTGTCTTAACCCTTCTCATGTCACTGCTTATTGATTTTTTTTGGTAATTTACTATAAATTCATCTCACATTTTCTTGAGACAGGGCTTTGATAATCCTAATTCAATGATACTAAAGTATAGGGTTAGATTTGAAATGTGTTAATATCTGTGATGAGCTACCTCTGGTTGGGTGCTTCTACAATATGGTCCAGTGTATAATTTCATGAGGATGATAATTTTCAAATATCATGGTAGTACCAGCATTTTATCTTAATTACCATTTATTATCTTAATATGACACATTCATAGTTGGGAGACAATGATTTTAATACCTAAAAAATCCAACAACAAGTGTCAATTTTCTAATTGACATTTTTTTATTCATAAACTATGTTCCTGTGATTTAGGAGTGTATTCCTTTTTCTTATCACAATATATAACTCATGAATGAAAAAAAATGTGGCATATGGATATATTAATATTTCCTGAGTTTTCTTTCTTTAAAAAAATGATTGCATGTGATAGCTCAAAATGAAATTTTGAAAGCTTACTAAATTTTAGTCAAGTAGCGGTCAGACTTGGTGTATTTTATTATGTATTTAAAAAAATCCCAGGTTCAGGATAGCGTAATACATAGTTGTCAGAATTTTTAAACAAATAAATAGAAGAAAAAAGTGAAAGATTGTTGCCTAATTCTGGGAATAATAGGCCAAAAAAGGAAAGTTTAATTAGCCAATTTTCATACAGCACTGATTATATTCTTTTTATACGTAAGATTGCTGACCAAACATTGATTTCTAATAAGAGTCTATCAGAATTGAAGCAAATAGAAGGTCTCATGAGCCGTGACCTACAAGGCTGCTTAGTGATGGGGAGAAGAACTCTGAGGCTTTATTTTGATATTGACCCCCTTTGAAAGATGCTCAGCACCGCAGGGATTCATTTGAAGCAGCTGTAGGCCCTCTGCTTTCCCATCTGTTTGCTTGCACTTCTTGTATTTTGATCAACATGTCAAATTCATGGCTTCTGCTGTCTTCCTAGACAAATCTTTCATGACAAAGGAAAAACATCCCTGTCATATCTCAGCTCTCTTTTACTGAGCTTCAAAGGGCAAATGGTTAGGAGCCATATGGCAAAGTCTGCTTTCTGTTAGATCTCTTGTTGGTCATTTCCCCTTCCAGCTCTAAACAAGCATAGTCCAAGATTCCACTCAACAGTGAGCCATGCTGAATTCCTGAGGATGTGATCAAATCAAAACCCTATCTATGTGTGTCTGGAAAATAAAAAAAGTAACAGAGTGCTACCAGGGCTTGATTATAATTTTACGTGCATAGTCAAATTGTAACTGAAAGGCTCTTTCTTCTAACTATACTTTAAAAACCTGTGTCTCAAGTTATTAGTAAATCAGGTATATTGTATGATTCCAAGTTAGGCATTTTTGATTTCTTAATGGAGTTGTTTATAGTTGATATGAAACTTTCCACTTAGACCAAAAATTAGAAAATGTTTGAAGAACAGGGCATAAGAAACTGTCTCAATTATTTAAAATATTTCTTGATAATATATGCTTAAGCTTTGGGCATATTTAAAATAATTTATCAGAACATTTGTAGATGCTGAGCACAACTTAGAATAAATTTATATTATTTGAAAGACTTATATACTGATTTTAAGCAATTTCTTTCTTTTGCATTCCAAATGTTTAGTTGAAACAAGTCAGCTATTCAAAATGACATTTCAAATATATATAATATGTAAGATGTATAATATATAAGAAAGGGAAATAAATATTTGGCCAAATTTTCAGAAATCTGAATTTATTTCTTCAGTGCTACCTGCTAGCCATCAAGTTTTCCACCATTATAGATTTCAGTAACTTATTTGACATTTTCTTTCTTACTATAGCCATAATATTACTATAGCCATAAATTTATTATTATTTTTTTATAAGAGAACCTTTATATCTGGAAGGTCTAAAAGAGTTCCTGAACTTTTAAAACTCTATCCTTAGAATTTATTTTAGAATCTGTTAATTCAAATTTGAATAGGATAAATCATGGTTATATTTTTACAGGGTTAAAAAGCAGTGGAATCCATTCTCTCCCTCTTAATGTTGAAGGAAATGCACCAAGACCTCATACAAGAGTGTGGAATCAATGATTTAGAGTGCTGGAATGGTCCAGAAGAAGAGCATCTTACTTTTGCTTCTTGGATGATGATCTGGAGCAAAGTTTCTTTTGAAATTATGTCGTATTTTGATACAGGCAATATTTGTCACCTGAAGTCCATCTCTTTCTTTTTTTTCCACTCCCCTCATCATTTCTAGTACCCACCTTTGTCCCTAAACAGTTTTCATGCCACCTTTATTGCTAGTTAGGAACCAGTGATCCAATAAAGCCCTTCTTTGAGGGCATTTCTTCTTCCAGAAGTGGTTGTGTTATCTAGTATAAGTCCAAATCTATGATGTAAAAACCTTAGGACCAGATAAGTTTTGGAATTCAGAAATTTTACAACTTCAGATTCTGATAGGTGTTATGGTACATATACCCCTAACTTGTAATCAAATATACTCATATTTTTACAGTGAAATGTAACAACTAATTGGGATAAAGTTAATAAAGACTGCGCATAGTTTCAATTCAGATTTTGCCACCAAATGAACTGGGGAAAAAAACCAAACTTTCAGTTTCTTAGATTTCAGAATGGCAAATAAATGATTACAGCCCTATAAAAACATCACAAGGAAATACAACCAATTGAATGAATTTGTGGGGTTGGAATATGAGACAGAGGTGGGCCTTCCCCTTCCAATGCATTCCAAAACATCGTTAGGTTTCTTCTTTTATCTACGGGGAAAGAATACTAATGGGCACCTAACTTGTTCGTTTCAGGAAGATTAAGACCCTGTTTCCTAAGGCTTCTTTTCAAAAATTCTGAAAGCATGCTAACACCCCACTTCACCCCCAAATCCGCACATATACACATCCATACAGAATCACACATTTCGAAGGTAAATGACAATAAACCTATTTTACAAGATACATTCTTGCAAATGACAATAAATGTTAATTTAATTGTAGAATACAGATACCATGAAAAAAGCTCAATTTCTTTGAAATTGTAAAAGTATAATTGTATTTAAGGATGAAGATGTTTGCTCTACTTTTTATTTAAATTTCCTTTAAGATAAATGCTAGGAGGGGAGCACTTTTCAAAAACTGTTTTTGTGGGAACAGAAAATGAATCTTTCTTTGATCCTTTTTGAAAGAAATTGATATTGGCTCTTGATATTACCACAGTCAGAAATGCATCGAGATCAATCAGAAAGAGCCAAATTCATGTCAACTTTAAAGGATAAAGAAGGTTTGAAGTCATAAAATGTGGTTTTTGGTAAATAAGTAACAACAAAAGAAATTTTCTTTAAAAACACAGGGTAGTTAGAAAATACCCATGTGCACTCATTTACTTTGGAATGAGCATGAGACCTATTTAAACAAAAATTACTCCTTATTCCAACAATTCAGAGAAAAGTACAATTTTACCATTCATGTTGATGTTCATACATTTTAGTGAGCAAAGGTCCCATGGGGACAGCCTTGTTCTGCATATTACTTTTACTGATTGCAGTTTAGGAATAAAAGCCACTAAGACTTCCGTGAAAAATTAATCGCTGTTCTGGGAGAAATACTTCAGAGAACATTGGAACTGACATTTTTTTCTCTGTAACCCAGAGTGGGGTCAAAGGTTATTTTAACTCCTCCAAGGTGCTTTGGATACACCAAGGAGCTTATTCTGAGGCACAAAGGAACTGAGGTGAATTGATTTCATGTTGACCGCTGGGTAGCACTGGAGGAAAAGGAATGGACTCTTGGTAGTGTTGCTTAATGTAGCCTGGTCCAGCTGCTGGGAAAACAATGCAAAAGTCACCAAGAGTGAGGCTGAAAGAGGCCTTGAGAAGTCTATCTTTTTTGAAAGGCTGGCGTGTAGGGCACTGATACAAAGGTGGTACTGAGGGTGGTACTCAAGGGAGTTTAGAGTAACAGCAACTGAAAGCTCAATGGGAGCCACATCAGAAGGAGGACTTAACAGGTTAGCATCAAAGGTCACTGTGGGCATAAAGAGAAGTTTCAAGTGAAAATCCAGCCAATGTCTTTGGGAGAAAAAGGGATGCTGCAGCTATGGAATCAGGTCATAAGAAAGTGGAGTGGAGAGCCCAGTTACCCTGGAACGAAAGCACTGCAAAGATTGCTAAAGAAAACATCTATGTGCTTAGTCTGGTGTGGCCAGGGAAACAAAGGGCACATAAAACAGGCCCCTGGTGGCAGGACACTGGACACGTGGTCTTTTGAGGGCTTTTCCAGTACTATTTTTTGATTTCTAAGCAAAATTCAGGGAGGATGTAACAAAATCAAGTTTCCACTGTCCAAAATGAAAGATTTTTATGCCTGAGGTCTTTTGTTATGTGATTACTGATTTTTCCGCTTTGTTTTCATTGGTCAAGAAGCATGAAGTGGAAGGAAACCATCTATCAGTTCCTGCAGCTCTTCCTCCGGGACAGACATATCAGATGGGCAAGCCTAGAGCAATACAGTATCCCAACAATAGCACTGCCAACGCGGAGAGCTAGCCTTCCCTCCGGCAAGAGATTCCCCAAACAGGTACATGGCACTGACTTCAGAGATGTTTGTTAGTGGAAGAACCTGAGTGGTTCAGAGACTTGAATCTTGGCATGTTTTATTTTAACTGAGGCTCCTGTTGGAGATAATTCTTAGATGCCTTGAGAAGTCCTATCATGTAGAGGAAGCCAATTAATTATAGGATCAAAGACTCAGATGAAGGGTGACTTGATCCAGAGGATATGAGTAATGCTTTTCAAATGGAAGTTTTGAATTACACTCATCTGTCTCCACCATCCCCCAGGTAAAAATACAATATGATGTTAAATTTCTCCTGAAAAGATGACTTTATCTGTGCTTATTTTGATACTAAATATTTCTGCTTATTCTTTTGACTCTAGTGCTCTATAGCATGAGACCAAATGCTACCTCTCTAGAAGAGCTCTTTGTAATCTAGTAGAAGGTACGCTGAGTGATGCCCTCCACATAAGACCCCCCAATTACTGTTCTTGCTATCCCAAATCAAGTTCAAGTCTAGTTCCCAGGATCCCTTTTCAATCAAAGAGCTACTTCAAATTTCCTCTTAAATAGAAATTCTGTGCTGGCTGGAAATAACCTTACAATATCTGCCATTGCCTTTATAAATTTTCCTGAGATGATTTTGTAGTCATAATTGTGAGAAAGAAGTTTAATAGTTTATTCCTTCATTGAGTCCAGAATACACCTGTTACTCAGGGCAGTTGCCAACTCTCTCTAATCATCCTCTCATGTAGCTGACAAGTTGATAACGTTAAAAAAAATGTATAAAGGGCCATACATTTGTGGAATTGGCAGGTAAACATTGAATTGGTAGGTTACCAATGGGAACTTTTGTATTTTCATTCTGATGTTCTATGATTAATCTTACATTTCTTAGATTACAGGAATATTTAAGAGCTAAAATCACTTTTGGACACATATGCAGTAGTGAAATCAATGCATATCAATTTGGCCACATAACCAGAAATCACAGGGCCTAAAAACTCTTTTAATTTTGTGTAATAAACCAGAGCATTTTTTTCCTCTTTGTAGTTTTTAACTTTTTTTTCAAGCGGAAATGCCTAAATTTTAAAAGTTTTGAAAACTGACTCATGTTGAGTGAATATCCAGACTCTCCCAGATAGAGAAAATGTCAAGGCTCCAAGATTTGAAAATTCCTTGCAGCATCTCAATGAGATTGTGATGTCTTCTTGCCTTCACTTGTAACATGTTACCATCTAGATGTTCTATGGGAACCCTGTCAGGACTAACTTCTGATCCAAGCATGAAAGAGTCGCATAAGAGTAAAACTATTGAGGATAAATCTTTAATTCTGAGTAGCCTATACTTCATTAAAGTACGTATGTGTTAGAATTCTAGTGATGGTTTAAGGGACCCACAGCCTGAAGTTCACTCTTTTTCTGTGTTCCGTTCCCTTAAGTCTCTGCAGAACCCTCCAGGCTGGATTCAGAATGTTTCTGATTCATCCCTCCAACTAGTACTCTTGATGAAAACTGAGAGATACTAGGCAGACACAAGATGGCAGTAGCATACCATGTAAACCTTTATGGTTTGATCTCAGGCATTAGAGTTGTATTAGAAATCAGAAGTATTTTTTCACGGTTATTTTTATCCCTTTTTTGGGGAGTCAGGGGGCGGGTCATGGACCTCTTTGAGAATCAGATGAAAATAAATGATGGTTTCTCTCCATCCCAACCACTATATATGTATGTATATATAAATTTCTGATGAGGCTCTTCCATAGACTCCTAAGGATAAAAATACCCAATTATAAGTCTGGTTCTATGAATACTAACATATCATCAATTTGAAGATAAATACACAAAAGGAACAGAACGATATAAAATGTTCAGAAATTTAAGTGTCAAGGGAAAACAGACTCAGAAGTCCAGGCCAACCTTTATAGCATTTCATCTTCTGTGCTGTCTTTCTACGGAAGACTGATAAACTGGAAACCTCTAAACATTTGTATTGTTTCTTAGCACTTTCCACTATAAGAGTAGAGACACACCAATTAATTTGGTGATTATTTCTTTGTTATTGATGGGTTCTTTTTTGTGTGTTTGTTTTTTAATCCCATAAATGATCATTTTACAAAAGTTTGGTGGTTTCCTTCTATGAATTATCTGAATTCAAAAAGCACACACAACTTTTCCTAGGTCCTAAAAGATGTAATTTTTTAAAATTATGAACTTGTATTCTTTTATTGTTCTTATGATTGTTTTTAAAAATATAGCACAATATAATCTCTGTGGTCTAAGTTATCAACTAGTAATTCAGCAAGTCAGATGTATAAATACATCCTAAATTTAAAAATATGTTTAAAATAAAATAAAATTTCAAGCAGAATAGCACATGGTTTCAATTAAAGTTTTGTTATTTGGCTCTACAAATCTTAGTAAAAATCCTGAGGAATGAGTTCTAAGTCTGGCACAGGTACAGATAAAGTAACCAGCTTCCATGATTGGTTTGTGCAAACTTGGAAAAAAAAAGAACCGGGGGGGGGGGGGGCACAGCTGATTATTCTAGAATTCTGATTCAGAGTTACAACTTTCAAGTTGGCAAGAAAGTACTGGCGATTTCCCAGAAACAAGCAGCTACCCTGGATTTTACAGAACGCCAGGGGGCAGAATTGCTCTTTTCAAGTCTCTGCCCCGAATCAAAATTTAGAAAATTTTGTAAAGAGCAACAATTGTTGAGACACTAAATATCCACAAACTTTAAGGTGATAATACATGTAACAAAAGAAAAAATGTAATATGAAAAACACATTATACTAGCTTCTTGTAATTTACATAAAGAAAGTGAATATGTTATGGTAAGTTATTTTTAAAAAGTGTGTTTAGTAAGTTACTAGAGGTTCACAGTGAATCATTCTCATATTTTAACAACTACCTGTGTTTTTTTATGAGTTGCAATAATGCAAAGTTCTAAAGTTAGAAAAGGTATACTCAAGAAGTATCATTTTAGTGTATAATTTTAGGTGAAATTTCATACAAAGTCTAAAATGTATATTGACACCAGATTTTCTTACCTAAAAATACAAATTTTGTTTGTTACACAAATATATCAAAACATCTTATAATTATGGAAAAGATAACAACACAATATGATGCGAGGACCATACACCTTCAAACATCAGTATTTGAGAATTATGTAATCTATAATAAATGTTAGTCATTCTAGTAGATATGACACAAGGACGTTTTCCTAAATTTATCTGAAAGCGTTAAATGAATAAGTTTATTTATCAGATACCACCATGTAAAATATTTTAAAATTTTTATATTGTAGCAGAGATTGTCAGAATTTGTGTATTAGTATGAACAGTATCCTGAAAAAGTAAATTCTCTGATTGAAGAGCTATACACAGCCCCTATTTTATTTTCACATGGAATGTTTATGAAAATGTAATTTATAACTGAATCACTTTGCTGTACACCGGAAACTAACACAACGTTGTAAATCAACTATACTTCAATATAATATAAACATTTTTAAAAATTAAAAAAATGTTATTGGAAGTCAAAGAATAAACTTAAAGACTATAAAGAGGGTTAAATTTCTGAGACCTAAAAAATGCTCTCAAGTCCTCAATTTTGGAGTGTGAAGAGATGGTGTCCATCAGGCCTGGACAATCCTTTAGGTGATGTGAGCTCCAGGGAGCACCAAAACCCAGCGTTCTGGGACAAGAAGCAACTTCCCTCAAGGTGGTTGATGGCCACACAACATTCACCTAACTATTGGGGAAAACCAACAGGGCATTTTTTTTTCTGCAGGTCCACAGCTACTTCCTTGACTTCTTTTTTTTTTAAACTTAGTTCCCTGACCAGGGATCAAACCCTATCCCCCTGCAGAGTCTTTAACCACTGGTCCCCCAGGGAAGTCCCACTACTTCCTTGACTTTTGACTTCTCCAGGGCACTGGAGGTGGTAATATGGGCAGTCTCCAACCTCTTACCTCAGCATCAGGTTACTTGCTTTACACAGCAGGGATCACAGAAAGATACTGTGCTTTCTTCCACCCTGCAGCCTGGTCAGTGAGTTTGGGACCTCTTTTGGCCATATTCTCACATGGGCAGGGGTTACTTCTGTCAACCTCTCCTCTTTCCACCACTTATTGCAGCTCTATCCCCATCACCAAGGGATAGAAGAAGAGTCTGAACTAAGAGAGGACACGACCTCCTAGTGCCCCACCTGTGCAAGCAAGTTTAGGGTGCCTCTGTGGGCCCATGTTGGCCCAGGAGAGAGGAAAGCTCTTCCATTTGATGTTGGCATTTGCTCACAAATACCCTTAAACACCTGAGAGGGGGCAATTCCACTTTCCTACCCCTGTCCCTCATCCCCAGCTACATGAGATAGAAATAATGTGTTTGCTTGGGTCTGTCAATAAGCAGAGAGTATCTGAAAAAATCAAATATAATGTACTTAGAAAGATAGATTTAGTCTAATCAATGCATGATTTATGGTGGGGATAAAAGGTCAGAATATCTGAAAGATAGATTTAGAGTGGTCAGTATAGGATACCTGTATGTAGACTATCATACATAGAGAACTGATAGCTTTGTTTTTTTAATTTTTTTTAACAAAGGAGAATTTGTACTTATGCATACCAATGTGCTGGTTTGCCATTTGGTCTGTGGGATGTGAAGGACTTAAGTGAGGAGAAAGAGAATTAGAATTTGAGGATATACCGTGTTCTACACACTATGCTATTCATTTCATTCCCTTTATGTTGTGATAGCTTCACAATAACTCCCTGAGGTCCCATCATGAAGCCCACAACGGTTTGGTCTCTATAAGTAGGACTTTAGCTTATTGATTTTTCTTTCTCCTTCCTGTGTTCACCTGCTGTTTAAAAATATATTAAAAAAAATCCTACTCTATGGTCATTAATGTTGATGGTATAAAAATCATGATCTCTCTCACGTGTGTTGGGTCTTACACAAATGAATATATCTCCATTAGCAGAATTTCTAGTCAGTGGCTGAGAGGGAAATGGTTTTAGGTGAGAGGAAACAGTGTGGGCCAGGATAACACTAACAATACCCGTATCTCTCTAGGCATAAAGTATGGGTGTTGCAAAGGAGGCCGTCAACAAAATGAACAAGCAACCTATGGAATGGGATAAAATATTTGCACATCATATATCTGTTAAGGGGTTAATATCCAAAATATATAAAGAAGTCATAAAAATCAATAGCAAAGAAATAAATAGGGACTTCCCTGGTGGTACAGTGGCTAAGAATCTGCTTGCCAATGCCGGGGACATGGTTTCGAGCCCTTGTCCGGGAAGATCCCACATGCCACGGAGCAACTAAGCCCGTGCGCCACAACTACTGAAGCCCGCGCACCTAGAGACCGTGCTCCACAACAAGAGAAGCCACTGCAATGAGAAGCCCGCGCACCTCAGCGAAGAGTAGCCCCCGCTTGCCACAACTAGAGAAAGCCCACGCACAGCAATGAAGACCCAATGCAGCCAAAAATAAATAAATAATTTATTTTAAAATAAGCTTAATTTAAAAAAAAAAGAAAGAAATAATCCAATTGAAAAATAGGCAAAAGACCTGAAAAGACTTTTTTTTCCCAAAAAGGCATACAAGTGGCCAACAGGTACAGGAAAAGATGTTCAATATCACTAATCATTAGAGAAATGCAAATCAAAACCACAAAGAAATACTACTTCATACCAGTTAGAGTGACTGTTATCAAAAAGACAAGAGATAGCAAGAGTTGGTGAGTATGTGAAGAAAAGGGAACCCTCATGGACAGTTGGTGGGAATGTAAATTGGTGCAGCCACTATGGAAAATAGTATGGAAGTTCCTCAAAAAATTAAAAATAAAACTACTATATGATTCAGCAATCTTACTGCTAAAGGAATTAAAAACAGTGTCTCGAAGAGACATCTGCACCTCCATGTTCATTGTGGCATTATTCACAATAGCCAAAATATGGAAACAGCAGATGTTGTCAACAGATGAATGTGTCAATAGATGAATGGATAAAGAAGATGTATGTAGTATGCATATTACTCAGTCATGAGAAAGAAGGGTATCTTGTCATTTGGGAAAATATGGATAGACATTGAGGACATTATGCTAAGTGAAATAAGTCTGATAGAGAAAGACAAATACTGTATGATAACACTTATATGTGAAATCTAAAAAAGCTGAACCAATAGCAACAAAGAGTAGAATGGTAGTTACCAGAGTGGGAGGTAGGGAGAATGGGAGATGTTGGTCAAAGAGTATAAATTTCTAGTTATAAGATGAATAGATTCTGGGCATCTAATGTACAGCATAGTGATTATAGTTAATAATACTATCTTACATACTTGAAAGTTGCTTGGAGAGTAGATCTTGAATGTTCTCACCACACACACAAAAAGAAATAGTATTTAAGTGATATGATTTAGGTGTTACCTGATGCTGTGGTGGTAATCATTTTACAATATATGTCTGTTAAATCAAGACACTGTATCTCTTAAACTTGCACATCATTATAGGCCAATTACATATATCTCAGTAAAGGTGGAAAACAATATAATAGGTGTGTCATGTCTCCACATTAACTGTTTGAACATGTTTTCTAACATCTCGTAGATCAGTAACTAATATGATACAATTCTACCTATTCTAATAGTGAGGTCAACTTAACTAAAAAGAAAAATGGGGGCTTATCTTTTCTCTTTGAGCTTGTGTTCACTCTTCAGTCTCTGAATTCTGACTAAGTCTTTGAAGAATCCCCTTACATCCTAGTTGAGTAACTAAAAAATGCTCAGTTTCTCACTATATCCATGAGTTAACATGAGTACAGCTGATGTACAAAACACTCATAATGGTTTAACAAAGCCCAGAACCTTTTGAGATGAAAGAAACAGACTAGTGTTATATGGGTGTTCTGTTTGGATTTATATTAACAAAAAGTCTCAAGTAAGAGCTAGAAAGGTACTTTTCAATTTTAATCCAGTTCAAAACTGCAATATCTCTGTTTAATACTGAGCATCTCCCTGAATTGTGTTTGCCAGATTTTATAGTTCTAAGAGAGAAAAACATTTACCAAAGATTCTTGGTAAACACTATTTAAATCATTTGGCTGTAAATTTTTCCTTGACATATTTCCAAAGTTTTCCTCCAAAACAAGCGTTTCAAAATAAAAGAGAACTACGTTTAAAATCATGAATAAAAATGAAAACATTTGAAAAAATCTCCGGAGGTCTGAACTCAAATATGCTAATTAGTCTTATCAGTCCAATATGTTTTGCCAAAACAATCTTCTGCTTGATTTTAGTGTTGTTTTTCAGTGAAGATCAGTTTTTGGATATGTTTCATAAAGAACGAGAAAGAACAAGGAAAACAGAATAGAATGAAGAACTATTTGCATATGATATGACAATGCATGGGATTATTATTTCATTTCAGAACACTATATACAGATTTGGGTACAATTCTAAATGGCGAAGACTGTATATGGTTATTTCTACTTGAATTTTCATCAAACCTATTTTTATAATTCCACCATGGAATAGATTCTTCTATAAACACTACTTTCTTATTCTACCTAGATTCCCACACTCAGAATACTGGTATGTGTTTATGGATGTGAACAAAACTAACCAAATACAATCTGCAAAATTATGGGGAAGACATAGAGAAAGAAAAAAGAAAGCTCAAAGTAGTCATGAAGGTAAGTATGTAAGAGAATGTCCTTGTTCTTGGGAAGTACATGCTAAAGTGGTCAGGGAATAAGGAAGTGTGATGTCTGCAACTTAATCTTAAAGGTTTAGATTTATATGTATATATTATTATATTATTTATGTGTATATTTAAAGAGAGAAGAAGAGAGGAAGAGAGAGAGCATGAGTGAGCAAGTTGGCAAAGTGTTAATTGTTAAATATGGCTGGAGGAAGCAAGAGAGTTCTTTGTAAATTTTTAACAACTTTTCTGCAACCCAGAAGTTATTTTAGGATAAAATATTAATGCATAAAATAGCAACATGAAAGAAAAATCATTAGGAGTTGAGAGTAGGAAACAGAAGTTCTATTGCATTTAAATGCTTTGACATTCAATTTCTTCAGAGATGTTCTCTTGGTGAATTAGAACTCTTTTTCCTTTCATCAGGAAAACTCTGATATCAAACATAATATACAACAAATATAAATCAAATAAACATGGAGCTAACATGATTAAACTGGAAACATGGGACATTTAGCTTATCGTCACCTTTTTAATCCTACATTGGTCTCTGTTGTAGCTCAGGCTGCCATAACAAAATACTATAAACTGAGTGGCTTAAACAACAGAAATTTATTTTCTCACAGTTGTGAAGGCTAGAAGCCCAAGATCAAGGTTCTGGCTAATCTGTTTCTGGTGAGAACTCTCTTCCTGGCCATCTCACTATGTTCTCATATGGCCTTTCCTCAGTGCTTGCATGTGGAGAGTGAGAAAGAGAGCTCTCTGGTGTCTCTTCTTACAAGGACACTAATCCTGTCAGAACACAATCCCACCCTTAGGACTTCATTTCACCTTCATCACTTCCTTAGAGGCCCTGTCTCCAAATATAACCCCATTGGTGTTAAGTCTTGAAGATATGAATTTTGGAGGGAAACAAACATTCAGTCTATAACAGTCACCTTCAAAGAAAACCAGGTTCTCAAGAAACATAGAGAATCAATGCTTTATACTATATGCTAAATTGTTTTTATGGTATAGAGTACAATTATATGGGATAATATTCCTGACTCCAGCCCATACTTCTCTCAGCAAAGCATCACCCTATATTTTATTGTGACGCTATTTTCTCAAAAGTTTGTAGCAAGTGAAGTACACTACATGGTTTCCTTATTCTTGTTTTCTATGACTTGGTTAATATATTTGTTATGATAGCATATTATGAAGTATCATCATGATATATTATGGCTTTTATTTCCTCAGTGTTGATTCCATTTATATTCTGTTTTGTGTTAAGAATTTAGTCTTCTGGGCATTATATAGGCTGATTCTAAAAGTTGAAAAACATAAATTGCAATTAAATTGGCATGTCTATGTAAATAACATTTACAACAGTGTCAAATGGTGTGATATAATTATGTCTCCTTTTCTACAGTGACAACCCCATTGATACTGCTAGGAGAATGTTCAAATCAATTCTCATTTCTTATTGAGTTTCAAATACTCAAAATCATGACCCATTTTTGTTTTCTTCATATCTTTACCATGCTTTTTTTACTACCTGGGGTTTCTAAATGCTTTCATTTTGTTTTGTTTTTCTTGTTGGAAAAAAGAAACATATGTTTTCTTTGTCACATCATCTAGCTTTTTGCTCATTCTATCTATTGCTTAAAATCCATTCCATTTTTCCTATAGATGGTCACTGGCTTCCTGTTTTAATTTGGACCAGTAATGTGATATGTGGACCATAATTGCTTATGCAGATGTTTGTTTTACTTGGAGTTTGGGATTGATTTCTTTTATTTCATGTTTTGATCATAGCCTTGATTTTATCTCTTCTCTCAGTCATGCTATCTATTCTTCAGAGTTTGTTTGTTTGTTTTGCCTGGAGATTTTTCTGCTGAAGTCCATGTTCTTATGATCTGTCTGAACTGGTTACGCTCTGATTTACACAACTATCATCCTGGGTCAACAATTCATAACTTTCTGGGTTGTTGAATTCACCCCTTTATTGATCTAATGTTGTCTTTATTTTTGACACTCCCCCCCCCTCATTTTGCTGCAGTATATTGTATCAGTTAAGGTTCAATCAGAGAAGCAGAGCCAACATAGATAAAAGAATAAATTCTTGGGATCAGACCACATATAATAGTGGGAGCTGACAAAGAAGTCTATGGAAGACTGTTGACGTTGTATCTGGTGGTGGACCTGAAGTTGTCATAGGTCTACAAGGTTGGTAGTTAGGGGAAAAAGTTGGATATGGAGTAGAAGAGAGAGCAAGAACAAACTGGAACCTATGAGAAAAAAATTGGAATCCACGAGGAAAAACTGGAACCAACGTCTGAGTCTTATCTCCTCCAATCTTGATGATATGAGTGTCCTACAGTAGGAACAGATCTCTCCACCTGGGAGCAACATCTATACCTGAAGCTAAGGAAGAGATCTGGTAGGATCTGAAAGAGCTGTGGGTCTGGCTGCTTCTGCATTCCACAAGGTGATTCAGCAGGTCAGCGACAATGTATATGAGCTGCAAGGTTCCTAACATCTGCTAGTGATCTACAGAGATTAACAGCCACTACTTGGCTTCTGCTGTCCAAATCTTGTGCAATTTATCTTTTGGCCTACCCGCATCCAGAATATATAAGAAACAGAATTCTGGAAGACCTAGTTCTAGCTTAACTAAGTTGACACCATAGAAAGATACCATAGTCTTCCCCTTATCAACTTGACATTCAACTTGAGTTTTTTTGTTTTTTTTTTAACACCTTTATTGGAGTATAAATGCGTTACAACGGTGTGTTAGTTTCTGCTGTATAACAAAGTGAATAAGCTATACATAAACATATATCCCCATATCTTCTCCCTCTTGTGTCTCCCTCCCACCTTCCCTATCCCACCCGTCTAGGTGGACACAAAGAACTTGAGTTTTTTAACTTCCAAATAAAGACATAGAAAAATCATGTTTCTTGCTAACAACAGAACACATGATAACCATCTCACGAGAAGAGAAAACAATATCCCTCTGGCCATCTATGGATAAAGTTCTTTTCTTTTCTAGATTTCACATTCCCTCTTGGAAGCTCTGAGCTTAAATGTTGAGATATAAGGTTAATTACTATTAATTATGTATATTTTATGTTAGTAAGGGAATGAGAGAATAATATTTTTTTTAAATTAAAAAAATCAGTTAATATATACACTAATATATTCATGTTAACATAATGAAGAATATTCATAACAGTATAGTTCTAATTTCTTCAACTTATGTTGTCATTTTGCATTTTTGAAGATTAGAATGGAATTACCTGTCTTCCTCGTCATAATGTATGTTCTGTAGAAGGAAAGACTATATTGGAATTGTTTATTACTTTATCCCCGAGGACAACAGCTGACACAGAGCAGACATTTAGATAGCATTTGATTAGTATTGGACTGTTTGTGTATGTGTGTGTTTGTGCTTATGTGTAAATGTGCACATACCTTGGTGTTCCTGGGTGTTTTAAGAACAGCTTTCAAGTTGAATGCTGCCTGAAGAAATTTAGCTACTGTACAGATACGATTTCACATGCAATTTCCCAACATCTACACTAACAAATGTCCCCTCTTGCTCCTTTGTGCCATTTTGGTCTCCAGCTAAAGCCACTTGAAGTTCTGCTGTTTGAGGGTTTCAAAACTGCTTTGATGTGAATTCCCCTTCATAAAAATATTTTCTTGTTTTTGTTCCTTGGAGCTACCCAGTGAGGTACCCAGAGCAGCTATTATTATTTTTCTAATTTACAAATAAGGAAAGACTCAGAAAAGAAGTCGTGTCATCAGTGGTCATAAGAACTCAAATTCAGGTCTTCTATTAGTCCAGTGCTCCTAGCACTATAGCATATTGGTATTTCACAATTTTAAATGTTTACTAATGGACTGAACTTGAATAACACACTAATGGAAACATCAAATGGATTTCCTCTTCCTACAGCTGTGGTTTTAAAACCACGTAATATTGCTCAAGGGACAAACTAAATGTAAGTTTCTCTGCTATAGTTCAGTCATATGACACATGATTAGAAACATATAAAAATTACTAATAAAGTTAGTTACTGAAAGCATTTCTAGACATTTGGCATGACCCATTTTAGTGTTGCAAACTGTTTTTGATTTTTGGTCTTTATTGTACAGGATTTGGCTGTTTTTCTGGCCCCTTTGTCACCAATACTGACTCTCTGGGTATGTGCTTCAGAGTCCCTCCCTCACATCTCTGTGGTTTAGAAAACCAAAAGTGGTATCTCATTTTCTCTACTAAAGGACCTTCTTAAACATTTTGAAATGCTGATGACATTTACGGAACACAACTCTGAAAAAATAGCCATATGCTTTGGGTTTGTCAAATTCTTACCCAAAGCAAGTATTCAACATGCAAAGAGATATTTTAAAAATGCCAGCACAGTCATTTTTAATTAGTGGACATTCTTTGTCAGGAAGGTAGGGCTTCACATTTCTTCAGGTATGAAGTTATATATGAATATGTTCTGTCTCTTTCTACTTAAAAAACAAACAAATAAATAAAACCTCTTCATTTTATAATTAGACTAGAGTGAACTTAGCTTCAAAATCTAATACTCAGATTGTTGTCTGGGAACAAGTCATCATTCTATTAAATCTGTTCCTCATTACAAGGGGTATCTATTACCTGAATAAATGCTTTCAAGATCTTTTTCCATGGCATGCCTTTGCCATGAGCCAGGCACTGGGGCATTGTACACCATTACCAGATTATCCAAAGGAACTCAGAGGGTTCATAACACAGTGATGATTTTCTTTATTCTGAAATTTCATTTACCATCTCTACAAGGGAGTACTTAGATTGATTTTTGCTTCATGTGTTTCTATATTTTCAAAATTAAAGGAATAGATCTTTCTTATTGGCTGAACATCCAGAAGCAAAAAGAAAAGTTCATTAAACAGTCTCCAAAAAACAAATTTGGACCAAAACACTTAGTACTAAATCCTATTGTGGTTATAAAACCAGTATTAAGCAGGTGGCCACCAGGAATCTGATTGTTCCTGCTCATGATAGAATTCTGAAATAGATACTAATTGTGTGGTTTTGCCCTCCCTGGGCTCCAGAATCTTGACTGTAACAGTCAGGTAAATCTATTTTCTGTAATCAACTTCTCATGTTGAGTTAGTAAGCCTCCATCTTCTCTGTGGTTTGATCCCTTTTGCCTCAGCAAAATCGTTGCATTCTATTTGCCTTAACATGAGTCATTTCCTTGTCTCAAGGCCCTTATTTTAAGTCATGGATGCATAACTATGTATGCATTTGATCAAAGTTTCCTCCCAGTATGATTTTAAAAATCAATCTCTCTCAAGAGAATTTCTGCTTCAGGAAAGATAGAGTATATGTACTCCTACTAACTACAACTGAAAACCCCAGACATTATATATAAAACAAACATAAGAAGACTTTGAAAGATGAAGAGAAGAAGGCAGACTAGCTAAGAATCTTGAAACCCAAAGAATGACATGATGATGAGTTCGTGTGTTTTCTTTTTGCCTCATATATATCAAACTTGGAGCTGAAGGAGCTGGAAACCCAGAAAAGCCAACAGCTGTGGAAACAAAAATCCCCAACAAAAGCCTGCTCTCTGTAGCCAAAGGACCAGGAAAGGGGCAGACTTGCAAGAAAGAAAACTTTTAGATAATAACTGCTCTACTCTGGCCAGACACCATAGAGAAAACTGTGGTCTTACCCCAAACCCAGGCAGCAAAGGCCAAGTGAGGGGCCTAGATTTCCACTCTTGTTCGATTGTGGAAAGGTACCTCAAACTCTCTCTGGGGTGGTGTCAGAGAAGGCTGAGTAGGAAGTTGTAACTTTAATCCCTACTCAGGGAAATGAGTCACACTTGTTGGGCTTTCATCCTCACCTGGAAATAAAGAGAATCTCTCCACTTCCTTTCTAGAGGAGAGTCAGGGCTTTCACCATTGTCCACATTACCTTCTCTGTGGTGTCAACGGAGGCCACATGAGAAGCAATAATAAAGCACACTACTCAGCCAGGATGATATCAGGGGATGTCTAGTGGGGGAGGTGAAACTCCCACACTCATCCAACAGTAACAAGGATCGCCTCTCCCCCTTGGGTGATAATGGAAGGTAGATGGGGAACCTGGACTTCTATCCCCACCTGGCAATAACAAGTAGGCATTATCTCCTGTCTGTGCAGAGACAGCCAGCTAAAACAGGCTTCAATAAGACCAGAGTCTCATAACATAATACTGAAAATGTCCATGATTTAATAGAATACCACTCATCATGCCAAGAAACAGGAACATCTCTAACTGAATAAAAAGACAATCCATAGATGCCAATACCAAGACAATGAAGATATTACAATTATCTGACAAAAATTTCAATATAGCCTTCACAAAAATTCTTCAACAAGCAATTACAAACACATTGAAAATAGAAAGTAAAAAGTACCAGCAAAGAAACAGAAGCTATAAAGTAGAGCAAAATGAAAAATTTAAAACTGAATAATATAATAGCCACCCCCACCTAAAAAGAAAAACAAAACCCTCAAAAACCTCAATGAATGGGCTTTATAGCAGAATGATGAGTTCAGGGAAAAGAATCAGTAAACTGGAAGACAGAGCAATAGAAATTACCCAATCTGGTATTATAAAAAATATTAAATATTCATGTCATCAGAGTTCCAGAAGGTGAGGAGAAAGAAGGTGGAGCTAAAAAAAAAAAAAAAATCCAAAGAAACAATAACTAAAAACTTCCCAAATTTGGCAAAAAACATAAATGTACAGATTCAAGAAACTAAGAAACAGGTTATCCAAACATGATAAACTCAGAAACATTCACACCAAGACATTTCATAGCTAAATTTCTGAAAACTGAAAGTAAATACAAATCTTAAAAGCAGCTAGTGAGAATTGAAATCTAACCTATAGGAGAAAAACAATTTGAACAACTTTAGATTTCTTAGCAGAAATCAGTGGCACAGCACCTTTTTTTACATGCTGAAAGAAAAGAATTGTCAACCCAGAATTCTATATACAGTGATCATTCCCATCAGAAATGCAGAAAAAATTATGACATTTTCCAAGGAAGGAAAATTAAGATACATACTTTATCAGCAGCAGACCTATCCTAAAAGAATGGCTCAATAAAGCTCACTGTATTAGTTTGGGTTACCATAACAAAATACTACAGACTGACTGACTTAAACAACATTTATTTTCTCATAGTTCTGGGGCTTGAAGTGTGATATCAGAGAGCCAGTATTGTCAATTTCTGGTGAGGTCTCTCTTCCTGTCTAAAGAAGGTGGCTGCCATCTCATTGTGCATGTTCACATGACCTCTTTTCAGTGGAGAGAGACAGAGATACAGAGAGCAAGCTAGAAAGTGATTGCTAGTTCTTTGGTGTCACTTCTTATAAGGTCACTAATCCTGTCATATCAGGACCCCACCCTTAGGATCTCACTTAACCTTAATTACCTACTTAGAGGCCCTATCTCCAGATATAGCCACACTATGGGTTAGGTCCTCAGCATATGAATTTTGGAAAGACACATTTCAGTCCATAGCATTCCCTAAACAAAAAGAAACTGATAAAAGAAGCAAACTTGGAATATCAGGAAGGAAGATAGAGCATGTTACAAGCAAATATATGGGTAAATAAAATACATTTTATGTCTCCTCTTGAGCTTTCTAAGTCATGATTGATGGTTGAGGCAAAAATTGTAACACTGACTGATTCAGTTGTTCTAAATGTATAGGAAATATTTAAAGCAATTATATTATAAACAGGAGAGGGAAAAGTGATGTAAAGGGAGGTAAGCTTCAATACTTCGCTTGAACTGGTAAACATTCAACATTAGTAGAAATGATGTTATACAGATATATACTGTAATACCTAGAGCAATCACTAAAAAGCTATATCAAGATATATACTAAAAATCTTGATAGATAAATAAAAAGGAAATTCTTAAAAATTGTCACATTACCTATTGGAAGACAGGTAAAAGAAAACAGACAGAAAATAAAACAAGACCTAGATGACAGACTTAAGAAGACCCAAAATATTAATAATTACATTAAATATACCAATTAAAATACAAAGATTCATAAGGTAGATTAGAAAACATGACCAAGCTACATTCTGTCCATAAAAAACTCACTTTAAGTATAACAATATAGGTAGGTTAAAAGTGCAAACATGGAAAATATATGTCATGAAACATTAATAATAAAAAAAAAAAAGCAGGACTAGCTATATTATTATCACATAAAGTAGATTTCAGAACAAAGAAAATTGCCAGGGACAGAGAAGGGTATTATATAATGACAAAAGAGTGAATACTCCAAAAAAGTTATAGCAATCCTAAATGTGTATGCTTCAAACAATAGAAGTGCAAAATATGTAAAACAAAAGATTATTGAAAAGAAAAGATAAGTAGACAAATTCACAGTTTTGTTGGAGACTTCAGCACCCTTCTCTCAACAATTGATAGACCAGCTAGACAGAACAGCAACAAGGGTCTAGAAAAATTCAACAACATCAACTTTTAAGATCTGGCTGATGTTTATAGAACATTTCTACACAACAGGAGAAGAAAAATTTTTATTAATGTCCCTGGAACATGTATCAAGACAAATCATATGCTGATCTAAGCAAACCTAGACAAATTTAAAAGAATTAAAATACAAAGTGTGTTCTGTGATCACAATGGGATCAAACTAGAAACCAATATGATAAATATAAAAAGGAGAATCTCCAAATACTTGGAAACTAAACAGTGCATTTCTATGTAATCAACGGGTTAAAGGGGAAGTGTCAAGAAAAATTTTAAAAAACACAAAATGAAATGAAAATAAAAATATATCACGTTTGTGGGACATAGCTAAATTAATACTGGAAAGAAAATTTATAACACTACATACACACATTAGAAAAGAGGAAAATCTCAAATCTTGCTCTTACCTCACAAATCTAGAAAAAGGAGAGCAAAATAAACCTGAAACAAGCATAAGGAAGAAAATAATAAAGGTAAAAGTATAAACTGATAGAATTAAAAACAGAAAATTAATAGAGAAAATTAATGAAACAAAAGCTGGTTCTCTGAAAAATCAAAAAATTGACAAACCTCTAGCAAGATGAACAAAAAAAAAGAGAGAAGACATAAGTTGCCAATTATCAGGAATGAAATGAGGATATCAGTACAAAGCCTACAGAAACCAAAAAGAAAACTACCAAGAATTGTATTTACAAAAATTTGTCAACTGAGGTGAAATGGACAAATTTCCCAAAGAGCACAAAATGTCACAACACTCCAATCCGGAGTAAATAATTTGGGTAGCCCTGTAACTATAAAGGAAAGTTAATTGTAACTAGATCAAATTTGTAACTAAACTCCTAAAAAAAAAAAGAAATCTCCAAGCACAGATAGTTTCCAGAGAATTCTACTAAATTTTAAAGGAATTAACACCAATTCTACACAGTCTCTTCCAGGAGAGAGAAGTGAACATTTCTCATTATTTTTATGACGTTTGTATTCCTTGATACCAAAAACAAAGAGAATAACACTAACAAAACTACAGCAGACCAATATATCTCATGAATAAGGATGTAAAACTCTTTATCAAAATATTATTAAATAGAATTCAGCAATATAGGAGAAGAATTCTGCACCATGACTAAGTGGAATTTATTCCTGTAATGGGAGGCTCATTTAATATTTGAAAACTAATCGATGTAATTCAGTATATTAACAGGCTAAAGAAGAAAAATCACAAGATTATATCATTAATACAGCAAAAGCACTTGGCAAAATTCAACACCCAATCATGATAATAACTTTCAGAAAAAATAGGAATGAAGGAAACTCTATAAACATGCTAAAGAACATCTATAAATCACTTCCATCTACCATCACACTTAATGGTAAAGGCTGAATGCTTTGCTCCTAAGATCAGAAACGAAGCAAGGACATTCACTTTCACCACCACTATTCAATGCAGTGCAAGAAGGTCTAGACAGAACAAGATAAGGCAAACAAAGGAAATAAAAAGCATGTGTTTCAATAGAAAGGAAAGGAAGAAGTAAAACAGTCCCTATTTGTAAACAACATGACGGTCTACATAAAAAAATGCCAAAGAATCTACAATCAACTCTCCCCACACCCAAATAAAACTCCTGGAAGTAATAAATGAGTTCAGAAAGGTCACAGAATACAAAATAAACATAAAAATGTCAATTCTATTTCAGTACACTAGTAATGAGCACATGAATTAAAAATGCAGTGCTGTTTACAATTGCTCAAAAAAATGAAATGAAATACTAAGTTGCAAATTGAACAGAACACCTATAGGACTTGTATGATGAGAGCTATAAAACACTGATGAGAGCAAGCAATGAAGATCTAAATAAATGGAGAGACATACTACACTTAATGGATTCATAGATTCATGTGTTCATGGATTGGAAGACTCAACATGATAAACATGTCGATTTTCCCCAAACTGATATACAGGTTTAATGCAATTTCTATAAAAATCCCAGTGAGACTTCTATGTAGGTATAGACAAGACTATTCTAAAATTTTCATAGAAAGCAAAATAACTGAAATAGCTAAAATAATTTTAAAACAGAATAAAGTGAGAAGAATCAGTCTACCTGATTTCAAAACTTTGAAATATAGTCATCAAGATCATTTGGTATTGGTTAGGCACAAAGACCAATCCATAGTGGCTGTTGGAGTCCTGATTTTCACATCTACCATGGTTTTGAGGCTGCTGGTTCTCAAGGCTACTGCAGAGTTACAGGAGTATGGGTGGATGGAAATAGGGCAAGTTAGGAACATTACACATTTCAACTGTTCTCATTGGGATTCACCTTTTTTTCAAGAGCAGGCTATAGATGATTGAAAACCTTTCATTAATTTCAAAAAGTTGTGAAAATGCTGATTCAGAAAATTTCTGCCAGTATTCTCGTAGCTTTTATAGAGAAATGGATTTTCAGAGGTCTTTATGCTGCTGAAAGGGTTTCTGCCTTTTAAATTTTAATTACTCATGAAAATTAATTCCTGTTTCCCTACACGGACATAAAAGTACATATCAATTTTACATTATATAAGTGAATTCACCTTATAAAAGGGTTTTGTTTGCAAATATTAGAATAGTAATGGAATATGTGGGAAGACCTGATGCCATAATTGCAAGTTGGTATCAGTAATAATTCATTAGTAATTGGTCTTAAGCTTTATTTCTTCTATGAGTTTTGGAGTTATCAGTGTCTGTATTGCAACATGCTTAAAGATGCTGAGATGTCTAGAGACCTGGGGTGAGAAAGTGCAGGAATAGCAAACATACCTATCAGAACTAGGTATTTTAAGAAAGGAGAATTAGGTCACACACAAAATCATAAAGATGATAGGAACCCCTCCTTTAAAAAATTATATGTTCCATTTTTTGGTCTATTCTTTCCTTTGAAGGTCATTTGCCAAGCTCATCCCCAAGGATATAAAAGTTACACACAGTAAAAACTCAATTAGTACGCCAGAAAAGTTAATTTGCCTTCTAAACCCATATTAAGTGTCTCCCTTCCTATGGAAATACTAATAATACTTGATTGTTCCCTTTAGAAAAGTGAAAAATAGTTATTGATTGCTGATATAAACTACTTGGTTCACTCTCATTAACTTCTCATCTTCTCTCTTTTTCAAATGCTTGGCATTAAATTAAAAAATAATTTTGGACTATTTCAAACATTCTGGAAGATATAGAGATATTCTAACAAGCAAAATGTATTCAAACAGATATTTGCAGAACATATGTTAAATACCGGTTTTATCTGTAACTACTCAGTCTTTTCCTTCACGTCTTGTCAACTGCTAGCCTAGTGTCACAGAAATTCAATTAGAGAGACCCCCAACGTCTGTGTAGTGCTCAGATTCGGGACTCTGGTTATCTCTGCCTGTTTAATTGGGCTACTCATTTCTTTATACTCTCTGACTTCTAGTCAATTGACATCTCTTATTTTTCATTTTTTTTAGATTCCATATATGTTAGCATATGGTATTTGTTTTACTCTTTCTGACTTACTTCATTCTGTATGAAGGATTCTAGGTCCATCCACCTCACTACAACTAACTCAATTTTGTATCTTTTTATGGCTGAGTAATATTCCATTGTATATGTGTGCCACATCTTCTTTATCCATTCATCTGTCGATGGACACTTAGGTTTCTTCCATTACCTGGCTATTGTAAATAGAGCTGCAATGAACACTGTGGTACATAAATCTTTTTGAATTATGCTTTTCTCAGGGTATATGCCCAGTAGTGGGATTGCTGTGTCATATGGTAGCTCTATTTTTAGTTTTTTAAGGAAACTCCATACTGTTCTCCATGGTGACTGTATCAATTTACATTCCCACCAACAGTGCAAGAGGGTTCCCTTTTCTCCACACGCTCTCCAACATTTATAGTTTGTAGATTTTTTGAGGATGGCCATTCTGACCAGTGTTTCCTTATTTATTTTCATTTTCGATGATCTGCCCATTGGTGAAAGTGGGGTGTTAAAGACCACTACTATGATTCTGTTACTGTCAATTTCCCCTTTTATGGCTGTTAGCTTTTGCCTTATGTATTGAGGTGCTCCTACATTGGGTGCATAAATATTTACAATTGTTATATCTTCTTCTTGGATTGATCCCTTGATCATTAGGTAGTGTCCTTCTTTGTCTCTTCTAATAGTCTTTATTTTAAAGTCTATTTTTTCTGATATGAGAATTGCTATTCCAGCTTTCTTTTGATTTCCATTTGCACAGAATATCTTTTTCCATCTCCTCACTCAGTCTGTATGTGTTCCTAGGTCTGAAATGGGTCTATTGTAGACAGTATATATACGGTTCTTGTTTTTTTCATCCATTCAGCCAGTCTGTGTCTTTTGGTTGGAACATTTAATCCATTTACATTTATGGTAATTATAGATATGTATGTTCCTATTCCCATTTTCTTAATTGTTTTGGGCTTCTTATCTTAGGTCTTTTCCTTCTCTTGTGTTTCCTACCTAGAGAACTTCCATTAGCATTTGTTGTAAAGCTGGTTTAGTTGTGCTGAGTTCTCTTAGCTTTTGCTCGTCTGTAACAATTTTAATTTCTCCATCGAATCTGAATGAGATCCTTGCTGGGTCGAGTAATCTTGGTTGTAGCTTTTTCCCTTTCCTCAGTTTAAATATGTCCTGCCACTCCCTTCTGGATTGCAGTGTTTTTGCTGAAAGAGCAGCTGTTAACCTTATGGGGAATCACTTGTATGTTATTTGTTGTTTTTCCCTTGCTGCTTTTAATATTTTCCTTTGTATTTAATTTTTGATAGTCTGATTAATATGTGTCTTGGCCTGTTTCTCCTTGTATTTATCCTGGATGGGACTTTCTGTGCTGCCTGGACTTGACTGACTATTTCCTATCCCATATTAGGGAAGTTTTCAACTATAATCTCTTCAAATATTTTCTCTCCCTCTCTTTTACTCTTCTTCTGGGACCCCTATAATTTGCATGTTGGTGCATTAAATGTTGTCCCAGAGGGCTCTGAGATTGTCCTCAATTCTTTTCATTCTTTTGTCTTTATTCTGCTCTGTGGTAGTTATTTCCACTATTTTATCTTCCAGGTCACTTATCCGTTCTTCTGCCTCAGTTATTCCGCTATTGATTCCTTCTAGAGAATTCTTAATTTCATTTATTGTGCTGTTCATCATTGTTTGCTTGTTCTTTAGTTCCTCTAGGTCCTTGTTAAACGTTTTTTGCATTTTCTCCATTCTATTTCCAAGATTTGGATCATCTTTACTATCATTCCTCTGAATTCTTTTTCAGGTAGACTGCCTATTTCCTCTTCGTTTGTTAGGTCTGTTGGGTTTTTGCCTTGCTCCTTCATCTGCTGTGTGTTTCTATGTATTCTCATTTTGCTTAACTTACTGTGTTTGGGATCTCCTTTTCACAGGTTGCTGGTTCATAGTTCCGGTTGTTTTTTTTTGTCTGCCCCCAGTGGCTAAGGTTGGTTCAGTGGGTTGTGTAGGCTTCTTGGTGGAGGGGACTAGTGCCTGTGTTCTGATGGATAAGCCTGGATCTTTCCTTTCTGGTGGGCAGGACCATGTCCGGTGGTATGTTTTGTGGTGTCTGTGACCTTATTTTGATTTTAAGGAGGTTCTCTGCTAATAGGTGGGATTGTGTTCTTGTCTTGCTAGTTGTTTGGCATAGGGTGTCCAGCACTGTAGCTTGCTGGACATTGAGTGGAGCTGGGTCTTAGCGTTGAGATGGAGATATCTGGGAGAACTTTCACTGTTTGATATTACATGGAGCTGGGAGGCCTCTGGTGGACCAATGTCCTGAACTCAGCTCTCCCACCTCAGAGGCACAGGCCTGACACCTGGTTGGAGCACCAAGACCCTGTCAGCCGCATGGCTCAGAAGAAAAGGGAGAAAAAAAGAAAGAAAGGAAAAAATTAAAAAATAAAATAAATAAAATAAAGTTATTAAAATCAAAAATAATTATTAAAAAGAAAAAAATTAAAAAGTAATAAAAAAAGGAGAAAAGAAAGAAAGAAGAGAGCAACCAAACCAAAAAACAATTCCACCCATGATAACAAACGTTAAAATCTATACCAAAAAAAAAAAAAATACAACAACAACAAAAAATGGGCAGGCAGATCCTTAGGACAAATGGTAAAACAAACCTATATAGACAAAATCTCACAAAGGAGCATACACCTAACACACTCACAAAAAGAACAAAATGAAAAAAATATATATATCATTGTTCCCAAAATCCACTGCTTCAATTTTGGGATGATTCGTTGTCTATTCTGGTATTCTACTGATGCAGGGTACATCAAGTTGATTGTAGAGATTTAATCTGCTGCTCCTGAGGCTGCTGGGTGAAATTTCCCTTTCTCTTCTTTGCTTGCACAGCTCTTGGGGTTCAGCTTCGGATTTGGCCCTACCTCTGTGTGTTGGTCTCCTGAGGACATCTGTTCTTTGCTCAGAGAGGACGGGGTTAAAGGAGCAACTGATTAGGCGGCTCTGGCTCACTCAGGTCGGGTGGAGGGAGGGATATGGAATGCAGGTCGAGCCTGAGGCAGCAGAGGCCAGCATAACAATGCAACAACCTGAGGCGCATCCGTGTGTTCTCCCTGGGAAGTTGTCCCTGGATCATGGGACCCTGGCAGTGGAGGGCTGTACAGGCTCCCAGGAGGGGAGGTGTGGATGGTGACCTGTGCTTGCACACAGGCTTCTTGGTGGCTGCAGCAGCAGCATTAATATTTCATGCCCGTCTCTGTTGTGTGCACTGATAGCTGTGGCTTGCGCCCATATCTGGAGCTCATTTAGGTGGTGCTCTGTATCTCCTCTCCTTGCACACCCTGAAATAATGGTCTCTTGCCTCTTAGGCAGTTCCAGACATTTTCCCGGACTCCCTCACAGATAGCTGTGGCTGACTAGCCCCCTTCAGACTGTGTTCATGCAGCTAACCCCAGTCCTTTCCCTGGGATCCGCCCTCTGAATCTGGAGCCTCAGCTCCCAGCCCCCACTAGTCCCGGTGGTGAGCAGACAAGCCTCTCAAGCTGGTGAGTGCTGGTCAGCACTGATCCTCTGTGCAGGAATCTCTCCAATTTGCCCTCCGCACCCCTGTTGCTGTGGTCTCCTCCATGGCTCTGGAGCTTCTCCCCTTGTGTAACAAATCATCTGTTTTCATGTTAATCTGCTTTGAGGAGCCATGAATTTGTAAACACTCTTTGCAAGTGTATTTAAGGACATGCAGGTTTTACATCAAATCAGAGTTTTCAAAGAATGAACTACAAAATGGAAATGAAACTTAATTTTAGATGAGATATAATTACCAGAGTACTACAATTTTACTTGTGTCTGGAAATTGATCAAGAAACCAAAATACCTGAAAAAACTTTTAAAATAATAGAAAGGCCTTAGGAAGGCAGAGGTGAGATGTTTCTCACAGAATGTGTGAGGACATCTATAGTGGAGACCCCAGGGAATAACATAATTATTACTATTAATTTTATTATGTTTTGATTCATTCTGTTGTTGGTTCTGGCTTTTTTTGTTCTTTTTTTTTTTCTTTCTTTTTTAAATTTGTTTGGTGTTGCTTTAGTATTTATTATTATTATTATTATTTTATTTATTCTTTTGGGATCTCTGTATTATCACATACTTTTTAGTTTTAGCTTTTTTATATACTTCTATTTTTACTTTGCCTTTCTGTTGTTCTGAATTCTTATCCCTTATTTTTTTTCATCTTCTTTTTCTTTAATTTATTTTTTATTTTAATATTTCCATTTCTACTTTGCTTTATGGTTGTCCCTTTTTTCCCCTTTTTATTTGATTATTTTTTTAAATTCTTTTTATTGGTTTGTTCTGTTTCCTTGCTTTATTCTTCAGTTCGCACACTGCTTTGGTTTTGTTTTTAGGTTAGATGTTTCTGTTAGTTTTAATCCTAATTGTTTGGTTTCGTTTTTGAGTTTTTCTCTTTCTCTGGTTGTTCTCTTGCCTTTTGTTTTATTTGGTTCTGTTTTTGTTTCTTTTATGTGTATGTGTGTTTCCTTGTTTCTGTTTGATTTTGTTTTTACCATTTCTCTGGGGTTCTGTTTGTCTTTTTTTTTTCTTTAATATGTTTGCTTTTTTTATATTTCTATTTCTACATAGCTTTTCTGTTGTTCTATCTTCTTTTCCCTTTTTCTTTTTTTTTAAATCATTTTTGTTGTTTTTTTTGTTTCTTTGCTTCATTCTTCACTTGGCACTCTGCTTTGTTTTGTTTTTTGGTTTTTTGTTTTTGTCAGTTTTCTTTTTAAATGTTTAATTTCATTCTTGGGTTCTTTTGTTTGTCTGGTAGTTCTCATGCTTTTTGATTTATTTGGTTCTGTTTCTGTTTCTTTTGTGTGTGTGCATGTTTCTTTGTTTCTGTCTTTGTTTGTTTGACTTTACTTTTTACCATTTGTCTGAGGTTGTGTTAGTCTTTTTTTTTTTTTTTTTTAAATCCCCTTTTTTGTTGGGATGATTGACTTGCAGGTTCTTGGTTCTTTGTCTGGAAGTCGGGCCTGAGGCTCTGGGGTGGAAGCACCAAGTCCAGGATGCTAGACGACTAGAGAATTCCAAGCCTCAGGAAACATTAATCTCTGAGAGCTCTCACAGAGGCCTCTATCTGAATACAAGACCCGGCTCCACCCAACTGTCAGCAGCTCCCAGCGATGGACGCCTCACACCAAAAAACAAATAAGAGAGGAACACAAACCCACCCATCAGTACACAGACTACCTAAAGTCACACTACTAAGCTCACAGACACCCCAAAACACACCACCTGACACGGCCCTGCTCATCAGAGGGAAATGACTCAGCTTCACACACCAGAAAGCAGGCACCAGTCCCTCCCATCAGGAAGCTTATGCAAGACACAGGACCAGCCTCACCACTGAGGGCAGAGGATAGAAGCAAGAGGAACTACAACCCTGCAGCCTGGGGAAGGTGACCTCAAATACAATAAATTAGACAAAATGAGGAGACAGAGAAATATCTTGCAGGCAAAGGAGCAAGATAAAAATCCACAAGACCAAATAAATAAAGAGGAAACAGGCAAACCACCTGAAAAAGAATTCAGAGTAATGATAGTAAAGATGGTCCAAAATCTTGGAAATAGAATAGAGAAAATACAAGAAACGTTTAATAAGGACCTAGAAGACCTAAAGAGCAAACAAACAGTAATGAACAACACAATAACTGAAATTAAAAATACTCTAGAAGGAATCAATAGCAGAATAATTGAGGCAGAAGAACGGAGGAGTGAGGTGGAAGATAGAATGGTGGGAATAACTGCTGCAGACAGCAAAAAAAAAAAAGAATGAAAACAATGAACGAGAGTCTCAGAGACCTCTGGGACAACATTAAGCACATGAACATTCAAATTATAGGCATCCCAGAAGAAGAAGAAGAAGAAAAGAAAAGGTCTGAGCAAATATTGGAAGAGATTATAGTCAAAAACTTCCCCAACACGGGAAAGGAAATAGTCAATCAAGTCCAGGAAGCTCAGAGTCCCATACAGGATAAACCCAAGGAGAAATATGCCCAGACACATTTTAATCAAAGTAAAAAAAATTAAACACAAAGGAAAAATATTAAAAGCAGCAAGGGAAAAGCAGCAAATAACATACAAGGGAATCCCCATAAGGTTAACAGCTGATCTTTCAGCAGAAACACTACAGGGCAGAAGGGAGTCACAAGGTATATTTAAACTGATGACAGCGAAAAACCTACAAACAAGATTACTCTACCCAGCAAGGATCTCATTCAGATTCGACAGAGAAATCAAAAGCTTTTCAGACAAGCAAAAGTTAAGAGAATTCAGCACCACAAAACGAGCTTTACAACAAATTCTAAAGGAACTTCTCTAGGCAGGAAACAGAGGAAAAGGAAAAAACCTCCAAAAAAAACCCCAAAACAATTTAAAAAATGGTAAAAGGAACATACATATCAATAATTACTTTAAATGTAAATGGATTAAATGCACCAACCAAGAGACATAGACTGGTTGAATGGATACAAAAACAAGACCCACTTCAGACCTAGGGACACATACAGACTGAAAGTGAGAGGATGGAAAAAGATATTCCATGCAAATAGAAAGCAAAAGAAAGCTGGAGTAGCAATACTCATATCAGACAAAACAGACTTTAAAGTAAAGACTACTACAAGAGACAAGGAAGGACACTATATAATGATCAAAGGATCAATCCAAGAAGAACATATAACAATCATAAATATCTATGCACCCAACATAGGAGCACCTCAATACATAAGGGAAATGCTAACAGCCATAAAAGGAGGAATAGACTGTAACACAATAATAGTAGGCTACTTTAATACCCCACTTACACCAATGGACAGATCATACAAACAGAAATAAAATAAGGAAACAGAAGCTTTAAATGACACATTAGACCAGATGGACTTAATTGATATTTATAGGATGTTCCATCCAAAAAACAATAGAATACACTTTCTTCTCAGGTGTGCATGGAACATTCTCCAGGGTAGATCACATTTTGGATCACAAATCAAGCCTCAGTAAAGTTAAGAAAATTGAAATTGTATCAAGCATCTTTTCCAACCACAATGCTATGAGACTAGATATCAATTAGAGGAAAACAACTGTAAAAAATACACACACATAGTGGCTAAACAACATTCTAGTAAATAACCAAGAGATCATTGAAGAAATCAAAGGGGAAATCAAAAAATACCTAGAAATAAATGACAGTGAAAACAAGAAAACCCAAAACCTAAGGGATGCAGCAAAAGCAGTTCTAAGAGGGAAGGATATAGCAATACAATCCTACTTCAAGAAACAAGAAAAATATCATATAAAAAACCTAACTTTACACCTAAAGCAATTAGAGAAAGAAGAAGAAGAACAACAACAAAAACCCCAAAGTTAGCAGAAGGAAAGAAATCATAATGATCAGATCAGAAATAAATGAAAAAGAAATGAAGGGAAACAATAGCAAAGATCAATAAAACTAAAACCTGGTTCTTTGAGAACATAAAGTAAATTGATAAACCATTACACAAACTCATCAGGAAAAAAAGGGAGAAGACTCAAAACAACAGAATTAGAAATGAAAATGGAGAAGTAACACTTGACACTGCAGAAATACAAAGGATCATGAGAGACTACTACAAGCAGCTATATGCTAATAAAATGGACATCCTTGAAGAAATGGACAAGTTCTTAGAAAAGCACAACCTTCCAAGACTGAACCAGGGAGAAATAGAAAATATGAACAGAACAATCACAAGCACTGAAATTGAAACTGTGATTAAAAATCTTCCAACAAACAAAAGCCCAGGACCAGATGGCTTCACAGGCGAATTATATCAAACATTTAGAGAAGAGCTAACATCTATCCTTCTCAAACTCTTCCAAAATACAGCAGAAGGAGGAACACTCCCAAACTCATTCTACGAGGCCATCACCCTGGTACAAAAACCAAACAAAGATGTCACAAAAAAAGAAAATTACAGGCCAGATACACTGATGATCATAGATGCAAAAATCCTCAACAGAATACTAGCAAACAGAATCTAAAAGCACATTAAAGGATCATACACCATGATCAAGTAGGGTTTATCCCTGTAATGCAAGGATTCTTCAATATATGCAAATCAATCAATGTGATGCACCATATAAACAAACTGAAGAATAAAAACCATATGATAATCTCAATAGATGCAGAAAAAGATTTTGACAAAATTCAATACCCATTTATGATAAAAACTCTCCAGAAAGTGGGCAAAGAGGGAATCTATCTCAACATAATAAAAGCTATATATGACAAACCCAAAGCCAACATCATTCTCAATGGTGAAAAACTGAAACCATTTCCACTAAGATCAGAAACAAGACAAGGGTGCCCACTCTCACCATTATTATTCAACATAGTTTTGGACGTTTTAGCCATGACAATCAGAGAAGAAATATAAATAAAAGGAATCCAAGTTGGAAAAGAAGAAGTAAAACGGTCACTGTTTGCAGAAGACATGATAGTATACATAGAAAATTCTTAAGATGTCACCAGAAAACTAATCTATGTATGAGCTAATCAATGTATTTGGTAAAGTAGCAGGATACAAAATTAATGCACAGAAATCTCTTGCATTCCTATAGACTAACAACAAAAAATCTGAAAGAGAAATTAAGGAAACACTCCCATTTAATATTGCAACAAAAAGAATAAAATAACCTAGGAATAAGCCTACCTAAGGAGGCAAAAAACCTGTATGCAGAAAACTATAAGACACTGATGAAAGAAATCAAAGACAATACAAATAGATGGAGAGATATACCATGTTCTTGGATTGGAAGAATCAACATTGTGAAAATGACTATACTACCCAAAGCAATCTACAGATTCAATGCAATCCCTATCAAACTACCAATGGCATTTTTCACAGAACTAGAACAAACAAGTTCACATCTTGTGTGGAAACACAATAGAATAGCCAAAGCAATCTTGAGAAAGAAAAATGGAGCTGGAGGAATCAGGCTCCCTGACTTCAGACAATGCTACAGAGCTACAGTAATCAAGACAATATGGTACTGGCATAATAACATAAATATGGATCAACGGAACAGGATAGAAAACCCAGAAATAAATCTATACATACACGGCCACCTCATCTTTGACAAAATTGACAAGGATATACAATGGAGAAAAGACAGCCTCTTCAATAAGTGGTGCTAGTATAACTGGACAGCAGCATGTAAAAGAATGAAATTAGAACAGTCCCTAACACCATACACAAAAATAAACTCAAAATGGATTAAAGACTTAAATATAAGGCCAGACACTATACAACTGTTAGAGGAAAACATAGGCAGAACACTCTATGACATAAATCACAGCAAGATTCTTTTTGACCCACCTCCTAGAGAAATGGAAATAAAAACAAAATAGAAAAATGGGACCTACTGAAACTTAAAATCTTTTGCACAGCATAGGAAACCATAAACAAGACGAAAAGACAACCCACAGAATGGGAGAAAATATTTGCAAATGAAGCAACTGATGAAGGATTAATCTCCAAAATGTACAGGCAGCTCATGCAGCTCAATATCAAAAAAACAAACAACCCAATCTAAAAATGGGCAGAAGACCTAAATAGACATTTATCCAAAGAAGACATACAGATGGTGAACCAACACATGAAAAGATGCTTAACATCATTAATCATTAGAGAAATGCAAATCAAAACCACAATGGGGTATCACCTCACACTGGTCAGAATGGCCATCATCAAAAAATCTACAAACAGTAAATGCTGGAGAGGGCGTGGAGAAAAGGGAATCCTCCTGCACTGTTGGTGGAAACATAAATTGATACAGCCACTATGGAGAATAGTATGAAAGTTCCTTAAAAAACTAAAAATAGAACTACCATATGACCCAGTAATCCCACTACTAGGCATATACCCTGAGAAAACCATAATTCAAAAAGAGACATGTACCATAATATTCATTGCAGCACTCTTTGCTATAGTCAGGAATATGGAAGCAACCTAAATGTCCATCGACAGATGAATGGATAAAGAAGATGTGGCACATATATACAATGGAATATTACTCAGCCATAAAACGGAACGAAATTGAGTTATTTGTAGTGAGGTTGTTGGACCTAGATTCTGTCATACAGTGGAGTAAGTCAGAAAGAGTAAAACAAATACCATATGCTAATGCATATATATGGAATCTAAAAAAATGGTACTGATGAACCTAGTGGCAAGGCAAGAATAAAGATGCAGATGTAGAGAACTGACTTGAGGACACAGCGGGACAAGGGGAAGCTGGGTCGAAGTGACAGGGTAGCATTGGCATATATACACTGTCAAATGTAAAATGGATGACTAGTGGCAAGCTGTTGCATAGCACAGGGAAATCAGCTCGATGCTTTGTGACAACTTAGAGGGGTGGGATAGGGAGTGTCAGAGAGAGGCTCAAGAGGGAGGGGATATGGGGATATATGTATGCATAGAGCTGATTCACTTTGTTTTACAGCACAAACTAACGCAACATTGTAAAGCAATTATACTCCAATAAAGATACAAAAAATATAAAATAAAATAATAGAAAGGGAAAAGTCATATGTAACCATGATAATATATCTTAGTCCATTCAGGCTGCTATAACAAAAATTCCATAGACAGAGAGGCTTTTACGATAAACATTTGCCTGGAAGGGATTCATATCATTTTTGTTCATACTAGTTTAGTGAAAACTAATCACATATCCACATATGGTCATAAGCAGGGAAAGTAAATGTACTTCTTAACTGGGTAGCTGCTTCCTAGCTACAAGTACATAGTGAGATTAGTGAGGAAAGAGCTACTCCTACAGTCCTTTTTTTCTAACCACCAAATTTACCCTTATTTCCTTGGGTGGGAAACGTGCACCTTTCTTCCCACCCAAAGCATACACCCAACTTCTGATTAAGTTACTGCATCCAGCTCAAAATCCAGGATCTCTGGGTGATGTAGAGTATCCTCCATGCACCAAATGGGTTTTTTTTTTTTTTTCTCTCCTGTTTATTGGCCTGTCAACTGAAAATATAAGCTAAATGCCTCTGCTTGTCCCCACACCAAATATACAGTGGAGGAAGAAGGATAGGCTATTATGTCAATGATCTCATAGTAGTTACTACTTCTTGGTCATATTTTGCAGAGCATACATTAAAACATTCCCTATGAAATATTATGGATTAAGCCTCTATTTCTCCTTGAGAAGACTCTCATGTCCATTGTTCTCCAGGGCTCCTGGTTTCATTTCTAGAGTTTCTTTCCTCACCCATTTCCTCCATGGCATCACTGGAAGTGAATATTGGGGATTCTGGTGAGGGCTGACCAGCTTTCATAGCTGACTCCTTGTTCATTCCAGCTAGGAATCCAAGGGTTAAGGTTGTGCATTAGTCACTGGCTTTTGGAGTCCAGGCTCATGATTCTTTGTCAATACAACTCTTTCAAAATATTAATAGGCTTCAGAAATATTTGCTCCTTGTTAGTTCTTTGTGCCTATAATCACATTCAAAATTCTTTCCCAGACATGGTTCTTAAGTCTGTCTTACAATTTTGCTTTCTCTCCCTCATGCCTGTTTCTCCAAACTTAATAGGTGCTATCTTAAAACCATCTACAACAAGCTGGCGTGGGAAAGCAATGCCTTTAATTGGACCTTTGCCACATGGCTGCTTCTTTTTTTCTGAAAAGTCTAAACAGTATCTGGGGAGCAATTCTCTGTGGACTCCAAGAGCTGCTGACTTTTCCAGCCCTGCTACTTTTTGGTCAGTCATATATGAGCTAATCCTGTTCTTAAAATACTTTGCTACATCTAGCATGAAAAGCCAACACACACTAACACTTGGGATCCTTCCAACAATTTTCTTAGAAACACAGTTCTAAGAACTCTTCTGATTTCCAACTTATCTCTGACAAGAGTTTAACTAAATATTCTGACACTGCATAGCATAGGTCCCCAACTTCCTAGCCTACATCATCTTTTTTTCTCACTACCCAACTCCTAAGCCCATGCTGTCTGTTTTAGTTTTTTGTTTTTTTCTATATAGGAGTATTTCATTTCAAGGTGCCAATTTATAAGCTGTGATAAAAAATATGCTAAATGTGTAATGACTCAACACAAGAGATTATTATATTTTCACCCCCATAGTAACACTTCCAGGTATGTATTTCTGATTATTGGGCAGTTCTTTTCTATATCACGATTCAAGGACCCAAGCTTCTCCCATCTTCTGTCAGTTCCTGGGACCATAATCATTTTTATCTAGTTTATGGAAGGAGAAAGAGAGCATGGAGAATGCATAAGGTTATGACCTTGGTCAGAAAGTGGCACACCTAATTTTCATTTTGTTGATATGAACTAGTCACAAGGCCATAACTGGCTGCAAGGTGGTCTTGGTAATGGAGCTCCTATAGCTCCATTAAGCAGCTACAGCAGTATACACAGAAGTGGAGAGGCAGTTTTGATGGACAGCTAGCTGCCTTAGCCTCTTCATCTAATTAACATCTTTATGTGTCTGTATAGATTACAAAGCACCTCTCACTGTATAATGTGAATATCCTAGCAATTCTATAATACAAGAAAAAATATCTGCAGAGAAATTAGTAATTTGCCCAAGATCATACAGTTAGTAAAAGTCAAAGTCTGGATATGAACCCAGTAATTCTCTTTTGAGAAACTAGTTAGAAAAAAAAAAAAAGAAAGAAAGAAAAAGAAATGACTATTCAACATGATACAAAATTTGAAATTAATACCTACAAATCGTTTAATAAATATCTAATGAATTTTTGATCAGTATCACATGGCCACAAATCTGAGACCATTTAATATTATATTTTTCTGACAATAATAAAATTATAGAATCTAATCCTATTAGTGAATTTAGCATGGGTGTATTTTTTCTTTCATAACTTCAAAATTGACCAGTCTTCAAATATAACTCTTTTTCTTTTAAGAAAACAGAATAAAATGATTTTTTTGTGAATGGGAAATCACAGTTCATATTTGCCAATCTCTGAATAATAGATACATTTAGCGGTTTATTTAAGACTTCAAAACCAATTTTTCTAATGTGCAATGTATATTAGGAAATTGTTTCTTATTAGACAGTCATTTATTCCTCTCTTTTTTTAAAGTCATTGAGAAATAACTGCTTGAAAGGAGGCTCTGTACCAACTCTTCCAATATTGAAAAGACATGAAAAGAAAGTTCAATGAAGATACATTTCCATCTTTTTCTTTGTGCTTTTAAAAAATCGAGTAAATACAGTCAGCATCATGGAGGGAATTTTATTTCTTTTCTTTCTGCCTTATCTTTTTCTACTTTAAATCTATTACACATTCATAGAATCTTAAAATTTTAAATTGGAAAAGAGCTTTGAGATCATCTCTCCCAATCTCTCATTCAACTTCAGTAGAATTTAATGTAGTTATAATCTTAATATAGTTTAAAGAAATTAACTTATAGCATACAGACTTTTTTCTTTCATAGATTATGCAATTTGAGTTTATTACCTCAGCCAAATTATTTTTAATGATAACTTTCTAACTTTCTTGGCGGGGCAAGGAAAGTTCTGATGGTCTGCCCCTCCATTGGACAAGGCTATTAAAACTGGCTTTTCATTTTTGTGGGAAATGTTTTATGAATTCTATGATTTTTCTTAGTTTTTATTATTGCAAATGATCTGATATAGCCTTTAACCATGTGGAAGTAATGTTTTTGAATTTAAGAGCAAATATATTTAATGAGCTGCACAGGGACACCATTTTGGGTGGTGTTATCATGTCTCAATAATTACTCTGACTAAAAAGAAAGGAAGATGAAAATGCTAGTCCTTTCTTTGCACAATCTTATTGACATAATGACATTTGCAATTACTATCATAAATTCCCTGCTTTTAGACTAAAACTCACTATTTGTAAAAATTAAAATTCTTCAGTGAATAACTGTTTTCTGTAGGCTAACACAACTTTACTTAGATATTGTGGGTTTGTCTAATTGAACATACTGGATTAGGCAAATAGTTAATTAACAAGTGCTATGTAATAGTATCTTTGTTAGCCTGACAATTTCCTGTACATAGTAAGATTGATCTTAGAATTTAATGTCAAGGATGCTTTGAATTTGGCCATCTGTCTCCATATAGGATGTTAGATACATTTTATTTGACATGCATTCCCACTTTATTAGAGATTTATTATTCTTGCATTTTTCTTCAGTGATTTGGGGAAAATAAATTTGTTCAAGTTATGCAACAGAATAGCCTCTATATTGGGGAAAATAAATTTATTCAAGTTATACAACAGAATAGCCTCTATATTGGGACTTGTGGCTCACTGTCTAAAACATGGTCTAGACAATAGCAAATTACTCAATTCTGAACAGGCAAATGTAAGTTGACAACTTGAACACTGATTTATCTGAAACATTACATTTCATATTTCAAGGTTGCATTCCATATGATTGCACTAAAATGTTGGACATATAGAAACAGAATTCTGGTGTTCTGATTCCATGATCTAGCTATGAGTTTGTGCTGCTTGGATACAACCCAGAAGACCGAAGTCTGCTCAGAACACTGAACACCAACTGCTCGACTGCAAGCACTAGACTGTGTATGCTTCTTTCCTGTTTGTTAAACACCAAAGTGAAAAGCCCAGTACACAATGAGTCAGATTCTTCCAGTGTGTTGGTCATAGCCTCAAAGCTAGCTTGGCCATCTTGGTAATCAAATTAATTGTTACAGGTCACTAAGATGCTAAAGAGGTCATATATTGAAAGGTATGGCTTCCAAAGTTACATAATTTTCTCCCCAAATAGTTAATACTAATAAACCAATCAAAGTCATGTAACTCCTGAAGCAGTATATTTTTATACCCAATATTTTGATAAAATATGCCAGTTCTTACTATTCAACCAAAGAATAATTTAAAATGACTTTTGTCAATCAAATTACAACTGCTGATGAAGCAAGATATTATCACATTTACCTTTTCCTTCTGATTTCTACTGGAAGCATTAAGAAGGATAAAACCCATGTGGTCAGAGGGAATAGGAAAGGAGCCATCACTGCAAGTGAGATGTTGATAAATGCCTACCCAGGTGAGATCAATAGAAAGTGAGACGGTTCACACCACAGAGAGCAGGACATGGAAGCATCACATACTTAGCAGACCTTATCAGGTGGGTCAGGTGGGATGCTTATTATAGAAGACTTAGATGAAAATATGTGTACAGATTGAATTTTTAGTGCCTCTATAATTTCCTATCCTACACAATCCTACCCAAGAATGCTATGTAAGGCAGGACTTCTGAAGTGGATTCTATAGACAAACTGAACCTGAGGTCATATAAAAGGTGTCTTAGCTCAGGCTGCCACAATAAAAGTCATAGACTGGGTGGCTTAACTGTCTTACAGTTCTGGAGCCTGGAAGTCCAAGATTAGGGGACAAGGATTGTTGTGGTGAGACTTTCTGTCTAGCAGAGAGTCGCTTTCACACTATCTTCATAAGGCAGAGAGAGAGAAAGAGATCTCTTGTGTTCCTCTCCTTTATGTCTTCCTTATAAGGCTGTAGTCTTGTCAGAATAGGGCCCTCCACTTATGACCTTATTTAACCTTAATTACCTCTTAAAGACACTATCTCCAAATACAGTCACATTGGGGGTTAAGGCTGCAACATATGAATTTGGCAGAGGGGTACAAGTCAGTCCATAGCAGAAGACTAAATCTGTGACTGTAATAGACCCCCCTTGAGTCTACGTGTACTCAGTATGCATATAACCCTGTCATAGTCTAATGATATACCTTATTTCTAGAGGTTTCAAAGGTTCATAAATATCCATGAGTAAGCCCCTTGTCTTTCATTCTGAGAACTATTGAGAGGAATACCCAGGTTTTACCCACAGAATGTGAAATGTGGTTCATTTTCTAAGAATAATCACTTCATTTTTAATCTAACACATGTGTCCTTTAGAATTCATCCTAAAAAAAAAAAAAAAGAATTCATCCTAAAAAAAAAAAAAAAGAATTCATCCTAAAAACAGGAACACTAAAGGTATTATGGGTGGAAGGGTTTTATTATGGAAATTAAAGCTTACAAACATGTAGAAGGATGTGGGCATGTGAAGGTCTGGAACAGGGAAATGAAATTCAGCAAAAGTCACTAACCAAGAGAGTCTGTTGTGGGTGGACTGACCAGAAGTTGCAGAAAAGTTCCAGAAAATGCACATGTCTGGCTACTGAATTGGGATTTTATATAAAGGCCAGGTGTTTGAGGAGATGTCTGTGGAAGCTACCACATTGGTGTAGCTCAGAAGTTGGCTTGAGCCACTGTTGGTTGATGAAAACATTAAAATGATGAGTTAAAATTGGAGCCCAGTCAACACTCTGCAACTTTCTGTCACCTTGTTCTCCACAATCACAACCTTCCAGAAGTATTGGTTTCTTCACTCAAACAAGCTCCTCTTTTATCTAACTCAAATCCAGAACCACATGGAGAAAGGGATTCTAAGGTACATAGATCCCAGTCTCAGCTAAATTGACATAACAAAATCCAGTATATATATGTATTTTTATTAAGGATATATGTTGTGGATTATTATGTAATTATTGAAAGATGAAAGTACAATACTAATTTCAGTGGATCTCATAAGACCATTTCCAGGATCAGCTGAGATTTCAAGATACAGAAATGGACAATGCACGAAAAACTGTAGTGAGGTCAACAAGGATGAGATTTAACATAGCTTGTTAGGTTTGGCAATTTGGAAGCCATTGGTGACCATTGAAAGAATGATTTCATTAGAGCCGTGGTGAGCAGAAATCTGATGCAGAGTAAATTAGAAGTGAGGAAATAGAAGTGTATAGTCTATATATACACATAAACAAATGCATGTATAAAATATCTATGCTATAATATAGTTCAAGAGCTCAGAGGTTATTGTCTATTTTGTTTACTACCACACTTGCAGTCCCTAGTGTCAAGATGAAAAGTCTGAGATCTTAATCAATTGTAATTTGGCAAGTTAGCCAAATAGGCTGCCATGTAATCAGCTAAAAATTTGAGACATTTTATAACTAAGAAAGGAGAGAAAGGAATTTGTAGGTGACTGGCAGTCTCTACAACAGTGACTGTGGCCATTTACTTCCATTTTCTGAGACTTAGTTAATATTGATAAAATTGGAAAAATAACATCTTACAGGAAATGTAAAATGCCTGACACATGGTAGGCACCACATAACTTGAGCTTCTTTCCCTTCTTCCTTCCTCATTTCTAACCTGATTTAACCTCCCACCAATATGAGAATTCCTTTTCCAACATCATTGAAAATAAAGTCTTTGGTACAATGATTTCATTGATAGGAAGCCTATTTTCTAACAAGTCTACTTACTCCATTGTTTAAAATCTCCTCTATTTGGAGGTTGTGTCTGCATATTGAGCTTAAATTAATTTTCTGTAACTTTGACCAACTGATTTGTTTTATAGCCACTTAACAGGGAATTTTCTTGCTCATGTAAAAGAGCCCCTCATAGTAGAAATAGTTACAAATACATATCTGCTTTACTATATAAATATTTACTTTTTTTTTTACCTGGTTTGTTACTCTGGATTTTATCTTAATAAATGTAATGCCACAAAGTTATGAGATTACTCACAATCACATTTGGAAATGAGTTATTCCTGGAGAGTCTCAGCTTTTATTTTATTTGTGGGGTCCCTATGTCATTAAAACGTCTACCTTTTCTCATCTTTTCTTTTGAAATGGTACCTCTTCTACAAACTGTGATTGAGTCTCTGGTTTTGGAAGAAATACCTTGTAACCAGAGATCTCTTTGTTCCTCTTTAAACCTGTCACAGTGCTGGCCTGGTACAGGAATCAGTCACAACCCTTTCACTCAACAGGGCTTTCAAGCTGCTACTCCAGGACTCTGAACTGCTCCCTCATTGCCCATTCTCCTGCTCTATGCACTGCAATATAGCCTCTCTAGAACAAACCCTCTCTCTCTTCAGGGGTTTCCCTCTATCTCTGAGCAACACAAACCAGCCCTGCTCTCGTTGCTTTTCTTCAAACCTCACAGCAGCCCTCAATGTTCTATTTCGAGAACAGACACTGTCTTGTACACAATCAATGACTTGGGACATTGAAAGACAATCACTATCCTTGTCTAATTAATTCACTCCCTGTTCACCAAACATAAGAGATATTCTCATCTCACCTGTACACTCTTTTTTTAAAATTAATTTTTATTGGAGTATAGTTGCTTTACAATGTTGTGTTAGTTTCTGCTGTACAGCAAAGTGAATCAGCTATATGTATACATATATCCCCTGTTTTTTGGATTTCCTTCCCATTTAGGTCACAAAAGAGCATTGCGTAGAGTTCCCTGTGCTATACAGTAGGTTCTCATTAGTTATCTATTTTATACATAGTAGTGTATATATGTCAATTCCAATCTCCCAATTCATCCCACCTCCCCTTCCCCCCTGGTATCCATATGTCCATTCTCTACATCTGTGTCTATTTCTGCTTTGCAAATAAGTTCAGCTGTATCATTTTTCTAGATTCCACATATAAGCAATATTATACAATATTTGTTTTTCTCTTTCTGACTTACTTCACTCTTTTTGACAGTCTCTAGGTCCATCCATGTCTCTGCAAATTGCACAGTTTTGTTCCTTTTTATGGCTGACTAATATTCCATTGTATATATGTACCACATCTTCTTTATCCATTCTTCTTTTGATGGACATCACTTGTACCCTCTTACTTCATCTGTACTTGCTGTGTAATTCTTCAACTCCGACCTTCTTCCCCATCTTTTATGCTATCTTCTATGCCTTTATATTGAGTATGGATACTCTTGAAAATCCTTAGCTTTTCCAAGAATGCTCTTCTCTCTCCTTATGCTAAATGAAACCTGAGAATTCTCCAAGGACACCAGAAAGATCCTGCTCTGGGTGGTTGATCATTCTTATACACCCGACAAACTGAGGAGACAGGTGAGATTGTCAGCATTCTCCTGGCTCCCTACTGCTTCTTCCAGAATATCATTCCTTCACATTGAGATCTTTTACCAACCTCTGCCCTTCCTCACCACTGTCATCTACTAACTTTCTGGTCACTTCTCCTCAAATCCATGGGTATTTGGCAAATGGTTTCTTACAAACTTGCTCTTCATTCCAGCTTCTGCCAAAATCTTCAGGGATTTCAAAAAGTGAACATCTCATACCAAGTAGCAGCATAATTTCTGGGTTTTTGGTTCATCACCACAAGACCCTTACTCCAATCCATTTCAATGACACCACTTAAAAGAGAAAAGAAGACAATTCTCACTACAATCTGAGTAATATTTCAAATCACATTAAAATTGAAACACAGAGTTATAGAAATAGAGAAGAATAAGTACATAAATTATTTACTCTTGCTCCTTTTTAATCTGAACATAAAACCAGAATTCCTACTCCTTCCCTATGACTTAATCCACATTTGCAGCTGAAATGTAGGTGGTGTTCATAGCTATTTTAGATGACTCAGTTCCCTAAATCTGGTGATTCTTATTTCTTTTTCTTCACTGACTTTTGTTCCAAATTTCTTTAGTCATGGAGAAAGTTTTTCATATTCCAAGGAACAAAAAATCAGAAGGAAGAAATAAACCAGGATGTTAACTGTCATGCAATATTTAAAATAAATGCCAATTTGGCTTCCTACTTTTTGCTGAATATTTGTAATTCATTTTTAGGATTACTATCATTTCAGGAGGCTTCACAAAGCACAGAAGAAAATGAAAGAAAAGAAATACTTTGTAACAAAGCAATTTTGTTTGATTTTGGGGGACAAGTTAGTCTTGTCTTAAAAGTTTGGGTTTGTAATCATGAGAACCTATCCATAAAAATTTCAAAACCAAAAATTTGTTTCCATAATGTTTTGTTGTCTTGATAACAAGAACTTGACACTTCAGTTTGGCTCTTGGTTTAATATTTTCTTATATATTGCCTGCCAGTGAAAAGAATTTGAAGTGCCATGTATAATTTTTACTTTTGAAACAAAGCCTTATTTGGTGAAATTTTTATTTTTTTGAAGCTGGACAAGCATCTTCTCTGTGGCTAATGAGCCTGAAACAGGAAGAGATTCTGATTCAAACAATGACAGTGCACAGCTTGGCCAAACGACAGAAAACTTTAATATATTTCACATTCCATGGCATACTAATTTAAGACAAATCACAATTTCAGTGAGCTTTTGTTTTCTCCTTTGTAAAATGTAGAAGAACATTTTACCTGCTAGAAGAAAGAGCTGATTATAAAGTCTCTTTCATTCCCAAATATTTTTCATAAACTGTAGGAAAATCACTGTGCTAGATTTTATGGCTAATGTGGACGTGAGTAACAGACAAGAGAGCAGCAATATAAGCTGATGCAAAGAGTATGGCATATAGAATAAAAAGTTGAATCCATGCTCGAATTCTGTCATTTATTAGCTCTGTGACTATTACAAAAAATTCAACATTTCTCAGTTTCTTCATTGGTTAAGTAGAGACAGCGTTGTGTGAGAACTAAATATAATTGCCTCTAAAATCATTATTTGAACTAGAAAACATTCTACAAATGTCCGAATTCCAACAGTGCTTAAGATAACTGACCACATGAAGCCTTTAAAACAATTGGAAGGACTTTTTTTTCTTCTTTAAAGTTTACTTAGGTATAATTGACAAACAAAATTATAAAGTATACAACATGTTGATTTGATATACATATATATTGTGAAAGGATTCCCACTCTTGAGTTAATTAATACATCCATTACTTTGTATATTTATTTTTTGGTTGAGACCACTTACATTCTACTCTGTTAGCAAATTTTAATTATACAATACAATGTTATCACCTATAGTCACGATTATACATTAGATCCTCATAACTTTTTATCTTATAACTGAATGTTTGTACCATTTTTATCAACCTCTCCTTGTTTCCCCCAACTCCCAGCTTGACTTTTATTTTTTAGATTCCACATATAAGTGACACCATGCAGTATTTGTCTTTTTCTTTCTTGTTTTTTTCACTTAGCATAATGCCCTCCAGTCTCATCAATGTTGTTGCAAATGTCAGGGTTTCCTTGTTTTTTAAGACTGAATATGAATAATATTCCATTGTGTGTGTATGCATAAATGTATGTAAATATACATATACACAATGGAATATTGTTCAGTCACATATATAATATGTATACATATATGTACACATGTACGTCTTATATATATATATATATATGTATAATATATATGCCCTGTTTTTGTTACCCATTCATCCTTTTATGGACACTTAGGTTGTTTCCATATGCTAACTATTGTGAATAATATTGCAAGGAGCATGTAGATAGAAATATAACTGTAAGACAGTGATTTCATTTCCTTTGAATATATAACCAAAAGAGGACTTACTGGGTCATATGGTAGTTATATTTTTGATTTCTTGAGGAACCTCCATACTGTTTCCATAGTGGCTGCACCAATTTACATTCCCACCAACAGTACAGTAGGGTTCCTTTTTCTCAACATCCTTGCCTTCATTTGTTTTCTCTTGTCTTTTTGATGATAGTTATTCTAACAGATGTAAGGTGCTATCACACAGTGGTTTTGATTTGCATTTCTCTGTTGATTAGTGATGTTGAGCACCTTTTCATGAACTTGTTGGCCATTTGTATGTCTTCTTTGGAAAAAAAATATCTGTTCAGAAACTTTACCCATTTTAAAATTGGGTTATTTATTTATTTATTTTGTTATTAAGATGATGAGTTTGTTGAATATATTAGATATTAACTCCTTGTACATTCTTAGCTCTTTTGTTAAAAATTAATTGACCATATATATGTGGTTGTATTTCTGCACTCTATTCTGTTCTACTGATCTATTATGTCTGTTTTTATGCCAATACCATACTGTTTTGATTACTGCAGCTTTGTAATATAGTTTGAAATGGAAGTGTGATGCCTCTAGCTTTGTTCTTCTTTCCCAAGATTGCTTTGACTATTCAAGATCTTTTGTGGTTCCTTAAAAAATTCAGGATTTTTTTTGTTCTATCTCTGTGAAAAATGCCAATGGAATTTTGATAGGGATTGCATTGAATCTGTACATCACTTTGGGTAATATGGACATTTTAACAATATTAATATTTCCAATCCATGAACACAGAATATCTTTCCATTTATTTGTGTCTTCTTCAATTTCTTTCATCAATGTTTTATAGAATTAGTGTATAGCTCTTTCACCTCTTTTGTTAAATTTATTTCTAGGTATTTTATTCCTTTTGATGCTATCATAAATATGATTGTTTTCTTAATGCCTCTTTCTGATAGCTTGTTGTTATTGTATAGAAACACAACTGTTTTTTGTGTATTGATTTTGTATCCTGCAACTTTCTTCAATTTGTTTACTAGTTGTAACAATTTTGTTTGTGTATGTGTGTGTGTGTGTGTGTGTGTGGAGTCTAGGGTTTGCTATATATAAAATCACATTATCTGCAGAGACAGTTTTCCTTCTTTCTTTCTGATTTGGCTGTCTTTTATGTATTTTTCTTGCCTGACTCCTATGGTGAGGACTGCCAGTACTGTATTGAATAAGATTGGTGAGAATGGGCATCCTTGTTTTGCTCCTGATCTTAGTGAAAAGTTTTCACTTTTCACCACTATGTTGTTAGCTGTGGGTTTGTCATGTATGACCTTTATTACACTGAGGTACATATCTTATATACCCATTTTGTTGAGAGTTTTTACCATAAACAGATGTTGAATTTTTTCAAGTGTTTTTTCTGTGTCTATTGAGATGATCAAGTGATTTTTATCCTTCATTTTGTTAATGTGCTGTATCACATTGATTGATTTGCGTACGTTGAAATCATACGTATCCCTGGAATAAATCCATTTGATCATGGTGTATGATTCTTTTAAGGTACTCTTAATTAAGTTTGCTAGTATTTTCTTGAGGATTGTTGCATCTATGTTTATCAGGGATATTGACCTGTAATTTCCTTTTTTTGTAGTGTCCTTGTCTGGCTTTGGTATTAGGGTAATGTTGCCATTGTAAAATTAATTTGAAAATGTTCACTCCTATTCAAATTATTTGAAGAGTTTGGGAAGGGTTGGTATTAGGTTTTCTTTAAATATTTGGTGGAATTCACCAATGAAACCATCTGGTCTTGGGCTTTTCTTTGTTAGAAGGTTTATGATTACTGATTCAATCTCCTTACTAGTAGTTGGTCTGTACAAATTTTCTATTTCTTCAAGATTCAGTCTTGGTAAGTTGTAATGTTTCTAGATTTATCTATTCCTTCTATGTTATCAAATTTGGTGGCATATAATTGTTCATAGCAGTTTCTTATGATCTGTAGTATTTCTGTGTTATCAGTTGTAATGTCTCCTCTTTCATTTCTGATTTTATTTGAGACTACTTTCCTTTTTCTGAGTTAGTCTAGTAAAGGTTTCTCAAGTTTGTTTATCTTTTAAAAAAATAGTTCTTAGTTTTATTGATCTTTTCTATTGTGCTTATAATCTTTATTTCATTTGTTTCTTCTCTGGTTTTTGTTATTTCCTTCCTTCTACTAACTGTGGATTTAGTTTGTTCTTCATATTCTTGTTCCTTGAGATACAAAGTTAGGTTGAATTCTTTCTTTTTTTCCCTTAATGTAGGCTATTATTGCTATAAACTTTCCTCTTAGGACTGCTTTTGCTGCATCTCATAAGCTTTTGTTTGTTGTGTTTCCTTTTTCAATTGTCTCAAGAATTTAAAAAAAAATCTTTTTGATTTCTTCTTTAAACTATTGGTTGTTCAGGAGCATGCTGTCTAATCTCCATGTATTTGAGAATTTTCCAGTTTTCTTTTTGATTTCTACTTTCATAACATTTTGGTTGGGAAAGAGGCTTAATATGATTTCCGTCTTCTTAAATTTATCAAGACTTGTTTTGTAGCCTAACACTTGATCTATCCTGGAGAGTATTTCACATGTGCTTTAGAAAACTGCTTATCCTGCTGCTGCTGGATGAAATGTTCTATATTTTTCAGTTAGGCTCATCTGGTCTAACATGTCATTTAAGTCCAATGTTTCCTTATTAATATTCTGTGTGGATGATAAATCCATTTTAAGTGGAGTATTAAAGTGCTTTATTATGTTGATTACTATTTATTTCTCTCTTCAGATCTGTTAATATTTGTTTTATATATTCAGGTGCTTCAGTGTTAGGTGCAATAAATATTTATAATTGTCATATCCTCTTGATTAAGTGACACTGTTATCATCATATAATGATCTTGTCTCTTGTTACAGTCTTTGGTTTAATGCCTATTTTGTTTGATATAAGTATAAATACCCCTGCTTTCTTTTGATTCCTATATGCATGGAATACCTCTTCCCATCCCTTCACTTTCATTCTATGTGTATCTTTAAAGCAGTAGCTGGGAACATCAGGATATTAGATTAGCCCCTATCAGAAGAGAAACTGAAGATGGGCATTTTTGCTCACTCACTCTGTGCTGAGTCAGAGGGAATAGTCCCTGGGAGTGTTTGTGCGCCTAAGAAGGACCTCTTTGTTTGTGTGGCCCCTGGGGGCTCATGAATGCTGAGCTCCATTAGCTCCCAGAGGTAGGTGATTTTGGAGCCAGTCCCTTGGGTGGTCTCCATAGCCGTTGATGTGCCAGATGTGTAGACAAACTCCTTCCAGGGATATGCTGGCAACTTGGTTTTACTGGAGGGAGCCACAGGCAGAAGTGGGGGAAAGTGCCCAATGACTCTTTGGGCTCCAGAGAGGATCATAGCCAGCACTTAGATGTGTGCTAATTAGAAGCCGGACCCTCAGGCATCAGCTTATAAAGCACGCAGTCAAACCCTTTCCAGGGAAAGAGTGGGAGATGGGTGTTTTACCTGCTCCTGCTGCACTGGGCCTTGGGGGTATAGCCATAGTGAGTGCTCATGTGCCTATTAACAACTGATTCCTTATTTGCTATAGTCTCCTGAGACTCATCAACACAAGCCCTGTGGGCTTTCTGATCTAGGTGATTTGGAGACGTGTCTCATAGGTGTCAGTCTTAAAAGTTGGGGTGGAAGATGTTTGGTACGACCCTTTACTTCTTAGAGAGAAGCTGGGAGTTGAAGGTTCCCTCCTGATTGTATGGCACTGTGTCAAGGGTAGGGTTTATGGTGAGAGTGTTTCAAGTTTTCCTCTCCATTTCAATGCAGATATTTTCTCATCACCCAATGTGCCAGAGTCACTCAACTAGTTCCTGGATTTCTTTCAGAGGGAATTCCTCAGTGTGGGACCATATATTCTACGAGCAGTTGGAGGAGGGAAATTTAGGACCCTCTTATGTTGCCATCTTGGTGATATGGAAAGGCAATATTAATATAGATGAAACAAATGGGCAACGGGAGGCAATTAAACTCAGAAAATGCTGATCTAACCATAAAGAAATTACTGAAATATGTTTTATAACTGTAGGAACTTTAAACCACCTAGACCCAAATCTGGCCATCAATATCTGTCTAGTTCCAATAGATAGAATTCATTTATGGCCAAATTAATATAGGTGATTTTTGTTGTTGTTGTTGTTGCTGTGTATTGGCAAGTACTTGCAAAGTGAACTGTAGGATATTTTGTTCCTTAGAATTTGTGTCAATTTCAGAATAAGGAAATGAATCTGAAGAATAATATAAGTGAACATTTCCAAATATTAAAAAAAATAGAAAACAAAAATGTGATTTGGACTTTATTTAATTTCCTGTTGTCATCACATGAAGAATTCTTCAAGTTCTGTAAAAAGGGAAAAGGAGTAAATATGTTTCTTAAATTTAATGATTTTGGCCCAAGTTGACAAATGTTTTTGTATATCAATTCAAAACTATATGACTGCCAGCTATTGTCAATTGCTCATTGCAAAATGAGTTTAGTGGGCAGAAGGAAGATCCCAAGCCTCACAGTTGGAGGACTAAATTCAGGCTATGTCTGTAAAGCAAGACAAGACAAACATTACCTCAGAATACCTAACAGTCTGGTATTCTCTACCACCTTAAAAACACATTGGAATATTAAAAAAAATTAATCTGATATCAATCATATTGTTTGAAGTGGTCTCCAATTCAATAGTGAATGGAAATGGAGATCTGGTTACTATGTGTAAATCCATGGAAGAGTTGATACCAGTGTAAAACAAACCTTTTGAGTCTGCTGTTTCATGCAACAATGATTAAAGCCTTAGCACATGTGACTGGCACATAGTAAGTCTTCAAGGAACGTCAGCTATTGCACTACTTTCACTAAGGACCCAGTCTCAGAACAGCATGCAGGAAAGGAGAAATGAGCTATTATCACACAATTCTACATGCAAGTAGAGAAGTCACAGATTTATTTTTAATCCATAGTTAAAAAAAAAGGTTGTGGATAGAGACCTTCAAGATGGCGGAGGAGTAAGACATGGAGATCACCTTCCTCCCCACAAATACATCAGAAATACACCTACATGTGGAACAACTCCTACAGAACACTGGCGGAAAACCTCAGACTTCCCAAAAGGCAAGAAATTCCCCACGTACCTGGGTAAGGCAAAAGAAAAAAGAAAAACAGAGACAAAAGAATAGGGACAGGACCTGCACCTCTGGAAGGGAGCTGTGAAGGAGGAAGTTTCCACACACTAGGAAGCCCCTTCACTGGGAAAGATGGGGGGTGGCAGGGAGGAAGCTTTGGAGCCATGGAGGAGAGCACAGCAATAGGGGTGTAGAGGGCAAAGTGGAGAGATTTCCGCACAGAGGATTGGTGCTGAACAGCACTCACCAGCCTGAAAAGTTGTCTGCTCACCCACTGGGGTGGCTGTGAGCTGGGAGCTGAGGCTCTGGGTTCTGAAGTCTGATCTCAAGGAGAGGACTGGGGTGAGCTGTGTGAACACAGCCTGAAGGAGGTTAGTGCACCACAGCTAGCTGGGAGGGAATCCGGGAAGAAGACTGGAACTGCCTAAGAGGCAAGAGACCATTGTTTCAGAGTGTGTGAGGAGAGGGGATTCAGGGCACAGTCTAAACGAGCTCCAGAGAGAGGTGTAAGCCATGGCTATCAGCACGGACACCAGAGACGGGCATGAAATGCTAAGGCTGCTGCTGCAGCTACCAAGGAGCCTGTGTACAAGCACAGATCACTATTCACACCTCCCCTACCAGGAGCCTGTGCAGCCCGCCACGGCCAGGGTCCTGTGATCCAGGGACAACTTCCCTGGGAGAACACACGGTGCACCTCAGGCTGTTGCAACATCACACTGGTCTCTGCCACCACAGACTTGCCCCGCATTCTGTACCCCACCCTCCCCACCATGAGAGTGAACCAGAACCCCCTAATCAGCTGCTCCTTTAACCCCATCCTGTCTGGGTGGGGAACAGATGCCCTCAGGCGACCTACATGCGGAGGCAGGGCCAAATCCAAAGCTGAACCCCAGGAGCTGTGTGAACAAAGAAGAGAAAGGGAAATCTCTACCAACAGCCTCAGGAGCAGTGAATTAAATCTCCACAATCAACTTGATGAATCCTGCATCTCTGGACTAACTGAATAGACAATGAATCATCCCAAAATTGAGGCCGTGGATTTGGGAGCAACTGTAGACTTGGGGTTTGCTTCCTGCATCTAATTTGTTTCTGGTTTTACGTTTATCTTAGTTTAGTATTTAGAGTTTACTATCATTGGTAGATTTGTTTATGGATTTGGTTGTTCTATCCTTTTTTCTTTTCTTATATATAGATATATCTTCTTTCCTTTCCCTTTTTCTTTTTTTCTGAGTGTGTATGTGTATGCTTCTTTGTGTGATTTTGTCTGTGTAGCTTTGCTTACACCATTTGTCCTAGGGTTCTCTCTGTCCATTATTTTGTTTTTGTTTTTTTATTTTTACTGTAGTTTTTAGCACTTGTTATCATTGGTGGATTTATTTTTTGGTATGAGTGCTACCTTCTTTCCTCTTTCTTCTTTTCTTTTCTTTTTTTATTACTTTAAAATTTTTTTATTTTTAATAATATTTTTATTTTAATAACTTTATTTTATTTTCCAAAATAAAATTTAAAAAATTATTTTAATTACCATATATTATTTTATTTTATTATTTTAAGAGTTCTTTAAAAAGTTATTAAACTTTTTTATATGAATATTTTTATTTTAATAACTTTTAATTTTATTTTATTATTTTTTCTTTTTTTCATTTTTTCTACCTTTTCTTCTGAGCTGTGGGGATGACAAGGTCTTTGTGCTCCAGCTGGGTTTCAGGCCTGTGCCTCTGAGGTGGGAGAGCCAAGTTCAGACATTGGTCCACCAGAGACCTCTGAGCTACACGTGATATCAACCAGCGAAAGATCTCCCAGAGATTTCCATCTCAATGCTAAAACCCAGCTCCACTCAACGACCAAGAAGCTACAGTGCTGGACACCCTATGCCAAAGAACTAGCAAGACAGGAACACAATCTAACCCATCAGCAGAGAACCTGCCTAAAATCATAATAAGGTCACAGAAACCCCAAAACACACCACCAGACATGTTCTTGTCCACAAGAAAAACAAGATCGAGGCTCATCCACCAGAACACAGGCACCAGTCCCCTCCAACCAGAAGCCTACACAACCCACTGAACCAACGTTAGCCACAGGGGGGAAAAACACCAAAACAACAGGAACTACGGACCTGCAGCCTGTGAAAAGGAGAACCCAAACACAGTAAGTTAAGCAAAATGAGAAGACAGAGACACACACAGCAGATGAAGGAGCAAGGTAAAAACCCAGCAGACCAAACAATGAAGTGGAAATAGGCAGTCTACCTGAAGAAGAATTCAGAGTAATCATAGTAAAGATGATGCAAAATCTTGGAAATAGAATGGAGAAAATACAAGAAATGTTTAACAAACACCTAAAAGAACTAAAGAGTAAACAAACAATGATGAACAAACCACTAAAGGAAATTAAAAATTCTCTAGAAGGAATAAATAGCAGAATAACTGAGGCAGAAAAATGGATAAGTGACATGGAAGATAAAATAGTGGAAATAACTACCACAGAGCAGAATAAAGAAAAAAGAATGAAAAGAATTGAGGACAGTCTCAGAGACTTCTGGGACAAAATTAAATGCAACAACATTTGAATTATAGGGGTCCCAGAAGAAGAAGAGAAAAAAAAAAGGGACTGAGAAAATATTTGAAGAGATTATAATTGAAAACTTCCCTAATATGGGACAGGAAATAATCAGTCAACTCCAGGAAGCTCAGAGAGTCTCATACAGGATAAATCCACGGAGAAACACATCAAGACACATATTAATCAAACTATCAAAAATTAAATACAAAGAAAAAATATTAAAAGCAGCAAGGGAAAAACAACAAATAACATACAAGGGAATCCCCATAAGATTAACAGCTGCTCTTTCAGCAAAAACTCTGCGAGACAGAATGGAGTGGCAGGACATATTTAAAGTGATGAAAGGGAAAAACCTACAACCAACATTACTCTATGAAGCAAGGATCTCATTCAGAGTCGACGGAGAAATTAAAAACTTTACAGACAAGCAAAAGCTAAGAGAATTCAGCACCACCAAACCAGCTTTACAACAAATGCTAATGGAACTTCTCTAGGCAGGAGACACAAGAAAAGGAAAAGACTTACATTAACAAACCTAAAACAATTAAGAAAATGGTAATAGGAACATACATATTGATAACTACCTTAAATGTAAATGGATTAAATGTTCCAACGAAAAGACATAGACTGGCTGAATGGATAAAACAACAAGACCTGTATATATGCTGTCTACAAGAGACTGCCTTCATACCTAGGGACACATACAGACTGAAACTGAGGGGAAGGAAAAAGATATTCCATGCAAATGGAAATCAAAAGAAAGCTGGAGTAGCAATTCTCCTATCAGACAAAATAGACTTTAAATAAAGACTATTACAAGACACAAAGAAGGACACTACATAATTATCAAGGTATCAATCCAAGAAGAAGATATAACAATTGTAAATATTTATGCACCCAACATAGGAGCACCTCAATACATAAGGCAAATACTACCAGCCATAAAAGGGGAAATCAACAGTAACACAATCATAGTAGGGGACTTTAACACCCCACTTTCACCAATGGACAGATCATCCAAAATGAAAATAAATAAGGAAACACAAGCTTTAAATGATACACTAAACAAGATGTATTGAATTGATATTTATAGGACATTCCATCCAAAAACAACAGAATACACTTTCTTCTCAAGTGCTCATGGAACATTCTCCAGGATAGATCATATCTTGGGTCACAAATCAAGCCTTGGTAAATTTAAGAAAATTGAAATCATATCAAGTATCTTTTCCGACCACAATGCTATGAGACTAGATATCAATTACATTAAAAAATCTGTAAAAAATACAAACACATGGAGGCTAAAAAAATACACTACTAAATAACCAAGAGATCACTGAAGAAATCAAAGAGGAAATAAAAAATACTTAGAAGTGATGACAATGAAAACATGACGACCCAAAACCTATGCAATGCAGCAAAAGCGGTTCTAAGAGGAAAGTTTATAGCAATAAAATCCTACCTCAAGAAACAAGAAAAAACTAAAATAAACAACCTAAACTTACACCTAAAGCAATTAGAGAAAGAAGAAGAAAAAACCCACAAAGTTAGCAGAAGGAAAGAAATCCTAAAGATCAGATCAGAAATAAATGAAGAAAACAATAGCAAGGATCAATAAAACTAAAAGTTGGTTCTTTGAGAAAATAAACAAAATTGATAAACCATTAGCCAGACTCAAGAAGAAAAAAAGAGAGAAGGCGCAAGTCAATAGAATTAGAAATGAAAAAGGGGAAGTAACAACTGACACTGCAGAAATTCCAAAGATCATAAGAGATTACTACAAGCAAATATATGCCAATAAAATGGACGACCTGGAAGAAAAGGACAAATTCTTAGAAAAGCACATCCTTCCAAGGCTGAACCAGGAAGAAATAGACAATATAAACGGACCAATCACAAGCACTGAAATTGATACTGTGATCAAAAATCTTCCAACAAACAAAAGCACAGGACCAGATGGCTTCACAGGTGAATTCTATCAAACATTTAGAGAAGAGCTAACAGTTATCCTTCTCAAACTCTTCCAAAATATAGCAGAAAGAGGAACACTTCTAAACTCATTCTAAGAGGTCACCATCAGCCTGATACTAAAACCAGAGAAAGATGTCCCTAAAGAAGAAAACTACAGGCCAGTATCACTGATGAATATAGATGCAGAAATCCTCCACAAAATACTAGCAAACAGAATCCAACAGCACATTAAAAAGATCATACACCATGATCAAGTGTGGTTTATCCCAGGAATGCAAGGATTCTTCAATATACGCAAATCAATCAACGTGAAACACCATATTTACAAACTGAAGTATAAAAACCGTATGATAATCTCAATAGATGCAGAAAAAGCTTTTGACAAAAATCAACACCAATTTATGATAAAAACTCTCCAGAAAGTAGGCATAGATGGAACTTACCTCAACATAATAAAGGCCATATATGACAAACCCACAGGCAACATCATTCTCAATGGTGAAAAACTGAAACCATTTCCTCTAAGGTCAGGAACAAGACACAGGTGTCCACTCTCACCACTATTATTCAACATAGTTTTGGAAGTCTTAGCCACAGCAATCAGAGATGAAAATGAAATAAATGTAATCCAAATTGGAAAAGAAGTAAAACTGTTATTGTTTGCAGATGAAATATTACACATAGACAATCCTAAAGATGTTACCAGAAAACTACTAGAGTTAATCAGTGAATTTGATAAAGTAGCAGGATACAAAATTAATGCACAGAAATCTCTTGCATTCTTATACACTAATGATGAAAAATCTGAAAGAGAAATTAAGGAAACACTCCCATTTACCACTGAAACAAAAAGAATAAAATACCTAGAAATAAACCTACCCAAGGAGACAAAAGACCTGTATGCAGAAAACTATAAGACACTGATGAAAGAAATTAAAGATGATACAAACAGATGGAGAGGTATACCATTTTCTTGGATTGGAAGAATCAACATTGTGAAAATGACTGTACTACCCAAAGCAATCTACAGATTCAATGCAATCCCTATCAAACTACCAATGTCATTTTCACAGAAATAGAACAAAAAATTTCACAAATTGTATAGAAACACAAAGGCTCCAAATAGCAAAAGCAATCTTGAGAAAGAAAAATGGAGCTTTAGGAATCAGGCTCCTGGGCTTCAGACTATACTACAAAGTTGTAGTAATCAAGACAGTATAGTACTCGCACAAAAACAGAAATATAGATCAATGGAACAGGATAGAAAGCCCAAAGATAAACCCATGCACATATGGTCACCTTATCTTTGACAAAGGAGGCGACAATATACAGTGGAGAAAAGACAGCCTCTTCAATAAGTGGTGCTGGGAAAACTGGACAGCTACATGTAAAAGAATGAAATTAGAACACTCCCTACCACCATACAGAAAAATAAACTCAAAATGGATTAAAGACATATATATAAGGCCAGACACCATCAAACTCTTAGAGGAAAACATAGGTAGAACACTCTATGACATAAATCACAGCAAGATCCTTTTTGGCCCACCTCCTAGAGAAATAGAAATAAAAAGAAAAATAAATGGGACCTAATGAAACTTAAAAGCTTTTGCACAGCAAAGGAAAGCATAAACAATACGAAAAGACAACCCTCAGAATGGAAGAAAATATTTGCAAATGAAGCAACTGACAAAGGATTAATCTCCAAAATATGCAAGCAGCTCATTCAGCTCAATATCAAAAAAACAAACAACCCAATCCAAAAATGGCCAGAAGACATTTCTAAATAGACATTTCTCCAAAGAAGATATACAGATTTCCAAGAAACACATGAAAAGATGCTCAACATCACTAATCATTAGAGAAATGCAAATCAGAACTACAATGAGGTATCACCTCTCACCAGTCAGAATGGCCATCCTCAAAAAATCTACAAACAATAAATGCTGGAGAGGGTGCAGAGAAAAGGGAACCCTCTTGCACTGTTGGTGGGAATGCAAACTGATACAGCCACGATGGAGAATAGTATGGAGGTTCCTTAAAAAACTAAAAATAGAACTACCATATGACACAGCAATCCTACTCCTGGGCATATATTCTGAGAAAACCATAAATCAAAAAGAGTCATGTACCACAATGTTCATTGCAGCACTAATTACAATAGCCAGGACATGGAAGCAACGTAAGTGTCCATCGACAGATGAATGGATAAAGAAGACGTGGCACATGTATACAACGGAATATTACTCAGCCATAAAAAGAAATGAATTTGCGTTATTTGTAGTGAGGTGGATGGACCTAGAGACTGACATACAGGGTAAAGCAAGTCAGAAAGAGAAAAACAAATACCATATGCTAACACATATATATGGAATCTAAAGGACAAAAAATGATGAGGAACTTAGGGGCAGGATGGGAATAACAAGGCAGACATAGGAAATGGACTTGAGGACATTGGGATGGGGAAGGGTAAGCTGGGACAAAGTGAGAGAGTGGCATGGTCATATATACACTACCAAATGTAAAATAAATAGCTTGTGGGAAGCAGTTGCATAGCACAGGGAGATCAGCTCAGTGCTTTGTGACCACCTAGAGGAGAGAGATAAGGGGGATGGGAGGGAGACTCAAGAGAGAGGATATATGGGGATATGTGTATATGTGTAGCTGGTTCGCTTTGTTTTAGGACAGAAACTAACATACCATTGTGAAGCAATTGTACTCCAATAAGGATGTTGAAGAGAAAAAAAATGTTGTGAAGATCAATTCAGATTAATTTTAGAATCAATATTATTTACATTTCTACATTTTTCAAAAGTCAAATTATACAGTATCTTACATATATCATAGCTAGGAATGTGTGTTGAAACAAATAGGTCAAAAGAAAAAATTATATATGTGTGTGCATATATTATCTCTGTCTTCTTATCTATCTATCTGTCTATCTATCTATCTATCTATCTATCTATCTATCTATCTATCTATCTATCTATCATCTCCTTGAGTACATTTAAGAGACTGAAACTGTTGAACTACTGATTCGGCATTTTGTTTTATTTTTACAACTGGTAAACTAGTTCTGTTTCAAATTCAATTAAAAAAGTTGATCGTCTAGCCATGATAAAATACATTCTTTCCTGTACTGCATATTTTACTATTATATGAAACCAGATAAATTATTGGGAAAATTTATTCTTTAATGAACTACATTTTATGATGTGGAAAAAAGGTTTTGTAGAAAAGAAGAATAGTTATTCTTCCTTAATGATGGCATTCTATTGGAACAGGACCACAGGAACAATATATATTTCGTTGCGAATAAGAATTTAACCTTCATGTTGTTAACAGTCTCATTCCCCATGTAAATAATTAGATAATCCATTAATCCAGTAACAGTATCTCTACTTATTTGTTTCTTATATCAACCACAACTGGTGCATTAGATTCCTACAGCTGCCATAACAATGTACCACAGACTAGGTTGGTTCCTTCTGAGAATTCGATTCTGGGGGAGAATCTGTTCAATGTTTCTGTTAGAAATTCAGAAATAGCAAATTTAAAACCACCAAATTAATAAATAGTATCTATAAGAGTTTATTGTGCATAGAAAAACAGTTCATGAACTGGGAGCTTCCAAATTCAAAGACTAATATGAAGCTCAGAGGTATGAAGTTACGTGATGGGTTGTAAAGTGAAAATGAGGAAGTTATTAACATTTATAACAATTGGTTATTACAAAGGGGGTTCCTAAACGGCAGGGGATTGGTTAAAATGATTATTTCATACCAATTTTAGGAAGATGACTTAAGTTTCTCTTATGATTGTCAGAGGCATTTACAAAAAATAATCTAAGTTAAGTTTCCTTTATGTTCATGAAAAAAGCTAGATTTAGTTTTCCTTACATGACTTAGGTGGTTTTGTCTGTTCGGGGAAATCTCAATTTTGGTCTCTGTTTTTTTTTTAATTTTAACACTTTGCTCCTAGTTACTGGTGAAAGCCAGCAATATTTGGCATTCCTTGGCTTGTCCACTCCAAACTGTGTCCCCATCCTCACATGACATTCTCTCTGTGTCTGTCCTCACATGGTCCTTATAAGTGTCCTTATAAGGACACTAGTTATACTGGGTTAGTAACCCATCCTACTCCAGAATGACTTCATTTTAATTTAACTGCAAATGCAAAAACTTATTTCCAAATAAGGTCAGATTCTAAAGTACTGGGGATTTGGACACCAACATATCTTTTTTTGGGCATGGGCAGTGATTCAACTCATAATTACAAAAGGTTTGATTGGCACTGGTATCAACTCTTCCAGGGATTTACACTGGGGACTTAATTGTAATTTTACATTATTTATTTATTTAGTTTTTGCTTCTTAATTTCCATCTTTGTCTCCTTATACCATGGAGAAAAAAATGGAGGGTATTTTATTCCTATAGATGATTAAGTTATAGAATTTGGCTTCTTGAGGAAAAATAGGAGGCAGAGATTATTGCTACTCATTCCAAGATATGTCTTCCCAGATATGAGTATCAGAGTGAACAGAGTTGAGACACAGCATGGTGTGAATAAGCCTTAGAAGGAAATGAAGTGAGTCCAACAGAGACTTCCTGGGAAATAGCATTGTCAGTGCTAACCCAGGCGCCAGTATGGAGAACCAGAGTGGAGGTAGGAGGGAGGATGCAGGTTTCAGACAAAGGCGCAAGGGCCTCATGGTTATGATGAATGAGCCTGAAAGAATAACCTTTTGTAAAAGTAGAATTTGGGGGATGAGAACCAAGTAAGTAATTGCACTCAGTGCTGAGGACATTATTGGGTCAAACAATGCTGGCAAATAAAAATAGGAATTTAGAAAAATTCTGAAATTACAACAGACAGGCACATAAGTCCTATAAAAAGTCGCAAAAGATTAAAAAACCAGAATAAAAGTCAAGAGATTGACAAAACAGGAGTGAGAGGTAAACAACTTGGACAAGCTATCCTGTCACTAAAGAATGAGATGTGTGAAAAAAGAATGCAGTTATCAGTCCAGATAGGTCCAAAAGGTGAGCAAAAGGGGGACCACAGATAATGAAAACTTATTGCCATCCCAGGCAAGAAGCTACAAAGGCAGGAGCCAATTACATCCTGGAACCTGCAAATGAGAGCTAGCCCAGTGAGTTCACCTGCTGGAAAGACAAGGTCAATCGAAAGGTACTCGAGGGCTTGCTGGAGGTGGAGACAGGAAAGAGGATGGGGATGTGGAGTCCACACTGCTGTGGTAATTTTCATTCTGACAATTAACCTGAGCAGTCTGGTTGACTCTTCATCCTCAGGGTGAGGTTGGGGAATGTAGTTTGAATGAATCCATGAGGATTCTCAAAGAGAGTAGAAGCAGTTTCTCTCCCCAATTGAAAAAAAGGAACACATTCCCACAAGGCAAGAGTGCACTAAAATTAGTAGCCTAATTTTGTATGCAGGATGTGATGGTGGCTCTCCCTCTTCTTGAGTATAGGCTTAAGATAGTAGGAAAATACAATGAACCCCAAGGAGGTATAGGGTAGCTGATGTGCAGGTTCCCACCCGATACTACAATCTCCAGCTAGCAGCTTCTCAGGACTCCCTGACACCCCATTAGCCTCATCATCTACCTGAACATGGTTCCAACTCAGAGCCATATGAAGCATATGGGAAGGTCTTTGGGCAAGATGGCTTAGAGGTTGAGAATAGGTAGATATCTGGATTTTACTCAGGTAAAAAATGCCATGTACTGCCTTCTTTGATTAATGGAACACATGAAAATTATTGAGGAAGTATAAATGTAAGAAGAAGCTGTGTCAAGGAAAAAGAATTTGCAACATTAACTTCAAATATAATTTTATTTTATTTATTTTTAAAACTATTTTATGTATTATTTTTTTGGCTGCGTTGGGTCAGTTGAGGCACGTGGGGTCTTCGTTGAGGCGTGCTGGAGTCTTTCGTTGCAGTGCGGGCTCTTTGTTGCAGCGTGCGGGCTTCTCTCTAGTTGTGGCATGTGGGTTTTCTCTCTCTAGTTGTGGCACATGGGCTCCAGGGCACGTGGGCTCTGTAGTTTGCGGCATGCGGGCTCTCTCACTGAGGCGTGCGAGCTCACTAGTTGTGGCACATGGTCTTTATTGCCCAGCAGCATGTGGTGTCTTAGTTCCCCGACCACGGATCGAACCCGCATCCCCTGCAATGGAAGGCAGATTCTTTACCACTAGACCACTAAGGAAATCTCTTAAATATAATTTTAAAAGTTGATCTTTTTTCGAATGGAAGAACAAGGGGTGGCGTGGGTCACGTATGAGCTCTCTTGATATGTATCTTAGAACATATATGCAAAATTCATTATTTATAAAACATCTCTGAGCCTGAGAAAGGTTAAAACAAATAAAAAAATCAAAAAGTAAATTCAATGCTATTGCTGTATGCATATTAATAAATTAACTTGACAAAGAGGATTAAAGAAATAAAGCAAAAAGCAGGTCAGTTTCGGTGAGAAATAACTATTACTGGTCGATGAACTAATTTTAAACTTTAAGAACAACAACAAAAAACTTTAACATACATTTGGCATAAAAGGAAGGTCATGTTGCATATATGTTTCTATGGAGAGTGTCTCCAAAACTGATAATGGTAGTTAAATCAGGGATTCAAGGAAAAACTGAGTGACAGGGGTTCAGAAATAGGAGGAAGATATATATTTTACTGCATGCCATTTTATACATGTTCAGTTTTATACAATGTAATATCTATACAAATTATTAATAAAGTTAAAAAATTGAGTGAAAGTAGGAATGTTTAGAATGCTACCATATTATGATGACATTTATGCATATTTTCAAAAAAATCTTACCTGTTGAAAATGATGTATATTGAATATGTGTAATATCTATGTAATTCTAAGCACAGAAAATGAACTCAAGGATGCAGAGCAAAATTGTAGTACTGATGTCTCAGACTTAGATGTAGAGGGAGAAGAGAGGTGAAAGGTGATTAAAGAGAAATTTGGTATTATCTACAGGATTTTAATTCTTAAAAAATTGATTGACACTGTGTGAAAATGTTACCATTGGTAACTCTAGATGGTATGGATATGTTTATTTGTTTTAGTATGCTTTGTGTATCGCTGTATTTTTAAAGTATTTGATAGTTAATATAGTTGACTTTACCCCCTATGGACCCATGTGGGAATATCTTTGAGCCACATTCCCAGAATCAAAATTAGGTTTATGCAGGCCATAACCTTTCTATTCTGCATACCTATCGAGAGATTTGCCCTCTCGATAGTGAATGGCACTATTCACCACTGCTCCTATATCCCTGAATTTTTACCAGTACATGACATTATCCAGTCTTTGTCTAAAAGGTGCAAAGTAAAATCTTGTTTTCATTTACATTGTCTCATTACTATGACACTAATCATCACTTAATGATTTTAAGTATCTCTTTATGTGCTTTTCTGGTTTCTTCTAAAAATAATCTGCTCTGCTCATGAGTTTGTTTGTTTTTTTTTCCCTCCAGGGGCATCTTTATTTATTTCTTTGTTGATTTGTAGAAACCTATCCTATAATATTTTACAAATTTCACATATCTTCTGCCCTTTGGTCACCTGCCTCTTATCTTGTCTATGCTGTGAATCATTGACTAGAAATCTTTACTTTGATGTAGCAAAAATGAACATTTTTTGCTTTATATTTGTGTTTTTGGTATTTTTTTAAAAGATATCTTTTCAGGACCTTGCCGCAAAGATATTCTATGACTTTTTCTCTATGAACTTTACTATTTTACCATTTTTATTTAGGTCTTTAGTGGATCTAGAGACGACACTTGCATATGATGTTATGTAAGAATCCAGGTCATTTTTCTCTGTTTATAGCATGAATCCTCCTCAAATTGAGATCTGATTACAGCTATAAGTTAAAAAAAATAATGGATTATAACAACATTAACAAAAATATGGCATTTTCCATAAAAATCTCCTGCAAAGCCAAAATAGGTACAGAACAAAAAAAGAGGACTACTTGAAAGATTCAAACAAATGTACACCCCTGCCAAAATACCATTAGCCAAGCGTCACTGTTTTATATTTGATATTCTAGAATTATAGACTACTAGGAAAACCTCAGACTTAGCTAGCAGAAGCTGTTGGCAGGCATGAGGTTTTTCTTGTATCTAATGGTTTTCATGTGGAGGTTGACTGATAGATGGAAAAGGAAAACCTCTTTTTGATAAGGTACAAACAATTGTTTCAAGCACTCTGACTTCACCTTGACCGTTTCCCAGTGAGTAAATAGCTTCAGCTTAGACAACCCTTCACCCCTGGCTCTCTGACCTCAATTCCTTCACTATTTATATCTTTAGAGGCTGGCACCACTTGTTCATGTAACAATGCAACAATGACTCCTAAACTGAGATCTTTTTATCTTCTGCCTAACCTCACAAAAAATGCTGACGTTCAGAGTGTAGTACAGTAGACAGACAATCCATCAAGTCCGTTGTGGGGCCGACTGGCTGACTTCTGCGTGGATGGAATTCAAAGACTTGCCAAGTAAATAAATATAACAAAAAACACATCCAAAATTAGACATACCCCTAAATAAGTTATTATGGGTAATTTGCCAAGAGTTTTCTTCTGTCTCCCAGATTGCCTGCTGTTTAAGGTCAACACATTATGCCTAGCAGAGGCTAGCATCAGTTCATTCCACTCTGCCTGATGAACTTTCATGCCTATCACAGCAAGCCTAAAGTAATCCGTTTGAATTTATTGAAGGATTTCTGTGGCAAACCTGCCAGAGCTTCTAACCCTTTTTTCACAACCACTGTTATCTCCTCTTTGAGCCCTGAGCACAGTTTATCTTTCCTCAGAAAGACAGATATGGAGGCTCTTAAGGGGTACACACTCTCTCTACCCAAGGATGAAAAATCAAGTTCAAAAACTAACTCAAATGAGGATTTATTTTGCAAGTTCTCAGCTACTGGGTCATTCTGTCTGATTTCTAAATAGTTCCTGTTTTTGTTAAGGAAATTTCCTGCTTTGAAGAAAACAGTAGAGGGTAGGAAAGCTAAGTGGGATGAGGGGCAGAAACTTGGATTGGAAATAACTGATAAAGAGATGCCTTTCCTTTCAAAGCCAACCAAAAGGAAGCTTTTGTTGTTGTAAAACTAGTCTAATGTCAATTAAGCTTAAAATGATTTACTTTTAGGAGAATACAAACCAAAGGAATTTGCTAAGAAGCTTTAACAGTTATAGCTCTATTAAAAAAAAAAAAGATAAATAAATACACCCCTGCTGTATAAGTTAAACATAAAATATTTCAGTTCTAATTCTAGTTGATCCTAGAGACGCATGATCAAGTGTGGACCTTGAATGTCACACACTGAAGTGTAACTCTTTTTCTACGCAGACCAGGGCATAATTTAGTAACAACACACACATCTGGGGCTCAGAAGTCTAACAACCTTTCCTGTCTTGAGCATTGCCAGGAGTTGGAATTGAGGACTAAACAGTTCCCAAACGTGTCTGAATGGTTAAATTAACAACACAAAGCACCAGCTTGAAAGCAGATATAAATCCTACAAGTGAATCTTCTGCCACACCTCAGTGGATTAACTTGATTTTTAAAATTACTTTTTCCCTTTTCACATACAACAAAACTGAAACACAGAGAGGTGCAGAGAGCAGGCTGGGTCCATGTTATTCTATTCACCCTACAGATGAGAAAACTCAGGCTTAATGAGGTTAAATATATTGCCCAAGTTCACCTATCTAATGTTTTCAGTTTTTTGGAGACTATGAGTATATCTAGCTTAATAAAGATGTGTCCCAATAGCCTTAACTATCAGAAACTTCCTTCTCTGAGCACAAAGTGAAGGCATAGGACTGTCCTTGCAGGCTGGCATTTGTCCAAGCTGACTATTGCTGGCCCTTCAGCTGCCGGCTCTTTCTGCCAGCGTTGCTGGGTCATGAAGGTGTTTTGCCAACTTATAATAAGTGACTGAACTAGATCAGAAGAGAGCTAAAGAAAGTCTAAACCAGGGAAGTGGTAACAGAAGCAGAACTGAGTTAGATTTGAGAAGTGTTTTGGAAACAATATTTGGGACTGACCAGAGGTCAGCTTTCATCATATGCTCACATCCTCTTTGGGAAATATCTCGTGGTCTGTGGGTATCAGCTCCAGAGGTAGCACTTCATATTATTTACACTCATGTGATCTATAAGTGAGTGTTTAAGAACTAGCTCCCAGTCATATTTGACCCATAAGTATTAATAATAAACTTTCAATTGTTTTCTAGATGCATAGATTTTATGACCAAACTAAACAATGGCTGGATTTCTGCTTTAGACAAATGAAATATCAGAAGACTAGACTATATGCTCCCTGATGTGTCTTAGTGATGTAACTCTTGATGAACACAGCCCTTGACAAAGCCTACTAGCCACACCACTGTTGCACTAGTCCAGCTGTCAGCTTTTTTTTGGCAGTTACTAGATCATTCCCGAAGTGTTCAATGACTTTAAAAGCCATTCCCTTATCATGTAACCATTACAGTTATAACACAGCAAACACACTCTACTAGGACTGTCTTGTTGAACATTAATTGTGCAATCATTGTAAAAATCATGACACCTGTGGAGGTGAGCGTTCCCTTCATCCATCCTCTTTTTAGCCGCATCTTCATCCTCCTATTGAAAAAGAGCTTCTTACACGTGACATCATTATTATACAATTAATCTTCATTATTCTCAGATTTGGTTATTACAAATTTGCCTACTCACTCAAATTTATTTGTAACTCCAAATCAATACCTTCAGATCTTTCGTGGTCATTCACCGATGTGCGCTGAGTGACAAAGAATTGAGTCACCTGATGCGAAGGTTCCCAGCTGAGGGAAAACAAGGTGATATTCTGCCTTCCTGTTTTAGCTCTGTTTCAGGAAACAACTGTCCTTTTCCTGTTCTATTTAGTGCCCTGTTTTGTGTTTTTTTTTGCATTATTGTGCTTTTTATTTATTTATTTAAATTTAACTGTTTAAAATGGCGTCCAAGAGTAGTACTGAAGTGCTACCTAGCATTCCTAAATGCAGAAAATATGTGTGTTAGAGAAGCTTCCTTCTTCTAACTAGGCATCGGTTATGGTGCTGTTGGCCACAAGTTCAATGTTAATGAACCAACAATATGGCACATCCAGAAAAAGGAAGAGGAAATCTGTGATCTGTTTGTGAGGCCACAAGAGAAAGAGTGAAATTAACACCCAGATGCAAGATAAAGCGCAGGAACAAAGGAAAAGTGGTTGAATCTGTGGATTTGTGACCTGATCACCAAGAAAAAAGCATAGTGGACAAGTCTGCTGTGAGGCTGAAAGCCAAAGAAATTTCTGGCCACGTCATATCACCCAGGGTCACAGTAAACCCTCCTTGACTAGTACTGGGAAGCTTGCACATTTCAAAAGGTGTTTATGTTGTGAAAACATTGAACTTGCAGGAGGGACAGATTCTGCAGGTCAGGAAGATGAAGAAGAATTAAAAAAAAAGAAAACCTCCTCTGTATTAAGAAGAAAGAGGGTTTTGTGAAAGAGCAGGTCTTCTACTCTGATGAGACAGGCTAGTTTCAGGAAGATATTGACAAACGAATAATATGCAGGTTTCCCCCCTTTTCAAAGTTCACTTTATGCCCCTTCGCTTTTACAAAAGGTCTACATTAGTACCTGTTTTGGCTAGCTGAAATAAATCTGAAGAGGATTTTCACGTTTATGAAAAAAAGGTGAAAATAGGGTTCAACTTTTGTTTTGCAACAAGCTGTTTCAAAGGCAGCGTGCACCCAGAGCAGAGCAGTGAGACTGGCATCGCCAAGCTCCTTCCCTGGAATTACACTCAGCATCTAAGCATCAAGCTGCCATAGCTTTAAACCGTGTCTGAGCATCTGTGTTTTATCTTGATTTATTTTGTTCATACATTAGCAAGATGTGTCCTAAGGTAATTGCTTTTTCACTTTGCACCATTTCAGCTTAAGAAAGAAACGTTCTAGGATAGTGGTGGAAACGCTGAAGACAATGTTGTGAGCAGAGGCTTGGGAGAATCTAACCTTGTATATCCCCTAGAAGCAATAGTTCAGTATTTGCTACCTCAGTGTTTGTGGGGGGACTTTTTAGAGCATACAAGCCCAAATATTAAGAACTGACTCTATTTGTTTTATAGATAAAAGCAGGATTTTCTGTTTTGCAAAACAGATTTCTAAAACTGTATCATAGAATAAGTACTATTAAAAATGGTTGATTCCATAATAAAATAAATAATACAACAAATACATAATTTAAAAAATTAAAATCACCCAATTTCATAAAACACTGGGTGAAAGAAAAGTAAACTTTTAAAAACTAATTTCCTCTGCTGGATTGCTCAAAGCTGTTGAAATAGTAATCTGTAAAGAAAAATTGTATTTATCTTTGTCTGAAATCTTTTTAATACCTGTGTGTTGTGGAATAGTAAAAAACATTTCTCAATAATTTCTGTGGACAAAGCATCATTTTAAACACTTCTCTATATTAACACACTTGATCTTCACAGTGACACTGTGAAGATATGGCTTATTTATTAGACCATTTTCAAGATGAGGAAATTAAAGCAAAGAAGGGTAAAACATCTTGCCCAAAGCAACAACTAGCATTGATTAGAGCCCAAGAAAACTGGCTTTACTCTGTGCTCTAAATATTATATTTTACTAACCATTTTTAAGAAAATAATGTCCTAAACATGAAGGATCAAACATGGATCATAGACCTCAAAATTCAAGGTCTTTTGTAATTTGACCTTGACCCATCTGTGCAGGTCAAGGTCAGGTCCCTTTTCCCTTAAACAACTCCAGTTCAGTAAAGCGATTCATTCATTGACCAGGCCTCATGCTTTCTGCCGCTGCCCACCTGCCACACTCAGGTGCTAAGTATCCTTTTCTCCAGCAATTCAATTCCAATTACTCAGTGAAACCTCTCCAGACCTTTCCAACAAAGAGAAGGGGAAAAAAACAACTAATATCTGTTGTGACACCTTATTACTGTCACTTGTTTTAATTGCAATGTGGAGAATGGCTGGAAGAGGGAGTAGAGTGTATGTAGGGATTTATTAGGTTCAGAGATTTGCCTAGTAGCCCTATCTTGAGTATATATTCTGATTTTCTAACCAAACTCCTTGAAGACTGGGGTAAAGGATTCTGTTTATTTCCCCTGTAAGATATGGAACTGTATTTTAGACATAATGTGCTATCACACATTATAGGAAAATCACTGCCCGTAAAAAAGTAATACACATTTTGTTATTGTATATATTAGAAAGCCAAAATAAAGTGAATATATGTTTTAACCAAAAAATATTCTTACATATACAAGTGTCTTTTTGTTGAAGTTTTTAATATTTCCTTGAAAATGTAGTATTTAATTTGGAAAGAAATAAATGATCAATTGAACACTTTCTTTCTTTCTTTCTTTCTTTCTTTCTTTCTTTCTTTCTTTCTTTCTTTCTTTCTTTCTTTCTTTCTAACAATAAACATGAAATAATGCTTGTTAAACAAAACATAGTGGAAAAAAGAGTTCTTAAGTGTGTGTCATTTGAAGCTAAGCATGAGCTAACAGATTTTGAGTAATCTTTCATGTAAATAGAAAAAGATATATTTTGTAGCAAGTCAGAATTGGACACCTGTAATTGTCATCTGCTTTTGGAAATAAGCCAACTATAAGGGAAGACATTGAAAAAGACTTGGATGGTGATCAAATTTGCCTCCACAACAAAGGGATATACATCTGGCCAGAATTTAAACTTAATAAAATTTGATAAATGTCTTTTTTCTTCCTGCATTTAGGAAGAAGTGGCAGTTTATCATCCATAAATATGTATTTGGCTCATTTTTTTCACCTTTATTGTGCATGTAGAAAATGTATACTTCCAGTTGAGTAGACAGAGGCACTTCTTTTACCTAGCGTGGATTGGTCTTTATTCTGGATGTGAATTTCCCTCCACTAAGATGAGACGCACCATGAAACCTGGTGTCAAAGAGGCCTGGGTTCCAGCTGTACCTTCCAGATGAAGGTCAATGAGATAACTCCTAATCCCTCTGTATTAGTGCTCTTTGTTGCTGAAACAAATTACTACAAACTTAGTAATTTAGAACAACACAAATTTATTCTTTTACAACTCTGGAGGTCAGAAGTTCTAAACTCAAAGCATTGGCAGGGCTGCATTCTTTCTGGAGACCATAGGGGAGGATCTAGTCCCTGGCCTTTTCCTGTCTCTGGAGACCACCTGCCTTCTTTGGCTCATGGCCTCATCCTTCATCTTCAAGTCCAGCAACACAACATCTTCAAATTTCTCTCTCTTAACCTCTGCTGTCATCACACCTCCTTCTCTAATTCTTCTTCCTCTTTCCTTTATAAGGACCTTTGTAATTACACTGGGCCCCCCCAGGTAATTCAGAATAATCTTTAGATCTGAAGACCCTTAAGTCACATATATTTTTGCCATGTAAGGTAATATATTGACAAGTTCCAGTGATTATGTGGATATCTTTGGGAAGATATTATTCTGTGTACTAGACTGTCCGAGTCTCCTTTTCATCATGTATAAAATGGGCACCATAAACAGTCCCTCACACACAGGGTTGAAATGAACTCAACATACAACTTGGCAGATAGAGGACACTCAACTCCACAGAATTATTGTGTGAGAGTATGTGCAGTGATGCTTTATTTATCTTACATTGTCTCAGAATAAAGTATTCTACAGATAAACACTTTCTATATGTTTAATATTTTAAGCTCTTAAGTTTATATATGTACTGTAATGATTTTAAAAGGGGAAGCTTTCTAAGTTATATTACCATTTCTCTTAGTCTATAACATTGTAAAGAGAGGATAAAACTTTAGAATCAAATAAACATGGGTTTAATCTGTTTCCTCACTTATCAGCTAGGTGGCCCTCAGCTACTTACTTAACTACTCTGAGTTTGCTTCCATGCTTGAAAAACAGAAACAGTAGCATTTACGCCTTAGGGAGGATTGAATTAGGAAAAAAAAAATCTATATTAGTTTCCTAGGGCTGCTGTTAACAAATTACCACAAACTTGAAGGTTTGAAAAAACAAAATTTACTCTATCATGATTCTGGAGGCCAGAAGTCTGAAATCAAGATGCTGATAAGGTCATGTTCTAGGGGAGAATGCTTCTTCCAGCTTCTGGTGTTCCTTGGCTTGCAGCAGCATAACCAGTCTCTGCATCCGTCTTCTTCTCTGTGTACTTTCCTGTGTCCTCTCTTCTAATAAAGACATCAGTTATTGAATTTAGGACCCATCCTAAATCCAGGATGATCTCATTTTAAGGTCCTTAACTAATTCCATCTGTAAAGATCCTATTTCCATCTAAGGTTACATTTTGAGATTCTAGGTGGATATGAATACGGGGGGAGGCACTATTCAGCTCACTACAATGTCTTTAACACAAAATGTTTTCTTTGTTGTTTTCCTTTTATTATCTAAATCTTATTGCCTTGAATCATAGCACTCCACATATTATTTATTCAATAAATAATGATTGCAATGGACTCAATGTTTATGTCCTATTAAATTCATATTTTGAAACCCAAATCCCCAAGGTGATGGTATTTAAAGTTGGGGCCATTTAGAGGTAATTAGATCATGAGGGTGGAACCTACATAAATGGGATTAGTGCTCTTATAAGAAGAAGCCAAGGAGCTAGCTAGTTTTTTTCACTATCATGTTAGGAACCTGGAAGAGGGCTGTCACCAGAACCCAACCTGGCTGGCACTCTGATATTGGACTTCCAGCCTCCAAAACTGTGATAAATAAACTTCTGTTGTTTATAAACCACTTAGTTTATGGTGTTTTGCTGTAACTGCCTGAGCAGACTAATACACGTAGTTAAGTACCAGCAGCTAAAGGCCCTGTGCTCAAATTTTCTTAATTTTTCCAAAGCTAAATTACCTCAAATTACTCCTTTTCTCTTGGTATTTTTCATGTCCTTCATTGCCCTCCTGATTTCACAACCCTCCTTTCCAGATTTTGGTTCTTGCTGTCTTAGTCTGCGAACCCTGTGTTGCCTGGAGGAATGTGTCTGTTCCACACCTCACATGGGTTCCTTGGCTAAGTATGGCCTCAGGCTTAGTTTTCATAACAGAATTTCTTCTCCTATCATCAGCCCTGCACTCATTATTAGGTCCTATCTTCACCTCTTGGGCTGGATTCCTGTCTTGATATGTATAAAGAGAGATGCAAAGAATTAAACATTCTGGTGATTTAGCAAGGGAGTCTGAGAGGTGAAAACACCTGGAAGGAGGGTTAGAAAGGTAGGGGTATTCATCACAGGCAGCGTCAAATGTAGGGACCCAGAGAGGGGACAGAGTGCTGTATGTTGAGGGAGATACAGGTGTTGCTTTTGGTGCCATGGCAGTAAATGAGGTGAAAACAACAGGCTTGTGTAATTTCATGAAGACCTTTATATGCTGTGTGGAGAGGAATGTCACCTGCCATATCAGTTAAGAAAGGATTTTGCTGCCATCAAGCTCTCAGCCAGTGGAACCACCCCCAGCTGTGCACTCTGAGGAGACTTAGGATGGGAAAGAACAGAATAATGGTCGTAGATAATTAAGGTGCACTAGATAATTAAGGTGCATATCAAAGGAAAGATTTCAGTGAGCCCAGACTCTTGCATCTTCTCATACATAGACAAGCGCTAAATTCATTAACTTGAGATGTCTGGTTTTCTTTAATTAACAGTAATATTTTGATGTTCTGGCTACTTGGGTTTGTTTGTTTGTTTGTTTTTGCAAAAACTTCTATATATTCTGGCTCCTTCCATACCTCTTTGGAGCAGTCCCTCAGAGCTATCTGAGAGGTTGTCTTCCAGGATTAAGTCCTCAGGAAGTCTGCTAAATAAAACATAATTCTCAACTATTAGGTTGTGCTTTTTTTTTTTTTTCAGTTGACAGCTATGTGATTGACAGACTCAGGCAGCTCCTTGACCTACTGAAAGAAGTTTCCCTTTGATGGTCTCTACCTTTCAGTAAGCCCTTGGAGGTGTTAGCTGTTTTTTTGTACCTAGTGGCCAAGCAGGTATATAATCAGAAACTCTACAGCAAGAGCTTGCTTTGGAAAAGGGGCTACCCAATACAAATTACTGTAATATTGCTGATGAGAAATGTTGACCCAAAGCCCTAACTATTGGAATGAAATGAGGATTCCAAGCATATGAGACCTGCCTTTATGCAGGTCTAGCACTTGGAATAGGCATTAAACAAGTACTTATCTAAATATTTAACAAACTCCTTGATTCTAAAACATATATTGCTCTTTCTTCTGTTTTAACATCTCTGAAATTGCAAGGCATCTTACGATCACTGATGACCTTCCAGTAATTGTGATGTAGTAGTTATAATTAATTGACTATGCAAAGACATTAAAAATTCCAGAATGGGTGACAGCATCCAGGAACAGGCAAGAGTGAAACACATTTTTAAGAAACATTACACCATCAACATTCCTGATGACACAGAAAAAGTTATTGTGTGGGTAATATAGACACCAACCATTCTGACTTGAAAAGTATTTCAAATTAGTTGGGCTCTGAGTGAATATAAAGATGTTTTATAAATACTTTAATCAATGTCTTTGTTTTTTTCTACTTTTGCAAAAGAGGGAGGAATATTATAAAAATATAGGTGTACATATGGCTAAAGAGGTCTTTTAATAAGTATAAAATCAAAATTCCAAGTGATAACAATGGAAATGCCATAGTCTAATTGGCAATGTTTTTTCTAAATAATGTGTCTTAAAAGGAATAGATTTCAATTTGATGAAGTATGGCAATAATGATCACAATTGCATCTGTGATGTAAAGACGTATAGAATGAAATGAAAGTCTAAAATGGAGAAATAATAAACTTAGTCTTATAATTTAAGAAGGGTTAACCTGAGGACGTGGCATTAACATATTGATTACAGACTTCTGGTTTCCAGAACTGTGAGAGAACAAATTTCTTATTTTAAACTACCAAGTTAGTGGTAATTTGTTACAGCAGCCACAGGAAATTAAATGCCTAGGGTGAGAAGAGAAGCAGGACTGGGTTTGAATGAAAAACTCCAACATGTAAAATCCTCTAGAAATGGAAAAGTTGACAAAGAAGGAAGAAATGCACAGAAAAAGAGAAGTGTGGTGTCATGAAAGCCAAAGGATAAAATGCTTCCATAGGGAGGGAGTTGACATCTGTATCAAAAATTGCTGAACTATGAAGTAACATGACTCTAAATAGTGATCCTGGATTTAGCTACATGGAGGATATTAGGACCCATATAAATATAAAACAGGATGTGTAACAGGAATTAAGTTTTACAGAGTATCTCCCTGAGTATTATTCCCTTCCCCTTAGTAACAACTCAGGTTTATGACTTACTTATAACAAATAAAATGTGATGCTTTGTGACTTCTAAACCAGTTCATAAAAGATTACTCTCACTTCGCTTGTTGGAACATTTGTGCAAGAGCCTTGAGCCGCTATGCTGTGAGGAAGCCCAAACATTCCATGCAGTGAGACCATATGGAGAAGGAGAAAGCCTGTAACTACATGGAAAGAGGCTTATAACCAGACTCCAGCTGACTGAATATCATAAGAGACTCCAAACCAGAACCAACCAGGTGAACCCTTCCTCCTGACTAGAAAGAGCTGGAGAGAAAATAAAGTATGTTTCTATATTAAGCCACTGGTAATTCATACAGGAATAGTAATCAAAACATGAGATAAATAGTTAAGTGATGAAAGACAATATGCTCCCATAGTATGAATCCGTTCAAAATAAGAAAAAAAAAGAGAATTTCAGAGCCGCATTGAATCATTTAATTTTGCTGAGACAAACTGATACTTGAAAAATTTTCGTACCGAAGTTTTTGTCACATTTCATTCTGGGATGTATCAGAAGGTTGTTTGATTTTCTCATAAAATTAACAGTAGATAGAACTTACATGCACAACTTAATATTTTTTTAACATCTTTATTGGAGTATAATTGCTTTACAATGGTGTCGTTGTTTCTGCTGTATAACAAAGTGAATCAGCTATACATATACGTATACCCCCATATGTCCTCCTTCTTGCGTCCACCTCCCACCCTCCCTATCCCACACCCCTAGGTGGACACAAAGCACCTAGGTGATTTCCCTGTGCTATGCGGCTGCTTCCCACTAGCTATCTATTTTACATTTGGTAGTGTATATAGGTACATGTCACTCTCCCACTTCATTCCAGCTTACCCTTCCCTCTTCCCATATTCTCAAGTCCATTCTCTACGTCTGGGTCTTTATTCCTGTCCTGCCCCTAGGTTCTACAGAACAAATTTTTTTTTAGATTCCATATATGTGTGTTAGCATACAGTATTTGTTTTTCTCTTTCTGGCTTACTTCACTCTGTATGACAGTCTATACGGCCATCCACCTCACTACAAATAACTCAATTTCATTTCTTCGTATGGCTGAGTAATATTCCATTCTATACATGGACCACATCTTCTTTATCCATTCATCTGTCAATGGACACTTAGGTTGCTTCCATGTCCTGGCTATTGTAAACAGAGCTGCAATGAATAATGTGGTACATGACTCTTTTTGAAATATGGTTTTCTCAGGGTATATGCCCAGTAGTGGGATTGCTGGGTCATATGGTAGCTCTATTTTTAGATTTTAAGGAACCTCCATATTGTTCTCCATAGTGGCTGTATCAATTTACATTCCCACCAACAGTGCAAGAGGGTTCCTTTTTCTCCAAACCCTCTCCAGCATTTAGTGTTTGTAGAATTTTTGTTGATGGCCATTCTGACTGGTATGAGGTGATACATCATTGTAGTTTTGATTTGCATTTCTCTGAAGATTAGTGATGTTGAGCATCCTTTCATGTATTGGTTGGCAATCTGTATGTCTTCTTTGAAGAAATGTCTATTTAGGTCTTCTGCCCATTTTTGGATTGGGTTTTTGTTTTTTTTCATATTGAGCTGCAAGAGCTACTTGTATACTTTGGAGAGTAATCCTTCGTCAATTGCTTCATTTGCAAATATTTTCTCCCATTCTGAGGGTTGTATTTTTGTCTTGTTTATCATTTCCTTTTCTGTGCAAAAGCTTTTAAGTTTCATTAGGTTCCATTTGTTTATTTTTGTTTTTATTTCCATTTCTCTAGGATGTGGGTGAAAAAAGATCTTGCTGTGATGTATGTCATAGAATGTTCTGCCTATGTTTTCCTCTAAGAGTTTTATTATGTCTGGCCTTACACTTAGGTCTTTAATCCATTTTGAGTTTATTTTTGTGTATGGTGTTAGGGAGTGTTCTAATTTCATTCTTTTACATGTAGCTGTCCAGTTGTCCCAGCACCACTTATTGAAGAGGTTGTCTTTTCTCCATTGTATATTCCTGCCTACTTTATCAAAAGTAAGGTGACCATATGTGTGTGGGTTTATCTCTGGGCTTTCTATCCTGTTCCATTGATCAATGTTTCTGTTTGCATGCCAGTACCAAACTGTCTTGATTACTGTTGCTTTGTAGTATAGTCTGAAGTCAGGGAGCCTGATTCCTCCAGCTCTGTTTTTCTTTCTCAAGATTGCTTTGGCTATTCGAGGTCTGTTGTGTTTCCATACAAACTGTGAAAATTTTTGCTGTAGTTCTGTGAAAAATGCCATTGGTAGTTTGATAGAGATCGCATTGAATCTGTAGATTGCTTTGGGTAGTATAGTCATTTTTGGAATGTTGATTCTTCCAATTCAAGAACATGGTATATCTCTCCATCTGTTTGTATCATCTTTAAATTCTTTCATCAGTGTCTTATAGTTTTCTGCATACAGGTCTTTTGCCTGCTTAGGTAGGTTTATTCCTAGGTATTTTATTGTTTTTGTTGCAATGTAAATGGGAGTGTTTCCTTAATTTCTCTTTCAGAGTTTTCATCATTAGTGTATAGGAATGCAAGATATTTCTGTGCATTAATTTTGTATCCTGCTACTTTACCAAATTCATTGATTAGCTCTAGTAGTTTTCTGCTAGCCTCTTTAGGATTCTCTATGTATAGTATCATGTCATCTGCCAAGAGTGACAGCTTTACTTCTTCTTTTCTGATTTAGATTCATTATTTTCTTTTTCTTCTCTGATTCCTGTGGCTAAAATTTCCAAACTATGTTGAACAATAGTGGTGAGAGTAGGCAACCTTTTCTTGTTCCTGATCTTAGTGGAAATGGTTTCAATTTTTCACCATTGAGAGCGATGCTTGCTGTGAGTTTGTCATATATGGCCTTTATGATGTTGAGGTTGGTTTTCTCTATGCCCACTTTCTGGAGGGTTTTTATCATAACTGGGTATTGAATTTTGTCAAAAGCTTTTTCTGCATCTATTGAGATGATCATATGGTTTTTATCCTTCAATTTGTTAATATGGTGTATCACATTGTTTGATTTGGGTATATTGAAGACTACTTGCATTCCTGGGATAAACCCCAATTGATCATGGTGTATGACCTTTTAATGTGCTGTTAGACTCTGTTTGCTAGTATTTTATTGAGGATTTTTGCATCTATGTTCATCAGTGATATTGGCCTGTAGTTTTCTTTTTTGTGACAGCTTTTTCTGGTTTTGGTATCAGGATGATGGTGGCCTTGTAGAATGAGTTTGGGAGTGTTCCTCCCTCTGCTATATCTTGGAAGAGTTTGAGAAGAATAGGCGTTAGCTCTTCTCTAAATGTTTCAGAGAAATAGCCTTTGAAGCTGTCTGGTCCTGGGCTTTTGTTTGTTGGAAGATTTTTAATCACAGTTTCAATTTCAGTGCTTGTGATTGGTCTGTTTATATTTTCTAGTTCTTCCTGGTTCAGTTTCGGAATATTGTGCTTTTCTAAGTATTTGTCCATTTCTTCCAAGTTGTCCATTTTATTGGCATATAGTTGCTTATGGTAATCTCTCATGATTCTCTGTATTTCTGCAGTGTTAGTTGTTACTTCTGTTTCATTTCTAATTCTATTGATATTGAGTCTTCTCCGTTTTTTTCTTGATGAGTCTGGCTAATGGTTTATCAATTTTGTTTATCTTCTCAAAGAATAAGCTTTTAGTTTTATAGATCTTTGCTATTGTTTACTTCATTTCTTTTTCATTTATTTCTGATCTGAGCTTTATGACTCCTTTCCTTCTGCTAACTTTGTGTGTTTTTTCTTCTTCTTTCTCTAATTGCTTTAGGTGTAAGGTTAGATTGTTTATTTGAGATATTTCTTGTTTCTTGAGGTAGGATTTTATTGCTATAAACTTCCCTCTTAGAACTGCTTTTGCTGATCCCATAGGTTTTGGGTCATCGTGTTTTCATTGTCATTTTTTTCTAGGTATTTTTTGATTTCCTCTTTGATTTCTTCAGTGAGCTCTTGGTTATTTAGTAGTGTATTGTTTAGCCTCCACGTGTTTCTATTTCTTACAGATTTTTTTTCTCTAGTTGATATCTAGTCTCATTGTCATCAGAAAAGATAACTGATGCAATTTCAGTTCTCTTAAATTTACCAAGGGATAGTTTGCAACCCAAGATATGATCTATCTTGGAGAATGTACCATGAGCACTTGTGAAGAAAGTGTACTCTGTTGTTTTTGGATGGAATGTCCTATAAATATCCATTAAGTCCATCTTGTTTAAAGTATCATTTAAAGCTTGTGTTTCCTTATTTATTTTCATTTTGGATGATATGTCCATTGGTGAAAGTGGGGTGTTAAAGTCCCCTACTATTATTGTGTTACTGTCAATTTCCCCTTTATGGCTGTTAGCTTTTGGCTTATGTATTGAGATGCTATGTTGGCTGCAAAAATCTTTGCAATTGTTATATCTTCTTCTTGGATTGATCCCTTGATCATTAAGTAGAGTCCTTCTTTTTGTCTTATAATAGTCTTTATTTTAATGTCTTTTTTGTCTGATATGAGAATTACTACTCCAGCTTTCTTTTGATTTCCATTTGCATGGAGTATCTTTTTCCATCCCCTCACTTTCAGTCTGTATGTGTCCCTAGGTATGAAGGCAGTCTCTTGTAGACAGCATATATACAGGTCTTGTTTTTGTATCGATTCAGCCAGTCTACGTCTTTTGGTTGGAGTATTTAATCCTTTATATTTAAGGTAGTTATCAATATGTATGTTCCTATTACCATTTTCTTAATTGTTTTAGGTTTGTTAATGTAAGTCTTTTCCTTCTCTTGTGTTTCCTGCTTAGAGCAGTTCCTTTAGCATTTGTTGTAAAGCTGGTTTGGTGGTGCTGAATTCTCCTAGCATTTGCTTGTTTGTGAAGGTTTTAATTTCTCTGTCAAATCTGAATGAGATCCTTGCTAGGTAGAGTAATCTTGGTTGTAGGTTTTTCCCTTTCATCACTTTAAATATGTCTTGCCTCTTCCTTCTGGCTTGCAGAGTTTCTGCTGAAAGATCAGCTCTTAACCTTATGGGGATTCCCTTGCATGTTATTTGCTGCTTTTCCCTTGCTGCTTTTAATATTTTTTCTTTGTATTTAATTTTTGATAGTTCAATTAATATGTGCCTTGGTGTGTTTCTCCTTGTAATTATCCTGTATGAGACTCTCTGTGTTTCCTGGACTTGACTATTTCCTTTCCCATATTAGGGATGTTTTCAACCATAATCTCTTCAAATATTTTCTCAGTCCCTTTCTTTTTCTCTTCTTCTTCTGGGACCCCTATAATTCGAATGTTGGTGTGTTTAATGTTGTCCCAGAGGTCTCTGAGAGTGTCCTCAATTCTTTTCATTCTTTTGTCTTTATTCTGCTCTGCATAGTTATTTCCACTATTTTTTCTTCCAGGTCACTCCTCTGTTCTTCTGCCTCAATCATTCTTCTATTGATTCCTTCTAGAGAATTTTTAATTTCATTTATTGTGTTGTTCATCATTTTTATTTGCTCTTTAGTTCCTCTAGATCCTTGTTAAATGTTTCTTTTATTTTCTCCATTCTATTTCCTAGATTTTGGATCATCTTTACTATCATTCCTCTGAATTCTTTTTCAAGTAGACTGACTACCTATTTCCTCTTCATTTATTTGGTCTGGTACCTTGCTCCTTCATCTGCTCTGTATTTCTCTGTCTTCTCATTTTGCTTATCTTACTGCATTTGGGGTCTCCTTTTGGCAGGCTGCAGGTCCATAGTTCCCATTGTGTTTGGTGTCTGCTCTCAGTGGGTAAGATTGGTTCAGTGGGTTGTGTAGGTTTCCTGGTGGACAGGATTGGTGCCTGTGTTCCCGTGGATGAGGCTGGATCTTGCCTTTCTGGTGGGCAGGACCGCATCTGGTGGTGTGTTTTGGGGTGTCTGTGAACTTATTATGATTTAGGCAGCATCTCTGCTAGTGGGTGGGGTTGTGTTCCTGTCTTTCTAGTTGTTTGACATAGGGTGTCCAGCACTCTAGCTTGAGGATCATTGAGAGGAACTGGGTCTTAGCATTGAGATGGAGATTTTGGTGATAGCTTTTGCCATTTGATATTATGTGGGGCGGGAGTTTCTCTGGTGGACCAATGTCCTGAACTCTGCTCTTCCACCTCAGAGGCTCAGGTCTGACAACCAGCTGGAGCACCAAGACCCTGTCAGCCACATGGCTCAGAAGAAAATGGAGAAAAGTAAGGAAAGAAAGAAAGAAAGAATAAAATAAATGTATTAAAATTAAAAATTAAAAAATATTATTAAAAATAAAAAAATTAAAATAATAAGAAATTACTTAAAAAAAAAAGAAAGAAAGAAGAGAGCAATCAAACCAAAAAACAAATACACCAATGGTGACAAGCACTAAATACTATAGAAAAAATAAAAAATAAAACAGAAACAACAATGGACAGACAGAACCCTAGGAGAAATGGTAAAAGCAAAGCTATACAGACAAAAATCACACAAAGAAACATACACATACACACTCACAACAAGAGAAAAAGGAAAGAAAAAATTTTATAAATATAAAGGAAAAAGGAAAAGAGCAGCCAAACCAAATCATTAAACAAATCTACCAATGATAATAAGCTCTAAATACTAAACTAAGCTAAACATAAAACCAGACACAAATTAGATGCAGAAAGCAAACCCCAAGTCTACAGTTACTCCCAAAGTCCACCTCCTCAAATTATGGATGATTCGTTTTCTATCCAGTTATTCCAGAGATGCAGCATACATCAAGTTGATTGTGAAGATTTAATCCACTGTTCCTGAGGCTGCTGGGAGAAATTTCCTTTTCTCTTCTTTGTTCGCACAGTTCCTGGTGTTCAGATTTGGATTTGTCCCTGCCTCTGCGTGTAGGTCACCTGAGGTCGTCTGTTCCCTGCCCAGACAGGATGGGATTAAAGGAGCAGCTGATTAGGGGGCTCTGGATCACTCAGGCCGGGAGGAGTGAAAGGTATGGCATGAGGGGCAAGCCTGCGACAGCGGAGGCCAGTGTGACATTGCCACAGCCTGAGGTGCACCATGTGTTCTCCTGGGGAATTTGTCCCGGGATCATGGGACCCTGGCAGTGGCGGGCTGCACAAGCTCCTGGGAGGGGAGGTGTGGATAGTGACCTGTGCTTGCACACAGGTTTCTTGGTGGCTGCAGCAGCAGCCTTAGTGTTTCATGTCCGTCTCTGGTGTCCGTGCTGATACCCATGGCTCACTCCTGTCTCTGGAGCTCGTTTAGACTGTGCTCTGAATGCCCTCTCCTCGTGCACTCCAAAACAATGGTCTCTTGCCTCTTATGCAGGTCCAGACTTTTTCCCGTACTCCCTCCTGGCTAGCTGTGGCACACTAGCCCCCTTCAGGCTTTCTTCATGCAGCCAATCACAGTCCTCTCTCTGGAATCTGACCTCCAAAGCCCGAGCCTCAGTTCCCAGCCCCCGCCTGCCCTGGCGTGTGAGCAGACAAGCCTCTCAGGCTGGTGAATGCTGGTTGGCACCGATCCTCTGTGCGGGAATCTCTCCACTCTGCCCTCTGCACCCCTGTTGTTCTGCTTTCTTCTGTGGTGCCAAAGGATCCCCCCACCCACCCCCTATCTCCACAAGTGAAGGGGCTTCCTAGCATGTGGGAACCTTTTCTCCTTCACAGCTCCATCCCAGAAGTGCAGGTTCCTTCCCTATTCTTTTGTGTCTGTTTTTCTTTTTTCTTTTGCCTTACCCAGGTATGTGGGGAGTTTCTTGCCTTTTGGGAAGTCTGAGGTCTTCTGCCAGCATTCAGTAGGTGGTCTGTAGGAATTGTTCCACCTGTGGGTGTATTTTTGATGTATTTGTGGGGAGGAAGGTGATCTCCATGTCTTACTCCTCCGCCATCTTGAAAGCATTAATTTAATTTTTAATTTTCATCACATACATGGCATCATTCTTGAATTCGGGTTGACAAAACATAAAAAATTAAGTTTTTTGTACCTATCCCAAACCTAAATGGATGTTTATGCTAAATCTACCATCTCTTATCAAAATCCATTGAGTCTAAACATAATTCAAAATTCAGTTAAAAAAATATGTAACTCTTCTAACAGGATCTATGGTAGTACCTCCCAATCTAATATAATAAAGTGATATAGCAAAGTGTATTATATTCACACTAGTTTGGACAAATATAGACGACAAGTGACTTCATATCAGTTCACTGGTTTTCAGCCAAAAGAATTTGAAAAAAGATATGGTTTTCATGAAATTTTGGATTTTAGAATCTTGAATAAGTGATTGTGAACCTACACCTGTCCCCTTTCCCCCTCCCCACCACTATAACTAAACAACTAAGCCCTAGTTTTGAAAACACAAGTTGGTTCTATTATAAATTAATCATCAGCATACTCAAAGGGACCCTTGAAATTGCTTGGCCATTCCAAGTTTTTCTGGTCTCTCAAAATTTCAATCAAACTGTTTTTCTCTGTTTTTAGTAGTTGACTCCATGTCGTAATTTCTAATGAAAATAAAAGCAATTAAGAGAAGACTTTCTCATGTTTCTGATACTGAACATGACTCTTGCTATAATAGAGGCATTTCCTATATCTCTTACTTAAGGCCAGTTTTACCTTATCCTTGTAATCCTATTCCCATCTACCTTCACAGGAACCTTATGCTACTGATTTGCCCTTTTATATATTAAACAGGATAACTCTTAGTTTTCTGTTTTGATTACTAGTTGAGTGATGGTGACCTAGATAACACTGGAACACTGAAAGATAAATAAACTTATGAGATCAAGTTTGTTTATGTGTTTGTGAGTAGTTTGTATGTAGGTGGCTGAATGGATAGAGCTGGAGCTATCAATTTATAAGTTATCTATCAAGGTTATTGAAAATTTTGACTTTTGACAAGAGGGAGCATATAGAGTGCAAAGGGAAAAGGATTTATATATGGGTCATGAGTTAAATAATCAGGAAGATAGGATGCTTTCAAAAGAAACTGATAAAAAGTGTCCAAAGAGGAGGAAAATCAAGGCACCACACTCCATGCAGAAATTATATACAAATCTTCCAGAAATTTGACTGTAAAAGGGAAAGTTAGAGCTATAGAGTTGTAACTGGAGAAGAATGAGGGGAATATGTAAGGATTGTTTTTACTTACTCTTCTAATGTGGGAGAACACTATCATATGTTTATGAATGTGTTCCTTCCAGGGAATCATGAACTCCTAATTATGGTTATGGTCATAAAACTAATTATGTCCTATTATTAATTATGTCCTATTAATTAGTCTATAATTATAGTCAATAAAGCTATTAAGTCCTATTAAATATATTAGGCTGGGAGACTAGAAGTTGAATAAATCATATTTGTTGCCCTCAAAATTGTCACACACAAGTGAACTTGCTATCTAACATTTTTGTTACAGAATTTTGTCACTGTACCTGTATGATTTTGGGTATAAATGCCCCTAAAAAGTGGTAAGGGAGAGAAAATTGAAGACATCTTAAGAAAAGAAAAAAGGAGCAACATAGTTATAAACATTGCCCTTCATTGTGTGATTTATGATCAAGGTCCAAGACACATTTGAAGTTAGAGACAATGAAAAGGAAAACAATATAAAACAAGGTGCCAGATCAGTGTGGTTATCTCAAAAGAGTCTCCAAATGGACAGACTGCAAAAACCTCAAATCTTTGCTATTAGAGTTATATGATTCAGGACATCTTTCTTCTTAAAATATTATTTTTGGCAAATAGATTATTAATAGGTGGAATTTTAAAAACAGTTTCATTATAAAAATCGCTATTTGAGATAAAATATCATATTGGAATCACAGGACTCAATATCATTACCCAATAGAGCCACTTCTAGTGAGGTGTGTACTCTGAATTTTTCCACCGTCTGTCTGTGGGATAGTCTAATACATTTAAAAAAATATATTACTGATCTCTGCTGACCTTAGACTTTTTTAATAATGTGTTACAAGCAAAAACAATTTCATGAAAATTGTTGTATGCAAATATTTCCCAGATTTCATAAGTGAATGTTCAAAATGTATGTTTTAATTTATTTCTTAGTTTGACAAATATTGCTTATCTTTGAATTTCAAACCTTCTGGAATGAGTGAAATAATGGATTTCTTTTTTGTTATCTCTAAGGAAGGATAATTACCGTGTAATATATGATCTGTTTATTGTTTCTATGGATGTTATCTAACCTAAAAAGTGAGTGATCAGCATGAAGCAAAGCAGATGCTGAAGTATCTGGTTTGTGTCTGTAAGTGAGTGTCCAAGAGCTATAATGTCCTCACACAACTGTGGGTCATCGTCATGCCCACTGGCATTCTGCAAAGAGGCCCTTTGAGGCTGAAATCATTATCAGGCAATTATTTGGGAACTTTGAGATTAGAAAACAAAAACACATGAACTTTCTTATGTCTTTCATTTGGATAGTTCTGTATCATGCAAACGAAACAAAACAAAAACATAGAGACTCTGCAATGAATGATTATACCCAAATAAAATATAAAATATTTAAACTTTAGTTACCATGAATTACAAATTTTATAGAAATTAACATTGAATTTTGTTTTCAAAGTTGATATGGATTTCACTTTTGCAGCCAGAACCATTGTTAAGTTACTTGGGCTGGAACTGTGTTTTATAGACTTTGGTATAGGGTTCTCTATAAGTATATAACTCTGATAGAATGTTAACACTGTATTATTGTATTATAATAATCTGTTTCTGTATCTGTCTTTCCACTATGAATTCTTCAGGGTATAATTTCCATCTTGTTGTATCCAGGTGCCTCGTGTATGTCTTGGCAAATACGAAGTCCTCAATAAAATTCTTCAATAAAAGATAGGTGTTTTACATATCTGTCCAATATAAATATATATCACATACTAACTAACTAACTAAATAAATAAATAAATAAATAAGAAAGAGGATACCTTTTCATTTACAATATATTTTTCATGTCTCTCAGGATCTGGAATGAGAATATACTTAATAAAATATATTTATCCTACATTTTACTTAATTGTAATGTTTACATTGCTTTCCTCATACCCAAATTCTAAAATAAACCTAAAATCAGTTCTTATCTTACAGTTATATCAAGTGTAACTGTAGATTCATATATGTCAACAAGTCAGTGGATGTCTAGAAAATAATTCATAAAAAAGTGTGTTTACAACTTTATATTTAACTTCAGTGAATTGTTAGTGTGAGCTTTCCTTAGTGCATTTCTTATAAAGTATGAGAGAGTAAATCTTCTTACAATTTCATGTTTAAAGCTTGAGCCGTCTTAAGAACTGCTATATATAATGGTTAAATATAACATTAGGAGACATCATTACTACCTATTGCCTTTCATTGAAGATGTTAGTGAATTCAAACTGTGGATTTGAACTTATATCTAAATTCAATGATTATGTCTTTCTCAGAATGCCTTTGAAGATATGTTCTATAGTACCTCATAACAGTTTTTATTAATTGAGATATGACTTACGTACATTTACAGGCACTATTGAACTGCTTGGTTAATTTTTATATTTGTGTATACCCATGTAATCAATGTCAAGAACTTTGACCAACCTTAAACCACCCAGATCAAGGTCTAGAACTTTTCAAGCACCCTAGAAGGCTCCTATGTGTCTGCTCCCAGTCAGTTTTCCTCTCCACTATTGTACTGGAATAAACACACTATCAATTACTTAAGTCTATTTTGTATTATATACGTGATCAAGGTGTTATTATAAATCTGAATTGCAGTTTTAGAATGCATAAGTAGAACAACCTCAGAAACTAATACAGACCAGGAACCCCTCTTTCTTTCAAGCATCTACTATTTCTTGAATCATTCAATATACAGCCCAAATCAAATTTTTAAAAAAGAAAATCTGTTTTTGAACTATCAGAAGGATTTCTGCTTCTATTTCCTGTTTATCATGCAATGAAAATCTCATCAGTTATAAGTATCAAAAAGGGTCAGCCCCATGATGATGCAGAAAGACAGATTGCATTTCTAGATGGTTTTACTTTTACTAACCTTATGAGTGTGCTCTGTAAAGATCCTATAAACAAACAACAGAGTATGCTTTAGGTTTTATCATACTTCCATGGCATATGTAAATAGAGATCAAATAATGCATTGTCTGCTTTGAAAACTTGTATTGGCTTCCTTTACACAGCTGATTAATTTTATCATCAATTCCCTACTTTGGTGCTCCTATTACACTTGACTGGAGGTAATAGCATCTTTCTCACATTGCTCTACATTTTCAAATTTATTAGGAATTAAATGTAACTTTATTTATTTGAAATCATAGTCAGGTAAGCATGTTCTTTATTCCTCTTCACATCTTGCTGGTTATCATTTTCTAAGTTTTCACATTTAGTCTATAGCTAAACTGTTAATTAATAACAAATCAGGTATATTGACATCAACCTTTCATAAAGATATCAGTCATTCCATCTACATAATACAAGACACAGATTCATCATTTTTGCTCATTATACTCATTTGCAATAATATCTAACAATCTGAGGAAATTATTTATTTTTCAAAGCAAATGATGGGCCTAGAAAAGAGTAAAAAAGTTCTTTAAGAAGTAGGAAAAAAAGCTAGTAACAATACCCCATAACTTTATCCCTAGGACTAGTTTATTTTAGAATTGTATACAAAATCAACTAGACTGTCTGTCTCCCTCATGCTTATTCTTTTTCTCTACTTTTTCTTGACACAGGGGTCACTTAGTTATCAGTCCTCTTATTTCCATATGGTCTTTTTTCACATCCTTCCTCTTCCTCATTTCTTCAAAAGAGGAGTGAGATATTCAGCTGGGGAAATGAGAAAAGGAACTGTGATGCTAGACGAGCTCCTTTTACTGGGGGTTACAGCTCATTCAACAGATGCTCTGCTCTCTGTTCTACCCTATGGGACTTGTCTTTGGGGGTAAGACTTGTGGTTGAACAGTTGTGTCAGCAAGGCTACACCCCTCTCAGATCTAAATTTATATTTTCCACTAAGCATTATCAATAATAAAGGTAATGCATCATTTTGACTTTCATCTCTGCGATTCCTATGTCATTGCCACAATTGATTCTGAATGCAGATGGGGAAAGAGATATTATTTGTTAACTCTCCTCAAAAGTCACAACATTCTTTTCTTGCATTTTCAGTTTGTGTCTTTCCATTGACTTCCTCTTTGTTACTTCTAAAAATGTAAGTATGTGCTAGTGTACTATCAGTCCTACTATATTCTTTCTATCTCTCTTTTTTCCCTCTTGTCTTTTTTTAGCATGAACCTTCTCAAAATTTATTTTGTATTTGCTCTTTCAATAGTTAAATCTCTCTGACTCCTCTAATTTCACCAAAACTACTTTTGGGAAGGTCTCCAAAGTTCCCTAAACCCTGTATCTTTTTATTAGTCATCATCTTCCTAGGTAAAAGCAGGTTTAAACTTGGTTATAGAATTCCTGATGAAAAAGGCAATATGTCCAGTTTTATAAGGGTTCATGTTTCTGAAAAAGTACTACAGTCTAAAATCAGTTTCCCATTCTTGGCTTTGTACAGAAAGCCTTGATAATGTAGTGAGCTCTTGTCACTTAAACAAGTACACTAACCCTGTAGAGTCTCTTGATAAAGGTGAGACAGAAGCAATCAGTGAAGGAGCTTCTTCAGGTGTAGGTATGTCTCTGGTGTAAGTAACAACTTAGAATACTGAAAGAACTAGATGAAGGAAGTAATGCTTAAGCAAGCATTTAATAAGTACTTCTTTGTTAGAATTTTGAAATTTGTCCTTTATGAAATAACGAAGATTATCAGCATTCTGTGCCCATGAATGAAGGTAATTTATCATGTTTTATAAATTCAAAATTTCATATTTTTATTCCTTAACCATCTTTTGGATTACTTTACATTCTGAATGTCTAGTGGTTTCCTATTTATCCTGCCAGTACATTAAATCCAGAAAGTTTAAAAGAGAACTTTCACCTGTGTCTCTCTCTGCCTTAAAACAACTTTGCTTGACATTTTAATCTTTTTTTGAACTGGGAGATTTAATATTTCAATCACTATTGATCTTCATTCATCTTTCATTATGCAGTGTTATAGAAATGTGTTTGATTTACAGCTACAAATGTGATGGGTTGAAAAGACAGAGACTGAATTTAAAGCTGAGAGAAGGTTATCAAAGATGGCTGTGAAAGATACTGAGGTTATTTGTCAATGTGAGAATGATAGAAAGTCTCAAATGATTCTTAGCAGAAACAGGGAGAAGTCAATTGAAAAGAGGAGAGGGGATAGTTTGGACCAGCTGCTCCAGCCATGGAATAAAGAAAAATTTCTTTCTGTGGGTGATTTTCCTAAGATTTATACTTCTGCATCTTCCTTTTCATAACATGTTAGGTAAATATGAGGTTGTGAATATAAGGGAAAAAGCCAAAGATGCTCATATGCCAACCCTGATTCTACAGAATCAGAGTCCTAGAGGTTCAGATATGGTACAACTCACCTGTTCCATGGGGTCTTACAACTAAAACCATATTGGTACAGCCATATGATATTCTTCTTAATTTTAAATTTAACACCGTGGATATTATATATTATCTGTTGCCTCCATAAAACTACAGCAATGACATTTCAACAGATCTAACAGAAACTCATTAGTAATCCCTTTTCCAATTGCCGTCAAATAATGAAGTCTCCATTGGGAATGGACCTAAATCTTCTGGTAACTTTAAAAAAAAAAAACAAAAAGAAACAAACAAACAAAAAAACCCCGAAAACAACAACAAACCTAGATGTTCTTAATATTAGAAAGCTGTCAACACAAACCATCTTTTTGAGATCATTTGAATTATTGAATGATGTTGTTGGTCTTTCAAAGTATATGTATCAGCTTTGTGGCTTTATTTTTCTCTAGAAAAGCAATAATATTGTATATTATATTTTCTAGAATGAAACATGACTCTATGTTAAAATATTTAACAAAACTGGATTTCATATTCCTAGTCTTGCTTGCTTCAGTGTTTGTTTTGATTTTAAAATTAATGTACTGTCTAGAAACTGATGAAGTTAAAAGAGAAAGTTTCATAACTAAAGGCAAAACAAATATATGCATCAGAGATTTTGATACTACTGTGGTAGAGTGTTGTCAAAAAAGGAAAGTTTAAAATTCATATTTAAATTTATTTCTACTGGGAAGAGAATGACTGACTACCCCTTTCTGGATTATTTACACTGGTAAAGTTTCAAGGAAAACAAATAGTAATTAATTTAATTAACACAACTTCAATCCAACTTCTTTCATTCAACATTATTAATGTGTTTTAAAAAAGAAAACTATTGACCAATTCTTAGGAAATTAATGAGTCTGTTGACAACAGTTGATTTCAAAACAGGTCCAAATCACTTACCAGCCAAATGGAAGGAACTAATTCAAATACCTTGGTATTTGACGATTTGGGAAAAGGTTTGGAAAATTTGATTGAACTTTCCTATTTCCTCTACACTTTTCTTATCCTTTAAAGCACTAAAGTTTTTTAATAGATGCCAAATTCTTGAAGAAAAATTCAGTTCTTATTACACATGCACATGATTTTTAATCAATTTGAACGCTCTAGGGATTGCCATATATATATATATATATATATATATATATATATATATACATATATATATGCAATAAAACCATTGTTACAACTACTACACACTTTTTCTCCCCCTGGCTAGGATTAATAACAATTCATCCATACTTCCCTTGTATAACTGTCATTTATTGAACTAATGACTCAAAAATTTCTCTATGTGGAGAGGTTTAGTTCTGCTTGATAAGAGTTCCTCTGCAAAACAATGGTTTTGAAGTCATGAATGTTTTCATATAAACCATAATCTTAAATAAAACACAAAACTCTGCCAATCAATCATAAAACACAAATCTAGATAAGCAATAATTTATATTATTAAAACTGTAAGATTTAACTTTTTACTACTTTAGAGATCTTTTTTTTTTTTTTTTGAGTTTATTTTTGTGTATGGTGTTAGGGAGTATTCTAATTTCATTCTTTTACATGTAGCTATCCAGTTTTCCCAGCACCACTTATTGAAGAGACTGTCTTTTCTCCATTGTATATCTTTGCCTCCTTTGTCATAGATTAGTTGACCATAGGTGCGTGGGTTAATCTCTGGGCTTTCTATCTTGTTCCATTGATCTATGTTTCTGTTTTTGTGCCAGTACCATGTTGTCTTGATTACTGTAGCTTTGTAGTATAGTCTGAAGTCAGGGAGTCTGATTCCTCCAGCTCCATTTTTTTGCCTCAAGACTGCTTTGGCTATTCGGGGTCTTTTGTGTCTCCATACAAATTTTAAGATGATTTGTTCTAGCTCCGTAAAAAATGCCATTGGTAATTTGATAGGGATTGCATTGAATCTGTAGATTGCTTTGGGTAGTATACTCATTTTCACAATGTTGATTCTTCCAATCCAAGAACAGGGTATATCTCTCCATCTGTTGGTATCATCTTTAATTTCTTTCATCAGTGTCTTATAGTTTTCTGCATACAGGTCTTTTGTCTCCCTAGGTAGGTTTATTCCTAGGTATTTTATTCTTTTTGTTGCAATGGTAAATGGGAGTGTTTCCATAATTTCTCTTTCAGATTTTTCATCATTAGTGTATAGGAATGCAAGAGATTTCTGTGCATTAATTTTGTATCCTGCAACTTTGCCATATTCATTAATTAGCTCTAGCAGTTTTCTGGTGGCAGTTTTAGGATTCTCTATGTATAGTATCATGTCATCCGCAAACAGTGACAGTTTTACTTCTTCTTTTCCAATTTGTATTCCTTTTATTTCTTTTTCTTCTCTGATTGCCGTGGCTAGGACTTCCAGAACTATGTTGAATAATAGTGGTGAGAGTGGACATCCTTGTCTCGTTCTTGATCTTAGAGGAAATGCTTTCAGTTTTTCACCATTGAGAATGATGTTTGCTGTGGGTTTGTCATATATGGCCTTTATTATGTTGAGGTAGGTTCCCTCTATGCCCACTTTCTGGAGAGTTTTTATCAGAAATGGGTGTTGAAATTTGTCGAAAGCTTTTTCTGCATCTATTGAGATGATCATATGGTTTTTATTCTTCAATTTGTTAATATGGTGTATCACATTGATTGATTTGCGTATATTGAAGAATCCTTGCATCCCTGGGATAAATCCCACTTGATCGTGGTGTATGATCCTTTTAATGTGTTGTTGGATTCTGTTTGCTAGTATTTTGTTGAGGATTTTTGCATCTATATTCATCGGTGATACTGGTCTGTAATTTTCTTTTTTTGTAGTGTCTTTGTCTGGTTTTGGTATCAGGGTGATGGTGGCCTCATAGAATGAGTTTGGGAGTGTTCCTTCCTCTGCAATTTTTTGGAAGAGTTTGAGAAGGATAGGTGTTAGCTCTTCTCCAAATGTTTGATAGAATTCACCCGTGAAGCCATCTGGTCCTGGGCTTTTGTTTGTTGGAAGATTTTTAATCACAGTTTCAATTTCATTACTTGTGATTGGTCTGTTCATATTTTCTGTTTCTTCCTGGTTCAGTCTTGGAAGGTTATACCTTTCTAAAAATTTGTCCATTTCTTCCAGGTTGTCCATTTTATTGGCATAAAGTTGCTTGTAGTAGTCTCTTAGGATGCTTTGTATTTCTGCAGTGTCTGTTGTAACTTCTCCTTTTTCATTTCTGATTTTATTGATTTGAGTCCTCTCCCTCTTTTTCTTGATGAGTCTGGCTAATGGCTTATCAATTTTGTTTATCTTCTCAAAGAACCAACTTTTAGTTTTATTGATCTTTGCTATTGTTTTCTTTGTTTCTATTTCATTTATTTCTGCTCTGATCTTTATGATTTCTTTCATTCTGCTAACTTTGGGTTTTGTTTGTTCTTCTTTCTCTAGTTTCTTTAGGTGTAAGGTTAGATTGTTTATTTGAGATTTTTCTTGTTTCTTTAGGTAGGCTTGTATAGCTATAAACTTCCCTCTTAGAACTGCTTTTGCTGCATCCCATAGGTTTTGGGTCATCGTGTTTTCATTGTCATTTGTCTCTAGGTATTTTTTTATTTCCTCTTTGATTTCTTCAGTGATCTCTTGGTTATTTAGTAACGTATTGTTTAGCCTCCATGTGTTTGTCTTTTTTACGTTTTTTTCCCTGTAATTCATTTCTAATCTCATAGCGTTGTGGTCAGAAAAGATGCTTGATATGATTTCAATTTTCTTAAATTTACCGAGGCTTGATTTGTGACCCAAGATGTGACCTATCCTGGAGAATGTTCCATACGCACTTGAGAAGAACGTGTAATCTGCTGTTTTTGGATGGAATGTCCTATATATATCAATTAAATCTATCTGGTCTATTGTGTCATTTAAAGCTTCTGTTTCCTTATTTATTTTCATTTTGGATGATCTGTCCATTGGTGTAAGTGAGGTGTTAAAGTCCCCCACTATGATTGTGTTACTGTCAATTTCCTCTTTTATAGCTGTTAGCAGTTGCCTTATGTATTGAGGTGCTCCTGTGTTGGCTGCATATATATTTATAATTGTTATATCTTCTTCTTGGATTGATCCGTTGATCATTATGTAGTGTCCTTCCTTGTCTCTTGTAACATTCTTTATTTTAAAGTCTATTTTATCTGATATGAGTATAGCTACTCCAGCTTTCTTTTGATTTCCATTTGCATGGAATATCTTTTTCCATCCCCTCACTTTCAGTCTGTATGTGTCCCTAGGTCTAAAGTGGGTCTCTTGTAGACAGCATATATATGGGTCTTGTTTTTGTATCCATTCAGCCAGTCTATGTCTTTTGGTTGGGGCATTTAATCCATTCACGTTTAAGGTAATTATCAATATGTATGTTCCTATGACCATTTTCTTAATTGTTTTGGGTTTGTTTTTGTAGGTCCTTTACTTCTCTTGTGTTTCCCACTTAGAGAAGTTCCTTTAGCATTTGTTGTAGAGCTGGTTTGGTGGTGCTGAATTCTCTTAGCTTTTGCTTGTCTGTAAAGCTTTTGATTTCTCCATCAAATCTAAATGAGATCCTTGCCGGGTAGAGTAATCTTGGTTGTAGGTTCTTCCCTTTCATCACTTTAAGTATATCATGCCACTCCCTTCTGGCTTGCAGAGTTTCTGCTGAGAAATCAGCTGTTAACCTTATGGGAGTTCCCTTGTATGTTATTTGTCATTTTTCCCTTGCTGCTTTCAATAATTTTTCTTTGTGTTTAATTTTTGCCACTTTGATTACTATGTGTCTCGGCGTGTTTCTCCTTGGGTTTATCCTGTATGGGACTCTCTGCGCTCTCTGGACTTGGGTGGCTATTTCCTTTCCCATGTTAGGGAAGTTTTCGACTATAATCTCTTCAAATATTTTCTCTGGTCCTTTCTCTCTCTCTTCACCTTCTGGGACCCCTATAATGCAAATGTTGTTGCGTTTAATGTTGTCCCAGAGGTCTCTTAAGCTGTCTTCATTTCTTTTCATTCTTTTTTCTTTAGTCTGTTCCGCAGCAGTGAATTCCACCATTCTGTCTTCCAGGTCACTTATCCGTTCTTCTGCCTCAGTTATTCTGCTATTGATTCCTTCTAGTGTAGTTTTCATTTCAGTTATTTTATTGGTCATTTCTGTTTGTTTGTTCTTTAATTCTTCTAGGTCTTTGTTAATCATTTCTTGCATCTTCTCAATCTTTGCCTCCATTCTTATTCCGAGGTCCTGGATCATCTTCACTATCATTATTCTGAATTCTTTTTCTGGAAGGTTGCTTATCTCCACTTCATTTAGTTGTTTTTCTGGGGTTTTTTCTTGTTCCTTCATCTGGTACATAGCCCTCTGCCTTTTCATCTTGTCTATCTTTCTGTAACTGTGGTTTTTGGTCCACAGGCTGCAGGATTGTAGTTTTTCTTGCTTCTGCTGTCTGCCCTCTGGTGGTTGAGGCTATCTAAGAGGCTTGATGGGAGGCTCTCTACTTTAGAGATCTTACTACATACTTTTCTGACTATGGATATAATAAATAAAGACTTTGGAGACTTACAATTACATTTTGAAGAGAGTGATCTTTTTCCATCCCAAAGTACTCTTCCAGGACAAAATGAAAAAATGAATTTATATTTATTAGGCTTTTCAGGAATATGAAAAGTTATTGTCATTGGCTGCATGGTCTACCAGTTTCCCATTAGTTAATAAAATTGCTTCTGTAGAAGCCAACACGTGGAAATAAAATCATTTCATACACTTAAGAGCATGGGGTCAAGAGTCAGAATCTTGGAGGCTAATCCTGTCTTTATCACTTACTGACTAACTGACCTTAGGCAAGTTGCTTAACCTGTCTATTCTCCCACTTTTTTTTCTTCTCTAAAATCATCTACTTCCCAAGGCGTGATGATTAAATGAGATAATGCACATGCTTGGCACATGGCAAGCACCAACTCTATAATAGCTGTTATTATTACATCACAATCTAACTGAAATTAACATTTCTCAAGTGAGAAATTAAAATTTTAGCTGCGATGACACAGTAATAATATATTCATGTGGATAGCAATTTCCTCATTTTGTCATTTAACTGTCATAATAACTCCAAGTCATAAAAAAAAATCATCCGTTAGACTCCTAACATCTTAGTACATCAAACAATGACTTTATGTCAAGAATACTAGAAATTATTAATCACAGACAACCTTTAGATATTAGCTGAATATTATACATAAAATATCATGTTTTTAAAAATTACTTTAATATTGGATAGTTATTTGTGTCCATCATTTTGTAAAAGCCATTAACAATGCAGAGAAAAAAGTATTTTTAAAATGTGTTTTTAAAAGTATTGATAGCTGATGAGTCATTGAGGAACTACTGAGCCATAATTATAGAGAAAGCAGGAATTCAGATATGAGAGAAGGACACATAGGAATAAATCAAGTTTTCGTCCAAGGGTAGCAGATTTGGGCTACATATTTGGTGGTCTTGAACAGAGAGGGGGACAAAGTCAAGGTCCTAGGCCCACCAAGGTAGGAAATGTATTAACAGCCTTCCCATAATTAAGCTGGGTCTGTAAAGGTTTACACACTCAGAGTTATGGTGACCTGAAGTAAATTCCTACCAAACCTCCATTTCTTGTGGATTTTAGAGAAGTCTCCCTTGATTCTAAATTAAGTATAGAGGATAAAGAGAGGTGAAAAAATAGTATCTGTGAATTTTTTATCCCACTCTGGGATTGAGTGTTTCCAATATCCTCACACTATAAATTTGAATTGAAAAATTTTCAGACTGACAGTGTTCCCAGAAGCAGAGCCAAATTCTCTTGAGGAGACCAACTTCATCTAATCCTTAAAGAGTCCCATGATTTTTTTTTAATGAGTGTATCCTTCTAAAAACACCAGTACACAAGAAAATAAAGCATGATGACAAGTCATAACAGAAAAAGAAAAGAAAAGAAGCAGCAGAAACAGACCCACTCAGGTTTCAAATATACTGGCAGTGGACAACATCAGAATAGTGCAATTGAAGAGATAATTAGTAATCTAGGATCTAAGTAAAAAAAAAAACCCATAATGGTTCACATGGAGCCAAAAAGATGGAAAATATGGAAAAGAGGTTAAGAGATATGGTGGTGGTCAGTAAGTTCCAACATATGTTTAATTGTAGTTCAAGAAGAAGAGTGGAAAGGAAATGGAATAGGTGCAAAATTTTGAGGTGTTACAGTTGAGAATTTCCCAGAAGTGATGACATATACCATCCACAGATTCAAAATCCCAGTGAACTCCCAGGAGGATAAATAATAAGAAATCCACACTGAAATACAACATGGTGGCACAGCACGACATTAAACACTAGAAGGGAGTTCTTCAAAACAGCCAGAGATGAAATGGCAGGTTTCTTTCAAATGAGAGCCGATTAGGTTGTCAGCTGATTTTTCAACAGCCACAGTATAACTGAAAGAAAACTTTCATTCTAGAATTCCAGACTTTGCAAAATAAATTTCAGGAATAAGGAGTAAACATGGGTAGACCTAAAGATTATCGTATTAAGTGAGGTAACTCAAGGGTTTCCCTGGTGGCGCAGTGGTTAAGAATCCGCCTGCCAATGTAGGGGACATGGGTTCGAGCCCTGGTCCGGGAAGATCCCGCATGCTGTGGAGCAACTAAGCTCGTGCACCACAACTACTGAGCCTGCGCTCTAGAGCCCGTGAGCCACAGCTACAGAAGCCCACGTGCCTAGAGCCTGTGCTCCGCAACAAGAGAAGCCACTGCAATGAGAAGCCCACTCACCACAACAAAGAGTAGCCCCCGCTTGCCGCAACTAGAGAAAGCCTGCACACAGCAACGAAGACCCAATGCAGCCAAAAATAAATAAAAATAAAAATAAATATAAAAAAAGAAGTGAGGTAACTCAAAGACAAATATGTGATATCACTTATATGTGGAATCTAAAAAAATGATACAAATAAACTTATTTACAAAACAGAAATAGATTCACAGCCATAGAAAACAAAAGGGAAAGTGGGGTAAGGGAGAAGAGATAAATTAGGCATTTGGAATTAACATATACACATTGCTATATGTAAAATAAACAACAAGGACATACTGTATAGCACAGGGAACTGTATTCAGTATCTTGTAATAGCCTATAATGGAAAAGAATCTGAAAAAGAAAAGAAAAAAATATATATATATATAACTGAATCACTTTGTTATCCACCTGAAACTAACACAACATTGTAAATGAACTATACTTCAATTAAAAAATGGTCATTAAAAAAAAGAATAAAGAGTAAATAAAAACAGAGAAAGGGAAAAAGAGAGAAAAACAAAAACTGAGAATTTGTTAAGAGTAGACCCTTACTTCAGGTAGAGGAAAATCACTTCAGGTAGGACAGTGAGCTCAGATGCAGAGTTTGAGAAGCAAGAAAAATGCAAAGAAAATGGTAAATGTGGGTAAAGCTGAGTCAGGTTTTCTCAACACCAGCACTACTGACATTTTGAGCTGGACATTCTTTGTTGGGAGGAGCTGCCAAGTTCATTATGTTTGGCACTATCCTTATTCTCTACCCACTAGATGCCAGCCAGTAGTACCTCTTACCTCCCCCAATGCCTCGGTTATGACAATCAGTAACTGTCACTAGACACCGTCAAATGCTCCCTGGGGGGCAAATAGCCTCTATTGAGAACAACTGATTTAAATAAATATTCATTTATAAAACAATAATAAATAATGTCTTGTTAAAAAAGATTGAGTTAAAGCAAACGACAACAATAATCTATAAATCAGAAATGGAGAAGGGATCTGATAGAAGAGGAAAAAATAAAAGTAACAAGAATAACACAAAGGAAAGGATGGGAGGAGAGAAAAATCAACATAGAACAGGCAGGAGACAGAGTAAACACCAATTAAGATGGGAGACTTAAGTATAAATAAATCAGTAATTACATTAAAGGTAAATGGAACAAATGATCCGATTAAAGGCAATGCTTTACAGACTAGATAAGGTAGTAAAATTCTAACTACATGCTGCTAATCAGTAACACATCTAAAGCCAAAGGACATGGACAGTTTGAAAGTGAAGAAGGAAAGAAAAGATGTATCTTGAATAAAGGAACCAAAGAAACTTTGTGTAACTATGATCAGACAAAACAGTTCTTAACCATCATGAATTAGTTAACATGTCTACCTTGATTGTCTCACATCTGTGATGCAATGGAAAGAGTTGGCCTTTTGTTGCCCTTTCTTGGTGTGTTTGTTCAGTTTGTTTTGCACATGTAAATCCAGAAAAGAAGCACTGTGAGGGCATAACAGGATTTTACTGTAGCCAGGAGCAAAACTGATAACAATGAGAAGCAAAACACTTCCAGCGGGTTTTACGCCAAAAACAGGCTGGCTTTCATCTTAGTGACAGATATAATAACACTTTAGACAATATCTATTGAAACTCTTTTAACGAGAAAGCAGGGCCCCTGGTTTGTCTTGAAAACATTCTTAATTAAAAAATATACAACTGTGTTAACTAGCTTTTGATGACTCTACAATTATGACCTTTCTCTCTTACTTAGCTTTGCATTTCTCTCTCTCTTTCACACACAATAATAAACAAGAACCAGCACATGGAGACATTTTGTACTCCCTTAGAAAGAAATCTGAACCTGTTTAAAAAATTGTTTAGCGTAACCCCACAGAATCATCTGCTTAATTTTATTTATTTTGGCAAAGATGCTGTCACAGATGTTCATTATTACACAACGAAAACACGTTCAGAGTGCGGAGGGGTTGTGCGTAAAGCAAAGAATCCCAGTAAAATTTATAAGGGAGCTGATGTGTGACCTGGTCATGAGTTAGTAAGTGTATATTAGCAACTTTAAGAGTCTGGTTTCCTTTTAGAACACTGAGGTAAATTCACTTAACCCTATTAGAAGCTGTTGAGATAATTGAGCCATAGTGTTAATGGAAGGGGGTTGGAATTGCACCTAGGTAAAAAAGCCTTCAAAAGGAGGTTTTGGAGGATCTGGGGAAGATAAAATGCCCAGGCTGCTCTTTTATCACTTTCTCATGCCAGTGTAGCTTCACTTCAACTTGGGGAATTTGGACCTTGAGGTTAGTGTCTCCTCACACGGGAATTCTGCATGACCTTGTCAACTCTCAGAGCAGTAGGATAAACGGCCCAGAGCTCTCAGGAATGGCCATGTTTTGAAAATTCTATAAATAGACTCTGTGGTTAATTATTAAGCTCTCAAGGCTGTCTAGTAAGTGAACAATGAAACTACCAACCTGAAAAGGCTAATTCCTATGCAGTTTCAAAGCCTCTGAAGTTTGGATCAGCTTCCTTCCTCATACTGTTATTGACAGAGCTCTCCTTCTCTTCCTGTATTTTTGAAAGTGCATGTTTCTTTTTATATCTTCACATTGCTTGCATTGCTAATAAAAGTTCTGTATATACAGGCAGTATCCCAATTTAATGAATGCATCAAAATTGCTTTCTTACATATAGATATAATTTTAATGAAGACCTACTCTGCAGAAGTGGTCATTCTGAATAGACACATTATATTATAAATTAGTGCATTTGCTGAAACGCACAGTTTCAGTTACACATTCTATTCTATTTTCTTTATTCTGATTTTACTAACAAATCCTTCTTTTTTGTAAACATTAGCTCTTTAGTCCCTAAAGGATGTTGTCTCTACCATTATAAACTCCTTGGACCTTTGTTCTCTTCGAAACTCCCCAAACCTCAATTCAATATTTTGTAAAAGCCTATTGCATTTTAAGACCAGCTTATATCATATTCAGATACAATAATCCAAGAATGATAATACTAAAACAACAATGTCTTTGTTTAAGAGACTTGCCCCTACATAGCAGGGCTGGTGAAAGCATATGTTAAAATTCTCAGTAACTAGATCAGGCAACCACTGTTACTATAGGCTACCTGCCAGGACATATTACACTTGTTATATGGAAGCAGCCATTACAATGGTTTTCATTTAGATGAATTCCGCTTTGGGGACCGAAAACAGGTTTAAGCTCATGAAAATATTCACTCTCTCCAGTATGAAGAGGTTACCACGCTCATTTTATCATTTCAGTTGTCATTTCTCATATTTATCCTAGGACTAAAATTGTGCTGTCCTCTCTTATAAAAGATGATACATTCTTTTATGTATTTGCTCTGAGTTGTGTTTCCAGAAATGGTGATTGCTACCAAGTTAATTCTGCTGTTATCATACTACATGAAAGGCAAGCTTTTGTCTTACATCAGAGAAGTACTTTAATTGTGTTAATTGTGTTTAACGGCACTGATACCTCGCCCCTTTTTGTCTCCTTCTGATACGTGTGTATTTTGTTGTCTAATATTCCCAGAGAATGAAAGCCCTCTTGTGTATATCAATTGAGGGATGAGGTGAGTCATCAGGAATATGAACAATAATATTTAAAGCCTTTGACAGAAGGTTTTTTTTTTTTTTTTTTTTAATTAAGTTATGGCTGTGTTGGGTCTTCGTTTCTGTGCGAGGGCTCTTTCCAGTCGTGGCAAGCGGGGGCCACTCCTCATCGCGGTGCGCGGGCCCCCTCACCATCGCGGCCTCTCCCGCTGCGGAGCACAGGCTCCAGACGCGCAGGCTCAGTAGTTGTGGCTCACGGGCCCAGCCGCTCCGCGGCATGCGGGATCCTCCCAGACCAGAGCTCGAACCCGCGTCCCCTGCATTGGCAGGCAGATTCTCAACCACCGCGCCACCAGGGAAGCCCCGAAGGTATTTTTGTGATCAACTTTTTATAGACAAGATGTGTGAGACTCGGAGGATATTGCTAATATCTTAAATCTTTGTATTTAACTGACAAAGGCAACAAGATACACGTGGAAAGAAGGTAAAAATAGGCTGAGACTTGTATTTGCATTATGATATTCTTTCTTTTTTTTTTTTTTTTTTTAATTTGGTTGCGCCGGCTGTAAGTTGCAGCATGCGGGCTCTTAGTTGCGGCATGCAGGATCTAGTTCCCTGAACAGGGATTGAACCCGGGCCCCCTGTATTGGGAGCGTGGAGTTTTAACCACTGGACCACCAGGGAAGTCCCTATTATTTCTTGACATTCAAATAAATTCAACAAATGTACATAGAAACTTTCTTTTGTTTCAGGCCCTATTTTTGGCAAAGGAGATAAAAAGATTCAGCCTGCAGGGGCTGACAGGCTAGTAATGAAGGTAGCCAGCTCTCCTGGGTTCATTACACATCTGTGAACTTAAACTTCCTAAAAGCAGAAATTATTGTCTGTTTTGTTCACTGATAGGAGCATTTACAAATGGGCCTTGTAGTTAGTAAATATTTGTTGAGTAAAAGAACAAATGTAGACATACTGTATGCTAATATTATAACCATAGGATTTATTATATTGCAGATATCATTGAGTTTATTCCTGGGAGCCGTGAGGATGAACACTGAGGAAGGCATACCCCAGTCACCAGTTTAGGTCCATTGAAGGAAGGGTTTAGCATTTATTTGACTTGCCTGGGATTTTTAAACATTTTAACATGCCTTTTGGCTAGCACATCTAAGAGATTATAGGCTCTGGGCATGATATACCTTAATAGATAAATGAAATTTTCATCTTGTTATTACTATTCAAAGTCATCCTTGTTAAAACTATGCCCTTGTTTTTCACAGTTCAAGACCAAATGTAGACTTGAAAATTAGTCATGCAGTAACCACCAGAGGCACATCTGCAGAGCGTGCCAAAGCGAAGAGGCAAGAGAGACACAAAATGCTCCCTGGAATATGTCAGGGTGTCCACAGCACGATACTCTGCTAAACGAAAGCACTCCAGAAAATGATTATGCGGTGGCGCGTTCATAATAAGAAGGGAACAAGCATGGGAGGCAAAGGGGGGTAACTTAAAGCTTTTTTGTTTTTTTCCTTTTTCCTACTATCTTCTCTTCCGGGAAAATGCAAAGCACAGCCCATCGTGGGCAAAGTCAAAATCATAGTAATGACTCATCATACAGCACAAATATGCAAAGTGCAGAATATCGTTCCGAGCATTTGCATTATATTTGAAGAGCAGAGGCAATGGGTTTAGAATAGTATGTGCTAGGGAAGGTCAAAAATGAATTTCAAAATAGAAAAATGACACACACACATTACATAACACTGGAGGTTTACTTTGCATAAAAACTTCAGAGATGCATTAGAAATGCTTGCAGATTGGGAGATAAAAAGGACCCTGTTAATTACTATTATGTGGGATACAACTCTGCTGATAGCATGTGAATAATCATTTTCTGGCTGTACTCATTCAAGAATAACTCATGCAGTGGGACAGAAAAACCGGTCATCAGTGAATTGTGTCTCAGTTAGCTATGCTCAAGAATGTTCCGAAGTTTTGAAAAATATCACTATGTACTGAGTATATTTAATTATTCCTCTGACAAATTTAACTGGGCTCCACCCCTCCCCCATCTCTCTTCTTTCTCACACATGGAGTTTCCATATCTTTCTTCTCAGTTTGAGCATGCAATTAAAAATACAGTTTATGTCTCTCTAAGAAATTTAAGATGTCATTCATTTGCCATTTCTAATACACACTGAGATGATTTGACAGCAAAAGATAAGACACCATTATGGAAAACCTCTTTTCTTTAAAAAATTAACTTAACGTTAATATCGTAAAAATATTAACGTATTTAAAGCATGTTTACAGTGAGTGAAAAGAGTGGAACCAGGGACAGTACTCCACTTGCCAGGCTTTCTTCATCAGATCAAAAGCCAGTAAATGTTTCATGGGTTTTGTCAAGTTCAACAAAGTTTAGGGACATGGCCTGAATAGCAACCCGAATATGGTTACCAGATTTAGCTAATAAAAATACAGGATGCCCAGTTAACTTTGAATTTTGATTAGCAAAGTATATTGTTTTAGTATAAATACGTCCCAAGTATTGCATGGTATCCCAAGTATTGCATGAGACATACTTATCCTGAAAAATTACTCATTGTTTATATGAAATCCAAAGTTAACAAGGTGCCCTGTGTTTTGTCTGACAAACCAGAACTGAAACACACAATGGAAGAGGCTGTTCTCAATAATAGTGATCAGATTATTCCTTGGCAAGAGGAAGAAGATACCACACGTGAGAGGGTTTGTAGTATGATTAGGCCAGTACTATGGCAGATTAATTGATAAAAAGCTGGGTTTTCTATGGAGAGACTGTCTATGGAGCTCAGTTTGCCCCAGTGAAAGTATTCATGCAAAGACACTTAATTATAAAAAGTCATTTTATTCAATAAATACTTATTGTCTACCCTTTGTCAAGCACTGTAAAAACAGCTTGTGATGTCTCTTATGAAAAAAAATTTAGAACTGAGATGCGTGCATGGGCTGCATAAACTGACAATGTGATGGTATTCAGTACGTCAGTTTATAAAGAAACACATTTCCCTCTTTCCTGTTTCTTCATTGTTGAATTTGATTCATATAAGCCTCCGTGTAATTTAACTGCCCATCTGCATGGAAATGTAGGATGCGATGTTGCTTCTGCATCTCACCAGCATTTTTTTTATTCTTTGAATTTCTAGAACACTTATAGACTGTACCGCATTATTCCTTTCTTACTTATACCCTATCATAGATGATTTTGATATCATTGTTGCACATGTATGAGTTTCCTCACAAATAAAATAAAATTTTGAAAATTATTTTGCTTTCCTTTAATAACTTATGGTATTTACTTTACTGAATAAAGAATAAGCCTTGAGAAAGATTTCAATGTGCTTGAAAATCTACTCAGAAACTGTCAAGGGAATTGATACATCCCTTAATGTTTACTTCTAATTATTCCTATGAGAAGAACAAGATGCAATCATAGATAATAAAGAGAGATTTTCCTTTTGTTATTCACCTTTAATCTTGTATTCAGAAGGAACCATACATATTCTTTATAAGTTGGACTCTTAGAGCAGTCTGGAACCCAGTAAGAAGATGAAAAATTGCATTGCATCTGTTAAATGAGTTAATATATAATGGTGATTCATATTGATTATTTTTTATCTTAATGGCCTCAGCAATTATTTAAATACCCAAAGGAAACAGGTTTTACCACCATGAAGAGTTATCTTATAACCAAAGCAATAACCTACTGAATTTGGCATAAGTTGTATAGACGGTCTTTTGTGCAGATCCCTCATCACTTGCTTTGTTTGGTGACTCTCCTATAAAATTGGCAAATACACATGTATTTTTTTGGGTTTTTTTGGCCCTGATCACCGTATCTTCACTTATTTATTTTGTCCTGCTTCTAATAAAATATTGAATTTTCTTTAAAAAGTAGCTCATTTTGAATGCTTTCTTCAGGGAAAATTTCATTCTGTTCATTGTCTTTTGACCTAAATAACTCTTTAATGATAGGATCATCAATAAACTGCCTTCACATTTCATAAATCATTCATTAATTTCATTTCAATTAATTTTTGTGAGAGGAACCAAAAAGCCACCTATGTTGATTAAGACAATTAAAATAGAGAGCAACTTGAAACTTGGGGAGACATTTTGGAGGAAGCTTTGGGCCCAAACACAAACAAAAGGAGATAAATCCTTTGCTGTGGTTTTAAGTAGTGTGGCGCCAGAGCAACATGATAAACGTGCTGAGATTTACAGAGGCCCCAATTAGAGCCAAGATATCTTAATGCACTCTTTGGCATCTCGGAGCACACATACTCTATATGAAGGACTTTGAGATTTATGGTGTGAAAGCAGGCTACCATATGCACCACAGATCTTTCTTACTTAGCACTTTCCTCCAGCATTTGTACAGACATGCTCTTTTGTTTTGATCATTCCTTTCTTAACTATTTGTGGACTATGTATTGCTTTTTTTCCCAAAACTTTTTCATGGATTTTCTTCTCATTCTAATCTTCCAATATACATTTGAAATAGAACAGGGAAAGGTATTTATGCCTATTTCACTACTCATAACAGGAGTTCTTATATGTTACTAACCTACCTGTGATGTTTTCCCCCATCACACGGAATATAACTATTTTTGAGGGAGGGTGGATTGGGAATGTGGGGAAAACAGGTATGTTACTTGGTTTTTGTCCTGGGTAATATTTACTGTTGCACTAATTTTCACTAAGGAATACACTGCTTATGGAAGAACATAGATTGAATCACATAAAAATAACTTTTGAGACCACAAAGATGTGTGATAACCATTTCAGTTAAAAGGCACTCCCAAACACAAAATGATTGAAAACCTAGAGATTACTTCTGAATTGAGCCTGTTTAGAATTTGATATGGCAACCAATCAGGGTACATGCCAATCTGTATTGATTATATTAGGTGTTAAAAATGTCATTAAAGGAGGAAAGCTATTTCAATATGGATATAGCTTAATGGTTTTTGAAGGTTTTTACTGTTTTAAAGTGATTAAAATCATATTGAATTGAAAGTAATTTTCCTTAAAACTATCTCTAATATATTGAACTCATGTGGACTGGATTTTATATCTCTTAAATTTGAATGGTTGGCATTTATTTAAATTTAACACAACATGCTAGTTTGAGAAAGCTTCTTTGATGAGTGGGTTCACAAGGACTCCTTGCATAATATTTTATGATATTTTTATGATTTTATGAAATTTTATGAATTCTTAAAGTTATATTTATAAAAATAAATGCATTGGAAATTATTTTCATTGTTTATTGAGTTGTAAAACTCATGACATTTTGGAAGTGAGTAAAACATGAAATCAAATTTATGAAAGTTACAGAAATAATTGATATTGCATAAATAAACCAGTCTTATATTTGGTAATTTTAAATTGTGTTCTTTAGATTGAGTTGATATTTCATCACATTGTAATAATTCTATACCCTTATGAACTGTAATTCACTATTTATTTACATGTCATAAGGTGTTAATATTTATTTTTGTGATATAATCCAAAATTAGTGCTTTAAAATGAGCATGTTGCTTCCAAAAATAGGCTAAAGGGAACCCATTACACACATATTTTAAAATATTTTTGTAGATAAATTTAAGGTATCAAGTATTTTAGTATAATACCATTATTTTAGGTCACAGTCTTAATACATATTTAAAATATGTTTTCTTCATTATAATAGACATTCATGTTCATAGAAGAAATTGTCTGACATTTTTACAAAGTAGAATAAGAATTTAGGAATATTGCCATGCAATTTAAGTGTAGAATCCTCCTAGGTTTTAATTTTTTCTCCAAGGTTTTATACTTGTCTTATCTACACTGAAAGCAACAGCAATTCTTTTAGAAACTCATTTTAATCTAGTTTTCTCTAATTATTCAATTGTTTTCAGTAAAATGACTTTTTAATAATTATACTTAATCTGTTCATGGACAAATTAATTAATGTACATAATTAGAATAACAGGCATGAATAGAATAAGCAGGTTTAAGAAAACCATGATTGACTTGGAAGCTAAAACTCAAGTGGCAAGGGTGACAATGTGCAAGCCACCTATCATAGGATGTTTTACAGGAGAAATAGAGACAGAAGCAAATTGGTTAAGGAGAGTTCCATTGAAAGAGCTTTTGTGGAATTAAAAAATAAGAAGAAAGTAAACATGCCATTTTATAAGAATAAATATGTAAAATTTTTGATATTTCTTTTCAGATGTGTACAGCTATACTTAGCTGATGGTTAACATGTTTATTCTGCTAGGCAGTAGCCTAAATAATTTATCTTACTTAAATATCAAGACAACTAGATACTGTTCAGGAATACTGGTTTGAAGCCTAATTAAACAGTAGCTGAAGTTGTAGTTGAATAATACTTGTTTCCTAGAGCAAGGGAAAATGTTTTCAACAGGAATATTTCTTAGTAACCCTCATATCTCCAAAAATCATCATTAAATGTAGGCTTACTAGATCAAATAAAAAGTCATTTTGTTTATTGTTGTAATAATATATTGCTATCATCATTAGATTATATCAAATTATTATTAATATTGTAAGGAAATATTGACAATGATTTCAACATATCTGAGCCAGTTAATAAAATCCTTGTTAGAAAAAGTAAATATTGTAGAAAGTTGGAAATGCATAGAAAAGCATAAAGAACAAAATGAAATGGGTCACTTATAATTTCATCATCCAGTTATAATAATGATTACAATTTGGGTGCATAGTCTTTTAGTCATTTATCTGTGTGTGTGTGTGTGTGTGTGTGTGTGTGTGTGTTAGCAAAACATGATTATCATATGCAGACAATTTTGTTACATCACTGTTATCATTGTTTGGTGGGGGATGGGAACCTATTTCAGTACTGTACAGTGTTTAAAAGCTCAGGTTTCTGGAATCTGCCTGCCTGATGGATGACCTTCTGGTTCCATCTCTTGACCCTGGCAAGTCAAAGGGTCTCCTAAGCCTTAGACTCCTCATTGCCAACATGAGAATAATAGCAAAATCTGGCTTATAGATTTAAATGGGGGTGATCCTTATGAAGTATTTGGTTCAGGGAATATTAAATTTTTCTTATTTGCTACTTAGTGAGCCACTATTTTTACATGTTTTAGTTAAACAAGCACACTGGTGTTTCACAGAAAATTCCTTTATAAGTTAGGGGAACATATATATGTTGCTACACTAATTTTCTAAAGACTATGATTATTCAACTTTTGTTATAGTCATTCACGTAAGGCAATTAAATCATGAAAGGAGAAATTTCACAGTAAAGATAAAACAGAAGTAACTACCAACTGAAATAAGAAAACGGCTTCTGAAAAAAATTAAATTATAAATCCTCCATTTAAGTGGACTTTCTTCTTTGTTGCATTTATTCTTTTTAAAGGATTATATGTTGCCCACTGGTACAAAAGATTATATCTTGAGTATTTATAATCTGAATTTTCAGAATGTGATCAAGGTTTTCAACTGGTTACTAAGCCTGTGTTGATAGAAAATGTAACAGGTTAATGGGGCATAAAACATTGTTTAAAATTGTCCTTCCTGGTCTAACACGGTGGTTAATATTTTACCGACTTAACGTGTTTTTCCTGTTCACGCTTATTGAATCCCTTAAATCCCACGATTCAAAGAAAGTAATTAACTGGAAGAGTTCCTATTTGCAAGCATGTCACTTCTGGGAATTAATGCCTTTACAATAATATCTATGTCATTTTTTACACTGACTAGTATTACTGGACAAGGATGAATCATACAATATCCATTAAGTTTTAAATGTCTCAATAATGTATTATAGAACCAAGGACTTCCATTTTTCTCTAAGATTACACAGTGAAATCCTCTTGGTTGGTTAAGGTTGAGTCTGTGAGAATCATGACAAATGATGGTTTTCAATTTCTTCTCCGTCTGAAAGATCATAACTGAGCATGTGATTTGCAAAGACATCTTTCCCTTTCCAGCTTCTTATCCTTCTGAATTTCTTCATTCCTGTGGGCCCATTGTTTCTTTCAAGTGTCCCTTTTCTCAAGTGTTTTATGAAATAAGAAAGATCTAGAAGCATTATAGAAGCATTATAAAGCACTGGAAACTTTAATACTCTTGACCATGTTGATTAATGCTCAAGGATCCAAAAAATATTATTTCATTTGTTTATAAAATTTTTAGTTTGGAAGGCTGATGTGGGCTTACTATGATCAAAGTCCAAAAATCTCTGAAGCAGTAATGGGCAGAGAAGGGATCTCAGTGATAAAGCAGTTGATTACCAGCATGCCTGTATCTTTGATTAATAATCTTCTAAACTGTATGCCTCTTGAAAACTGAGACATTTTATTTTTCTTTGTATTCTGAATATGTTGCCTAACCCATAATATTAGCTTGATAAATATTTGTTGGATATCTGAATGAGAAAATATATTCATTTTCTATTCCAGCTTTCCACTGGAATAAGCGATCTTTTCAATATCTTGACAAACAAGTATCCAATTATATTTACATTTAGAGTCAGGAATCTTACCATTCCACAATTAGTTCATTTTGCTTCTGGGTAGAATCTTCTTCTCTCTTCACTATTTTCTGGGAGATCTTAAGCAAGGAATTTAAATGCTTCAAGAGTTATTTTCATTAAATGTACATTTATTATATGATTGTAATGCTTACTTCAAGACTTTTAAAAGAACTACATTATTTAGCATATAGGAAAAATTCGAATGTAGCTTTGGGCTCATTATTTGTGCTCAGTATATTGCAGTTCAACTTCAAATGGATTTGTTTCTTTCACTCAATCAGTTGCCTAAAACAAATGTTCATATTTGGACCATGCCATTCTTGCACAACTTTTTTTTTTTCTTGGACTTTTCATTTGACTTTGTTGTTATTGAGTAAAAGGGATATATGCCTTTAATTTTTGAAAACCAACAGGCTATTCTTAATCATACAGTTTGGGTAATGAGTCATTTTCTTCCTGAAGAAAATTTTGGTAAAGTAAAATTTTACATATTACTTCCTGTTTAAATCATTCTGTGATTTCCTTTCATATCACTCTTCAGTTTGGCTCATTCTCTCAGATCCATGACTTCTTTCTTGCTTCCTATTTTTTTTTTCTGGATTTTAAATTTAAATTAAAAAAATATTTTTTTTTTGTTTGTTTTTCAGAAGAGACTCATGGACACTAGGACCTTGCAGCCTAAAATGTTTTTTTTTTTTTAATTCCTTTCATATTTGGTTGAAAAATTTCCTATATACAGAATTCTAATTAAGTACATTTTTTGAGATATTTAATGCTTTTTTCTGGCATATCATGGTGTAATAGGAAGTCTGATGCCCATCTAATACTCTTTCCTCTGCAGTTTATTTATTTTTTCCCCCACTGGAAGAAATTTTATGATTTTCTTTTTGTGCTTGGAATTCTGAAATTTCACAGTTCTCTCTTACAGTTTGTACCTCTTTTCATTTTTCTTGTAATTGTGGAGTTCTTCAATTTGAGTCTTTTTCTTAGAGATTTGTTTTGTATTATCTCTGTGGCTATTTGTACCCATCAACTGCCTCTCCTCTTTCTTTCTGGTCCTCCAGTGATCTTTAACATTCTGGATATAACTGATTGACATTTAATTTTTTTAATACTTTCCATTTCTTAGTGTTTCAAATTTTATATTCTGAAATATATCCTTGTCTTTATCTTCCAGATTGTTAATCCAGGATTGCCCATTTTATTAGGTATTCTTATTGATTTGTTTCCATTAATATTGGCAATCATACTTTTAATTTCCAAAAATTCTTTCTCATTTATTGTTCTTTTTTATGGCAGCTTGTTCTTATTTTAGGCAGGCAACATCTCCCAGATCTCTCTGAGGTTACTAACATGGATTTTTTTAAAAATTATTTTTATTGTTCTTATTTTGCCATTTCTCCTGTGATCGCTGGTTTTCTCTGTTTAGATTTTATAACTGGTGAATCTCAGTGTATCACTCACTAATACTGACAAGTTAGCTGCTAAGCTGATGAATCTCTTTGCCAGCTGAGTTTGCTCTGCAGATTCATAGATCTGTTGCCCTAAAGGCTCCTCTTGTGTGGACAGAACGCTGACTGTGAGCCAGTCCAGTTGCCAGGCAAGCCTCTCTTTAGGTTAAATTTGCTCTTGAGAGCAGGCATGCTGACAATGACTATAGGGTGAAGGACTTGACTTTGGGGGTGGAGTATGCTGATTTATTTTGTTATGGGTAGAACTGCTTCTCCTTCCCTCTCCCCGACACCCAGCTTCATTGAACGGATCTAGAGCCATCCCCTGCTGCTTTCTGCCTCTCCTTTCAACCACAGTGACTGCCTTTGTGGACCATCCAAGAGGATCTTCTGCTCAGATGGAAGGTGAGATCTTCAGCCGGGAAGATAAAAAACTACAGTCAGCTGCTCCACACATACTGGGGAGGGGGTGACAGCTGAATGACACAGAGGTTCTGTAAATGGGTCTTTGCTGAAATTCTGTCAAGGCCACATAGAGCTCTCTGCTGCTTTCTGTAATTCATAACTCCAGAGTTAGAGCCACTTAGTTTTATTTTTTCACCACTCCATAAGAGCTCCAACAGCTTGTAACCTTCACCCATGCATATATTAAGATGTGACTTCTTTGATATGGATTACACTTCTCTACAACCCTATCTCCTTACTGTCTTCTAAAATTTTATTAACATTTCTTGTTAGCTCAAGGCAGATACCTTTTCCACTTTTAGCATACTTAGGGGTTTATTTACTTATTTGTAATATCCTTTACTCTCATTTCAATAGTACATTGGAAAAAGATTATTCAGCATACTGTATTAGAAAATGGATTATTTTATAAATATAATTTGGCTGTAGACATAATTTCAGAATGTTGACAACTGCAATCAGTCCATTTTTTTGACAGAAAGAGATGGTAATCAAAGAAAGTTTAATAGAGAGGGGGTTACTTCCAACAGTTTGGACAAAGTCCAAGGAAACCAATTTAAGGTGGAGTAATGCCCTGGGACTAGAAAAGGTCAGGGGGGTAGGTGTATTCCCCAAGCCTTAAGGGACACTAAAGTGGCAAGGGGAAAGAGTGGTTATTAGAACTCAGAAGAATAACTAATGAAAAGGTTGTCTTGTGGTCTTTGATAGAGGGATAGTCAATCCACCAAAGGAAATGGGGAAATAAATTCATCTCACTCCTCTTCCCCTCTCCTCTGATCTGTTGGTAATTCCCTTGAACTAAACCCAACTGGTAGCTAGAAGGTGAAGAGAGCTTGTTTATGTCTTTTATGTAGGTCAGGTTCCTAGGTCACAAAGGGTAGAAAACGATGAAGAGTGGGTCTGGACAAACAAATGGGAATTATACAGCAGGGCTCACCCTTTTGCATTCACTCTTATATTTGTCCAGATGAAATGTTATGTACCCAACCCAGGGACCACCCACATTTCTATTAGCTATGATGATGGCAACTTAGTGATCTGCGCACCTGAAACTTAAACAGAAGATATCACCTGTATGCTCCTATACAGCAGGAAAGTGAGGGAGAAGGGAAGGTGAAAAACATTTTATTTCTGTAGTCCTCATTTCTGATGCAGTCATGAGGGCCGATTCTAGGTAATTCTAGCTTCCTTTCTTTACTATTTGGTCCATGTTTTTTTTGTTTTGTGTTTTGTTTTGTTTTTTTTTTTTTACATCTGACAGGAGCTCAGCTGTATGGAAGTCTTTACCTGATGAGATGATCCTGCCTAATCTGGGTCCGTGGTGGTCCTGTCTTTATTGTGTTGCTACAATTTCCATTGACCAGGATTCTTGGGAAAGAATGTACCAAGAAGCACTCCAGTCAACCCCCTGGGTTTCACGAATAGTCCTCCTTGTTCTAACTGTTTAGCAGGAATTCAATTTCACCTTGGTGATTAAGATCAGTCACTTCGGTTGATAAGTGACCTTCTTGTCTATTTTATGGGCTCAGTTGTATGAGGACCCCTGAAAAATAGATAAATAGGCAAGAGAAAAAAAAAGATTACAAGCAGAGATGAAAGGAAACAGACTCACAGACTTAGAAAACAAACTTATGGTTACCAAAGGGGAAAGGTTGGGGGGAGGGATAAATTGGGAGTATGGGATTGACATGTACATGCTACTATGTATAAAATAGATAACCAACAAGAACCTACTATACAGCACAGGAAACTCTGCTCAATATTCTGTAATAACCTAAATGGGAAAATAATTTGAAAAAGAATAGATAGATATATGTATATGTATAACTGAATCACTTTGCTGTACACCTGAAACTAATACAACATTGTAAATCAACTATAGCCCAATATAAAATAAAAATTAAAAAAAATAAAATAAAGTGCTTAAAAAAAAGGAAGGAACTGAAATTATAAGGAGGTATGAAATATTTAGGCTAGTTATTCAGTATGGTCCTCATGGATTATGTGAGAAGGAAGGAAGTAGGAGATAAGGCTGGGGAGGAAGCTGATGTAAATTATTTATATTTCTCCTTTCATTAATATGTACAAATGACTGGTATCTGAACTTTCTTAGTCTCTATATTCATGAGAATAAGCCACAAATAGATTTTCTCTCTTATTATTTGTTCTAATCAATAAAATTCTGAATCTTGCAATAGTTAATATGTTTATAGTTAGAGATCTATTGTATTCATCTTATAATTTACCTATTATAAACTTTAGTTTTAATTGATACATCATTAAATTTAGTGATACTTGATGGCTTCTATACATAAAATCATGTTATATGGAGAAGATGAATTCTTGACAATTTACACGAAACACTTTAATTTATTAAGTTTTAAAGAATTGCACTAGATTATTTCAAAATTTCCACCCACTTTTAGCTATCTTCTATCTCAAATACAATCACTGAAGACAAAAATAAAATGTGTCATTTTTGGAGGGACACGTGAAGATTGTCCAAAGTTTTTCATGTTTTCATTACAAAAGAGAGTGAGCAGAGTCTCTAGGGCCTGAAGCTTGGACATTTAGCCATGTTTACATTCTTAAAGCCAGCTCAAGAACAAACAGTTCAAGTACATACAAGACACATTGCTAAATTTTTCTTGGCAAGGTTGCAGAAATGTTTTAGCCACTGGCATATTATTTAATTTTTATTTTTTCTTAGCATCACTGATGGCAAAATATGCCTATATAACTGTTGCATTTTTGCCCGTTTTCATTTCTTATGTGTGAAAATATATTTCGTATAGATAGAGCAGGCTTTAGTCTATCAAAGAAAGAAAGAAATAAACGTGACCCTGGACAGAGCGCTGCAGATTGAGTTTTCTATTCTCTGCCTGTTAGGCTAGAGCTGAACAAATAGAGCTCAGCAACATTTTATAGCCAGCACTTGTATGCATATTTACACACACACACATACACATACACACAGATTTGCATACAGTTAATGTTCAGTGGCTGAGCAAAAGCAAAGGAGGAGAAAAAAACTTAACTATGAAATTACAAGCATCAGGAATAATTCTCAAGAAACAGAGATGTTTTTCTAACCAGTTGTCCATTCAGCACCTTCAGAATTTGGACGTATAATTTATATAAACCATTTCTTTTTTTTTTTTTTCTTTTTTTTTATATATAAACCATTTCTGTTCTCTCTTTTCCCGGAATGTCTGCAGCTTGTTTGCGTTAGTGAAATTAACAAGGAAGCCAATGTAGCATTAGCTCATTACTACTAAGCTCTCTTCTCTTTAACCATTTCTTTTCTCCTTTTCACTCTATACCATGCACGCCACCCAATCTGGAATCTTTCTAGAATAAGTTGAAATCTTTATTTTAATAGCACAGGGAGATCAGCTCGGTGCTTTGTGACCACCTAGAGGGGTGGGATAGGGAGGGTGGGAGGGAGATGCAAGAGGGAAGAGATATGGGGCTATATGTATATGTATAGCTGATTCACTTTGTTATAAAGCAGAAACTAACACACCATTATAAAGCAATTGTACTCCAATAAAGATGTTAAAAATAAATAAATAAATAAAACTAAAAAAAAATAAATAGAAGATTTCTTCAGAATATATTTGATTATGATTTTTACCTTGGGAAAAAGTATTACATAAATATTTAAAATATTCTCATCTAATAGATAGCAACATAATATTAATGTTAGCATGCATATTAATTCTCTATTGGTAATTTTGTCTATGAATACTTGTATATTCTATTAATATGCAAGTTATGCATCCCTGGAATTTATACTATTAAATAATTTTAAATGAAATTCTTGGATTATGTTCTCTTTCTGGTTAAAATTTCAAGTCCTCAATTAACTTCTTTTCTAATTAGAAGTTATTGTGAAATATATCAGTTTAACGAAACCACAAATAACATTAATTAAAAAACCATACGTATTAGCTGAGAAATTTTCAGAAATATTTCTGAGAGAGTTACAGCTAAGATCAAATGAAGACATTTCCATTTCAAATTCTTTTGACATTCTGGATACTACAACAATGTCAAACTAAAACGAATATTTTCCAATATCTTTAATAGTATTGTAATGTAATAATAGAGTACAAGTAGTTTCAATATTATTAATAGTAACTTAATGTAATAATAGCAATGATTGGTGAAGAAAAGAGACCTCAGAAATGACCTTCCAATATTCCTGCTGGGACCCTTTAAATGTCTGCTGACTCTCAGGTCTGTCCATTTGCTGCCAGTGTGGAAATTGTGATTGAAACCTTTAATCTCAGTTTCACAGGCACTTGGAACAGAGGGACTAGACTAGGTGGGTATGTGAGTGAGTGCGTGTATTGTCCCACCTCTTTGTATATGGTCCACTTTAGAGAAAGATAACATAGTGAAAGGAGGGCTACTCTTTGCCATTCCTACATTGCTGCCTTCTGAAATAGTAGTGAGGCAGTGGTGAGAGGAGTCTGGATGCTCTCCACTGGCTTCTGGAAACTTCCACCTTAGTACTCTCAGCTTCCAAGTGTGAAGCAAGGACTTTGAGTGTCACCTGGCAGTTCTTTGAAAAACTGATGTAATAAACTATTTTTTTCTCTTTCAAGCAAACATTTTAAAATTGAGTTTATGTCAATTATTTATTGTTTGTGCAAACTTCAGCCGTCACACAACTCTTGGCTGCGCATCCGGCCCTGGGGATTGTATGATACCGTGCCCTAGTGCACTGAGTGATTGGTGTTCATTCACATTCAGTCTCCAGACCTACTTCACTTTTCAAATGCGGTAGGGAATAAGTGTACTCCTACCACAACATCTAGGATAAACCGATAAACCTTTGCTTATTCTGGTGTGTATTGGAGCCCAGCATCCTCGGAGATCATTTGAGCATTGATTTTTTTGTTGTTGTTTTGGCGGTGCAGCGTGGCTTGAGGGATCTTAATTCCCCTGCTCGGGACTGAACCCAGGCCCTGGGCAGTGAAAGCGTGGAGTCCTAACCACTGGACCACCAGGGAATTCCCTGAGCACTGATTTTAAAAGACCAACTTTTAAAGCAACCACAGACATTAAAGAGAAGTGGAGTTTATGCTCACTGAAAAATCAGTATTGCCACCAAATTGTGATTTGATGATCATGTATACTATTTTCATACATTTTATATCTTTCACATAATGTAATTTAATTAAGAGACTAGCCAAAGCTATTTTCTTTTACAATTTCTGGAACAATCAGTCTAAGTTTGAAAGAATAGTATTCTTTACCTGAAACTATCGCAATTATCTTTAGCTATAATCTAGGCAAATACACATATTTTATTATATTTAAAATTTTTTGATAATGAGTAAATGACCTGTTTAATGTTTTATATGCCTAAATATGACTTTCAATGTCCATATAATAAAAAATTAATGAGAACTAACAATATATAGAACTTACTATATATTATTTTTTTCTGAGATGATTTAACATATATATTAATTTATTCAATCCTCACAATAGTAATATGAGGTAAGCATGACCGTTACTATCGTTTATCAATGAGTAGTTTAGTCATAGAAATATTATGTAAATTTCCCAAGTTTCACAACTAATGAGCTGAAGTTCCAAACCAGGTTGTCTGATACCAGTATTTATGTTTTTAATGACTGCTGCAAAGTTTCACTACAGAGTAAAGGTTAACATAAAACAGAAAATTCAGTACAAGTGCTTGGCAAAACAAAACAAAAAGAACACACTAATATTGGTTTTGTCCCACTTAGGCCTTTGAATAATTTAATCGCTGTGTTTTAAAAACAGAAGGTATACAACCCAAGATCTACTATGATACTCTAACAATTACAATATGATTTATTGTGCTGGGTGAAATGGTAACACACACATGGAGCCTAGACTGGCTCAGAGGAAGTGTAGGTAGGACTAGCCTGTAAAGGCGACTCTGGGAACGGGGGTAGTTTTCCAAGCAGAGTTGGTAAAGCCCTGAAGAACAGAGAACTACGGCATATTTGAAAATCTGAAGAAACGGGAAAGCAAGGCCCACAGTACAATGGTGGAGAATTTAGGTTTTGGATCTAGACTTTTCTGAGATCAAATAAAAACATCATTTTCTAATTGATATGACATTATGTGACTTGGAAAAGATGACCTCACTTTTCAAATGACCAACTTTTGAAAAGAAAAGGACATATGACTTATCTTGAACAATCTTAGGGAGGATTAAAGGTGAATTGGTGTGTAAAGCATCAAGGACAGTATTTGGTACATAACCAGTTTTTGATGCGTGTGCTCAAATTCACTGTGGCTAGGCTGTAGATAGTTGATGGGAAGATCTCTGAGAGGGGTGGCTTGAGGATTCAGCCCATGATGGCCTTGTAGCCCAGAATTTGGACTTTGTCCTAAGAGTAATGGGGATAATCTGAAGGGCTTTAAAGTAAGAAGTTATACTATCAAATTTGCATTTTGGAAAAATTTAATATTGGGATACAGTCATGTAGTACTATAAAATGAAAAATACTTTATTGTGTAAGGTATTTTGAAGATAAGATTGAATAAAAACAAATATGTGGACAGTGGCAGCAACAAAAACCAATATTCTTTAGAAATGTGCAATTCATTTATTTTTTCCTACACATAGAAACATCCTGGCATCACATAAGATCTTTAGAGACCCACCTATATACAGAGGATGTCTCTGGACCACCAAATCATTACATAACTTGTTCATAATTCTTTGAAAAACATATGAACATTCCAGTTGTTGACATATCCACATGTGCAGAAAAATAAAAATCACATGTGTAGGAGATGGTCAGAAATTTTGATTACTCTTAAACTCAGTATTATTTGTGATTTTTATGTACTTTGATTGTTCCTGCCTGTTACTTATTATCTTCTGTGATTGCATTCAATAAATGTTTGTTGAACCAACATTTATGTGGAAATCACTTCATTTTTATACTTACTGTCACATCTTATTGATTCTATTCATGTGTTGTCTTACTATGTAATATAAAATTGTATGTTCCCTGTTGGATTACTTGTTCTTTCTTATCTCATTGTATAGAATATGTTCCCAATAAGCATTGCTGACATTGCATTTCTTATGTGCCCACATCGTATTTCTATGGGTTGAAAATTAGTACATTTTTCCCTTTACAACAAATAACTGCCAGTGTTTTTCAAAAATACAGTCAGAGGACCAACTATGTAGGAAAAATCTAGGGAGAGAGGAGTCTTTACTACAAATGAAGATTCCTGAGCCTTACTCCAGATTTACTAAATCAAAATGTTCTGAGTACATTCTGGATTCCTGGAATGTGCATTAAAAAAACAAAACAAAACAATGTTTAAGGGATTCTTACATGAATTCAAGTTAGAAAACCACTTCAGAACATGTGTACAATTCTTTTCTGTTGAAATGAATAGAACTGGACCATCTCAGTGTTGCCATTTCTGTAAGTATTACTTGAATGGTAAAACAATATCCATGATAAGAGTATCTTGATTTCTGCTAAATTAATCTGAAAAACAATCTCATGAAGCATTGATGGATAAGCAGGTGCTATAATCTGCATGTTTGTTTTCCCCAAAAATTCATATGTTAATATTCTATTGCCCAATGTGACGGTATTAGGAGGTGGAGATTTTGGGAGGTGAGTAGGTCGTGAGAGCAGAGCCTTCATAAATGGGATTTGTACCCTTATAAAAGAGGCTCCAGAGAGCTCCATTGGCCCTTCCTCAAGTGAGATACAACCAGAAGTCTGCGACCTACAAGAGGGCCCCTCACTAAACCATTTGGGCATTCTGATCTCAGACTTCCAGCCTCCAGAACTGTGAGACCTAAATTTCTATTGTTTATAAGTTAACCAGTCTGTGGTCATTTGTTATAGCAAATAAACTAAGACAGCTAGTAATGTATACAATAAATTAAGTAACTTCTGTAAGGACAGAGAGGTGATGATTTAAACATTATCATCCTGAAATGTATGCTCGAATGATATGTACTTGGCTCTATCTAACTTAGTATTTTCTTATTTTGTGTGATTTTTTAAAAATAAATGACATAACATTTCATGTGACCCAAAACTGGGAAGGAGAGCTAATTTTTAAGAATCAAGATTCAAAAAGCTATCCACAGGCTGAAATATGATTGAATATATCACAATTAATCTTCCAGTGTAAAATCTCATACTAGATTAAAAACATCCATTATATAAATCCAGGATGTGGAAAGAGCTGGACTAAAGACAGTTTATTTGCAAAAAGTAGATGATTTTTAGTTGATTGCAAGCTGCATATGAATCGATAATGTGAAGCAGTTGCCAAAAGTGAAGAAATTGTTTTTACTTTAATTATAATGTTTCAGCAACTACAAAAGTAAGTAAAAATTATTGTAATTCCATCAGCATTACACAATTTTAATTGTTTTGTATTCTCTTCCAGGTGTTGAGCACATACAAGCCTAATTCAAATAGCTTAATCATAATACACACATCATTATTTAAACGTTGTTTTTCTGTCTAATATCATATCATAAAGCTAATGTGATCTTAAGCTTCATTAATTGTAGTACAATGCTGAAGGCTAGGAAAATCACAGTGGAGTCTTGTTCCATGCATGGCCCTGGCAGACAGCACCACATCTGGAGATGAGGTCCCAGTGGCATGGAGTCTGGAAACATGGGGCCAATGACCTGCCAGGAAAAGAAGATTCTTAGAGAATCATGAAAGCTGTTTTTATGTACTTGAAGGCTCATTTTGTGGAGGAGAGATTACCAGGACCTTTTGTTATTTTCCCTGCTTGTCTCTAGAGAGCACAATCAGGATCAGTTGAATTCAATTCAACAAGCGTTCATTGATTCTCTATTGTATTTCAGGCATTGGGTTTGGAGTTCAGGGCTAAATGGACAAGGAAGACACAATATCTGCACTCACTGATCTTAGAGCCTAGTTGAGAAACAAGCATGAGACTCCTTGTCAACACCTTTTAAAGCTCCTGAGATAAATTTCCAAATTGCTTTCCTAAAGTATTGCATCAAATTTCTCTCCCACCAGGATTATACATGAGAAAACTGTTTCAACACATTCTTATAGAAATATTGTGTATTAACATTTTTCCTAGCTTTACATGAAAATGGTATATCATTTAAATTTTTTTCATCTTTATTATGAGTAAGATAAGTTATTTTCAAATATTTACTAATAATTGTCTAGGATATGAATTGGTTGATCATTTTCTTTTCCCTGTAATCTATTGCAGGACACTGAAAATTTTATATGTTAAGTGTAATTATAATAATATCTCCTAGTTTTTTTGTGATTTATAAAACTTATCGAGGATCCTTTCTAAATAAAGTTTTTATCATAGTATTTTCCCTGTCTCTTAATAAAATAATATACTTTGAGGACTTTTGAAACAGTAAAGAGCCATGAATTTTCAGTATTTTCATAATTGCCAAAAGTCTATATTCAATACAGGATCATACTATATGTATTGAACATTTAATTGGTTGCAATGATATCATATTGAAATTTTATGCAAAGTAAATTTTATGCAATGTAAAATACAAACTTTATCTAGGTTATTGAATCCCACTATAATGGCTTCTTATTTGTGCATGCAGAGAGAGTGAGAGAACCCAAAAGGAGAGTCCTCACCAGACATAAACTCTGCTGGCTCCTTGATCTTGGACTTCCAGACTCCATCTGTAAAAAACTAAATTCCTGTTGTTTAAGCCACCCTGTCTGTGGTACTTTGTTTTGGCAACCTGAGCAGACTAACACAGGTGCTATCACAGGATGAAATACTGTATTTCCTCTAAATTAGAAAAACTACAAACAAAACCATCTCAAGGTTCTTGGTTCAATAGAGCATTGTTTGTCCAAACTCTGTAAATCAACACATTTTCTTGTCATTTGCCTTTCCAAATGACATATTTTTTCGTAAGCTGCAGTATTAGTTCAAAAAGAGAGAAAACACACATAAATATTTTCAGTTTTCTTTTATGTTATGTTACTGTATGAATATTGTATGTTATTTTACACATTACCTTGGCAGTACAGCTTTCTTTTTATATAATTATATACATTTATTGGTAATGATGATATGCTAGAAACGTTCATGTACATTCATGGAGAACACAAAATTACTGAAATTAGTATTAAAATTACGTTATAAGATTTCCAAAGGGTTAACAAAATAAAAAGTTAATGTATTGATTGATAAGTAGGAAAATTAAATTGGGCAATCTAGACTTAATGACATAATAAATTTTCACTAAGAATGATTCAGTACAAAGGGGAAAGTAGGGGGAGGGATAAATTAGGAGCTTGGGATTAACAGATACACACTTCCATATATAAAATAGATAAACAACAAGGTCTACAGGGAAATAGACTCAATATCTTGTAATAATCTATAATGGAAAAGAATCTGAAAAAAGAGTATATATATATATACCATCTGAAAAGAGTATTTATATATAATATATATAGTATATATATATATATATATATATAGTGTATATATATAGACCATTGACTCACTTTGCTGTACATTAGAAACTAACACAACATTGTAAACCAACTATACTTCAAAAATTTTTTTAATTAAAAAAAAGAATGATTCAGTAAAGAATTTATACCTGCTTGATAACAGTTATGATTGTATCCTTTGAAAGAGATAGAAAAATATGAATATGTACTGCACAGTTATCTATTTTATGACTGGGGTGTTCTTATCTTTTATCCTCAGGTTTACAAACAGTGGGATTTGATAACCTAAATCAAGTTTCTGTTTTACATTGCATAAATTTTACTTTGCATAAAATTTCAAAATGATATCATTGCAACCAATTAAATGTTCAAAACATATAGTATGATCCTGTATTGAACACAGACTTTTGTCAATTATAAAAATACTAAAGATGTATGTTTCCTTAATGTTTAAAAAGTCCTCAAACTATATTATTTTATTAAATCCTCATAATCGTATGTTATGTCACATCTCCTACTTAAGGAAACCACTGTGTTGCAGTTTTTATCACTCTATCCAACATTTTCATTTTATGAAGCTTTTGTTTTAAAGGTTGTAAGAGTTTTACACTAATCTAATTTAATCGCATTATTTTTATAAAACATTAAAGTTTGACATTGTATTACCACATAATTTCATAGAATGTCGATCTTCCCTTTGTCACCTCCATCCTCTGTGGGTCAGAAGTTTGGGTTGGAAAAGAAAATTGTAGTCATCTCCTCCTGACAGGAGATCCCTCAAAGCCAACTTTTTTGAGCTATTTCTTTGAATTTAACTTTCCTGAAATAAATATAGCATAGTTTCAGTTAGGAATATGTTGTACTGAAAGTAACAAAAAAGCATGACTTCTGTGGCTTAAACAAATAGGGATTCATTTTCTCATATAACTGGACAGAGGGATGTGTGGCTTCAGTTCAACTCTTCATCAATTCCGTGGGCAGTGCCTCTAGAGTTCTCTTGGATACAGATGGCTACTTTCAAGGATGAAACAGGTGGGAAGTGATGCTCACTTCCATGCTACTGTCTCGAGAGAAATAAAAAGTTTTCCCAGAAGTTCTCCATACATTTCTACTGGGATTTCATTGGTCAGAACTGGCTACCATGGCTACCTGTAAGCAAGAAGAGAGGCCGGGGAAATGGGGTAGGGGCAGCAGTGTTAGACTCAGACCAGTGTTCCTTAAAGAAAGTGCTTTTGTTGTTTTGGGTGGGATAATTCTACAGTTTGCTAGATTGTCTCTGGCCCTGATAATCAAAAGTTACTAGCTCTTCTCAGTCATTTTGAAAACCAAGAATACCTCCACAGTAGACTAACCACTCCCTAGGAGTGTGGAACTGGCCCATTTGAGACTCACTAGATTATATACATTGTCATCTATCATTTAGGTTTTTGCTGGCTTGAATTAAACAAGGGTTTGGAAGGAAAGAAAAAGAAAGAAATATATACTGGAGAGGCAAAATTATCTGCCACATCAACCATAGTCACCAGATTTTGTAGATTTCTAAGTCAAGTTATAAAATTTGAAGTTATAGCGTTTTAAAACATTTCTTGTAGTTTACCTATTTAGCATAATTAGCCTCCTCCCTTCATCTCTCTACCATTGACTTTCTTCTTTTTCTTTCTTCCTTTCTTCCTTCCTTTCTTTTCTTTCTTTCTTTCTTTCTTCTTTTCTTTCTTTCTTTCTTTCTTTTCGTCTTCTTCTGCTTCTTCTTTCTTTCTGTCCTCTTCTTTCCTTTCGTCCTCCTTTCCTTTCTCTCTTTCTTTCTTTTCTTTCTTCTTCTCTTTTCCTTCCTTCTTACTTCCCTTCCTCATTCCCTTTCTCCCTCCCTCCCTCTCCCCTTCCTTCCTTCCTTCCTTCCTTCTTTCTTTTCTTACTTTCTTAGTTCTCTTTTGTTTTCTCTGGTCTCTTCCTTTCCCACTGCTTCTCTTTGTTTCTTTCTTTCCATTATCCAAGCAGGTTTATCACTTTTGACTTTTAGGAAAAACAGTCCAAAACAATTTATTTTTCACCTTTTAATTTTTATTCTCTGGTAGAAAGTATAAATTATAATTCATCCTTGCTGTTATCAGGAACTTCTTCCATTTTTCTTACATATTTCTTGGTGATCTACTGCTATCATGAAATGAGCACTTGGTGTTAAATCCTGCAATCTGAACTCAAAAAGGTTTGGGAGCTTTTTTTTCCCCTTTCCCCCTCTTTTTTCCCGTTCTTCCCTCTCTGAACACTTGATCCTAGAGACTACTGGGTGGAGCAGAAGAATGTGGGTATCATCTTGGGAACTGGGGGGTGATGGAGTGGCCCAGAGCATGGTGGCATTGTTGACTGGTGGGAGGATCTGATGGGTGGGCTGCCCTGCACCATGGGCCTGGTGTGGGTGTCAGAGCCCTGTTCAGGGCCAGTGTTGCAACAGAATGAGAACTACTGTCCCACAGAGAGTCAGCCTGGCCAGGGAGACAGAGTCCTAAGTGGGAATGGAGGGGCATGCAGAAGGAGTGAAACTGAGCAGGACCTTGTGGGACTCCTGGGCACAGAAGCCTTTAAAACAGTTGCCAATCAGGGAAGGAAGGGGATGCAGAGACAAGGGAGGAGCAGTCAAGAAACAATAATGCATTTTTGGGGCAGGGTTCTGGTTCCACTTCAAGGGATACACATAACTATATCTTTGAGCTCTTTACAGAGCTAAAACTCCCAACAAATGGAAGATGTTAACATTCTTCATTCTAGACAAGATCACAGTTTGATAACTTCGAGAAGCTCATCAGGAGACCACCTGAGGCCAGATTAAAGGAATGCAGGGCCTGCACACACCTTGATCCTTATCGACAACCCCACCCTTGAACCATTGCTATAAAACTCCTCACCAAATCCTCCTAGGTTGGGACACACAGTTTTTCAAGGCACAAGCCGTCTGTGTCCCCCTTTAAATGGCAAAGCAATAAAACTATTCTTTTCTATTTCACCCAAAACTGTCTCTGAGATTCGATTCGGCACTGGTGCACAGAGACTGATTTTTTGGCATCAGGAGTGGCCAGGGAGTGGACACAAAATCTGACCAGTATGAAGAAAGCCTGGCTTTTAATGCCAGAACACAAGATGCCCCATTAAATTTGAACTTCAGATAAACAATGAATCATTTTTTAGTATAAGTATGTATATAGATGTATATGTGTTATAGGTATGTTTGGGGGCATATTTATACTAAAAAACAATTCATTGTTTGTCAGAAATTTAAATTGAACTGAGCATTCTGTATTTTATCTGGCAACTCTACAAGGAGGTAATAGACTTCCATTTGGCAGGCAGCCCACACTTCCAGAGCTGGGAGAGAAGTAAATCTGTATGGAGATAGGATCATGGTAAAGGCAGGAAATAGTTAAATGCAGGACATTTTATAAATAAGTAAATACCTAAACATAATGAGAGCCAGTTTTCTCATTATTGGTAAAGGGAATTGCATCCATGGAAAGAAAGAAAACTAGAATGAACCCAGTGAGGTTGGATTAAAATTAGTTATTGATATGAATTCATAGTTTTCAAGATTTATAACTGAATATAGAAATAAATATAGATGTAAATGCATGTATGTGTGTGTGTGTGTGTACATTTCCTCTAACTCTGTCCACTTAGAACTAAAGCAGTAACACCCCAACAGCAATGAGAACATCCTACACCCAGATCTTGGATTCTCCACTAAAAGGAACCAAGGATCCTTAGAGAAATGACTGATTCCAGGACTGGGGCAGGAAAAATATTAGATGAGCTTGGAATACCTCTTTGGACCAGGAATGTTGGGAATACATCAAAAGAATAAGAAAGCAGTTTGAAAGCTTGTGTCAGCTGAAACTATTGACCCAAAAGGAAACAATTTAAAGATCAAAGTAAAAAATAATTGTAAAGAATTAGAACCGATTGAATAAAAATTGGAAACCATGAGGTATTAAAGGTGTAAACAAACAGAAAATTTGTGGAGGAGGACATTCACTTCTCCAAAAACACTAATGACAAAGGGAGAAGAGTATGTTGGAAAGGCTTGGTGGATATCACCTTAAGCAATTGGTAAAAATAATAGAACATCAGTAATGGGACAAACCGAAATTGTGCACAGTCTTATAGAATAAAATGAGAACAACACACCATCACTTAGGTGTTATGCCTGCTAGAAATGCGTAATCTGAACTTAATCACAAGAGGACAACAAATAAACCCACACTGAGAGAAATTCTACACAAGCACATGCTTGTAATCTTCAAATGTTCAAGATCATGAAAGTGAACAAAAGATTGAGAAACTGTCCCAGACTAAAGGGAATGAAGAGATGTGACAACAAAATGAAATGTGTGGCTCTAAATTGGACTTATTGCTATATGGGATGTTATTGAGATAATTGGTAAAATTTGGTAGGGTTATAAGAATGAGCTGGTGATGCTGAAAGCTCATCCTCTGTGCATTGTTGCTGAATTAAATCTTGGAGACAAGAGTTTTGGGTCAAGTAGAAAAGAATAGCTTTATTGCTTTGCCAGGCAAAGGGGGACACAGCAGGCTCCTGCCCCAAAAAACTATGTGTCCCAAGCTGGGAGGATTTGATGAGGAGTTTTATAGCAAGCCTTCAAGGGTGGGTTTGCTGATAAGATTAGGGTGTGTGCAGGGCCTGCACTCTTCTAATCTGGTCTCAGGTAATCTTTTTGATGAGCTTCTCTGGTTCCTTTAATCTCATCTCAGATGGTCTTCTGTGGTATAAAGAATGCTTACATCTTCCATTGTTGGGTTTTAATTCTATAAAGAGCTTAAAGATATTTTTATGTGTGTCACTTGAAGTGGAACCAGGACCCTGCCCCAAGGCTGCACTATTGTTTCTTGGCTGCCCCTCCCTTGTATTTGCATCCCTACCCTTCCCAGATTAGCAACTTTTTGAATATACCCTTTGGAGCTCAGGGAAAGTCATGGAGACTGGGGTCTGTCCCCTACAAAAAATGGGGGGCACGGAAAGGCTTCCGTGCCCAGGAACCCCACAGGGTCCTTCTTGGTTTCACTGGTAGTAATGTATCCGTGTTAAAGTTCTGATTTTTATGGTTATATTAGGAGGACATAAAAAAAGAACTTCCTTCCTTTCCTTCCTTCCTTCCTTCCTTCTTTCCTTCCTTCCTTCTTTCTTTTCCTTCTTCTTTTCTTTTTTTTGTAGAAAATACACACAAATACAATTTAAGTATTTGAATGTAATGAAACATCAGACTGGCTGTTTTCAAATGTTTCAGAAAAAAAAGTAATTTCTACTTTAAGATAAATTTTTGTTTTGTAAGTCTTCAGTAGATTTGTGATGTTCAAACTTTAAGAAATATTACATTTTATATTATATATTAAAATGTTTTAGGTGTTGATTGTTGTGATTATTGTATTACTATATTACCTTGGATAGGTGAAGCACAGAAGATTTTTAGGGCACTGAAAATACTCTGCTTGTACGATACCATAATGTTGGATACAAGACATTATACAATGTCAAATTCAAAGACACAAAGAGCAAACCCTAATGTAAACTATGGACTTTGGGTGATTATGATGCGTCAATGTAGGTACATCAATTAAACCCACAATGTACGTTCAACAAATGTAACACTCTAATGGGGGATGTTGATCATGGGGAGGCTATGCATGTATGGCTGCAGGGGGTATATGGGAACTCTCTGTCTCTTCCCCTCAATTTTGCTGTGAACCTTAAACTGCTCTAAAAAAATAGAGTATTAACTAAAAAAAAATGTGCTTGTGTACAGGTAAAATTGTGTTAACTGGAAAGCATGAGACATGATGTTTTGGTTAATTGGACTCAGCATTAACCAAGAGTAAAATGGAAATTCCCTTCTCTTTCAGTATTTGTTTGGCATATTTCCAACAATAACAGTATGCTGCACTGCCTTAAGGTGTCAAGGGAAAGGCACTTGTGATAAATGTATTTGGCAATTTATCTGTCTCAGAGCTTTTCACCTATCATGTCCTTACTAGTCTTTCACTGGAACTACTCAGGGTGGAACAGACTGAGCTAAATCTGTGATTCTTCAAAAAGATGTGGCTTCTAAAGTTGCTTTCAGGAACAAATCCTTGGCATTGGTTAAGGCAAGAGAAAATCTGGCTATAGTTCAAGGATTCAGAAGTTCTGGTTTTCTTATCAAAGTGATGGCCAAATTTTTCTCCCATCTCAATTTGCTAAAAGTATCAGGTCTTACAGACATTTAGTCCTCTTCTAATTCCTGTAATAGAAAGTTCTATATGCCTTAGGATATTTGGTTTCTGTACCTCAGGGTCTTCATTGTAATATAAAAGTTATATTGATAGTACTTATTTCACAGAATTCTTATGTGGACCATGAGAATAAAGTATATGGATGGAAAGAGCTTTGGTAAGAAGTGGCACACTTTGATAAATAAGATTAGTTGATGGAAATCACTGATAGTATGATTGCTTACTTCATTTTTTCCCATTGAGCACATCAAAATCTTGATTTTGAGTTAGTCAGGATCCATCCAATATCTGAAAGGAATCTTTCTATAAAACTCGAAGAAAACTATGGAAGGATTTTTTTTGGTTATGACTGCACATGCGTCACAGAATGAGAACCACATGTCATTTACTAAATTCAGAATAATAAATGACTGATGATTGTATATAAGAAAGCAAAAATAATGTATAATGGGGTGTTGAGTATTTTTGAATTTCTTCTATCTCTTCTTGGGAACCCCCTAAACGTGGAATAGCTAAGAGATTGCCTGGTCTCTATTCAGGTTCAGCTGAATCATTCTGTTACTTCCCTGACTGCCTTGCTTTCTCAAGGGTTATATCAGTCTACACTGAGCTGTTGCTTCCTCCCATCAGAGCTATTAAAAATTACAGAACTATTTCTCATTCTCTGTCGGTTATTTGTCAGTTTCATTTTAAAGTAACAAAGTCTGTATTCATTATGTTGCAAAGGGGAAATTCACTGTACCCCTACCCTGACACTAGCTATTATTAGTCTAGGAAAGCACAAGAGCCTCTCTTTGCTAGGATTGTCCCTAGAAAATGTATTTCTTGTTAATCTGGAAGATCTGTGGTCCCACAATTCCCTGCACTGTTTTGCACTGGCTTTCTGCTATAAACTGGCTGAGGGAAGAGTATCTTCCTCATTGAGGACCAGGATAGAAATACATTTCACCCAGTTGGAGGCATACCACCACCATCACACTGCTCCTCATCATTGAGACTTTTACTAGGTTAGTACAGTGCAGAATTTAACTGCTTTTTTTTTTATAATCCATGTGATTAGGACACAGTTTCACATGTATTGATCCTTATTATTAATTGTCTATAGTATTATGGAGAATTTCATGGGTAAGGATAATAGGACAGGGCAATATCTCTCTCCAGAAAGCATTTAAGGCAGCGAGAACATCCAAGTCACTATTACTGCTAGATAGCTAGCATTTTTCAAGTTGTCTTTTGTCAGGAAACAAGGCTTATGTTTTTAAGCCTTTGAGTCACAGAGACCATCCCTTAGGAAGAGAAAGTTTTAAGATTAAGAAATGACACTCTTCATATCTCCACGGTGCTTCACTGAATTCTTTGCTCATCACTCAGCCTCTTCACAACATTGCCCTCATCACTCAATGATCACTGGATCAATGAGTAAGTTTTATGTCATCCACTCCCATCCCCTTCATCCCCCAAAAGAAACATCATCAGGTACTAATGCCAATGTTAATAAACTGAGTCAGAAAAGCAGAAATTCTTTGTACAATTTATAGTCATCATTACATATTCAATAGCACACAATCTTCTTTTTTTTCAAACTGAACTTTTAAAATAATTTGTTTCAGCTTGAATTCATTCTATTGGGACTATTATAATAGAATATCTGCAAAATTTAAATGTTGAAAAGTTGAATTCAAGTAATAAGACTTGGTTTCAAAGTTTATATAAATGTTACTGATAAATCTAAATGACAAAATTATTCTAAAGAAGCCAATATAAAATTTTCTGTCAAGATCACATTTGACATGTGATAAGGGAAACTTGATAAGCAGGAACTGAACTGGAAAGAACTTATTTTTCACAGATAATAAAAGCTCAGAGGTGGGGCATCCAGGACCAGCAAGGGAACTGTCCTATGCTGTCAGATACCTTTGCTCTGTCCAGTTTTCTGGTCAACCCTACTTTGTGTGTCCTGTACCCACAAGCTTCTCTACTTCAGCACATTGTGACTATGTTCCACGGGAAGAGAAAATGGCAAATGGGCAAAGTCCAAATAGTAACTGCCAACTGACTGCCTTTCTCACTAGCATTATAGGAAATCACTCTCAAAGACTTCCCTCTAAATCTTACTGGCCAGATGCATGGCATATGGCTGCCCTAGTGGCATCAAATTCTACAAAGCTAAGTATTTTAAAATGGGTATGTTGCCATCTCACAGAAAAGCCAAATTCTGAGTAAAAAAAGAAATTGAGAATGGACATTAGGCAAGATATTAGCAGTATTGGCCACAATAACCTAATAAATAGATTCTCATAAAAATAACAGTCTCTTTGACACTGGTCTTGGCAATGATTTTTTGGATTTGACAACGAAAGTATGGCAACAAAAGCAAAAGTAAATGAATGGGACCACATCAAACCACAACATTTCTACACAAAAAGGAAACAATCAACAAAATGAAAGGGCAACCTATGGAATGGGAGAAAATATTTGCAAATCATATAACTGATAAGGAATCAATATCCAAGAAGATAAGGAGCTCATACTACTCAGGCACAATCAAGATCTGGTCTACAGGCAGCCCTCAGGAAGAGGGGCTTCTGGCACTGTTGACAGATAAACTGATAGAAGTGGAGGCAAGGGATTTATAACAGCATAACAAGAACTTGTCATGACTGAGTTCTCCGTAGCTGGAAAACAGAACAAGCCATGGAGGCCCTAGGGGTCAGGCAGGGCCAAAGGGATCTGATGGCAGAGGGGAAGCATGTCAACTGGTCCTTACAGGGCGCCTTTCATGGGTGCTCAGAAGCAGCTTTCAGATCTCATGGATGGGGAAAATTGGTCCTACCTGCTGAAGGAGTGAGTCCATCGGTCAAAGTTTATTCATGTTTTTCTGGTCTCTTTTCATGTTTCTTTTTTTATTTAATTTAATTTTTATTTTATATTGGGATATAGTTGACTTACAATATTGTGTTAGTTTCTGGGGTACAACAAAATGGTTCATGTATAATAACCATGACCATAATTCATAACCATAATGAATGTATATCCATTCTTTTTAAGATTCTTTTCCTATATAGGTTATTACAGAATATTGAGTAGAGTTCCCTGTGTTATACAGTAGGTCCTTGTTGATTATCTATTTTATATATAGTACTGTGTATATGTTAATCCAAAACTCCTAATTTATCCCTTTCCCCTCACCTTTTCCCTTTGGTAAACGTAAGTTTGCTTTTGGAGTCTGTGAGTCTGTTTCTGTTTGTAAATAAGTTCAATTGTATCATTTTTTTGATTCCACGTATAAGTGATATCATCTATTTGTCTTTCTCTGTCTGACTTACTTCACTTAGTATGATAATCTCCAGGTACACCCATGTTGCTGTAAATGGCATTATTTCATTCTTTTTTATGGCTGTGTAATATTCCATTGTGTATATATACCACATCTTCTTTTTCCATTCCTCTGTTGATGGGCATTTAGGTTGCTTCCATGTCTTGGCTATTGTAAATAGTGCCGCAGTGAACATTGGGGTGCATATATCTTTTTGAATTATGGTTTTCTCCAGATATATGCCCATTGGCCAAAGTTTATTCATGTTTTTCTGGTCTCCTTTCAGGTTTCTGGCCCTTCCCCCAGCCCCCAAATTCTTAGTTATCTAGTTCCTTACTGTTTCTCTGCTGCTGAAATCTGTTCCTTCTCACCATCTTTGCCTCCAAAATAAAATGGCACCAATATCATTTCTTATTCTGATAGTAAAATGCCACAGACACAGTGTGCCTTCATTTCAACAAAGCTTTGGATAAGACCTCTTCTGGTACTTTCCCCACAGTCTCCAGCACTGAAACTCTGTGTTTTCTACAGTTTCTTGTGGACATATTTTCCAGTTATATTGGAAGGACTTTAATCACTGTGAGAGTAAAGATTAGTTCCATCAATGCTCCAGCTGCTCCTGATACCACCTAGGACTTTTCCTGAAGTCTGCATTGAACTATCAATATAATAAATGTTTAGTCTAGTTTGAGTAATTATTCATTTGAAGAAGAAAATACTGCCAGGTAATGAAACTCAAATGAAATGTTTTGAGTTCTGTAGATACCTTCCTTGATAACGTTTTATAATTCCAATGCAATAATGCAGGATGATAATTAATTATGCCAGGATTGTATCTTATTGGAGGAAAGACTTTTAGCCACTTTTTCCCATACATGCTCCGCCTATGCTGGCCTATTTCTTAGCAGCTCTATCTCCTTATCGCCCATCTCCCATCCAAGGAAAGAGATTAACCTGATTATTCAAATTCAGAGATTCTGATTGCACACAATTATTAGTGGGCATTGACACTGGGTGTACGATCACTGGATATAGCTATAAAGTGAGAGTTCAGGCTCCAGGATTTCTCATTGTCATTTCCTTTTTTTGTATTGTGTAGCAGAATTGGTAAGCAAAGTCGGGGATTCCTCTTCAATTTTGGTGGTCTTCCTCTGACTCTCATTCTGTGTCTGGGTAGGTGAATGGACTCCTGTATCTTTCTGTTTCATGCCTGCTGATTTAAACTGTGGAGGTCTTAGGGTGAAAGAAATGTTTAGGATGTTCCTTTTAGACCTAAAGCCTAAGCTGGGAGCTTCAATTTATCTTTTGACCAAGGCTATTAGTTGTATTAGGATACAGCAACCAACAAAATGACACTTTTTTATTCCTGTCATTCCTGTCCTGTTTTGACCCTTGGATATCCTACTTAATAACCCTGTGGGAGGGATTCTTGGCTGTGATGTAGGATAAGCTTTCCTAGCCTCTTGTATTTGTCAAGGTTCTTCAGAGAAACACAATCATAGTAGATTTATTATGAGAAATTAGCTGTTGCAACTATGGAGGCTGAGAAATCCTATGATCTTTTGTCTGCAAGCTGAAGACCCAAGAAAGCCAGTGTTGTAATTTAATCTGAGTCTGAAGGCCTGAGAATCAAGGGAGCTGATTGATATAAATCCCAGTCTGAGAGCAGGAGAAGATAAGACGAGATGTCACAGCTCAATCAGTTTGGTAGGAAAAAAGGAAGGAGGCAAATTCCTCTTCGCTCCATTTTTTGTTCTATTTAATTCCCAGTGGATTAATTGATATCTCCTCACATTGGTGAGGGTAATCTACTCTACTGAGTTCACTCATTCAAATGCTAATCTCTTTTGGAAATACCTTCACAGACACACCCAGAAATAATGTTTAATCTGGATACTCTGTGATCAATCAAGTTGACACATAAAATTAGTCATCACACTTCCTGACTGCAAAATAATTATAATACCATCAAAATTTATCCCTGACCTCTAAGATACCTTAGAATATTTAATGACAAGTTCTGTAATCAGTTATTTATAGGCCTATGTCTATGTTAGCTTCTGCTATATGAGGATAAAAAATGCATTTAATTTCTCAGGCAGGTGGTATGATGTTACATACAGAAGTTAATTTTTTTCAATGAATGATAACATAATTTTAAGTGTGTCATTTCAAAAACATATTTTCAGATATTTGGAGCTTCTTTTAAGGAAGCATTTAATTGAGCATGTACTATATACCCTAAAAAGCATTATACTCATTTAAAGATGAGGAAATTGAGGTTCCAGGAGGTTATGGAGTTTGTCCAAGTGTCCATGCTGAAGAAGTGGCAGAGTTGAGATTCCAACAAAGGTATGTGCAACTCCAGAGCCAGCTCCTGGCCTGCACCACTGCCTCTGAGAAGGCTCAAGGGTCCGGAGTGGGGGAGGGGGAAAGTTCCACTTATCCTTGGTCAGACAACATTATCTCATGTGACTATCAGTTTTTCTGGCTCTGGGCAGCAACTTGGCTAGTCTTGGTGATGAGATATTTTTGGTCCAGTGACTGTCATGAAGGCATAGTTAACTAAAAAATAGCCTTATGAATAATAATTGTCTCTTTCATCATGTTGTTTATTTACAAAAGATTTGGAGTAAGATGAGGGGGGCAGGGGCACTGTCAGGAAATGAAGAAAACCAGAGGAGGCAAGGCAGGAACACCTGGGAGGAAAAAACTGAATTCCAGCTGTTTATTAAGAATATATTTAAAAATATATATTATATTAAGTATGTATTAAATGTATTATATTAAACACTTATTGAATACATTATATTAAATACATATACTATAATATAATGTATTATAAAGTATAATAAAATATTGTATTATATTATTATACATAATAAAAAGGAAATCTTTGGTCTCAGACTGGCCATTTCTATATGAGAGAGGACAAAGGCTGAGTGTCTCTAGAAGGAATGACTATGGAAGGCTGATTAGAATATTCAAAGAAGAGAATAAAAGCCAGTTTTAACCTATGCTTTCTCTTGTGTAGTCTTAATCACAACTGGATTTAGCAACTTTAGGATATACCGCTCTATAGTTAAGACCAACTAATGAAATATAGAGGATTGGTTTTTACTGTTAATTTGAACAAGTCTTCTTAGTTTAACTTCTCGGAGTCATTCTAAAGAAGCAGAAAAGCAAGGGAGTAGCAGAATGTTGTTATGCTTTCTATTTTGTTAATCATTGAGATAAGTTTTGAATACTTTTCTTTCAAGTCTACAAAGAGATTGAACAATTTATTTGATTGCAAACAATAATAAACTTAAAAAGTTTAAAAACATAATCCAGGACCATGGAAAATAGAGTTAGAAGTACAAAGAATGGATCAAGAAAAGTTTGTGTAAGGATAAACATCATAATTTCCTAGATAGTTACTGAAATTAGGTCTACAGATTTAGCTCTGAGGTTTCTGGCAGCCAAAGAAGAAATGTTATGTTGTTCAGGGAGAACATTCATCTAGTTGTTAACAAGACAACCATATCCAAGCCCTATTGTTTGTGCAGATACTTAAAGTTTTCTCAATGAATGCTTATGACGTGTAATCTGCAGCCAGTTGTACTCATGTGTCTCCCCCAGGGCTTTATTTCCCTCTTCTATGATATTTGCCCTGCAACAAATGTTCACACCTCTGGGTACCACGGAACACAGCACAAACAGGTCAAAGTCACCATGTCCCATTTGAGATCATGTTCCACAGAAACTATTTATCCAGTGATAACAGAACAGACAAAGATTGTTCTTTGTCTCCATACTTTCTGTTTCTGTACCTTTTCTCCTGGAATTCTAAATAAGTATAAGCTATAATTTCCCCCCTTTTTTGCTGGAATTACAATGTGATGAAGTCCTACCTATTAATTTCATCTTCAAATGCATGCATGCATGACTTTTTGAAGTGATGGTATTTCTGTTCCTTTGAGAGAACATTCATATTTGAAATCTCTCTAGAGCTAGAAAACATAGCAAAAGGAAATAAACTGGTCCTAGAATATACTACATTTTCCTGGGGGAGTAGGAAGAGGAGAGGAAAACACGTGCCAAAGAGAAAGATATCCTTATTTACAGATGGGTCGTTAGATTATAGGAATTCCAGGGCATCAGGAACCAAACCCCCCCCTCCCACCAACCCCGCTGCCTTTAAATTCTTTAAATTCTAAAATAGTTCTCAATAGCTGAGGGTTCAATTCTTTTCATTCAGTTGATATCTCATTGGTCTTCTAATCACTAACACCTTAGCGTGACTATGTTGAAGATTCCTCTCAAGCCAGAGAACTTGCTCAGGGAATATCTTGGGTATAATGAGGAACAAATGACACATTAAATATATTTTGGACGGAAAGAAGCTGGAAAAAGAGGGTTTCAAATCCAGTTTATTGCATAAGAGTTGAACCCTTAATTATAGGACAACTAAGCCAGGGATCAGATTAGTATCTAATTCAATGTCAGATGTATGAATAATGAAAACTGCTGTAATTACTTCCTGCACTCTTGTAAGCCTTGTCTTATAAACAAATTTGGAAATTTTGGACCATCCCTAAGCATTTCTAGATGTCCTTATAAAAATCTATTTAGTTTTTATTTTTAACTAGATGTAGACATCAATCGATGAAATAAATGGTGGAGTGTATTACCTATATTATTGACCTTAAGTCAAAGGTTACTTTCCTAAAAAAGATACACTATAAATCTTTTCCTCAAAAAATAAATAAAAACTTAAAAATAATGTTATGTTACACTCATTTTACTTGATCTGAAAATGACTTCTTCTAGCTCTCTGGTCAGGGACATCTAATAAGTATAGTGAGTTATACATAGTATGTTCTTTTTTCTAAACTCAAAATAAGGTTAGGCTTCCATAAGTCTTTTCCATGTTCTTTAATAACAATCTGTATTATATGAAAATTCTATCTAATATGGAAGATGGCTGATTATTGATAGTTCACACACAAAATACATTTCACCCAAAGATTTAATCATGTGTATGTTGCCTGTGTAATATAGAAAATTATGGTATTATATGTCATTATAAATACAAATTAAACACAGGCTTTAACAGTAAATAATACAGTCATCTGGCTTTTGTTAATAATTTTTGATAACCACCTATTGGAAATAAAACAAAGTTTCAGAAGTGCAAATGGTGTGTAATTTTGACAGAAGTTTCTTTTTTCCTTTAGTGGGCCCACAGCTAAGCCATTGATAGACAAGCCCATGGGAGACAAATTAGCTCATGTAGACAAAGTGAGAGAGTGGCATGGACACATATACACTACCAAACATAAAATAGATAGCTAGTGGGAAGCAGCTGCAGAGCACAGGGAGATCAGCTCGGTGCTTTGTGACCACCTAGAGGGGTAGGATAGGGAGGGGGGGAGGGAGGGAGATGCAAGAGGGAAGAGAGATAGGAACATATGTATGTGTATAACTGATTCACTTTGTTATAAAGCAGAAACTAACACACCATTGTAAAGCAATTATACTCCAATAAAGATGTTAAAAAAAAAAATTAGCTCATGTAACTCATATGCTCCAGGAGTTTTCCCACAGTACCACTGGGTCAGTGCTTGGACAAGATAATTTACCACATCTCTGAGTGTCCAACTCCCAAGGGCACATTCATTTTGCCTTCCCAGAATCAGGTTGAGGTCTGAAGTTCTGTGTTTATGATCATGAAGTATACTTTGGCTAGCAGAATGAGAGAAAGAGTTGGGTTTTCAGTAAACTCATCCATTACCTTGACTTCAAAACTATTACATTGATACTGCCTGATGAAAATAACCAACTTCAAATGATGGTAGAAGCTAAAATACAGTTATACCATCAGAGGTCTACCTGTGACAGGAAATAAAACCCAAATCATCTAAGCATTTCCATGTAAAATGATAGTAAAAGAGAAATATATAATTTTGGAGTCATTATATGAAGAAATAATGGAAGGGATATCTCTTTATTTAAGTTTGTTTTAATACCAACTGGAAAGTCTTTCAAAGTCTGTGAATCTCATTAGTCAAAGTATGAAAGTAGACCGAAGGGCATTTATGAGAGATTCAAAAAGATGATATAGAACTTGAAAAACTTGTAGAAAAATATGAATATTTTGGGGAAAAATTCATCAAAAACATCTGAAATGTTAACCCCAGTCAAAGAGAGATATGAATAAAATAGGTAAGAGATTTGGCTATGAAGATTCTAGAGGAAAATTAACTAGATAAAAAAAAAAAAAATTGATAAAATACCTTTTAAAAGTATAATATACATATTTTAAATCATGCTCTGTCTCAACTTCTTAAAACTGGAAATATTTTAGAATATGAGAAATTTCATAACATATTAGTTATACACCACAGCACTTTTTTTTAGTATTAGAACTTTTTTTTTTTTTTTCAAATGTACTCTCTATTTAGGGAAATCATGGTTGCCACTTTGTATTTAAAAAACTACTCATTTTCCTCCTAATCCATTATATACAGTTGAATTAAATATGTCAAAACAAATATTACAAAAATGTTCACATTGTGGGCAAACTAGAGAACTAGAATTGTGTTTTGTTTTGTTTGTTTTTTTTGACACAACTACTTTTTCATGATAGATGTGATCATTTCTTGAATTTTGTTTTCCTGCATTTTCTTTCACTTTGTATTATTCTTTCTTGTATTTCTGATGAAATTTCTGATGAGACATGGATGATCATAAGGTAGCTCATAAAAGGAAAGTGACTTGGATTCTTTGGAGTCCTAATGGCAGCTTCCGGTATAACCACTAAGGGTATTAGGAGGTGGGGAAAATCAGAGGTAAAGCAGGGTCTAGATTTATGATTTACGTACTTGTTTTGGAGATCCTGATCCATGGTCTGAAAAGCAGTGAAATACAAACCTTGGCCCTGATGAAGAAAGAGAGAGAGTAAGAGAAAGAGAGAGTGTGTGTGTGTGTGAGAGAGAGAGAGAGAGGGAGAGAGAGAGAGTGAGCTCCAGTGGATGATGTTTAAGCACAAATTGGAAAACAACAGAATTTTGAATTTGAAGTATTGATAAAAAAAACCTTTCATCTAATTTTGAGCAAAATTTATCTTATAATTTGGTAAATTTAACTGGAAAATATTTACTTTAAAACAAAATTCTGTAATGATATGCTGAATACCTATTTGTTTTTTTCCAAGTCAAGCACAAGTACAGTTGACCCTTGAACAACATGGATTTGAATTGTGTGGGTCCACTTATACACAGATTTTATTTCAATAAATATATTGGAAAATTGTTTGGAAGTTTGAAACAATTTGGAAAATCTCACAGATGAACTTCATAGCCTAGAAATATTGAAAAAAATAAGAAAAAAATAGGTATATTATGCATGCATAAAATATATGTAGGTACTAGTCTATTTTATCATTTACAACCATAAAATATACACAAATCTATTATAAAACATTATGGTTTATCCAACTTTACACACACAAATATTTATAGTCCATGGCACCATTCACAGTCAAGAGAAATGTAAACAAATGTAAAGATACACTATTAAATCATAACTACATAAAAGTAACTGTAGTTCCTACTGTACCACTGTAATAATTTTGTAGCCACTCCTGTTGCTGTTGCAGTGAGCTCAGGTGTTGTGAGTATCCACTTAAAACATCGTGTGATGCTAATTGTATCTACATGTACAGTTTGTTTCTCCAGTAAATTGTATAGCTCAGTAAAAAGTGATCTTTTGTGGTTCTTGCGTATTTTTCATCATGTTTAGTGTCATACCGTAAACCTTGAATAACACTCTGGGACCCATATGAAGTGCCACTAGTCATGTTGGAAGTGCTCCCAAGAAGCAGAGAAAAGTCTCAACATGACAAGAAAAAGCTGAATTGCTTGACATGTGCCATAGATTGAGGTCCACAGTTGAGGTTGCCCACTATTTAAAGATAAATGAATCCAGCATAAGAACCACTGTAAAAAAAGAAAAGGAAATCTGTGAAGCTGTTGCTGCAGCTACTCCAGCAGTTGTAAAAACTTTGTACTTTTTGAAAAATACTTTTTTATCTTATATCAGAAATACAGCTTTATTTGGGCGTAGGATTGCTATGAGAAAGGCATACCTATAGACTCTAATATGATTTGAGAAAAAGTGAAGTCATCATATCACAATTTATAACAAAAGGAAAGTGAAGGATCTAAAACTGGAGAATTAAATGCTGGCAAAGAATGGTTTGATAATTTTAGAAAGAGATTTGGCTTGAAAAATATGTCAAGATAACAGGAGAAGCAGCTTCTGTTGACCAAGAAGCAGCAGATGAGTTCACAGATGCCATTAGGAAAATCATTGAGGAGAAAGAATATCTGCCTGAACAGATTTTTAAGGCAGACAAATGTGTCATATTCTGGAAAAATAATGGCACAAAGGACACTTAGTAATAAGGAAGAGAAGTGAGCACCAGGATTTAAAGGAGAGGCTAGCTCCACTGTTTTGTACACATGCAGTTGGATTTATGATTAAGACTGCCCTTTATCTATAAAGCCACTAATCCCCTAGCCTTGAAGGGAAAAATAAACACCAGCTGCCAGTCTTTTTGTTGTACAACAAGAAGGCTTGGACAAAGAGAACCCCTTTTCTGGATTAGTTTCATTGATGCTTTGTCCCTGAAGTCAGGAACTATTTTGCCAGTAAGAGATTGCCTATTAAAGTTCTTTTGATATTGGACAATGCCCTTGGCTACCCAGAAACCCACGAGCTCAAAATGGAAGACGTCAAACTTGTCTACTTGCCCCCAAACACAGCATCTCTAATTCAGCATCTATGTCAGGGGGTCATAAGGAGCTTTATGGCTCATTACATATGGTACTCTATGGAAAGGATGGTCACTGCAGTAGAAAAGAAACCTGATAGAAAATCATGAAAATATGAAAGGATTACACTATTGAAGATGCCATCATTGTTACAGAAAAAGCCTTGAAAGCCATTAAGCCTGAAACAACAAATTTCTGCTGGAGAAAACTACATCCAGATGTTGTGCATGACTTCACCAGTTTTAGGACAGAGACAATCAAAGAAATCATGAGAGATCCTGGAGATGGCAAAAAAAAAAAAAAAAAAAAAAGTGAGAGGTGAAGTGTTTCAAGATAAGTATCTTGGAGCAATTCAAGAGCTAATAGACACCACACCAGAAGAATTAACAGAAGATGACTTGGTGGAGATGAGAGCTTCTGAACCAGTGCCAGATGATGAGGAAGATGTAGAAGTAACAGTACAGGAAACAAATTGGCATCAGACAGTCTGGCAGAAGGGTTCTGATTATTCAAGACTGCTTTTGACTTCTTTAACAACATGGAACCTTCTATGATATGGGCACTGAAACTGGAAGAAGGATTGGTACCATATAGAAACACTTATACAGAAATGATAAAGCAAAAATGTCAGACATAACGGACAATGTATTTCTGTAAAGTTGCACTGAGTGTGCCTGCCTCTCTCCCATCTCCCCTTCCACCTCCTCCACTTCTTCCACCTCTGCCACCCCTCAGACAGCAAGAACAACCCTTGCTCTCCCTCCTCCTCCTCAGCCTACTCAACATGAAGACAATGAGAATGAAGACTTTTATGCTGATCCACTTCCACTTAATGAATAGTAAAGAATCACCATGCCATCAAGTTGGTAAACTTATCTCTTGTATATGTATGTTTCTTCTTGCAAAAAACTAATACCTGTACAGCAAGAACTGTATGAGAATTTTTTGTGTCATAATCATCATTATTGCTTAAGTATTCATTCTGTAGAACATCGTGCATAAGACTTGTATTGAAGTAGATAGTCTATCTTTACATAGGGAGAAGGGATGTGATATTTAAAATAAAGTTAATAGTGTATTGGGACTTCCCTGGAGGTCCAGTGGTAAAGAATCCGCCTTCCAATGCAGGGGACAGGGGTTTGATCCCTGGTTGGGGAACTAAGATCCCACATGCTGCGAGGCAACTAAGCCCAAATGCCACAACTACTGAGCTTGCGAACTTCAATGAGAGAGCCCACATGCCGCTGCAAACCACAGAGCCCACGCGCCCTGGAGCCTGTGTGCCACAACTAAAGAGAGAAAACCCGCACGCCGCAACTAGAGAGAAGCCCGTGCCACAGCAAAAATCCCACACCGCAATGAAAGATCCTGCATGCTGCTACTAAGACCCGATGCAGCCAAAAAAGAAAAAAAAATAGTGTATTAGTTTTCTTACTATTTAATAATTTTGCTTTCAAGGAATTACATTACCATACAGTATGCCTCTCTCTCGTAATTGGAGAAACTGCATATTAGCTTGTCATCACAGGTGAGTGGCTTTTAAAAAATGTAACATCTCCAATATTGCATGATGAGTATGACTGTAATACTGAATGCCATAAAAAATTTATAATGATTCATTCATGAGTGTATAGGCTAGAATACTGTGAAGCAATTGTATTGGTTATGCTACGCTACCACAACCAATCAAATTGCTGCTTCTTTGTTGTCAATGCATGAATTATTACACTGGTAAATAAATATGAATTTCTTTTTCACATCATCTTTTCATTTTCGATGTCTAGTGTTAGTAATAAATATAAAATCTACAGTGTTTTGTATCATGTAGGACACTACTGGTGTAGGTATTGACAGAACTACACTTTGTTAACAGACAATGAAAATTTATGGCATCAATAAATACAGCATAGTACTATAAATTATTTTCTCTTATGATTTTCTTAATAACATTTTCTTTTCTCTGGCTTACTGTATTTTACAAATACAGTATATAATACATTTAATATGTATTAATCAATTGTTTTGTTATTGGTAAGGCTTCATATCAACAGTTAGCTATTAGTACTTAGGTTTTTGCGGAGTCAAACATTATATGCAAATTTTTTGACTGTGCAGGGGGTCAGTGCCCCTAACCCCCACGTTGTTCAAGGGTCAACTGTAGTACTTTAAAGGGCCAACAAATAAAGGATGACACAAAAGCCTAGTTTTAGAAAAGTATATTTCCACTGAATTTGTCCATAGGTTCCACTGGACCTTGCCAATACAGGGTTCTATAACATTTCATTCTAGTTTAAGACATCGGCAATCACACACTCCAGATCATCAAGAAGACAGTACAGTAGTCCCCCTTATCTGCAGTTTTGCTTTCCTCGGTTTCAGTTACTCATGATCAACCATGGTCTGAAAATACTAAATAAAAAATTCCTTATTTAAACAATTCATATGTTTTAAACTGCATGCCATTCTGAGTAGCGTGATGAAATCTTGCACTCTCCTGATCCGTCCTACCCAAGATGTGAATCATCCCTTTGTCCAGTATATCCTGCTATTCAGTCACTAAATAGTTGCCTGGGTTATCAGATCTACTGTCTTGATATCACAGTGCTTGTGTTCAGGAAACCCTTATTTTACTTAATAATTGCTCCAAAGCGCAAGAGTAAGGATGTTGGCAATTCAGATATGCCAAAGAGAAGCCGTAAAGTGCTTCTTTAAGTGAAAATGTGAACTTTCTCAACTTAATAAAAAAAGAAGAAAAAAAAAGTCATGTGCTAAGGTTGCTAAGCTCTATGGTAAGAATGAATCTTCTATCTGTGAAATTATAAAGAGGAAAAAACTGTGCTAATTTTGCTGTCGAAATTCAAACTTCAAAAGTTATAGCCACAGTGTGTGGTGAGTACATAGTTAAGATGGAAAAGGCATTCAATTTATAAGATATTTTGAAAAAGAGAGACCACATTCACATAACTTTTAATACAGTATATTGTTATAATTGTTCTATTTTATTATCGGTTATTATTGTTAATCTCTTATTGTGCCTAATTTATAAATTAAACTTTATCATAGGTTTGAACATATAGGAAAAAACATAGTATATATAGGGTTTGGTACTGTCTGTGGTTTCAGGTATCCACTGGGGGTCTTGGAAGGTATCCCTGCAGATAAGGGGGGAAGTACTATATAAAATATTTTCTTAAAGTGTTGGTGTAATTGTCTTCATTGTTACTTACTCACATATTTGGCTTTTCTCACATTTGATTTTGTTTCATAAAATTTTTTTCAATATAAAACAAACCAAGTTATTCTGTGAATGGCAACTGACAAGAAACTTGAACCCTGTAAAATGCAGCACAGTGTCGTGCAGTACTCCATCTCTGAGCCACAGTCTGGGTTTGGATCTTCAGTATCTCTTGCCTTGTCCATTCCACTAACTGGGCTCTTTTCCATCCAGTCACCCCCGCTCCACAGGTTGCCATATGGATTTTTCAAAATGTAAATACAGGCAAGCCTCATTTTATTGTGTTTCACTTTATTTTACTTTGCAGATATTGTGTTTTTTACAAATTGAAGTTTTGTGGCAACCCTGCATCAAGCAAAGCTATTGGCGCCATTTTTCTAACACCAGTATTTTTAAATTAAGGTATGTACCTTGTTTATTAGACGTAATGCCATTGCACACTTAATAGATTACAGAATAGTGTAAATATAAGCTTTGTATGCACGGGGAAACCAAAAAATTCAGGTGACTCACTTTATTTCAATATTTGCTTTATTGCGATGGTCTGGAACCAAACCTGCAATGTCTCCCAGGTATGCCTGTGTACTCATGTCACTCTTCTTCAAAAAGTTTTCAAGTGATTGCTTATAACCTAAAAGATAATAGAAAACTTTAGATTGGCTTACTGGGCCCTTTAGGCCATGGGCTCTGCCTACTCTCAGCTTCATCTGTTGCTACTCCCTTGATTATCTCTGCATTTGCTGTGCTAAGAAGGTTGGCACCCCCCCAAAGACATTGTGTCATGATGCTTCCTTGGCAGGGGCAGATCTTTCTTCTTGCCGTTCGGTGAACTTCTGCTCTCCCTTCAATTTTAAATGTTAACTTTGCCAATTTACCAAGAAATACCATTAGGTATTCCTTTTTCTCTTTCTGGTTCCTTATGTGTAACCCTTTTAGAATGCCAGTTATAATTGTTTTGAACTTCTTACTAATTCAACACTTTCACATAGAGATGCTTTAATAATTCCTTGCTGAAAGAATGAGAGAGGAACAAATAGGTGCTTAGCAAACATTAAGGACCAGGAATGTCATATTGCTGTCTTCCACCAGGCTACTGAAACCTTTGCGATCATACACATAATATAATCGATACCCTCACATGACCAAAAAATTCTATGACCAGATCATTGTCCTACAATGGAACGTCTTCTGAAAAACAGGTTATCTATAGATAGTGCCCTCTAGTTTGACAACATTTTAAAACTTAATTAACCTAACCCTTTTATTACATACATGAGAGAAATCAAGCCCAGGGAGATGAGGAAAATTTCCTAAAATAACAGCTGAAATGAGAGGTGGGACAGAACTAAATCAAACTGTCCAGATACCCAGTCAGATATTCTTTATAATAATATAGTGAGATTTTTACTATGCAAACAAACCAAAAAAAAAGAAAACAAACCCCAGCCACCAAAGGTTTTTATATTATTTTTTCTATCTATCTATCTATCATCATCTATCTATTCTTTGTTTATTCATTTATTAAATATTATCAAATACCAAATATCACTATGTTCAAGACACCATGCTAGGTGTTATGAATGCAACAACAAATAGCATATAGATTCTGCCCTCCAAGTATTCACGCTTCAGCTCTTACCTCTCTCCTTTCTCTTCTCCTTCAGTTTTTCCTTCCCTCTACCTAAGGAGGCACTGTTAGATGGGTCTTCAGCTAAATACTCTAAGTGAATTGAGTGATGGAAGAAAAGTAGCACAGAATTGGGCATCCTTAGAGCCAGAATGTGGTTCAGACTCTATCTCTAAGCCTTGAGGCCTTAACAGTCACTTCACCTTTCTGAGTATTATTAATTAGTTCACAGATCTAAGTAGTCATTGTGATCTCTACTCCACCTCTGCAGAGGCCACTTTGAGACGCAAATGATGGAGAAGATGCATTTCAAAGCCATTGGTTTTAGAACCGTGAGAGTTGGGTTTGAATTTCTGCTCTACTAATTATTAGCTGTGTGACTGTCTTCTCACGTTCAAAATGGGGCTATATTAGCCACCTTATCTCTGTAAGTATTAGCAATATTATAAATAGGGATCAAGGCCTGACATTTAGGACATTATCAATAATATAATTCTTGTTCTTATTCTCAGATATGTATGTTTGGGGGCACTTTATCCATCCTAAACTTTCTGTAGACACCTAAGAAATTATTTTTCTGCCACACAAGCTATCTAAAGTCTGCCACTTGTAAGATGACCATCCAAGTCTCCTTAGCCTGTACACGAGTGGTATAAGGATTTTCTTCCATAATTCCACACCTTTGCTCCAAAGGTCAGCAAGAATGCTGGGTGCACAGCAATGGCTAGGAGACTGAGCCTATGTGAAACGAGGGTTACTCTGGAATAAATTGTCATGTTCAAAAAATAAAGAATGAGTCAGCCCATGCCTCATTCCACAGGAAGGAGATTAGTTGCAGCAGAAAACATGTGGAGCTAATTTGGTTAGAAAGGAAATATTAACATCTTGAATTCCACAGAAAGACTCCTATGCTTGGAGTTTGTTGGATGATTTACAAAGCCCCATTATAGCTCTGCATACATGTAGTGGGTACATTATAAAAGGGCAAATCAAGGATGACTATTGTTGCAGTGAATGTTTGTAATATATATATATATTCAAAACCATGTTCCACATATGTAAACTTTACTGCTACGGAGCCTAGGGATTTTTAAGAGAATTGAAACAAGAAGTGATATTTACATAATGTTCTTTTGAGTTCCATTTTGGCCAAATTTTGAAATCTGATTTTAGAATAGCATATATTTGGAATGGAGTCAGAAGAGTATACTTCTACAATATGGAAGTCAGATGTAGTTGGAATAAATCAATCTTTCATTAATTTAGGGTCCCAACTGACTGCTAATTTTTTGTAATTCAGAACTTGAAACTTGTTTTTTGTAATGGTTCCTGAAATTACTATGAATTTTTATAGTTACTAGATCCTCGTCTTTATGACTTTTACTTTCTTTTATGTTTGACGTAGGAATAGTAGAATTTGTTTCTGTTCAATTCTATCTGTAGACTTGTCCCCAGCTTCTGTTTTGCTCTGCTTTTTGTTTTGGAACTTTTCTTCCCCTTCAGCCTTAGACAAAATGTACTATTCTTCAGGTACCATCTCCTTCCTTCCTTCCTTCCTTCCGTCTGTCCTTCCTTCCTTTCTTCCTTCCTTCCTTCCTTCCTTCCTTCCTTCCTTCCTTCCTTCCTTCCTTTCTCTCTCTCTCTTCTTTTTTCTTTCTTTCTTTTTTCTTTCTTTCTTTCTTTCTTTCTTTCTTTCTTTTTTTCTTTATCATTTCTTTCTTCTTTCTTTCTTTCTCTTCTCTTTCTTTCCTTCCTTCTTTCTTTCTTTCTTTTTCCTTTCTTTCTTCTGCAGGTGTTCCTAAGAGGATCCATAAAGACACGATACTAGAACAGATAAATAAATAAGGATTTCAGAGTTAACCAAATCAGGACTATTATGCAATACTTTAGCTCATCTCCAAAAGTAGTTATATAAAAAGAAAATTATCTAATTTATGTTATATCTCCCAAAGACTTTCTGCATATCTGAAGACCTTAGCATTCTCTTTTTTTTTTTTAATTTTATTTATTTATTTATTTATGGCTGTGTTGGGTCTTCGTTTCTGTGCGACGGCTTTCTCTAGTTGCGGCAAGTGGGGGCCACTCTTTATCGTGGTGCGCGGGCCTCTCACTATCGCGGCCTCTCTTGTTGCGGAGCACAGGCTCCAGACGCGCAGGCTCAGCAATTGTGGCTCACGGGCCTAGTCGCTTCGCGGCATGTGGGATCTTCCCAGACCAGGGCTCGAACCCTTGTCCCCTGCATTGGCAGGCAGATTCTCAAACACTGAGCCACCAGGGAAGCCCTAGCATTCTCTTATGTAGATCCAAGGTAGTTAAATCTTTTGCTGGAATATATATATATATATTTTCTTCAGGAACACATTTTGCATTTGCAAAATGCTTCTTTGCAAACACTTTAATACTAATTTTGTTATAATCAAGAAATATATCTTTTTAAAACATTAAAATTCTAGAATATTATTTTTTCTTAAGTTTCTGAAATTTAAAATCTAAAGATTTTAGAAAAGCATATTTAAATTGATCTATACAATGGTATATATGTGCATATATATTATATACAGCTATATACACACAAGATATACACACACACACATACATAAATGATTTAAAAGTTCTCACAACCCAAATAAATAGTTTTAAATCTATAATTATATAAATCACAATAATTTGTGCTTAATCTGAATTCTCAAAAGCACTTTAAAATGGCTACTTTTTATTAGTGTTTATGAATCAAGCAATACACTGTGTCCTTCCCACATACTAACTCATTCATTCCTCACAAGAATCCTATGAATTCCAAGAGTCCTATGAATTCTTATTTCTACTAAACCCAGGTTCACGGACAAAGTAGCTCGAGGTCATACGCTTCTGAAAGGCTGGGCAAGAATTACATTAATTCTTTGATCCTAATCACTACACAGGCTCTTTTTTTTTTTTTTTTTTTTTTTTTACATTAACTCTCTTATCCTAATCAAAGGCATTCAATGGAAAATGTTTTTAGGAACTCAAATATAAGAGCAATAAGCTCCTATAGTTTACATCAATAATACATAATGAACAATAAAATAGAGTTATTTCTTTTTCCTTTTTAATTAATTAATTTAGTTATTTTTGGCTGTGTTGGGTCTTCGTTTCTGTGTGAGGGCTTTCTCTAGTTGCGGCGAGCGGCGGCCACTCTTCATCGCGGTGCGCGGGCCTCTCACTGTCGCGGCCTCTCCCATTGTGGAGCACGGGCTCCAGACGCGCAGGCTCAGTAATTGTGGCTCACGGGCCCAGTTGCTCCGCGGCATGTAGGATCCTCCCAGCCCAGGGCTCGAACCCGTGTCCCCTGCATTGGCAGGCAGACTCTCAACCACTGCGCCACCAGGGAAGCCTCTGGGAAGCCCCCGCGAAGCCCCCGCGAAGCCCCCGCGAAGCCCCCGCGTTGCCCCCGCGTTATTTCTTATTTTAAGCAAAGAATAGAAGAATATTATTTCATGAAACAGAAAAATAGTATTGGGATTAGTACTTTTACACATGGAAACATTGATGGTATCTCTCAAATAACAATTGGGATCTAGGCAAAAAAATCAAACCATGATAGGTTAATGGATACAAGGAAATGGTCAGAAGAGCTGAGAGTGAGGTCACCCAGAAATTAGCAACAGCAGGAAGCTGTTATCATCCTAGGACTAGAAGGGCAATGGGAACAAGTGGCGTTACCAGAGTCCAGAAATCACGGCTGCCTCACAGCTGCTGGAATCGTAATGGATGGGCTGTGGTCAGGAGTGGGGGACAAGGAGGAACCAACTACAACCAGAGACACCACAGGAGCAGAGAGAAGGGGAAAGATCCTGGCTTCTCATTCTTCTAGCACCCCAGTCATAGGTTCCAGACACTCATTGCAGATCCCACCTGGAAGCTAGAGAGCAAGGGCTCCAAAATAAAAATAAAGACAGAAAAAGAAAAAGAAAAAAAAAAAAAAAAAAGATTGGGGGTTTCCTGTAAAATGCAGCAAAACTAAAGGACAGGATAGAGATCTCAGAGAAGACAGTCCAACAATCTTCCCTCCTTCTTGACCCTCCAAAGTTTAACCAGATAGTTTGTGATAAATCATTAAACTACTATGAAACTGTTTGTTTTTTTTAAATTTTGAAAACAAAAATATTACACACTATTACTGCCTCACAGGATGATTGAGAGGAAATTAGGTGGTGAGTATGAATTCTTTACCTATATGGTAAGGCCCAATATAAATACAAACTTTGACTACATTTATATTCAACAAAGCATGAAAGTTCTTCCTCTATGGATAAATGAGTTGTTGCAACGATTTTTAACACAAAAGTAAATATATCCTAGAGGTGAATTTCTAATCCATCTGATTGGGGAAAGGTTTTATGGATGATTACATAGCACTTGTGGAAGGATAAATTTATTTCTGATTAATGCTGGGATTTAAGGTTTTATATATATTTATTTACATTTATATATAATTATATATATATATAACTATATCTCTATCAATCATCTATCTATCTATCATCCATCTATCTATGTAATTAATCAAGGAGGTGATTAGACTGAGGTGACTCTAACACCTTGGTATCCTATGTAAGCAAACAAAAACCAAAGCCAGAGTCAATGCACTTGAATCTGAAAAAATGAAACTTAGAAAAAATAGTCACAAACAGCCAAATAAGCTTTCCCAAATAAAACAACTGCTTATGCTATAGCCAATCAAATACTTTTCTTCCTTTGCTTCAGCTTCTTCTGTATAAAACCTCACCACTAGCCCTTGTTGGTGGAGTGTTCTTAGCTACCTTTGGCTTGGCACTGCCTTATTCAAATCGATGTATGCTCAAATAAACTCTTGAAAATTTTAAAGTACCTCAGTTTATCTTTTATCACATATATATTCTTTTATATGTACAACATATATAAGTTTATATATATACTTTTATATATATGATGAAAATAAAGTAAAAATATATAAAATATATGTAATATATACATATTTTTTACTTTGAGACCTAATAAAATGTTAAAGTTTTATTTAATATAATATAATAATTTAATATTACTATTTTGGAGAAGAAATTGAGGTTCTTGGTAAATGACATGCAAATTTTGATGTCCCAACTCGATTAAGTTAAACCATCTTTGATAACATATGAATAACTGTAAAACACTTTCTGGACAATTTGTACTGGCACTATGCAGGTAATACTCAAAAATGCATAAAAAGTTGAGTTGCTTAAATTGATAATGTCAATTGAGGATGTAATGAGAACTTGAAATGTATTTTTATGAGAATCACAAGACCTTCTAGTAATAGCAAACTTTATCCACCATGAATTATAAGTACTAGTTAAAATCAAATGTCATAAAGCAGCTTTTCTCTTTTAAACATAGTTAAATATATTTAAACATATAAAAACACTTTTAAAGCAAAGAAACAGCTCACGGTGCCCTCAAAATGACTGTCTTAGCCCCAAATCTTGACTCTCGTAGAAGAGTCAAAATGTCAGTTTTGCAGTTGACTCCAGTAGAAGCCAAAGGGATACCGTTTCATCAAAGAGTTGTGTTGGCAGGAAGGGTGTAAGTGGGGAGAGAAGTCCTAGAGATGGGAAAGTCAAGTAAGCAGAAGAGCCAAATAAGAAGAAAATATAAGTTCAGGGATGCTGTGGTATCAGAGAAGAAAATGAGGCCAAGGCTAAGGGTCCTCAGACAAGCAATTGAGAGGGAATCATACTGCACATTGAAACAATGACAAATGGGGAAAGAAATGAGCAAGGTTGAGGAGGGGGTGGAATCTTCTGGAAGTATCAGCATCTACTATAGTGTTGACGGAGAGGAAACCTTCAGAGAGGAGCAAGAAAAATTTACTGAATGGTGAGGGAAGTTCCATCAGAGGTACTTAAACTAGGCGAATATCTGCATGAATCCACCCTTTGTATGTACAGTGGACTGTTTCTAGTGTTTATCTCTGGTTAGTGGAATTTGAGGGTAATTTTTATATCCTTCTCCAGGCTTATTGTCAAACTTTTCTTTTTTTACAATGAGCAAACATTACTTAACTAAGGTGAGAAACTTGCAAATTTTAAAGGTAATATATATCTTTTTATATATTACGTAATTAAAATTATATGTGCACTTAAAAATGGCAGGAAGTAGAACAAAGTATCCATTAAGACTGTCTCTAAATGTTGGGTAAAATTCTCTTTTTTAAACTTTTCTTTAAATCCCAAATTTTCTATAATCTTTAGAACACTTGTTTTCCCTAAGATAGAAAAAAAAAAAAAACCCTAAAATTTTATAAAAGAAAGCTACACAATATTGACAAAGTATTTTCTCTGACCTACCAATACCCAAGGAGGGGTTAAAATCCTCACTCCTCTATTAACTAGGTTTTCCTGAATAGGAGACCAAACTTTCATTATAGTGAAGGTTACCACTTATCACCAAGTAGAAGATTACACGTTTCTCAGGCCACTTATACCCTAAAACTCTGTTTTTATACGAGTATATATATAAGTTTAAAAAATTCTCATTAGAGTTGGCCTTCTGTATCTGCAGTTTTCGCATCCCCGGATTCAACCAACTACAGATCGAAAATACTCCCCCCTCAAAAAAATTACAGAAAGTTCCGAAAAGCAAATCTTGAATTTACTGGTTGGCAACTATTTACAAAGCATTTACGTCGTGTTAGATATTGTAAGTAATCTAGAGAAGAATTAAAGTATATGGGAGGATATGTGTAGGTTATATGCAAATACTATGCCATTTTATATGAGATTCGAGCATCCCTGGATTTTGATATTCACAGATACCAAGGGACAACTGTACTAAAAAATTAACCTTCTTACCTCTTAGTAGTCATTCCCTATTCACCACTCCCCCCATTACCTGAGTCCTAGGGACAATTAGGCAATGATTAATCTAATTTCTATCTCTATAGCATTGTCTGTTATAGATATTTCATATAAATAGAATCATACAATATGTGGTCTTTCCTGACTGCCTTCTTTCACTTGACATAAGGTTTTCAAGGTTCATCCAGTTGTAGCATGTGTCAATACTTCATTTCTTCTTATTGCTAAATAATTTTCTATCATATGGACATATCACAGTTTGTTTATTGAATGCTCATCAGTTGATGAGCATGTAAGTTACTTCCACTTTTTTACTATTATGAATAATGCTACTATGCACATTAGTACACAAGTTGTTGTTTGGATTTCTATTTTTATTCCTCTTGGATATATACCTATGAGTAGAATTGCTGGATCATACGGTAACCCTTAGTTTAACATTTTTGAAAAACTGACAAAACTGTTTTCTAAAGTGGCTGCATCATGTTACATTCCCAGAAGCAGTGAATGATTATTTCATTTTCTCCGCATTCTTGCTAACACTTGTTATTGTCTGTCGTGTTTTGTTTTTTGTTTTTTTTTCTATAGCCATCCCAATTGGTCATGTTATATACTCCTTTTTACATGTTTTGAGATTCAGTTTTCTAGTGTTTTTAAAGGATTTTTGCATCTATTTATATTAATATTTATAAGAGTTATTGGCTGTAGTTTTCTTCTGATGTCTTTGGTTTTGATAACTGGGTAATACTGGCTACATAGCAAGACTTGGAAACTGAGTTTATATTTTCTTCACATATTCTGGATTATATATATTATTTGCAAGTATTTATCTCATTTTGTGGTTTGTTTTTTCATTTTCTTTATACTATTCTTTTGCAGCATGAAAGTTTTTAACATTCATGAAGTCCAAATTATCATTTTTTTTTCTTCCATTCTTGTGCTCTTAGTATTATATCTAAGAAGGCTTTGCATAACCCAAGGTCATGAAGATTTGTGTCTATATTTTCTTATAAGAATTTTATAGTTTTGGATTTTACATTTTGATATGATCCATTTTGAGTTGATTTTTGTGTATGGTGTATGGGAGCTGTTCAACTTCATCCTTTTGCATGTGGATATCCAGTTGTTCCAGCACCATTTGTTGAAATAATTACTCTTTCTCCCTTTGAATTGTGTTGGCATCCTTGTTTATAATAAATTGACCATGAATGTAAGAGTTTATGTCTGCACTCTCAATTAGATCCTATTAATATATTTGTCTGTCCTTATGCCAGTACCACTCTGTCTTCATTACTGTAGTTTTGCAGTAAGTTTTAAAATTGGGAAGTGAGAGAACAAGAATTTTGTTCTTCTTTTTGAAGATTGTTTTGGCTGTTCTTGAATTTCCATATAAAATTTAGGATAAACTTGTCAATTTCCACATATAAATCATTTGGGATTTTGATAGAGATTGTGTTGAATCTGTAGATCAATTTAGTAAGTATTGCCATTTTAAAAATAATGTTTTCAATCCATAAACGTAAGTTGTGTTTCTAATTATTTAGATCTTTCTCAATTTCCTTCAACAATGTTTACTAGTTTTCACAATGTACATTTTTAACTTCTTTTGTTACATTTATTTTTCATTATTTTATTCTTTTTGATGATATTGTAATTGAAATTATCTTTTGCAATTTCATTCTGATTATTCATTTCTACTGTATAAAAACAGAAATACAGTTGATTTTTCTGTATTGATTTTGAATGTCTTCTGTTAAATTTGTTTCTAAGTATTTTATTTTATGCCATTTTAGATGGAATTTTCTTTAATTTCATTTTTATTATCCATTACTAGTATATAGAGTATGGAAATACAATTTATTTTTGTTTATTGGTCTTAAATTCTGAAAACATGCTGAACTCATGTTTTAGTTTTAATAGCTTTTTTTGTTTTTGCTTTTTTTAGTGGATTCCTAAACATAAATTTTTAAAGAAGGGTTATGGAGGCAGAGACTGCTAGTGTACGCCAATATCTATTTTCTTTTCTCTGCATGGGTTCATGTCTAAACTAGATTTCCCAGTTCTCTTACACTAAGTGTGGCCATTAGACTGAGTTCTGGCCAAAAGAATGTGGGTAGACATGATATCGGCTATTTTTAGATAGTATATAAATTTTTCCAAGCCATCCTGTAGTACCCCTCCTTCCTTTGTCAGCAACTAATGATGAAGATACAGTAAAGAACTCTGAGGTCTGAGAAAATGGCAGATGGTGTAAAGGAGCCAGAATCTAGATTAACTACATGAAGTAGACCCTTCAACTTTGCCATGGACTGAATTGTATCTCCTCCGCAATGTGTATGTTGAAGCCCTAACCCCCAATGTGACTGTATTTGGAGACAGGACTTTCACGCAATAATTAAGATTAAATGAGGTCATGAAGATGGGTCCCTAATCCAATAGGATTGGTGGCCTTATAAGAAGAGGAAGGGAGGAAGATCTCTCTCTCTTTCTGTCACAAGAGAACACAGAGAGAATGGGGTCATCTGTAAACCAGGAAGCATGTTCTCACCACAACCCAAATCAGCCAGAACCTTGGTCTTGGGCTTCTAACCTCCAGAACGGTGAGAAAATAAATTTCACTTGTTTAAGCCACTCAGTCAGTTTGGGCTGCTGCTTTACACTGGGTGGCTTATAAACAACAGACATTTATTTCTCACAGTTCTGGTGACTGGGAATTTGAGATCAGGTTGCTATCATGGTTGGCTTCTGGTGAGGGCCTTCTTCTGGGTTGCAGTCTTCTTGTATCCTCACATGATAGAAAGTGGGTGAGAGAACTCGCTGGGGTTCCTTTTATAGGCCACTAATCCCACTCATGAGGGCTCTACCCTCCTGACCTAATTACTTCCTAATCACCCCACCTCCTATACCAATACATTGGAGGTTGGAATTTCAGCATATGCATTTTGGGATGACACAAACATTTAGTCCATTGCACAGTCTATGGTACTTGTTATGGCAGCCCAAGGTGACAAATACTGAGTTTGGTACCAAGAAATAGGATGCTACTGCAAAAAATACCTAAAAAGGTGAAAGTGTTTTTGAACTGGGTAAAAGGTAGATGCTGGAGGAGTTTTGTGGTGCATGCTAGAAAAAGTGTAGATTGTTGTGAACAGAATGTTGATAGAAATATGGATGTTAAAGGCCATTCTTGTGAGGTCTCAGAAAAATGAGGAATAGGTTATTACAAATTACAGGAAAAGTCATCCTTATTATAATTGGCAAAGAACATGGCTAAATTGTGTTCTAGTGTTCTGAGGAAAGTGGAACTTGCAAGCAGTGAAATTAGATGCAGAGCAGAGGAGATTTCTAAGCAAAGCATTGAAGATACAGCTGGGAATCTTCTTTATTGCTCATTGTAAAATGTGAGTGGAGAGAGATGGATTAAGGAGGAAATTGTTAGCCAAAAGGCAACAGAACTTAGAGATTTGGAAAATTATCAAAATATATATATTCAAAAATTGAGAAAGATTGTTCTGAAGAGAACACTAAGGGTGTGGCTGAACAACCATTTGATAAAGAGATTATAGATGTGACTAATGGACGAAATCAGCCATCTCTGTGGAAGCCAGGAATAGAGATGGAGTTATGCCAGTAGAGTCACTGCCAGCTGGGGCTAAAATGGACAGAAAATATGACACGAAATCAAAGAAGGCTATTAGACTTCTTAGCTCTTGCAGGATTGGAACAGTTATTTGGCTGAGAATGTGTCCTGTTCCTCAAGAAAAGGAAAGAATGACCCCAAAGGAGATTCAGAGATCATCAAAGCTGCCTCCCAGGTTTCATAGGGTGAACCATCGCATAAGTATCAACAGGCCAGATGGCCTTCAACTGAATCCTTGGGGGTGGGACCACCCTGAAAAGCTTTGCAGGTGGGGCTTTCCAACAGGATTGGAGGGCAGAGTTCCGGGGTATGGAATTACTGCCCTAGTGGTTTCTGAAGGTGGGACCCCACTGCCTCAGTGGGTGGGGAGAGCAGAACATTGATCAAAGAGTGTTGTTCTTTTTTTTTTTTTAACATCTTTATTGGAGTATAATTGCTTTACAATGGTGTGTTAGGTTCTGCTTTATAACAAAGTGAATCAGCTATACATATACATATATCCCCATATCTCTTCCCTCTTGCATCTCCCTTCCTCCCACCCTCCCTATCCCACCCCTCTAGGTGGTCACAAAGCATCAGAAAATCTACAAACAATAAATGCTGGAGAGGGTGTGGAGAAAAGGGGACCCTCTTGCACTGTTGGTGGGAATGTAAGTTGATACAGCCACTATGGAGAACAGTACGGAGGTTCCTTAAAAACTAAATATAGAACTACCATATGACACATCAATCTCACTACTGGGCATATACCCTGAGAAAACCATAATTCAAAAGGAGTGTTGTTCTTAAGCCTTAAGATCTAATGGAATTTACCTTGCAAGGTTTTGGACTTGCTTGGGACCTAGCAGCTCTTTCTTCTTTCCAATTTCTTCCTTTTGAAATTGGAATGTCTATCCTATGCCTGTCTTACTATTGTATTTGGGAAGCATATAAGTTTTCTTGTTTCTCAGGTTCACAGCTGGAGATGAATTTTGCCTCAGGATGAATTGTACCTCAAGTCTCACCCGTACCTGATTTAGATAATATTTAGATGAGACCTTGGATTTTAGACTTTAGAATTGATGCTGGAATCAGCTAAGACTTTGGGGGCTTTTAGCTTGGAAAAAATATAATTTTCATGTGATAAGGACATGAATTTTGGAGGCCAGGGATTGAATGCTATGGAATGACTTATGTCCCCCCAAATTCATATGTTGAAGCCTTAATTCCCAATGTGACTGTATTTGGAGCTAGGGCTTTTAAAAGGTAATTAAAATTAAATGAGGTCATAAGGGTGGGTCCCAATCCAACAGGATTGGTGGTCTTATAAGAAGAGGAAAAGAGAGAGAGATCTCTGTTTTTCTGCTGCATGACGACACAGCAAGAAGGCAGACATCTGCAAGCCAGGAAGAGAGTTGTCACCAGAAAAGAAATCAGCCACAACCTTGACCTTGAAATTTCAAGCTCCAGAACTTTGAGATAATATATTTCACGCAATCTATGGTACTTGCTATGGCAAACTTAGCTGACTAATACATCCTCCAGTGGTGCCAACCTGCTTTAGATCATGACATAAACAGGCCAAAAATTATATTGTTTTTAGCCAGTAAAAATTGGAATAGTTTGCTAAAGCAGCTAATCTGCTCTGACTAATATGATAACAGAAGAAAATATGTGGGAAAAGAGTAGTAACAGGATACCTGGTATCTGCCAAGAACACAAGGAAGCAAGAGATTTACCATGACATTTATTCTTTCTTTCTTTTTTATCAAAGGATAGTTGATTTACAATGTTGGGTTAATTTCAGGTGTCCAGCACAGTGATTCAGATATATATATGTGTATATATGTATATATAACTTTTCCCTTATAGATTCTTTTTCAGATTCTTTTCCCTTACAGGTTATTACAAAATATTGATTATACAGGGCCTGTACAGTAGGTCCTTGTTGATTATCCATTTTATATATAGTAGTGTGTGCCTACCACAGGATTTAGAAATGCAGAATATTATTACTCAGGTTCTTTGATAAAGGAGACAGCCCTTATGTTACTTCATGTTAACACTGTGAGGAAAAATATTATTTTATTTTTTTATTGAAGGATAGTTGATTTACCATACTGTGTTATTTTCAGGTGTACAGAAAAGTGATTCAGTTTTATATATATATATATATATATATATATATATATATATATATATATATATATATATATATATATATATATATATTCTTTTCCATTATGAATTATTACAGGATTGTTGAATATAGTTCCCTGTGCTATACAGTAAATCCTTGTTGTTTATCTATTTTGTATATGGTAGTGTGTATCTGCTAATCCCATATTCCTAATTTATTCCTTCTGCCCCCCTCCAAGCTTTCCCCTTTAGTAACCATAAGTTTGTTTTCTATGTCTATGAGTCTATTTCTGTTTTGTAAATGAGTTCTTTTATATCATTTCTTTAGATTCCACATATAAGCAATATCATATGATATTTGTCTTTCTCTTTCTGACTTACTTCATTTAGGATGATAATCTCTAAGTCCATCCATGTCACTGCAAATGGCAATATTTCATTCTTTTTTATGGCTGAGTACTATTTATATATATATATATATATACATACATATATATGTATATATATATATATATATATATATATATACATATATATGTATGTATATATATATATATACACACACACCACATCTTATTTATTTGTTCCCCTATCAATGGACACTTAGGCTGCTTCCATGTCTTGGCTACTGTAAATAGTGTGGCTATGAACATTGGGATGTGTATATCTTTTTAAATTAGAGTTTTTGTCTTTTCCAGATATATGTCCAGCAGTGGGTTTGCTGGATCATATGGTAGTTTTATTTTTAGTTTTTTAAGGAACCTCCACATTGTATTCCATAGCAGTTGCACCAATATACATTCCCACAAAAAAAAATTAATTTAAAAATTCTTTAAGAAGTATGTCCCAACCTTGTGAAAGGCTGAACTAGATTTAGCAATAATGGGTACAGGAAAGCACCAGCTTAGTTTGTTTTTTAATAGCTGTCAAAACAAGAAATTGAGCATAAACTATGAACAGAAGGATGTATCCTAGCAAGCACATTCCTGATTTGGGGAATGAAACAAAAGCAGAAGCATTACAGTTGGTGGAGCCACAGCACACGAATTCTTAAATTTGACGTTCATGCCTGATAGAATCCATTTAAACCATGGTTGCAGTCTTGAGTTGGAAATTTTGTTTTATTTCTCAAATAAAAGAGTTTATTTCCAATAGTTTAAAGAGAGGGAATATGTATGATATATTTGAGACATTACATATCTGTGGAAGTTTTCACATTAACATTTTGTTAGAGAAAAACCTGTTTTGTTTATTAGTCCTGACAGGCTCGGCTATACTGCAGTAACAAATATACCCCCAAATCTTAGCAGTTTACATATCCAAGTTTAGCAGGCAGAATAGTGGCCCCCCAAGATGTCCACGTCCTAATTCCCCAAACCTCTTGAATATATACCATGGCAAAAGGTGATTTTCAGATATGATAAGTTAAGACTCGATATGGAGATATTATCCTGGAATATTTTAGTAGGCTGAATATAATTGAGAGTCCTTATAAGAGGGAGGCGGGAGGGTCAGAGTCAAAAAGAAATGAGGAAAGAAGCAGAGGTTGGAGTGATGAGGCTGTGAGCTACAAAATGTGGGCAGCCTTTTGAAACAGCAGGGAATGGATTGTCCCCTAAAGTCTTCAGAAAGAATGCAGATGGGCCAACATCTTGACTTCAGTTCTGTGAGCACAATTTAGACTTCTGACCGCTAGAACTGTTAGATAATTTGCTGGTTTTTTTTTTTTTTTTTTTTTTCACCACTAAATTTATGGCGGTTTGTTACAGTAACAATAGGAAATGAATACAGCAAGTTTATTCTCATTAACATCACAACATAATTGCAGCTCTGATTGTTTTTCTCCTTGCAGTGATCCTGGCATTCTGAATCTCTTTGAATCAGTAATTCAGTCTTATGAACAGATTCCTAGTTTGCTGCAGAAAGCAGAAGATGACTGACCATTTCCATAGGAGGCTTGTATGAGCCAGAATAAGTTTCTTCCAACACCCCTACCCCCACCTCCCCCTTGCTGGCCAGAACTCAGTCATATGGCCCAAATCTAACTGTAAGAGAATCTGGGAAACATAGTTGGCACACAGAAAGAGGGAATTGTTCAGTGAATACATAGAATTTTTCTAGCAGTCATGTATAAAACTATTTCTTCTCAAAATCTTTTAAAGGTTTTCACATAGCTTCTCAAATGTCATGTTGGAAGGGAGATGGCTGATACTGATAAGAATTTTGTTTTTTGGATAAAATTTATATTTCCTCTCTAGATTGTCATAGGATTTTTTTATAGTTATCTTTTATTTTTACCAAAGAATGATTTCAGAAAGGATATATTTTATAGGTATTTGCACAGAAAGAAGTCAATTCTTTAAATTGAGTTGTATTGCCATTGATATGATACGCATGGTTATATATTAATATGTAGTTTTTAATTCATAAATTTTATTCCTTCAATTATTTCAGATTATTTCCTCATTTTCTTGCTTTTGTTTCTAAATCAGGATCACTTACATTTCTCAAAAATCAATCTCTGTTCCCTTCCCTTACCTTTTTGATAATCTTTTATCATTTGATCTTTGTCATGTTTTTCCTCTACTTTCGGCAATAATTTCTCAAATTGATTCTAGGAAACATTTAACAATATTATCCACAGTGTCACTTGTACTGATCTTTAAAATATAGATATTATCTCTATTATTAAAATTTAACTTAGAGAACATATGCTATACTAGTGATGATTACCTGACATCGTAAATGAATTAACAGAACTAATTAACATTTTGTAGTATTTATATAAGGGTAGAATTAGATAATGTATGTCAAGTATTCAGAGATGAACCTTCAAGCTCAGAGTGGTGTAGACTCGATATTTTGTACTTGGGAATATGAAAATTATTGATTTTTTTCTAGGTATAGTGATACAAAGATAAATAAAATACTATTCCCGTCTTTGGAGTACATAGCTGAGTGAGAAGAGATGGCAATTTAAAGAGATACTTATAGGACATAATATGTATTTGGAGTTAGAAAAGATTTTTATACTACATATATCCATTACCTCAAATATTAATGTGTTAGCATTGAATTTATAGGCAAATAGTAAATATGCCCTGGGCTTTTTAAAAACTCTTCAGTTGTAAAATTTACAGAAATCAGTCTCCTTGAAGCTACCTAGATGTCCATTGACAGATGAATGGATAAAGAAGATGTGGTATATATATATACAGTGGAATATTACTTAGCCATAAAAAGAATGAAATAATGCCATTTGCAGCAGCATGGATGGATCTAGAGATTATCATACTAAGTGAAGTAAACCAGACAAAGACAAATATATGATATCACATATGTGGAATCTAAAAAAATGATACAAATGAACTTATTTACAAAACAGAAACAGATTCACAGACATAGCGATTACCAAAGGGGAAAGAGGGGGGAGGGATAAATTAGTAGATTAGGATTAACAGATACACACTACTATATATAAAAGAGATAACCAACAAGGACCACAGGGGACTGTACTCAATATTTTGTGATACCTATAAGGGAAAAGAATCTGAAAAATAATATATATATATATGTATGTATAACTGAATCACTGTGTTGTGAACCTGAAATTAACATGAATTGTAAATCAATTATACTTCAATTAAATATATATATAATAGAAGAATTTCCACTTGAGTGTAAATTGAACACTTAACTTACAATTCATTGTTATAAATTGAGAACAATTTCATGTTCAATCTCCAGTTTTGTTATTTCAACATTTGTGAGTATTTGGATTTCTTAAAACATGAAAGCAGAGCTCTTGTTATTTTTATTAATTATGATTTAATACAATTGGCAAACTACAAAGTCTAGTTCAGCATGTCTAAAATTAAGTAACCTTCTCCCACTGATTTTAATGAATGTGCCAATTTTTTTCTCTGAAGCATATGGATAAATATTGAAGCATGATTTCAAAAAAGAGTCATCCAACAATCAGTTATTAGAAGAAATTTGGTTTTGACACATCCTGTTTTTTCATATGGTATATATTATAGAACTTGAAATCAGTGTTATAATGATTATTACCTCTTGCAATCAAGGGAGGTGTTTCCATAATAAAAAGCCAGGGTTTTTAAAAAAAGGTCCTAAAGCACTTAAATAAAGCAAATTTTCAATAATTTTGCAATTTTACCCTACATGGAATTATTTTTCATGGTGACTGAAATAAAGTCAAAGCAAACATTTTGATAATCGTATGAGTAGTATCTATTCCTCTTTTATTTCTACAGATTGAGCTATTTAGTCATTATGGTTTTTATTACCTAATGATTGATCATAGCAAATGGCAGGAATCAGGTTTAATAATTTTAGACCTTTTAATATCCATAATAATGATAAAATGAAATTGATAAAATTAATAGTTGCTTGAATATAATAGTTTATAGTCAATCAGTGTTTTACAATTTCCAAAGCACTTACATATCCATTATGTCATTTTATTTTTACAACTACTCTATGAGAGAGATAAGAAAGATGTTAGAACCTTAGAATCATGGCCAAAGAATTAAACAACCCAGAAAAGATCATAAACAAATTAGTTATAGATTTTGGAATGAAACTGCTGTTGTTTATTCCAATAAATAAAATAAATCCCATTAGTCTTTGGCAAAAGTATACTAAGAGAATTATATACAAATACATAAAGCAATTTTCTAAGCAAATGCCACTACTATAATAGTTGCTGCCAAACAATATTCCCAATTTATCTTGTTATTCTGATTTCACTGTTACTGCCTCCTTGCAAGACAAAGTCATCTGTCAACTGAGCTCCTCACTACTTTTATGTCAAACTCCAAGAGGTTCAAATTAGCTCAGATTGGATTATATGTTTTGTATACCTTTATTTTTAACTTTATAAGAAACCATCCAACTGTTTTTCCTAAGTGGTTACACTGTTTTACCTTCTCATCAGCAATGTATGGAAAATCCAGTTGTTTCATATCCCTACTAACACTTGGTGCTGTCAATCTTTCAAATTTTAGTCATCTTAAGAGTGTTTACTGTTAACTCATTTAGATTTTGATTTGCAATTCTCAGATGAGTAATGATGCTGAGCATATTTTCATGTGCTTATTTGCTCCTTGTATATTACCTTTCTTGAATTGTCTTTTAAAATCTCGTCTATTTTTTAAAAACTGTGTTCCCTTATCATTGAATTTTAAGTACTCTTTTTATATTACAGATACAAGCACTTTGCCAAATATATTTGATAAATATTAAAAATATTTCATCCCAGTCTTTAGATTATCTTTTCATTTTGTAACAGCCTATTACAGAGGGCATAAATCTTTAGTTTTGATTACGTCTACTTTGTCATTTTTGTTATGGTCTTCTTTTCTGGTTTGTGCTTTTTATGTCCTCCCTGAGAAATCTTTAAAAGATTTGACCAAAAAGAAAATGGTTCAAATATAGAATACTTAAATCATCAAATATTTGAGCCTTGGTTTTTTGATAGAGATTTCAAAAAAGAAGATATGTACAGTAGCAACAGTTTAATATGACAATAACTTAATCCTTTCTTTGTTTCTTTTCAAGTAAAATCATTTTCACAAACATTTTTACTGCTATAAATTTATACTGCTATAAACTGCTGTTTATTTGTATAGGAAGTGTTTGTTTTTCCAAGAAAGTGAACTTTCATCTTTTCTCATATGTGCCATGAGGAACTTGAAGGCTTCTTGAGTAATGGAAGCATTTTGGTGCTTTTTTGATTCGCTCAGATTCAAATATTATACTGTACATTGCACATGAAAGCCATCCCTCTTAAAAAATGAGGCAGTCAGCAGACAGCAAGAGCCAAATCAGAATAATGCCATGACTGCAACATGCTTCACAACTGTACACACACAAGCTGCTGTGATGGCTACCGAGTACAGTACATGGTAGCAAAAGTTTCCAGATTTAAATTTTTTACTAGAAAAGCATGACAATCATCCATTTTCAATAATAAAATTGTCTTCTTGTAGTATCTATCTTGCCCAAATCTTCAGAAACTTGGCTACATTTCAGATAAACATTTCAGATATGTATTTTTCTGGAGAGAAACCAACTCCAAATCCATCCTGTTTAGGAGTATTACAATGAAAACAAATCTCTAAAATAAATAAAAATGACATTTCTTCAGTTATACTGACTCCTCCAATAACACTTTTTTGTTTGTTTTTTGTCGTTTTTTGTTTTTGTTTTGTTTGTTTTGTTTTTCTATTTATTTTTTATTTTTTTGTAGAGTATAGTTGGACCACCAAGGGAATCCAATATGGGTAACATTTAAAATACTGAAACTAGGGCTCAACCTCATTCCATAGCCCAAAATGGAAACAAGTTTGCTAAGGGAACTTATTTTTAGTGATTTTGTTCTCTTCCATTTATTAGAGAGGCAACCTATAGGAAATTAAAGTCCCTTCTCCCTCCAAGTGGTGGGTAGAAATTTTTCATGTGGACCCATATTAAATGATTAGTATGAAATTTGTTAGGACCTGGTATTTCCTGAGGGTATGGTAATTTGATAATAATGGAATTTTGGGGGTGATCATATATTGTCACATCAAACTGATATTAAATTTTCTATAAAATATTGGGTCAACCATATATTCTTATTGGATGATGTGAAGCAGGAATTTTATTGAGGTATCTATGGATTATTCTGGCTTAGCCACCAACTGACCTGGATTTAAAGAGGGCTAGGTTTCTGGAAGATTCTTTCTATAAGAATTTTAGGAACAAACACTGGAAGTACAAAATGTGTGCCCATAATAAAAGGTGCTTAGCAGTGGACCCATTCTGATCTCTATAATATTACTTTATTTTTCCCTTTCTTTTGCTATTGTTAAATGAAATCAATGTGCAATATTAGTCGTGGAGCCTGATATACCCCAGAACATTCACACTGATGCCATATGTTCTACTTTTCCTATGATGAATCAAGAACCCATAGAGAAAATCAGCCTTTAAAATTCTGCTGTAACTTTTCATCTTCAATAATTTTCTTATTCATCAAGGGCAGATGAATTATTGCTTTTATATTTATGTTCTTCAGTTCTCTTGGTGATTCTTCTTGGTTTCTCAGGCTTCCTTTTACAGTCTCGGTGTTTCTTAGGCACGATACAAAGAAAACAATTAGCCTGATTTATCTAGTAACTTCATATTCCCCTTTGCAAAGTATTTGAAATATCTGTTTATCATTTTTATAAAATATTTTAATTAAAATATTAATGTTAATATATGTTCATTTCAAATTCAGAAACAATAAATTATACTTACAGAAAATGTTAACTGTTTACCACATCCTGCCACAGAAATGTGAACATTCCCAAACACTAAAGTTTACTGTCCTATAGAACATTAAACAAATGTCTCATTTGAAAAAGAAAAAAGAAAAAAAAAAACAAAACTATCTCAAGGTGCCCTTACTAATGAATTTAAGTTCCTATTCCTCAAAGGATTGTTGAACCAGCTTTACCATATTACGGATTCTTTCATTAATGAATTTGTTACATTATTTTTTCCTTCAGAACAAATATCAGTTTGGGTTTGCATACTCATATTTGATTAATAACCCAGTCTTCATTAAATGGTAAGTTTCTTGCGAGTAAGAATGGTTTGTTTCCTTCATATCATATTCCCAGCACTTAGCACAGTGCCAGACACATAGTGGGCATGTAACGAATATCTTTTGAATGAATGAATGAATGAATGAATGAGCCCAGCACGTCACACTTGATTATTTAACCCCTTCAATGTCTTTCTATTGCTGTTAGAATGAAAATCAAATGATTTTTTAGGCTCTATCAAGTCTGTTATGATCGTGGCTCCTGTCTTCATTTTCAGCTTCTTATGCTACTCTTTGTTCACTAGATTCAGATGTACCATGTACTCTCTTACTGTAGGGATTTTGCTCATGCTCTTTACTCTGCTTCTAATTTTCCTATGAGTGTAAACCATATGTCTAACTTACCGGCTTTGACCCTTGGATTCAGTGCCCCTCTCAAAGACACATTTCTTTACCACTCTATCTTAAGGAGTTCCATCTCCCCTAATCATTGTTTCTCCATGACCTATTCATTTTTACAATTTTGAATTACTGATGAGTTTGTTTTCAGAAAGTGAAGTTGTCTAGTAGGAAGCTGACTAGATGGGCTTGAATACCAGGTAGGAAATCTGAAATGTGAAATTAGGCTCAGGAAAGGAATAAAGAAGTCCAACATCCAAATGACACTTAGAGGAAAAGTCATCCATAAGGAAGACAAAGAAAGAGAAATCCAGGAGAGGATAAATCAAGATATAATCTTGCAGCATCCAAAGAAAAAGTCACTCACAGGATTGAAGCGAGTGTTACATCCTGGAACATGATGATCACACCAAGGTACCACCAACCTGAATCATACTCCCTGGCTAAACTTCACTACATCATCTTTTAGAATTGCTCTTATGATTGTTTATCATGTTTGCCTTTTCATTTTCCCATCAAATATTCTCTGGGAATGAAGATTTCTCAGTGTGAACCAGTCTGTGTAGACACCAAATCCTTTTGGAAGTGTACCTTTCATTACTGCTGTGATGTCAAAACTACCATAAATATACAGGAAATTCTCTATTATCAATATTTTACCCTAGAGGTAAATTTAAAAAGGATAAAATATTCTTGTATAAAACCTTTACCTTTCATAAGAACTTATATTAATGTCTGTTCATGAATTTAATAATAATAATAGTAGTAATAATAATAAAAATAAAATAGTGGAATGTGAATTATCTGAATCTAGTGGTATCTTTTTAATATGTTTTCTATTTATAACCACCATGGAGTCAATGAGAATCAATCTCTTCTTTTATTTAACCAATTAGAATTTTGAAAATTTGATCTTGAGTAAAATATTTATCATGAAGAAACCAAAGGAAAACAGAATTTTCTGCAACCCAAATTGAGCTGATTTGGTTGTTGCCATATTAACTGACCTTGTTCCCTTTGTTATTACATTAATACTACAGCAGCAGTTGTAAAAAAGCTAATCTTAGTTTCCTAAATGCAAACTTTGCAAGTCACATATCTTTGCATGGGCACTTGGTAAATTAAAGCTTAAATCCTGTCATCAAAGCTAATATTTCTATGGCTTCTCAGAAATAAAATTGCCACATTATTTTTGGCTTCATGAAGGTTCCTGTGTGTGCTTATTGCTAAAAATAAGGTCAAATATTTAAAAGTTTGGGTTTCTTTTTAAATGAGACTTAAACATAAGAAACACAATATCTTTACTAAACAGCTACAGAAACACAACCAGCCATCACTGCTAAATTAGTTTGAAAACTAGGCTTGAATTTACATATTTGGGAAATCAAAACTCATAGAAATAGTAACTATGCCAGGGTAAGGTATGGCAGGTCTGTTATTTTCTTTTCTTTCCACATAAATTTACAAAGTAAGTTGAGGTAAGGGACAGACACATGATAAATTAATTAAAATTATATTAGAACATTCTTATGTGTTCATATCACAATAGGAAATGTGCTTGCTCCCTTAGAGCCTTAATCTCCAAACATTTACTCCCTAAAATGAGCCTTTTCAATTTTTTTTTATTGCTTAGAGTCAGAGTTTGTTTGGAACTTTTCACGTGCTTTATCTTTCCCTACATTTCCTCTTAGCAGAAGTAATCAATATATCTAGACCATTTGCCTTCTGAGAATATTAATTCTGAAATGGAAATAAGGTTAATCTTTTTAGTTCTGCTTAACTTTGAGACAAAGAAACTTGAAATTTTCCAACTGTGGTAATTGGTAGAATACTCTCCTTCAGACTTTGGAATGAGCTCCAAAAAGAAGGGCCAAGCATTTTTCTTCTATTTTTCATATCAGTATAATGAGCTTAGGCGATAAGGTCTCTGAAAATATTTGGAGAGTCCTTGAACCCATTAGATTTCCTATGCATCCTGGCTTTGTAATTTTCATGGTTCTGGTACATTTTCAATCCTGTGGATTTGTCGGGCTGGCCAGCTAAGTTGATGGTTGTGTTTTCTCCCTCGTTGTCTAAAAGACTGGAATGAAGTGCACACTTAATGAATGTATAATTATTTCTTTTCTCCTCAGACTGAGAGACGTTTGTAGAGTAATGCTAAGTCTTTCACCCTCCATGAAGATTTGTGTTTTCTAGAAAGGAAAATCATGGTTAACCAAGTCTCATTGTCCTGTAATTTATTTAAACTCACAAGCATGTTATTTAAGGATAATTCTCATGCTTCATAGAGCCAGTACCAATCCACTGGAAAAAAAGGGTGGACTTTATTATTGATGCTTTCCAAAAACAAAGTAATGTTTATATATTCAGGCCTAGCTAACTTTGAGGGTGAATGGGAACTAAAATGTCAACTGTATTTTTTCAGGGAATATATTCCCTGAGTAATAATGAAAATGATAATAATAATAATGTATATATAAAACACACACACACACATATACAGCATTGAAATTGTCCAAAATAGAAGAAAATCTGTTATATGTGTTCTGCTACAGTTGGCAAATATGTAGAAACATATCTTAGCATTTTCAGGACATTTTAAAATGTGCCTGAAGTTGTCATCAGTTTTCCAACATATAATATGCCTTTTCTTCAAAAAAATTTTAAGTTTATTTTTGTATTCTCACATACATATCTTTCAAAGCTATTATAACAATTTTGCATAATTGTATTTAAATGACGGCAAAGGACTCTATGGTATTGACTAAATGCATAGAAGCTTTAACTTGTACCTGAAGCGATACTTAGGATAAAAGCAATGAAAATAATTTTGACTTTTCATTTCCTTCCACAGAATTCTTGGAAAGAAATGCTGTGTTATAATTATGTGAATTTTAACTTTTCGAGCCTTTAACATACCTTGACTTTTCCATATTATTCTTTAAATGCCATATTCTTATAATGCTGATCTTAAAGTGGGATAAAGCTCTCTAACCTCAGCAGCTACTACAATGTAACACATGCAATTGAAGAAAGTTATTCGTAGCTTCCAATTATACCACATGCATCATTAACAGATAATAATACACAAACATTTCATACTTTCCAATCACTTGAACCAGTTTATTTTTTCATTAGTAAAATGCCAGTGTGCATCATATCTGCCAACTCCCCATCTCTGGAAAATATCTGTGTTCAGCCAACTTCACCTCACAAAACTTTAACAAGAAATTGCAGAACTTGGCTGCTTTGAAAGACTTCAGTGCTCTCTGGTGTCTTTTGTGGATTTTCTGCTTTTGACATTTTTCTTGAAGACAGAACATGTCAATAGAGAATTAAATTTTTTAAATATATTATCAAAATTTTAGTATGGTACCTATAGCTTTCAGCAGGTAGTCATATCTCACCATTAAGTTATGGATACGGGCACCACAAAAGACCTTGTAATTGTAACTTATTCCTTATAAGTAATGGATATTAGAGGAGCAAAACATAAGAATTTTCCCTGTATTTAGATGCCTGAAATCAGAGTAACTGCTATGGCCCCCATCACTCTTATAAGATCAAGACAGGTTTTTAAATAATGGCAATAATGTAATAAGTTGTAGCATCCTGTCCAGCTGAGATACTTTTGGAAGACAGTTCACATGTTTAATAATGTTAACTAAAATAATCTGATCTTGACAATTTCAATATCATTCCTCCAATGATATTAGTTGGTCTTTCTACCTTGTTTCCTTCCAGATGCCTATTTATACTAAGGAGCATTGCTTTTATTTAAACTAAGGATATTTGCTTAGGAGAAGAATTTAACCCACCTGCCCTAGTCCCACTCTTCCTCATGCAGTTTAGTGCTTAGGAATAATATGATTGTTGTTTTATTTATTTATTTTTGTTGCTGTTACTTTTTGTTTTATTTTTGATTGCTCTGTTTTAATTCATGAAATATCTTGATAGAAGTATTCATGCCATAAGGGCCTACTGTATAGCACAGAGAACTATACTCAATATTTTGTAATAAGCTATAAGGGAAAAGGATCTGAAAAAAGAATATATATGTATATATATATAACTGAATCACTTTGCCATACACCTGAAACTAACACAACATTGTAAATCAATTATGTTTCAATAAAAAGTTTTAAAAAAATTAAAGGATTCATGCCTATCCCTCAAGCACTTCAAGGGTTTTTTATTTTTTCTCACTAAACCTAAAACTGGTGTGTGTGTGTGTGTGTGTGTGTATTATAGGCAAGAAGTCCTCCTGTTAAACTGCTGTTTTGCTAAAATATACTGACCTAGCAGCATAAAATTATACTTCCCCCAAGGAAAAAAAAAAGATTTTGAACAATCAGTGGTCTATGGCCCATACTTTTAGAAACAATGTATTATTAGTGATTCTATAGACGAGTGTACTTGTGGTTTGGCAATCTTCATACTTCTCTGTTTCCTATTAGTACTAGAACCCCTAAGCATTAACCAGGGCACATGTTCACCCATCTTAAGACTATATTTACCAGCCTCTGGTATGATTGGTATGATTATATGACTAAATTCTGGCTGATGGTTTATAAACAGAAATAATGTGTGAAACTGAAGTGTCATGTCTGTAAAAGATAGCTTCTAACTCTATTTTTTCTTTCCTCTTTCTTGATGTGGGAGACTAACATTGAAAAGGTAGACAAATACCACCCACGAAGGGGGTGACAGAACAACCAAAATGAAGAAACTATGATCCTTAGATGATGTGGAGACACCGAGTGGTGTCTATAAGAGCTAGATAAGGCTAGCAGATATTCTAACTTACACAATTTTTTTAATGGTGAAAAATTCAAACACAAAGAAAAGCATAGAGAAAATACAATAAACATTCATGTATGTATCACCCAGAATTACCAAAAGTTAACTTATTATTAAATTAAATAAAACACTATAAATATATTTTTTCTTCCCTTCTTAGGTGTAATTGCTCTTTTGAATTTGTTGGGTATCTTACCCATTTGGGTTTTGGTAAGTGTACTACAGATATATGTATCCAACAAAAATATAGTATTTGTACTGCATTCAAAAGTTTTATACAAAAGATATCATATTAGATACTGGATTCTACAACTTTCTTTTTTTCACCCACTAGTGTGTTTAATTCATTTACTCTTATCATGCTTATGTATGTATTTTAATCTCTTTGCCATCCATTTGTGTGTGTTTGTCTGTGAGTGTGTCTTTACTTATTTTGCTTATCTCTTCTTTTCATAAATACTTCCTTACCTCCTTAATGGAAATCTATTGATAGGATTGAGTTTTATTCCAGCATTTTTTTTTTTTTTTTTTTTTTTTTACTGATTTGCAAGTTACATGTATACATTCTTTCAGAGGTTACTTTAAAAATACATGCATTACTAATAAACTCTAAGATAAATTTAAAAATCTCTATTCTACTTTTGAATAACATGATAGTTAAAGCAATTAAATATATATTTTGGATCCATTGTATTCACCTTGTTTTATAACTAATACTTATTTAGATTCATCAAAAGTATTCATTGATTTCTCTCATTACCATTAATTCCTTTTTTTTAAACATCTTTATTGGAGTATAATTGCTTTACAATGGTGGGTTAGTTTCTGCTTTATAACAAAGTGAATCAGCTATACATATACATATATCACCATGTTTACTCCCTCTTGTGTCTCCCTCCCACACTCCATATCCCTCCCCTCTAGGTGGTCACAAAGCACTGAGCTGATCTCCCCATGCTATGTGGCTACTTTGCACTAGCTATCTATTTTACATTTGGTAGTGCATATATGTCCATACCACTATCTCACTTCAGCCCAGTTTACCAATCCCCCACCCTGTGTCCTCAAGTCCATTCTCTATGTCTGCATCTTTATTCCTGTCCTGCCCCTAGGTTCTTCAGAACCATTTTTTTTTTTTTAGATTCCATATATATGGGTTAACATATGGTAATTATTTTTCTCTTTCTGACTTATTTCATTCTGTAAGACAGACTCTACGTCCATCCACTTCACTGCAAATAACTCAATTTCGGTATTTTTTATGGCTGAGTAATATTCCATTGTATATATGTGCCACATCTTCTTTATCCATTCATCTGTCAATGGACACTTAAGTTGCTTCCATGTCCTGGCTATTGTAAATAGAGCTGCAATGAACATTGTGGTACATGACTCTTTTTGAATTATGGTTTTCTCAGGGTATATGCCCAGTAGTGGGATTGCTGGGCATATTGTATGGTAGTTCTATTTTTAGTTTTTTAAAGAACCTCCATATTGTTCTCCATAGTGGCTGTATCAATTTACATTCCCACCAAAAGTGCAAGAGGGTTCCCTTTTCTCCACACCCTCTCCAGCATTTATTGTTTGTAGGTTTTTGGATGATGGTCATTCTGACTGGTGTGAGGTGATACCTCATCGTAGTTTTGATTTGCATCTCTCTAATGATTAGTGATGTTGAGCATGCTTTCATGTGTTTCTTGGAAATCTGTATATCTTCTTTGGAGAAATGTCTATTTAGGTCTTCTGCCCATTTTTGGAAAGCGTTGTTTGATTTTTTGATATTGAGCTGCATGAGCTGCTTGAAAATTTTGGAGATTAATCCTTTGTCAGTTGCTTTGTTTGCAAGTATTTTATCCCATTCCGAGGGTTGGCTTTTTGTCTTGTTTAAAGTTTCCTTTGCGTGCAAAAGGTTTTAAGTTTCATTAGGTCCCATTTGTTTATTTTTGTTTTTATTTCCATTTCTCTAGGAGGTGGGTCAAAAAGGATCTTTCTGTGATTTATGTCATAGAGTGTTCTGCCTATGTTTTCCTCTAAGAGTTTTAGAGTGTCTGCCCTTACATTTAGGTCTTTAATCCATTTTGAGTTTATTTTTGTGTGTGGTGTTAGGAAGTATTCGAATTTCATTCTTTTACATGTAGCTGTCCAGTTTTTCCAGAACCACTTGTTGAAGAGGCTTTTTTCTCCATTGCATATTCTCACCTTATTTATCAAAAATAAGTTGACCATATGTGTGTGGGTTTATCTCTGGGGTTTCTAACCTGTTCCATTGATCTATATTTCTGTTTTTTTTGCCAGTACCATACTGTCTTGATTACTGTAGCTTTGTAGTATAGTCTGAAGTCTGGGAGACTGATTCCTTCAGCTCCATTTTTCTTTCTCAAGATTGCTTTGGCTATTTGGGGTATTTTGTATCTCTGTACAAATTGTGACATTTTTCATTTTAGTTCTGTGAAAAATGCCATTGGTAGTTTGATAGGGACTGCTTTGAATCTGTAGATTGCTTTGGGTAGTATAGTCATTTTCACAATGTTGATTCTTCCAATCCAAGATCATGGTATATCTCTCCATCTGTTTGTATCATCTTTAATTTCTTTCATCAATGTCTCATAGTTTTCTGCATACAGGTCTTTTGTCTGCTTAGGTAGGCTTATTCCTAGGTATTTCATTCTTTTTGCTGCAATGGTAAATGGGAATGTTTCCTTAGCTTCTCTTTCAGATTTTTCATCATTAGTATATAGGAATGCAAGAGATTTCTGTGCATTAATTTTGTATCCTGCTACTTTACCAAATTCATTGATTAGCTCTAGTAGTTTTCTGGTAGCCTCTTTAGGATTCTCTATGTATAGTATCATGTCATCTGCAAAGAGTGACTGCTTTACTTCTTCTTTTCTGATTTGAATTCATTTATATCTTTTTCTTCTGTGATTGCTGTGGCTAAAACTTCCAAAACTATGTTAAATAATAGTGGCAAGAGTGGGCAACCTTGTCTTGTTCCTGATCTTAGAGGAAATGGTTTCAGTTTTTCACCATTGACAACAATGTTGGCTGTGGGTTTGTCATATACGGCCTGTATTATTTTGAGGTAAGTTCACTCTATGCTTACTTTCTGGAGAGTTTTTACCATAAATGGGTGTTGAATTTTGTCAAAAGGTTTTTCTGCATCTATTGAGATGATCATATGGTTTTTCTCCTTCAATTTGTTAATACGGTTTATCACATTGATTAATTTGGGTATATTGAAGAATCCTTGCATTCCTGGGATAAATCACACTTGATCATGGTATATGATCCTTTTAATATGCTGTTGGATTCTGTTTGCTAGTATTTTGTTGAGAGTTTTTGCATCTATGTTCATCAGTGATATTGGCCTGTAGTTTTCTTTTTTTGTGACAGCTTTTTCTGGTTTTGGTATCAGGATGATGGTGGCCTTGTAGAATGAATTTGGGAGTGTTCTTCCCTCTGCTATATCTTGGAAGAGTTTGAGAAGAATAGGTGTTAGCTCTTCTCTAAATGCTTGAGAAAAATCGCCTTTGAAGCTGTCTGGTCCTGGGCTTTTTAATCACAGTTTCAATTTCAGTGCTTGTGGTTGGTCTGTTTAAACCTTCTGTGTCTTCCGGTTCACTCTAGGAAGGTTGTGCATTTCTAAGAATTTGTTCATTTCTTCCAGGTTGCCCATTTGCTTGGCATATATTTGCTTGTAGTAATCTCTCATGATCCTTTGTATTTCTGCAGTGTCAGTTGTTACTTCTCCTTTTTCATTTCTAATTCTATTGATTTGAGTCTTCTCCCTTTTTTTCTTGATGAGTCTGGCTAATGGTTTATCAATTTCGTTTATCTTCTCAAAGAACCAGCTTTTAGTTTTATTGCTCTTTGCTATTGTTTCCTTCATTTCTTTTTCATTTATTCCTGATCTGATCTTTATGATTTCTTTCCTTTGGCTAACTTTGGGGTTTTTCTGTTCTTCTTCCTCTAATTTCTTTAGGTGTAAGGTTAGGTTGTTTATGTGAGATGTTTCTTTTTTCTTGAGAGAGGATTGTATTGCTATAAACTGCCCTCTTAGAACTGCTTTTGCTGCATCCCATAGGTTTTGGGTCGTCATGTTTTCACTGTCATTTGTTTCTAGGTATTTTTTGATTTCCTCTTTGATTTCTTCACTGACCTCTTGGTTATTTAGTAGTGTATTGTTTAGCCTCCATGTGTTTGTAATTTTTACAGATTTTTTTCCTGTAATTGATATCTATTCTCATAGTGTTGTGGTTGGAAAATATACTTGATACAATTTCAATTTTCTTAAATTTACCAAGGCTTGATATGTGACCAAAGATATGATCTATCCTGGACAATGTCCCATGTGCTTTTGAGAAAAAATTGTATTCTGTTTTTTTTTGGATGGAATGTCCTGTAAATATCAATGAAGTCCAACTTGTTTAATGTATCACTTAAAGCTTGTGTTTCCTTATTTGTTTTCATTTTGCATGATCTGTCCATTGGTGAAAGTGGGGTGTTAAAATGCCCTACTATAATTGTGTTACTGTTGACTTCTCCTTATATGGCTGTTAGCATTTGCCTTATGTACTGAGGTGCTTCTATGTTGGGTGCATAAATATTTACAATTGTTATATATTCTTCTTGGATTGACCCCTTGATCATTATGTAGTGTCCTTATTTGTGTCTTGTAATAGTCTTTTTTTAAAAGTCTATTTTGTCTGATGTGAGAATTGCTACTCCAGCTTTCTTTTGATTTCCATTTGCATGGAATATCTTTTTCCATCCCTTCACTTTCACTCTGTATGTGTCCTTAGGTCTGCAGCTGGTCTCTTGTAAACAGCATATATATGTGTCTTGTTTTTGTATCCATTCAGTCAGTCTACGTCTTTGAGTGGAGCATTTAATCCATTTACATTTAAGGTAGTTACTGATATGTGTGTTACTATTGTCATTTTCTTAATTGTTTGGGGTTTGTTAATGTAAGTCCTTTCCTTCTCTTGTGTTTCCTGCCTAGAGAAGTTCCTTTAGCATTTGTTGTAAAGCCGGTTTGGTGGTGCTGAATTCTTTTAGCTTTTTGTTTTCTGTAAATGTTTTGATTTCTACTCCAATCTGAATGAGATCCTTGCTGGGTAGAGTAATATTGGTTGTACGTTTTTCCCTTTCATCACTTTAAATATGTCCTGCCACTCTCCTCTGCCTTGCAGTATTTCTGCTGAAAGTTCAGCTGTTCTTATGGGGATTCCCTTGTATGTTATTTGTTGCTTTTCCCTTGCTGCTTTTAATATTTTTGTTTGTATTTAATTTTTGATAGTTTGATTAATATGTGTGTTGGCGTGTTTCTGCTTGGATTTATCTTGTATGGGATTCTCTGTGCTTTCTGGACTTGATTGACTATTTTCTTTCCCATGTTAGGGAAGTTTTCAACTATAATCTCTTCAAATATCTTTGCAGTCCGTTTCTTTTTCTCTTCTTTTTCTGGCACCCCTATAATTCAAATGTTGGTGCGTTTACTGTTGTCCCAGAGGTTTCTGAGACTGTCCTCAATTCTTTTCATTCTTTTTTCTTTATTCTGCCCTTTGTAGTTATTTTCACCATTTTATCTTCCAGGTCACTTATCCGTTCTTCTTCCTCAGTTATTCTGCTATTGATTCCTTCTAGAGAATTTTTAATTTCATTTATTGTGTTTTTCATCATTGTTTGTTTGCTCTTTAATTCTTCTATGTCCTTGTTAAATGTTTCTTGTATTTTCTCCATTCTATTTCTGAGATTTTGGATCATCTTTACTATCATTACTCTGAATTCTTTTTCAGGTAGACTGCCTATTTCCTCTTCATTTTTTTTTTTTTGGTCTGGTGGGTTTTTACCTTGCTCCTTCATCTGTTGCATATTTTTCTGTCTTCTCATTTTTTTTAACTTACTGTGTTTGGGGTCTTCTTTTCACAGGCTGCAGGTTCGTAGTTTCTGTTGTTTTTAGTGCCTGTCCCCAGTGCCTAAGGTTGGTTCAGTGAGTTGTTTAGGCTTCCTGGTGGAGGGGATTGGTGCCTTTTTTCTGGTTAATGAGCCTGGATCTTGTATTTCTGGTGGGCAGTACTGCATTCGGTTGTGTGTTTTGGGGTGTCTGTTTCCTTATTATGATTTTAGGCAGCCTCTCTTCTAATGGGTTGTAGTGTGTTCCTTTCTTGTTAGTTGTTTAGCATAGCGTGTCCAGCACTGTAGTTTTATCATCGTGAGTGGACATGGGATTAATGTTGAGATGGAGATCTCTGGGAAAACTTTCACCGTTTGATATTACGTGGAGCTGGGAGGTCTCTGGTTGACCAATGTCCTCAACTCGGCTGTCCCACCTCAGAGGCACTGGTCTGACACCTGGCTGGAGCACCAGGACCATGTCAGCCACACAGCTCAGAAGAAAACAGAGAAAAAAAGAAAGAAAGAAAGAAAGTAAAATAAAATATAGTTATTAAAATAAAATAATAAAATTATTAAAAATTAAAAATAAAAAAAAGAAAGAAAGAAGAGAGCAACTTAACCAAAAACAAATCCACCAATGATAACAAGTGCTAAAAAACTATATAAAAAAATGAATAAATAAATAAATAAATAGACAGACGGAATCCTAGGACAAATGGTAAAAGAAAAGCTATACAGACAAAATCACACAAAGTCCACTCCCTCAATTTTGGGATGATTCTTTGTCTCTTCAGGTATTCCAGAGGTGCAGGGTACATCAAGTTGATTGTGGGGTTTAATACACTGCTCCTTAGGCTGCTGGGAGAAATTTCCCTTTCTTTTCTTTGTTGGCACAGTTCCTGTCGTTCAGCTTTGGATTTGGCCCAGCCTCTGCATTTAGGTTGCCTGAGGGCGTCTATTCTTTGCTCAGATAGGACGGGGTTAAGTTGCAGCTGATTAAGGGGCTCTGGCTCACTCAGGCCAGGGAGAGGGCAGGGTAGAGAATGCAGGGTGAGTCTGTGGCAGTAGAGGCCTATATGATGTTGCAACAGCCTGAGACATGCTGTGTGTGCTCCCGGAGAAGTTGCCCCTGAATCGTGGGACCCTGGCAGTGGCGAGCTGCACAGGCTCCCATGAGGGGAGGTGTGGAGAGTGACCTGTGCTTGCACACAGGCTTCTTGGTGGCTGCAGCAGCAGCTTTAGCCTTTCATGTAGGTCTCTGGTGTCTGCTGGTCTTTGGGGTTGCTGGTAGCCGCGGCTCACGCCCATCTCTGGAGCTCTTTTAGGCGGTGCTCTGAATCCCCTCTCCTCGCACACCCCGAAACAATGGTCTCTTGTCTCTTAGGCAGTTTCAGACATTTTCCCGGACTCCCTCCCAGCTAGCTGTGGCACACTAGCCCCCTTCAGGCTGTGTTCACATAGCCAACCCCACTCCTCTCTCTGGGATCTGACCTCCGAAGCCTGAGCCTCAGCTCCCAACCTCAACTCACCCTAGCAGGTGAGCAGACAAGCCTCTTAGGCTGGTGAGTGCTGGTTGACACTGATCTTCTGTGTGGGAATCTCTCTGCTTTGCCCTCTGCACCCCTGTTGCTGTGCTCTCCTCTGTGGCTCTGAAGCTTCCTCTCCACCACCCCCCATCTCTGCCAGTAAAGAGGCTTCCTAGTGTGTGGAAACTTTTCCTCCTTCAAAGCTCCCTCCCAGAGGTGCAGGTCCCATCCCTACTCTTTTGTCTCTGTTTTTTTCTTTTTTCTTTTGCCCTACCCAGGTACGTGGGGAGTTTCTTGCCTTTTAGGAAGTCTGAGGTCTTCTGTCAGCGTTCAGTAGGTGTTCTGTAGGAGTTGTTCCACATGTAGATGTATTTCTTATGTATTTGTGGGGAGGAAGGTGTTCTCCACGTCTTACTCCTCCACCATCTTGAAGATCTCCACTCACCATTAATTCTTATAGTCTATATTCTGAGTTAAACCCCTTCTTTACACTTTAGTACTTATTTTTGTGGCCCAATAATATTGAGTCCAGCCATGGGAGGCCATGTGAGATGCTCATTATGCAGTTTTCTTCCTTAAACACACACACACACACACACACACACACACACACACATACCAGTTAAAATTAAGGTATTTCCTGTATAGTATATGGTCTCTTCCAATGTTTACAATGGCCCTTGAAATCAAACATTTCCTAGGAATTCTAAATGACTATTTTTTTAAATTAATATTTATTGAATAATCACAAGACTTATAGAGAAGGTTAATTTCAGAGACCTAAATTCATATGAAGCAAATTTACCCCAGGTTAGATAGAAAACAACTGCTGTTAGAGTGTGCTTATAATAATAGAAACATATCTCTAATAAGAGGTCAAGAATGGAAGAAGAGAGAAAGAAACCTATAACAAATTAATTCAAAAAAATGTTCTGTTTCTCATTTTCTTGAAACACAAAGCTAAAATAATATTCAACAGCAGTATCTAACATAAATCCTCCATACAGCTGTTTAATTTTATTCTTTAGACTATATCATTTCATTTTAATATAAATTCTTATCCTCTAAGTGAATCTCCCTTCCATGTCTGAATGAAGAAATATGTATGCTTGTTGTGATGTCAAATTGATTGTGTAATTGTTTTTATTTAAATATTTATATCTTAAAAGACCTTCTTGTTAATCTACTGCTCTGCATTCAGTTGGATTGAAATTAATGCAGTTTCTAGTACAAATTATCCAAAAAATTATAGCTCTTTAGTGGGGATCAATGCCATTTTCAGCTTTAAGGTTGCAATGAAGAGAAGGGAAGATTATATTAATACTTTGGATTAAGGATACTCAGTTATTTCTAAATACACACAAAAAGGAAGAGTTTGTCCTCTAAGTATCAATATTCACATTTTATAGCACACACAGGTAGATATATAGTCACATATGGTCTATTTATATTATTAAGCTGATGAGTTCACCCATTTTTGAATTTATAAACATTCAGACCTTGTTCCAGTGACAACTTCTCATTTCATCTGTGTTTATATCAAATAACAATTATTTAAGGCAGAAATTTGGGAATCATCCTTGTTATTCTCCACTTCTTACTACCATACTCTCTGAATGGTCAGTAGGTCAGGACCACTATAGAATGCATGTCAAAGAGTGTCTAAAAAAATAAATCTGGTGCGACCTGGACAATACATAGTATAATATGATTAAGTGCATCATAAAATATTAAAATTTTTCATATGTGCCATGCCATGAAAAAGAGTTTTAAAGCACTGGATACTTCCCATATGGTGACTCCTAAAACCAGAAACATTGTATCTTTTACCATTAAGAGATGGGAGGAGAGAGGAAGAGGAGACAACTTGGAAACTGTAGGTGGAGCAAACGAGGTTATAGTTAAATGAATTCTGCCAATGCATTTTTCTCCAACTCCAGATTTCCCAGGGCCAGGGGAAATTTTATAACATTTTTAAAGAGAAAAAGAATTATTTCTTAGAACTTTTTGGTTGTGGTTGTTTCAAAGTGGAAATCGATTAATGTAATAGGGCAGTAAACAGCACTGGGAAATTTATGTGAAGCAGAGTTTCTTATTTTAACCTTCAAATGTCAAATAAAGACAGACGAAGAAACATAGCTTTTAATTAAACATTCTCAGTCACATGACAAAGAGTACTATATATTCATCATTCTACTTCCTCTTCCTGGGCACAGGAAGACTACAATTCTCAGGCTCCCTTGAGTATATATTGTTGTCATGTGACCAAGTTCTGACCAATTTTGTGTGGGAGATGTTGAAGATGTTTCCAAGCACGGCCTTAAACAAATAATTCAGATGATACACTCATTCTCTTTCCCCATCCCATAGTGACTTTGGAGGCTACATGCACCAAATGACATAATTAGACAATGGAGGCAGCCTGATTCCTGAGTCACTGCTTGAAGAAGATGAGCTGAATAAAACTCAGAGATCCACACTGCCATATTGGACTATGGCATGAACCAGAAATAAACTTCGATTACAAAAAGCCAGTGAGATGTTGAAACATATTTGTCTTTGCAATATAGTCTATCCTGCCCTGGCTAGTGCAGAAAATAAAAAACAAAAACGAAAATATGTGGCAAGAGTGAAGAGGTAAGTGCAAGTGGTGAAGACTCAGGTATTAGAGGCTCGGAAGCTGGTGATCACTATTTTACAGTAAGAATATATTAGTAATACCAAGATATGCAATTGCTTACATAATTACTTCTAATTGCTACAAAATTAGGAAAGCGTGGATGGACAAAATGAATGCATTTGATGGCATTTAATAAATTATTACAAAAACAAAATAATTAGTATTCAGAATTAGTAGCTTTATAGGCATAAAGGTAAGGAAGTAGGGACAACATGAGATTTTACCCTTTACAGCATTAGATTTCTAACAATAAGGGACGGGCTTACAAGGACTTTGTTATGTTATCATGTTATGGTCGTTGTTAGATAAACTATCATGGAGAAAAGAACAGACTGAAGCTGTGGTGTGGAATACAACTCAACTGAATAAAGGAATTGAGGAAAAGAGAACTTAGGGGTATTGTCTTTTTACATATTGTACCAGATAATCTTAAGTAAACACCATTCAGTTGAGAGATAAGCATGGTGATGACAATAAGAAATTAATTATTCTTGAGATTTAATCAAAGAAAGAACCATGGGTGTGATTTCTGATATAGGGAACTGACTGGAAGTAAATAGAGCAGAAGCCTACTAAGTTTTGGACAGAAATATATTGCCCAAGAAACCTGTCTGTTTAATATCTACAATAAGTTTCCATTACCAAAAGGCAGGTACCTCCTAAAGAATTCTCATTTCTGATGTGGACAAGTAAATTCATGGACAAGGAATAATTTCCCAGAACCTGGAGCCTAGGAGGACATGGATAAAATAGTTGCCTTCTTAGAGAAAGGAAGAATCTCCCCCAATCCCAGAGTAAAGTGCTTTCATAATAGCTACCCTGTGAAATTTCAGTATTTCTATCAACCAGTGACTACTGTATATCTTCCACTTTTCTCCTTTCTGTTTACTGAGGGCATTCTCTCCCTGTATCAGGTATGTGCCAGCAAACAACTTATTTTAAGTGATAGGTCATTGGGTAAACATGGGCCATGTCCAGAACCGTGAGAGATTACTACACAATCCCAATGATCCTGGTCTTTAGAAACATGCATTGGCAAGATAGGACTGGAGAGAACTGACTTCGCTGGGAGCTGGCAAGTATGTTCAGTCCTTGGAGAGAATAAAATAGCTTGGTGACAAAGAGAATGAACTATTGGAGAGGCAGTGTTAGGTTTTCACCACATCATATACCTGAGTCTGGTCTACGGGATGTGGAGGGACCCTAACACTGCGTCTCCAATAGTTCATTATTCTGGTCACCAAACTGTAGGCCAATTCCAGGCCTGGACCTTAAAAACATTTCATATGATTCTGCAGTCCTACAGTGTGCTTGGAGACTTGTTTTCTAGGTGACAGCGCTACAAGATTGTTGGAACATTGGTAGACGTGGTGTATATTTAGTCTATATATTGTATATATTAAGTATATATACAGGTATACCTCATTTTATTACATTTCACTTTATTGTGCCTCGCAGATACTGCATTTTCTACAAATTGAAGGTTTGTGGAAATCCTGCTTTGAGCAAGTGTATTGGCACCTTTTTTTTTCCAACAGCATTTGCTCACTTCCTATCTCTGTACTCTGTATCACATTTTGGTAATATTCACAATACTTTAAGCCCTCCACCAGTGAAAAGACTACAACTCACTGAAGACCCAGATAATGGTTAGCATTTTTTAGCAATAATGTATTTTTAAATTCAGGTATGCACATTGTTTTCTTAGACATAATGCTATTGTACGCTTAATAAACTGCATTATAGGGTAAACATAATAACTTTTATATGTACTAGGAAACCAAAAAATTCATGTGACTTTATTGTGATATTTGCTTTATTATAATGGGCTGGAACTAAACCTGCAATAGATAGATAGATAGATTATATATATACTTATACATACTCCTTTGTGATATAAACATATCCCTATTAATTCTCCATTAAGAAATACTACTTGTATCAAGCAGTTCCAAAATGTTTGGACAGTGTGAAATATTCCTGAAGACAATATTCTTATAATATTAACCAGTGGGAACTTGTGGAAAGGGTGATCCTGTTGATTTTTTCCTCTGTAAAATGTGCATAACAAGATGTAATTTTCCTGTTTTTTGGAAGAGTAACAAAGATGTGTGCAAAACACCAAGGAGAAACCCTGACATATAGAAATGATTGATAAGTATAAGCATTAGTAGTGATGCTATTTTATGTTCAGAATGGAGAGAAATCATGAAGAGTATATTATTTTTCAAATGGTGCAAACGCTTGCTCATCAAATGGAATATTAGGTTCCATTGCTGCTAATATGCGACACTCATAGAATGTGTCATTTGACAATTGTCTCTCCCAGATTTTCACATCCAAATGGCAGAAAAGAAAGTAGCATAAAAGGAATTGACAGCAAGAACAGAAATATAGATCAATGGAACAGGATAGAAAGTCTAGAGATAAACCCATGAACATATGGTCACCTTATTTTTGATAAAGGAGGCAAGAATATACAATGGAGAAAAGACAGCCTCTTCAATAAGTGGTGCTGGGAAAACTGGACAGCTGCATGTAAAAGAATGAAATTAGAACACTCCCTAACACCATACACGAAAATAAACTCAAAATGGATTAAAGACCTAAATATAAGGCCAGACACTGTAAAACTCTTAGAGGAAAACATAGGCAGAACACTCTATGACATAAATCACAGCAAGAACCTTTTTGACCCACCTCCTAGAGAAACGGAAATAAAAACAAAAATAAATAAATGGGACCTAATGAAACTTAAAAGCTTTTGCACAGCAAAGGAAACCATAAACAAGACGAAAAGACAACCCTCAGAATGGGAGAAAGTATTTGCCAATGAAGCAACTGACAGAGGACTAATATAACAAAATGAACGATTTACTGTTCCCTGTTTGGTAAATTGCCTTTTCCTTCAAAACTCTAGTGTGTTTTAATTAAGCAGGCCTAGAAAAAGTGGACTTTGGGAACTCTTTCTTAGATCCTTTTTGTTTTCCTTTAAGATTGCTTTATGATTTTCTTCCTTTTTCTCTCTCCATCAGTCAGTAAGGCTGGGGTAAGAAACCTGGTCCTGAGTAATGGTTCACATGGCAGGTCTCCTGCAACAAGAAGTTTGGGGCTGGGGCAGACAGGCAGAGGTCTCAAAGAAGGAAAATGTGGACAGAGTGACTGAGGCCAGCTCTGCTTAGGCTTAAAGAGAAATCTCTTTTTGGTTTCTTTTCTGAGCTAATCTCGTTATCAGAGTGGTAAGATTCAAGAGCCAAGATCAGACAGATGGAGGCAGGCACAGGGGAAAGGATCCCAGGAAAAAATCCGATCAACAGCTAAAAAATGTGAAATGAGTTGCAGAAGCTCATGCTATGCAATGAGATAAAAAACTGACTGCGTAGGCTTTTGGACACAGCCCTGGTTAGTGATAAAGTCATTCCTCTGTGTTTATATTCTCCTACCACTCTTGTAATAAGAACAGGGCTGATTGAGGATTCTGAGATCTTACTTATCATATTTGTGCCTTCTTTGATGACAGAAAGATTAGCCATAGAATTTACCCTCTATGTGGTTTCACAAAGGGGAAAAAAAAAAAGATCTCTATGGAAAGAGCTAGAATATATGGCAAAGGTAATGAGATTTGGTTTCTGTGTCACTGTTCCGTGAGTGTTATTAATAAAACAGATATTCCTAAATTCGTTCTCCACTTGCAGCAGGGAGATACCTAATCATGGAAATTAAGTGCTTTTTAAGTCTTGAGTATTTTCATGCACTCTGCAGTAATTAAGTCACAGAGAATGGTAATGAAAAACTGAAGTACAATTCAAATCCCTAATAACCAGACAAGCCATCAAAATTATTGCCATTATAATCAGGGTAAGGGATGTTGTGTTTTAAAAGCTTGGTATTATTTGAAAACAAATTATCAAAATCATGTACTTGAAAAAAGAAACCACAGTATGCTATTTAAATTGAAAGGAAGGAAGGAAGAAAGGAAGGAAGGAAGGAGGAAAAAAAAACCCTCTTAATTATAAAGAGTTCTTTTTTAATCATAGAAAAATCAGGGTATATATTAACTATTCAATTTGTTTTGTGACTTCTTGAACAATTTAAAAAGGAGCACTTTTCATAGTGAGAAATAAATTATGGGTAATTAAAAATAAAATCTAAGGGATGTTTTCAGATATTTTTGTTAGATTTTAAAAGAATTCTATCTACATAATATTAAATAATTTAATCCTCTGCGCTTATATTACATTCCATTTTAACAAACTGGGCAAACAATATCATTGTTACTGGTAATTAACATACATATCTCATTTATATTTTCATTTGTACTACTTTCATAGAGTTAAGCAGTATTTCTGTAATTCCTATTTTATTTATGAGTGATTCAGGAAATATTTACTTTGCCTAAATAGGAATAGCATCATTATAAATATTTGTTAGTCATTGAATCATCATTTTCATCTTTATTTCATGAAAGTCTTGTTAGTAGAAATATAACAACACTTAAGCACTAATTACTCATTAGTGTTACAAATACTTTTCTAGTATAGTGTGTATAGCTGCATAATGAGGTAGATATGACAATAGTATTTCCTAACACTTCTTTAACACTTTTTTTGTGACAGTCATTATTCTAAATGTTTTACATGTCTGAGCACATTTAATCCTAATGGCAACCTAAGGAAATAGTTATTATTATCCACTTTTGACCATGAAGAAGGTCATGCAACTGAATAAAATCCCACCGTTTTCTTTGATATGCTGTATTTTCTAAAGCTGTTTTGAACATGTATTACAAGGACACTTGAGTCTGTGAAATGTAACTGCAATTCTTTATGACAATCTTTGTAATTAATGTATGTTAAGCAATTGTGACATAAAACATACTAGCATTGCTTTAGAAAGAATAACTTCCTAAAATTGAGAAAAATGAGTAAAAAAAATATTTTTAAAATGTATACATAAATTACTTTGTCAAGCTTAGAATTGAAATAACACCATTTAATTGAGAACTCACAACCATTCAACAGAAGTCTATTAGGCATCTCTCGTCTTGCTGATTTTTGGATAAAGCCTACATATGAAGTTGCAGTGTATTATTTTCGATAGAGACAATTCCCCTTATAGATGGAAAAATTAAGTTTAATTATTTTTCTTTTTTGTCTCTCACAGTCCCTTTTTATTTATGCAGGATTTTTTCCTGTTATGAATGCTTCTTTTGTGATATAACTCAAGTATACAAAAGTTCTTTGATTGTTTATTAAAATTCCCCATCCCATTGGAATAGTAAAGAAGGAACTGGTATAAGGATAGGGCTTATCCCACCCTCCTTATTCAGCTCTGCAACAGACAAGGAAGCCAGCAGTCAGGGTCAAAAACCAAGTGGCTGATTTGTTTTCTTTCCTTACCTTATAATTCTACTGGTTTTCTCCATTCATGGCATCAGAGGTGTCTGTCCCCATAAAGGTCTGTATACAGGGAGTGAGAGGAGGGGCCAATGTCGTACTCCTTTGGGCCTGAAAATAGTTGAAAGCTGACCCCTTTTCTCCTGTGGACCCTTTCTTGTCTTCCACTCCTCACCCTCCAAGTGAGAGATGATTCCTTCTCTGGCTCCTCATTTGCTTTTTTCTCAGTCTCTGAGCATCTGACAGCATTTCTGGTTTGTCTTTACTCAAGCTTGTTTGCCCCTTCAGGCAGCCCTCTTGAATGAGCACACACTCACACACACAAACACACACACACATACACACACAAACACACACTCCTTCAGTATTGATAAACTGGGAGTGAACTTCCCTAATCAGCCACTACTCCTTTGGTCCATCCGTCAACAGCTGTCCTGCTTGTCTCTCACCCTTTAGATTGTTTTAGGTGGAGGCTAACCTCAGTTGATCCTGTCCACCAATTATAAAGAAACACTTCTCAAGGTCCTTGAGTTGCTCTATTGAGATACTCTTTTTAAGTTCAAGATACGGGAGGGTACACCCACTCCTTCCCTTTTCTTCTCTCCAACGTAGTCATATTAAAAAAATATATCTTTGAGGTTTCAGTGGTCTTGGGGCAAGAAAATGGCCATGCAGTTCCTCTTTCTGCACTGGGGAGAACTTTTCAAAGAAAACTTCTCTCAAAATCTAATTCTCTCAAATAGAAGTAGGGGGAAAAGTATCATCAGGTTTTGGCCACCAGCTTTGTAAATTCTGCATAATGTCTAGGAAGTCCTTTGGAATGTGCTATTGCCTCTTGGTATTTCAACAAAGTATTTCAGGATCATAATACATGCCACATATATATGTATATATAATTTTGGTGGCCAAATATCCTGCAGCCCTGGTCTGGTCAGGATTTGAACTAAGCCTTGGATCAATCACATTAGTGTAGATATGGCTGAGCACAAGCCCCTCCTCCCCAACTCAACTTTACATACTGGTCTCAAGTGCCTCTAGGGCACACACCTTCTCAGGTAGCAGCACCTCACATAATCAGCATCTGTCTTACTGAGAAATGCAGCAATGCAGCAAATATAGCAATAGTATTAGTTAGCTTTAAGGTAAATTTATCTTACGTGGATAAGGAGGTAAAAAGAGTGGATGAAAAAATTTCAACATTCAACTCTGATAATATCTTCTGAAATGTAACCATGCTGACTAGGTATATAGATAGAAACAAGCAAAACCGAGTTTCTCTTCCTAAAATAGCATTGCTGTATGTATATGTATATGTATACACATACGTGCATGCATTCCTAAAAACAAGGAAATGGAAGACACTTAGTCAAACACATATGATGTTAACCAGAATTATCAAGTCCTTTTTCTTTAAAGGACTAGAATCCCAGCTCAAACTAGCTCACTTGAAAGGAGCAAAAATAATTTATTTTTGAGTAGTCAAGGTGTAGCTCTTCACGCCTGGTTAGAAGCAGCAGCTCAACTGCTATAATTGGGACCCTTCTGCTCTCTCTGACTATTGATCAGCCTTTCTTGTCTACATTTCCTTGTAATTTGGTCTCCTTATCTTCTCCATATGGACATCCTCTCTCCAACACCAAAACATTACATGGGCTGGAGATATTCCAATAGTGTAGAGTAGGGGAGGGGTTTGCTAAGGAAAGTGGAGGCAGTATGTATGAGTTGCTAGGGCTGCCATAACAGAGTACCACCAGCAGGGTGGCTTAAACAGCCAAAGTTTATCATTTCACCGTTTCAGCAGGCAGATGTCTGAAATCAAGATGTCAGCAGAATTGATACCTTCTGAGGGCTCTGATGGAAAGATCTGTTCCAGGCTTCATTCCTTGGCTTATAGAATGGTCACCTCCTCCTTGTGTCTCTTCCCATGGTCTGTCTTCTATGTGCATCTGTCTCTGTGTTCAACTTTTCCCTTTTTATAAGGACACCAGTCATATTGGATTAGGGCTCACCCTAATAAACTTATTTTAACTTGATTATCTATGTAAAGATCCTAACTTCAAATAAGGTCACATTCTGAGGTACCAGGGGTTAGGACTACAACATATCTTATTTTTACAGGGACACAATTCAACCCATAATACACTGTACCTTAAAAAATGGAGAGGGCATCAGAATTAACCCTGAGAAGACAAAATTTATTTTGAGTGGCTTAAATAACAGAAGTTTATTTTCTGAAGTCTGCAAGTCCAAGATCAAGGTATGGGCAGCATTGTTTTTGAGAAGACAAATTTTAACTACCATATTCCACTAGACACACATACACATATTTCCTACATGGCAAATATGCAAATGAAAGCAATTAGGGAAGGTGTCATCATCCTCCCTCTTTCTCTTTCTCTCCTCAAATAGGTAGACAAACTTAGATTTCCCTTATATTTGAACTTATAAAATACATATATCTAAACTCCTTATATTTTTGTATATCTAGATTGTTTTCACTCATAAGAAATCCTACTATTTGATGATGTTCTGTGCATGTGTCTCCTGATAATTTTGTTTCACTTGACCTTAAATGCTCTCTTTCAGTCTTTTAGCAGAAGAAATATATCTAAAAATAATGGTTCATTGTAACTATTTATATGATAAAATGATCTTACAGCATACATTCTAATCAAAACAATAATTTATAAATAGAACAGCAATATGTATTTCTTTCCTATATACATCTATCTAAACATTTATTCAAGAGTTTTTAACTTAGACATCAATACCTCAGGTGAAAAGTATAATTACTTCAATACAATCAAAGAGATTTTTTTCACAGAAATCTCACCACATATATTAGTCAGGTTGGTATGTGGTCTTCTTTTTTGCTACCTCCTTAACAGTAAAGTCCAGATCTTCTTTATCAATCATAACACATTGACTTTTACTTTACCCTTAATAGAATTAATGGAATAAATGACAATTATTCATCAAGTAAAACAAAACAACATCCTTATCTTTATTTTCCCTAAAAGAAAAAGACAGAAGGCCATTAAGAGATGATTTAGAAACACACACACACACATAGACACACACACACATACATACATAGTGTTTAGAATCTATTTTCCATTCAAATAAATTACCATTTATTCTGAGATTCTGTTGTATCTTGTTTTTAGCTCCATTGAGGTATAATTGACAAAACTGTAGGATATTGTTGTACATTGTGGTGATTTGATATATATATATATAATCAAATATATATCAAATATACACATATTTATATAAAGAATTCCCACTATCTAGTTAACTAACACATCTTTTTTGTTCACTTGTTTGTTTTGTTTTTTTACTATTTTTTTTTTTTTTTGAGGAAGAAATTCTAACAATATGGGTTGGCTTAAAACTTAACCACTTTAGGATAAGTATATAATATAATTAAATATAATATGAAGTAATTTTTTTAAATTTAGTATTGTATGTTCACAGATTTGTTGTTGTTGTTGTACACTGTTTTTCCGAATAATACTCTTCAGAACAAAGTTCCTTCTGGAGCTGATATAAATTATTTGGTGCCAAAAGATATGTCCCCACAGCATCCTGTGATGGCCACCTTACTTCCAGATGTTCACATCATCCCTCCTCACACAAAACTGTCCCTGGAAAAGAGCCATGCCAGAGATTTGAAAACCAAATGTGCAGGCTCTAGTACTTTCTACTGATGGACTAACACAAATTGGAATGAATGCTCTAAAATTATCTTTCTATGCCAAGATTCTATTATCCTCCTTCATTTAACTTCATAGCTTAAGGCTACATTATGTCTATAGTGTTTTTGTCTCACAATTAGCATTATCATCCTATTTGGAATTAGTTATTGGTAGCCTCACAATGTCTGATGCTATGATTTAACAGTTTAAATGGATCTAGACTTTCATTTTCTGGAATCAGTTTTATCATTTTGATCTGGAAGCATATTACAGTGTATGAAATATAAAAGAGGCATAGCCCATCTCTTTGGCGAGGACAGAATTAAAGATACGACATTAAGTCTGTCCCTTAAACATTTTATTAAACCACTAAAGGCATTAAAAGGCATTAAAAACATAGGAACCTAGAATTCTCAGAGATCTGAGTACCAAATTCCAGCCATATTGTTTTCCTGGACGTCTCATTTTTGAATACAGCTAATGGTTTATAGGCAATATTTCCCTTCTGTAAGATGGGGATTATAATAACTGTTTACATTGTGATGGAAGGAATTATATACAATGTCAGAAAGATACCTGTTTCATAATAGGTTCCTAAATATTCATTTTCTTTCTTTTCATTTGTAATAATAGAAAAAAGGAAAAATCATCCTAAAAGAAAAATCATCTAATAATGGGAAAACTCATTAGAAGTGCCTGCATAGACTTCTATTTACTCTGTCACTCGGTAAATAATGCTTTGATATTTAATCACAACCACAAAGTCTTGCACCACTCACAGATATGAAAGAATGGGAAATGAATAAAATGTAGAAAAGAGGAATTAACACTCTCAATTAACTCCACTGTATGTTGAAAGAACTTGAATTTGGAAGAAATATATACAGTATATCATAAAATATAGTTTTGCTATTGTTCTATTCATATTAATTACTGATTAAGTATATGCCTTTGATCTGAGTATCAATGACATTGCCAGTTTATCATAGAAGTATCAACATAGATTATTGACCAATGATTTGATACGTTTCATGTATATGTCCTTGATCTTTGGATTTACCATTTAGTATTCACAATCTGTGAAACTGTTTACGGAAAAATTATAAAACTTATCTATATATCCTCACAAACTAAACAAAATAAAGAAATTTTAGAAAGTTTGAAGAAAAAACTAACACATTATTTTAAAGAAATGTTTTAATACTTTCTAAAGCATGGAATATAAATGACAACTCATTATATTACTATATAATATTCACTGAGCTTATAGTACTAAATATATAATCATATTAAACACATTGTTTTTATACAAATAGATGGTTCCCAGCTGCTTAATAATATGAACTTGTATAAAAGAATAAATATTTATTTTAAAATATTTTCCCCTAAACTACTAATTTTGGGGGAAACTCTTGTAGAACACAATATTAGGAAATGTCTATGCAAAATGTACCTCACAGTGAGAATTAAAACATGCAGATGTATCTTGACAAATATAATATTCAAGGTATAAAATGGCTTAAAACATTTATTTTTGTATTTATTATAGGAAGAAATGACTAGAACAAAAATCATCTTCTTTCCCCCTAATAATAAATCTATTTGATAATTGAAATTTTCAGGCAAGTAACTTTCCTCCCATTTAACATAAATGAGATTTTGTCAATCTCTCATTCTCCTAAAAGTGAGAAAGAAACCCAAAACTGATAAGAATTTCTAAAGAGTAGAAATTAATTTGATTTCTGTGCTAGTAAAGATGGAGGTAATCAAAACTGTAAAAAATGTGATATCACTTTTTCAAACTTAAGCAATATCTTTGAAACACAAGTACCGTAATTGATGAATAAAGAAGAATGATTAAAATATAGCATATATTAGATAGCTGAGTCCATACCAACTACTATAATTCACTACCTAAGCTTAAAAAGTAGAAAATTAGTATGATTAAGTTGTTAAAAATCCATTTCTATGTATAAACATGTTTTTAATAATAGATTCTCTAAATATCTTACTCCTCTGGTCTTAGCTCAAACAATGATTAATTATTTGTATGAGTTGCTGTTTGCACTCAACCTTTATGAAGATTTCATGATAAATCTCCATATTGGTCCAAATTAATGGCTTGTATAACCAAGTGTTTTGTTTCTGAATGACACCAAGGTACATTTAATTAAGATGGGGAACAAAATTGGCCATAGCACCTATCCCTGGAGAATCCTGTTTATGTTTCTTTCATCCAAAGATAAATTCTCTCTTTAGTTTATTTTTCTTAAGCCAGTTTCATAATCATGTCAAAATATTTTTCATAACCTTGTGACTTTTCTGTAAAAAACACTTGTGTGTGAACACCTTGCACATATGCACATACACACACACTGGCGCTCCTTTGTTCACACTTTTTGCTCTCCTTAAAACATATATATAAATATACAAAGACAGACTAGCATGAGTTTTCCATGACTATCTGCCAATGATTAATATTTGCTTAAGTATTTTTTTCAATTCTTTACTGGAGTTTCAATGGGGCTTCTTGGTAAGAGTTCAAGAGCTATCTCATAGAAGTTTCTACTAATTAAAAAAAGAAAAAAAGATAGATTCTGTCTGAGTCTGTTCAGGCTGCTATAACAAAATATCGCAGACTGGGTAGTTTACAAACAACCAAAATTTAGTTCTGGAGGCTCGAAATCTGGGAACAGGGTGCCAACATGGTCAGATGAGGGTTAGGGAACTCTGGTGGAACCCTGTTATATGAGCACTAATCCCATTTATGAGGGCTCCACCCTCATGAACTAATCAGCTCCCAAAAGTCTCACCTCCTAACACCATAACTTGGGCATTAGGATACCAGCATGTGAATTTTGAGGGAACACAAACATTCAGACAACAGCAGATACATGGATAGAGAAAGACTGCTAGTTTTTTACATAAATGACAAGGATGGGAAGAGGGCATCAGGAAAACTTTCCATGGGAACTGACTCTCGAATGACATGTTCAAGGAAGTGTAGGGTTTCACCAGATAAATAAGGGCAGTGGGTCCAGGTGGAAAGAACAATAAGAATAATGTTATGGAACCAAAGGCGTGTTCAGGAGAGTGCATTTACTTTAATTGACTAGAATATAAGGTGCACTTGTGATATGTAACTGGAAATGTAGGCTAGATAATAAACTGATTCAAATGCCATCTTTACTTGGGTTTTTCAAACTTTTAAAACTGAGAATTGCCCTTTACCTTGTAACCCAGAACATGAATACATATAGCTATCTTTTTAGAGACAAGCAGGCCTGAATTTGCATGGTTCTTGTTTGATTTTTTGTTTGTTTTTGTTTTTGTTTTTTTTTAACATCCTTAATGACATATAATTGCTTTACAATGATGAGTTACTTTCTGCTGTACAACAAACTGAATCAGCTATATGTAAACATATAGCCCCTTATCCCCTCCCTCTTGTGCCTCCCTCCCATCCTACCTACCCCACCCCTCTAGGTGGTCACAAAACACTGAACTGATCTCCCTATGCAATGTGGCTGCTTCCCACTAGCTATCTATTTTACATTTCATAGTGTATATATGTCAGTGCTACTCTCTCACTTTGCCCAAGCTTACCTTTCCCCCTCCCTGTGTACTCAAGTGGATTATCTATGTCTGTGTCTTTATACATGACCTGCCCCTAGGTTCATCAGAAGCACTTTTTTTTTAGATTCCATATATATGTGTTAGCATACGGTATTTGTTTTACTCTTTCTGACTTACTTCACTCTGTATGACAGATTCTAGGCCCATCCACCTCACTACAAATAACTCAATTTCGTTTCTTTCTCTGGCTGAGTAATATTCCATTGTATATATGTGGCACATCTTCTTCCTCCATTCATCTGTGGATGGACACTTAGGTTGATTCCATGTCCTGATTATTGTAAATAGTGCTGCAATGAACATTGTGGTACATGTCTCTTTTTGAATTATGGTTTTCTCAGGATGTATGCCCAGGAGTGGGATTGCTGGGTCATATGGTAGTTCTATTTTTAGTTTTTAAAGGAACCTCCATACTTTTCTCCATAGTGTCTGTATCAATTTACATTCCCAGCAAAAGTATAAAAGGGTTCCCTTTTCTCCACACCATCTCCAGCATTTATTGTTTGTAGATTTTTGGATGATGGCCATTCTTTCTGGTGTGAGGTGATAGCTCATTGTAGTTTTGATTTGCATTTCTCTAATGATTAGTGATGTTGGGCATCCTTTCATGTGTTTGTTGGCAATCTGTATAACTTCTTTGGAGAAATGTCTATTTAGGCCTTCCACCCATTTTTGGATTGGGTTGTTTGATTTTTGATATTGAGCTGCATGAGCTGCTTGTATGTTTTGGAGATTAATCCTCTGTCAGTTGCTTCATCTGCAAATATTTTCTCCCATTATGAGGGCTGTCTTTTCATCTTATTTAAGGTTTCCTTTGCTGTGAAAAAGCTTTTAAGTTTCATTAGGTCCTATTTGTTTATTTTTGTTTTTATTTCCATTTCTCTAGGAGGTGGGTCAAAAAGGATCTTGCTGTGATTTATGTCATAGAGTGTTCTGCCTTGTTTTTCTCCAAGAGTTTTATGGTGTCTGGCTTTGCATTTAGGCCTCTAATCCATTTTGAGTTTATTTTTGGGTATGGAATTAAGAAGTGTTCTAATTTCATTCTTTTACATGTAGTTGTCCAGTTTTCCCAGCACCACTTACTGAGGAGGCTGTCTATATTCCACTGTATATTCTTGCCTCCTTTATCAAAGGTAAGGTGACAATATGTGTGTGGGTTTATCCCTGAGCTTTCTATCCTGTTCCATTGATCTATATTTCTGTTTTTGTGCCAGTATCATACTGTGATGATTACTGTAGCTTTGTAGTATAGTATGAAGTCACAGAGCCTGATTCCTCCAGCTCCATTTTTCTTTATTAAGATTGCTTTGTCTCTTCGGAGTAGTTTGTGTTTCCATACAAATTGTGAAATTTTTCATTCTACTTTTGTGAAAAATGCCATTGGTAGTTTGATAGGGATTGCATTGATTCTGTAGATTGCTTTGGGTAGTATAGTCATTTTCACAATGTTGATTCTTCCAATCCAAGAACATAGTATATCTCTCCATCTGTCTGTATCATCTTTACTTTCTTTCATCAGTCTCTTAAAGTTTTCTGCATACAGGTCTTTTGTCTCCTTACATAGGTTTATTCCTAGATAATTTTTTCTTTTTGTTGCAATGGTAAATGGGAGTGTTTCTTTAATTTCTCTTTCAGATTTTTCATTGTTAGTGTGTAGGGATGCAAGAGATTTCTGTGCACTGATTTTGTATCCTGCAACTTTACCAAATTCATTGATTAGCTCTAGTAGTTTTCTGGTAGCAACTTTAGGATTCTCTATATATAGTATCATGTCATCTGCAAACAGTGACAATTTTATTTCTTCTTTTCCAATTTGGATTCCTTGTACTTCTTTTTCTTCTCTGATTGCTGTAGCTAAAACTTCCAAAACTACGTTGAATAATAGTGGTGAGAGTGGGCAACCTTGTCTTGTTCTTATCTTAGTAGAAAAGGTTTCAAGTTTTCAGCATTAAGAATGATGTTGGGGGCTTCCCTGGTGGCGCAGTGGTTGAGAGTCTGCCTGCCAATGCAGGGGACACGGGTTCGAGCCCTGGTCTGGGAAGATCCCACATGCCATGGAGCAACTAGGCCCGTGAGCCACAGCTACTGAGCCTGCACGTCTGGAGCCTGTGCTCCGCAGCGGGAGAGGCCGGGACGGTGAGAGGCCCGCGCACTGCGATGAGGAGTGGCCCCCGCTTGCCGCAACTGGAGAAAGCCCTCGCACAGAGACGAGGACCCAACACAGCCATAAATAAATAAATAAATAAATAAATTTAAAAAAAAAAAAAAAAAAATGATGTTGGCTGTGAGTTTGTCATATATGGTCTTTATTTTCTTGAGGTAGGTTCCCTCTCTGCCCACTTTCCTGAGAGTGTTTGTCATAAATAGGTGTTGAAATTTGTCAAAAGCTTTTTCTTCAACTATTGAAATTATCATATGGTTTTTATCCTTCAATTTGTTAATATGGTGTATCACATTGATTGATTTGCATATACTGAAGAATCCTTGCATTCCTGGGATAAACCCCAATTGATCATGGTGTATGATCCTTTTAGTGTTCTGTTAGGTTCTGTTTGCTAGTATTCTGTTGAGGATTTTTGCATCTATGTTCATCAGTGATATTGGCCTGTAGTTTTCTTTCTTTGTGACATCTTTTTCTGGTTTTGGTATCACGGTGATGGTGGCCTTGTAGAATGAGTTGAGGAGTGTTCCTCCCTCTGCTATATTTTGGAAGAGTTTGAGAAGGATAGGTGTTAGCTCTTCTCTAAATGTTTGATAGAATTCTCCTGTGAAGCCTTGTGGTCCTGAGCTTTTGTTTGTTGGAAGATTTTTAATCACAGTCTCAATTTCAGTACTTGTGACTGGTCTCTTCATATTTTCTGTTTCTTCCTGGTTCAGCCTTGGAAGGTTGTGCTTTTCTAAGAATTTGTGCATTTTTTCCAAGTGGTCCATTTTATTGGCATATAGTTTCTTACAGTAATCTCTCATGATCCTTTGTATATCTGCAGAGTCAGTTGTTACTTCTCCTTTTCATTTTTAATTCTGCTGATTTTAATCTTCTCCCTTTTTTTCTTCATGAGTCTGGCTAATGGTTTATCAATTTTGTTTATCTTCTCAGAGAACCAGCTTTTAGTTTTATTGATCTTTGCTATTGTTTCCTTCATTTCTTTTTCATTTTTATCTGATCTGATCTTTATGATTTCTTTCCTTCTGCTAACTTTGGGGTTTTTGTTCTTCTTTCTCTAATTGCTTTAGTTGTAAGTTTAGGTTGCTGATTTGAGATTTTTCTTGTTTCTTGAGGTAGGATTGCATTGCTATAAAATTCCTTCTTAGAACTGCTTTTGCTGCATCCCATAGGTTTTGTGTCATTGTGTTTTCATTGTCATTTGTCTCTAAGTATTTTGATTTCCTCTTTGATTTCTGCAGTGTTCTCTTGTTTGTTTAGTTTAGCTTCATATTGTTTAGCCTCTATGTTTTTATATTTTTTACAGTTTTTTTTCCTGTAATTGATATCTAGTCTCATAGTGTTGTGATCATAAAAGATACTTGGTTCGATTTCAATTTTCTTAAATTTACCAAGGCTTTATTTTTGACCCAAGATATGATCTCTCCTGGACAATGTTCCATGAGCACTTGGGAAGAATGTGTATTTTGTTGTTTTTGGATGGAATATCCTATAAATATCAATTAAGTCCATCTTGTTTAATGTATCATTTAAAGCTTGTGTATCCTTACTTATTCTCATTTTGAATGAATTGTCCGTTGGTGAAAGTAGGGTGTTAAAATCCCCTACTATGATTGTGTTACTGTCAATTTCCCCTTTTATGGCTGTTAGCCTTTGCCTTATGTATTGAGGTGCTCCTATGTTGGGTGCATAAATATTTACAATGGTTATATCTTCTTCTTGGATTGATCCCTTCATCATTATGTAGTGTCCATCTTTGTGTCTTGTAATAGTCTTCATTTTAACGTCTATTTTGTCTGACATGAGAATTGCCACTCCAGCTTTCTTTTGAGTTCCATTTGCATGGAATGTCTTTTTCCATCCCCTCACTTTCAGTCTGTATGTGTCCCTAGGTCTGAAGTGGGTCTTGTTTTTGCATGCATTCAGCCAGTCTGTATCTTTCGGTTGGAGCATTTAATCCATTTACATTTAAGGTAATAATTGATATGTATGTTTCTATTACTATTTTCTTAATTGTTTTGGGTTTGTTTTTGTAGGTCTTTTCCTTCACTTGTGTTTCCTGCCTAGAGAAGTTCCTTTAGCATTTGTTGTGAAGCTGATTTGGTGGTGCTGAATTCTCTTAACTTTTGCTTATCTGTAAAGATTTTAACTTCTCCGTCGAATCTGAATGAGATCCTTGCTGGTAGAGTAATCTTGGTTGTAGGTTTCCCTTTCATCACTTTAAATATGTCCTGCCACTCCTTTCTGGCTTGCAGAGTTTCTGTTGCAAGATCAGCTGTTAACCTTATGGGATTCCCTTTTGTTTTATTTGTTGTTTCTCCCTTGCTGCTTTTAATATTTTTTCTTTGTATTTAATTTTTCATAGTTTGATTAATATGTGTCTTCACATGTTTCTACTTTGATTTATCTTGGATGGGATTCTCTGCCCTTTCTGGACTTGATTGACTATTTCCTTTCCCATATTAGGGAAGTTTTCAACTATAATCTCTTCAAATATTTTCTCCGATCCTTTCTTTTTCTCTTTCTTCTTCTGCGACCTCTATAATTTGAATGTTGGTGCGTTTAATGTTGTCTCATAGGTCTCTGAGGCTGTCCTCAATTCTTTTCATTCTTTTTTCTTTATTCTTCTCTGTGGTAGTTATTTCCACTATTTTACCTTCCAGGTCAGTTATCCGTTCTTCTGCTTCAGTTATTCTGCTATTGATTCCTTCTAGAGAATTTTTAATTTCATTTATAGTGTTGTTCATCATTGTTTGTTTGCTCTTTAGTTCTTCTAGGTCCTTCTTAAAGGTTTTTTTATATTTTCTCCCTTCTATTTTCAAGATTTTGGGATCATCTTTACTATCATTACTCTGAATTCTTTTTCAGGTAGACACCCTATTTCCTCTTCATTTGTTTGGTCTGGTGTGTTTTTACCTTGCTCCTTCATCTGTTGCATATTTTTCTGTCTTCTCATTTTTTTTAACTTACTGTGTTTGGAGTCTCCTTTTCACAGTCTGCACGTTTGTAGTTCCCATTGTTTATGATGTCTGCACCCATTTGGTGAGGTTGGTTCTGTTGCTTGTGTAGGCTTCCTGTGGATGGGACTGGTGCTTGTGTCCTGGTTGGTGGGACTGGATCTTTTCTTTCTGGTGGGCAGGCCTGCATCCGGTGGTGTTTTTTGGTGTGTCTGTGAACTTAGTATGATTTTAGGCAGCCTCTCTGCTAATGACCCCACAGTGGGGTTGTGTTCCTGTCTTGCTAGTTGTTTGGCATGGGTGACCAGCCGTGGAGCTTGTTGGCCATTGGGTGGAACTGGGTCTTTACTGTTAAGACAGAGATCTCTGTGATAGCTCTCACCAATTGATATTACTTGGGGCCAGGAGGTCTCCAGTGGTCCAGTGTCCTGGACTCGGCTTTCCTACCTCAGAGGCTCAGGCCAGACACCCGGCCAGAGCACCAAGACCACTCGTCAGCCACACGGCTCAGGCAATATCCCTCCAACCCAGGCAGTGCACCAGGAGGTGAGAAAGGCTGCACACATCTGCATGGTTCTTATTGTTCTATAGGTAAGAAATCTGACACAGGTCTCATGGGGCTAATATCTAACCAATTTGCTGGCTGTTGGCAGCACTGAATTTCTTTTTGGAAGCTATAAGACGGCAATCTCTTTTCTTGCCTTTTCCAGTTTCTGGAAACCACCTATACTCCTTGGTTTAGGAACCTACTTCCATCTTCAAAGCCATCAATGGTGGACCAAGTCCTCACTCTACCATTTTTCTGGTTGTGCTACAACAGGAAAACTGGGAAACGTTTATGCTTTTGAAGACGCGCATGGTTAGATTGAGCCCATCTAGATAATATTTTCCCTATCTCAAGTTTCTTAACTTTAAATACATCTGTAAAATTCTTTTTGTCTTGTAAGATAATCTATTTATAAATCGTGGGAATGAGGATATGGACATCATGGCAACATGGATCCATCCAGTACAGTTGCCTTTTGTTCCCCTAAAATTTACCTGTCCACATGCAAAATTTATTCACTGAACCCCTAGTTCCTCAAAGTCTAACTCAGGAAGTATCAACCAAGTGTCTAAAATCTCATCCAAATCCCAAATCTCATCAGTTCAAAGTCCCAAACGTCATCATCTAAATGATCTAATTTAGGTATGCGTAAGGGTCTGAGTATGAACTATCCTTGGGCACACACAATTCCTTTCTACTTGTGGATCTGTGAAATTAAAAACACATTAACTGCTTCTGAAATAAAATGTTGGACAGGCATAGGACAACATTTATAGACATTCCAGTTAAGAAAAAAGGAGAAAACTAAAGGAAAAAAGGAGATATTGGTCCTAACAATTTCTAAATCCAGCTGAGGAAACTCCATTAGGTTTCAAGGCCTGTGAATAATTTTCTATGCTTTTCAGTCCCTCTTTTCAAGCTCATGGCTTTCTACTCTGAATCATCGTTTTCATGAAATATGACAGGTGTTTGCAGCTGAGTAGATTTACTAGCTTGTTTCCTGTCAGTAGAATTTTAAGGATCCAACAGCTTTCTTTCATTTCATACTTTATACCTTTTAGTCCAAACTGGCAGTGTTTCTTGTAGTATAAAATTCACAAGAACTTTGTGGATCTACTATGTATGTCATAGAGATTCATTCCATTACACAATAGACTCTTGCACAGATACTTCTTAGATAGTTCTCTATTTTTGGCTTCCCTTAGGTAATTGAGGAACAGCACCCTTAAACTTCCAAGATGTTCTCTGGTGTGATTGAGGGGATCTGAGAGGCACACTCAAACTATTCAAAGAGTCTTATGTGTGACTGAGTATTGTGACCTTTTAATCTTCTGGGAATACTAGCAAAAGTTTGTTAGAGACACACCCTCAGCTTTTTCTTTAGATCATATATTCCTGACAATGAATCCCTTAATTTTAAGCTTTTTTTTTGGCAATTTAGATAGGCTGAAGATTTTCCAAATCATCACCTCTTGGTTCCTTTTTGTTTAACAATTCTTCAGCTAAATATTACTTATAAGTTTTATTTATTTATCACGTATAAGTTTTGCTTTCCACATAACTGCAGGAAGATAATTCTGCTAAGACTTCTGCCACTATACAAGAAGGAGAACCCTTCCTCCATTGTTCAGTAATGTGTTACTTATTTCCTTTTGAACCCTCACCAACAGAACTTGTTATGTTCATATTTCTACTAATAGTCTGTTTGTGATGATTTAGGCATTCTTTAAAACAATCTATATTTTCTCTATCATGCTTTTCACTTCTGAGTCTTCCCTGGCAGAGTCACTAATAACTATACTTCTACTAACAGCATGTTTAAGGCAATCTAAGCTTTTTTGAACATGCTCCTGAAAATTCATCAGGCTCACTCTGCTCAATTCCAAGGCATTTTGACATATTTTTAGATATTTGTTACAGCAGTGTCTCACTCTCAGGTATTGAAATCTGTCTTAAATTTCTATTTTTTCTATAACAAATTCCCACATATGGAATGGCTTTAAAAAACACAAACATATCATCTTATAGTGAGCAGCACTCTCTTCCTCGCAATGCTCCCTAAATAGAGTGAAGGCTCTCTTTGTTCCTTTAAGTTTCAGCTAATGCTCACCTCCTCTAAGGAACAGAATCAGTAGTGATTTTTCTTTTCAGAATTCAGTTTTGCTCATAGACTGCAGTATTCAGCACTATGTATTCTGTATTGTGCTGTGTCATTATTTATCTTCATAATACATGTCAAGTTATCTTAAGAATACAATTAGATATCTGAGGACAAGAACTTCTGGCATTCCTAGCATTTATTATAGTGTTTTTATATGATAGCCCTATGATTCCATTTTTGAATGATAATGCAAAGCATGACAGATAATAGGAGAATTAAAGAAGGGAAGTTTGTTTTATGTAGTGAAACATTTAGAAAGCCAAAATACTTAATAACATTGGGACATATTATTCTAAAACCTGTGTATTTTCCACTATACTATAATTTTCCTTTTATGCAGATTTTAGAATAAATTGATAACTGATGCACATACTATTTGTACCATTACATTAAATTTCTTAGGTGATAAGGATGGTGCAATAAGGAATAATTAATTTTAGAAACCTCATCCATGGTGAAATCAGTGGAAATACAGTAACATTGTGTTTGTCAAAGAAAGCAATTATTCTAATTGGAAAAGTAGTCACATCAAAAACAGTTGAATTAAATCACTACACTGAAAGAGCACTCATCATTTAAATTCCTTTCTCTAAACATTCAATACATTTTGATGAGTATTTGTTTACCTTAGATTGAGTATTTTTTGAAGTTTTTATAAAAGCACATGATCAACCGTAGGCTGTGACTAATGAATAACAAAGGTATTCCCAAAATTTAGAAAAAAATTATAGTATTCAAAAGTAAATTTTTGAAAATCAATAATTAAGTGGGTGATTAAGGAATCTTGGTTCACATGCTTCGTTATTACTTGAGAAGCAACAAAGGAAAAATTTGGCCATTAAAATGTACCAATCAGAATGCATCATAATGGAATATTGAAAACTAGGAGTCAGAGAAGAAAATTGATAGTGACCATACAAATACTTTTAGAGGTTTAGAGAAACTCCAAGTCTCTTCTTTTTTTTTTTTTTTTTTTTTTTTGTTTCTATAACAGAAGAGCCCTGCCAATGAGAATAAATATCAGGGTCCCATTGTTTGATCTTGTGATCCGTTGTAACCAGGTGAGTTATAAAACTCTCTCATGGATTCTATGTCCCCCAAATCTTCTGACTAGAATGTAGATTACAGTATATTCTTCTCTTGTAAAAGAATGTGCTGGGTGGGCATAAGTCACCAAAACCAACCCCTTGCAGTTTTATTTCTTGTAAATTAATGCATTTGCATTGACTTCTATAAAATAGTCGCTCATAAAATTTTTTCTGTATCAACTTATTGCCTACAAGCAAAAGAAATCATCTCTGGTTAACTTCTGCAGCAAAATTATTTCTTAGAATATCAGGGAGACATGCACAGAAGTGATATGAGGGCTGGGGAACCAGATCATAAAATGATAAGTGATCAAAGGAATTTAGATAGGACACTTCTTTTAGATGCTCACTGGCATCATAAAATTCTCAATGCTGCCAGCACTGCTGTTAGGAATCATTTCTTAACTGCTTATGGACCCTGTTTTCCCCATTCCAAAGGCAAATTCTTGACAGTACCATCTGATCAGCCAAGCCTGGCAAGAGGTAAGAAGAGTAAATGTCTCAAAAGTTGGAAGTCTCTTTGAATGTTGAACAAACAAAAAATTACAACTGTCCATGAAAACAAGGCAGATCTGTTATAAAAGTGTGGCAACCCTCAACTGTTTGGATTTGCATAAAAGGCAGGAGACCAAACAATTTTCATTTAAAAAAAAATGTTTATAAAATCAGCAGTTCCCAATGACCAGAAGGCTCTTAAATATCATGTAATATAATACATCTTTAACCTTCAGCTGAATACAGAAAGGGTAATAAGGACAAAAATTTTCCCTGAAATAGTGCATTTTATTTGTTTGGTGGGGTGGTGTGAAACCCTTTGTGAGAAAAATATTTCTTGTATTGACTATTTATCTTTTAGTACTACTTCTACATCTTTGATCTACAGAGGAAATAGACCCAAATAATCTAAACATAACCATCTCTTTTAAATAAAATATGTTATTGATGTTCGTATTATTTTCTGATGTAATTAGTTCAAGTTTGTTTAACCATTCTTCAAATGGCATGCTGTTGACTCCGTATTCCTGATCTTGCCATTCCCCTTTCTCTCTCTCTCTCTCTCTCTCACACACACACACACACACACACACACACACACACTTATGATTCTGAGAAATGAAAATAAATATTGGATAAGGTCTGACAAGTGCATAGTGTGGAGGGGCTAACATTCTATATTTCTATCAATGCCCTAAGATTACTTAGACATTTTTGAAAGTCATGTAACACTATTCACTCATAGTGAGCTTTTCCTCACCTTTTTTTTTTTTTTTTCTTAAGTGTATTCTTGTTGAGTCATGACTCTTTTTACATGTACTGTTGTCTTTTTCTGAGTCTGTGATGTTAACTGAACATGTGAAGTATGTCTCTAGTGTGGGTAGCACTCAAGGATACTGAACCTGAAAATAAGTTTGGAGACATTCTTTCCCCCCAATACTGTCATCTGTAAATATGTTAAGCAAATCGTCATTGTCTTCATCAACTCTTGATTAAAAAAAAAAATGAACAGACGAGGTCAACCATAAAGTCCTGGGACACATCCTTTAAAGTTTCTATCAGATGATAGTATGAAAGACTCTGATGGATGCATTTTGAAAGTGCAGATTCATAAAGTTTTGTGTAGGTGTTCTCAGCTTGTGAAGAGGTGTCAATATCTCAGACAGGGATTTAAAATATACACATTTCTTTCACATCCTAGGGGACAGAAAATCTCTCAGAATCTGTATGACTTACTTGGAATGAGAAATGGCTTGGTCCTAGATCTTTTTTTCTATGCAAATGTATTCATTTATCTAAGTGGTTGAAGTTTTATGATATGTCAAATCCAATCCTAACGTCAATAGTATGTGGTGAGAACAAAGTCATATTTTCATCAAATTAATATTTTTTATGAATCCTCAAAGAGTAGTGAGGATTTTCCCTTAATTTAGGGCCAGGTATAAACTTTAAATTAAACAGAATTAAATGTGTATAACTATTCTTCACCTCTAATGGAAAATTCTCTCATTGTTTTTTAACCTGAGGACCTCTCATTCTATCTGTTTTATCCTTCTTTTGAGAAAGATGTACATCTCTATGAAGAAATAATTCTTTACACTGGAAAAACTACAAGCATGATGATAAATGACAATTGACAGGTTCAGATTTGGAGAATATTAGGGAGTAGTGGGGACTGTGGTAAACAGAAGAGCACATTCTTTTCTTGTTGAAGAGCCATTACATAGATCCAGCCAATTGTTGTCATACAGGAATGTGAGCCCCATGTTGCCAGATCTTTCCATTTTTTCAGCAGAAGCCAGAAATCTGGGTTTTTATGTGAAATTTCCTGTTTTAAATGTTGGTATCATTTTTTAAAACAGTATAGGAGCCAAATAAAACATATCCATGGGCCATGTTCAGCTTGCAGGTTGCCAGTTTGAAGTCTCTATTCTAGAGACATTGAGCCCAACTACAATAGCAATCTGCCCAGTAATTTTCCTCCCTGAGGACCTGTGGCTCTTAACAGAAACAGAACCTTGATAAACTTTCCCTGGCAGCCCACACTCATCCATCCAGATTCCGAAGGTGGCAAGCCTAATACACTCCCTTAGGGAGTCCCACTACATAGAGTTTCACCATCAACTTTCCCACAAGCCATGAATTTCCCACAAGCTTTTGTTCATGAACAAATCTTACAGTAATTGAGGCAGGTTAATTGCCATGAATGAGTCTTTCTTTACCAACAATTCTACAATAGTGTTTCCAACATTTCTTTCCTCAAATTTTAAGAGATGACTCCTTTGAAACACTGACATTTTTTAATGTTAAGAGTGAGAGATAATATTTGATCTCTTGGCTAAACAGTCCTGACTAACTCAGAGGAGGAATTCATTCTTTACTGTTAAAGGCATACTATAGTGGAGAACAGAAACCCACTGATAAACTGTTTCAAGATCAGGAAATAGTAACCGAGGTTCCACCAAGTGCCACAAAGCTATAGATGCAGAAGCACCCACACATGATGTGGGGAGCGAGTGTCTGTCAAAAGCCGTCATGCATAAAAGAACAAGTCAAGATTGGCACATAAAATTCTGAGGTCCTGATCCTCTTGGGTGAGAGTGGCATGTAGGCCTATTACCTAGCAGGACCCTGTGGGTCTCCTGGACACAAAAGCTTTTTGTGGCCCTTATTTCTTGATTACAGGAAATAGGCTTCATTCAGCCTCCATGACCTTTCCTGAGTTCCAATGGGCAGAATCCAACAGTGGCTAATTAGGGAAGGAAGGGTACAGAGACAAGGGAGGAGCAGTCAAAAGAGACAATAGTGCAGCCTTGGGGCTGGGTCCTGGTTCCCTCTCAAGGGATACACATAACAATATCTTTGAGCTGTTATGAAGATACTGAAACCCCCACCAGGTGGGAGAAGTTAAGGGTATTGTGCCCACAAGCACGGAGACTCCAGAACCGTTTGGAATTAGAACGTTAATGATGCTGACTCCCACTTTTCTCACCACCAACCAATCAGAAGAATGTCCATGAGCTGATCACGCCCTCTTTGAACCATTACTATAAAACTCCTCACTACCCCCTCCAGGTTGGGACATATAGTTTTGAGGATATTAGCCACTATGGTCCCCTTTCTCTGGCAAAGGAATAAAGCTATATTTTTCTACTTCACCCCAAACTCTGCCTCTGAGATTTATTTCGGTGTTGGGGTACAGAGGCTGGATTCAGCTTCAGACCCTATCTGAAGCCATTTTGCACCTGAGACCCGAGGCCACTGTGAATGTGTCACAGATCCTCTGGACCTCTGGTCCCCCTCTGAGGCTGCTCCAGAGACAGGTCTGAATGAGTACCTCTGTCATTGCCACATTCTCAAATCTCCCCACTCATGCCACTTCCATAAATCCCAGTGAAGACCTTGGACCACACACACATCTAAAAATAAAATTGAAAGGAGAAACCTAATAAATGTCAAAGAGTTACATATGCAAGATAAGCTTTGAGGTGATCAAATCTGGAATTATAATTTTGGGCTGGTGTCATTTTAGGAAAACAATTCTGAAGTTAATGTAATAGCAATAACTATTGTTTACAGAGTGGGTGACTATATATGTTAAGTATTATTCAGATGTTATTTTGTTGAATCCTCACAAAAAATGATCAAGGACAATTATATGTGTTGGATGTGTCACATGTGTTACCTATTTATTAGTCACCAAAAAGTTAAATAATAAGAACGGTATTATTATTAGACTTAACACTTGAGGACAAAGAGGCTTAAATATTTAGCTTAAATTTACCTTGCTGGTTAAGAGACCAAGCCTGGATTTGAACCCTACCTCCGTGAAAAGTGGTGGGTATTGTCTTTGTTGGAATCTAAAACAGTTAGTTTCACCCAGTGGTTTTGTTGCCAGAGCTGCTCCAAGTCTTTGCTCAAAACCCATCAACCCCCACTTTAGCAGAAGTTAACATAAATCTTTACATTAAAGGATCCAGAAATAAGAAAGGAAGCTACAAACAAAAAAAACAGATGAAACCAGCTGGGACCAAGATGGCAATGACAATAAATCTGACCTCCAACAGACCCTGAGTCTCATTATACACTAATTTTACTACATTAGCATATTAAATGACACACCTACTGGTGGCCATGACTGGACATTAAGGACCAATAAAGGATAAAAAAGGGGGTGGCACCCCACTCCCTTGGAAAAAGCCCTGCCTCTTCCCCAGTAGACTAATGCATATGCCTCCCCATCATTAGCCTCACTCCTTCTCCCTTTGTCTTTACTCTTTAAAATTAAATCCCTCTACCCAGGTGGGCTAGAAGGTGATCTGTAAACTTAGTTCCCCCTTCTCCATTTTTTGGCCACTGAATAAAGCTTGTGTTGTGTTGATCTCAGCCTTGATTTCATCTACTCAAACCACAATGGAAAAAAAACCCTCCTCCGTGGATGCAGGGACTGGGCTGGGCTAGGGTCTGAGCAGGGTCCAAACTACTCAATTTGGTAACAGTTTCTATATAAGAAGCATTTAACCAGTCTTCTAATTGTCTCATATATCCATGTATAAATTAGGCATAATTTTGGCCACAAGTAACAGAAAGTTTAACAGCGGATTAAACAACACTGTAATATGTTTTTTGTTAGAAGTCAATTCGAGACAGAGACGAGCGTCAGAAGTTTTCAGAGGGAGTGTTCTCAGAAACATCTCCTTAGGAGATCTGAAGAAAGCAAGACTCTGAGTAGAGGAAGAGTTAGGCTGCAGTTAATTTATAACAAGACATCAGCTGAACTTGTGGGGAACTCCAAAGATGGATGGCTTTTCAGAGATGGTTATCCTGTGTTGAAGGGAGACACCCAGATATTTATACTCCCACATCAAGCAGGCAGTGGATAGGGGCTTCTCCAGCAAGGGGGCAGACAATTCCTCCCTCAGCAAGGAGGCGTTCTTCAGCTGATTCAATTCTGGAACAGGGCTTGACAGCTGAGGGATGTCAGCTCATAATCTTTTTAGCAGCTGGAAGAATAAATCCTTCAATCTTGAAGGGGAAATCTAGGCAGCCCATAACCTCATTCACTGTAAACAAACCTCTTGATTTTCTCTCATATGACAAGAAGACTAGATATTAATAGTTGCTATGGTTTAGGTTCACCTATTCAGTGATGTCAGGACTTCTGTATATCTGTTTCTCTTGGTCTTTCTTTATTCTCACAAGATGGCAACTCCAACTCCAGGCATCAAGATAAAAAAGAAAATGTGGGTGGTACCACTGATCATGATTCTTGTATCTAGAAAGTTAAAGTCCTCCAGCAGATGTACCTTTAATTCTTATAGTTCAGATTGGTCACAGGGCAAGAGAGATTGGCAAATTTAATAGTTCTCTGAAGGACACAGGATTATGTTGATTGACTTAGATTAATTTTATGAGGCTGGGAATATTGCTGCTTGATGTGGTTTATTAATAAGGGAAAAACAAGGAATTGATATATTGTAAGCAAAAAAAATAGTATTTCCTACAGGTGATTTTATTCTTAATTTGTAACCACATTGATCTCTAAGCAGAACATGCCTTACAACCATATACAGGGCATCTGAGCATTTGGGTCAGTAGAGGAAGAAGTTGAGGCTTGGAGAAGAGCTTATTAATACTCCCCTTAAACTGGTGCTTTTCTCAACTCAGTCCCTCTGAATCTTCAGAATAGGATAGAAGATGAATAAAGTGAGGATGGAAAAGAGAATGGGGATAATACACTGAAGTTAGGTAGGAATTCCAACCTTATATATAGTAGGTAACAAAAAGAATGACAGAAGAAATCCAGTTACATCTAATGAAAACTAAACTGTGTTTTCATTTATATTAATATCTGTTTGCACCATCCGAAACATTAACTTCTTATTAATTGTTTCTCAATGCTGATGTTTATTGGCATTGATATTGGACCAGAGTACAACTGCAGCATATTAGCTTCATAAGGTTTATAAATGGGGTCATAGAGTCCTGGTAAGTTAGGGCTGGGAGAGACCTTGGAAATCATCTAATGCAAACTCATCATTTCACACACAGGAAACTGAGATCAAGAAGGGGATAGTTGCTCAAAATAAATATAAGTATGAACTTTCAAAAAAATCCTGTTTTTTTCTATTCTGTTAAGCAACAATGATGTGTTTTGCTGGTCTTGGACTTCTCTCTGAGCAAGTTTTAAGCAGAGTGTGATTGTCACACACACACACACAAAAGAAATGATTCATTTGTATTCAGGAAAAAGTAGATAGTTTAAGTAATTTTAAAAGATTGAAGTCTACTTCACAAGCCAACAAAATCAAACATTAGAAGTACCACCTTTTGACAAAGTAATTATTTTAAAATAATACATGATGATTGTTATTAAATTCACAGAACAATTAACATGTTTCTGAATCAGCAAAATAAAACAGGTATTTCAGCAAGCATCTATTTAACTTGGTGATGTCCCAACTGCCCAAATCTAAACAGATTTCAATGGCAAAAGTTGTTTAATGGGCAAACTTATCCAAAGAGAAACATGTGTTTCATCTGTAATGAGGAAATATCCATCTACTATTAGGTTAGTACAAAAAGCCAAAAGTTTTGCAAAAATTTCCACTGGCTGGTTGTTGCTTGTGATTCAAGTGAAGGAATTATTTGAAAAAAAATTTCAATGGGGGTGGGTCAATCACTTAGCAATGTTACTTTGGCAAAAATTTGCATGGGTATTGGGTAGTTCAATAAGTGAGTAACATTTTTCTGTTGCTGGAAGTGTTACATTTGGGAGTATAAATAGAGCAGCATGAGGGAACTGGCATAGGTGAATAGTGTAATCTAAATAGCAAAATCATTTGCGATTGTGACTATTGTCAGATGGACTCTTAAGATGTGTGTTTTTTTTAGATTCACTTTCATCTTACATTAATTAGCAAACCATCCAAATTACTACTTCTGCATTCATTGTTTCAAAAATATTGTATTAAATCTGATCAAAATTTATATCATAAAAATTTATGTTTAAGAGGGGACTTTACAGAGATTGTTGGTAAGACCTCCTCATTTTACAAACAGAGAAACCAAAACCAGATGGGATAAATGACTTTGTCAAGACCACAGAGCTAATTAATGACAAGTTTCTAGATTCTTTTATTACACTGCATTAGTCTATAAAGAGAGACAGAAGCTCCCTCTGTCTCTATTGTCTTAACATAGTCTATAAAATTAGACTAATCATTGAAACAACATGGCTTTTCTCTTTAGAACAGGACAGTGAATGAGAGACAAACTAAGGGACAGCTATTAAGAATTTACATATATCCTAAATATCCATCATAGACTCACTCCCCAGCTAAGCTCAAATTATACAACATAAGTGTAAACAGTGTGCTGGGTATGCAAAGAAAACTCAAAGCCAAGTCCCCTCACTGCCTTCCAACAAAATCTCACCTATGGACCTCCCTTCCCCCATGCAGAAGAATTACTGTTTTCTACACCATCTGGATTCACTTCTCTCATCTTTGTTGCCTAAACTAGGAGTCAAAATACTGGTGACGAGACCTTCAAGCTGGCAGGAGAGTAAGACGTGGAGATCATCTTCCTCCCCATAAATACATCAAAAATACATCTACATGTGGAACACGTCCTACAGAACACCTACTGAATGCTGGCAGAAGACCTCAGACTTCCCAAAAGGCAAGAAAATCCCCACATACTTGGGTAGGGCAAAAGAAAAAAGAAAAAACAGAGACAAAAGAATAGGGATGGGACCAGCACCTCTGGGAGGAAGCTGTGAAGTAGAAAAACTTTCCACACACTAGGGAGTCACTTCACTAGCGGAGATGGGGGTGGGCAGGGAGGAAGCTTCAGAGCCATGAAGGAGAGTGCAGCAACAGGGGTGCAGAGGCCAAAGCAGAGAGATTGCCTCACAGAGGAGCGGTGCCAACCAGCACTCATAAGCCTGAGACACTTGTCTTCTCACCCGCCAGGGAGGGTGGGGGCTAGGAGCTGAGGCTCAGGCTTTGGAGGTCAGACCCCAGGGAGAGGACTGGGGTTGGCTGCATAAAGACAGCCTGAAGGGGATTAGTGCATCACAGCTAGCCAGGAGGGAGTCCGGGAAAAAGTATGGATTTGCCAGAGAGGCAAGAGACCTTTGTTTTGGGGTGCACAAGGAGAGGGGATTCCTTCCCAGTGTGCCCACAGAAGGCAGAGTACTGCCTAAACGAGCTCCAGAGATGGGCACAAGCCACGGCTATCAGCTTGAACCCCAGAGATGGGCATAAACTGCTAATACTGTGGCCACTGCCACAAAGAATCCTGTTTGCAAGCACAGGTCACTACCCATACCCCACCCTGGGAGCCTGTGCAGCACACCACTGCCAGGGTCCCGAGATGCAGGGACAAGTCCCCCGGGAGAACACACTGCACTCTTCAGGCTGTCGCAATGTCGTGCCGGCCTCTGCCACTGCAGGATCACCCGCATTCCAATTATGACTACTGTACTCCTCCATCTCCCCTTCCTGAGAGATCAAGAGAGCCCTAATCAGCCTCTGTCTTAACCCCCTCCTGTCTGGGAGGGTACAGACTCCTGAGGGTGGCCTACAGGCAGAGGCAGGGTCAAAACCAAAGCTGAACACCAGGAGATGTGTAAAAGAAGAAGAGAAAGGGAAATTTCTCTGTGCAGCTTCAGGATCAGCAGATTAAATCCCCAAAATCAACTTGATAAACCCTGCATCTGAAGAATACCTGAATAGACAATGAATGTTCCCAAAATTGATGCAATGGACTTTGGGAGCAACTGTAGACTTGGGGTTTGCTTTCAGTGTCTAATTTGTTTCTGGTTTTATGTTTATAATAGTTTTGTATTTAGTGTTTATTATCAATTATGGATTTGTTTATTGGTTTGGTTGCTCTCTTCCTTTTATATATATATATATATATATATATATATATATATATATAGAGAGAGAGAGAGAGAGAGAGAGAGAGAGAGATTTTATTTTCCTTTTTCTCTTTTTGTGAGTGTGTATCTGTATGCTTCTTTCTGTGATTTTGTCTGCATAGTTTAGCTTTTACCATTTGTCCCAGGGTTCTGTCTATTTGGTTTATTGTTTTTATTTTTTATTTTTGTTTTTTGTTTTAGGTTTTGTCTCTTCCTTTTCTTCTGAGCCCTGTGGCTGGCAGGGTCTTGGTGCACAGGCCGGGTGTTGGGCCAGAGCCTCTGAGGTGGAAGGTCCAAGTCCAATACACTGGACCTCCAGACGGACTGGCCCCATATAATATCAATTGGCAAGAGCTCTCCTAGACATCTTCATCTCACACTAAGACCCAGCTCCACCCAATGGCCAGCAAGCTCCAGTGCTGGATGCCCCATGCCAAAAAACAAGCAAAACAGGAACACAACACCACCCATTAGCAGAGAGGTTGCCTAAACTTATACAAAATTCACAGACACTCTAAAACACCCCACTGGACGTGGCCACACCTACCAGAGGGAAAAGATCCAGTCCCACCCACCAGAACACAGGCAGCAGTTACCTCTACCAGAAAGCCTACACAAGCCACTGAACCAAACTCACCCACTGAGGGCAGTCACCAAAACCAACAGGAACTATGATCCTGCAGCCTGAGAAAAGGAAACACCAAACACAGTAAGTTTAAAAAAATGGGAAGACAGAAAAATATACAGCAGATGAAGGAGCAAGGTAAAAACCCACCAGAGCAAAAAAATGAAGAGGAAATAGGCAGTCTACTTGAAAAAGAATTCAGAGTAATGATAGTAAAGATGATCCAAAATCTTGGAAATAGAATGGAGAAAATACAAGAAACGTTTAACAAGGACCTAGAAGAACTAAAGAGCAAACAAACAATGATGAACAACACAATAAGTGAAATTAAAAATACTCTAGGAGGAATCAATAAGAGAATAACTGAGGCAGAACAATGGATAAGTGAACTGGAAGATAAAATATTGGAAAACACTGCCGCAGAGCAGAATAAAGAAAAAAAGAATGAAAATATTTAGGACAGACTCAGAGACCTCTGGGACAACATTAAACACACCAACATTGGAATTATATGGGTCCCAGAAGAAGAACAGAAATAGAAAAGGTCTGAGAAAATATTTGAAGAGATTATAGTTGAAAACTTCCCAAACATGGGGAAGGAAATAGTCAATCAAGTCCAGAAAGCCAGAGAATCACATACAAGATAAATCCAAGGAGAAACACGCCAAGACACATATTAATCAAACTATCAAAAATTAAATACAAAGAAAAAAAGTGAAAAGCAGAGAGGGAAAAGCAACATATAAGATATAAGGGAATCCAGATAAAGTTAGCAGTTGATCTCCCAGAAGAAACTTTACAAGTCAGAAGGGTGTGGCAGGACATATTTAAAGTGATGAAAGGGAAAAATCTACAGCCAAGATTACTCTACCCAGCAAAGATCTCATTCAGATTTGACAGAGAAGTTAAAACCTTTACAGACAAGCAAAAGCTAAGAGAATTCAGCACTATCAAACCAGATTTACAACAAATGTTAAAGGAACTTGTCTAGGCAGGAAACACAAGAGAAGGAAAAGACTTACATTAACACACCCAAAACAATTAAGAAAATGGTAATAGGAATATACATATCAATAATTACCTTAAATGTAAATGGATTAAATGCTCCAACCAAAAGACACAGACTGGCTGAATGGATACAAAAACAAGACCCATATATATGCTGTCTACAAGAGACCGACTTCAGAACTATGGACACATACAGACTGAAAGTGAGGGGATGAAAAAAGATATTAAATAAAAATGGAAATCAAAAGAAAGATGGAGTAGCAATTACTCATATCAGACAAAATAGATTTAAAATAAAGACTATTGGGCTTCCCTGGTGACACAGTGGTTGAGTCTGCCTGCCAATGCAGGGCACACGGGTTCGAGCCCTGGTCTGGTAGGATCCCACATGCTGTGGAGCAACTAGGCCCGTGAGCCACAACTACTGAGCCTGCACGTCTGGAGCCTGTGCTCCACAACAACAGAGGCCGCAATAGTGAGAAGCCAGCTCACCGTGATGAAGAGTGGCCCCCGCTTGCCGCAACTAGAGAAAGCTTTTACACAGAAATGAAGATCCAACACAGCCAAAAATAAATAAATAAATAAATGAATTTTTTAAAATAAATAAATAAAATAAAGACTATTACAAGACAAAGGAGGACACTACATAATGATGAAGGGATCAATCCAAAAAGAAGATATAACAATTGTAAATATTTATGCACCCAACAGAGGAACACCTCAATATATAAGGCAAATATTAACAGCCATAAAAAGGGAAATTGACAGTGTCACAGTACTAGTGAGGGACTTTAACACTCCACTTTCACCAATGGACGGATCATCCAAAATGAAAATAAATAAGGAATACAAGCTTTAAAAGGTAAATTAGACCAGAGAGACTTAATTTATATTTTTAGGACATTACATCCAAAAACAACAGAATACACTTTCTTCTCAGTTACACATGGAACACCTCCAGGATACATCATATCTTGGGTCACAAATCAAGTCTCAGTAAATTAAAGAAAATTGAAATCATATCAAGTATCTTTTCTGAACACAATGCTATGAGACTAGATATCAATTACAGGAAACAAACTGTAGGAAATAAAACATATGGAGATTAAACAGTACACTACTAAATAACCAAGAGATCACTGAGGAAATCAAAAAAATACCTAGAAATAAATCACAATGAAAACACGATGACCCAAAACCAATGGGATGCAGCAAAAGCACTTCTAAGAGGGACGTATATAGCAATACAATCCTACCTCAAGAAACAAGAATGTCTCAGATAAACAACGTAACCTTACATCTAAAGCAATAGAGGAGGAAGAACAAAAAAACGCCAAAATTAGAAGAAGGAAAGAAATCATAATGATCAGATCAGAAATAAATGGAAAAGAAATGAAGGAAACAGTAGCAATGATTGATAAAACTAAAAGCTGGCTCTTTGAAAATATAAACAAAATTGATAAACCATTAACCAGACTCATCAAGAAAAAAAGGGAGAAGACTCAAATCAACAGAATTAGAAATGAAAAGGGAGAAGTAATAAGTGATACTGCAGAAATACAAAGGACCATGAGAGACTACAACAAGCAACTATATGCTTATAAAATGGACATCCTGGAAGAAATGGAAAAATTCTTAGAAAAGCACAACCTTCTAAGACTGAACAGGGAAGAAATAGAAAATATGAACAGACCAATCACAAACACTGAAATTGAAAGTGTGATTAAAAATCTTCCAACAAACAAAAGCCCAGGACCAGATGGCCTCAAAGGTGAATTCTATAAAACATTTAGAGAAGAACTAATGTCTATCCTTCTCAAACTCTTCCAAAATATAGCAGAGTGAAGAACACTCCAAAACTCATTCTACGAGGCCACCATCACACTGACACCGAAACCAAACAAAGAAGTCACAAAAAAAGAAAACTACAGACCAATAACACTGATGAACATAGATGCAAAAATCCTCAACAAAACACTAGCAAACAGAATCCAACAGCACATTAAAAGGATCATACACTATGATCAAGTGGGGTTAATCCCTGGAATGCAAGGAATCTTCAGTATAGGCAAATCAATCAATATGATACATCATATTAACTAATTGAAGGAGAAAAACCATATGATCATCTCAATAGATGCAGAAAAAGCTTTTGACAAGCTTCAACACTCATTTATGAAAACACACTGTCCAGAAAGTAGGCATAGAGGGAACCTACCTCAACATAATAAAGGCCATATGTCACAAACCCACAGCCAACATCATTCTCAATGGTGAAAAACTGAAACCATTTCCTCTAAGATCAGGAACAAGACAAGGTTGCCCACTCTCACCACAATTATTCACATAGTTTTGGAAGTTTTAGCTAAAGCAATCAGAGAGAAAAAGAAATAAAGGTAATCCAAATCAGAAAAGAAGAAGTAAAGCTGTCACTGTTTGCAGATTACATGATACTATACATAGAGAATCCTAAAGTTGCTACCAGAAAACTATTAGAGCTAATCTATGAATTTGGTAAAGTAGCAGAATACAAAGTTAATACACAGAATTCTCTTGCATTCCTATACACTAATGATGAAAAATTTGAAAGAGAAGTTAAGGAAACACTCCCATTTATCATTGCAACAGAAATAATAAAACACCTAGGGATAAACCTACCTAAGGAGACAAAAGACCTGTATGCAGAAAACTATAAGACACTGATGAAAGAAATTAAAATGATACAAACAGATGGAGAGATATACCATGTTCTTGGATTGGAAGAATCAACATTGTGAAAATGAATATACTACCCAAAGTAATCTACAGATTCAATGCAATCCTTATCAAACTACCAATGGCATTTTTTCACAGAACTAGAACAAAAAATTTCCCAATTTGTATGGAAACACAAAAGACCCCGAAAAGCCAAAGCAATCTTGAGAAAGAAAAATGGAGCTGGAGGAATCAGACTCCCTGACTTCAGACTATACTACAAAGCTACAGTAATCAAGACAGAATGATACTGACATAAAAACAGAAATATAGATCAATGGAACAGGATAGAAAGCTCAGACGTAAACCCACACACCTATGGTCATCTTATCTTTGACAAAGGAGGCAAGAATAAACAATGGAGAAAAGACAGCCTCTTCAAAAAGTGGTGCTGTGAAAACTGGACAGCTGCATGTAAAAGAATGAAATTAGAACACTCCCTAACACCATACACAAAAATAAACTCACAATGGATTAAAGACCTACATGTAAGGCCAGACACTATAAAACTCTTGAAGGAAAACATGGGCAGAACACTCTTATTACATAAATCACAGCATGATCCTTTTTGACCCACCTTCTAGAGAAATGGAAATAAAGACAAAAATAAACAAATGGGACCTAATGAAACTTAAAAGCTTTTACCCAGCAAAGGAAACCATAAGCAAGACAGAAAGAAAGCCCTCAGAATGGGAGAAATATTTGCAAATGATGCAACTGACAAAGGATTAATCTCCAAACTATACAAGCAGATCGTGTAGCTCAATATAAAAAAATAAGCAACCCAATCCAAAAATGGGTGGAAGACCTAAATAGTCTTTTCTCCAAAGAAGATATATAGATTGCCAACAAACACATGAAAGGATGCTCAGCATCACTAATCAGTAGAGAAATGTAAATCAAAGCCACATGAGGTATCACCTCACACCAGTCAGAATGTCCATCATCAAAAAATCTACAAACAATAAATGCCGGAGACAGTGTGGAGAAAAGGGAACCCTCTTGCACTGTTGATGGGAATGTAAATTGATACAGCCACTATGGAGAGCAGTATGGAGGTTCCTTAAAATCTAAAAACAAATTACCATATGACCCAGCAATCCCACTAATGGGCATATACCCTGAGAAAATCATAATTCAAAATTCAAAATTCAAAAAGAGTCATGTACCACAATGTTCATTGCAGCACTATTTACAATAGCCAGGATGTGGACACAACCTAAGTTCTAATGTACGTAGGAGTAGGGCAGGAATAAAGACACAGAGTTAGAGAATGGACCTGAGGACACAGGGAGGGGAAGGGTAAGCTGGAATGAAGTGAGAGAATAGCATTTACATATATACACTATGAAATGTAAAATAGCTAGTGGGAAGCAGCTGCATAGCACAAGGAGATTAGCTTGGTGCTTTGTGACCACCTAGAGGGGTGTGAAAGGGAGGGTGGGAGGGAGTCTCAAGAGGGAGGGAACATGGGAATATATGTATACAGATAACTGATTCACTTTGTTATACAGCAGAAACTAACACAACATTGTAAAGCAATTATACTCCAATAGAGTTGCTAAAACAAAACAAAACAAAGCAAAAATATCTAACTAATAATCAAGGGAAACAAAAATATGAAAAAATGGAATACTGGTGGCCCAGAGGCCATGTGAGCCACACAGGTGTGTGTTGTTTGGCTCATAAAATACTTCAAAATTTAAATTAGAATGACTTATCTTTAATACACATTATTTCCTGTTATAAAAAATATTGAAGGATCTTTTCTGCCTGGTCACATGTGGAGAGAACCTAATAGGTCTTCTGCCCTTGTACCACACAGGCCCATTCTTGTTGCCCACCAATTCCCATGGCCCATGTTCCAACAGTCTATGCAAATGAAATCAATACTAGCTTCCACTCTTTGCCCTAGTGACTAAGGATTCAGATATTCTCTCTACAGAAAAAATGCTTCATTGTAACAGCATCATTTGGGATTAAGTGTGATATGTGTGACATCATTTAATTCTATATAACTCGGATATATTTCTATTAGACATGAGATTAAAATAAAGGACTTAAAGAAAAGAAAAAAAAAGAATTTGTATAGGAGAGAAAACAGAAATGCTATAAATATAGAGGTTTACTGTACTTACCAGAGAGGAAAATAACATAATTTAATAGACATTTAAAATGGAACTACGTGAAACACACTTCAATAGTTGAAATTCATATTGTCCATTTTGAATTATCAAGGTATTTCATTATATGTATATTACATATTGTACATACCTAAAATCTTCAGGGACAAAAAGACTACAGGGAGAATTTTAAATCTAAGTAGGACAAATTTTGCATACAAATTCTAGCACTCCGAAACAAAATTTAATTTGGGAATGTGCAAAGATTTCTTGGGACTTCTGATAGAAAATGATGTATTAATATAATTAAAATCAACGCATTGTATAGCATATAGTTGACTTATATTTTATTAAAGTGATTCTAATATTTAATTCAAATTTCACTTCTTTTAACTCCAGTTCGAGGTAGATGAATCATGATAGTAATTAACTATTATTCAAATAAACTTGTTTTTTCCATTTACAATTTATAACTAAAATTTATTTTCAATCATAAAGTCATCATAGAAATATATTTCTTTGACTTAGGCATCTACAATATAGGATATTTGTGATATTTGTTTCTCATCCATCATTATTTTATTGTGAAATATAATGTAGGTTCTAGCCAAACTTCACAAGTAGAAAACATTACCATCTCAGTTATTTTAAATGGAATATTTCACGATCTTTGTTAAGTATTGAGTTTATTAATCTAATGGGTAGAGCCCTATAAAGACACGGATTACAAAAAATATCTCCTCCAATCAAGATAGAACTAGAAAATTTCATTTATTCTCATTTTCCTGTCCCTTTCCCTTCTCCCCAAATTAGACAAAACTTGGCATGATTCATTCTGCATTTTCCTACAATTAAAATTTTTCTTTCTTGCTTTTTAAAATTATAAAACAATTAAATCAGAACATTCTAGTGCCATTCTCTCCTATTTTCTGTTAAATTCCTTCCCAGATTATGTCTTTCATAGTGACAAAAAGAATCATAGTGGAGAGTGGGGAGCTGTTTCTTGTCTCTCACATTCTTTATGATTGGTCTCTACTGTCTGTTGGATAAGACACAGGCATCTCAAACAACACCCACCCCTGGCATTAAAAGAAATCATTTTACATTAAAATAGTTACAAGTTAATTCTCCAATATTATAGATAAAACCTTGATATGATTTTAATCAAGACTTAGTCATGGAAACTGATGCTGCAGAAGACTTTAAGGGTAACCTTATAGTCCAAGAGCAATGTGACCAAGTGACAAGCCCAGTGTCAACATCAAAGGCCAAGATATTGGTGCTGCCACTTGGAAAATAACGTTCAAGTTCTCTCTATATACCACCCAGAGAAAAACAGAACTATAAAAAATATAAAGGCAAAGACAAAAAAGCTGAATGAGTGTACCCCTTAATAAATGTTACATGCCTGAAACTATTTATTTTAAAAAGATACCTAATGTAAGTGTATTTCCATTGAAAATCTTGATACATTTTTAAATTACTGAGTATATTATAAAAACAACTTACACATATTATGGATTTATGAATTATTTTTTGTAATATTCAGGTAAGTTACCCATATTTGATCATTCAGTAACTGGTCCAGTAAATATAATCACTATATTTATATTTGTCTGTAGAGATAAATGAATTGGAAATGACACTATATTGTGAAGGTATAGCCATGGAACAAAAGCTATAGGAATGACTTATTACTTGTAAATAGGTGATACAGTAATTTCCTATAAAACAACTTAGACTCAAACATGGACATGTAGAGTAATTTGTTAAGCACTCTGGCATATCTATGTTCTATGTTTTCTATCATTATAGTCCTGGTAAAATTTAGATGTTATTGGATGATACTATTGAATTAAAATAGCTAAATCAATGTAAAACAACTATAACACAACACTAAAATGATACTAGAGAAATATCTTTTTATTAATAATGTTTTTTCTTGCTTTTCCCTCATATCTCTACTTAATCCTTTCTTTAAAAAGTTCACAATTTAACTTCAGACAATTCTACAAAGCTACAGTAATCAAAATAGTATTGCAGGGTGGACCTTTAAGATGGCAGAGGAGTAAGACATGGAGATCACCTTTCTCCCCACAAATATATAAAAATACATCTACATGTGGAATAACTCCTACAGAACACCTACTGAACTCTGGCAGAAGACCTCAGACTTCCCAAAAGGCAAGAAACTCCCCATGTACCTGGGTAGGGCAAAAGAAAAAAGAAAAAAACAGAGACAAAGGAATAGGGATGGGACCTGCACTTTTGAGAGGGAGCTGTGAAGGAGGAAAAGTTTCCACACACGAGGAAGCCCCTTCACTGGCGGAGACAGAGGGTGGGCAGAGGGGAAGCTTTGGAGCCACGGAGGTGAGCACAACAACAGGGGTGCAGAGCACAAAGCAGAGAGGATCACTTTGCTGCACAGAGGATCTGTGCCAACCAGCACTCAGTAGCCTGAGAGGCTTGTCTGCTCACCAGCCAGTGCAGGTGGGGGCTGGAAGCTGAGGCTTGGGTTTCAGAGGTCAGATCCCAGGGAGAGGACTGGGGTTGGCAGAGTGAACACAGCCTGAAGTGGGCTAGTGCTATCCAGGAGGGAGTCACCGAAAAAGTCTGGAACTGCCTAAGAGGCAAGAGACCATTGTTTCAGGGTGCACAAGGAGAGGGGATTCAGAGCACCACCTAAATCAGCTCCAGAGACGGGGGCAAGCCACATGTATCAATGCAGACACAAGAGACGGACATGAAACAGTAAGGCTGCTGCTGCAACCACCAAGAAGTCTGTGTGCAAACCCAGGCCACTATCCACACCTCCCCTCCCAGGAGCCTGTGCAGTCCACCAATGCCAGGGTCCCGTGATCCAGGGACAACTTCCCTGGGAGAACAAATGGCATGCTTTAGGCTGGTGCAATGTCATGCTGGTCTCTACCACTGCACACTCACCTTGCATTCCGAACCCCTCCCTGCCCCACAGCTTGAGTGAGCCAGAGCCCCCTAATCAGCTGCTCCTTTAACTGCCTCCTGTCTGTGCAAAGAACAAATGCCAGAAGGTGACTTACATACAGAGGTGGGGCCAAATCCAAAGCTGAACCCCAGGAGCTGTGTGAACAAAGAAGAGAAAGGGAAATCTCTCCCAGCAGCTTCAGGAGCAACAGATTAAATCCCCACAATCAACTTAATGTAGCCTGCAGCTCTGAAATACCCGAATAGACACTGAATCATCCCAAAATTGCGGTGGTGGACTTTATGAGCAACTGTAGACTTGGGTTTGCTTTCTGTATCTAATTTGTTTCTGGCTTTATGTTGATCTTAGTTTAGTATTTAGAACTTATTATAATTGGTAGATTTGTTTATTGATTTGGTTGCTCTCTTCCTTTATATATATATATATATATATATATTTGTTTTGTTTTCCTTTTTCTATTATTATGAGCATGTATGTGGATGCTTCTTTGTGTCATTTTGTTTGTATAGGTTTGATTTTACCATTTGTCCTAGGGTTCTGTCTGTCTGTTCTTTTTTGTTTCTTTTTTATTTTTTTTTTAGTATAGTTTTTTGAGCTTGTTATCATTGGTGGATTTGTTTATTAGTTTGTTTTCTCTCTTTTTCTTTTTATTAAAAATTTTTTTAATTTAATAACTTTAAATATTTTATTTTACTTTATTTATTTATTTTTTCTCTTTTTTTTCTCCCATTTCTTCTGCGCTGTGTGGCTGAAGGGTGTTGGTGCTCCGGCTGAGTGTCAGACCTGAGCCTCTGGGGTGGAAGACCTGAGATTAAGACATTGATCCACCAGAGACCTCCCAGCCCCATGTAGCGTCAGTTGGCGAGAGCTCTCCCAGAGGTCTCCATCTCAACGTTAAGACACAGCTCCACTCAATGACCAGCAGGCTACAGTGCTGGACACTGCATGCTAAACAACTAGCAAGACAGGGACACCAACCCAACCATTAGCAGAGAGGCTGACTAAAATCATAATAAGTTCACACACACACCAATACACACCACCAAAAGCAGTCCTGCCCACCAGAAAGACAATATTCAGCCTCATCCACCAGAAAATAGGCATCAGTCCCCTCTACCAGGAAACCTACACAATCTACTGAACCAACTTTACCCACTGGGGGAAGACACCAAAAACAACAGGAATGACAAACCTGCAGCCTGTGAAGAGGAGACCCCAAACGCGGTAAGTTAGACAAAATGAGAAGACAGAGAAATACACAGCAGACGACGGAACAAGGTAAAAACCCACCAGACCAAACAAATGAAGAGGAAATAGGCAGTCTACCTAAAAGAATTCAGAGTAATGATAGTAAAGATGATCTAAAATCTCGGAAACAGAATGGAGAAAATACAAGAAACGTTAAACAAGGACCTAGAAGAACTAAAGAGCAAACAAACAATGATGAACAACACAATAAATGAAATTAAAAATTCTCTAGAAGGAATCAATAGAAGAATAAGTGAGGCAGAAGAACGGAAAAGTGACTTGGAAGATAGAATAGGGGAAATAACTACCACAGAGCAGAATAAAGAAAAAAGAATGAAAAGAATTGAGGACAGTCTTAGAGACTCCTGGGACAACATTAAAGGCACCAACATTCGAATTATAGGGGTGCCAAAAGAAGAAGAGAGAAAGAAAGGGAATGGGAAAATATTTAAAGAGATTATAGTTGAAAACTTCCCTAATATGGGAAAGGAAATAGTCAATCAAGTCCAGGAAGCACAGAGAGTCCCATACAGGATAAATCCAAGGAGAAACACACCAAGACACATATTAATCAAACAATCAAAAATTAAATACAAAGAAAAAATATTAAAAGCAGCAAGGGAAAAGCAACAAATAGCACATAAGGGAATCCCCATAAGGTTAACAGCTGATATTTAGGCAGAAACTCTGCAAGCCAGAAGGGAGTGGCAGGACATATTTAAAGTGATGAAGGAGAAAAACCTACAACCAATATTACTCTACCCAGCAAGGGTATCATTCAGATTTGATGGAGAAATTAAAACCTCTACAGACAAGCAAAAGCTAAGAGAATTCAGCAGCACCAAACCAGCTTTACAACAAACGCTAAAGGAACTTCTCTAGGCAGGAAACACAAGTGAAGGAAAAGACCTACAAAAACAAAACCAAAATAATTAAGAAAATGTTAATAGAAACATACATATCGATAATTACCTAAAATGTAAATGGATTAAATGCTCCAACCAAAAGACATAGACTGTCTGAATGGATACAAAAACAAGACCCATATATATACTGTCTAAAAGAGACCCACTTCAGACCTAGGGACACATACAGACTGAAAATGAGGGGATGGAAAAAGATATTCCATGCAAAAAGAAATCAAAAGAAAGCTGGAGCAGCAATTCTCATTTCAGACAAAATAGACTTTAAAACAAAGACTATTATAAGAGACAAGGAAGGACACTACATAATGATCAAGGGATCAATCCAAGAAGAAGATATAACATTTGTAAATATTTATGCACCCAACATAGGAGTACCTCAATACATAAGGCAAATGCTCACAGCCATAAACGGGGAAATTGACAGTAACACAATAATAGTATGGGATTTTAACACCCCACTTTCACCAATGGACAGATCATCCAAACTGAAAATAAATAAGGAAGCACAAGCTTTAAATGATACATTAAACAAGATGGACTTAACTGATATTTATAGGACATTCTATCAAAAAAAACAACAGAATATGCTTTCTTCTCAAGTGCTCATGGAACATTGTCCAGTATAGATCACATCTTGGGTTACAAATCAAGCCCTGGTAAATTTAAGAAAATTAAAATTGCATCAAGTATCTTTTCCAACGAAAATGCTGTGAGACACAGTATTAATTACAGGTAAAAATCTGTAAAAAATACAAACACATGGAAGCTAAACAATACACTGCTAAATAACCAAGAGATCACTGAAGAAATAAAAAAGGAAATCAAAAAATACCTAGAAACAAATGACCATGAAAACATGATGACCCAAAACCAACGGGATGCAGCAAAAGCAGTTCTAAGAGGGAAGTATATAACAATACAATCCTACCTCAAGAAACAAGAAAAATCTCAAATAAACAACACAAACTTACACCTAAGAAATTATAGAAAGAAGAAAAAACAAAAGTTAGCAGAAGGAAAGAAATCATAAAGTTCAGATCAGAAATAAATGCAAAAGAAATGAAGGAAACGATAGCAAAGATCGATAAAACTAAAAGCTGGTTCTTTGAGAAGATAAACAACATTGATAAACCATTAACCAGACTAATCAAGAGTAAAAGGGAGAAAACTCAAATCAATAAAATTAGAAATGAAAAAGGAGAAGTAACGACTGATACTGCAGAAATACAAAAGATCATGAGAGATTACTACAAGCAACTATATGCCAATAAAATGGACAACCTGTAGGAAATAAACAAATTCTTGGAAAACCACAATGTTCTGAGACTGAACCAGGAAGAAATAGAAAATATAAACAGACCAATCACAATCACTGAAATTGAAAGTGTGATTAAAAATCTTCCAAAAAACAAAAGCCGAGGACCGGATGCCATCACAGGCGAATTGTATCCAACATTTAGAGAAGAGCTAACACCTGTCCTTCTCAAACTCTTCCAAAATATAGCAGAGGGAGGAACACTCCCAAACTCCTTCCATAAGGCCGCCATCACCTTGATACTAAAACCAGACAAAGGTTTCACAAAAAAAGAAAACTACAGGCCAATAACACTGATGAACATAGATGCAAACATCCTCAACAAAATACTAGCAAACAGAATCCAACAGCACTTTAAAAGGATCTTACACGATGATCAAGAGGGGTTTATCCCAGGAATGCAAGGATTCTTCAATATATGCAAATCAATCAATGTGATGAGCAATATGAACAAATTGAAGGATAAAAACCATATAATCATCTCAATAGATGCAGAAAAATCTTTCAACAAGATTCAACACCCATTTATGATAAAAGCCCTCCAGAAAGTAGGCAAAGAGGGAACTTACCTCAATATAAAAAAGCGCATATATGACACACCCACAGCCAACATCGATTTCAATGGTGAAAACCTGAAACCATTTCCTCTAAGATCAGGAACAAGACAAGGTTACCTACTCTTGTCACTATTATTCAACATAGTTCTGGAAGTTTTAGTCACAGCAATCAGAGAAAAAAAGAAATAAAAGGAATTCAAATCGGAAAAGAAGTAAAACTGTAACTGTTTATAGATAACATGATACTATACATCCTAAAGATGCTACCTGAAATCTACTAGAGCTAATCAATGAATCTGGTAAAGTGGCAGGATACAAAATTAATGCACAGAAATCTCTTGCATTCCTATAATTAACGATAAAATATTCCTATAACTAATGATGAAAAATCTGAAAGAGAAGCTAAGGAAACACTCCCATTTACTATTGCAACAGAAAGAATAAAATACCTAGGAATAAACCTACCTAAGGAAGCAAAAGACCTGTATGCAGAAAACTATAAGACACTGATGAAAGAAATTAAAGATGATACAAACAGATAGAGAGATATACCATGTTCTTGGATTGGAAGAATCAACATTGTGAAAATGACTATACTACCCAAAGCAATCTACAGATTCAGTGTAATTCCTATAAAACTACCAATGGCATTTTTCACAGAACTAGAACAAAAAAAATCACAATTTTTATGGAAAGAGACAAGACCCCGAATAGCCAAAACAATTTTAATAAAGAAAAATGGAGCTGGAGGAATCAGGCTCCCTGACTTCACACTATACTACAAAGCTACAGTAATCATGACAGTATGGTACTGGCTCAACAACAGAAATATAGATCAAAGGCACAGGATAGAAAGCCCAGAGATAAACCCACACACATATGGTCACCTTACCTTTGATAAAGGAGGCAAGAATATACGATGGAGAAAAGACAGCCTCCTCAGTAAGTGGTTTTGGGAAAACTGGACAACTATATGTAAAAGAATGAAATTAGAACACTTCCTAACAGCATACCCCAAAATAAACTGAAAATGGATTAAAGACCTAAATGTAAGGCCAGAAACTATAAAACTCTTAAAGGAAAACATAGGTAGAACACTCTATGACATAAATCACAGCAAGATCCTTTTTGACCCACCTCTTAGAGAAACAGAAATAAAAACAAAAATAAACAAATGGGACCTAATGATACTTAAAAGCTTTTGCACAGCAAAGGAAACCGTAAATAAGATGAAAAGACAACCCTCAGAATGGGAGAAAATATTTACTAACAAAGCAACTGACAAAGGATTAATCTCCAAAATATACAAGCAGCTCCTGCAGCTCAAAAAACAAACAACTCAATCCAAAAATGGGCAGATGACCTAAATAGACATTTCTCCAAAGAAGATATACAGATTGCCACCAAACACATATAAGGATGCTCAACATCACTAATCACTAGAGAAATGCAAATCAAAACTACAATGTGGTATCACCTCACACCAGTCAGAATGTCCATCATCAAACAATCTACAAACAATAAATGCTGGAGATGGTGTGGAGAAAAGGGAACGCTCTTGCACTGCTGGTGGGAATATAAATTTATACAGCCATAATGGAGAACAGTATGGAGGTTCCTTAAAAAACTAAAAATAGAACTACCATATGACTCTTCAATTCCACTACTGGGCATATACCCTGAGAAAACCATATTTCAAAAAGAATCATGTACCACAATGTTCATCGCCGCTCTATTTACAATAGCCAGGACATGGAAGCAACCTAAGTGTCCCTTGACAGATGAATGGATAAAGAAGATGTGGCACATATATACCATGGAATATTACTCAGCCATAAGAAGAAACGAACTTGAGTTATTTGTAGTTAGGTGGATGGGCCTAGAATCTGTCATACAGAGTGAAGTAAGTCAGAAAGAGAAAAACAAATACCATATGCTAACACATGCATGTGGAATCTAAAAAAAAAAAAAGGTTCTGAAGAATGTAGTGGCAAGACAGGAATAAAGATGCAGACATAGAGAACGGACTTGAGGACATGGGGAAGGGGAAGTGTATGCTGGGACAAAGTAGAGAGTGGCATGGACATATATACACTACCAAATGTAAAGTAGATAGCGAGTCAGAAGCTGCTGCATAGCACAGGGAGATCAGCTCGGTGCTTTGTGTCCACCTAGAGGTGTGGGATAGGGAGGGTGGGAGGGACACGTAAGAGAGAGGGGATATGTGGATATATGTATACGTATAGCTGATTCACTTTGTTATACAACAGAAACTAACACACCATTGTAAAGCAATTATACTCCAATAAAGATGTTAAAAATTGATAAATAAATAAATAACCAGAAACCCCCAAAAAACAAAACAGTATTGTACTGGCACAAAAACAGACACACAGGTCAATTGACCAGAAAAGAAAGCCCAGAAATAAATTCATGCACTTACTGTCAAGTAATCTGTGACAAAGGAGGCAAGAATATACAATACAGAAAAGACAGTCTTTTCAATAAGTTTTGCTGGAAAACTGGACCACTACATGTAAAAGAGTGAAATTAGAACATTCTCTAACATCATATACAAAAATAAACTCAAAATGAATTAAAGACCTAAATGTAAGACCAGAAACCATGAAACTCCTAGAGGAAAACATAGGCAGAACATTCTTTGAGAGAAATGGTAGCAATATTTTTTTTGATCTACCTTCTAAAGAAAAGGAAATAAAAGCAAAAATAAGCAAATAGGACAAATTAAACTTAAGAGCTTTTGCACAGCAAAGGAATCCACCGACAAAATGAAAAGACAACTTACAGAGTGAGAGAAAACATTTGCAAATGATATGACCTATAAGGGGTTAATATCCAACATATATAAACAGCCTATACAACTCAACATCAAAAAAACAAACAACCTGATTAAAAAATGGGCAGAAGACCTGAATAGACAGTTTCCCAAAGAGGATGTGCAGATGACCAATAGGTACATGAAAATGTGCTCAACATCACTAATCATCAGGGAAATGTAAATCAAAACTTCAATGAAATATTACCTCACACATGTTAAAATGGCTGTCAAAAAAGAACACAAATAACAAATGTTGGCAAGGATGTGGAGAGAAGGGAATCTTTGTTCACTGTTCATCGGAATGTAAATTTGTGCAGGCAATGTGTAAAACAGTATGGAGGTTTCTCATAAAACTGAAAATAGAACTACAATATGACCCAGCAATTCCACTCCAGGGTATACATCCAAAAAAAACAAAAACGCTAATTCAAAAAGTTAACATGCACCTCAATGTTCAGAGCAGCATTGTTTACAAGTGTCAAGATATGGAAGCAACCAAAATGTCCATGAATGGATGGATGGATAAAGGAGATGTGATACATATATATATGGTGTGTGTATCTATCTATATATATATATATATATATATATATAGATACACACACCATATATATATTTATACATACATACACAAACACACACACACAGTGGAATACTACTCAGCCATAAAATGAAGGGAATTTTGCCATTTTCAACAATGTGGATGGACTTGGAGGGTATTATGCTAAGTGAAATGATTCAGACAGAGAGAGACAAATACTGTATGATATCACTTGCATGTGGAATCTAAAAAATACAACAAACTACTGAGTATAACAAAAAAAGAAACAGACTCACAGATATAGAGAACAAATTATTAGTTACCAGTGTTGAGAGGGAAAGGAGGAGGATTAATATATGCATAAGGGATTAAGAAGTACAAATTCTTATGTATAAATTAAGTTACAAGAACATATTGTACAATATTGGGATTATAGCCAATATTTTATAACAACTATAAATGAAGTATAACCTTTAAAAATTGTGAATCACTATATTGGACACCTGTAATTTATATAATATTTTATACCAACTTTACTTCAATTTAAAAAAGAAAGCTATCCTACCAGAAAAAAGAAAATCCTCACACTTTGATATCAGGTAAGATTAAAAATATAAAAAAAGAAAAAATGGAAACAAATGAATGGAGGAAGTATAAATCTTTTTTTTTTTATGGCTGAAACTTTTTTTTATTAGTTTTTATGGAAGTATGGTTGCTTTACAATTTTGTGTTAGCCTCCACCATACAACAAAATGAATCAGCCATACACACACAGATATCCCCTCCCTTTTGGAGGAAGTATAAATCTTAAGGTAAGCTTTACACTGTAAAATCAATGAAAAATTAAAATATGTGAGGAAGAGTCAGGCAAATAGGGCAACAGTTAAGTAATACCTCCCTCCCTGCTGTCTGTGCAGAATTCACTGGAGAAAACTTACAAGTTACTCATTTATGGTAGAGCTTCACAACATCTAGCAGGGCAGAATATTAGTCCCTGGGAGAAGAGTCCTGACCTCATGACTGTGGTGCTTCTCAGCTGCAAGATTTCAGAAGAGGCTGCCCTCTCCCGCAGCCATTTGATAGGACAGAAACTTTGCTCCTGTTGTAGCTTGCCAGTCCATCTCCTGGCACAATCAGGATTAGGGGCCATGCCTTTCAGATGACCCGAATTGACTGCCTTAATCACAAGGCTGAAGTGAGATCACACCGAGCTCTGTGTGATGCCAAATATTTTTCTGACTGGCTAAGGGGAAGGACTCAGTCTTGGATGGGTTAAACCTTACCTATCAAACACTAATAACCACTATTCCATATGAATGTGGAGGTTATAAATTACACATTGATTTCTCAAGTAAATGATCTCCCTATATAGTCTCAGTCTTTTTTTTTTTATTACTTTACTGAATTATTAATGTGGCTATTTATTGCTCTCTGGTTTATATTTCTGAAGAGTATTATTACTCAAACATGAGAAGTTCATTTTTTTAAACCAGATTATAAAATCAGGAAAAGGTAATTTTAATCAATTTACCTAAAGATCCTCCTTGTTTAAGAAAAGGTTTAAATTGTAGCAAATTTTGCTTAAAATTTAATTTCTATTAAAGAGTCTTATTTGTTTATCTCTACCTGAGTCAGATACTAGCTATTTATCATTCTTGCTTTTTCTTCCTTTCAGATGCTTGGTATGACTCCACCATTCTGCCTCCCATGAAGCGAGGTGTGGTCACATGACTGAGTTTGTTCAATAGAATGTGGACCTCCATCCTTGGTTCACAAGAATCTCCCCTGTACCCTAATTCTACATCTCTACCTAAGCCTACTAATCAAATGTAAATAAATGTTCAGGGTGTTCTCAGTATTTATAAAATGTATGCTGAAGATGATAGAATTTCCTTCAATCTATGGTCCCAAATAACTCTGTGGCACAGACTTTCACTGCCAACTGCTAATATAAACTTACACTAGCAATACATAAACTGCATAAAAGTAAAACCACTACAATTTGGGGTATATCTGTTATGGCAGCAGAGTCACTTGAACTACTACACATACTCGTTATAATTTCAGACGTAGAAGTCCCTGAGAATGTATAGAGTTAAGGTCATAATTTTTAAAAAATAGAAATTAAAATATTTTAAAATTACATACTTAAGTGGACAACTTTCTGATAATGAATTAAGCATTGTATTTAAAACAGCAGTGTTATTCTATAATTTTTTGAATGCCTCATGGTTTTAACATTTTTAAAGAGTTGTTTAAAAACCAAACAAAAAAATCAAAGGAAAATATGTGACAGAGACTATTATGTGCCCCACAAAATCTATCTGGTCCTTTACTGAAAAAGTTTGATGACACCTGCTCTAAAGTGTCTGCTATGTATATAGTTGTTGCTTCATTAAAACTCATTGGATTAGGAGGACTTTACTGATATTGAGCCTAGGGGATGTATAAATCAAAGGGTATGTGGAGGTATAAGTTGGAAGGTGATTTTGTTATTATAAACATAAAATTTATAAACCCCAAATTTCAAGCAGCTTGTGATTGCTTCTGTTTTGGTTATACTGGTAGACAATGGATAGTTTATTATTTATTATGTTCAATTTTAGTCAGAAGAAGCAGCCATTTCCCAACATATTCCATTTTTGGAGGAAACAGTAGTCCAGGTAAGAACTCGAAGTTTGAGTGAAATATGAAAGTATTAAAGTTGATAAATATGAATTTCAAAATTTCTAGAAGTGATAAGCTTTTTAAAAAAGAGTATTGTAAAGATAACAATAAAATCAAATATTTATATCATGAATCAGTAGAAAATATTTGAGTAATCGCAGGTGAAGTTTATCATAGAAAATTACAAAATTCTTAATTACCATTTTTGCATTAATAATAATACTTTTATTCATTATTGTGATCAGAAAACAATAATCTTAGCTTTTCTCTTCTAGTTCTGAAAGATTACAATCAAGTTTATGATAAAAAGTTGATTTGCAGCATGAGGAATAAAAGTTACCTTAGTTCTGTGTAATAGATGTTAACTAAGTATGTGAGAAATGTAATGTAGCTTGTATTTACTTGTCATTTTTCCCCTTACACATACCCTTTGAGTTAATGTTCTTTTTAAAATTATTACTGAGATGTAAGTGGTGTATAGTATTGTGTTAGTTTTAGTTGTACAACATAATGATTTGTATATATTGTATATATTGCAAAATGATTACCACGATAGTTTAGTTAACATCCATCACCACATATAGTTAACAATTTTTTTTCTTGTGATGAGCACTTTTAAGATCTATTCTCTTAGCAACTTCAATGTGCTTTGAATAATCATCTTCTAAAGCCTTTATACAATGTGCCAGCTATTATGTTTTGCATCTTTCCCGATAAAAGAAGGCTAACAATAATATCTTTTTTGGACCTTTTCAAAATTTTGGAGAAAATTATTCATTGTAAACCTGGTGGCATTGTTATTTTATCAGGTATGATTACTTCCAAGTCTAAAGGATTCCAGTGGAAGAAGATGTTAACACTAGGACAGCCTACTTAGGAATTTAAACTTCAAGGAAAATATCATTATCACAAATAGCATTTTTTCATAAAAGATTGTCAAGCTTCAGCTGGTGCTTCACCAGGTGAAAGAGTGGCCAGGACACAGAATTCTAGTACAATTTAAAAAACTGAGTAAACCTCATGAAGTTCATTATAAAATAACTTATGTAAATAAGGTAGATTTGCAAAACTGGATACATCCTCATGTTCTAGCATTCAGGAATTATATTGAAATGTCCAGGTTGACCAACAGAGAAAGAGGGAGGGAGGGGGAGGGAGAGAGAGAGAGAGAGAGAGAGAGAGAGAGAGGGAGGAAGTAACAGTATTATTGAAATAAGGGGAAAAAAAGAGATAGTATATGTGAATGTCATCCTGAAAGACCTGAAATCCCACAGAAAAAAGAAAAAAAACTTTAAACAAAAGAATTGTCAATGACTCACTCTCACTTATATCTGCTGCCAACTTCTGTTTAAATAAAATACTCAGCAAATTTGAATTACAGTGTTTTAATTTGCTTAGAAATTTAAATTCAAGGCTTAAAAAAGTCTTTTTAAAGCTTAAATTTCTATTATATCTAGGACAAACCTGGATTATTAAACACTTGAGCCCACCCTTTAAACTATAATGTCAACATATATTAAGTAAGAATATATTATGAATCATCTAAAAATAATGTTAGTTATTTTTGATGTTTACATTACATTTTAATGCCCCATAGAACATACCAGACCATCCTAACACTCAGTGACTCAAAACAATAAGCATTCACTGGGTTCACTGTGGGTCAACTATTTAGGTTGGTCTGTGCTGGGAGAATCTTCACATGTAAGGGTGTTGGCTGGCTGCTGGATTATCTACCAGCAGCTTATCTTGGATGGCTGGGAAAAGATAGCTCTGTTACACATCTCCCATCCATCCAGTATCTGACCTAAAGAGGTTTTCTTGTTTAGGGCAGAGATTTAAGAATGAGCAAGCCCAGTCCAGAAAGAGTGCCACGGCAGAAATAAACACCAGTATACACCACATTGACTATTTTACAATGGGCCAAAGGAATGACTGACCCAGAATCAAAGTGGAAAGATATACTAATCCAAAGAACATACATAAGGGAAGGGGTGTCATTAATTAGGACTGTTATGCAACCAATATGTCACAAACAGCCAGTGTACTTCATATTCTTACTATTTCTACATACACGTTTTTCTCTAAGTCACCGACCACAGAGTCTACCCAATGCCCCCTCTGTTGAAATGTTTTATAAAAATTATCTCTGATTGAGTTTATTGGACTAAATCTTACATACAGTAAAATACATCCATTATGAGTGTACAGCGCCTGAACTTGGAAAAATACATACACTCATTTACATATGTAACTACTACCCCATCAAGTTATAGATAGAACATTTCCATCATTCAAAAAAGTTTATTCACAATTGTTTGCAATAAAAGGCCAATGCCCTGGATCAGGCAACCTTGATATGACATTTTTTTTTTTCTTTTGAAGAGACTTTGTTCTTTAGAGCAGTTTTAGGTTCACAGCAAAATTGAGCAGAAAGTACAGATAGTTGCCATATATTCCCTGCCCTCACACAAGTATAGCCTCCCCCATTATCAATATCCCCATCATTGTGACATGCTTGTTACAATTGATGAACATTTCTTGAAACATTATTATCACCCATAATTTACATTAAGGTTTACTCTTAGTGTTGTACATTCTATAGATTATGACAAATGTATATGAGATGTATCCATCCGTATGGTATCATGAAGAGTAGTTTCACTGCCTTAAACATCCTCTGTGCTCTATTTATCCCTCTTCCCCAGCCCCTCCCCACACCTTATCCCAAACCCCTAGGGATAACTGATCATCTTACTATCTCCATTCTTTTGCCTTTTCCTGAATATCATATAATTAGAATCATACAGTACATAGCATTTTCATATTGGCCTCTATCACTTAGTAGTATGCATTTAAGTATCCTCCATGTTTTGCATGGCTTGAGAAAATACTAAATATAGTTTTTCTCTTTGAGTAATATACATATATATATATATTTCATATATATATGGAATCATTTTATGTGCTTGTGTGTCTGGTTTCTTTTGTTCAGCATAGTGTTTTGATATCTATTCATGAATCAGTTGCATATATCAGTAGTTTCTTTTTTTATAGTTAATATTCCATTGTATGGATATATGACGCATATACAAGTTGTTTATCTCTTCAGCTGTTGATGAATTTTTGGATTATTTCCATTTTGAGGATATTATGAATAAAAAAGCTATAAACATTTTTATACAGTTCTTTTGTTGGATACATTTTTATTTCTCTTAAGTAAATGCCTCAGAATGGTTTTACTGAGTCATACAGTACAGGTATTTTTAACTTTATTAAAAACTGTCAAACTGTTTTCCAAAATGAATGCACCATTTTTCACTTTCAACAGAAACATATAAAATTTCCAGTTGCTAAACACCTTCTCCAACAGAAAGAAGTTATGATCTATTGACTTATGGTTGATATTTTAAAATATTTATCCATTCTACTCACTGTGTGTGGTATGTTTTTGAGGAATATTTTACAAACTCAACTTTATTGAGGCATAATTTATATACAATAGAATACATAAAGAGTGCAGTTTGATGAGTCTTGCTAAATGTACATATCAATGTAATAACCACAATCAAGAAATAGAGTGTTTCTATCTCCCCCAAATGTTCCTTTGTGCTTTCTTGCAGTCAAGCTTCTCCACTCCTCAACCCAGGCAACCACTGATCTGATTTCTGACACTGGAGATAGGTTTTGCCTGTTGTAGATGTCATATAAATGGAATCACATAATATATGCTTTTTTGTGTCTGGCTCCTTTGGCTCAGCACAATGCTTCTGAGGATTTTCTATGTCATGTTGAATGTCAGAAATCCATTCATTTTTATTTCCAACTAGGGTTAATGGCATGATTATACATAATTTCTTTTCCATAGTAGTTGTTCCATTTTATATTTTCCCATTGCTCCAGAGTCTCTCTAACACTTGAGATTGTTAGTTTTTTTTTTTTTTTTTAGCTATTTTAGTGTTTGTGTAGTCATATCTCACTGTAGTTGTAATTTCCATTTTCCTGATGACCAGTGGTATTGTGCACCTTAACTTATTTGTCACTGCATATTTTCTTTTTCTTTTTTAAAAATTTTTATTGAAGTATAGTTGATTTACAATGTTGTGTTTAATTTCTGCTGTAGAGCAAAGTGATTCAGTTATACATATATATATTCTTTTTCATATTGTTTTCCATTATGGTTTATCCCAGGATATTGAATATAATTCTCTGTGTTATACAGTAGGACCTTTTTGTTTATCCACTCTATATATAATATTTTGCATCTGCTAATCACAAACTCCCAATCCATCCATCTCCCACTTCCTTACCCTTGGCAACCACAAGTCTGCATATTTTCTTTTGTGAAATATCTTAAATTTTTTGCCCAATGTTTGAAATGCGTTGTTTGCTTTCTTATTATTAATCTATAAGAGCTCTTTATAAATACTTTTTCAATGTTTATTCAGTTATTTCATAATGAGGAATATGTCATAATTAAATTGCTAAGTAAAATTCAGGTTGTACGATTTACAGTAAAAACTAAACTATGTGATACATGCAAGAAAATATTGATAATACAGTGAGATTAACATGCCTTTGTTTTCTTTTCTAAATTTTTCATTGTTAAATAATGACCACGGAGAAGAAAAAAAAAACCACATTGCTCAAAAGGAAATGCAGGTCTTCCCTGGTGGCGCAGTGGTTGAGAATCTGCCTGCCAATGCAGGGAACACGGGTTTGAGCCCTGGTCTGGGAAGATCCCACACGCCGCGGAGCGACTAGGCCCGTGAGCCACAATTGCTGAGCCTGCGCGTCTGGAGCCTGTGCTCCGCAACAAGAGAGGCCGCGATAGTGAGAGGCCCGCGCACCGCGATGAAGAGTGGCCCCGGCTCGCCGCAACTAGAGAAAGCCCTTGCACAGAAATGAAGACCCAACACAGCCATAAATAAATAAATAAAATTTTAAAAAATAAATAAATAAAGCAAATAATTTTTTTAAAAAAAGGAAATGCAACTGAAGACATTTAGGGTTTTTTTTTTTAGCTTTATTGAGGTATAATTAATATACAAAAAACTGCACACATTTAATATCTATGTCTTGATGAGTTTGGGCATATACATACACCTGTGATATCACCACTATAAGCAAGTTCCTGAGTAACATGTCTATCACTTCCAAAAATTTTCTTGTGTTCTTTTGTGTTTTTTCTTCTACTTTGTTTTTCCTTTGGTGAGAACAGTTAAATGAAATCCATCTTATAAAAAGTGCACAATACCGTATTGTTTATTATAGAGACTACATTTAACAGCTGATCTCTAGAACTTATTTATCTTGCATCACAGAAACTTTATACCCATAGAAAAACAATTCCCCATTTCCCCTCGCCCCAGCCCCTTGAAACCACCATTCTACTCTCTGCTTCCATGAGTGTGACTATTCTAGATTCCTAATGTAAGTGGTATCAGGCAGTATTTATCCTTCTGTGTCTGGCTTATTTTGTTTAGCATAATGTCCTCAAGGTACATCCATATTGTGGCAAATGGCAGAATTTGTATGTTAACTACGTGACTCTGCAATCTTGCTAAATTTATTTATGAGTTACAGGAAATATTATGTAGATTATTTAGAATTTTCTACATACACATTCGTTACTTGTAAACAAACCTTTATTGTTGCTATTTATTTATTTTTACCTTATTCCACTGGCCAGGTCTTTCAGCTCAGCACAGAGTGAAAATGGTAAGAATGGACATCATTGCCTTGTTCGTGGTCTTAAGCAGGGTGAGTTCAGTCTTTCATTACTAAGTATGATGTTAGCTGTAGGATATATATATTTTTTCTGTTAATAAACTTTATCAGGTTGATAAAATTTCCTTCTATCTCTCATCGACTATGAACACAGTCCCCATGAACAGCTTGTATTCTTTATATTTTTGCTTCTCTTTTAACTTGTTTCTTTATTAATAAAGTCTCCAATTCTTCTCCATGTGGTTCTTCTTTTGGTTTCACTTGGGGTCTCTCATATAGTTGCAGTAAGATGGTATCTGGGGTGGAAGTAATGGACGACTCAGTTGGAATGCTTAGACAACTGTTACTCTTTCCCTCAATACATGGTCTTAGGGCATTTCCACATTGTCTCTCCAGTGGGGTAACTGGCACCTTGCATGGTGGCGCAGGGTTCCCAAGAGCTGAAAATTGGAAACCAAAAGATTTCTTAATGTATAGGTCAGGAATTGGTGCATCGTTCTTTCTGGGCATGGACTACACAACAGTTCAAATTACGGGAGGCTGGTTCACTGGGAGCCATCTTTGGAGAGAAGTTACCACAACATGCTGCTGTACCTTTAGTTAGTAATAGCTTAAGTATTTTCCTTAGCTATTTCTGTAATATGGATTTCAGATAACATCTCTTAAATATGATCTAACACTCAAGGTTGTAGATTTCAGTTGACTTTTCTACTTATGTACATCCCACTGATTCTTCTGAAGTATTTAAAAGTAAATTACAGAAGGTTTATAATCACAGATCCTTACTTTTACTAATTTAAATTTTGTGTAAATTAACATAAAATGGTAAAACTATAATGCTAAACTACTAGAAAAAGTTATTTGAAACAAATATCAAATTAGTTAATTTATACAAAAACCTACATGAATATAAAAGATAAACACTAAGCCTCTAATAAAAATAAAAGAAAAACTGGGAGAATCAAAAAATGTTCAATTGTTAACATGAATAAGAAAGCAAAAATGCTGAATTTTTAAATAATGTTATGTTTACAAAAATAAGAACAAACAAACTGACAAAAAAGACAAGCAAATATTTCTAAAGCAAAACTCTGGACCTAGCCTTGCACTGCAGAGGGTTTCTGCAGGTGTTTGCCTTCAGGGAATCTGTGCAAAATAGACACAGTGTGTCATAAAAGGAATGCTTCCCATGAGTATAACTGATTTCTATTGAAATAAATACAAAAATTGTATCGGTAAACAAGCTAACATAATTGATAAACATTGTATTTGTAGAAGTAAAATTTGCTATAAAATGTTGTAACTAAAGTCATTTCTTGATTATTTAAAAATTATTGTCCAATTGTGAATTAGTCAGTCTGGGATCTTGTTCTCCAGTCCACTTTTAGTCCTTGCTCATGCTGTTCAAAGTCTCTATACTCCATTTATTATGCTTTCTCTTCCCTTCTCTGGACATCTAAATTGGACAGTTAAAGTACCCGTCATAACTTTCCAGCCAAGTCTTCCTTGAATCTATTTGTTGGTAGTCAACGCTGCTTTCTTCCCACTCAAGTAATTAGCAGTTGAACCACTCACTTTGGATTATCATTCATCTCTTACTTGTATTTCATTGTTATTTTTCTACTGAGATTTTCTCATTGAGGTTCTTAATACCCATGTAACTAAATACCAAGCCTTGTATCCATTGTATCTCCCACATATTTCAAACAGTGAAAGCATATTTTAAGACTGTAAATATTTCAGGATTTCCCTGGTGGTGTAGTGGTTAAGAATCCTCTTGCCAATGCAGGGGACACGGGTTCTATCCCTGGTCCAGGAATATCCCACATGCTGCAGAGCAACTAAGCCCGTGCGCTGCAACTACTGAGCCTGCGTTCTAGAGCCTGAGTGTGAGCCACAACTACTGACATCCACTCACCTAGAGCCCCTGGTCCGCAGCAAGAGAAGCCACTTCAATGAGAAGCCCGCGCACCACAATGAGAAGCCCTCACACTGCAATGAAGAGTAGCCCCCGCTCACTGCAACTAGACAAAGCCCGCACACAGCAATGAAGACCCAACACAGCCAAAAATAAATAAATAAATAAATAAATTTATTTATTGAGAAAATGAACTTAAAAAAAAAAACCTGTAAATATTTGTTAAATTATACAGAATGCAATCTAAGGTTTTAAGTTTTTCTTTTAAGTTTATTGACATATTTTCACTAACTTCTCAATTAGAAGTCAGTAATTCAAAAAATGATTTTCAAAATAATTTGAACATGTCATAGTCTGATCCTGAAATAGTCAGATACAAGAGAGTGTCCACATGCATGTACACACACAAGCCATCGTGCACTCTTCACATTGAAAAACAATAAAATATTTTATGTGTCACTTAACCAAACCATATATTGTATTCATTTAAAACTGTGTTCTACAAAAGGCACTGTGTTTTCATACTCACTAAAATAATAACATCTGCTAATAATTCTTAAGACCTCAATCCCTTTTGGCATCACTATATCATTCAGATCCACAAACTCCATAAATTTAGAGGTTGAGCTGAAGAGAGCACTTAAGTCATCAAGGCTTAACAGGTAGCTTTTGGAGAGCAGGGAGTGTGTCTGAGAATTACTGTATCGTTAGAAGTTAGCAGCAACAGTATTGCATGAGTACTCTAGCAAATTTTATGAGCCAACGATTCATTGCATTAAAGGGTCTGCTCGGATATTTGTAAACATTATTGAATCATTTTCTCCACAGTTTTTATATAATTCAACAACTGTCATAACTCAGCAAAGTTGTTAATATAATGGATAAAATCTATCTGAAAAAAAGGCTTCATTCTGGTCACATATGCAAAAGGTTTCCATAGAAAGAACTTCAAATAACTTTTTATCTCTGAGTGGAAAAAGAACCTACCCAAATCCAAACCTTCTTATTAACAATAAATTTTTTTTTTTAATATAAAAGCTGAGGCCACAAAAGGGGAGAAACCAAGTGAAGCAGAAAACACTTCTAAAGCAAATATAGAGCAACATTTTAACTTACATTCGTTTTAAACAAGCAGTTACATTTTGTGGGAGACCAATGTCAAACCTATACAATCATTAATGAGGTGCCATGATAGTTTCATGATTCTAGTAGCAACAAATAAGGTCAAAAAAGGAAATTTCTGGCAAAGAGTCAAGGTGTGAACTTCAGTCTTGAGATAGTTGCTGGACCTCACCCTCAGGAAACATAAAGAGAAACACCCAATAAAAACAAAACTTGGTTCACACAAAGCCAGAAAATTAGTATTATTAAATTACTATAGAAAATTATTATTTGCTGTTGCACCATTGGGTATTTACCATTTATTATTCACCAGTAACCTGTACTTGGGTTCAATTTTTGTCCTAGAAGTGAAAATCTGCATTATGTATCAGCAAGTTTCTTTGATTACTGACAGTGGTCAAAAGTCCTTGATGGCATGCGTGTGTATGAGTGGATGGGTAATATTTTAACTGAATTTCAAAATACTGCATTTGGGGTGGAAATTCAGATTTGGGAGGAATGTAGTATTTTTGAATATATGTTTAATTATGTCAGATAAATTTAGACAACAAGGAATCTTCAAAATATTGATCTCTTTGATTCTTCTCTCCCTTCTCTTCCTCCACTGTACTGTTCTGAAACTCAGGGCATTTCAACCTTTCAACTGGATCTTATTTTCTTTTGAATGGAGAGCATGGTACAGGTAAGCCATCAATTGCATTACTACACACTAAATACTTTTTAAAAGCATTGTAGGAACTAGCTATTTCAAGAACTATTATTTATCCTAATTGATCCCAGCTGAGCTTGGAAGGGAGTCTGGCACAAGAGCCTTCAAAGACTTGCCAAAAAGCTGTCAGATTTGATAACTCACACCACTCTGAACTTGGCTCAGAGAGGTCAGTTACAGAGTGAACTCTAAGCTCCCCCCGATATCCAAGCCTGCTGAAAAATGCAGATACGCTGCCAGCTGACTTGCAAGCCACTAGATTTTCAACTTTGTTTTAAGAGGCTCATGTGTTCTTGGAACTGGGGATGGGCTGCTAGCAATAAGATGTTCCCACGTGGAGCCACAAAGCAGATGTGATTGTCCTGTGTGCTGGGAAGCATCTGTTTTTGTTAAGACATGGTTTAGAAATTAGCCTAAATATTTAGGATGAACTGGGGGTATAACAAAACCTTCAATTATGCTTCTTTGAATAACCGAATGCACCCATGAATTTGTATTTTGTAATTTTACACTACATTAATCTTCTTCATACAAAATTCCTCATGTATAGATTACACAAAGGCTGTTGTTATGCTACATTATCAAAGCTCCAGCTGAATTACCTTTCCAGTTCATTTATAACATTAAGTTGTAAGCACCATGAAGGAAAGAAAGCAATATTTTTCTCTTCCTTGTTACAGCTACTTTGCCTGACACAATCCTCAGGCTCATGTTGAGCCCTCAAGAAATATTTGTTGGACGAATAAATAAATGAAGAAACAATTGTATGAATGAAGAAACTAGTTAGTCTATTTGAAGACTTTTCTTTTCCTCTTAGCTCAATAAACTTCCTCAACTGATGGATGTGTTAACTAACCTTATTGTGTAATCATTTTGTGATACATACCATCACGTTATACATCTTAAATTTACACAATGCTATCTGTCAGTTATCTCAATAAAGCTGGGGAAAATACAACTTTTTAAAAAATAAATAAAATTCCTCACTATTGCCACTTTTGAAGACATTTCGGTACATATATATCATTTAAACCGTGTATATCCAGCAGTCTGTTCAAATTCTACAGATTTCTGAAATTTCATAATATTCATGGAGAATTTTTTAATGTTGTCAAGAAATTGGGGAAAAAATTTTTAAGTTGAAAGGTTTTATTTCTTTTCCATTTTCTAATTTATGGAATCTTTAGGATTCTTCCTGTATAGTATCTTGTCATCTGCAAACAGTGACAGTTTTACTTCTTTTCTGATTTGGATTCCTTTTATTTCTTTTTCTTCTCTGATTGCTTTAGCTAAAACTTCCAAAACTATGTTGAATAATATTGGTCGGAGTGGGCAATCTTGTCTTGCTCCTGATCTTAGTGGAAATGTTTTCAGTTTTTCACCATTGAGAACGATGTTGACTGTGGATTTGTCTTATATGGCCTTTATTATGTTGAGGTTGGTTCTCTCTATGCCTACTTTCTGGAGGGTTGTTATCATAAGGGGGTGTTGAATTCTGTCGAAAGCTTTTTCTGCATCTATTGAGATGATCATATTATTTTTCTCTTTCAGTTTGTTAATATGGCATATCACATTGCATATATTGAAGAATCCTTGAATTCCTGGTATAAACCTCACTTGATCATGGTTTATGATACTTTTAATGTGCCATTGGATTCTGTTTGTTAGTATTTTGTTGAGAATTTTTGCATCCATGTTCATCAGTGATACTGGCCTGTAGTATTCTGTTTTGGTGACATGTTTGTCTAGTTGTGGTTTCAGGGTGACAGTGGCCTCGTAGAATGAGTTTGGGAGTGTTCCTCCTTCTGCTATATTTTGGAAGAGTTTGAGAAGGGTAGGTGTTATCTCTTTTTTAAATGTTTGCTTGAATTCGCCTGTGAAGCCATGTGGTCCTGGGCTTTTGTTTGTTGGAAGATTTTTAATCACAGTTTCAATTTCAGTGCTTGTGAATGGTCTGTTCATATTTTCTATTTCTTCCTGGTTCAGTCTCAGAACATTGTGCTTTTCCAAGAATTTGCCCATTTCTTCCAGGTTGTCCATTTTATTGGCATATAGTTGCTTGTAGTAATCTCTCATGATTCTCTGTATTTCTGCAGTGTTAGTTGTTACTTCTCCTGTTTCATTTCTAATTCTATTGATATTGAGTCTTCTCCATTTTTTTCTTGATGAGTCTGGTTAATGGTTTATCAATTTTGTTTATCTTCTCAAAGAAGCAGCTTTTAGTTTTATTGATCTTTGGTATCATTTCCTTCATTTCTTTTTCATTTATTTCTTAACTGATCTTTATGATTTCTTTCCTTCTGCTAACTTTGGGTTCTTTTTATTCTTCTTTCTCTAATTGCTTTAGGTGTATGGTTAGTTTGCTTATTTGAGATGTTTCTTGTTTCTTGAGGTAGGATTACATTGCTACGAACTTCCCTCTTAGAACTACTTTTGCTGCACCCCATAGTTTTTGGGTTGTAATGTTTTCACTGTCAGTTGTTTCTAGGTATTTTTTGATTTCCTCTTTGATTTCTTCAGTGATCTCTTGGTTATTTAGTAGTGTATTGTTTAGCCTCCATCTGTGTCTATTTTTTACAGATTTTTTTCCTTTAATTGATATCTAGTCTCATAGCATTATGGTCAGAAATGATATTTGATGCATTTTGAATTTTCTTAAATTTACCAAAGCTTGATTTGAGATACAAGATATGATCTATCCTGGACAATGTTCCATGAGCACTTGAGAAGAAAGTGTATTCTGTTGTTTTTGGATGGAATGTCCTATAAATAACAGTTATGTCTATCTTGTTTAATGTATCATTTAAAGCTTCTGTTTCCTTATTTATTTTCATTTTGGATGATCTGTCCATTGGTGAAAGTGGGGTGTTAAAGTCCCCTAGTATTATTGTTACTGTCAATCTTCCAGTTTATGGCTGTTAGCATTTGCCTTATGTATTGAGGTGCTCCTATGTTGAGTGCATAAATATTTACAATTGTTATACCTTCCTCTTGGATTGATCCCTTGATCATTATGTAGTGTCCTTCTTTGTCTCTTGTAAAGTTTTAAAGTCTTTGTTTAAAAGTCTTTGTTTTAAAGTCTATTTTGTCTGATATGAGTATTGCTACTCCCGCTTTCTTTTGATTTCCATTTGCATGGAATATCTTTTTCCATCCCCTCACTTTCAGTCTGTATGTGTCCCTAGGTCTGAAGTGGATCCCTTGTAGAGAGCATATATAAGGATTTTGTTTTTGTATCCATTCAGCCAGTTTGTGTCTTTTGGTTGAATAATTTAATCCATTTACATTTAAGGTAGTTATTGATATGTATGTTCTTATTACCATTTTCTTAATTGTTTTGGGTTTGTTAATGTAAGTCTTTTCCTTCTCTTGTGTTTCCTGCCTAGAGAAGTTCCTTTAGCATTTGTTGTAAAGCTGGTTTGGTGGTGCTGAGTTCTCTTAGCTTTTTCTTGTCTGTAAAGGTTTTATTTTCTCCATCAAATCTGAATGAGATCCTTGCTGGTAGAGTAATCTTGGTTGTAGATTTTCCCTTTCATCACTTTAAATATGTCTTGCCACTCCCTTCTGGCATGCAGAGTTTCTGCTGAAAGATCATTTTTTAACCTTATGGGGAGTCCCTTTTATGTTATTTGTTGCTTTTCCCTTGCTGCTTTTAATATTTTTTCCTTGTATTTAATTTTTGGTAGTTTAATTAATATGTGTCTTTGCATGTTTCTCCTTGGATTTATCCTGTATGGGACTCTCTACACTTCCTGGACTTTATTGACTTTTTCCTTTCCCATTTTAGGGAAATTTTCAAGTATAATCTCCTCAAATATTTTCTCAGTCCCTTTTTTTTTTTTCTTCTTCTTCTTCTGGTACCCCTATAATTCGAATGTTGGTGTGTTTAATGTTGTCCCAGAGGTCTCTGAAACTGTCCTCAATTCTTTTCATTCTTTTTTCTTTATTCTGCTCTGAGGTAGCTATTTCCACTATTTTATCTTCCAGGTCACTTATCTGTTCTTCTGCCTCAGTTATTCTGCTATTGATTCCTTCTAGAGAATTTTTAATTTCGTGTATTGTGTTGTTCATCATTGTTTGTTTGCTCTTTACTTCCTCTAGGTCCTTGTTTAATGTTTCTTTTATTTTCTCCATTCTATTTCCAAGATTTTGGATCATCTGTACTATGATTACTCTAAATTCTTTTTCATGTAGACTGCTTATTTCCTCTTCATTTGTTTGCTCTGGTGGGTCTTTACCTTGCTCCTACATCTGCTGTGTATTTCTTTGTATTCTCACTTTTTTTTAACTTACTGTATTTTGCGTCTCCTTTTCACAGGCTGCATATTCATAGTTCCCGTTGTTTTTGGTGTCTTCCCCACTGTGTAAGGTTGGTTCAGAGAGTTGTGTAGGCTTCCAGGTTGAGTGGACCGGTGTCTGTGTGCTGGTGGATGAGGCTGGATCTTGTCTTTCTGGTGGGCAGGACAGCATCTGGTCTTGTGTTTTGGCGTGTCTGTGAACTTATTACAATTTTAGGCAGCCTCTCTGCTAATGGGTGGGATTGTGTTCCTGTCTTGCTAGTTGTTTGTCATGGGCTGTCCAGCACTGTAGCTTGCTGATAGTTGAGTGTAGCTGGGTCTTAGTGTTGAGACAGAGATCTCTGGGAGAGTTTTCACCATTTGATATTACGTGGGTCCAGGAGGTCTCTGGTGGACCAATGTCCTGAACTCGGCTCTCCCACGTAAGAGGCTCAGGCCTGACTCCCGGCTGGAGCACCAAGACCCTGTCAGCCACACGGCTCAGAAGAAATGGGGGAAAAAAATAGAAAGGAAGACAAATAAAATAAGATAAAATAAAGTTAGTAAAAATATATATTATTAAAAATAACAAAGTAATAAAAAAGGAAGAAGGAAAGAAAGAAGAGCACAATGAAACCAATGAACAAATCCACTAATGATAACAAGCACTGAAATTATACTAAAAAAACAAAAAACAAAAATGGACAAACAGAACCCTAGGATAAATGGTAAAATCAAAGCTTTTGGGAAGTCTGAGGTCTTCTTCCAGCATTCAGTAGGTGTTCTGTAGGAGTTGTTCTGCTTGTAGATGCATTTTTGATGTATTTGTGGGGAGGAAGGTGATCTCCACATCTTACTCCTCTGCCATCTTGAAGGTCCTCCCTTAACTTATTCTTTAATTACCAAAATATGCTGTACTCTGTTGGCTGGGTGATATTTAGTGGAAATAGGTTCATCTCTTTGTAAAAACATTATTACTTTAGAACCCCTTAAATTGTCAACCTATTTATTGACACTATATTATACAAGTGGCAGATAGTTTTTTATTAGAAATAATATTTGGCTTTCTTTCATTATACCATGCAATAGATGTGTAAAGCAGACCCTGATCATTAATTCCATCCAGTATTATCAGGAATTATCCACATTTATTTTGAGTTGTTTTCTCTCTCTCTCTCTCTCTTTCTCTCTCTCTCTGTCACCTATCTGTCTTTAGCCATAGTAGTGGGAGGAAGCCAATCCTTAGGACAAAACACTTTTTATCCATACTGGTCTATTCTCAAGGTGAATCCCTTAAAAAAAAAAAAAAATACACGTCCATTCCCCAACTCAATTGGTGCTAAAGCAGCAACACCCATGATAAAACCTGGTCTTCCACTCTCACCCTGCAGTACTGGGGCAGCACCCTGTTCCCCATAGAGCTTCTGGGTTGACCTCTGGCATCACCCTCCTTCTGTAGGGGTGAAGTGGCACTCCTCCTACACAGAGACCTTGGACAGACAAACTCTGATATTCTCCTCAGGCCAGGAAGAGGAGGAACCCCCACCTGGTGAAGCCTGTGGGTGGTGCTCTGCATGAAGGAGAAGGTGCATAGACAGGTGGATGGCACTCTGAGTTCTATCATGGCCCTGTGGTGGTGAAGTGTTTTCCCCCCTCTTCCTAACCAGTGCCGGGGAGACTGGGGTGGAGTCCTGTCACCTGAGTAACACACAAGTGCAGGAGACCAGTTCACTGCAGGAAATTTATGAAATAAATTGACATTTGATAAGCAGCCCACAAAAGTGAGCCAGAACATATATTTTGAATCTAAAAAAGGTTGACCACCTGCTTAGGTAAAGGATATAAACAGGAAACTTAGTCTCATAATATTCAAATTGTCCAAGATATAATCCAAAATTACTCACATACCAAAAGTTGGAAAACCTCAAATGAGAAAAGACAACAGAATTTAACACTGCGATGATACAAATGTTAGAATTATTGGACAAGAATTCTAAAGAAGGTGTCATAACATTTTTCTAAATAGTAATAATATATGCAATTAAGAATAAAAATATAGACAATATCAGTAAAAAATAGAAGGTGTAAGAACCAATAGAAATTTTGGAATTAAAAAAAAATATGATGTCTAACTTTATGGGCTAAATAACAAAATGGAAACATCAGAGGAAAGAATCAGTAAGATGAAGGTAGATTAATAGAAATGATTTAATCAGAACAATACAGAGCAAACACACAGAAAAGAACCCTGAACCTCAGGTACTTCTGGGGCAATAACAAACGATCAATAGTTTCATCATTGTAGTCCTAGAATGAAAGGATAAAAAATGTGGGGCTGAAAATATATTTGAAGAAATAATGACTAAAAGCTTGCTAAATTTGGTGAGAGACATATCTACAGATTCAAGAAACTCCGTCAATTCCAAATAGAGTAAATCTGAAGAACTCCATGCCCAGACATATCATAGTCAAGCCGATGAAAACTAAAATAATAATTTTATTATTCACTTGTCTTATTTGGCCAGAAATAATGCTAGAAAAAGCTATAACATGACATTTAATATGCTAGAATCCCAGCAGAAAAACAAAACCATAGACAGTTTAAGCAGTCCAAACAACAAATAGCAACTGAAAAAGCTATACTTTGGATTTTGTTGGTCAATATTTGACCCAGCTGAACAGGGCAACTAATACATGAAAAATAGTTCTTTTATTTTAGAAATCAGTTTGATATCACCACAGTTTTTTGTATTTGCTCTTATTTTCTGATAAGAAATATTACCTTTATGTTCAAAACTCCAGTTTTACTTATTCTTGTTAATCTCATTTCCTCAAATGTTATAAATACTCCCTCGTCTTTAATGATTGAAACTCTTTTAGCACTCTGAATCCAATTAATTCACATATTTTAATGTCAGGGATGTTGTCCTACTTTAATAATTAACTTAAATAATAACTTTAATTATAGTTTTATACACACTATGGATCACTTTTAGGAATTTGTTTCTTTTTCAAACATATTTCAACTCATTGATAGTAAAGATGGGCAGCCACTAAAACTAGTCATGCTTTTTGAAATAACATGGTGAGTAAATCATGATAAGTATCAAAGAAACAAAAACCTTGAGACCTAATCAATAATAATTTCAAAAGTAAACATAATTTATTTTGATAGTAACTTTTATCAGAAATAACTACACCCTCCCCGACAAAGGATTTGGCTTTATCATGACCTTTTCAACAACTCTTTTAAATCCAATAGTTGTCTACTTCTGGCTTGAGAAATCTCAGAATTAAAGCAAAACAGGTGTCCTCTTTTATTTTATCTGGTCTCTTTTGTAGGCATCTAGAATAAAAGTTTTAGCATATACCTGAATGTCTGTGTGTGTATAGGTTGGTATCTTGGTTTCAGCCAGTGAATCCAGGAGCCCAAAATAATTCTGCAATGTTAATAACTGTTTGAGAGGAAATATTTCCAGTTTTTACACATACGACAACTTTCACATAGCCAGTTTGGTTTATCATTTATACTCTGAGATTTTTAGAAAAATACATTAATTTATGTTCAACATTATATGTTCAATATGAATTTTTAGATAATCATTATTAGTATTATTATATACGTTCTAATATTCCTTTTCTTGGCCACATTTTGTGTAAGAATTTCTTCCACATCTACTCTGTAACTGAAAGTGACTTTTCTCTGATGGTGAAAATTCTCATTACCTCTCTGCTGGAGGCCTTTTTTTCCATCTAGGTAAGGAAGAGGTGTCTGAGATTATTTACTCATGGCCATCATTTTCATACACTTCTTTCATCATCAATCTTTTCTGTGATTTTTGTCATAACGTTCAGTCTCTTCATATCCTGACAGTCATCAATCTACAACCTCCTAACATTCTCATTTCTTCAGTGCTTGCTCTACTATTTTTCTCTCCACTCCAGTCCTTTTATTAGCTTCATCGTCTAAGTAAATGATCCTTCTAGCATGCTGGTTCAGAGTGCTTCAATCTCTATCAAACCAAGGTCTCTCCATTTTTGTTATCTACAAACATAAATGTAACCTTGATTGAAATCGTCACATCTTTGTTTCCTCTCTCTCTACAATTTTGAATGCTGAAATTTCTCTGCCTTGAAAATGAAGAATTGAAAGAAAAATAGTTCTTTTTAATACACTTTATCTGTCTCACTTCCATAACCCCATTAAGTCTGTTCTTTTAAAATCTTAATTCTAACATGCACTGTTCCTTTATTCTCCAAATCCAAAGCCTGCTTCTGATATCACTTTCCTTCACTGCCAGCCAGGATGCCAAAGGCAGCCATGTCATTTACCACACACAGCCTCCAAGAGGACAAATACATAGGCCACACCACTGTGACTGCATTGACAATCTTTTAGGATACCACTGTCTGGTTTTTTACATCTGCTCTCCAAATTGCAGTTGATGATAAAAACAAACAAACCAAAAAGAAAACCTTCAAAAACACACTGACCACATCTACTTCAAATTAATGTTATTCTCATCATTCCTCACTTAAAAAAAGAAAAATCATTAGTCTTTCCTTTCACCAGGTGTTCCAAATGGACTCTCAACTAACTTCCAATTCCCCTTTTCCCAGAGAAGCCAATTTTCTCCATCCTCAAAAATAATGAAATCATATGACAAGAATTATTTTACCTCCACTTATCCATTCCATAAACATATAGTGAGGAACCTGCCCTGTGCCAAGTCCTAGAGATAGAAGGATATTAAGCCAGCTTTCATCTGTCACAAAGTCCATTTCTGGAAGGAGAAACACATAAACTGTAATTTTGAGTTAGTACGTTAGAAGTTATACCTGTGGTTCTTCTTTCTCTCTTTCCTAATTCTTTTTTTTTCCTTTCTCTTCATCTACTGTTTTGTTTCCTACTTAGTAGGAACAAATGTCTCTCTTCTTCCCAATGCTCTCTCCTTAAGCAACAAATATATGCCATCGTCACACAAATTCTTGCCTATTGTAAGGGCTTCCCTCCTTCACTATTTTTTTTTTTTTAAGTCTATAATCATTATTAAGTCCTAAGATGAAAATTGTCTTCCCTGGGTCTAGTTATTTCTTGACAATTTAAAAATAATTTTCCCCACTCTGAGTACAATTTGTTCATTGTAATCTTAAAATCCACCTTTTTTTTTTTTTTTGTATACAGTTCTATTTGTTTTGTTTACCTCTTTACAAATTGCTAATATAGGAGATTAAAGGAAAACTACTCATTTAGCACAATAGATACATTCTCCAGATTTAATTTTTCAATTTTTTCCCCTGCTTACAAAATTTATACACACTCAAGGATAAGAAAAGAGATATGTAATGTTGAAAGTAAACAACTGTCATTAGCATTTTTCTGTATAGTCTCCTAATTTTTTCCCTGCGCCAAAACAACACATACCTATTTTTAAAATCATTTTCTTTTTCTTTTATTTAGTTAAAATGTAGTTGACCTACAATAATAACATATTTTCAGGTGTACAACATAGTGATTCAACATTTATGTACATTGTGAATTAATCACCACAATAAGTCTAGTAACCATCTGTCATCATTTAAAATCCATCTTATACCTCCACTACTCACTGAAGTTTGCCTTACCAATTTCCAATTCAATTATCTTTATTCTTTCTTCATCTTCCTAAAATATCTTACTTCCTGAAATTATTTCAACTATTGCTCCTAAAAGGAAAAATCTATTATCTTTCACATGTTAGTTTCAGTGTTTCTCTTCTGTGAAAACATCTTGACGCCTCCAGTCTCTCAGAATTTGTAAGTTAAATTTTATTTACCGTTTGCTCACCCTGCAATCAGAGCCAATTCATAATTGTTTACATTTTATAAAAAGTCAATAATTTGAGCAAAGAGAGTGAGGAATAAAATTTCAGACTATAATAAGTCATTGGTTTTGATGTATTTGAGTTATAGGAGAAAATGAATCCAGGAAATAAATGTGAGTGGTAGTTTACTGCCTAATTGTGATGGTCCTGGAAAGCCACACAAGCTCTCTGAAGTCTAATCCCATTTGCAATTCTCCGTATTGAAGGTACCAGCCCCATATCCTACTTTGCCTTTTAGCAGAGTATTTTTGATAGTGGCAAGGGTGAACTGGACAGAGTTATCTGATAAAATGTTAAAGAAGCAGTTACTGGGACACTTTACATTTGTAATAACTTTACTATTTATTTCATTCTGATGTTTATTACTACTTATTTGATTTTGATGAATTTTCTATTAACACTTAGCTGGATTGTCTAGCGTATTCATCTCTACTGTATATGCATATGTAGATACCTTAGACAGCTGGAATCGATTTTAGTAGACTTCAGAAATTTATACATTCAAAGCTTCCTTAAGTTAAACTAATTTAATGAGTAGAGTTGAGCATCAGGATTGAGGATGAGTCTCCTGAATCTTCATCCAGACAAAATCTGGATTGTGGAGATTACTTTCCTATGGGTTATTTCTCTAGGGGTAGATGCCTAAATGAAGGAAAAAAATTCTTTGTCTTTTATTGCAACACTTATAATTTTAAACAACAACTTATAAAATGTGCTTCGAGAAAATTTCAGACACATCAATAATTATGCACCAGCTTTAATGAATGAATGAGAATCAACTGTCACTTTATTGTCCTTAAGCTTAATATGTTTTAAAGCAGAGTTACTTTAGACCAGATTGAAAATGATGCTTCCATGACCTATACAAGTCTGGGTATTCACCTAATTTGGTGGAGTGAGATTATAGAAGTAATTTACTCTCTTCAATTGCAGAACTAAATCTACTGATGCCAAAGAAGACACACTATTTAACTAAAATGGCCTTTTGGAGTGGAGGAAGCATTTATCTAATTATATACAATTGACTTTTATAAATGTTTAAATTAGCCTTGACTACCACATATCTGGGCAATAATCCATCCTATATTCTGAGTGACTGAAGACTGCTTACTGAGAAGCAAAATGATAGTTTTATCCTGGCAAAATTAGCAAAATAATGCCATAAAATGTTCTCAGATGATGTCACTATAATGCTGTTAAGTTCAAATTATCCTCGTTTTAACAATATCCTTTGGGAGTGGGAAGAAAGGGGTCACAAAGATTTCCTTAGGAAACTCTGAGCTGAGTTATCAGGACCTGAAATAGATACAGGTTTGGAGATATAAAACATGCCATGGCTTCTATAACAGGGTAAATAGAAGCATTTTTCTTTTTTTTTTTTTTTAATCAGTCATCAATTTTACACACATCAGTGTATACACGTCAATCCCAATCGCCCAATTCAGCACACCACCATCCCCACCACACTGCAGTTTTCCCCCCTTGGTGTCCGTACGTTTGTTCTCTACATCTGTGTCTCAACTTCTGCCCTGCAAACTGGTTCATCTGTACCATTTTTCTAGGTTCCACATACATGCATTAATATACGATATTTGTTTTTCTCTTTTTGACTTACTTCACTGTGTATGACAGTCTCTAGATCCATCCACGTCTCAACAAATGACTCAATTTCGTTTCTTTTTATGGCTGAGTAATATTCCATTGTATATATGTACCACAACTTCTTTATCCATTCATCTGTCAATGGGCATTTAGGTTGCTTCCATGACCTGGCTATTGTAAATAGTGCTGCAATGAACATTGGGGTGCATGTGTCTTTTTCAATTACGGTTTTCTCTGGATATATGCCCAATAGTGGGATTGCTAGATCATATGGCAATTCTATTTTTACTTTTTTTAAGAGTTTTCTAAGAGTTTAAAGAGTTTCTAAGAGTCTTTTTCTAAGAGTTTTATAGTGTCCAGTCTTACATTTAGGTCTTGAATCCATTTTGAGTTTATTTTTGTGTATGGTGTTAGGGGGTGTTCTAATTTCATTCTCTTACATGTAGCTGTCCAGTTTTCCCAGCACCACTTATTGAAGAGACTGTCTTTTCTCCATTGTATATCTTTGCCTCCTTTGTCATAGATTAGTTGACCATAGGTGTGTGGGTTTATCTCTGGGCTTTCTATCTTCTTCCATTGATCTTTGTTTCTGTTTTTGTGCCAGTACCATATTGTCTTGATTACTGGAGCTTTGTAGTATAGTCTGAAGTCAGGGAGTCTGATTCCTCCAACTCCATTTTTTCCCTCAAGACTGCTTTGGCTATTCGGGATCTTTTGTGTCTCCATACAAATTTTAAGATGATTTGTTCTAGTTCTGTAAAAAATGCCATTGGTAATTTGATAGGGATTGCATTGAATCTGTAGATTGCTTTGGGTAGTATAGTCATTTTCACAATGTTGATCCTTCCAATCCAAGAATATGGTATATCTCTCCATCTTTTGGTATCATCTTTATCTTCTTTCATCAGTGTCTTATAGTTTTCTGCAGACAGGTCTTTTGTCTCCCTAGGTAGGTTTATTCCTAGGTATTTTATTCTTTTTGTTGCAATGGTAAATGGGAGTGTTTCCATAATTTCTCTTTCAGATTTTTCATCATTAGTGTATAGGAATGCAAGAGATTTCTGTGCATTAATTTTGTATCCTGCAACTTTACCAAATTCATTGATTAGCTCTAGTAGTTTTCTGGTGGCATCTTTAGGATTCTCTATGTATAGTATCATGTCATCTGCAAACAGTGACAGTTTTACTTCTTCTTTTCCAATTTGTATTCCTTTTATTTCTTTTTCTTCTCTGATTGCCGTGGCTAGGACTTCCAAAACTATCTTGAATAATAGTGGTGACAGTGGACATCCTTGTCTCCTTCCTGATCTTAGGGGAAATGCTTTCAGTTTTTCACCATTGAGAATGATGTTTGCTGTGGGTTTATCATATATGGCCTTTATTATGTTGAGGTAAGTTCCCTCTATGCCCACTTTCTGGAGAGTTTTTATCATAAATGGGTGTTGAATTTTGTCAAAAGCTTTTTCTGCATCTATTGAGACGATCATGTGGTTTTTATTCTTCAATTTGTTAATATGGTGTATCACATTGATTGATTTGCGTATATTGAAGAATCCTTGCATCCCTGGGCTAAATCCCACTTGATAGTGGTGTATGATCCTTTTCATGTGTTGTTGGATTCTGTTTGCTAGTATTTTGTTGAGGATGTTTGCATCTATATTCATCAGTGATATTGCTTTGTAATGTTCTTTTTTTGTAGTATCTTTGTCTGGTTTTGGTATCAGGGTGATGGTGGCCTCATAGAATGTGTTTGGGAGTGTTCCTTCCTCTGCAATTTTTTGGAAGAGTTTGAGAAGGATGGGTGTTAGCTCTTCTCTAAATGTTTGATAGAATTCACCTGTGAAGCCATCTGGTCCTGGACTTTTGTTTGTTGGAAGATTTTTAATCACAGTTTCAATTTCATTACTTGTGATTGGTCGGTTCATATTTTCTGTTTCTTCCTGGTTCAGTCTTGGAAGGTTATACCTTTCTAAAAATTTGTCCATTTCTTCCCAGTTGTCCATTTTATTGGCATAGAGTTGCTTGTAGTAGTCTCTTAGGATGCTTTGTATTTCTGCAGTGTCTGTTGTAACTTCTCCTTTTTCATTTCTAATTTTATTCATTTGAGTCCTCTCCCTCTTTTTCTTGATGAGTCTGGCTAATGGCTTATCAATTTTGTTTATCTTCTCAAAGAACCAGCTTTTAGTTTTATTGATCTTTGTTATTGTTTTCTTTGTTTCTATTTCATTTATTTCCGCTCTGATCTTTATGATTTCTTTCCTTCTGCTAACTTTGGGTTTTGTTTGTTCTTCTTTCTCTAGTTCCTTTAGGTGAAAGGTTAGATTGTTTACTTGAGATTTTTCTTGTTTCTTTAAGTAGGCTTGTATAGCTATAAACTTCCCTCTTAGAACTGCTTTTGCTGCATCCCATAGGTTTTGGATTGTCGTGTTTTCATTGTCATTTGTCTCCAGGTATTTTTTGATTTCCTGTTTGATTTCTTCAGTGATCTCTTGGTTATTTAGTAATGTATTGTTTAGCCTCCATGTGTTTGTGCTTTATACGTTTTTTTCCCTGTAATTCATATCTAATCTCATAGCGTTGTGGTCAGAAAAGACGCTGGATATGATTTCAATTTATTAAATTTACTGAGGCTTGACTTGTTACCCAAGATGTGATCTATCCTGGAGAATGTTCAGTGTGCACTTGAGAAGAAAGTGTAATCTGCTGTTTTTGGATGGAATGTCCTCTAAATATCAATTAAATCTATCTGGTCTATTGTGTCATTTAAATCTTCTGTTTCCTTATTTATTTTCTTTTTGGATGATCTGTCCATCGGTGTAAGTGAGGTGTTAAAATCCCCCACTATTATTGTGTTACTGTCGATTTCCTCTTTTGTAGCTGTTAGCAGTTGCCTTATGTATTGAGGTGCTCCTATGTTGGGTGCGTATATATTTATAATTGTTATATCTTCTTCTTGGATTGATCCCTGGATCATTATGTAGTGTCCTTCCTTGTCTCTTGTAACATTCTTTATTTTAAAGTCTATTTTATCTGTTATGAGTATAGCTACTCCAGCTTTCTTTTGATTTCCATTTGCATGGAATATCTTTTTCCATCCCCTCACTTTCAGTCTGTATGTGTCCCTAGGTCTGAAGTGGGTCTCTTAGAGGCAACATATAGATGGGTCTTGTTTTTGTACCCATTCAGCAAGCCTGTGTCTTTTGGTTGGAGCATTTAATCCATTCACGTTTAAGGTAATTATCGATATGTATGTTCCTATGAGCATTTTCTTAATTGTTTTGGGTTTGTTTTTGTAGGTCCTTTTCTTCTCTTGTGTTTCCCACTTAGAGAAGTTCCTTTAGCACTTGTTGTAGAGCTGGTTTGTTGGTGCTGAATTCTCTTAGCTTTGGCTTGTCTGTAAAGCTTTTGATTTCTCCATCTAATCTAAATGAGATCCGTGCTGGGTAGAGTCATCTTGATGGTAGGTTCTTCCCTTTCATCACTTTAAGTATATCATGCCACTCCCTTCTGGCTTGTAGAGTTTCTGCTGAGAAATCAGCTGTTAACCTGATGGGAGTTCCCTTGTATGTTATTTGTCATTTTTCCCTTGCTGCTTTCAATAATTGCTCTTTGTCTTTAATTTTTGCCAATTTGATTACTATGTGTCTCAACATGTTTCTCCTTGGGTTTATCCTGTATGGGACTCTCTGCACTTCCTGGACTTGGGTGGCTATATCCTTTCCCATGTTAGGGAAGTTTTTGACTATAATCTCTTCAACTATTTTCTCGGGTCCCTTCTCTCTCTCTTCTCCTTCTGGGACCCCTATAATGCGAATGTTGTTGCGTTTAATGTTGTCCCAGAGGTCTCTTAGGCTGTCTTCATTTCTTTTCATTCTTTTTTCTTTAGTCTGTTCGACAGCAGTGAATTCCACCATTCTGTCTTCCAGGTCACTTATCCGTTCTTCTGCCTCAGTTATTCTGCTATTGAATCCTTCTAGTTTAGTTTTCATTTCAGTTATTGTATTGTTCATCTCTGTTTGTTCTTTAATTCTTCTAGGTCTTTGTTAAACATTTCTTGCATCTTCTCGATCTTTGCCTCCATTCTTATTCCGAGGTCCTGGATCATCTTCACTATCATTATTCTGAATTCTTTTTCTGGAAGGTTGCCTAGCTCCACTTCATTTAGTTGTTTTCTGGGGTTTTATCTTGTTCCTTCTTCTGGTATATAGCCCTTTGTCTTTTCATCTTGTCTATCTTTCTGTGAGTGTGGTTTTTGTTACACAAGCTGCAGGATTGTAGTTTTTCTTGCTTCTGCTGTCTGCCCTCTGGTGGTTGAGGCTATCTAAGAGGCTTGATGGGAGGCTCTGTTGGTGGGTAGAGCTGACTGTTGCTCTGGTGGTCAGAGCTCAGTAAAACTTTAATCCACTTGACTGTTGATGGGTGGGGCTGGATTCCCTCCCTGTTGGTTGTTTTGCCTGAGGCAACCCAACACTGGAGCCTACCTGGGCTCTTTGGTGGGGCTAATGACAGACTCTGGGAGGGCTCATGCCAAGGAGTACTTCCCAGAACTTCTGTTGCCAGTGTCCTTGTCCCCATGGTGAAACAGAGCCACCCCCCACCTCTGCAGGAGACCTTCCAACACTAGCAGGTAGGTCTGGTTCAGTCTCTCCTGGGGTCACTGCTCCTTCTCCTGGGTCCCGATGCACACACTATTTTGTGTGTGTCCTCCAAGAGTGGGGTCTCTCTTTCCCCCAGTCCTGTCAAAGTCCTGCAATCAATTCCCACTAGGCTTCAAAGTCTGATTCTCTATGAATTCCTCCTCCCGTTGCCAGACCCCCAGGTTGGGAAGCCTGACGTGGGGCTCAGAACCTTCACTCCAGTGGGTGAACTTCTGTGGTATAAGTGTTCACCAGTCTGTGAGTCACCCACCCACCAGTTATGGGATTTGATTTTACTCTGATTGTGCCCCTCCTACCATCTCATTGTGGCTTCTCCTTTGTCTTTGGATGTTGGGTATCTTTTTTGGTGAGTTCCAGTGTTTTCCTGTTGATGATTGTCCAGCAGCTAGTTGTGATTCTGGTGTTCTCGCAAGAGAGAGGGAGTGAGAACATGTCCTTCTACTCCGCCATCTTGGTTCCTCCCTCTAGTAGCATTTTTCTGTATCAGTGACTGACAGAATAATTTACTTGAGTTTAAGTCTTAGAAAGTTCCATCTACATTTTATATTGCCAAGAATTCTCCCTAAGATTCTGAACTATATCACAAACCACTGATACCTGAAAAAGATCCAGGAGAAGCTCTTCTACCACCAGAATTTTTCCTATTCTGTCTGATTTTATGATCCTCGATTACTGTTAGAAAACAATCACCCTCAATCTATAGGTAAAGTTCCATAAGTATATGATATTAAGACAAATTGTTCTTAGAAAAATGTATTGAAAGTTAACAATTACAAGTGTTGCATAGGATGTGAGTAACTGGCACTTTCGTATACTGCTGGTGGGTGTATAAAGTGGTATAATTACTTTTGAAAGATTTGTCCATTTCTTATAAAGTTAAACATACACTTATCCTATGACCATGCAATTTTACTCCTGGGTATTTACCCAAGAGAAACACTTGTATATGTCCACAAGAAGACTTGAACAAGAATATGTATAGCAGCTTTATGTAAAATAGCCAAAGGCTGGTTATAATCCAAATATTTATCAACAGAAAAGTTAATAAGCAGATGGTGAAATAATGTTCCATATTGAAAAAGAATCAACTACTGATGCATACAACAAAATAGATGACTCTCATAAGCAACATGCTGACAGAAAGAAGATATTCACAAATTAGGATATACAATGTGATTCCATTTATATGACATTTTAAAGTAAATCAGTGTTGCAGGTGACAGAGTAGGCATTGAATGCAAAGATTTTGTGTAGTAGACATAATAGTGTATACATTTGTCAAAGTGCATCAAATTATACAAGTTATATAAGTCCATTTTAATGTATATAAATTATATATATTATATATAATATATATCACATCTAAGTTGATTTAAAATATTAGGAAATCAATTAGTATTATACCACATCAATAATTCTAATAAGAAAACCCATATGATCATTTCAATTGACACCAAAAGTAAAAGCAACTTTAATGCTTATTTTGATTAAAAAGCAAAGCAAAACAAAAGAAACCATGTATAAAGGTAAACTAGAAAGTTATTTTTTAAAAATATGGTTAAGAATAACAATGAAATCAACAGCTGTTAGTATATTTAATTATGAAATGGTAAGACTTTCCAACTGAAATTAGCTAAAAAGGAAGGAAGAAATCCCTCCATTAATAAGATATTTAAGTATTGGAAAGAAATCAGTATTTGCAAACATTCTGATTAATTCTAGAAAACTCAAGATAGCTAGATAAAAACACATAGAATTACACAAAGGTCCAGTTAGGGGAATAAGAACAAATACAGAGAATGCTGAAATTTCCTATATAAATGATGAGTTAGGAGAAAATATCTACACACAAATCAAGTACAAACAAGAAACATATCTTTACAGGACACTTGAAAGACATGTACAAAGAATATTATAATAATTATTAGTGTATGTTTATATAATATTTTGAATGAATTAAAATATGTTTTTTTAAGCTATTTATTGAAAGTCTAAGTATTGTCAAGTGTCCCGTTTTACCTCTTGATTAATTTACACTTTTTCTGGCAGGCAGGCAGGAAGAAATGAGGACTTTAGTACAACAGCTGTGAGGAACAGATTCTGCCAAGAACAGAAAGGAACTTGGGAAAGGATCCCTAGTGCCAGAGGAGAACACAGCCTGCGTCACCTTGACTTCAGTTTGAACAGACAGCCCAACTACACAGTGTGTTGGCCTTCTGACTTACAGAGTTTTGAGCTGTTAAGTTTGTGGTAATAAATTACACAGCAATAGAAAACTAATGTGACATTTAAATATTCCCAGTTAGAGTCCAGAGGAAACATGTTTAATCTTAACATGATAAGTCTATTCATCTGGTAAAATGAAGGGTTTTATTTATTTATTTTTTTAAGTTACAAATAATATGAAGAAACTTTAGAGGAAAAAAGAAAGTGCACCTTCAGATATTATAGATAAAATTAAAATTTTCTCATTCATTTACAGATATATTATGAAAGAGATTAGAAAGCCCATAGGTAACTTCTGACTTTCTAAATTCTTAACAAATGATTTTTTTTTAAATTTAATTTTATTTATTTATTTATGGCTGTGTTGGGTTAACAAATGATTTTAAGATCATCAAACATTTCTCACTTCCTAAAATGTGCTTGAGAAACTACCTAGGAAATAAAATAAAATTAAGTCCTAGACTTACAAAGATAAATTACAGTTAGATTAAATATTTTAGACAACAAAAAAAATTAACCACAATAATCTAAGAGAAAATAAGCTTGAAATTTGCAGTGGCTTTCTACATGAAAAACAATGCAAGAAAATGAAAACTTTCTGCATGGCAAAACTTAAAATTAAGAAGACAAATGAAATTTGGAAATATTTGCAAGGAATATATCATTAATATAAAAAAAGCTTTAAGAAATCATTGAGATAAAGGGGAAAACGTTGATGGACAGAATAAGATTCTCAGAGCAGTAGCAATGGAAATGGCTAGAAGCATGTTAGTAATAAAATAAGGCAAATAAAGTATACTTGCTTTCATTTATGAAATTGGTAAACATATTTTCAAAAATAATAATGCCTGGATAGATATATTGTATGCAATTTGATCGAGTTTTAAAATGTTCATATCCTTTGATGAAGTAATTTAATTTATAGAAAACCTATCATAAGAAAATAATCAGAAGTGTGAAAAATTATTTACCCACATATTATTTATACTAATATGACACTGGAAAGAATCTAAATATTTCATAGTACTGGACAAATAAGTTATGGTATAACTACATGACAGAAAATTCTGTACAGGTTACAATACTTTATAAAAAAATAATTACATGGGGGTATGCTCATAGTTCGTTAAGTAACAAAGTGAGATGTAAAACTCCATATGTATTAGGCAACTATATCTAAACAAAAATAACTGGAAGGAAATGCCCATATATGAATGATTATTTCAGGATTTGAACACTACAGGAGTTTTATTTTTAAAAAATCTATTCTTTGGGGTTTTCTTTCTCTCCTAGGTTTTATGAACTTTTAATCAGAAAAAATTCTAAGTATATTATTACTTTAGATGTTGCCTGTACTCTTGCTACTGAAAGAGTGATGTGGTCCATCAGCATTAGGGTCACCTGGGGAGCCTGTTAGACATTCAAAGCCTAGGGGGTCAGGAAGGGGAGGACATTTAAAAATCAGATGGTCCCCAGGGACCACGTTGAGATTCCTCCATGGTCAAAGAAGCATTTTCTCCCCCTGCTTCCAAACATTTCACAATGCTTATTGGTTTCCTCCATGTGTTTTACTTTAATATCTTTGTGTCTTAATTATTCCCATGTCTAAGCAGAGCAAAGCATTTTTTTTAAAGAAAAACATATTGATATTTTGGCCATGACTTTTAGATAACAGTAATCTTTGTATGTCTCATTTTTTTTTTAATGACAACATTGATGATATTAGTAGTGGGCCTAATATTCTAAAAAACAAATGTGCTTTGAATGAAAGCATAAGATGTTGTCTTTGTAGGCCCATATTTAGTTAATTTATCAAGGAATGAAATGAAATCTCACTTTCTCCCAAACCTCATTTTCTCAATTGAAAAACTTTATAATTTAAAAAGTTGAAGGGCTCCATTAAATATCCATTACTGGGAATCCATAATATCAATCTGTGTGTTAAAATTTATGATTTAAATTTTCCATTAACAGGCTGCGTCCTTGGCTTTTACAGAGAGATGTTAAAATGATTTAATCTAATGGCAACCATAATGTTATGCAATCTAGCATAAATATAATTTCTCAAGATAAATACCTTCTTGTTAGAAAAAAAGTCTGCATAGATGAGGTTTCTACTTCCTTTTATGAAACTGTGAGCACTGTTGAAGATAATAAATGTCGTGCCTTGAAACACTATATTTTATAGTTTTTGAATTTAGAGCTAATTCAGTACTACAAACCCAGTAATTTCTTCATCCAGAATGTCTTGTACACATATCTTTCAACACTTATATGTCTTTCCACTTCTTTTCTTTAACTTATGCAGATTCCTCATGTGTAAAGTAAAAGAAACTATATTTGACGTGGTGGGCTTTGAGAATTAAATGAGGTAATACACGCTCCTCAGGGTTTAACTAACTGTCAGACACATGGTGATATTCTGTAAATAGCAACTCTTGTTACTATAAATTTCCTATGTTCAAAGTATTTTAAAATATAAGGCAACACAAATTTTTGGAAGTAGATATAAATACAAATATCATTATTATTTCTATAAAAGCTCTCTTAAGAAAGTTTTAAAGAAACTCCCTCTAAATACTGCTATATATATATATATATATTATTTTTTAAACATCTTTATTGGAATATAATTGCTTTACAGTGGTGTGTTAGTTTCTGCTTTATAACAAAGTGAATCAGCTATACATATACATATATCCCCATATCTCTTCCCTCTTGCCTCTTCCTCCCTCTCACCCTCCTTATCCCACCCCTCTAGGTGGTCACAAAGCACCGAGCTGATCTCCCTGTGCTATGCAGCTGCTTCCTACTAGCTATCTCTTTTACATTTGGTAGAATATCTACAAACAATAAATGCTGGAGAGGGTGTGGAGAAAAGGGAACCCTCTTGCACTGTTAGTGGGAATGTAAATTGATACAGCCACTATGGAGAACAGTATGCGGGTTCCTTAAAAAACTAAAAATAGAAATACCATACGACCCAGAAATCCCACTACTGGGCATATACCCTGTTATATATTTTTAAACTTTATAATATTTTGAGATTGAAAAACACTTATCAAAAGAAGCGTATTAGTTTCTTGACCATTAATTTTAAAGCAAGTTATCTACAAGTTACTAATTAATCACAAATTGGATTTTAACAACGTGTTAGTCAAGGAGGGAGAGTAAACCAATGCTGCATTTTGGATTCATTATACACCATCCTAGGAATTAGAAGGCTGGTTTCTAGATCCAACTTTTCAATTAACCAGATCATTTATTTCTCTTAGAGCCTTAATTTCCTCATCTGTACTCTGGTAAAATGAGGTCAGTTTCTTGATAACCTTCTTCTGAATCAAAAATTTCAAAAAATTATTTATATCCCTCTAATCTGAATTTAGTTCCTTAAAGTCAAGAATAAGGACTTTTATTTCTCTCATATTATTCAAAACTTATATAGAAAGTTTTAAAATGTGTTTGCATTTCAGAAGTCCATGTCCTGAAGACTGTGGAAGAATACAGCTATCCATAATCAAATATTCCAGGAATATACAATGTTTTTCAAATTTTGGTCTGTTTCCTCAAAGGTCTGTAGCTCATATCTGTTCAAACAACTGGTCTCTGAGTCAACTATTTTCTTGGGAAGCTGGAAATGTTGAGACAATATGACTCTAAGTGGGGTATTTAGTAAGAAGCACAGAAATTCCCCAGCAGGAAGCTAGATTAAGTTCATACAAGAAGATGGATTAAGTTCCCACAGGGAACTAGATTGAGTTCCCAATCAGAAACGTGCCTCCCTCTATCTATCTATCTATCTATCTATCTATCTATCTATCTATCTATCTATCTATCTATCTATCTATCTATCTATCTATCTATCTCTATCATCTATCAATCAATCTATCATCTATCTGTCTACCTATTTTAATAGAGAATCTAACTTGCTCTACAGCCAGCAAACCAGTGCATTCTAAAGAGAGAGACTGTGTGCTTGTCATTCACATATGCTTCTGTTTCTTTGAAATAATAATATTGAGATTAATGTTATGTCAATGAGACCAAAGATGTCTGTCACTATTATTTGTCAGAAATTAGGATATACTGATGCATGAAAGTTCTAACTGCTGCACAAATATTTCATTTTTTTACTTGAATAAAAAGCAACATATTGAATTGCTTTGTGAATGAATGTATTTATTATAAACTGGAGACCACAGAATATATACTAACAGGATGGGGATTATATTTAGACCAGATGAAGTTTCTGGGTGGTCTTCCAAGTGAAGCTCAGTATAAGATCCATTGCAGCAAGGTAATCTGAATGAGTTCATAAAAGCTGTGGATCAATATTTTGTGGTCTATATTACATTGAAAAAAAAACCTTAAAATTTTTGTAGAGATATATAATACAAGTATATTTATTTGGCAGGCAAAAGTCCTGTTTATAAGATCACTTAATGGACTACTATAAAATATTTCAGCCTATGAATTTAGTCTAATCAACTTTAAAACTTGGACTGAAATCAACTTCAATTTATATGAAAATTCAGTTCCAAAATTTAGGGACAGACCAGATGTTGTATGTCATATTTATTCTCAGTTTTCTAAGAAAAGGTAACAAAATTGATGTCACTCTTTTCAAACAAATTTGTTCTATACCTCTTCTCATTAATACAACTTCTATAGGATCATAGCCATATAAGTAAAAATAGATCTCATTATCATAGAAGATTTATTTTAATAAGTATAAACTCATACCATAACATTTATTTAAAGAATGGCTTACTAAAGATATATCATCACTTTGTTTTGTGTAAGATGATATTTGTGAAAATGTTTTAAAATCATGAATAAGAATGTCTTACGCAAATGGTATATTGAATTATTTGGCTAAAATTCTCCTTTCAATTAGCATTATTAGAAGACTTTTTGATGAGAAGATCAGGATGATGTTCAAATGCAGTTTTAAAGTTTTTTTCACTATTATTTACAACACTTCCACATTACACAGAAATATAGCTAATATTTTTCAGGTATAACTGTAGTTTCAATGTCACTATTGCTGAGAAATAGAATTGCGTCTTCTGATTCCAAATTCCTTGCTCTTTTCACCAAACCACAGGATGTACCCTCAGAATTGTCTCATATTAATGCAGTTAATTTAGAAATAAAACAACAATGGCAATAATTCATGTAATCAAATATAATTTCTAATTTGATATCCTTCCCTGATTAATTTGCCAAAGAGCCTCAAGTTTCAATCTGACTGTGAGGATATTTGGTGGCAGCATCATTTTTCTTAGTTTATCTGCTACAAAGTTGTGAAATTACATTTTCACATACAAAACAAATCATAATATTTTATATGTGAAAGCACAACTTCACAAATTTTTGTGTGAAGTAACTGTCAAGAGTTAGCTGGAAAACAAGTTATTGAAGGGCTTTTGGATATGTTATATTATGACTGATGTAAAGATAAGCCATTGGCTTTTGACTACGTTATATCTTTGTCAATACTTATTCTTTCTTTTAAGAATTCCAGAACGTGTTCACAGCTCTCTGAACTGCAGGATTTAGAGAACAGTAATCAAGATGATAATATTGACCATTTGTAATTAGATAAAATGTTTGAAAATGACTTTAATAATGATTTTTGTAATGATTTTAATAATTTAATGACTTTGCAGAAAAATATTTGAGAGAGTATTAGCTATACTCCTAAAAATATCAATCTGACACATGATGAATATTGTTTTAACATCATAATGTTAATTTATAGTCCCTGCTAAGTAATGCACATTTAACAAAATGTGCTTGAAATTTCTGTTAGTACATTTCACCATTAGCTTATTTAGGATACTTTTCATTGCATATTTTATTTCTTAAATGTATTATGCATAATATGCACAAGTGGAATAGTGTAAGTAATCTGTCAGGACCGAAAGTCATTTTATCATCATCAACTAATGGAATGTCTGAATCACCATGCCAACAATTTTCTGCCCAACAGGAGCTACTAGACCAAGCAGAATTTAAGGAGAACTAATTAGCCCCAAGATGCATTTATTAAATGTTAAGTCAAGTTATCAAACTTCTCTCATTCTCCATGCATTTGTGCTGCTTATTTTACATCCCATTTTTGCCAAGAAATTTAGTCAGTATAAATTAATTTTATACAATGACTTCAGTAAAGACCTTTGAAAAAGATAGTTATATAAAACAGCCCACTTAAACAAGCTCTTAATTAACAGCATGATTCTTAATACAAAGAACAGTATCAAATAGTCTTAAGCAAAACAATTTATCAATTACACCAAACTTATTTCAGCTAGCTCATGGAGAATATTTTAGTGAAGCTGAAACTGAAGACATTTGGAGGCACACATTCATAGACAGGTCATAATTATTTACAATGAAATAGTTTACTCTAAATACATTTTATTACTTTTTCTCTCTTAAACGTGATGTGGACCTAAACCACCAATTAGGATACAAAGTCAATGTGATTTCAATATGTGTTTTAAAACAATAAATTTGAATAAATCTCTTATTTATTCATTCACAAAAGTATTTGTATTGAAAGAATATGGAGCTACAGTGCTCTATCTATCTATCTATCTATCTATCCTTCATATATCTATCAATCTATCAGTCTTGTTGATGTTTCTGTGTGTATGTGTGTTGTCTTAATTTGCTTTGTCTATCCTGATCCTATGCTGAGTCATGAAAACCCAACCTAAGTTTCAGGATGATGCTGGAGATGTTATCAATGCATGTGATCTTCACTTACTGTGGGTTTTCTTTCAGAGTGATCAGTATGTAGCTTGTGGGGATTATGCATCTAAGTTGGATGTTTGGCAGGGTGATAAACAAAGCAGAGAAGATCTTGCATGCTCCAAAAAGAAGTCCTGTGCATTCATGAGAGTAAATGTATGTCACTTTCCAGAATTCAGTTGTTGTCAGTGTACCTTCTGGATGTCTTTGGTCTAGCGAGGTCTGTTCAAAACTCACTCAAGTGTAGTAAATAAATGTCTTCTCTGGTTTGATTTGAATGTGGCCATTTTCCTTATAGAATTGTGCCATGAGAGAGTTGATTCTAGGTAAAACCTCTTGAAATGATTTAATCTATACAGCAGCATACATCAGCCTTAAAAATATGTCTGATTTGGTGATATTTAATCATCAAGATTTCTATTCGTGTAAAGTATCAGTAATATCTCCAATGTGCATTGATTTAAACCTTACTTGTTTTCTTTCAAAAGGATCTATGTATTCTATAATACACTACAAGAGAAGTGTGGCAGTTACATTCATTTTGCTTCATAGAGTTCTCTGCCCAGAGAGAAAATGCCAACATCAAAGGGACAGTCATGAAAATGACTCCTCCAAGAACAAAAAGTAACAAATTTCATCCTTTCATCCCTCTGTAGTTCTAGTTTAGGAGGGACATGAAAAAGGACATGATCAGCAAAAGAACAGGTAGATTTGGGGAACTTCTGTGGTTTCTGTCCTTTATAAGATGGCCAGAAATTTGCTTATGATGACATGTCTGAGCAACTTGCATGGCTTCAATTCTTTGATAAGAAATTATAGAATTATAAAGAAAATGGATCCCATTTTTTCCCTAGTAAGAAGATTTGGTCAAATAGGTCCTTCAGAGAAATTCATTTTCTTATCATTTGAAAAAAAACTGTAATACAATATGATTCAAAAGGGGCCTTGTGTTTTCCATCATCATTATAAAAATGAAGAGTAGAATAACCAAATTAGGAGATATTTTAAGTGCTTACTTGATATACTACAACTGGAGCCAGAGTAGACTGAATATTTTTATAAGGAGAGTTTAACTTAGGTAGTAATAAACTGATTAACAATCCCTCCAATTTAAAAATTAAAAAGGATGCTGTGAAGTTCTTTATTTCTCTAATTATAGCAAGAGGGAAATGGGTCAATAAATTCCACAAATGAATGTTACTTCTGCTAAAATTTAGACTTTGATATTAGACTCAAACTATTGCTGTAAACTAGTGGACCAATGGTTCTTGAACTTCAGCATGCATTGGACTCACACAGATGCTGTGCTCCAGCTCCAGTTTCTCACTTGGTACCTTAGGGATGGGGACTGAGAATCTGTATTTCTAACTTGTTCCCAGGTGTTGATGATGCTTGGATTGGAGATCACATGCTGAGAACCATAGCTAGAGCACTACGTATCAAAGGGAGATATGACCATCTGATCTAAAGTTACAAAGAAATGCAAGGGCATGAAAACTGCCAGATTCAGAATAATGTGTGTGTGTGTGTGTGTGTGTGTGTGTGCATGAGTTATGGAAAGTGATGTGGGAGGAGTACACAGAATGTTTCACTCTATTAGAAAAAAGTATTTACAGTAACTTAGCTGAATAGGTAGATGAGTATTTGCTGTGCCATTGTTTATATGTTTTGTATGTCTTGAATGTTTCATAATTCACTTTTTAAAAAGAGAAACAGTCATAATTACTAAATTAAGTTGTAACTACTAAATTTGTATAGAGTTAAGCACTACTGATTAGGTACATTTTAATTAACCAGAAGGTACAGAACTGTTAGTTTTGAAGTTTCTTTTTTCAAATAGTTTCAATAATAGAATCTAAAACACTTAGAAATCCTTCAGAAACATAGTTATACAAGTGACATAATAGAAGCAAATAATGACTGGTAATGACTTTGCTCTATTCTATGCATTAGTTTATTCAACAAATATTTATTGAGTGTCTACTATGTGTCAGAAACTGTTCTAGGCATGGGGATACAGCAATGACCAAAACAGATAAAAATCCTGCCCTCATGGAGCCTACATTCCATAAAAGTCATTTTATTTTTGCCTAGTAACAAGCAAAACAAAGAAGCACAACACCTCCAAAGTTGAAGCTGGTAAAAGGAAAGATGAGTAAACCTGAATTAAAAAAATAAACCCAGTTTTGCAATCTAAAAAGAGAGAGAGATTAAAGATAATTTTAAGATAAGGAATTTCTTAAGGGTATGCTGATAAGGACAAGTGAGTCTCATAGCAAATGTACAAGTTAAAATGATAAGTTTAATCCAATTTTCATGGGAAAAAAAAACTAGTAAGATGAAATTTTCACCCTTTAAAGTCATAATTTTCCACAATGTTTTTCTTCTAAATGTCTAAGTTAGTCATATGTAACAGTTTTTTTTCCCCTCTATGAATACCTAATTCACACATGCAATGCATTTTTCAAGCTAACATCTCTAAATAGAGCCAGAAATTTGGGAGTGGTGGTGAGGGTGTGTTCAGACGGCTCCTCTCCCCACCAAGCAAACATTTTTTCCCCAAGAATACTGCTCCCGTCTCAGTGGGGAGTCAATGAACTAACTCAGTAATAGAACCTAATCTTTACATATTTCTTTACTGCTTCACTAATTTATTTATTTAACAAGTATGTTTAGGTTACTAGCACAGGGTACAGCACTGGAGATAAAAAGATTAGTCAGATATGGTCCTGTTATCAAACAGTTCCAGTGTGGATAGAGGAGATATGAAAACAGACAAGTACAGCACAAGCAGAGAAGAGACCTGATAAAATTATGTGGTGGAAAATCTTTGAGTAACATGAACATACACGAGATGAAACAGGCAAGGTTTCCTCTGGGCTGAGCCCTAAAGAATGAATAGAGTTAACGAAGCAAGGAAAGTAAGGAGAAATTGAAAGGTGACCATAGCAATATGGAAATGATGGAAGCATTTGCCTTGATCATGTTTGTCACCAAGAAACCTGGAAAAAAATTATTAAAATACTGTTAGGTGGTGTGTGTGTGTGTGTGTGTGTGTGTGTGTGTATGTGTGTAGTGTTCTTTCTGGTTCCTGCTAAGTCTAACACCTAAGACTTAGAAAATCAAATCCCCTACTGGGAGCCAGGCACTGCCATACTCGACAGGCATTCAAACATGCATGAGACATGGTCTTCCTTTCAGTGAGCTTATACTGCCATAGAATGTTCATCAAATTGCTCTTCACTTAAGGAACATTAAACACATTTTACTGGGTGAAAACTATAAAATAGTCCTTAGCAGAACTCTAAGTATCACTCTTGCTCTTAAATTTTATGATTTTAATGCTATGAAAACTCAGCTTATAACATCAAAATAATGATTTCATACATGTATTTTTTAAGGTTAAGTACTTCCTTATGTACAAATTGGGTTTCTATTAAATTCTTTTTGATACATTTTTAGTAGACTTGTATCACACTGTCTTATTTGAATACATCCAAAGGTAAATTCAAAACAAAACCAACCAACCAAACAAACAAAACAAAAACTCTGGTTTTCTCCAACTAGAAAATGCTCCAGTGGTCTCTCTGCATTTTCTCGAATACAAGATCATATGTTGTGATATATTTTATAATATATCTATTAGCAATTGTTTTGGGTTATTTATACCTCCTTCTATGTTAACACAGATAATGAGTAAAAAACATGTCTGCCTTTATGCTTTAATTTAATCTAATTAAAATAGTAGCAGCAAAATAGAAGTCATTCACCCAAATGTATTATGAAATTGTGTATATTATACACACAAAACAATCTAGGGATATGGCTCATAATATGTTTTTTTCCCTTCATAACGAGTTATATCTTGCTGATGTATTGCAGTTCATGAAAAAAAAAATGAGTGTATTTTAAAGTCTTGTGTCCTAACTCCTTTAAAACAAATTATTTTTTTCTTAGCAATATTAAAATGAATAACATGCATACTTTTTCTTAAGTTTTAAATCCAAAGAAACCAGGAACTATGTTTGGCATCCTTTATAAAATTTATACTTAGCCATCATAACAAACAAAATTAGTTCTATCAACATGAATAATGGATGAAGCTTTCTTTTTACTTACTTGTAAAGCTCAGTTTTTTGTTTAGTAATATGGTTATACAGCAAATTTTGGAACCATGATTAGAACCATAGGGATGCTAAGATTTCATGTAAAATTAGTTCACAGAAAATATACTAATTAAATTAAATGTTTTGATAGACCAAAAGGGAGCAGACCGGATAATCCATGCCTCTTTACTTTTACAAACATTTAAAAATTTTATCTTAATAAGGGGGTAGAGGTATCACCAATAAACCTTTAGACTATACCATTATTTATTTAACAGTTATATTTCAGGGACAGACAGTCCATTAAGAAAGGAAATACCAAAAGCTCCTGGTACGCAACACTCCAAAACAGAAAGTTACTCTGATTTATAACTTATCATAGAATTTACTAGCAGTGCCAACACATTACACTCAGTAAAATGCTAGCATAAGATATTTCTTGATGTATTATCACACATATGAGGTAAACTTTCCACTTTTAATTCTAAATCATTGACTCCATTTAGTGCACATTTAATAAATGGATTTACATAAGAATAATTTAGCAATCTTATTTTTTTCATTTGTATGACAGCTATTACTGTAAAATCAATTCTCAATGTCTACTACCATGCATTTAAGTTCTTATTGTGGAGATAAATGTGTGACAATCCTGCCCAAGAGACAAAATACCCTCTCAAGACCCTTTCTCCATTCTCATTCTTAAGTGAACACGCTAGTAAGAAAATAAATTTGCTATCAAGACTTTTTTCAGCTTGTTTCTAGGTTGGTTCTTTCATAGTCTACCTCCTGGTAACTTGTGTTTAAACTGTACCTTTCTTGTTTCTTGTTAATCATTATAGGGATTTATTTTGGGGGGCTGGATTCAGGCTATATAGTTCTATTAATAATCACAGCCAATACTTTGTAAATTTGCATGATGGCAAGAGTAGTAGGTAGCAAGTTAGTTGCTTACATATTAGAGAAAAATGATATACATATTCAAAAGTTTAGAATCTGGATATGAAAATAAATTTTAGATTATTCTTATATAGTTCTTCATACTTCTTATTTAACACTCATTTGACATAATATAATTTTATTTTTTTTAAAAAGAAAAACATTTTAAACCCACATAATACTCTGAAGTCATAATATGTTGTCATTATATTTTGCCAAATTTCAAGAGGAAGGGTAATAATATAAGAAATAGATTTATTTTCATATTGACTCAATGTTTTGCTTTCATTGTGGTGCAGGGCTAATGCAATTTTCAAAAAATTTTAGATATTTATTTTGTGTGATTTCCCTAGACCAAACTGTATCCTCTTTAAATTTTGGTACTTTATAATGGGAAACAATTTTGCAGCAAATTAAACTGGTTGGATTGTACAGTTCTTCTTTAGATGGTCTTTTTCCCCATGCCTGACTTTTCTTTCATCAAACAGCAATTACCCACAGTCCGCTCACCATATTACTTGATTTTTCTTTTTATAAGACCTTCTAGTCACACAGAAAAAATAATAATTTTCCTCCTAAATGTTCTATCATAGAATTTTCCTTTCACAAAGCATCTATCTATGTTCCCTATTACACTGATTAAAATCAGTTTCATGTAGTGCCAACAGGAGGATCATTTCTCTCCCTCAAAGAACTATTGTAAACACATAATCTCTTTATTTATCTTATCCCTACTGTATAAGGCCTCTTTTATGATATCTTTGATTCTAGGGTCACATTGTCATGTCCTGGATCTTTATAGGTGCATCAGGTCTTTCATCTTACTCCAATATTTGCTTTAGAAATGGATGAGATTTGATTTTGACTTGGGTAGTCCATACTACAGACAGCAGCAACTGACTTATCAGGATCCAAACACCCTCCTTGCCATCTGTGGGGAGCTGGCACATCCGAAGTAGACAGCAAATCAGATTACAAGGTCTTCTCTGACCACATGGACTCAAAATAAAATTCAAGTTCCCTTCTTAGCCTTCATCACCTTAGAAATATTCCAGAATACGCTGCCTTCTAGCCCTTTCTTCCTACTCCCTTGAACTAGTATTTAAGCAAGTGCTTTAAAAACATTTTAAAAATACACTTTACTGAACTTCCCATCTTGGGCAGAACCCTACAAACAGTCCCCTTCATGGCACCAAGACTGCCAGCTTACCAGGAGGAAGTATCCTCAGGGAACACCATCTCCCACTACCCCTGCCAACCAAACCCATACTTTAGAGGCTAATGTCCCTATATCAAAGGTTTGTCTTCTAACTAGGTAAAGCCAGGTTTGTGTTATGAAGTTTAACCCTCCCTTAAAAGGACAGGCCTTGCTCAAATAGCAGCAGACTCCCTTGCTGCACTAGTCAGGAATTCCACAGGGGTAAGGGAAGGATATATCAGAATACCAGAGTTCAAATCCAGGTTTTACTCTGTATTACCTATGTGATTTGGGGCAATTTCACCACTTAAATTCTCTGAACCTCAGTTTCCTCATCTATAAAATGAGTCTAATACATCACTTATGCTGTGGATTTGTTATAAGAAGTATATATAAGATAAGACAATGCCTGGTAAAAAATAAGCAATCAACAATCATTAGCTATTATCATCTTTTTAACATCAATAATTCTGAGTTACTCATCCTTCTCTCTTTTTATGGGAACCATGTTGAATAATATAAAGGCTAAAAAATGATGGTTGACATGTACCTTGACATATCTTTAACATATTATTTTATTTTTATTTACATCATCATACATTTTTCACATTATAGAAGTAAAACATAATCAATATCCAATATTGTACAATATTTTGTATACCACACTCAAACATACCTACTAATGAGTACATTACATGTTAAGTTACTAATTTATTGGCTCTTAATTATTTTATATTATGCAGGTATTTTTGCTAGATTATCATTTCTGTTGAAGTATCTCTTTGCAATCTTTGGAGACATTGGTTGAGGTTCTTGTATGGGCTAGAATATGTTATTTTTTTCCCCCAATGAAAGAACGGAGTCTGAACTCTTGCTCAGGTAGTGAATCTGAATATTCACTATCTAATACAATTTTTAGGAATGGATTATATATCGTAAGGATTGCACTTTCTACTTCATTTACCCTCCTTCAAGCCATCGCATTCTCTGTTGATTTTCTTTCACCTTTAATTTCCCAAGGAATAGAGTACTGCTCTCCATTTGTTTATTATTTTTTACACTCAATTCCAAGAACTATGACTATTTTTGCATCTGCTCCTTTACTGACTTTCCTTCTTAAAGTTGACTAGCATCCACTGAGTAGTGGTCTTTCATTAGTCTTTATTTGTAGACATCTGCAATATTTAATCTCACTGACCTCCCCTGGTTTTGGTACTCTCTTTTCCTCATCTCTCTGACATGAGAAAGTTATTTTCTTCGTGTCAGCTGGTAGCTATCTCCCATTCTGTTTTTGTTCTCTAAAAAGACATGTTTAACAATGTTCTTTCCTCAGCTGGTTTTCTTCCTGTGTACTTCCACTTGTAAGTTCAACCATTGCTTTACAACTAGATGCCCCTTCAAGCTTAGTGCTGCCTCAAGTTCTCATTCCAAGTTTTCATGCACTTCCATGATACTTCTAGGATATCTCATAGGCATCTTAAATTTAAAATAACCACACTGATATAATTTTTTCCCACAAGCCAACTCTTATATTACATGTTTCTATTTGTATTCCTGGCATTATTATTCTCCCGGTCATCCAGATTTGAAAACTCAGTCATCACTAACACCTATTTCCCTTCATTTCTCACAAAATATCTATCTTAATATCTTACTTAAAAAAATATACTAACATCTCTTGAATCTATTCCTTCATTTTTATCTCAATTTCCATTACCCTACATCAAACTCTAACTGCACTGGCCTAGCTTACTACGATTATATCTCAACTGGTTTTTTTGCATCTGAAAATTTGTCAGACTTTGACAGTTAAAGATAAAAGGAGGTATTATGTACAAGACACATATTTATTTGAAAATCTATGGCTCATTTTGGGAACTTTAAACGATAGTAGTTAGAGAGGTTTATACAGGTAGAAGAATAATAAAATCTGAAAGGTAGCTGAGAGTAAAATCTTAAATCCTAGACCACTGAGAAATTTTAGTGAACATGCTTTATCTACAATGTTGAGCCTTTTTCTTTAGTATCAATAGTACTAGCAAAATGCTTTGCACTTTTCAGATGTTCAAGAAATCCTTATTTCAAAAAACAAAGGGAAATACTGCAAGAATATTAAATTATTAAAATGTACATTGATTTATATCTTTTGAAATTATCTAGGACACAGAAAATGTCTTTATTTTGCTTCTATAGTTCATTTTCAAGTATTTAAACAATAATAGAAATTTTAATGCTTTTCTTAATTATCATTGAGTCATACATACATATAACATATATACACATATGTATTAATATTTGATGAATATATTACATACACACATATGTATATGTGCTCGATTCAAAGATAAGTTAATGGTTAATTGAAAGAGCTTATCTGGTGCCAGAGTTTTGCTTTGCTTTTCAATTCTTATTTTCGGTCTGCTCTGTTTACAGAATATCCAACTCTGTATAATAATTGAAGAATCTCCTGAGCTAAAAATAGTAACTTCTGGAAAATAACTCAATTCTTGGTACTTAGCCATATTATTCATCTTATATGGCTGATACATTTATAATGCAATGATTCAAATAAATGTGACTTAAAAAAATTTTTTCAGAAAATATTGTCATACCTTATAGATTAATATTCTTCTCATGCCCCACCCCATATCCATACACAAATGTATCTTGTGGTTAGTGATATTAATCCATTCCTGTGGTTTTGCAGTCCAGGAGAATATAGTGTAGCATGCCTCCTGGTTTAAAACAAAAAGGCTTATGGTGTTCTTTGGCTTTTTGTTCCTTGGCTTTCTGCAGAGACCAGCATCCATGGGAGGGATTTGCTTTGTTTTTCTAATTATCGGCAGCTGGGTGAAACAGTGTCCAAAATGGGGAAAAGCAACACAGAGAACTTCAAGCCATGATAATAACAGGTGTTCGCAAGGATCAAGTTCTCAAACAACCCTAGGAGTAAGTTGAGATGCACTTTACAGCTGAATTGTCTCTGATGACAGATGAAAAACACCAGGAATTTGCATACAATAGCTGATTTGGTTCACTTCCCATTCTATTAAATGGATTTAACAATTTTTCAGAAAGCAGTTTTGGGTAAAGAAAGTGAAAGGTGTGCTAACATGGAATGACTACACAGAAAAATTTCATTTGGGCTTGATTTGCTACTCTTCTTTCCCTTATCACATCTCCACCCCCAGCACACACATGCACACACACACACATTTGCACACAGACACCTGTACACATTCATGTACATGTAATGCACACATACTCACTGATAACCATGTCTAAACTGTTGCAATGACATACAGATTTATTCATTGTAATTTAAGTTATAAATTAAATAGAATCCAGAAGAGCACAAGAACACAGTAAAATAGTTACTTGGGCTGATTCTGAGTTGCAAGACTCTTTAAATTAGTTAGAAGATTATCTTAACATTATAAAAGCTGATAAAAATATCAGCATGATAGATTTAAGCAAAGAGAGGTAAAAACTATTAAATATCTCCTCATGAAAGTATTCTTAAATAAAATATAGGCATACATCAAATTTATAGCAAAATCATGATCCCAAGGATGTAATCTCTCTTACATAAGGTGCCAATATTACAGTTTTGGCAACATGTACCTTCCACCAGAGCCTTTAGAAGGTGGCTGAACTAACTCTTAAGCTTCAATCACCAGCAGGGTTCTTTCATCAACATGTGAAAATCTGCTACATTATAGTGAGCCAGAATGTATCAAAGGCCAATCAATATTAGAGAGAAGCAGTGATAGTAAGAAGAATGAGCATTATAAAAGCAGACAGTTAAAGAAAAGACACATCCCTTTGGCTCACATTTCTCCCCATTCCAGCACACTGAACAGAGCAAGGAACAGATCACTCAGAGCCAGAACTTTCCTCTCTCAACCACAACTTCCTGCAAACCAAGGTGTCTCAGCTCAAATCCAGGCTGGTTTAGAGAAGTTGATTTTTACTCTGAATTTGAGATTACACTTTAAAAGGGTATATATTTTAATAACATTTTGGAATCTGCTCAAATATCACTAAAGGAAGAGAAAGAATGATTGGCAGAGCATACTTGAAGACAGTGATTGTAGGAAAGTAAAGTCAAATCACCCAGTTGAAGTCCAAATCACTCCACTCATGTAGACAAGATTGAGCTGCTCTCCACTATGAAAACCTGGTAGAGTCCTGAAAAATTCCTGATGTGACCTTGTTTTTTCTTTTTTACCTCTTTAACATAAATGTAAAAGAAAGAAAGAAAAATGCCTGCTTTTCTGGGAAAAATTCAAAGTCTGTCTTTGAGACTATTAATTATTACTCAATGACTAGGTCTGAGTTCCATTTGTCATGCCATTTTTAATACCATCAACTCTCTTGGGCACTCAAGTTTTCTATGAGTTTGTACTGTATGTGAATCCATTTTCTGTATGAGTTTTGTCTTTTCCTGCTATTTTTATTTTCAGTTAACAATTAATAAAGGCAAAATATGGTTTACTATTGCCCAAATTGTACTAATTCCTGCTTCTTCCTCTTCTTTTTCTCCTTCTTCCTCTTCTCCTTCTTCTTCTTCTCCTACTACTATTACTAACTATTATTATTATTATAACTATTATTATTTTGCCAGTCCTTTTTCTTTAGAATTGTTTTGGGAGGAAAGGTTATTACTAGGGTCAGGCACAATATTAGTGTACAGTTTCTGTTAAGATTTTCACATTTACCTTTTAACTAAATCTGTGCTTTTGCAACTATTTTTAAATAATAAGTTTAACTTTCTAAAATATTTTTTCTATATAATTTGAACAATGTCTTATTGTATAGGTGCCATAAATAGGTAATATTTACATCAACAATGTTTATCAATTAGTAGCATTTACCAGGAAGAAAAATAATGTTTATAATTACTTTTACCAGACAAAATCTGCTTCATTAAAGAAAGCTATTTATTAATATAAGAGTTCGGGGAAATGTGTTTCCAAAAAAAACCTAAATGTTTAGCTCAGTTGACCTAAAGCACCTACCGAGAGAACATGAGTTTTCCTTTAACTTAAGTGGGACAATTAGAGACCCCATCAACCTTCTCTTTACTATGTGGCATCTTTCTTCAAATTACAGATTAGATATCTCCAAATTACAGATTTTACTCTATTGGGAATCTAAGTCTCCAGGGCTCTCTCAATTCAAATTCTTTTCTCCACCAAGATCCTGAGTATAATATATCCAAATATAAATGTATCTATGCAAATAAATCATGCAGTAAATAATCTTGAGTACATTTACATGTATTTTAAGACACCCTCCCATCAGCAGTTTACAGGTATAATGTAGTAACAGGGCTCCCACTATGTAGAAGTTGGTAAGTCCAATCACTCACATTTATCCTTATATAAAAATATGTATTTACAGTACTGCTTTGAGTATTCTTATTTGCCCTGCTTTTCCTGTCTCTAGAAGTTTTCTAATTCCTATGTCCCTGCTGTATTTTGGCCATTTCTAGTTGCCACTCAAGATTTTTCATTCTTTGCAATTTTTATTTTTCTTCTCTCAGCCATTTCTTTGTAACCCAGGTCTTCCTCTCAACTCACAGACTCTTCCACTTATTTCAGCTTTCCTTATCTTCTGAGCTCTGGTCTTTGGATGGCTCGGTTTTTCTAGCCTTTTGTTCAGTGGTTAGCTAACCAGGCCCACTACTTCTTCGGATTTAGGGTCTTCTTGGTTAGTGAACTGAATGATCACCGTGTTTTCTTTATCTCAAATTTAATGAACCTTATTTGAATTATGGTTTCTATTTCTTCCTTTGACTGCAACTTCTGCCCTTGAAAAAAAACAACCATGATTTGAGGGTTTGCTTAATCAAAATGTTAGTATATTTGAAAAATAGTCTCATATAAATGAATCTGGCACCCAAGAAGAAATATAATTATACTTTCAATCTGACTTTTGTAGAATTAAAAGAAAAATAAAGACTACAGCAGTGTTTTTTTAATTCAGTCAACCAAATCAAGGCTGCTTTCCTTCTCTTTTTCTTCAAAAGGCTTGAACTCAATAAAATGCACATGAGTCTTTGCCAAGTAATTCTATTTTCTTTTTTTTTTTTTTTAATTTTTAAACCCATGGGTATTTCAAGGGAAATTCAACCCACATGTTTCTGATTCATTTACACTTAATTCATTAAAATGATGTTTTGTAAGAGCTATTTGATGTCCAAGGGCCTTATGTGTCTTTTTAGATGACTTTTTATGCCATTTTTTTCCTCAAAAACAGGAAGTGGTATTTTGCTAAGAACTCAACTCCAAAAAAGGTTGAATTTCATATGAATCACGTTAAGTACAGCAAGATGATTGTATCTTTCATTTACAATGGTCATCTTTACAATGGGATGGCACCTCAAACAGTTATCTGAATAGATTGAGTATTGTTAATTTCAAATTTCCCCAACAGGATGCCAAAGTCTCCCAAGACGGGGAGACTTCCAAAGTTAATCTGTAAAAGGGCATGCAAAATGAATCCATTTAACTCAATGTGCATATAAATGTAATGTTATTAATTACATTACAGCAAAGTGTTAGAGCAGAGACATCTAACATGTGATAGCCTCAGGATATCACTGGAGTCTGTTTACTTAAATTTAAATTTTCTTCTTTTTCTCATCTCACCCCAAGAAAGGAACTTTGTATGAAAAGCAGACAAGAGAGAGGGAGAAAGAGATTGTAATATATCAAGCAAACAGAAGGTGTGTATGCATTGACAATAAGAAACACTTTAATAGAAAGCATCAGTTAGTCACGCTTTCTAAATTGAAGAGAAACCTTCTTTAACTAGAGAAAGATAGATAGCAGGTCTGCAGTATTTTCTTTGTGACAAAGAAATGTTGGAATACCTATGTAATGGGTCTGCATTTCCTTAGATCTGCTTTCTTTACTAGCATAGCACTGAAAACTTTCCTCTAGAACTTTCGAGTTCAAGAGCAGCTTGGCAGTCCCTAAGTGAAATCCAGCATCGTGGCCACTCCAAGATTGGTTTTATTTACAATGTAGGTGAATCTCATACAGGAATCCAAATACCACTGAGAATAACCCATAATACCAAATTGTATCAAATATTCTGCAGCCAAAATCAAAACTACTGGAAACACTAAATTCATAGGAAATTCACTCATAAGCAAATGGCCTCATTTATCCAGGCCTGGACTCAATCCAAGGTAACATATGTGAGATCTTTAAAGGCTTCTAGTGCTCACATTATCTTGTAAAAGACTTTCAAGGCAGTTATTTTAGTTTCAATGTTGAATAGTCTAAAATAGTTATTAGTAACAAAATAAAGTAACTAATGAATTGTGATTAATATTTTGTATACACAACCTTTAAAAACACAAAGAAAATACGATCCTAACCTTAGACTATTCACTAGAGACTTAGAAAATTAATTTAGGGGCTCTCTTCTGAGCTCCAATAAGGAGGGCTAAGGTCATATTTGACATATGAATTGAAGAAAAATTCATACTCTACATTGCAAAGGAAAGCTAAAGTAAGTGCTCTTTGTAGAACTCATTAAGCAAAACTGACAACTAAAAGTATAACCAATGTGGGAAATGATGCCTTGGTCAAACACTACCAGATCTTATTCAGTATAGATGCTTATGTAGACATGGCTGTATTATTTTTCTAATCACTGCATCAGTTAGCAATGCTGTCAACAAACACCCCTTATATTTAGTGGTTGAAACAATATGTTTTTCTCTTCTTTCACAAACTTATAGTTGGCTGGGTGGTTCTGCTATTCTGGGCCAGTCTTGACCAATCTCTGTTGGGTTTCCTCATACATCAGAGGTCAGCTGGCTGGTCTGGGAGGACTTCTGCTAGCATGACCAGGGTATCCTCTTCATGGTCTTTCAATTTCCAACAGGATAGCCTGAGCTTGATCTCATGGCAATAGCAGAATTCTAAGAATGTAAACAGAAACTGCAGAATTTTTTCAAGGCTCTTCTTGCATCACATTAATTAACATCCTATTGTAAGTCTCATGACCAAGCCTGGATTCAGAATAGAGGAAATCTACAAAGTTATAGCAGAAAAGGGTGGACTCAGAAAAGCTCTTAATTTGAGCCACAAATACAATTGATCTATCATAATTATCTAGAAAAATCCTTAAAGTATTTTCACAAGGAAATCCTTTCTCGAACTTTTCTGTGTGAGTTAGCATGGCAGATGATGCATATGATTAACATGAATATATTTTCACTTTCATCATTAGCATTTTCTGCATCTTACTTTTTTCCCCAAGTCATTGCAGTGAAATTATACAATGAAATTATTATGTCACTTCACTTCCTCAAGGAGCCTTTCTTTCTCTGATTCTCAAGATTGGTTCATCTTTTTCTCTCACTTTTTCTTCCCTTTCCCAAAACTCTTACTTGAACCTTATTAAATGGATATCTTTATTAGACTGCAGCTATTTTGTAACAAGTAATGTGGCTTTCATTTTTCATTCCTGTTTCTTCACCACTTAGCTAAATTTGTGGTGTATACTAGGAATGTAATATGTAGGTAAGTCAATCTTGGAAAATGTGGTGGGAATATGAAAGGCATGGAGACCAAAAGAGGGAAGTTGCAGAGAACATACAAGAGAAATCACGTGGGCCAGAAAAGAATGAGGTTAGATTACTCTAGTGTAAGAGGATATAATAATGTGGAGAATGAACAGAAGGAGACAAAATACTAGAAGGAGAACAGATCAAGTCTGAAGTAGAAGAGGAAGTTGTAAAAGAGAAAAGAAAGAAACACAATAAACTGGTAGAGGGGAAACAAAAGCAAATAGTAAAGCTTAAGCTGTATTTACTTAAGCCAAAATATTTGGCTTACTCTTTGGAAATATTGGAATTTCTAAATAAAGCAAATGCATGGATTGCAGTAATTAGAGTATCCTCAATGTTCTGCCATACTCTAGTATTCACTACTGGGCCACTAGATGGTTACCAATGTCAAACCCTTCATGTAGCATCATGTAACAAACACTGAAACTAATGTTTTGCAAAGCACCCAAGCTCAGCATTTGTATAGAAACCTTCTTACCCTGGTGCAGATTGCCTTTAAATGGAAATGGATAACTCTTTGACACCAACCCTGTTTATTCTGACACCACTATAGTTCCCATTATTCCCAAATCATAAAGATATTGTGTAAACATCATCATTCATGTGTTCTTATTTTCCACAATATCTCATGTTGTGTGCTTTTAACACTGATCCACGATTCTGATTTCTTCATAGAAAGTAAATGTTGAGAGAAAATAAGTACCACATTATTCATATAGTGTTGTACATTTTTATAATACCTTAGAAACATTTATAAATCTCTGGGCCAAGTTACCATTCTAAACTCTTTAAGAAATGCGACTACATTTAAGATTCATTTTTTTCAAGAGGATTGCAATCTATTGGAAGTGAGACGCATGAAAATAGCTATAATTTTAGACAATATATTGATTTTTATAAAAGGGATGCAAATGTATTTCAATAGATGCCAAAAATATATGGCATTTTTCTAATTGGAGCTATTAGAGGTGGTTTCATGTAAGAGTTGGCATGTAAATTAGAAATAATTTTAATAGGTATGAGTGGAAAGGAAAGAAGGTTGAATAAAAGCAGATAAGTAGAGAAAAAGGTAAACTGGAATGGGTAGAAAAGCAGATCTACTGGGAAATTATATTAGAAAGTTGAATGGGAGCTGTGCTGTTGAAGGCCATGGATGTCACATTAAGTCATCTGAATCAGTACAGGGGTCTCTAGACCACAGGACAACAGCAAATACTTCTGAAGACAGAGGAAAATGGTATTTTTAGATCTCTGAGTGCAGTAAAATATAGATGACATGTTAATTTTTTTAGATTTCTACTGTAGTAAGATGTAGGAATTTTTAAACCAGAATCTATGAGTGAAATTCAATAACTTCCTATAATTGTATACAAACAATTACAGTGGGATCTGTTGGGAGGCAATTCTTGAATAATTTTATGTTTCTCCATGGTCAGAGCTTCCTAAGCAAAGAGCACTGGCAATAACTGAAGGATACATTAAAGAATAATTGGAACTGCCAAAAAAACCAAAAAAAAAAAAAAAAACCCCCAAAACCCCCAAAACCCAAACAAACAAACAAAAAAGCAAACCCCAAACCTCTTGAAAGTTACAGTTACAGGAGGTACACTTCTAGAGGCTTACAGAGATTTATCTCCCTGGATACATTTGTTTATATTTTAGAGTGGTAAAGTAGGAACCTTCTTATCCTCTTCCAGAGAGAATTTGTTTACATTCTAGAACAAAGATTTCTTTTTCTTTCTTTCTTCCTTTCTTTCTTACTCTCTGTCTTTCTTTTCTTTTCTCTCTCTCTTTCTGTTTCCATCTCTGTCTCTTCTCTCTTTCAGATGAATTGACAGTACCTCCACATAAATGACAATTATCATAATTTTGGGGTCCCTCTCTTGTGGTGCAAACCTCACTGCCTACACAGGTGACATCTGGTTTCACAATATGTCCCTGTAGCAGCATGGGGAAACCAGCACAAGCTGCTCTGTGAGATAACCTTTTCCTCAATCCAGATTTTTGAAATCATATATGCACATAAAACTGTGACTGACTAACTCAGTTGAAGTAAGGTAACATTTCAGATTCCTCACATTTTTATTTTTTTATTTTTTATTTTTTTTAATTTTTTTTAATTTTTATTTTTTTTCAGATTCCTCACATTTTTAGATTGAACAGAATCAAGCATAAATCAGATACTAGAACACAATTAAAAATATCAGGACCAATACTGCTTCCATTAATACAAAATGGCTCAACATTATTAAATATATTAATGTAATCATCTTAGTGAATTTTGTAATAATTTGATAAATTTTTGCATCTATTCTTAATAAATGAACAAACCTTTTAGTAAATTTTAAATAATAAGACATTTAAACTCTGTTAATATAAGCCATTAGTAGAAATCCATTACAAAAATTATGCTTAATACAGACGAAAAACATTTTAGTACACTAAGGAGAGAAGGAAGATTAACATCACTGGGACCTTACTACAAGCATATATAATTATTAAATATTAGAATCTTAGACAACTTTCAATTATAGTGAGTAATAAAACATGAATACCTGCTATTTAAACCATTCACTTTATTTTTATGTATTTATGTATGCATGTATGTATGTACTTATTTATTTATTTACTTATTTATTATGACTATTGCTTTTAGAGTAGTTTTAAGTTCACAGCAAAACTGAGAGGAAGGTACAGAGATTTCCCATATATCTCCTAATCCCACACATACATAGCCTCCTCCATGATCAACATCCACCAGAATCGTACAATGGTTGCAACTGATGAACTTGCATTGACACATCCTTATCATCCAAAGTTTATAATTTAAATTAGGGTTCATTTTGGAGTTGTACATTCTAAGGGCTTGAAAAGATGTATAAAGGCATGTACCAATCATTATAGTATCATACAGAGTATTTTCATTGCCTCCAAAATCCTCTGTGCTCTGCCTATTCATGGCCCCTACCCCATCCTAACCCCTGGAAACCACTGATATTTTTGTTGTAACCATAGTTTTTTTCTTTTCCAGAATGTCATTTGATTGGAATCATATGATATGTAGCCTTTTCAGATACTACTTCATTCACTTAGTAATGTACATTTAAGGTTCCTCCCTGTCTTTTCATGGCTTGATAGCTCATTCCTTTTAAGTGTTAGTAATATTCCATTGTCTGAATGTACCAAGTTTGTTGATTTATTCACCTTCCAAAAGACATCTTGGTTGCTTCAAGTTTTGTCATGTATGAATAAAGCTGCTATAAACATTCATGTGCAGGTTTTTGTGTAATAATTTTGTGTAATAATGTACCTTTGAGTAAATACCAAAGAGCATAATTGCTGGATTATATGGTAATAGTATATTTAGTTTTGTAAGAAACCTTCAAATTGTCTTCCAAAATGGTCATACCATTTTTGCATTCCTACCAGCAATGTATGAGAGTTCCTGTTATTGTACATCCTTGTCAACATTTGGTGCTGTCACTGTTCCAGATTTTGGCCATTCTAATAAGTATGTAGTGGAATCTCATAGTTTTGATTTGCATTTCCCTGATGACATATGCTGTAGGACATCTTTTCGTATGCTTATTTGCCATTGGTATATCTTCATTGGTGATGTGTCTGTTAAGGTCTTTGACCTAAATTTTAATTGGGTTGTTTGCTTTTTTATTGTTCAGTTTTAAGTGTTCTTTGTATATTTTGGATAACAGTCCTTTACCGTGTATATCTTTTGAAAATATTTTCTCCCAGTCTGTGGCTTGTCTTTTCATTTTCTGGACTTGGTCTTTTGTAGAACAGAAATGTTTAATTTTAATGAAGTCCAGCTAGTAAATTATTTCTTTCACGGACTGCACCATTGGCGTTTTCATTGCCAAATCCAAGGTCATCTAGATTTTATCCTATGTTATCATTTATGAGTTTTAGAGTTTTGCTTTTTACATTTATGTCTGTGATCCATTTTGAGTTAATTTTTGTGAAGTGTGTAAGGTCTGTGCCTAGATTCATTTTTTTTTTCTTTTTTTTTTTTGCATGTGGGTGTCCAGTTGTTCAAAACTAGTTGTTGAAGAGACTATCTTTGCTCCATTACATTGCCTTTGCTCCTCTGTCAAAATCAGTTGACTACATTTATGGGGGCCAATTTCTGGGATCTCTGTTCTGTTCCATTGATCTATTTGTTAATTCTTTTGCCAAAACCATGTTGTCTTGATTACTGTAGCTTTATAGTGAGTGTCGATGTCAGATAGTTTCAGCCCTCCAATTTTCTTCTTCTCTTTTAATAGTGTGTTTGTTATTATGCGTCTTTTGCCTCTGCATGTAAACTTAATAATCACTTTGTTCACACTCACAAGATTTTAATTTTGATGTGATGACATTGAATCTGTAGATCAGGTTGGGAAGAACTGACATCTTGACAATATTGAGCCTTCATTTCCATGAACATTGAATATCTCTATTTAATTCTTTAATTTTATTTATCAGAGTTTTTCAGGGTTTTACCACTTTGACCTGTTAATGTGGTAAATTAAACAAACAGCAATTAAAATATTCTTGAATTTTTTAGATTGAAAAAAGAATTGCATAGTTTTCCTCGTATAGATCTATTATTCAAAAAAAAATATGACAAAGTATTTCATTTTTGGGTGGTGCTAATGTAAATGGTATTGCATTTTAAATTTCAAATTCCACTTGTTCATTGCTGATATAGAGTAAAGCTATTGACTTTGGTATATTAACTTTGTACCCCACAACCTTGTTGTAATCGCTTATTAGTTCCATGGGATTTTTTTGTTGATTCTTTCAGATTTTCTACACAGACACTCACATCAACTGCAAACAGAGACAGTTTTATTTCTCCTTCCCAATCAGTATACTTTTAACTTCATTTTCTTGTGTTATTCCATTAGCTAGGACTTCCAGTATGATGTTGAAAAGCGGTGAGAGTGACATCCTTGCTTTCTTCCTGATCTTAGTGTGGAAGCTTCTAGTTTCTCATGATTAAGTATAATGTTAACTAATTTTTTTGCAGGTATTCTTTGTCAAGTTCAAGCAGTTCTCCTTTATTCCTAGTTTACTAAGAAATTTACTTTCCAATAATATATTGTGGTCTTGGATAATTCCTATGAAAAAACTCTCATTATTTGCAGATTAAGTAATTATTATATAAAACAATGATTTTTAAATTGTGGTCTCCAGATCAGAAATATCAGCCTGTTCTGGGAACTTATTAGAAATGCATCTTCTTGGGCTTTATCATCAGAGACCTACTGTATCAGCCTAGCGATTTATAATTTAACAAGCCCTCTGGGGATTCTAATGTGTCCTAAAGTTTAAATAACCACTTATACAGAAATCCCAAATTTTAATAAATTTAATAAAGTCAAGAAAATTAAACACAAGAAATTGAAAAACTATTAGAACAAGTAAGAGAAATCAGCAAAGTGAGCATACAATTACAATTTTATGAAACTTTTTACAATAACTTATTAAGAAATGAAATATTGAAGTACATTAATGATATAATAATAAAACCCCTAATGCAAACCTAAAAAATAGCCTTTATGAATAAAACTCTGGAAGTCTTACTGAAAGTCAGAAAGGTACATATAGTGAAAAAGTTTATAAAATATATAAGATAAAATATCAATATAAGTAACTAAGATAATTTTCAAACAAACAACTGAAAACATAAATGGATAAAATAGATGAACAAAGTTATTGTAAATGACCAATATATGAAACTGGTCAACTTCAAATATTAATATGAAATTTAATGCAGAAATAAAGTATTTTTATCTATTATGTCAACAGCATGAAGGACCTAATATCAAGTATTGTACAGGATGTAGAAAAATGTACACTCCTTACATACTGTGGGTTTGTAGACTGTTACAAAGTTTTGGTAGAGGAAGGGAAAATTTGGCATTACACATTAAGATGAATGCTATATTTGTTCTTTGACCCAGCAATTATACCATAGGATTTTATCCTATAAGGATTTTTACACATAGGCAGAAAGATGAAATTACTTGTGTTTTCATCAAAGAATTATTCACTGATAGCAAAATTTGGCAATTTTGCTAAATGACTTTTAAAAGGAAAATAAAACAATAAATATGTGTGTATGTACGCAAGTATATAGAAAAGGACTAGAAGAAATGACCTCTGATAAAGGAAGTTTTACTGACAGAAGGGAGAAGGAGAAATAACATAACCAGTTTGAGAAAGGGAAGGCTTCTGTTCCCAATGTCAATGATCATTTTTAAGTCTCTGGCTTTGCCCATCGACCTTTGGTCTGGGAGGGGGCACCTGCCCCAGAGACTGAAGTCCATGGATCTAGTAGGTTTGCTGGTAATGGAACAGTGGCAAGTTCTTCTAATGTGTTTGAAGAGTATGAAACACACATACTCAGATCTCAGCAAGTCACAACCTGAGATGGGATATCCCCATTTTGCAGCAAATGCAGAAAAAATGCAGATCCGATTTAAAGTGGGACTCAACTGTCACTGAAAAGGAGGAAGAACAAATATGCATGGGTTTGAAATGACACCAGTCAGGAAAGAGCCTTCATAATGGAAGAATGTAGCCCCATTTGGGCAGATGACGGGGCCATTTTGATGGGTAAAGTTCTCATTCTTTTGATTCTTGTGTTCTTAAGTCTCATTGACAGATTCCTTTAAAGATTTCACATATGTGATTATTAAAACAAGGCAAGAATGAAGTCAACCACATAATAGAAATGAATGACTCTATCCTCATTTTATCTAAAATAGTTTTAAGAATCATTATAACTAAATCTATTAATTTAGAACTTTAAAATATATTGCTACTGAATTTATAAATAATTGTCAGAAATTTCTAACATCAACGACATTTATTGATAGAAAAAGAGCAGAGCTTCTTGTTGATAAAGGCACTCAAACTTTAGAATCATTTGTAGACATTACTCTAGCATGAGGCTAGCAAGAGATAGAATAATCAGTAATATGTATGGCAATAAGGGACTTTGCTAAACCACTAAGGTACTGACAATTAGAAGATTTGTCATTGGTAACATGCCACCAAGGTATTCACAATGAATAGTTGGATTCTTCTGATAGTTTACAGTGTCCACTACTCATGTTATGTTTTTATTTATTTATTGTTCTTTCTTCAATTGTTTATTAAGCACATATTACATGAATAGCATTCTACCAGATATATAATTCCTGCTATCCACAGTATTAATAATGAGCTGGAAAGACAAGACATAGTTACATGGAATGACTGACATCACCAGGAAACTTATTACTGCATGACAATTCCTTAGCAAATGTGGAGGGTTATCTGTGTGGGAGTTACTGATCACATCATAATGCTATATAAAAAAGTGTTGTCTACCTAATTGTTTTTAATTATCTCAGCAATGAATTTGGACTTGAGTTGTGGAATTCAGAGGCATCTTGATCCTAGGACAATGTCAGGGGTTGGGATGGAAGGTGCTTGTCTTGCCTAGTAGACTGTAAATTTAATAAAGAGATAAGCTCTTTTAAATACATTTGTTCACTTTATAGTAATTATTATGACTTTTAAGAAACAGTTTTATTGAGATATAACTCTATGCCATAGAGTTCATATAAATATATCATTCATTAATTTTTATTTATTCACAGGGTTGTACAACCATCACCAAAATCAGTTTTAGGGTATTTTCGTTAATCCCAAAGAAATCTTGTACACTTTATTGATTATACCCTTTTCTTCATTCCCAGTAGCCCTAGGATACCACCAATATATTTTTGCCCCTTTAGATTTGCCTATTCTAGATATTTCATATAAATGAATCACAAAATATGTAGTCTTTTCTGACTGGCTTCCTTCACTTAGCATGATGTTTTTAAGGTTATTGTTGCATTCAGTAGTCCATTACATCTTATTGACAAATAATTCTCCATTGAGTGAAAATACTACATTTTATTTATTTATTTATTTTAATTTAATTTTTTAAATTATAGTTGATTTACAATGTTGTGCCAATCTCTCCTGTACAGCAAAGTGACTCAGTTTTACACATAGAGATGTTCTTTTAAAAATATTTTTTCCATTATGGTTTATCACAGGATATTAAATATAGTTACCCGTGCTATATAGTAGGACCTTGCTGTTTATCCATCTTATATAAATAGTTTATATCTGCTAATCCCAAACTCCCAGTTCATCCCTCCTCCACCCTCCTCCCCCTTGGAAACCACAAGTCTGTTCTCTATGTCTGTGAGTCTGTTTCTGTTTTGTAGATAGGTTCATTTGTGCCATATTTTAGATTCCACATATAAGTGATATCATATGGTATTTTTCTTTCTCTTTCTGACTTATTTTACTTAGTATGATAATCTCTAGTTGCATCCATGTTGCTGCAAATGACATTATTTCATTCTTTTTTGTGGCTGAGTAGTATTCCATTGTATATATGTACCACATCTTTATCCATTCATCCCTTGATGGACAGATGCAAATCAAAACTATAATGAGGTACCACATCACACTTGTCAGAATGGCCATCATTAAAAAGTCTACAAATAACAAATTCTGGAGAGGGTGTGGAGAAAATGGAACTCTCCTACACTGTTGGTAGGAATGTAAGTTGGTACAGCCACTATGGAAAACGGTGTGACGATTCCTCAGAAAACTAAAAATAGAATTACCATATGATCCAACAATCCTATTCCTGGGCATTTTGCTTATACATCCATCAGTTGATAGTAATTTGAATTATTTCCACTTTTTGGGTGCTATGAATAATGATACCATATTTATGTACAAATATTTTTGTGGATATCTATTTTCATTTCTCTTGAATATATACCTAAATGTGGAATTGCTGGTCATATGGTAACTGTGTTTAAACTTCTGTGGAACTGCCAAACTACTTTCCAAAGTGGCTACACTATTTCACATGTTCACCAGAAGTATAAAAGGATTCCAATTTTTCCATATCCTTGCAGAACTCATTACTGTCTTTTAAAATTATAACCATTCTAATGGGTGTAGAGTGGTATTTCACTGTAGTTTTGACTTGGATTTTCCTGATACATAATGATGTTGAGCACCTTTTCATTTGCCTAGTGACTACTGGTATATCTTCTTTGAATAAATATCTGTTTAGATCCTTTTTCTGTTTTTAATTGGGTTATTTGTTTCTTTATTGATGAACTATCAGTTATTTATACATTATAGATACAAGTCCCTTATCAGATACTTGATTTGTAAATGTCTTCTCCTGTCTGTGAGCTATCTTTTCACTTTCTTTACAGTGTTATTTAAAGCACATACTTTTAATTTTGAGAAAGTCCAGTTCATCTATTATTTTCCTGCTGCTTATGCTTTTGGTGTCATATCTAAGAAGACATTGCCTAACCTAAAATCACAAAGATTCACACCTATATTCTCTAAGGATTTTATAATATGAGCTGTTACATTTAGGTTTTTGAACCATATTGAGTTATTTTTTGTGTATGGTATGAGGTAACTGTCCAACTTTATTCATTTGCATGTGGCTTTCTAGTTGTTCCAGAACCATTTTCTGAAAAGACTATTATTTCCCCATTTATTTGTTTTGGTACCCTTATCTAAAGTCAACTGACCATAAATGTGAGGTTTTGTTTCTGGACTCTCAAATACAATCAATTCTATTAGTACTACACTGTCTTTATCACTCTACTTTTGTAGTAAGTTTTGAAATCAGGAAGCATGAATCCTCCAACTTTTCTTTTTCAAGATTGTTTTAGCTTTTCTGGATTTGTTGAACTTCCATATACATGTTTGGATCAACTTGTCAATTTCTGCAAATATGCCATCTGGGATTTTGAGAGGGTTTACTTTGAAAATATGTAAATAAATTTGGAAAGTATTGCAATCTTAATGATATTAACACTTTATTCATGGTTCTGGGTTGTCTTTCCATTTATTTAGATCTTCCATAGTTTTCTTCAACAACTTTTAGTAGTTTTTAAAATATACATTTTGCCCTTCTCTCATTAAATTTAAAAGTATTTTGATTTTTGAGTCAATAATGAATAGAATTTTTAAAACTTTATTGTTGAATTGTTCAAGGGTATATCAAACAACTGATTTTTTTTTTTTTTTTTTTAGTAAATTTATTTATTTATTTATTTTTAGCTGTGTTGGGTCTTCGTTGCTGCACGCGGTCTTTCTCCATTTGCGGCGAGCAGGGGTTACTCTTCATTGCGGTGCGCAGGCTTCTCATTGCCATGGCTTCTTTTGTTGCGGAACACAGGCATGCGGGCTCAGTCATTGTAGCTCGCGGGCTCTAGAGCGCAGGCTCAGTAGTTGTTGCGCAGGGGCTTGGTTGCTCCGAGGCATGTGGGATCTTCCCGGCCCAGGGCTCAAACCCGTGTCGCCTGAATTGGCAGGCGGACTCCTAACCCCTGCACCACCAGGGAAGCCCAAACAATTGATTTTTCTATATTAATCTTGTGTCTGACAATCTTGGTGAACTTTCTTAGTTCTAATAGTTTTTTAAGTGGATTATTTAATATTTTTCCTTTATAAAAGACCACATATTCTGCAAATAGAGAAAGTATTACTTCTTTCTTTCTAATCTGGATGGAGTACAGTGGGTTGGGAGTACTTCTTCCCCTGACTTTCTCTTCTAGGTCCACTTATTTATTGTATTCATCCTCTGAAGTTCACAGCTCATGTTAGGCAGAACTGACCCATGACTATTTTCTATAGGTATTAATAATCAGTCTCCCTCTTTTTTCCCTTAGGCCCATAGGTGGTAATGGCTTCTTGCTATTCCCAGTCCTAGGGGACCACATCAATCCTTGTTCATTTCTTCTATTCTTAACCATGTAACTTAATATCTTACAATCTTCTTTTGAATTATATTTTAATGTATTAAAATGTGTAAGAATCTGGAACATAGTATAAATTAATAATTTCTATTGGTTGATATTATACTACTGCTTCCAGTGCTAAATATCTGAGGTCCTAAATCCTAAATTATTGCAAATATACCTTTCTTTTAAGGATTCAGAAAGCACAATAAAATAATGTGTAAGGCTTCCCTGGTGGCACAGTGGTTAAGAATCTGCCTGCCAATGCAGGGGACACGAGTTCAAGCCCTGGTCCGGGAAGATCCCACAACTAAGGCTGTGTGCCACAACTACTGAGCCTGCACTCTGCAGCCGGTGAGCCACAACTCTGTGTGCCTAGAGCCTGTGCTCCACAACATGAGAAACCACTGCAATGAGAAGCCTGCACACCGCAATGAAGTGTAGCCCTGCTCGCCACAACTAGAGAAAGCCTATGCGCAGCAACGAAGACCCAACGCAGCCAAAAATAAATAAATAAAAAAACAAAACAAAGCAAAACGAAAAAACAATGTGTAGCATTACTGTATTGTATTGGGAATTATTTTGAGAAATGTTTTAGCATTAGTATAGTTGGGAATTTAGAGCCCATTAGAATATCATGAGTAATTATGCATTCATCTTTCAATAGTTGGTTATATGTGTAAGGCAAATACAGTAATTGACTTTGGAGTAGTAACAAACTGTTTTTGAAAATTACATTAGCTGTTATCTAAATTAATTCATATGACAATTTCACTTAAGAGAAGAAAATGTTAGTTTTGAGTAATTACCAATGAGTGAAATATAAAAGTAGTTTATATTAAAATATTAGTTATGCTTCAAAATCCCCAACATATCAGTCAATTTTACAATAGCTTGTGTTGAAAGTCATCCTAACTTTCAAAGAAAATCAGGTGTAGAACAATTATTATTTTCTTATCATTGTGTTTAGGGTCTCAGACATAAGCCAGTCATTGAGGGGGACAGATTTTATAGAAAAAGAAGAAAAAAATGAAGTCATTGAAGAGCAATCTTTTATCAGGAAGAACTATAGATTGTAATTTGAAAATACTGTGCTTACACTTCAATTGACAGTATTTTCTACTTGTATTTAAAAGTCTAAGAACATTGGATATTAAGGAGAAAGTATTTGAGAATATATAGATTTTTTCCTTTGAAAAGTATCCAAATTTTATTAGAATCTCAAACCCAGCATAAAGATACTTTTCCATACAAGGTATATATTCTCTTCTGTTTCTGCAGTGCTATCCCATGCAAGAAACTCAGGCCCTCCAGCCCTTGTCTGCTTTACGGAATTCATTGTATTTTTTCCACTATTCAACTTATGGTCAGTTTCGTTCTCTCTTCCCCACCTCTTCCCCATAATTCAACCTGCAGAGATGTGTTACTGGCCTGTGGAACGTAATCCTTCAACATATGCAGTGGTTGTACAGGGTTCTGTATCCCTGTTGCTTTGATCTTCCCAAGCTAAAAGAATGCAAATGTCATTATTGGGGATCTCTTCAGAAAGACCTTAAATCATGGGTAATTCCATCTCTTTGCAGGAGGAATGATTATCTACAGAAGCCAGGAAGGTGAGGAGAACACATAAAATCCCTGGGCCCACGTATGTTTATCATAAGAAGGTTGCAGGATCTGAATACCTATATGCATTTATGTCCATAGATAATGATAATGAACATAGAGCACATTATAACTTCCAAAATATATTCCAGTTATGTCATTTTATATAGTATCCACCCTCCCCTTTTAAGGAACAAAACTACAGTTGAAAAACTTACCCCCAGACACACACAAACCCTCACTCTCATCATTCTAAAAGCAGTTGCTAGACCATTGATTCTGATTTGCCAAAGGATGGTGAAAACCTATTTTGCTGTTATTAGTGCTTTACCCATTATATAAGACAAAGAAAGGAAGAGAGTGAGAGTTTGTTCTGAGGGAATATCATTGTAACTGGCATTCCATTCATCCATCACCATTCATAGGGAAAGGAAGAGGACATTTCCCTTTTAACATAACTCAAAGGACAAGGGGAGTTTCAGGAAAACAAAACAAAACACAAAACTCTGAGAACTCGATTTGACCTCTGGACTTCAGGAGACACTGGGAATGTTATAGCTTACAAGGATAAAGTGAAGTATATTTTTTTATGATGGCAAAGCAAAAGAATGGATTTCCCAAGCACTAGATGCAAAAATATGCTTCAATCCTGTTATTGTATCAGGAATTTTGATCAGGATAAGCATCAAGAGAGGAAACGTAACTTCAACAATAGGGAGAGAGGATCTGAAGTCTAATGACCTGTTTCAAAGAATAGTAATTGAAAGATCTCAGAAAGGATCTCTGAGGAACCATCACAACATCCCGTTGGAGGACAAGTCCACTTTCAACATTGACCAAGTCCAGGGAACATCAACGCCATGTTGCAATTGTACTTTACACATAAGCCTATGTTCATCACTTCAGTATCACCTTACTTGGGCCCTATCCAGCAACCTAGGCAGCAGACGGCAAGGTAAGGTAAAGAGAAGGAAAGGAAGCCATTGGACTCTCTCCTTACACTACAGGCTCCTAGGGCTATAGGCTCAAGTTAGGGGAGGCAAGAAACATTCAATAGATAGTTGTTTGAAATTTGGATTTCTACACTGGTCTAGACTATAGTTATTTGATGGGTTGGACCTTGCTTTATACCAAATCATAGGTCTTAATTACTGACCATCTACGTGTCGGAGTGGTATATTCTGCTGGAGATTTTGTTTAGTAAACTTTTATTTAAAGCAGAGTGAAAAAGAATAAAATTGATTTCTCTTACATACTAAAGAATCTAGAATATTTTATTTGTATCTATAGAAATACTATTTTTATATCCAAGCCTTCAGGCAGACTCACATGAACCCCTCTCTCACAGTATGTGTCTTGGCATTTATAAACACTAGGAGCAGAAATTTCTTATTTTTGTTCTCCATCAGATTTTTATGGCCTTATCAATCTATCCCAAATCCATTGATCTACGCCAAATATAAGTGCTAGCTCAGTCCAGGTATGTTGCAACCAGGTGGTTCCATAAGTCAAACACACTGAGAGATGGACATTTATTAAAATCTGGGAGTTTTTTATGAAAAACTACTTTTGGTAATTTTAAAAGTAAATGTTACTAAAATGTAAGGGATTTAAATTTTTGTTTTATGTAAAATATTTTAAAATTAAAATTTCTTTGTAAATAGAGAAAGGGAAACAGATATATGAAAACTTGTCAATGAAAAGACATTTTATATGTTATCAAGATATGACACATTTTAATAAAGTACTGAATATATCTAAAATATTTAATCTTACTAATATGTTATAGCTTGTCTTCAAAGAGTCAAGAAGCTCAAACTGCTGATTTTATATCCAGCAGGTGGCAGGTACTGGATACTTATAAATCTGATCCTAGTTTTTTAATAGAAGAAAAAAAAAAAAAAAAAAACAGTTAACAGAAGTTAACAGGACAAGGCAGCTAAAAAGAGAAGCAGTACAGAGTTTTAGCATTTTAGTATTATTATTTGATTCAGAATTGAAATTATACTACATATTCCTTTTAAGTCTGTTAGTCCCCAAAAAGTAAACATTCTCAGCCATTTTAGGCTTATCAATCAAAAATATTTATTGAGAAACTATCATAGGCCAGGCACTCTATTCAGGCTATAATTCTTTTGCTATTTGAAATGAGGTTTAACCAGAAAGTTTACATGGAGTTAAAAAATGACCAGATATTTAAAATGACTCAAACTGAATAAGCTTTTGTTTAGTTCAGGTCTGTTAAATATCAAGGGTGGAGATGCCAGCCTTGCATAAGGTCAACACTTAAATTGGTCAGCTATCTCCTACAGATAAATAACAAAAAGGCAAAGATAACATTTTTAAACAAAATGGTCCTGAAAAGGTAAAGACTGGGTTTTCTGGAAGCAAATCTGTCTCTCTCTCTCTCTCTCTCTCTCTCTCATGTGCGTGCATGTGTGTTCACACACACTCACCCCTCACTTCTCAGGAAATAATTGCTTCAACTAACAATACACATATTTGGGGAAAATAAACATGGAGGTAGATGAGAGAGTAAGTTTTAGTGGTAACAAAAAAAAAGCCTATACTACTTGGCTCTTCTTAAATAGGATACTTTAGTTAGAAACAAAGATCATGCTGGAAAAGGAGTTTAATTATCACCAACCTTCTCAAAGCAAGACACAAAACAACCACTGTGGGATTCCAGATCCATCAGCAATCTGTCTTTCAGTTCACTCATCGCAAGGCCCCAGGATTTAAGTAGCCCTCAGCCTCTCCCACTTCAAAGACCACGGGAAAATCTACCTCTTCAACAAAAGTCTCCTTTGAACCTATGTGGAGTGTTGTTTTTTTTTTTTCCTTAACTCTTCATCCTGGAGGTTAATTTCAGGGTTTGCTGATACAATAATCTTCAACAATAGACTCTGCAAACCTAAACACTTTCTGGCTGACCTTCTCTCATTTAAAATAAATAGAGAAAGTTATTGTGATTCAAGTTATGTATTAAATGTTGATTTTTGTAAAAGCCTATGATTCAGGAGGTGTAACTGTTTAATTTGGTTCCTATTGTGGCTAAAAGAGTAACCTGCAGCAATAGAAAATGGAAAAGCAGTATTTGTTAGTAATTGCTTGGGTTTCAGAGACTTCTGCTTCAACTGCATGACATATATCCTAAGAATCCATGTCATGGGCCTTTTAAATAGATGATTGCCAAAAAATATTTATAGTCACTTTTTACATTCTGTCATTACATGTCTTGGTGTCAGGATTATAATATTTATTTATTCCTACTTACTTTTCTATTGGCCTATGTTCCTTTGTATATTCTCAGGAAACAACATTGGATTTGAAGACTCTCTTTTTAAATTTATGTATGATAAAAGGGTTGATGATTCACCACATACAGGCACTGTGCTAATTAATCTTCACCACATAAAACAGATGCTAAGTTTTACTCTGTTGTACAGATGAAGAAACCAAAATGTAGAGCTGTTAGGTAGCTTGCCCAAGGTCTCACCACAGGAAAGAAGGGAAGCCAGGATTCTTGCTCAGCTGCTTGTTCTCTTAACAATGACTTATGCTGGGCAGCTATCAACAAACTCATCTTCCTCCAGGATACCTTCTCTGACCTCTTGGATGCCAAATTCTCTGCTGCATCCCCGAGGCACTAGCTGTGTCCTTTATTAGAAACAGATCATGTACCATTTTCCATAACCAGTTATCTCAGTGGAATAAGAGCTTGTAGTAGGCAAATCACAAATCTTGTATCATCAAAGACCAAAAGCTACTGTCATCCGTATGACTCAAAGCTTAGGACCAAAACTGGTGAAGAGATTTTTAAAACATAGTTTTGAATAACACAGTCATATATTTTAATAGCATTACTTTGTGTTGAGTGCTTGTGTATATACACTGTTTATTGTCACACAGAGTATGAGGAAGAAAATTGAAAGGGTTTATTAATTTTTGCATCTAATAATGGTTCCTCAAGTCACTATCCATAAAAAGTAGGCACTGATAACAGGCAAATAAGGTTTCATAAGCCCCAGGGTGCACAGATCGCTGAACACAGAGGCAGATTCTATTTCCTTGATATGTACAAGGAGAAACAAAAATAAAGACAGGGCTTTTTAAAAAAGTTCTAAGTGAATGAGCTCTGTATCACCACTCTTCCTTTGATATTAGGAATAAAGAATCCAGAACAAGATAAGTTTCCCCCCCACCCCTGCCCCTGCATTAATTATAATTTCCTCAAAATTTCCAATTCCAACCACTAGATGTCATTCAGAGACCACAAAGTATAATATCTTGGACTTTTCTGCATTACTCATTACCAATTTTGTAAGCTTTGAAATTTAAGGTGGTTTGGGAAAATTTAGGCACCAGGCATTAAAGATGCAGGTCAGTGAAATTTCTTTCATGGGATGCATGCACATACGTTAGGTCAAAATCATCCAGAATGAAAAGTGCTACCTCATTCACTGCAAAGATTCTTTTCGGAATCTGGAAGATTAATGAAGTGGGTTCATGAGAAAGATTCCACAGCCTTCTTCAAGCAAGTAGTCATGTACTTTACCCTGGTAAGGGAAACGTGGAATTCAAACAACTGGAAAGAAAACATCATCTACTAGAAAAAAAAAAAAAAAATCAAAGGATTTGGACTCAGGAAGATTTTGGATTAAATACTAGCTTGGCAATGGGCTAATTGAGTAAATCTGGTACAATACTTAACTTCTGTGAGTATCTGTTTTCGGGTCTGTACAGTGAAAATAATACCTAACAAGCAGCGATTGTGAAGACCTAATAAAATATTGTATATCTATCATTTGGAAGAGTTCTCGGCATATTGTTAGTGCTCAATAAATCTTGCCAATAGTTTATATTTAGTGTCATCTTCAAAATTAAAAAATGATGTAAAAACATTTTAATAGAATTGTAAAAACCTATATAGGAAACATAATTTAGAAGAGGAAAGGCAAAGGTGGTTCACAGATGAGGTCAGGAGTGAATTCAGTCTCAGAGGATGGATGGGAGATACTTGGGAAGAGGAAGGAGTTTCTAGGCGATAAGAATGATAAAGCTTTGCTTGAGAAGGAGAAGTGTGCATGGTTCTTTTGGTAAATAGCAAGGGGTTTGCTATGCCTGAAATGGGAGTAGATGGTGAGTAAGTAGTGTATGTATGACTATGAGAATAGGATTTTTTTAATCAGATAGGGGGAAAAATTATAAAGTTTCATGTAAGCCATTTGAAGGAATCTAGATTCTTTTTTTTTTTTTTTTTTTGGTATATTCAACAGTGTGTTTTGGAAGAATTGAAAATAAGATGAGTCACAGCATTAGATGTTTGTTTAATAAAGATATCCCTGTTTTCAGTGTATAAGTTGTATTTGAGGGGTCTAACATGAATTGGTTACAGCAATGGTTTAAGGTCTACAATGAAGCAGTGTCAATGTGATAGAGATGGAGTGAATTCGGAAGATTCACATGGATCAAAGGTTATGGAAAGTGAAGAAGAGGATTTGATGTGGAGTTCAATGTTTGTGCTTGGGAGTAAGTGAGAGAAATATTAACTGAGATGGTAAAGGAAAGGAGCTACCTGTTTAAAGGTGAGCAGGATGGGATCTTTGCTCCATGAGGTAATTGTCAATATGGTCTGGATCGCAGAGGAGAGTTATAGATTTGGGAGTGAACAGCTGATTAAGTGAGAGCTGAAGCCACTGGAAGAAGGTTAGTTTGCTCAAAAAGATGGCTTTAGATGGAAAATAGCATTTGGCTTTAAGCACTGGAACAGTTTAGAAATAAGGGAGTGAGAGGAGGAGAAAGCATCTGCAAAGAAAACAGTATATAAGCGAAAAGAGAATTTCAAGATTATTTCATGCTTGTTTAGAATTGAAAAAGCTCGCATTAGTGGGAAGGGAGAGTAAGAAGATAGGATAAAGGGGAAATTGACCAATAAAAATTCTCAAAGAGGTGAAAGGAGATGAGATCCAAACCCAGACAGGGCTGATTGGCAAGATAAAGGATCCCTCCTAACATATAATTTAAAATATAAATAATAATAAACCAAAATAAGTGTAGGGAAGGCCAACAAAGTTTGTGGAAAAAAATAAATAAAACATCCTACCCACCACCTACAAAACAAATTTTGAATCAAGAGAAAATTTATAAAATAGAAATCATGGCCTTCCTTACTAAGAATCATACTAGACATAAAAAGTTCTCTGTATTGCCTTTTTATACTATGTACTCACACTCGTTTATTAAAATAAAATATAATTTAAAAAAAGGTCTCTGTAGTACATGAGAGATATATATATGTATATACTTATATCTATCTCACATATGTATAACATATCACATATATAAATATATTATATATACATATATGTAATATATATTATATATGTAATATGATATATATAACTTTTTTGAAAAATAAAATCATAAAGAATTTCTCCTTTTATATATTCTTTGCTTACATCCATAAATCCTGCAGTCAAGTTATGTATGAGGAAAAGACCAGTTTTTCTCAAACACTGTACCACTCTGCCTACATAGTTTACTTGAAAAGTTGGATTAACTTTTTTTATAAAGAAAATTAAAAGTAATTTTTATGTTAAAATTATGTTGAATTCTTGATTTAAAAATAATATTGAAATAATGGATCTAGAAAACTACATTAAATGCTAAGAATGTATTTAAATAACACACTCTTGTAATTCAATAGTGCACTAAAATATGAAGCACTTAAATGCATTTTGTATTTTAACTCATTTAATGTAAATAACTTGTAATTTATGATATACCATATGAGGTAGGATAAGGAATTTTTAAGTATAAAAAGGAAAACTATGAAGAAAATTAATGTTAGTAATAAAGGGGGATATTGAGGTATGCCAGTTACTTTTTAAGTCTTCAAACTTTCTTGGTTTTCAAGACATTTTCCAAATCATAAACACAATTGATGGGTTTTGCAATTCATTGAAGTAACTGCACTATTTGATAGAACTGTTTACAATGAGCACATTGACCACACATTTCTTAGCAATCTCTACTTCCCCAAAAGTATATGCCTGCACCTTAAATTCCTGTTAATAAGGATTTTGGTGACCACTTCTTAAAAAGTAAGAGGAAAGGAAGGCAGAGAAAACTGATTTTATTTCTACTCAGAGCTTGATTGCAAATATGCACACCCCAACTACGTAATCCTGTACACAAGGATCTCATTGTTTATTTTCATAGTTGCTGCTTTATTTAAAATTTTGTCTCTAAAGTTTATATTTGGCAAGACCAATAATGAAAATAAGCTGGTTTATATTTTTCTTATTCTAAGGTGTGCTTGTGTATGTGTGTGTGTATGTTTTAATTTCTTGTGGTTTATCCAGATGAGGGTATCAGTCTTAGAGACATGGCAACCCATGTAGGAGTGTTTATATACAGTGGGGTGGAGAAGATCAACCAAGTCCAAATTCTAATTTAGATCACTTTCACCTTGGTGAAACTGTATGATTCTTCTCAATTTCTCTATTCCCCCTTCTCTCCTGCACTCTTGCTCAGAAAAGCATTAAGTTCAACTCAGGTGTTTTTATTAATAAAATCCTTCAATTTCAGGTTTTTAAAAGTCATTGGAAGCAGAGCCCATGTCCTTATAAATTTCCACAGTAAAACATTCACTTTCATGAGCTATGTGTATCTAGATGGTGATGTTATTATTAGGGGGAAAAAAAGAGAGGCCATTGGTAACTATGGCAACAGAGATGTTTCAAAAGAAATATGAACTATTTTTCCTTGAAGAAATTAGATATTTTCCTTGACTGGTACGTAGGGATCCAAGTCTAGAGAATGAATAGGATTTTTTTAAGGTTCACTGTTGTAGTTTCTTTTTTTTTTCTTTCTTTTGGAAGTTGTTCCACAGTCACATCTGACAAAATAAAGGATTTAATTTGAGGCTGCAGAAATAAAATTGCTGTTAAATTTGCCAGCATCTAGTCCATGTGAGGTAAGCAATAACAGTAGATTCCCATTTATTCTAAAATTTAAGCAATGGTACTGCTCAAAAAATAATTTTTTATTATTCTTTTTTCTTTAAAAGATACACAAAAAGTAAATGTTCTTATTACTGAGATTTATTGCAAAAGTCATTTCTAGTGTAAGTCATTACATAATGATTCAACCTAAGTCCAAAGTCAATAGTTTTGAACAATTTATTTTCACTACAAAGATTCTGAGATACTATATGACTATGAATTACCACCTAAATCACACACTTTTGTTTGACATATTTTTAGGGTTGAATGTGCATTATTCACATACAAAGTCTTTTAAAATGATGATAATAAGTATGATATGCTTCCAGCCATTGCCATATAAGAAAAGATCTCATTGTGAGCTCAGGGAGGAGGTGAACACACTGATGTCTATGTGCATGGCAGTGCTAGTGGAAAGGGAGAGCTTAAATAGGACAACAGAATAAAACTTAACTGTATAAAAAGGAGTCAGAGAAAGGACAAAAATATTCCATCCATGTACAATAAGGCATCAAATTTTAGTGTGCCTGTGAATAAGATCCAGAGTTAGTGAACACATCCATGTACAGTCTGACAGCAGTGAATATAGAGGTAAGATGAGGAAACTGGGGTGGTTATGCCAGTAAGTTTGGGGGATTTCTGTGATTTTTTTGAAAGGTTTGATCTTTTAAACATTTCACAGAATGTGTAAACATTGAATTCATCAAAATATTCAGTTGACACAAAACATCCATTTTCTACTCATTCTAGTTAAACTAAATTTTATATTATCTGTATGTAAGTATAAATCCTTGAACACACTCACACACATATACAAAAATAAACCACTCTCTAAGTATAACTTCTGCTTGCAAGAAAGTAAGGACAAGTGTTTGCCTTCATGCCTCTTCTCCATTTGGATTAAAGCTGATGAAACTCAATGCTATTTGATACCAATATAGCTTTTGTGTAACAGTCTGTTCACATTTTGTGGGGGAAGACAACCCAGAATGTTAGATATAAAGGTAGTTTACCCTTCTCTCCAATGGGTAGAATAATATATTTTGATGTATTCACCATCTTCCTCTGAATCCTCTTTGTAAGATAGCTTACTTTCTCCTCCGTGGAGGGGAATAGACAGGTAGAGGAATGGATGGTTAGATGGATAGATAGATAGATAGATAGATAGATAGATAGATAGATAGATAGATAGATAGATAGACAGATAGTTAGATAGATTTTCTTCAAGACAGACATAGAAGAATGCTATAGCAATAGAAAATCCTAAACAAGATTGGACTGCCCCACTGAGTGTTTTACTTGAAATTGGTTAATAGCCAATTGATTTTTTCAAAGGGGATCAAATCCATCAGATTGATCTATCTACCTATCTATCTATCTATCAATCTATCTATCTATCTATCCATCTATTGATCTCTCATCTATCTATATTTGAAACTGATTAGGATTGTTTACACTGTTCATGACTGTTCCTTTTTAGTTTTCCTTTCTTATTTTGTATTTCTTCTCATCTATTTCTTCTACCACTTTTTGAGTCATCTTGATGTGATGGCTACCTAGAAAGTTCCTATCCATTTTCTAAATATTTGCCTTAAACCATTCTAAGTATTGCTTCTTTCTGCAATAAAGTAATGACAAGCTCTGTCTTCATGCCTTTTCTCCAAGTAAATTAAAGTTGTGGAACTCTAATGCTTTTGCTCTTATGATAGCTTTTGTGTAACATTCTATTCCTTATGAAAACAAACAATGAAGTATTTACAAAGTGGAGTACCATTCCCTTCAATAGGTATAAAGGTATAAGATGGTTTTGATATTTATATTTTCTTCCAATTCTTCTTTATAACATAGCTTGCTCTTCCCTCCTCTGAATCCTGGGCTCTCTCTCTCTCTTTCTTTTTGTTTTTTCCATTTTTATTTTTTATTTTATTTTTTAATTTTTGATCTGCATAATTCAGTGTATAATAAGAAAAGCAATGAGTGGCAAGACAGTTCAAAATACTAAGAATGAGCTGCATTGCTGAACAACTTTATAAAAATATGACTGATTACATTCCAGTCAGTAATATTCTAACTTCCATGTGGCCCCTACTTTTTATAATTGATTGGTTATTTTTTTTCACACACACACACTGTATTTTATTTTTATAAGACATAAATAAACTGACACCAAACACTGTACATGGATGACCACAACAAAAGCAACAGTGATTGCAATTACCAAACATGAAACACACTCATACTGTGTCATAATATTGACATTCAGTCCAGTAATCTTCCACTGTAACAGCTCCTTTACTTTGCAGTGATAATTGATTTGTATATTTTTTGCCTCTGAGTCCTTGTGGGATTTTTTTTTTATTCAAACAGAAAGTCACAAAAATTATAATCATCCTCATCAGTTCACTCAGTCCCATGTAATTCACTTTTTTTTTTTTATCTTGATCTTTTGTTAGCACTTTTATGAATTCATCAGTTTTCCATTAGAATTCTGAAAATATTTATTCATTCAGTTCAGCAGTATAGTCAGTTACCAGAAACCTGTACTTGTCAGAGTCTTTTCCGTGAATTCCTTGAAGATGAAACCCTTTTATAGGAACATTTTTGCAAAAGCATCAGAGTACACCCAGAACTGTCTGTAAATGACAAAAGATTTAAAAATGACCACGATTAAAGATTTGATGAAAGTTCATAATAATGCAATTGACAAGGAAATTTAGTTATTTCTGAGATACACATTTTAAAGTAATAACTAGAATTATGACTTATAACACTATACCAGAACATATAAGATTTTTAGAAATTTCATTAAATGTCTGAAACATTTATAACATATTTCCATACAAATAACCCAAAGAAAGTTTCATATTAGTTGTTTTGTTTGTTTTTTTATACCGCAGGTTCTTAATAGTCATCAATTTTATACACATCAGTGTATACATGTCAATCCCAATCGCTCAATTCAGCACACCACCATCCCTACCCCACCACAGTTTTCCCCCCTTGGTGTCCATACGTTTGTTCTCTACATCTGTGTCTCAACTTCTGCCCTGCAAACCAGTTCATCTGTACCATTTTTCTAGGTTCCACATGCATGCATTAATATACGATATTTGTTTTTCTCTTTCTGACTTACTTCACTCTGTATGACAGTCTCTAGATCCATCCACGTCTCAACAAATGATTCAGTTTCGTTCCTTTTTATGGCTGAGTAATATTCCATTGTATATATGTACCACTTCTTCTTTATCCATTCGTCTGTCGATGGGCATTTAGGTTGCTTCCATGACCTGGCTATTGTAAATAGTGCTGCAATGAATATTGGGGTGCATGTGTCCTTTTGAATTATGGTTTTCTCTGGGTATATGCCCAGTGGTGGGATTGCTGGATCATATGGTAATTCTATTTTTAGTTTTTTAAGGAACCTCCATACTGTTCTCCATAGTGACTGTATCAATTTACATTCCCACCAACAGTGCAAGAGGGTTCCCTTTTCTCCACACCCTCTCCAGCATTTGTTGTTTGTAGATTTTCTGATGATGTCCATTCTAACTGGTGTGAGGTGATAACTCATTGTAGTTTTGATTTGCATTTCTCTAATAATTAGTGATGTTGAGCAGCTTTTCATGGGCTTCTTGGCCATCTGTATGTCTTCTTTGGAGAAATGTCTATTTAGGTCTTCTGCCCATTTTTGGATTGGGTTATTTGTTTCTTTAATATAGAGCTGCATGAGCTGTTTATATATTTTGGAGATTAATCCTTTGTCTGTTGATTCATTTGCAAATATTAGCCCCCTTTCTGAGGGTTGTCTTTTCATCTTGTTTATGGTTTCCTTTGCTGTGCAAAAGCTTTGAAGTTTCATTAGGTCCCATTTGTTTATTTTTGTTTTTATTTCCATTACTCTAGGAGGTGGATCAAAAAAGATCTTGCTGTGATTTATGTCAAAGAGTGTTCTTGCTATGTTTTTCTTTAAGAGTTTTATAGTGTCCAGTCTTACATTTAGGTCTTGAATCCATTTTGAGTTTATTTTTGTGTATGGTGTTAGGGAGTGTTCTAATTTCATTCTTTTACATGTAGCTGTCCAGTTTCCCAGCACCACTTATTGAAGAGACTGTCCTTTCTCCATTGTATATCTTTGCCTCCTTTGTCATAGATTAATTGACCATAGGTGCGTGGGTTTATCTCTGGGCTTTCTACCTTGTTCCATTGATCTATGTTTCTGTTTTTGTGCCAGTGCCATATTGTCTTGATTACTGGAGCTTTGTAGTATAGTCTGAAGTCAGGGAGTCTGATTTCTCCAGCTCCGTTTTTTTCCCTCAAGACTGCTTTGGCTATTCGGGATCTTTTGTGTCTCCATACAAATTTTAAGATGATTTGTTCTAGTTCTGTAAAAAATGCCATTGGTAATTTGATAGGGATTGCATTGAATCTGTAGATTGCTTTGGGTAGTATAGTCATTTTCACAATATTGATTCTTCCAATCCAAGAACATGGTATATCTCTCCACCTGTTGGTATCATCTTTAATTTATTTCATCAGTGTCTTATAGTTTTTTGCATACAGGTCTTTTGTCTCCCTAGGTAGGTTTATTCCTAAGTATTTTATTCTTTTTGTTGCAATGGTAAATGGGAGTGTTTCCATAATTTCTCTTTCAGATTTTTCATCATTAGTGTATAGGAATGCAAGAGATTTCTGTGCATTAATTTTGTATCCTGCAACTTTACCAAATTCATTGATTAGCTCTAGTAGTTTTCTGGTGACATTTTTATGATTCTCTATGTATAGTATCATGTCATCTGCAAACAGTGACAGTTTTACTTCTTCTTTTCCAATTTGTATTCCTTTTATTTCTTTTTCTTCTCTGAATGCCATGGCTAGGACTTCCAAAACTATTTTGAATAATAGTGGTGAGAGTGGACATCTTTGTCACGTTCGTGATCTTAGATGAAACGCTTTCAGTTTTTCACCATCGAGAATGATGTTTGCTGTGGCTTTGTCGTATATGGCCTTTATTATGTTGAGGTTGGTTCCCTCTATGCCCGCTTTCTGGAAAGTTTTTATCATAAATATGTGTTGAATTTTGTCAAAAGCTTTTTCTGCATTTATTGAGATGATCATATGGCTTTTATTCTTCAATCTGTTAATATGGTGTATCACATTGATTGATTTGCCTATATTGAAGTATCCTTGCATCCCTGGGATAAATCCCACCTGATCATGGTGTATGATCCTTTAATGTGTTGTTGGATTCTGATTGCTAGTATTTTGTTTAGGATTTTTGCATCTATATTCATCAAATATAGATATTGGTCTGTAATTTTATTTTTTTGTAGTATCTTTGTCTGGTTTTGGTGTCAGGGTGATGGTGGCCTCATAGAATGAGTTTGGGGGTGTTCCTTCCTCTGCAATATTTTGGAAGAGTTTGAGAAGGATGGGTGTTATCTCTTCTCTAAATGTTTGATAGAATTCACCTAGGAAGCCATCTGGTCCTGGACTTTTGTTTGTTGGAAGATTTTTAATCACAGTTTCAATTTCATTACTTGTGATTGGTCTGTTCATATTTTCTGTTTCTTCCTGGTTCAGCCTTGGAAGGTTATACCTTTCTAAGAATTGGTCCATTTCTTCCACGTTGTCCATTTTATTGGCGTAGAGTTGCTTTTAGTAGTCTCTTAGGATGCATTGTATTTCTGTGGTGTCTGTTGTATCTCTCTTCTTCTCTCTCTCTCTTTCTACAATAACAGTTATATCAACAATCTTCATTTATCTGGAGCTTATTTTTGTTGGAGGAGGTAATCAAGAGGATGTGACCACTGGCTGACCCGTGAGATGGAGCCAGGCAATCAGAGGTTCTTCACTCTCTCCCTTAGTCCTTGGACTATATCAATATGCTCCAGTAGCTGTTTCAAGGACACAGCCTTGAGAGAGTAATGTGTTGTTGAAACCATCTGGACTGAATACCTGACTCCACTCAGTTAAGGCCTCCATATAAACTTTAAGATTCTAGCAGGTGGGTACAGAGATCTACTGCTTATGAAACTTGCCATCTACCAATCTGGAGTGGTCTGCCTTTCCTTTAGTCTGTCTTTGCCCTCCGTGTATGGAGGCCAGTTTTGAATTTCCCCTGAGGAACTCCCAAGATCTCAAGTCAACACTTTTTACAAGTCCAAGTAATAATTTCTAATAATTATACTTTCTACGTGTCAGACAGTGTTTTAAGGGCTTTCTTTCTATCTTCTCATTTAACCGCTCAATGATTCTGTGATGTATTATTATCTCCTTTTTAGAAATAAAGAAAATGATGAAAAGTAGTTTGTAGCAATTTCCCATCACATAGCTTGTAATTGGCAGAGCTAGAATTTTAGAATCTCAGCTGTCTAATTGCAGAGCTGGTGCTCTTACATACCTAAATTCTCACTGAAAGTGATGGAAGATTATTCTAATATATTCAACTCTAGATATATAATTAATGGATAAAACTATATAAAAGCAAGTATGAGTGAATTTGTCAATAATTATAATTTTTAACTGAAAATTAATTCAATTAAACTCATATATTCATATAAAGACACTTTTTTACCTTCTAATGAAATATTTAAATAAGACATTAATTCTCCTGTCCACTTGTGAGTTACTTAAGTAGGAAAAATATTTGAATAATTTGATAATCTAATTAAGAAATAAAACACAGATACATAATACTAAGTATTAATATAAGTGACCATTTGATCAGATTCAATATCTAAATATGGACATATTAAGAGCCTGAAGATAATTATGAAAGGAAATATAACAATTCCTTTTCTGTTTATGTACTTTGCTCAAGGAAAATAAATTATTTTAAGATAAACTTTATTTTTAGAATACATTTAAAGTTACAGAAAAATTGTGAAGATAGCTGTAGAGATTTCTCATAAACTCTACCCAGTTTCCTCTATTATTAACTGCTCTTTAAGGTCTTTTGTTTTTTCATATAAATGTTGGAATGTGTTTATTACTATCTACAAATGGCTTTCTGGAATTTTTATTCACATTGCATTGAATCTACACATCAAATAGGGAAGAATTAATATCTTAAAAATATTGAGCTTTCTAAAATATGAACACAATATCTTACCATTTATTTAGATCTTCTTTGATTTCTCTCTTCAGAATTTTGTAGTTTTCCACATATCGACCTTGTACATCTTTGTTAGATTTACACCCAAGTGTTTCTTCTTTTTCATACTATTGTAAATAGTACTTTTAAAAATTTTAAATTGTCCCCAATTGTCCTTTTTTGATATTTATAAAAGAAATTAACTTTTGTGTATTAACTTTGTTTCCTGAGACTTTGCTATACTTACTATTAGGTCCAGGAGGTTTTTTTATTGTTGCTGTTTTTGATTCTCTGGGATTTGTTACATAGACAATCATGTCTGATAAAAACAAACAGTTTTATTTATTTCTTTTCTATTTATAAATCTTTTATTTATTTTCCTTGTCTTATTGCATTAGCTAAGATTTCCAAGATGATGTTGAATAGCAATGATGAGAAAGAATGTTCTTGACTTGATCCCAATCTTAGAGGAAAAGCTTCTAGTTTCTCAGTGTTAAGTATGATGACACCTGTAGGATTTTTGTGAATGTTCTTTATCATATTTAGGGAGCTCTTTCACCTCTATTTCAGTTTGTTGAAAGTTTTTTTTTATGAATAGATGTTGAATTTGGTCGTATGCCTTTTCTGTGTCAATCGATATGATTATATGACTTTCTTCTTTCTTAATCTGTCATGTGGTGGATTACATTGATTTTTGAATGTAGAACAGCTTTGCCTACCTGGAGTAAGTCCCACCTGACTGTGGTATAGAATTATTTTTATGTATTTTCAAATTTCATTTGATAATATTTTGTTGAGAAATTTTACATCTATGCTTGTAAGAGGTACTGATTTTCAGTTTTCCTTTCTGTAATATCTTTACCTGATTTTAGTGTTAGGGTAATGCAGGCTTCATAGAATTAGTTAGGAATGTTCCTTCTCTTTCTACTTTTTGAAAGAGATTGTGGATAAGTGGTACAATTGTTGTTTTTAAATGTTTGGTAGAATTCACTGTGGTGGTCTGAGAACATAATTTTTATTATTTATATTTAAAATTTTCAGGGTATAGGCCCAGTAGTGGGATTTCTGGGTCATATGGTAGTTCTATTTTTAGTTTTTTAAGGAACCTCCATACTGTTCTCCATAGTGGCTGTATCAATTTACATTCCCACCAACAGTGCAAGAGGGTTCCCTTTTCACCACACCTGCTCCAGCATTTATTGTTTCTAGATTTTTTGATAATGGTCATTCTGACTGGTGCGAGGTGTCTGTCATACAGAGTGAAGTAAGTCCGAAACAAATACCATATGCTAATGCATATATATGGAACTAAAAAAAAAAAAAATGGTACTGATGAACCTAGTGGCAGGGCAGGAATAAAGACGCAGACATAGAGAATGGACTTGAGGACACGGGGGTGGGAGGGGGAAGCTGGGGTGAAGTGAGAGTAACATCGACATATATACACTACCAAATGTAAAATAGATAGCTAGTGGGAAGAAGCAGCATAGCACAGGGAGATCAGCTTTGTGCTTTGCGATGACCTAGCGGGGAAGGATAGGGTGGGTGAGAGGGAGGCTCAAGAGGGAGGGGATATAGGGATATATGTGTGCATATGCCTGGCTCACTTTGTTGTACAGCAGAGACTAGCACAGCATTGTGAAACAATTATACTCCAATAAAGATGTGTAAAAATAAAAAAAATTAAGGTATGTCTTATGGCCTAGACTGTGGTCTATCTTGGTGAATGTCCCATGTGAACTTGAGAAGAACATGTATTATGCTGTTGTTAGATGGAGCATTCTATAAATGTCAGTTATTAAGTTGATTCATAGTGTATTCAGTTCAACTATACTCTTACTGATTTTCTGACTGCTTGATTTATAAATTGCTGAAAGAGTAGTCTTGAAGTCTCAGACTCTAATAGTTTATTTGCCTATGACTCCTTGCAGTCCTTCAGTTTTTGCATTAAATATTTTTTATACTCTTGTTAGGTTGATACACAGTAAGAACACCCTATTATGTCTTCTTGGAGAATTGATCATTGTATTATTATGTTATGCCCTCCTTCATCCCTAAAAATATCTCTTATTCTAAAGTGTACATTGTTTGAAATTAATATAGCTACTCCAGCTTTCTTTTGATTGATGGTGTGGTATATCTTTCTCTATCCTTTTACATTTAACCTGAGTCTTTATGCTTAAAGTGGGTTTCTTGTGGACAACATATAGTTTGGTCTGCTTTATCCACTATGACTAAGTCTTTCTTTTATTTGGTGTATTTAGTTCATTCCTATTTAAAGTGATTAATATATTTGGATGAATATCTACTATTTTTGTAACTATTTTTTGTTACACTTTTTCCTTGTTTCTCTTTCTGCCTCATTATTCCTTCTTTGGTTTTACTTGAATATTTTGTATGATTCCATTTGATATCCCTTTGCATATCAGTTGCCCTAAAGTTTGCATTATGCATTTTTAACTATCTATGTCCACCTTCAAAAATACTCTGTAGGTTCATATGTAGTGCAAGTACCTTATAACAGAGTATTACAAATTCTTCTCTCATCCCTTATGACACTGCAATCATTCATTTGCTTATCTACATGTTAAAACCATCAAATATATCCTTACTAGTATCACTGTAAACATAGGTATCTTTCAGATTAAATAAGCATGAACAAAATTAAATATTTTTTTACCTTTATTAATTCTCTGACCCTTCCATTTTTTTATGTAGATTAGAGTTTCTTATTATATTTGTTTTCTATTGATATTGCAATAAATTAACCCCAACTTAATGGCTTAAAACAACACAAACTATAGTCTTATAGTTCTAGAACTTCAAAGTCCAAAATGTGTCTTATGAGGCTAAAATCAAGGTGTAAGCAGAGCTGAATTTCTTCTAGAAGTTTTATGTGAGAACGTGCTACTAGAAGCTGTCTACATTCCTTGGCTCATGGACATGTCATTCCAAGCTATTTCCTTTATCATAGCTCCTTCTCTGACTCTTGTCTACATCTTTTCCTTATAAGGGCCCTTGCGATTAGATTTATCCCACAGGGTTAATCCAGAATAATGACCCCATTTAGAGATCCTTAATCCAACATGCAAAGTCTGTTTTGCATGTAAGATAACATATTCATTAGTTAAGAGAATCAGAACATATTCTCTTATCATAGTCCCTCTTCTGGGCCCCATATACTCACATCTATCACACATGTAAAATACACTCACTCCATCCAAATATTTTCCAAAGTTTCAACAAAATACATAATCAATTTAAGGCTCAAAAATTTCATCTAGATCTCATCAGCTCAAAATTTTCAAATTTCATCATCTAAATCATTTAAATCATGTGTGAATTAGACTCTGAATATGATTCAATTTGGGGCAAAATTTTTCTCCATTGGTGCATCTGTGAAATCAGAAAACATGTTATTTACTACCAAAAGACAAAGATGGAACAGCCATCATGTACAGATTTCCCTTTGAAAAAGGGAGAAAATAGAAAGAAAATGAAGTCAGTGCTCTCAAGACATTTAAAAATCCAGGTGGGAAAGTAACATTAGATTTCAAGACTTGGGAATAAACCTCTGTGGGATCATAGCCACGACTCCTTCCCCTATGCTCAAACTCTGCCCTCTGGGCTCAGATTTCCACCCTCAGAATCATCTTTATTTTTTTCTGAAAATAAAGCATGTGTGCAGAATTATCTTATCAACCCGTTTTCTACATATAGAATTTGGGGATTCCAAAGCCTTCTCTAATTTCATATTTTTTCTGTCTCTTTTAGGTCAAGGTGTCAGTGTTTCTGGTGGTATAAAATTATCAAGAAACTTATGGATGTTCTGCATATGTAATGGGGATTTATTGGACAAGAAGCTTCTTTAAAGAACTTTTCTGGATAATCTCATTTCTATTTCTAGTTTCTGCGAAGATGTCTGAATATATCTAGGAGTCACATGTTAAATCTGTCCAAAGTACCTTTTGTGTGACAAAATGCTCTGAACCTTTGGTTCTTCTAAGGTATTTGAAAAATACAGTTCAGCTACATTCTCAGTTTTTTCTTTAGATCATGCTTTCCTGACAGTGAAATGTTTAAATATTACCTTTTATTCTTCTATAAAAACTTCTCAGATCATCAAGTTCTGGCTTGTTTTTGTTTATCAATTCTTCCTTCAATTTATCTCTTTCTTTTTTGCATCTACTATAAGCTGTAAGGAGAAATAAGGCCATACCTTAAACACTTTCTTAGAAGTATAATCAGCTCAATATTCAATTTCATCACTTTCTGCATAATTCAGGATGTAATTATTTCATGCTTTCTGCCACTGTATAATAAGGATCTCCTTTCCTACAGCTTCTATTGAAATGTTCCTCACTTCTTCCTGAGCCTTCACCAGCAGCTCTTAGTATCCATATTCCTATCACCAGCTTATTTATGCTGATATAGATATTCTCTTAGACAATATATGTTTTCTTTAGCATGTTTCTCACTTTCTTCTAAGTTCTCACTAGCAGAATCATTAACATTCGTATTTGTACTAACAAAGTTCAAGGCAATCTAGGTTTTCCTATTATGCTCCTTAAAATGCTTTCTACATTTACCCATTGCTCAATTCCAAAGTCAGTATGTTAAGTACTTTTTCTATCATCTATCTATCATCTATCTATTTATCTATCTATCTATCTATCTATCTATCTATCTATCTATCTATCTATCTATCTATCTATCTATCATCTATCTATCTATCTTACTTTCCAGATACCAAAAATCTGTATTATTTTCCTATTGCTACTGTAACAAATTATCTCAAGCTTAGTGGCTAGTGATTATTTATTATCTTGCTCTTTCTTATCTTTAAAGTAGTAAGATATATTTAGTAAGATAATATAAAATATACTATCTTACTTCTCTGACCAACAGAAGTCAGAAAAGTATCTTATGTGGCTAAAATCAAGGTTATCTCAAAGCTACATCCCTACTGAAGGCTCTGGGGGAGAATTTATTTCTTCTCTTTTCCAGTTTCTAGAGCCTGTTCTCATTCTTTGGCTCATAGCCATATCACTATGACCTCTGCCTCTGTTACGTCTTCTTTTCCAACTCCTCCACCTCCTTCTTTTCCTTATATTGACCTTTGTGATTACATTGGGCCCACTTGGATAAGCTGGGAAAATTTCTCTATCTCAAAATTCTTATTTTAATCATATGTGCAAAGTCCTTATTTGTGTGTAAGATAACATATTCACTGATTCAGGGGATTAGAATGTGGACCTCTTTAGAGGGTCATTATTTTGCTTGGCACACTGACTTATATCATTTTCCTTTTCCGTGAAGAATTTTTAAAAAATACTCTTGAAGGACAGGTCTGCTGGTGATGGGTTTCTTCAGTTTTTATTTGTCTGAAAAAAGACTTATTTCCCCTTTACTTCTGAAGGATAATTTCACTGGACATAAAATTCTAAGTTGGTGGTTTTTTTTCTTTCAATACTTTAAATATTTTACTCCACTCTCCCCTTGTCTACATGGTTTCAGAGAAGAAGTCAGCTGTAATTCATATTCTTGTTCCTTTATAGGCAGGGTTTTATTTTTCTCTTTTTTTCAAAATTTTCTCTCTTTTTTTTTTTGATGTTTGAGTATAATACTTTTATATGTATATTTTTTGTTATTTGCTCTGCTTCGCATTCTCTGTGCCTCTTGAATCTGTGGTTTGATGTTTGTAATTAATTTTGGAAAATTCTTGGCAATTGTTACTTCAAATATTTCTTCTACTCCATTCTTTATTCTTTTTCTGGTATTTATCTCTGTGTATGCTACATTTTTCAAAATTGCCTCACAGTTCTTGAAGGTTCTGTTTTTTAAAAATTATTTTCCATTTTAATTTCTGAAGTTTCTATTGACATATCTTTAAACTTATTGACTAGTTCTTTCACCATGTCCAGACTAGTCTTGAGTTCACCAAAAACACTCTTCATTTATGTTATATAGTATTTAATTTCTCTTATTTTCCTTTGATTCCTTCTTATAGTTTTCATCATTCTGCTTACATTATCCATCTTTTCTGCATATTGTTTACTGTCTCTGTGGCCTCTTAAAATATTAATCATAGTTATTTAAAATTTCTTGTAAAATAATTCTAAAATCTGTGTAATATCTGAGTCTGGTCCTGATGCTTGCTTTTTCTCTTCAGACTGGGATTTTTCTTATATTTAGGATTTCTTGTGATTTTTTTTAAAGCCAGGATGATGTCTTGGATAATAGGAGCTGAGTTAAAAGAACTATGTCGTATAAAGTTTTACAGTAATATGGTTAGGATTTAGTCTTTTTTTAATGCTTGCTCTGGCTATAGATACCAGAGGTTTCAAATTCACCTAGTAACTATTTTGTCTCATCCATTACCTTAGGTTTCCACTAAGAAATCTTCCTCAGGTAGAGTCTATGTCTTTTAGCTCTTTTACCTGTAATTCTCTGTTATTACACTGGAACTTTATTTTCGTGGATATAAGGTGTAAGAGAAGGGAAACGTTCTATAATCTTTTGTTACATCTTAGTCTTTTAGTGGGTTGAGATTGTGTTCCTGAGCTGTAACATTTACTAGTGTTTTTTAGTTGTTTTTCCTCTTAGGTGAGACAGGATGGGTAAAAGGTGTTGGAGATGGGAAAATGTCATTTTCCCAGATGGCATAAGTCTGTGGGTAAAGTACTGTTCTCTCTCCATGACTGACTAGAGCTACCAAGGACTCTTTCTTGACTCTTCAATGTGAGAACATAGTGAGGCTTTTTTTTTTTTTTTAGCATCTTTATTGGAGTATAATTGCTTTACAATGGTGTGTTAGTTTCTGCTGTATAACAAAGTGAATCAGCTATACATATACATATATTCTCATTTCTCTTCCCTCTTGTGTCTCCCTCCCATGTCTCCCTCCCACCCTTCCATAGTGAGGCTTTTGATCAATCTACCTGACTCCCCCAGGAGTTTCTCATTCATCCCACACCCAAACTCCAACAATTCATCAAAATTATCATTTAGATATTCCTACCAGTTTATGGCTCCACTGGCTCCTGCTCCAAATAAGTAGATCTCTGCTGTTGATTCTCAGCATTTGCCTCTCTCCTTAGATATCAGAGTGACAGTTTGTCCTGTAACTTATATTCTCTGATGAGTCCAAAAAAGTAATTTATTTTCAGTTTGTCCAGCTTTTTGTTGTTATAATGGTGGACGTGAACAAAAATTAAATGTTTCAGAATATGCACCAAACTGGCATTGATATAATATATTTAAACAATTAGAGTACAGGTTGTAATGACTTCAGTAATTTGAAAATGAACTTTAGGGGGAACTTTTTATTGTTTATATCTTTCTGTAGTATAAAATAACTAATTCTTTGGCAGACTTTTGATCTAACTTCATTTATCAGGCAGTTCTACACTGGGAGGAGTTTTTTTTTAATGTGTTTTTATATATTTGGTATATATTTTGATAAATATTTCTGAAGGAAGTGGAGAGAGAGAGATCTTAAATTAGTAGGAAAAAAAAGTATCTCTCAGAAATGTCAATAATTAAAATAATTTGTAGGTGAGTTGTTATAGCATCAATGACTAGGTATCCAGGAATTTTTTCTTCACCTTGACCATAGTCCAAATTTCTCAACCGAAGACACTACTACATCCAGTTGGGTTTTCCTCTTATTCTACGGGTTTTTTGGCTACAGGAATGTGGTTAAAATACTCACTGTCCTTCCTTAAATGACGTATTAAGGAAAAGTCTAACATGTCTCAGATAAGTTGGAAAAAGTATGAACAAAAATGTGTCTACCCTATTCAGAGCAACTAAAATGCCTTAAGAGAGACCACATTAAACATGGACTAAGCATGGAAAGTATGCAAAAATACTAGAGCAAAAATAAAGACAGGCATAAAGTGTAGAAAGGACAGAAGAATTCATTGTAGAAGAAAATACAAGTGAAAGAGAAAAAGAGAAGAAATTTTCCCGCAAATGTTTCATGATATAGAAAAACTTAAAGGGAATATTATTTTAATGAGAGAAGACATCAAATATGAGATAATTAAAAATGTGAATGAGCTGAAAGGAGAGATTGTAAATTAAGTGTATAGAAGACTAAAGTGACACCATTACAGAACTAATTAAGTAGAAATTACAGGGAACAGATTAGACAGTGTGGGAAAATAAAAGTAGCAAAGAAGAAAGAGATGAAGTAGTCCCAGTAAAATGAAGGAGAATAGATAAAATAATCAAAAAGATGTTAATATCCATGGTATATAGGAAATGTTGATCCAAAATAAAGATGAATAGTGAGACCAAAGTGAAAACCCATCAGATTGAATTTAAAAATAATTATATAATAGTAGAAAACATTTCTGAAATTAAAAATAATACCCCAGATCAAAAGCACACTGTTTTGTAAAAATTCATTAGAAGAACAATTTCATGACATTCTGGTAAAGTGATTGGATTTCAAGGATAAAGAAAAAATTCAGTAGGTATCCAAGAACTTACAAAGGGAATAAATCTGCTTGGGCTCAAATACATCCATGGAAAAATGAAATGCCAGAAGATAATAGAACAATATTTACAAAATTCTAAGGGCAAATTATGTCTTGAGAATATTTTAACCAGGCAAGTTATTATCCAAGTACAAAATAGGAACACTGGCATAATTAATTATGTAAAAACTCAGAGAGTATATTATCCCTCAGCCATCTTAGAATGAAACTATGTGAGAGATAAATTAAGAAAGCATTGTAAAAGAACTGAATGGTGAACATTGAATCCATGTATAAAAATAATAGAGTAAATATTGTGAAAAATATTTTCTAAAAGGTAATTTAAACAATCAAATAGCAAAAAAGTAATATATTAAAAAGAATAATAGTTGTTAATTTTTAGCTTAATATTCTATAATACAATTGTTAAGATTTCCTACTGCATATTTTGGAATATGACAAAATTTTAAAATAATTCAAGTTTTGTTAAAAATGCAAGGATTCTTTTATCTGAAGAAAGACTGTTTCATGATATGAACATCACTTTATTTTATGAAATATAGAACATTAATGAAATTCATTGGAACATCTTAGTTTTTAGAGAAAATATCTGTTTGCATATACAAACCCGGTATAAAGACTGTAATGCTCTTAGATGGTTTAGAAAAAGACAGAAGCAAAGCTCTTAATACTTAAAACTGTTTGGCAAGCATCCTACCCACAGGGCTAGGCATTAATTTAGTGGTTATTTATTTAGAGCTCAAAGATGCAAGGTGCTATGCTAAGCATTTTGACACTCTATCCTTAAATCCTGAAGTTCACAATGGACTATAGGACTTTTAATATAAATAGTTTGAATTTCTTAAAGTTCAATTTCTGTTCAATTTCTTAAAGTTAGCACAGGTATCAAGTACAGTGAAATATCTACGAAGTCTAAGATAACTTTTTGGTGTAGTGGTTTGGCCAAACACTGCAGAAAAGTGGAACTTGTGTTGCACTTGGATGGATTGTTGTGTTTGGAGAGGCAGAGATGAGGGTGGAGCATTATAAATTTGGAAGACAGTATAGTAAAGGCACAATGGAAGAAAAAAAACTAGGTTCATTAAAAAGCTGGAGTGAGGAGTTCATAAAAGAAATATTAGAATATAACAGTGGAAAAGTAGGTGGAATTAGGTTCAACTGTCAAGAGCCTTGAGTGCCTGTGAAATAGTTTGGACTTTTTAGTACTGGAAGTGTAGTCTTTGCAGAATTTGAGTGTGTATAGAGGATCAAAGGAAAGTAAAGGTTTTGTAAAGATTAATCTACTGGCAATGGAGAAGGTTGCTAAATAAATAACTTTATTAATTTATAAATTAATTCACAGTCTGGTTGGAACTGTTTCTATGAAGCGAGGGTTGTTTTCCACCATTCACTGGGTTTCCTGTGAAAGAAACAGAGGCTTGACTTTTCTTTGTTTCTTTCTTTTTCTTTGTTTCTTTCTTTTTCTTTCTTTCTTTCTTTTTCTTTCTTTTTCTTTCTTTCTTTCTTTCTTTTTTCTTTCTTTCTCTTTCTTTCTTTCTTTCTTTCTAGTACATAAATGTTTAAATTTTATTGTCAAATTATTGAGTATTTTTCTTTTCTGATTTAGCCCCATTCCTTCCTTTTTTTTTTTTTTTTTTTTTTGGCTGTACAGCTGGAGGGTTTCTCATTCCCCGAGCAGGGACTGAACCCAGGCTACAACAGTGAAAGAACCAGTCCTAACCACTAGACCACTAGGGAACTCCCCCAGTTCTTTTTATAACTCAAAAGTCCTTTTCCATCTCTGGATTAGTTGAGTATTCACTTATAATTTTTCTATGTTTCTGATTACTTCTAATTATGCTTAGTTCTCTAATCTATCAAGAATGTGTTTTGTTAAAAGTTTTTAAATGAGGATATATTTATATAGCTATTGTAACATACTTAGTGAATATACCTACTTTTCCACATATATGTGAGATCTACCTTTATTATTTATTACATGTATTTACATGGAAAGATCTATTTCCAGAACATGTCTTTCTTTCCATCTCTCTTGTTGACCTCTCTAGGTTGTGTATTCAATTTCCCCACCATGCACTAAAATATAATTACTGCTTTATTGTCTGTATGCTTGAATACCTTTCTACTCATGGTAGGATTCATGGACCAGTAACGTCAGCATCTCCTGGAAGCTTATTGGAAAATTGACTCTTAGATCCCAGACCAAATAACTGAATTAAAATCTACATTTTAAAAAAAGGTCCCCCAGTAATTTGAGTGAGCATTAAATTTGAGAAGTCCTGCTTTACTAAACTACAGCTCTTTGAGAGCAATAATTGTTTATCTTCTTCACCATCATATCTTCCTCTATTTGGATAGTGCCTGGCATATAGTATTTGCTCAGTAAATATTTGAGTGAATAAATGAATTAAGTATTTTAATAATATAAATAAAAAGGTACTTGTGAATTATTACTAAAGAACATAAACATGTCCATTTTAATGAAGAGAACACAACTTTGAGGAGCTATATGAGTGTTTACTAATGCTTATAGTGCTGATGAAAAAAAGAGGTATAGATTGTGACTTGTCTTCATTTTTTTGAAATTTTGTATATCATAATCCGCAGAAATTTATTCTTACCACAGGACAAAATTCAACCTGCCTGCACATAAAAGTTGAGTTTAAGACTTCCATTTTGCCCAAGGCATGAAAAACTATAGAAACCTTTCCTGAAGTTTCTTCAGGAAACTTCCTTTTCTGATGAGGCATTCTTTCTCTGTATTCTTATTGTCATTGTCCTTATTCCTTCTGCCCCACTTGCAGCTTAGTTTATCTCTCTGTCTGTTCACTATATTATCCCTTCAAGGGCAGGGACCTTTTCTAATTATTTTTGAAACTTCAGACTGAGAATATCCATATACTGATTTATTTCATTCTTACCAGAAAAAAACTATTCATTTTATAAAGATCATAAGTGAACTTATAAATCTTTTTATTTTCCCAATTTGGTCTTTGTTATGCTGTTATCAGAACACAGTTTGATTATTCAGTTTCTCACTACACAAAAACATCAACTCTCACCACATTTATTTTATTGTTATGGTTATTGCAATAGTCATAAAAACTAAAGAATGTAAAAAAAACATGTGTTTACAGAACTTAAATAATTACAAAAACTTTACACATCTTTCATCACTTGATCTCCAAGCTAACTCTTTAGGGTAGACATCATTATCATGATTATCCTAAGCATATGCAAAAGTGGAGACCTGAATGGCTAAGTAACTAGTAAGCTGTGGAGCTGAGACTGAATTTTCAGTTTCAGACTGTAAATTTTAAAACGTTTCTATTTCATAATGAGAGAAATTATATGGTGCCTAAACTAGAAGGTTAAATGGTTTCTTCATAGAAGCAGTTCTGGAAACAACATAAAACAGAAGAAAACAATGCCTGGTTTCTCTGGAAATTTTATTATGTGCTGTAAACAAAAGACAATAAATACCCTTTAAGATAACTCATCAACTTATTAATAAATCATCTTTTTGTGACTCCTTAATTTTCCTATGTGAACCCATGTATTCTTGTAAGGTAAGAAGAGCATACAAAAGGTTTAATTTTAGCTTTACTTAAAGAATCATTAGAAACATTTATATATTTGCTTATTGTAAAATTCCAAACAAGCTCTTTATATTTGTTAGATTAGTGGATATAGAACCAACATTGTCTAGTAGGTCTGAGGTGGGGCTCATGTATTTCATGGATTCAAAGATGCCATCATTTATAAAACTTAATTTAACATTAAATTTGGTGGCAATGCCACTTCATTGAATGTATGACAAAATTTTAAGATGTCTTCCACTTTCAGAGGAATCTTATGAAAGAAGAAATACAGTTTTTATTCTGCTACCAGCATGAAAGTGACTAAGCCAACCAGGGACTTTTGCTCTTTGCAAAGCATCTGCTGCCCATTTATCCATTTCAGTGTATCATTTAGAGAGCACAGCCAGTGCTCAATAGAGGCATCAACTGAAATCAGCATCATGGCAACACAAATTGATTCCTTATGTGAAAAAAAAAAAAAAATGCCCACACTGCTGATGGACAATTTAATATCGTAGTTTCCATGTTATTTCCCTGGAACCTAAAGTAGATTTAATTAGGTCCTGGTTCGTTGTTCAACATGACTCAGAGTTTTACCGTATTGTTTTGTCATTGAATGAATAAATTACTCAGAACCAATTAACACCAATGGCACGATTATAATGATTACCCCCTCAGTTGAGAGGTTTTCAGCTTCAAGTTATTGAATACACAACCCAAAGTGGACATTAATTATATCAGAGAACACAAAGTACAGATGCAGGGTGGTTCCAGGGTTGGTTCAGCAACTCAGTGGTACGATCCATGTGCTGGGTGTTTTCCACCTCCACACTTTGCTGCACTCTTATCAGCCCTGTGCAAGTGCATATGTCCAAAATGGTCACAGGATTTTCAGGCACTGCAGGGACACGTGATCATGACCACACCCTCTGAAGGAGAAGATAATTTTCACCCTGAGTTTGCTTTTATTAAAGCAGAAAATCTTTCTACATGCTCAGCCTTCACCCCGAGGACATTCACATTTCTTACTTTTTAGGAGCAATTAATTTTGTTGATTTGACAATAATTTATGATCATAAAGCTATGAAGTTCAGGAAATTACTAAAATTTGTTAAAAAATAGCAGATATATTTCTTGCTTTCATATCTAATATCTCACAACAGACTGTTTTAACAAATAATTTGTGAAGTGCTAGTATAATCTCCAAAAATATGTCTAATTTCATCTATGAAGTGAAGAAACTATAAAATATAAAATACTCATTAAAGAGTTAATGGTTAGTGAAGGAATGTCGAACTACTTTTTCTCCCCATGAGTTTTATCATAGTGACATTAATCTATGAGCAGTTATATAGAATTGACATTGATAGGATACACACTTTTTATCTCTTTCTCTCTTTCTTTTCCTCCCTTCCTTCCTTCTTTCCTCTCTCCCGCCCTCCTTCCATTTCTCTCTTTCTCTTTTTTTTGCCATATAAGGTAAAATTCACAAGTTTGAGGAATTAGGATATGGGATATTTTGTGAGACATTTTTTGGCCTACCTACACAATGATTCACTCATTCATTTATTTATTTATGCATTTAATGAGTAACTACATCGGTTCAGGCACAGATGGTGGAGCTATAACAGCGAACTAAATAGGCAAAGTCTTGCATTCTTGGAGTTTGCATACTAGTACAAGGGTTGGCAAATTTTTTCCGTAAGGAACAGATAGTAAATATTATTTGCAGCCACACAGGTCTCTCAGTTGGAACTACTGAACTCTGCTACTATAAGCAGGAAAAGAACCCCCAAATTCAGAAATGAATGGTGTGTGCATATTCAAATAAAAATGTATATACAAAAAGACAAAGCATGCTAGATTTCTCCCATAGGCTGTCATTTGCTGACCCTCGTTCTAGACAGAAGACACAGGGGAAAAACAATATGTAAATACAGAGTATGTCAGATCATGATAAACGATATAAGTAAAACATATTCAGAGGAATAGGAAGTTCTAATGGGAAGGACATTGCTAACTGCTATAACAGATAAATCACAAAATAGCAGCGGTTTTATAAATAGATGTTTCTCAGTGTTTATATGAAGTTCAGTACTGAGGTTTCTGATCAGCGGGAAGCCTTCCATACAGTCATTCAGGAAACCAATCTCTTGCTCCTGGCATCTTGCCCTCCTGAGAACTTTAGAATTATTGGTATAATGTTGGTAGTTGAAGGAAAGGAGTCAAAGGCAGCACATAGAAGTTTTAATGGGACAGGATTGGAAGGGTTGATCAATTCCACTCATTATATACACTTCCATGCCTACAACTCAATCTCCTTACCTTACTTAAGTTTAAGAAATGCCAAAAAATGTAGTTGAGCTGGGTGTCCAGGCGATTGAAAAAAATAAAAAAGGATCGGTAACCAGTTAGCAATATTTGACTCAGGGGGTGTTGCTCTTTTAAATAGGATACTCCAGGGAAAACTTTGCTGACCTTCCTGAAGAAAGTACAGAGCTACTGTCATGGAAACTTTGAGATCATCCAAATATCTATGCTATCTCCATTCTTCCAAATTGTGCACTGCGTAATTCTCCTTAGTTTTTCCCTCTGCCTTTCTGTGTGACCAAAACTGAAGGACTCTATGATGGAATTACTTAAATCTCTGCTCAGAGAACAGCTGACCAAGGCTGCTTCCCAACTCTCACTGGACTGTGACATTAGGAAAAAACTAAACTTTACTGTGTTAAACTACTTGGATGCATAGTATATCTAAGTGTTAATGACTTTGACCAATATTCTAGTTCTGTAGCTATCAGATAGAAGAAAGTTCCAGGTGGAGCACCTGAGGCTGAATCAAGTTTGGTGTGTTCAAGGATTCCAGGGTAACTGGAATGGAGAGTAGTAAGAAATAAAATGGAATTCATGTAGTTCCACTGTCAGATTTTTTATTTTTTTAACTGAGGTATAGTTGTGTAAGTATCAGGTGTGCAGCACAGTGATTCATATATATATATACTTTTTCAAATTCTTTTTCCTTATAGGTTATTACAAAATATTGAGTATAGTCCCCTGTGCTATACAGTAGGTCCTTGTTGTTTATCTATTTTATATAGAGTAGTGTATATATGTTAATTCCAAACTCCTAATTTATCCCTGTTCCCCCCACTTTTGTAACTCTAAGTTTGTTTCTTAAAAGATACAAATGAACTTCTTTACAAAACAGAACTAGACCCACAGCCACTGTCAGATTTGACTTCTACTCTGAGTAAGAGAATTTATATCATAAGAAAGATAGGGTCTAACTTTCATTTAAAAATGATAGTCTTGGCTCTTTTGCTGAGAAATGATGTGAGGGGAAGTGAAAGCAGAGTAGCTTATTAGGAATGTATTACAATAATGCAGGTAAAAGGTGATGATGGCTTCGAACAGATGGTGTTGGTGAGGGGATTAGATGTGCCCTGTGAGAGAAAAGCATAAATCAAGGATGAGCATTCAGTTTTCCACAACAGCTTGTGGGAGAAAATGTTTGCCATTAACTGAGAGGAAGACTTCAAGATTTACCTGGAGGAAGGGAGACATGAGGAAGACCGAATGTGAACACGAGATGTTTTTTAGACATATTTAGAGTAAATATTTAGAGTAGATATTTCATCTTGGAAATATAACTTGGAAAGCTGTCAGAAGATAGACGATACAAGACTGGATGATTTCAGTAGGGCAGTGAGTGTTTTAAAGAGAAGGTATCAAGGAACTGAGTTCTAGACACCCCAGAATTCAGAGGCTGGAGAGCTAAAGAAGATCAAACAAAGAAATCTGAGCAGCATCTCTGGAGAGTAGGAGAAGAATCAAGAAAATTGCATCCTAGGAATCAACTGTAAAACATGTTTCAAGAAAGAGACAGTGTTAGTTAATTCAAACACTGCTGTGAGATCAAGTAAGACGAGGACCATGGACTGGCCTGAATTTAGTGACTCAGGGTCAATGGTGGTCTTGGCAGGGAATCTTCTGGTAAAGCCATGGAGTTGAGAGCCTTTTAGGACCAGATCAAGGAGAGAATGTGAACAGAATCAGTTTGAGGAGCTTTAAGGTAAAGAAAAGAAGATTAATGGGGGAGAAAAGGGAAGGGGATCTTGGATCAGACAATTTTTTTTTTTTTTTTTTTTTTTTTGCTGTGAGCTAATACAGCTGTATATTTATAGAAATTCTTAAAAAAAAAAAAGGAAAACGTTTGTGATGCATGAGAAAATGAGGGCAGATGCTAGAATAGTGTAAGTGGAATCTAGTGAGGAGAGATTCTCTTTGGATAGAAGCATAGAAAAAAATCTTTCACCGTGGCAAGAAGGAAAGCCAAGTGTTTGGACAGATACAGGTAGAGTGATGGTTTTCATAGTGGAAATTTGTACAGTTCCTGTCTGTCTTTAGTATTTTCTTTGTAACATATAGGAACCAAGTCATTCGATGAGATAGATACTAGTAGGTAGGGGGAAGAGGTAGGAAAAAGGTTGAAAATCATCTAGGGAAATAAAAAATCAAGGGAGAAGGTAACTGTAGTATTAGTGGGGATAGATAACAGCCTGCTTGAAGTTCTTGTTTAGCAATTAATAGTGAAGTCAGGTGGCATGGTTGTGGGTTTTACCATATGTGGGTGACAAGTATGAAAGTAGGCACAGAGTTAGATTTAACCAGGGTGGGGATTTTGCCAGACATATATGACAAAGGGAGAGCAAGGCAAGGGAAGTAAGATTCAATGTTAGGAAATGAGTGTAGCTTGATGAAGACAAAGGCCATGTTTATTTTGCTCACTGACATGTTTCAAGCACCTAGATGAGTGCCAAGTATGGGTAAACATAATGTTTGTTGAATGAATGAATGAAATCTAATGCCTTGAAATATCATTTGGGGGACACAGGAGAGCAGGAGGGGATTTCAAGAGAAAGGATGAGTAATGGTAGGATTCATGGATTGTGAGTATCAGCGACTTAAAGGAGATATTTAAATGTGGATGAGCTACTTATCATTCTTGAAGGCTTTTGTCCTCAAAAGTAAAATTGCATTATATAATTACGTGGAATCACTTCAATAACTTATGAAAAATGTTTAGCACAGTGCCTCATACATAATAAGCACTCACTACACTTCTCTGTTATTGTTGTATAGAGAGGAATATGCATTATTTTTACTTTAATTCCTTGGCTTAAAAAATGCTTGTTGGCATCATATACGCCTGGATATTTCTATATACTATTACCAAAATCATACTTTTATGGCTAAAACAAAAGGTATCTTATTGAATTGAGAGGAGATATTAAATACACTATTCAGGGACTTCCAGAAAAATCAGAGTTATTTTATTACTTAAAGTCAAATTTGCATAAAACCATCCTCTAAAATATTAGCATCCTATAACATGTAAAACCTTCCTAAAAGTTTCTCTTCTAGGTTATATATTTTATCAACCAGTGTCTACAAATACTATGAACTAGAGCCAACCACAGTGGTTGACAACATCAGCTTTAGTAGAATGGATTAGATTCCATGTAATTAATACAGATCTCTCTGTGAGATGTGCAGACTGATTAGGGTTGAACAAATATATAAGGAAGCTGTGTTCTTCAGCTTCTCCTGCTCACTTGCCATTTCCCCATCATTCACTTTTAATTAAAAGATTAGTGGATAGTTTCGGGGGAAAAAAAAAAAAAACAAGGGAAGAAGTTGCTGTCTCCTTCTATGGTTTCAGGTAGTGGAGTTATTAAAAGCAAGAACTTCTTGCCAGAGAGACTTGGATAAAATACAGATTTCATCTTTTCATACATGTGGCTTTTTTCTTGACCCCTGTATTGAAGATATAAATCAGTAAGAAACACGATGAGAATTACTCTATGCAATTAGGGTTTTAAGGTAGGTTGTGTGTGTGTGTGTGTGTGTGTGTGTGTGTGTCTGTGTGTTTTCCTGTTAGGTTTATATTTTGAATCTCTGCATTAAAGTAGGTCAGTCTTGCTCACTCCACTTACCAGCCATCTCTAGGAATATTCAGCAGTCTCTTGATTTTCTTTATTCAGGTTAGCTAACTACTAAACTCAATTGAATAGATAAGCCAAAAATACTTAGGTTCTAAGGACAGGAATGTATGAAAATTTTACAATGACTTGGAAAGAGCATTGAATTAGACATGAGACTTGGGTCTTTATTGTGTTTCAGGAGAAACATGTTGAGAATTTGTTTCCTTATGCTTTAAGTGAGAAGTTAATATTGAAGGTCTCCAATGGTCCTTCTAAAGTGAATATTCTACAGGGGTTACATGAATGTGGATTGATTACTGGAATTGATCTAAGAATGTATGCAGGTGTGTCACAGGTCTCAAAGAGAGTGGAAAAGAAAGGCTAAGGCTAGGTGTGTCATGTCTGTGTGTGTGTGTGTTTCTGGGCAGGTCTTTATATTTGGGAAGGGGACAGAGGGAAAGTCTAAAGTCAACCCCGGGGCATTAGCTACGTTCTTGGCAAGAGGTAAATCCTAGATGATTTAAGACTCATCTTTGTCAGAAGGCAGCTTGAGGAAACTGAAGAAGTACTTTCCTCCCTCATGAATAAGCTGAAGCAATGCCATTAGTGGTCCCTACTCTTGCCTCAATCTCACTTTACATCCACAGAGCCTTGAAGACAAAGGCAAGATGTAGGCATGTCTCAGCTATACCTCAAGAGATATTCAGCTCAAGTCACACAAAAAGGAAATAATTTAGTGAAAACTAAGTAAATTTCCAATTCTTTTTCATTTTGCATGATAAGCCTGTATCTGTTTTGAGTAGTCCTAAATTAAAGAAGCCACTTCAAGAATTCTAAGAAAAATATCTATATTATTATTTTACAAGCATTCATGTAAAAATATTTGTGTTATGTTTGATAATTCATATCTTAAAGAAGACAAAATAATAATGACTTATTAGGATATATTTGAACACTAAGTATATCTTAGGGTCACCATTTTTATTCTAATGCTAAATACTGGAATAAAGAGACCAAAACATATATAGTAGCTTAATGAAGAGAAAGGTATCTCTTGCTCATGTAATAATGCCAAGGGCAAAGGGATCAGTGTTAGAAGGGCTGGACAACCTTCCTCCAGACAGGGTTCCAGGCTGACTAAGACTCTGCCAACTTCAACAGACAGCTTCCTAAGTCATCCTGGTTGCCATCTTGGACCCTGCAAGCGAGAAGGGGAAAAAGCACGGAGGAGTATTAGTGGGAGGTTTTATGGGCCAGGATCAGAAGTGATTAATATCATTTCTGCTTGACATTCCACTGGCTAGAAATTAACCCTGTGGATACCTCTAACTGCAAAGAAGCCTAAGAAATATGATTAAGTCATGTGCCCAGGAGCAAGAATGTGGATTTGGGTGAATTATTAACAACCTCTGCCATGAGTGTTATGCATGATAAGTCTGATTATCACAAGGAAGACCAATCTCAATGATTTATTAGGACAATTTTGATTACTAACAATATTTAAAGTCACGGATATTCAATATTCCAAGCAGGCCAGTGATCTGGAATAGTTATTGTTAAAAACAAAATATAGTAGATCATGTAAGTAACTTAGTACAGTGGAATTTTTGTTGTAAATACTGACTAATTGGTACGGTTTATCATTATTATAGTTGCCATAATAATACTAATGAGGTTTAAACTTAATTCAGGTTCTTATCAAACTGGAATACAATACAACAGGAAAAGGAGACAATAGCTAATATATCTGCACTGACAGGTAAGAACAAATCTTAAACTCATACTTGTATGGTATCTGATATTTTTTACTTCCATAATACAACCTGATGATGGAAAAAGACATACTAGTAAAATGTTATATACGTTTTTGGAATGTTAATAAATATTAACATTGTTAATTTATTAGCTCCTTTTGATTTTATATCATCTTGGTTTCTTCTGATATGACTTGTCATTTCAAAAGATGGTGAAAAAATAAATTTATCAGTAAATAAAATTTATCATAATGCTAGTGTTCAAGGAAAATTTTATTTCCCTTATATTAATATTATTAAATTAGGCACCAAATATATATTTCTAATATATTGGAGAAAATAATTTTTACATAAAGATAATGGGCACTGCTTCAAAGAATTATAGCATCAACAAGGAAAGCATTGTGTAAAAGTTAAATTTCCATTTAAAGTCTGTAAAGCAGATTTATAACATTCCTTATTTGCCATTTAAGTAATGAAGGCACTAGAGTTTTAATTAAATTTTACCGAGACATTAATTTGAATGAGAAACCTTGATATTCTTGTAAGAAGTTAAAGGAAATAGCTCAATATGTATTGCATAGGAACTGCCAACCTTCTACATCTTGACTTGATTTTGTGGTGCTCTGTTATGTCTTGTCTATATTTTATGGAGAAAATTATATGCTCTCTGAATTTGAAATTTAATAAAGTTCTCTGGATTGCTCCTGACTGGCCAAAGCCTACTTTATTATAGGTTTTGATATTCTGGGTAATTTTATAAATTGTGATATATTTAATCTTTAATAGAAGTTGAAATGATAGGAAAAATTGTGGCAGTGAAGATATATTCCTAAGTTTTCTTTGTTTGTTTGTTTGCGGCAGTGAAGATATATATTCCTAAGTTGTTTTTCTGTTTTGTTTTGGTTTTTGTGTGTGTATTTTCTGTAAGGGGATAGCTAGTGCAGAAAGATATAACTAGAAAACAGTGTATGTGGGAGGGTGTTTATGACTGAATGTATTATATAGCATCCATAGTGTCAAATTTTACTATCATTAAGTAGACTTAAATGTGGCAGATATATAGAAGTTCCACCAAGATTCATAAGTATAATCTTTTATTTCTTAAGAATGAAAAAGACTCACTGTTTTCTATTTTCCACAAAATATGTTGCACTAATATTATTCCTGTCTAGGATAACAGAATCTCTTAAAGGATTGTAACTTAAAATAATCAAGAAACAAATGAAAGGCAAATATATCTGGGGAAGAGAACCAATTTCTACCCGTATAAAATATTTACGATAGTGTTATTTTATAGTTGAAAACATCTTCCAAGTAAATTTTAAACATCATGTGAAGCCAAGATTTTCTACAAGTCACCTTTACAAGAAATCACCGACTGACGTCACTGAACCTTGAATACTTCAAACTGAAGTCCTGGCCACCATATTTCCTACCACCTTGTTTCTTGTCTCTTGATTGCTGAGTTCTTTTACTCAGATCTCCAGGCTTAGTTAGCGACCATCTTCTGGGACATTTCTTTTTTCAGAAGTCATACAAAGCATAATTAACTAAACTCTGGTAAATGTATATTTGACCTTACTCTTCAGTCATAGTAATCTGGCTTCTGTCTTGCTCGAAACAATTTAACATCTACGGCTTATTTTTAAGAAGAGTGCCTACTTCCACCTGTTTCCTCTGTGCCTGAATTCCTGACTTGGTGTTTTGACTCCTGTCCTCCAGCTGTGGAATTGGCTAGAACTCTGCTCCTGGACTCAGGACTTCATTTTTTTTCCCTTGTTTGGATTGTGACCAGTGCCATTTTCTCTATTCCTCTAATTTCCTGCATACCTATTGGGAAAATACTTGTTCTTCCTGGACTTCCTGGATGTTACTATTTTGGGGGACCTTTATTATCACCATTGCATTTTTGAATCAACATTTATTCCTAGCATGTAAAGCAGGGTATTACCACTTTTCTACCTAACATCAAATCTTGAGGTGTGGGGCTTCCCTGGTGGTGCAGTGGTTGAGAATCTGCCTGCCAATGCAGGGGACACGGGTTCGAGCCCTGGTCTGGGAAGGTCCCACATGCCGCAGAGCAACTGGGCCCGTGAGCCACAACTACTGAGCCTGAGCGTCTGGAGCCTCTGCTCTGCAACAAGAGAGGCCGCAATAGTGAGAGGCCCGCGCACCGCGATGAAGAGTGTCCCCCACTCGCCGCAACTGGAGAGAGCCCTCGCACAGAAACGAAGACCCAACACAGCCAAAAATAAACATAATAAATAAATAATAAATACAAAATTAAAAAAAAAAAATCTTGAGGTGTCCCTGAAATGAGTCAATATGTGACAAAAAGCAAACATGGGAAAATTTAACCTCCTTATTTAGCCTCCTTATTACTGATTTTATCATCATTTTTCCCAAGGGACAGAGGATTCTGGGAAAGAGTATTTATTCCTAGGAGACAAAACCTTAATGTATTTCTATGTAATGGATTTCTCACATATTTTAAGAAAGCCAGAGAAATGGAAAGTTGATGGGACTTTGTCTTGGTGTTCTAAGTAGTAGTTGTATGAAAGGCTTAAAAATAAGGAGAGTCATTGAATTAAAGTTATTACTGTCTGTTGGAAATTTACAGTAAGAGAAAATATACTAGACTGCTGTTAGGGTTTTTTTGGTTCAGTTTGTTTTCCTTCAAATCATTCGTTGTACATGTTATCCAGTCTTCCTCTAACAAGTCTTCAGTAATGTCATTGGATATAAAACCACTTCCTCATCTGGTACAGTAAAATAAACCCACCATTGGGCACCGTGGACACCCCTGCCCACCACTGTCACCTGTAGGCCTTAACTTGAGCTGAGGGACCACAGTTAGGTAAAAGAAAGCCTTGTTGTTAATGACTGGGGACAGCTGACCTAGGTGATCAGCTCTCCTTCATGATATTGGAGGCATCTGAGCATAATGGCAATAAAGATTCATATTCTGCCCCAAATCCAAATCCAGCGTCACTTTTGCTTTTTGTTGTTGCTGCTGCTTCAAGAGAATATACATGTAGCTTCTTTAATTCTCTAGTCATTGTCCCAGATCACTACCAAGACACAGATTCAGATAATCAGGGTTTCAAATTCATTACCTACTAGACATCATTTCCTCCTATTCAACACACCAAAAAATCTGAAGGAGGAGAGAATAAGAATGAAGTAAGACACAATAATCAGTAGTAGTGATGCTTCATTTATCATGTCCGTCGGACGAGGGTACCAGAGTTGCCAGGACTGATTTCCTACAGATACTATCAGAGAACTAATGTTAGACTTTGTTAAAAGATAGATATTTTCTGGAGACTTCTCTGAGGCCCTATCTCTATTCTATCACTCTTAACAGCAGTTAGGTAGTTCTAATTGTTTTACAAATTGAAAAATTAAGCCAAAAATGTTATCTGGAAACTTCCCACACCCTTTCTCAGATTTCAATCTCCTTGATATCAGTTAAGTCTATCATAGCTTTTACTTAGTCAATCAAGCTATCAAGGTCCCCATACAATAATAAAATGTTTCCAAAAACACCTTTTTTGTAAAATAGAAATAAATAAATAAATACATAAACAGAACGAGAACAAAGTTGTGTAAGGGAGACTCAATCATGTTGTGAGCTGACTGAAGGACGAGCACTATAATGTTTTCTTAGGTATCATAAATGGGGAAAGAGAGCATTAGTGGCATTATGGTATCATCTAAGAAACTAGAGACCAGGTACTGATTGGAATTTTCCTCACATTTTATTGTACTCTGATTTCTTACCTAGAATGAGTTCAAAGGCACACATTTACTGATGCTGGAAATTTGCCTCTGAAATTCAGATTTATGGTTCACTAGGAATAAATTATAATTTTGCCTTCCAAATTTCACAAAACAGAACCCATCAGTATATACTTGAGTTACTGATCCATAGGCCCCTGGATTCTTTTATTTTTTTTTCAACATCTTTATTGGAGTATAACTGCTTTACAATGGTGTGTTAGTTTCTGTTGTATAACAAAGTGAATCAGCTATACATATACATACATCCCCATATCTCCTCCCTCTCACGTCTCCCTCCCACCCTCCCTACCCCACCCCTCTAGGTGGTCACAAGTACCGAGCTGATCTCCCTGTGCTATGCAGCTGCTTCCCAGTAGCTATCTGTTTTACATTTGGTAGTGTGTATATGTCCATGCTACTCTCTCACTTCATCCCAGCTTACCCTTCTCCCTCTCCGTGTCCTCAAGTCCATTCTTTATGTCTGCGTCTTTATTCCTGTCTTGTCCCTAGGTTCTTCAGAAACCTTTTTTTTTTTTTTTTTTAAGATTCCATATATATGTGTTAGCATACGGTATTTGTTTTTCTCTTTCTGACTTACTTCACTCTGTATGACAGACTCTAGGTCCATCCACCTCAGGACAAATAACTCAATTTTGTTTCTTCTTATGGCTGAGTAATATTCCATTGTATATATGTGCCATATCTTCTTTATCCATTCATCTGTCAATGGACACTTAGGTTGCTTCCATATCCTGGCTATTGTAAATAGAACTGCAATGAACATTGTGGTACATGACTCTTTTTGAATTATGGTTTTCTCAGGGTATATGCCCAGTAGTGGGATTGCTGGGTCATATGGTAGTTCTAGTTTTAGTGTTTTAAGGAACTTCCATACTGTTCTCCATAGTGGTTGTATCAATTTACATTCCCACCAACAGTGCAAGAGGGTTCCCTTTTCTCCACACCCTCTCCAGCATTTATTGTTTGTAGATTTTTTGATGATAGGCCCCTGGACTTCTTGATTGTGAAGTTGTATTATGATAGGAACAATGCTCTCTCTTCCCAAAATTAGCATAATTCTATGTGCTTTCATGTTCTCTTCAGTCCTGTTTTATTGGAGTCCCTTTCCATGTTAAAGTAGCTCAAGGATATATTGCCTTAATAATAGGCTTTGTGATTTACAAAATGGTTTTCCCTTACCTATTACCAGTTATGATGGTTAAATTAGGCTACAGTACCAAAATATTTGGTCAAGCATTATTTTAGATGTTTCTTGAAGGTATTTTTAGATAAGATTAACATAATAAGTCAACTTTGAGTGAATCAGTTTACCCTTCATGATGTCAGTAGACCCCATCCAATCAGCTGAAGTCCTTAATAGAAAAAGACAGGCCTCCTTCAAAGAAGAGAGAACTCTGCCATCAGAGTGCTTTCAAACTCAAACTGCAGCATCAGTTCTTCCCTGGTTCGAGCCTGCCAGTCTAGCCTGCAGATTTTGGACTTGCCAGCATCCACAATTTTGTGAGCCAATTCCTTAAAATAAATCTCTCTGTCTTCTTTCCTTCTTTCTCTCCCATATATATATAGTTTATTGGTTTTGTTTCTCTGGAGAACCCTGATTAATACAATATACCAGGCAAAACGTTTAGCTCTTTTATAAATATAAATGGTTCTAAATGGCTCTTCTAGACAAAATTATCACCACTCAATGGGCACAATTTCTCCGTCTCTCATAAGTGCACTAAATTTTCATATTTTCTTGGCAAGAACAATGGTACTCTAATTCCTTTGCACTCATTATCAGCTTAGCACAAATCAATCTGTCATAACATTTTGACTCAAGAGACTTTTTAGGAGGATTGGTTTAATTACCCCAATTGGCTAGAAAAATTTAGATCTACAAAGCAGAAGGAAGAGGACCTCTTGTGAGTTTGGTAACCAGGTAACAGACTGAGGATGAGAAGGAAACAAGACAGATTTCCTACTGTGTTCAAGTGAGCCTCATTGGGGAATTAACCAAAAAAAAAAAAAAAAAAAGCAGATTAAAAACCTGACCAAAATATCAGGAGAAAATGGAAGTGTTGGATAGGTTTAGTGTAGTAATCCATAGTCTAGAACAATGTTGAGAAAGTGATAAACAGAGAATCGACCAGAGAACTATTTCCATAAAAGGCAATTGCAGTGTAATGAAAAGCAGTATCAATCCCAAGGTCTAGACATGAATTCTGATTCAATAAACTTAGGCAATTAGACAAGTTAGTTACTTTCTCAGTTTCAGTTTTCTCAATTTGTTTCACGCTAATATTAAGGTCTCAAGATTTTAGTAAATTTGACACATAAAATATTCATTAGTTCCCAAACCTGACTGTGCAACAGGCCTTAAAAAAGACTGCAGAGTTCTTTAAGAGTGTAGTCTCATGGACTCTACGCCAGATATACTGAATTATAATTTCTGAGGGGTGAAACTCCAAACCTATTCCTGGAAAAATGACTTCAGGTGACAGTGATGCAGTTGGCGAATGGCTCTGCCTTTGGGATTCATTGAGCTCTAGTGTCTCATCCACTATCTGGTCTAGAGAAAATGCCCTCAGGAGGATGAACCTGAATGAGTAGTACAAATGAATGGGTTTAATGCCTTCCTCATAGTCTTGTTCTCATTCCCATTGGCTGGAATCCAGAGGGGGTAATTGTTCCCTCAGCTGAGTCAGTACTGGCCTATACAGACCAGCACTGAAAGGTCAGTGGGTTTCTGTTGTGTGTGAAAATCTGTCCAGTACTCCACTGTTGTAGAATTCAGCTGGAGGATATGACTAGACGTAGTCAGAAGATTTTTTAAGTCAGTTATCAAAAGTGGTAGCCAATTCTCCCGGTGCTAGTTCTTCCCACCCACCCCTTCCCTGCAATGGGTTTCTTTAAGCCCTACTGGCTAAACTGAACACCTGCACATTACATGTAACGATACTCTAAATTAAGACAGAATTCGGAGGTGAGATTAAAAGCAGAACCCATATTGCTTAATACATGGATTTTTTAGACCATGAATGGAGGACTAAAATATATTAAGTTTTTCCATATACAACCAGTTTTATTCTTCATATTATGCCATATATAATCTAGATTTGTATATAAAACTACTTCATTTTATTGATTGGCCCTCTAGAGAAGAATATTTCACGTGAGAAGTCACACATTTAAAACAAAGAAAGGACAAAGGAAAATATGTTATTATTTTTTAATAGCATAAGATAACAATGCTACCATTGAACTGAAATAGTCCTTCCTGGGCTTGGCAGTGATCACCTTCTTGCTAATATCAAGCTGTTCACCATTTTTGATCATTCTTTCAATCTGGTTTGTTTATTATTGATCACTTACTCCTTCTGAAAATATATCACTGTCCTTATATAATAATTGGACTCCGCTTGTGGCTCTGCCAGCTTCTCCCCTGGGTCCTGTGCTTCTCCTCCTATGCCTCTTCCATCTGGTCTCCTTTCAGTCCACACTCCATCCATCATTGACCCAGTTACTATGATGGCATATGGTTACCTGCCCTGACTCATTAGCTCTCTTGTCTAATTCTCAGATTTATCCATTGTGGTACTATTTAACCAGTCTCCCTCTTTTCTATTAGGGGAAATATTGTAAACTTACAGTTTTCTTTCAATTTTCACATCTCCATTATTAAGTCAAATCTATATCAATTTGTTCCTGAATCGCTATAGAGTTCCTTCCCAATTTTTCTTCAATCCAGGTTACCCCAGAAACACAATCCAATTTGCCAGTTTTTCCAAATTAATTTCCAGACATCAATTACATTATCCAGTCAACATGTGCTAAATGCCCACTAGTCACAGAATTCTGTATTTGACATTATATGACATACAAAGCCAAAGAGTGAAGAAAGTGACCCAACCTTTAAAGAAAGTACCACTTATTAGTAGAACAATACAAATTCATTAGATAGCTAGAAAACAAAATGGAATACATAAAATTACATAATAGATAATATTCACAGATTTCTGAGAAAGTTACAATATCAAGGAAGGGGAGGAAATGTCAATTTCCATGGATTTTTAAAATATATGTTGCATTTAATGGACAATTCTTAGAATAAATATTTAGCATATGAAGTTCAAGTAAAGCAAATGTAGAAATTGTGTACAGTATTTTAAAAGTCCTTTAATAAGTTTGTTCTGAGATAAAAGTAGGGTAGAAATAGAGGATCAAAGATTGAAACTGATGGTTGAGGCTAGACCATTGACATATTGAACCTAGATAGATTAATGCACATGTAGATAGATAAATATATAAATATATAGGTACAAACAAAAAAGATGTACATGTATTAGATAAATGAAACAATAGACAAATAGATGAATAGATGAGTGGATAGAATGATAGATATATAGATATAGAAAGAACATTATGCATAAAGGTGCAGAAATTTAAAGGTGTCAAGGAGAGATATTCAAGGAAATTACTTTGGATAACTTTCTAACTTTTAGTTATATTAGGATGGAGTGTCACCTGCTGATGTTTGAGTGAAAGGATAAGGACTGAGGATTGGCCCAGACATTAAACTCAGAGCGAAATTTCCAGGGACTGGTTTTTTTTTCTTGTTGTTTTAAGTAATAGGAACAAGGTACAGGTGACTCTAGAGATATTTTTATTTGTAGGGGAGCTCTTGAGAAGTTGAGAGAGTTCTCTATAGGGAAACTGTAGTTCATGAATAGAAGGCATTTCACTGAGGACAATATCACAAAGTTGATTAATTTATTTTTCTGTACTTTAGGTTTATTTTCTTAAATAAATTATAGTATGGTTATATTCCACACTTTTAAAATCTCTCACAATACACAAAGTACAGAACGCTTTTTTTTCATTAGGTGTTTGAGTGCAGTGATTGTATGACTTCTTAAGTGTCTATTTGAAAATAAGAGGATCTATTCCTGCTTTAGTAATAACTTCTAGATAAAAAGAAAGAGTAAACATTTTTCATTCGTTTTATCCATTCAAACCCTGACAAAGGTCCATATGGAGCGATCCAGAGTGGATACCAACCTTCAAACGTAAGTAAGGCATTTTGCATTTTTTAAGTCTTGTATAGACTGGTAAAAAGAACTTTTTATTCTTTCAACCCTTTTATTCATTAGTTGATATAAAAATCTAGTCTCATTTGTGTGTTTTCAGCCATGATATTTATGGCCAAAATCATTTTTTTTATTTTAGTGAACAAAAATTCTAAATTCAGTAATGTTAAATTTCATTGCTAAAAACAAGACAACAGGCCCCCCAGTGGAGTCACTTGTGCTAAGCCCCACATCACCAAACCAAGACTTAATTATAGTTTTAGCAGTCCTGGAAATGGAATCTTAGACCAAAGAGGAATCTCCTGGTCAGTACCAGTTAGGTCATCTGCCTGACAGACCCCTGCCATTCCCTAAAGGAAAGTGACCTTGCAATAACCAACCTGAGTTTTTTGGCCAATATAACTTCCTTGTTCCTGTTCCCTTCCAGCTGTAAAAGTCTTTCATCTTGTATAACTCCTTGGAGTTCCTTTCTATATGTTAGATTGCATTCTGCCTGATTCAAATCAATTTTTGCCCAAATAAACTTAAAAATTTTAATATCCTCAGTTAATCTCTTACCACCATCAAGCTGAAAGTTAGACTCAAACTTTCTAAGTGATGTGGATTATGAAAAATATTTATGGTGATAGTTGTCTGACTAGTCAACATCTAATACTTTTTACCCAATGTGATCCTATATTGGCCTCAAAATAAATAATACATTCTTTCCCAGTCTCTCAAGAGTAGCCAACATATAGGGAAAGGAAAGATTGTAGTAGGAATAATTCAAATAAAGCAATAAATAACACTTCTTGAGCCTCTGTATTGTACTTACAATAATTTAGAACAATGCTTAGGGCTAGGTGGCATTGTGGGTTTTTAGCCTTGGTTTAACTTTTATACTTCATTTAACTGGTATTGCTAGAAAATACTTTTATTATCTTTGGCTACTTTATAATCTCAAAAATATAAGTTCCATTTGACCTCCTAAATAATTTTCTACTTCTCTGTCTATATCAAGTCTCCAGAAACAAAATCAGCAGTGCAGTTCCTCCCAAATATCACGTTAATATTGCTTATACAGAAAAATTCCTTGAAATGATTTATTCTTGCCATTAATTTTAAGAGTTTAATAGATCTAGCAAATGATTAACGTGCTAACCTTCTGACCATTTTAGGGCAATGTTTGCACATGGCTAAACAAATAGATCTTTGCAGAGCATAATAAGATATGCGTCGGCTCTCTGCTTTCTTGATTGATTTGGCTCGCTGTACAATCATTAAGCTGAAGTCTCTCTTAAAGGGTAGAAAGGACTGCTGGCAGGGAGCCACTTTGGCTGGCTCTTCTATGTTGTGGTCTGTTTGGTTCATCCGCAGAGACATGGATTAAGATAGAATTATAGGAAATCCTATTGAGGTAAAGGCCTACTGGATAAGAACAGGGAGAATTAATTTAAGCCTCCCTACTCCTTCAACATAACCTTTTAAAATACCAGGTTACAGTGTGTTCATTTCACTTGTAATTCTGATATGAGATACTAATGGAAATGACATTTGAAAAGGGACTGACTTTTGTGTATAAACTATCACTGGTATGTCCTAATAGTACCTTTCCATGTAGGCCTTAAATACGATAATATTTTCCAGGTTGTGAGCACAGATGAGAAGCTATTAAATTCTAAACCTCTGTAGATAAGCATATATAATCTCTATCCCTTAGAGAGTAAAGAGTTCTGAAATGCTGGTTTATAGATTAACCCAGCACTGTTAGGGATATCATAATTTTGTTGTTGTTTTTCTAATGGGGATGGAGTCTTCAAAAGGCATTATTGTTCTTACTTGGCCTTTAAAACGTCCATTGTAATGACACCAACTGATGCTTTAAAGAGAGAAGAGGACAGTTTAGCTGAAAGATAGCCTTGAAATAGTTAATTGAATCCCTTCAGCTCATGGCCCTGAATCAGCAATAGGTCAGGGGCCATCTGACCTAATAGTAATAATAATACATATAGCAGTTACTTGCTCCTCCCACAATCCTATAATAGGGCTCCTTTTGTAGATAAGTTTACAGGACCTGAGAGAATTTAAATGACTTCTCCAAACTCATAGAGTCAGTTAGTGATTGGGCTAGGAGTTGAGTTAAAATCAACTTGAAATCAACTCTTGTTGCTGTATTTCAGATAGTGTCACTGTAGGTGTAGCTCATCTTGTTCTTGGGAATTAAAAAAAGACAAAGGAAAAAGAGGAGAAAGAAAAGAACAGAAATGAAAGAAACAACTCTTGGAATTTTGGCAGAACTGTCCCTGATGCCCTGACATAAAGGCGAGGCCTCACATTCCAAGGGCACAGATGTGTGGCCTTCAATAAAATGGTCACAGGCCAGACAGCCAGATATCCATCCAGGGAAGGCTCCGTTCTGGTGCTAAGAGAATAAAGTGGGGGAGGGGAAGTAAATGACCCATGTGCCCAATAAAACGAAAAGGCCAGAATGTTGCTTGCTCAGCTCGCTTACTATTTTAACCAAACTTTTGGACACCATAGCTAATGAAAGTATCCAAAAAACGTTTGAATAGTTGCTGTATGAAACAACTGGAAAATGAGAATGGAAAGGCAAACAGAATAAATGATGCCACAGGTCTGTGTATCCTTCATGTTGCAGTGAGAATATCTCAGCAAACTGGAAACTTCCAGGGAAGATGGCAACTTCTTAGGAGCAATTGTCCTAGGGTTCTTTATCCAAGTGTTTCTATATCTTGATAAGCCTTACTATTTTAGCCTTTAATGAGGAAATGAGCGACAGAAATATTAAGTAGAAAAATAATTCAGCATTCGTGTTCTTAAAGACTAAACATGTCCTCTTTGCTTTAGAAATAGCCTGTGTTTAATTAACTCAAAATGACTTCAGACTTGGCCAGGATGAAGCTGTCTCTTTTCCACTTAATGCTCATTCTTAAAGCAATTAAGATTTGATTTATAGATAATTGATTTATCTTTCTTTGTCTTTTCTTTACTGATGTGTATGGTTGGGGGTGGTAAGGGCAGGAAGGGAAAAAAGGAGACTGCAATTTTCAAATGTCAGCCTACTTTCCATTTATTCTTTTTATTATGAACAAAGCAGGTAAATCAAAAATTGCAATCAAAACCTGTTATGTGACATAAATATTCAATAATAGAAAACGTTCCTCAAGTCATTAGGACAAAAATATCTTTAGTTGACATAGTGTTAAAACATAGTGTGTGTGTATGATGTGTTTGTGTGTGATGTGTAGTATGTGTGTGAATTATGTTTATGATTAAAATGGACTTTATACAGAGGTACTAGAATATGTTAGATTTGTCAAGAGTGTGTAAATACTGCTTTCTTGAGAATAATTATCTGCCCAACAGAAAGTGGGAAAAAAGACATGGATGCTTGTTACTCTCTAATCCAAGTCTGGTAAGAAGACCATGTGAGAAGATGCTTTGAAGACTGTAGTGAGAGGATGCTTTGGAGAACAGACTGTGGGTCCTTATTGTGACCTGTGGGTGACTTGGAGACTAACCCTACGGATCCCATAGAGATTAGTGCCTGCTTTATCAGGTAACATCTGAACAGACCTTTCAATTCAAGCAGGGCATAGGCTACTGAATGTGTGGAAGTGGTCAGGGGTGAGCTTTCACTAATGAACCAGCTCGAGGAGGATGATGGGCAGGACCAAGCAAATCCAGGTGAGGGGCTACACTGGGAGGACGAGTTGGAAGTTGTGGCTGCTAAGGGCATTGCTTGCTTCAGAGAATTGCACGATGACAGTACTCAGTGGGGAAGTTGCCAATGAGCCTTCAAAGGCACCCACAGGGGATAAATAGCCAATATTTGAAATTGATGCCCCACAGAGCAGTGACACTGGATTACAAATGCACCAGTGAGGTAGGATGTGCCCTTTTCCTCTCAACATGCCTCTCCTGTAGCATAATGAGTGGGCAGGAAGAGAAGAGCAGAGAGAAAAATAGTAATAAACACACACACATACATGCACACACACACAAACACATACATGCATGCATGCACAAATTTACACACATATTCCAGCCCTCTTGATCACTGCAAGATTTCAAGCTTAGGTCAAGAGGCCTGGGCTGGATCTCTGTGTGTGTCCTTGTGTGTGCACAGAATCTTTGAAATGGATGTGAGATTAAAGTTTAAGTTTGATGTTTGACCTTGGTTAACTTTAATTTGAGAAAAATCAGAAAACATTTCTAGCCATATAATTTACACTGTGACACACACATACCATATGCTTGTACATAAGCCATCTAGGTACTTGTTTGCTTGTGTTCTAAATATACATCAGAAGAAACATGTTTGTGTTATAACACATGCATACAATAAGTTTTCATACAATAAAAATTGTTTTGGGGTAATTCGTTGATATTTATAGTTAATCCTTATCTGTAAATAACTAATTTTAAAATTTAATGATAAATTTCAGATTGTCTTGTTTTTTTTGAATTGGAAGGAAATTATTCTTGTGAGGTTTGCTGTATAATCATCAATTTTTTTTTAAATTTATTTATTTAGTTATTTATTTTTGGCTGTTTTGGGTCTTCATTTCTGTGCAAGGGCTTTCTCTAGTTGCGGCGAGCGGGGGCCACTCTTCATCGCGGTGCGCGGGCCTCTCACTATCGCGGCCTCTCTTGTTGCGGAGCACAGGCTCCAGACGCGCAGGCTCAGTAGTTGTGGGCACACGGGCTTAGTTGCTCTGCGGCATGTGGGATCTTCCCAGACCAGGGCTCGAACCCATGTCCCCTGCATTGGCAGGCAGATTCTCAACCACTGCGCCACCAGGGAAGCCCACATCAAAAATTTTTTTCCAAATCTAATGAGAAAGCTGACTTGTAAATAAGCTTTTGCTGCTTGGCATTTGTACTTTCATGATAAATATTACATTTAAACAGTTATCTCATTTAGGCCACGTCTGATTTTATCTTGAACTATTTCCCACTATAGTAACGTAATTTTTATATTATTCAAACATAACTTTTAGTGGATTTATCCTTTGACCATAAAGGCTATTAGATTTTTAAAAAATCTATGAGGATAATTCTTTAATCATCTTTCACTAAACTGAATGAACAATTGAGATCTGAATTTTAGAGCTAGTTGCATAATGGGCATTACTACTTGGGAAAGATGAAAGAAAGTGAAAGGCTTCAAAATACACACGTGTAATCTCATAGGTGGTCCATCCGTGAATTATGAGGCATGAATAATTCTGGAATGAGGAGAAAAAATGCATGTCAAGACCACCAACTAAAGTTATGACATATTTTCCTCATTAATCAATGTGTTATTATGTTCAAAACTCAATTATTTATTGATTATTCCTTCTTAGGGAAAAAACATTGAATAGCAATTTGATTTTCACCTATATTTGGTTAATATTCTCTAGTATAAAACAGATTTGGCTCAATTCAAAATGCATCATTTGAAATTTCTTGGTTTTCCTTTATCTAACCCAATAGGTTTGGGTTACTATATTTTTACATGAATATTTTTTACAAGTTAAATGTTTTCTTCTCATATAGGGGAGCATATGTATTTAAGCCCCGAGGTAAAGATGATCCTTATTATGCCCCCACCCCATTCCTTTATTTTCAGTCTGTGTAGTTTGGGTTCTTATTTCTACTGACAGTGTGTGGACAGTACCTCTAGAATTTCATTTTAGTCAACCTATCCCCCATCTAAGCAATAGGACAGATTGAAGTGTTGCACTTCAAGCAGGCAGAAGTGATATCACAGTGGCACTGGCTGTGGATTTCCAGAATCACCAGTGGCAGGTGATGAGACATTTTGGGACTGACAGGTGGTGAGAGATTGTTGCTGTCCTGAAAAGCAAGACGTCAAGAAGCCTTCCCAGATGTTTGCCAGATGACAGACTGGTTGCGAATATTCTCATTCACACGCAAACATTTCAGCAATGACTTCAGCATTTACTCTAGAGATAAAGAAAGAAAAGCACAAGCAGACGCAGGCATACAGTCTATATTTGTAGAAGTTTTCTTATTTTCTAGCTACATATATTTCCTTTTAATGGTTGTTTTACATGATTTGGGGAGTTTTATTTCATTATAAGTAATACCTGGCCTAAAAACCCTTAGTTGGACTGCTATGAGATGGATTTTGGAGTTCCACCTTGTTGGCTTCTAAAAACAAAACTACCCTTTTTTAAGGAATGGAATAAACCCTATCTGGATTTTCCGCATGCCCGTTTCTTCTTTTTTTAATCTTTAGGGCAATGCTGACATAATTGCTTAAGAGTTTGGGTGTGAATGCACAAAAAGGGACTCTCAGATAGACTTGTGCTAGCAGCTTACCCTAGGAAAGAGCTGTTCAACTGCCAGTGGTCCTTTCTTACATGGCCAACTCAAGAAAATTGACTGAGAAAGCAATTAGGAGTATATTTCAAGAATCTATAGAAAGGTTCCTGGTGTTACCTGGAAGGTAACTGAAAATTTCTCAGTACACAGAAACGGAAGACTAACATAGTCTTCCAAGATAAAGTACTGAAGGACCAAAGACTTTTATACAGAAAGTTGAGAAGAGATTAGTACATTTAGGCAGAAACCTGCTGGAAAATTAAAATCACATCTTGGATGAAAAAATTATTTCTAACTGCAACATAAGAAGTCCCATTAAATATTGTTCATCTTTTAGTTGCTATATAGATGTAATAGTATTCAAAGTTCTAAATGTAAATCATTCTTAGACTTTGGTTTACTTGGCACATACATGTAATATGACTGCTATTTCACAGGAAGGCAGAATGGACTGCTCAGATATTTAACTCCATTCTCACTTACAGACATCAATATCAGCAGGTCCCTAATAATAACAATTCTGTCCTCTATGATTATTATAGATAACCATTACTTATTTAATTAACTAGGATACATAATAAAATTAATATTTGGTAGCATTAGATGTATATTACAATACCCTGGTAGACAAACCAAAAGTACAAAGAATCTATTTGAGTATTGTAGGATTTTTTTCCCCCAAGGCTAAGACTGAAGATCTGTGTTTCATTTGTTGATACAAAAGCTATATCTGACTTGAAAAATGGCAAAATCTCGTGACGTAAAGCCCAAGTACGTCACTGGTTACACACTGCTTCTTTCTAACATTCAGGAGAAGCCAAATCATAATGTTTACATAAACCTGTTCATTTACTTCAAAACACCCACCAAAAGAAATGTGACAAAATTTAAACAGCCATACTATTATTTTGATATTTTTTCCATGAAAATTAAACTATTTTTCCTAAAATTATTCCCCAAAGAAAGCAGGGCTTTACCTTATTGTGTTAACTTTGGAATTTTCCATGAAAGATTGTAAAGTACATGTAGAGTTTGAAAGGTATATTACAGTATATTACTATTCAAAAAATGCCTTTAAACTGTTTTAAAATTCCAGTGCTGTACCTGAATGCTCCATGCGACACGCTTAATTGCCTTACATGTCTTCTATATTTCTAGGTTGGAAAAGAGGGAAAAGTGTAACAGGAAGTCTGAAAATTCATTCCTTCATGTTATGATTCACAAATATAAAATCACAGTGATGTTAGCACAAAGTGTTATTTGTTTTCATTAGGGAAAAATGGATTCAAAATGCTCTTATTTTATGTCTTATCCTCAATATAGAAGTTTGTTACTAAGGAGAATATAGGAGAGGTTTCCATATGAGAAAATTACTTAGGGGCTAAGTGACCCACTTTTAAGGTAATACCTACATTAAAGTGGTTCCAAGACTTGAATCCTAACACAACATAGTAGCTAATGTCCCAGGCAAAACATCTCAGCTGTAGTTTAATAGAAAATAATTGAGTCTACAACACACCCATGGTCTTGAGCCTAATTTGGTTATTCTGAAATATTCACAAATAAAGGTTATTATACACTTTTTCAAATAATATTTACTGGAGTGTAACCAAGTACTGGTGGAATTTGACTTCACAAATTATTTAAGGTCATGAGAAAATTGTAAGTGTTTGAACTGCAATCATTCTTATCTTCTTTTCCTCTTCGCTACATTTAAGAAAGCATGTGAGTGTGTATATCTGTATTTTGAGTTGTTAACAATAAAGGAAATTGGAATATACAGGTTCCCACGTGACTACAAGGAAGAGATTGAAGTCATGTCATGGCCTTAATTTTCCTACAGGTAATCTAAGCAATATTTTCAAGTGCAAGTAATAAATAATACCAGAAATATAAAATGCCTTGCTATTTCAACAAAAGAGATTAAAAAATGTGGGCTTATTATTATTATTATTATTATTATTATTATTATTATTATTATATAGTGGTTAAGTCTTTAGGCTTAACCCAACTTCCTCTTTTCTTTTCTGGCTTATTTCTTTGTTTTTCCCTTAAGGAGTATCATGCACTTTTTCCTCTTCTGTTGCACTATTATCTGCTGGCTGGTCTTTCATATATGGCTCCGCTCTACAATCAGACTGTGGAGTGGAAGCAGTTGTCTCCATACTCCCCACTTCTCAATTGCCCCTAATAAAAAACACATAGTCTCTTTGCATTTAAAATTTTACTGCTCAGCACCATGGGGAAACACATAAAGAAAAGAAATATTTCAAATAAAAAGGCTAAAAATATTCATAGCGTATATTCTCTAGTTAAGAGCAGAATCTTAGAGTCAGACTGCTAAGGTTAGGTGAGCAGTTCCACTACTTATTACTTAGCTTTGTGACTGTGGTCAGGATACTTAACTGCTCCCTTTTCCCTTATTACAAAGAACATAATCATATGCCCACCTCACATCACATTGTATAGATTAAATGAGAGCAGGCCTGTAATGTGTTTAATACAGTGTCTGACATGTAGAAATAAGGGATTCCATACTCATTAGCTATTCCACTGGATATCTATATCCATGAGATATCTATTCTCTCACTCTCCCCTCATTTTCCTCTCAACTTCTGTTTTCAGTCCTCAATTTATGTTTAAGCCAAATAAATCAATAAATCTCTTTTTGTCCTAATTTACCACCCTCTCCCATTTTTGTAGGTGAAGGTGAAGGCAATAACTATGAATGTCCCCTTCCTTAAAAGGAACATAATGGATCTTTAGAAATTTTCAGATTTGATGACATTTATTCTTCTAGGATTCAGTTCCTCCAAAGAATGATTCCTGTAATGAGATAGTGCAAGTAAAATACTTAGATCAGTGGCACATAGTAGTGATCATTTAATGTCATCTATAACTATCTGTTATTGTTATTACTATTAATATTTTCTATTGTAATCATCATTAATATTATCATCAGGATTATTCTTTGAGGGTATTTTTTACACTGGTTGGAACTGCAGTAAATCTTACATTTTGCCTACTGTATAATAGATTCTCTTGAATTAATTCACAATTCTTCAGTATATGCACCTCCATAGATCATTCTCCTCTTAGAGTACTCAACAGCTAAGAGAGCCTGTTATCATTTCTCTTCCCTAAGGATATATGATGAAAAAAAATAATAGCAATACCAATAAATCCTCAATGTACAGACAACGTCTCCCCAGTGCTGAAAAGAGCCAAGAATGGGGTAACTTCTCAGTGGCATAGCCAATATTTAAATAAGTCTAGATTGGGAAAATCATTTTTACCTTTAAGAAGTGTGTTAGGAGAGAAGAGAAGATGGCGGAAGAGTAAGATGCGGAGATCACCTTCTTCCCCACATATACATCAGAAATACATCTACACGTGGAACTGCTCCTATAGAACACCCACTGAATGCTGGCAGAAGACGTCAGACTTCCCAAAAGGCAAGAAACTCCCCACGTACCTGGGTAGGGCAAAAGAAAAAAGAAATAACAGAGACAAAAGAATAGGGACGGGAATAACACCAGTGGGAGGGAGCTGTGAAGGAGGAAAGGTTTCCAAACACTAGGAAGCCCCTTCGTGGGCGGAGACTGCGGGTGGCAGAGGGGGGAAGCTTCAGAGCCGCGGAGGAGAGCGCAGCCACAGGGGTGCGGAGGGCAAAGCGGAGAGACTCCCGCACAGAGGCTCGGCGCCGAGCAGCACTCAGCAGCCCGAGAGGCTTGTCTGCTCCCCCGCCGGGGCGGGCGGGGCTGGGAGCTGAGGCTTGGGCTTCCGTGGGATCACAAGGAGAGGACTGGGGTTGGCAGCGTGAACACAGCCTGAAGGGGTTAGCGCACCACAGCTGGTCAGGAGGGAATCCGGGAAAAGGTCTGGAGCTGCCAAACAGGCAAGAAACTTTTTCTTGCCCCTTTGTTTCACAGCACGCAAGGAGAGGGGATTCAGAGTGCTGCCTAAACGAGCTCCAGAGATGGGCGCAAGCTGCGGCTATCAGCGCGGACCCCAGAGACAGGCATGAGATGCTAAGGCTGCTGCTGCTGCCACCAAGAAGCCTGTGTGCGAGCACAGGTCACTCTCCACACCGCCCCTCCCGGGAGCCTGTGCAGCCCGCCACTGCCAGGGTCCCGTGATCCAGGGACAACTTCCCCGGGAGAACGCACTGCGCGCCTCAGGCTGCTGCAACGTCACGCCGGCCTCTGCCACCGCAGGCTCGCCCTGCAACTGTACCCTTCCCTCCCCCCCGCCCGAGTGAGCCAGAGTCCCCGAATCAGCTGCTCCTTTAACCCCGTCCTGTCTGAGCGGGAACAGACACCCTCAGGCGACCTACAGGCAGAGGCGGGTCCAAATCCAAAGCTGAACCCTGGGAGCTGTGCGAACAAAGAAGAGAAAGGGAAATTTCTCCCAGCAGCCTCAGAAGCAGTGGATTAAAGCTCCACAAACAACTTGATGTACCTGCATCTGTGGAATACCTGAATAGACAACGAATCATCCCAAATTGAGGAGGTGGACTTTGGGAGCAAGATATATTATTTTTTCCCTTTTCCTTTTTTTTTTTTTTTTATTTATTCATTTATTTATTTATTCATTCATTCATGGCTGTGTTGGGCCTTCGTTTCTGCACGAGGGCTTTCTCTAGTTGCGGCAAGTGGGGACCACTCTTCATCGCGGTGCGCGGGCCTCTCACTGTAGTGGCCTCTCTTGTTGCGGAGCACGGGCTCCAGATGTGCAGGCTCAGTAGTTGTGGCGCATGGGCTTAGTTGCTCCGCGGCATGTGGGATCTTCCCAGACCAGGGCTCGAACCCGTGTCCCCTGCATTGGCAGGCAGATTCTCAACCACTGCACCACCAGGGAAGCCCTTTCCTCTTTTCTGAGTGTGTATCTGTATGCGTCTCTGTGAGATTTTGTCTGTATAGCTTTGCTTTCACCATTTGTCCTAGGTTCTGTCCGTCTGTTTTTGTTTTTTTTTTACTTAAAAATTTTTTTTCCTTAATAATTATTTTTTATTTTTTATTTTAATAACTTTATTTTATCTTATTTTATTTTATCCTCTTTCTTTCCTTCTTTCTATTTTTTCTCCCTTTTATTCTGAGCCATGTGGATGAAAGGGTCTTGGTGCTCCAGCCAAGCAACAGGGCTGTGCCTCTGAGGTGGGAGAGCCAACTTCAGGACCAGGTCCACAAGAGACCTCCCAGCTCTACATAATACCAAACAACGAAAATCTCCCAGAGATCTTTATCTCAACACCAAGACCCAGCTTCACTCAATGACCAGCAAGCTGTAGTGCTGGACACCCTATGCCAAACAACTAGCAAGACAGGAACTCAACCCCACCCATTAGCAGAGAGGCTGCCTAAAATCATAATAAGGCTACAGGCACCCCAAAACACACCAGACGTGGACGTGCCCACCAGAAAGACAAGACCCAGCCTCATCCACCAGAACACAGGCACTAGTCCCCTCCAGCAGGAGGCCTACACAGCCCATGAACCAACCTTAGCCACTGGGGACAGATACCAAAAACAACAGGAACCTGCAGCCTGCGAAAAGGAGACCCCAAACACAGTAAAATAAGCAAAATGAGAAGACAGAAAAACACACAGCAGATGAAGGAGCAAGGTAAAAACACCAGACCTAGCAAATGAAGAGGAAATAGGCACTCAACCTGAAAAAGAATTCAGAATAATGATAGTAAAGATGATCCAAAATCTTGGAAATAGAATAGACAAAATGCAAGAAACATTTAACAAGGACATTGAAGAACTAAAGAGGAACCAAGCAACGATGAACAACACAATAAATGAAATTAAAAATACTCTACAAGGGATCAATAGCAGAATAACTGAGGCAGAAGAACGGATAAGTGACCTGGAAGATAAAATAGTGGAAATCACTACTGCAGAGCAGAATAAAGAAAAAAGAAGGAAAAAAATTGAGGACAGTCTCAGAGACCTCTGGGACAACATTAAACGCACCAACATTCGAATTATAGGGGTCCAAGAAGAAGAAGAGAAAAAGAAAGGGACTGAGAAAATATTTGAAGAGATTATAGTTGAAAATTTCCCTAATATGGGAAAGAAAATAGTTAATCAAGTCCTGGAAGCACAGAGAGTCCCATACAGGATAAATCCAAGGAGAAACACGCCAAGACACATATTAATCAAACTATCAAAAATTAAATACAAAGAAAACATATTAAAAGCAGCAAGGGAATAACAACAAATAACACACAAGGGAATCCCCATAAGGTTAACAGCTGATCTTTCAGCAGAAACTCTGCTAGCCAGAAGGGAGTGGCAGGACATATTTACAGTGATGAAGGAGAAAAACCTACAACAAAGATTACATTACCCAGCAAGGATCTCATTCAGATTAGATGGAGAAATTAAAACATTTACAGACAAGCAAAAGCTGAGAGAGTTCAGCACCACCAAACCAGCTTTACAACAAATGCTAAAGGAACTTCACTAGGCAAGAAACACAAGAGAAGGAAAACACCTACAATAACAAACCCAAAACAATTAAGAATATCTAATAGGAACATACATATTGATAATAACCTTAAATGTAAATGGATTAAATGCTCCCCCAAAAGACACAGACTGGCTGAATGGATACAAAAACAAGACCTGTATATATGCTGTCTACAAGAGACCCGCTTCAGACCTAGGGACACATACTGACTGAAAGTGAGGGGATGGAAAAAGATATTCCATGCAAATGCAAATCAAAAGAAAGCTGGAGTAGCAATTCTCATATCAGACAAAATAGACTTTAAAATAAAGACTATTATAAGAGACAAAGAAGGACACTATATAATGATCAAGGGATCGATCCAAGAAGAAGATATAACAATTGTAAATATTTATGCACCCAACATAGGAACACCTCAATACATAAGGCAAATACTAACAGCCATAAAATGGGAAATCGACAGTAACACAAACATAGTAGGGGACTTTAACATCCCAATGGACAGATCATCCAAAATGAAAATAAATAAGGAAACACAAGCTTTAAATGATACATTAAATAAGATGGACTTAATTGATATTTATAGGACATTCCACCCAAAAACAACAGAATACACATTTTTCTCAAGTGCTCATGGAACATTCTCCAGGATAGATCATATCTTGGGTCACAAATCAAGCCTTGGTAAATTTAAGAAAATTCAAATCGTATAAAGTATCTATTCTGACCACAACGCTATGAGACTAGATATCAATTACAGGAAAAGATCTGTAAAAAATACAAACACGTGGAGGCTACACAATACACTACTTAATAACGAAGTGATCACTGAAGAAATCAAAGGGGAAATCAAAAAATACCTAGAAACAAATGACAATGGAGACACAACGACCCAAAACCTATGGGATGCAGCAAAAGCAGTTCTAAGAGGGAAGTTTATAGCAATACAACCCTACCTCAAGAAACAGGAAACAACTCAAATAAACAACCTAACCTTGCACCTAAAGCAATTAGAGAAAGAAGAACAAAAAAACCCCAAAGTTAGCAGAAGGAAAGAAATCATAAAGATCAGATCAGAAATAAATGAAAAAGAAATGAAGGAAACAATAGCAAAGAGCAATAAAACTAAAAGCTGGTTCTTTGAGAAGATAAACAAAATTGATAAACCATTAGCCAGACTCATCAAGAAAAAAAGGGAGAAGACTCAAATCAATAGAATTAGAAATGAAAAAGGAGAAGTAACCACTGACACTGCAGAAATACAAAGGATCCGGAGAGATTACTACAAGCAACTCTAAGCCAATAAAATGGACAACCTGGAAGAAAAGGACAAATTCTTAGAAAAGCACATCCGTCCAAGGCTGAACCAGGAAGAAATAGACAATATAAACAGACCAATCACAAGCACTGAAATTGATACTGTGATCAAAAATCTTCCAACAAACAAAAACCCAGGACCAGATGGCTTCACAGGCGAATTCTATCAAACATTTAGAGAAGAGCTAACACCTATCCTTCTCAAACTCTTCCACAATATTGCAGAAGGAAGAACACTCCCCAACTCATTCTACGAGGCCACCATCACCCTTAAACCAAAACCAGACAAAGATGTCACAAAGAAAGAAATCTATAGGCCAATATCACTGATGAACATAGTTGCAAAAATCCTCAACAAAATACTAGCAAAGGGAATCCAACAGCACATTAAAAGGATCATATACCATGATCAAGTGGGATTTATTCCAGGAATGCAAGGATTCTTCAATATACGCAAATCAATCAACTTGATACATCATATTAACAAATTGAAGGAGAAAAACCATATGATCATCTCAATAGATGTAGAGAAAGCTTTTGACAAAATTCAACACCCGTTTATGATAAAAGCCCTGCAGAAAGTAGGCATAGAGGGAATTTCCTCAACATAATAAAGGCCATATATGACAAACCCATAGCCAACATCATCCTCAATGGTGAAAATCTGAAACCATTTCCACTAAGATCAGGAACAAGACAAGGTTGCCCATTCTCACCACTATTATTCAACATAGTTTTGGAAGTTTTATCCACAGCAATCAGAGAAGAAAAAGAAATAAAAGGAATCCAAATAGGAAAAGAAGAAGTAAAGCTATCACTGTTTGCAGATGACATGATACTATACATAGAGAATCCTAAAGATGGTACCAGAAAACTCCTAGAGCTAATCAATGAATTTGGTAAAGTAGCAGGATACAAAATTAAAGCACAGAAACCTCTTGCATTCCTATACACTAATGATGAAAAATCTGAACATGAAATTAAGAAAACACTCCCACTTACCACTGCAGCACAAAGAATAAAATATGTAGGAATAAACCTACCTAAGGAGACAAAAGACCTGTATGCAGAAAATTATAAGACACTGATGAAAGAATTAAAGATGATACAAATAGATAGAAAGATATACCATGTTCTTGGATTGGAAGAATCAACATTGTGAAAATGACTATACTACCCAAAGCAATCTACAGATTCAATGCAATCCCTATCAGACTACCACTGGCATTTTTCACAGAACTAGAACAAAAAATTTCACAATTTGTATGGAAACACAAAAAACCCCGAATAGCCAAAGGAATCTTGAGAATGAAAAATGGAGCTGGAGGAATCAGGCTCCCTGACTTCAGACTATACTACAAAGCTACATTAATCAAGATAGTATGGTACTGGCACAAAACAGAAACATAGATCAATGGAACCAGATAGAAAGCTCAGAGATAAACCCACGCACATATGGTCACCTTATCTTTGATAAAGGAGGCAAGCATATACAGTGGAGAAAAGACAACCTCTTCAATAAGTGGTGCTGGGAAAACTGGACAGGTACATGTAAAAGTATGAAATTAGAACACTCCCTAACACCATATGCAAAAATAAACTCAAAATGGATTAAAAACCTAAATGTAAGGCCAGACACTATAAAACTCTTAGAGGAAAACATAGGCAGAACACTCTATGACATAAATCACAGAAAGATTAATTTTGACCCAACTCCTAGAGAAATGGAAATAAAAACAAAAAAAACAAATGGGACCTAATGAAACTTAAAAGCTTTTGCACAGCAAAGGAAACCATAAACAAGACCAAAAGGCAACCCTTAGAATGGGAGAAAATATTTGCAAATGAAGCAACTGACAAAGGACTAATCTCCAAAATTTACAAGCAGCTCATGCAGCTCAATAACAAAAAACCAAACAACCCAATCCAAAAATGGGCAGAAGACCTAAATAGACATTTCTCCAAAGAAGATATACAGATTGCCCACAAACACATGAAGGAATGCTCAACATCATTAATCATTAGAGAAATGCAAATCAAAACTACAATGAGATACCATCTCACACTGGTCAGAATGGCCATCATCAAAAAAATCTATAAACAATAAATGCTGGAGAGGATGTGGAGAAAACGGAACACTCTTGCACTCTTGGTGAGAGTGTAAATTGATACAGCCACTATGGAGAACAATATGGAGGTTCCTTTAAAAACTAAAAATAGAACTACCATATGACTCAGCAATCCCACTACTGGGCATATACCCTGAGAAAACTATAATTCAAAAAGAGTCATGTTCCAAAATGTTCATTGCAGCTCTATTTACAATAGCCAGGACATGGAAGCAACCTAAGTGTCCATCATTGGATGAATGGATAAAGAAGATGTGGCACATATATACAATGGAATATTACTCAGCCATAAAAAGAAACGAAATGGAGTTATTTGTAGTGAGGTGGATGGAGTTAGAGTCTGTCATACAGAGTGAAGTAAGTCAGAAAGAGAAAAACAAATACAGTATGCTAACACATATATATGGAATCTAAGGAAAAAAAAAAAAAAGGTCATGAAGAACCTAGTGGCAAGATGGGAATAAAGACACAGACCTACTAGAGAATGGACTTGAAGATATGGGGAGGGGGAAGGGTAAGATGTGACAAAGTGAGAGAGTGGCATGGACATATATACACTACCAAACGTAAAATAGATAGCCAGTGGGAAGCAACCACATAGCACAGGGAGATCAGCTCTGTGCTTTGTGACCACCTAGAGGGGTGGGATAGGGACGGTGGGAGGGAAGGAGATGCAAGAGGGAAGAGATATGGGAACATATATATATATATGTATAACTGATTCACTTTGTTATAAAGGAGAAACTAACACACCATTGTAAAGCAAATATACTCCAATAAAGATGTTAAAAACAAACAAATAAAAAAACAAACAAAAATTATGTATGTTCCTCATATATTACACCAAAGTAAAATTCCAACACAATTAAAAGCAGTAGAAGAATGCAAAAAAAAAAAAAAAAAAGAAGTGTGTTACACACTAAGAGATATAGTACACCAGGGATATGATGTGGTGGGCAGTATAACTAAATCCATGCCATAATGAAGCACCAAAACAGGCGTTTAGTATGTTATTCTTTTGTTTAAACATACTAAAACAAGTTATGGAAACTATGTGTGGTAGAAATTACTCAGCAAACAAAGAAGCTTTTCTGATTGTCCAATGTGTTTGTCTCTTCGTTCATCTTTTCTTTTTCAAATGGCTAGAGTCTAGCCATTCATATGTACTCCCAAGAAGAAGATGTTCATACAGAAGATGCCTTTTTGGATACTTAGTGTAAATATTTCATTAAAATGTAGTTTGAAAGAAATATACTGCAATACACGTGAAGTTCCAGAATAGTAGAAGACACTAGCTACCTGGAAAATTTTGACTTAGTTTTGGGGTCCTTATATTGGATAGAATTTAAACAAGTCATTTCATTAGGAGGAAAGAGAGGGAGGAGGAGGGAAAAAGAGACAGAGTGAGGAGACAGGAGGAAATGCTAAGAAAAGAATTTTGTGAGTCAGTCTGGAATCCTTCAGTGTTTCCCTGGGAAGAGGTATCAGCCTTGTTGAAACTTTTTTGGGTAAACCAAAGGGATTATTATTGCTTTTTATGTAGCAATGAAATGAGCAATAGCACTTTCTTGATGTTCATTCATTCAGCTCACAAATATTCATTGAGCACCTGTATGTGATAGGCCTTGTTCTAGGTTCTGGGGCTATAGTAGTTAACAAAATCAACAAATATCCCTGACCTTATGTAGCTTGTTTTCTATGGGGGCTGGGGATGGAGAGAGACACATATTAATATATGTAAGTAATATAAATATATATATATATATATTATGATAGATGGTGATAAGTATGATAGAAAAAAATAAAGCAGTAATAAAGGAGGATAAGGAAGCTAGAAATGGGGAAAGCTTAAATAGTTAAGTAAGTGAAGTCCTCTCTAAAATGTAACATCTGAGTCAAGTTCTGAAAGAAATGAAGGAATGAGCCATGTGGATAATCATAGGGAGGATATTGCAGGCAAAAGGAAATAGAAAACTCAAAGGCCCAGGTTGGAAATAAACTGGCATGGATAAGACGTGGTGCACAAGCCAGCATGTCTTCAGAAGAGTGAGCAGGGTGGGAGTAGTAGGAGATAGAGCAGAAAGAGAAAAGAAATCCAAGTTAACAAAGTATAATTTTCCCTTTTTTAATCAAAATCTAATTATATCAAGAGCAGTTGAGTTACAGAGCACCCTGCCTTTTTTTCATTTCTCTCATCTTAACTTCACTTGATGGAAATTTGATAATGCCATTCAGTCTTCTAGCTCAAGAGTAAATCATTTAGGGGATAGAAGGCCATTGTAAGGTAGCCAAAGATGGATTAGAAGAGAGGAAAGTCATGATCTGACTTGGATATTTTGAAGATCACTCTGGATGGCTATGCTAAGAGTAGGTGGCATAGGGTGAAAGCAAAAGCCAACCAAGAAACCACAACAATAATTTAAGTGAGAGATAATGGAGACTCAGACCAAGGTGGTAACAATGGAGGTGATGAAAATTATTGGGTCCAGAAATATATTTTTTGAAGGTAGAGGAATTGGAAGGATAAAGTTGTTGATGACAGAGACGGGAAGAGCTGCAAGAGGATATTATGGTTAAAAAATTGGAATCAGTTTTGGACCTGTGGAATTTGAAATACCTATTATTAGGTTACCAGTTCTAATAAAAGTGAATATGCTATTGACTGATATGTAATTGACACAAAACTGCAATTAATTTGTACTGCTCAGTTATTCATTCCACAAATATTTGTTGAAGGCTTACTATGTGACCAACACCCTGGTTGGCACAAGGTTCATTTTCAAGAGTAATGAAAATGTATTTGGAGAAATTGATACTAAAGACAAAATTAAGAGAACAATCAAAGATACATTCACAGTGCCATTCATTATAGCTTGATGTATAGTAGGTTTGCATGACATATATTATCCTATCTGATTGACATATATTATAATAGGTGAATAACAAGTAGGAAGGGATCACCTACCACTCCTACATCTATTTCTCACCTACTGCATTTATACCTATCTTGTTTAGTTTACAGGTTTATCTGGCGTCAAGAATGAGAATTTATTTGGCCCCTATAACTTCTGACCACAGTGTCTCCCTAACACTTATGAGCAAATTGTGAAAACCTTTTTCAAAATAAATTCCTACTAAAGATCTAAGAGAAAGGAAAGGAATGCCAAATTAATACAGTACAGTTTTCTTATTATAGTTTAATCAGTTGAGAGATGAGTTACACACATTCTCTGTCTTTTTATTTCTCTTTTCTTAATTTTGCCTACTGGATACTTGATCATTTCATTCCAGCTTGTAGCTCAAGAGTCATTTAAAATTCACTTCTTTGTTTTAGAGGGATTTCAGTTGCTAAAAGATCTGACTGTTAGTCTTCTCTGTAGGTATGAACCAACTCTGGGAAAAATGTTGCATCAATTCAGACCCATTTTATTTTTTTACATAATGAATATTCTGTTTCATTTGTCGAGAGCACACTCAATAGCCAAGGTGGACTTATCAACTTTGGTGAAACTTGGCTTTGTTGTGGAACCTGTTTTCTAAACTTATGTCTATACTATGTTTATTTTTCTTTGGCCAAATATGAAGGCTGATGCTATCTTGTTCTGGAATAAACCTGCTCAAGTGTTTGCCAACAGCCATGCCAGAAGCTTTTGGTTTTAAATGCTTTCCTCTTTCACCTAGAGGCCTTTGCATGTCCCCCCCAGGATCCTCTGAGGAACACCTACAATTCTCAGGTCATTTGCAGCCTTGCCCTATTCAATTTAGTGTCTCCACCTACTTTTCCATCTTTACTCTCCATTTCCCTCTAATCCACAGTTCCACTTTGCTTAATATCTTTCAGAAATCTAATATTTTAAACTTGAAGCATGTGGAATAAATTCTTCTAGAAATAATAGACATTACTTTTTAGAAATAATAAATACTGTTATTTTTAGACATGAACTAATCACTATTTGTATTAGTCTAAAATTATAAAATAGATGTACCAGTTTATACAACTTACAAAACTACAGGTAAAAAAAAGTGTTGCTATGTCAGCAGGTACTTCTGTTTTGACAAGTTGTTTCTGATGGTAAAGTCGCTAAATGAAATGGAAAGAATTTGGGAACAATCATAAACAATGATTTACTTTACTGTCTCTGACAAGGGTCACCTGACTGAGGTATACTTTTGGATCACTATTTGAAAGAGCTAAGCAATGATCCATTAGGGCTCTGCAGACACCCTGTTAACACCAAAATCTTATGAACTTGTTAATGGCTATATATAATTCTTATACTTTCTTTAAGAGGAAACCACTATACCACTATATAAACATGTAGTCTAGTTAGAAAGGATAATTTATGGAAAAATTTTAAAAACATGTGAACTCATGAAAAGAAAAATTTTGCATGCTTTATGCAGAAGAACAGAATTCAGAAGTTTATACAATTCTACAAAAATCCATTTTGAGGTGTTTCAATTTAAGATAAAAACTAGCTATAGTAATAATATTAATATGATAAAATAAGTATTCTTTTGATTTTAAAGTTGTATTTCTTTTGTTTTAATACATATATCAATGTAGATGCACAAAAATCATCATTCATTCACATATTTGTCCATTGCAGACTTTTTGTTGTCCACTCCATCCAGGGGGTCCTGGCATCACTAAGGATGGTGAAAAAATTACTCTACTAGGACTTAGATGTTTAGGATGCCCCCCAAATTAAATAGTAGCATTGAGGGTTGTTGTAGAGTTGTCTATAGTTTCTACAGAATTAAATAGAAAGATTACAGAGTCAATATTAAGAGGGAGGAGTATAGGAAGACTATTGCAATAGCTGTTTTTGTGGAGAGAAAGGGGGAATTTGGAAGGTGGAACAGTAAGAGGAAAAGCAAAGAGATTCAGTTAGTTCAACAGAGCAGAGAAACTCATGAAAGAAACCTTTGCAAAGATCTGGAAAAGAGAGTGCAGATATTAAGTTTGAGGAGCTATGAGTGTTTCTCAGCGTTAGGACCCCAGCCGAGTTTAGGGTAGCGGTAAGAAAGTAAGACTGGAAAGAAATCCGAGACAAATTCTTTAAGTACTACATAGAATATTTTAAAGAATTTAGGTTATTTTCTTAAAGAACACTCGTGTGTGTGTGTGTGTGTGTGTGTGTGTGTGTACAGGAGGTGGCAGTGGATGATGCGTGAAGAGGAGATTGGGAAGGAGGTAAGTTAGTGATGGGATTTATATTTCAGGGACTTCCCTGGTGGTCCAGTGGTTAAGACTCTGCTCTTACACTGCTGAGGGCATGGGTTCCATCCCTGGTCGGAGAACTAAGATCCCGCACACCTGGTTTCCCAACCAAAAAAAAAAAAAAAAAAGGATATATTTCAGAAAGATTCCTGGATACAGTGTAGAGAATGGCATGGGTAAGGACAGGATAAAACAAAGTAATTTAGAAGTAATCTAGTTCAGAACTGAAATAGAGATGGAAAAAAAAATATTTGTGGAATGGAGGAATTCATCCTAAAAGAAATAACCAAGTAAGAATTACCAGTCGCAACTACAAATGGATCAAAAATAGATAAATTTAAGGCTACATTCCCTGAGTTGCAGGACTTATTTGAAAAAGTCAAGGAGAAACAGTGCATGTGGAGCATTAGGTCCTGTTAAACTGCAGAGTAGGTAGGAAATGTCCTAGGTGGAGAATATATACATTGGCTTTTGAGAAGGGAGACATAAAAATCAAGTTTTACCATGGCTCTAGTTATATTATTACATAGACAGAATAGATGGGAAAATGGGATAAAGAAACCCTCCAACAACTTTCATGATTTCAAACTTGTAATCGACAGTCGATAACAGAAAATGTTCCATTTATCCATTACTGCGCGACATTCACTCTCCTAGAAATAAAACCTCAATGAGCTGAAATAACAACAATCATTGATTTTGCTTATGAATCTACAATTTGTGCAAGATTAAGTAAAGACGATTCATATCTGATCCTCAGCTAGGCTGACTTACATCCCTAAGGGCTGGAACAGCTGGGGCTATTTGGACATCTCTCTCTCTCTCTCTCCAGGTCATCTCAGGATTCTCCATGTGGTTTCTTCAGCAGCAGATCTCAATCCAATTTCTTACACAGCATCTCAGAAATCTGGGAACCATCATTTTAAGAAATCTAGTAGGAGTTTGAGGCACCTTCTGAGCTAGCCTGCTGCATTCTATTGGTCAAACAAGTCACTAAGGCCAGCCCAGATTCAAGAGGAGATGAATTAGACTCCACCTCTTAAGATAAAGGATAGAGAAATATTTTTGGCCAACATTTCACTAGGGTAAGGCACTTGAAGTTCGTATTTTTTTAAACTCTTTCCCATAAAGAAGAATGGTTTACTAGCGTCAACTTCAAAAGATAATAAGATTCATTATAACACAATTACAATGTCATTTATTTATTATATGTTAATTATGGACCAGAAATTGACCTGGGCTGATTATACTAAGGGAACAGTGGGGTTTTTTTTATAAGCAACAACCAATTCCTTCCCTTTAAAAGTTTGAGAATATGAGGAGCTGTAACTATTAATACTTGTTATAGGTAAATTATCATTTACACTGCAATAAATTTAAACATTCTGTTAGTTACTTTAACATGACTCATAGAGATAGGCATCCAAGACGGGAGGAGAAATATGCAAAAAAGCTAAGATCCAAGAAGCTGGAGGGCTAAGCAGTGTTAATCTGGAACTTGTACCTGATAGAATGAGGAACCAAAGGACAAGAGGTAATTGTCCTGTAATGGACAAATGGTGGTGATAAGGGAAAGAGTGATTACCTACAGTCAGAGATGTTCTTTAGTGATGGAATGCAGTTAGTCAGGACCATGTGGTTTTAAAGAGCATGGCAGAGGCCAAGTTCCAAGGGAGCACCTAAAGTTTTCAGAAGTCCTGGGCCAAGGAATTAGCAGGGGTTTGGATCGTTATGAAACCTGGATGTCTTTACCATGCATGTGTCAGGGCTGAAGGCTTGCTGCATTAGAAAAGAAGGAATTTTCCCAACAGTAAGCAGTATTCATTGTTGGAATATTCTACCAGCAGCCTTTAAATAGAAAAAAAGTCAACTGTTAGTTGTAATCCTGTTGGAAATTAGAATGAGAGACACTGATTTTTGTTATTTTATCACAATTTTCATTTACAAAAAAATATATTTAGACTTTAGCCTCTTGGTTTGGACATTTTCAAGTTTATTCACACAAAGTAGACACTTTCTAAATATTTGCTGAAGAGAAATGCAATTCCTCTAATCTTTGTATAACTTTGAAGACCTCTGTAATTCTATTCAAAAAAGAATATTAATGAGATGTATATACTCTTTTTAATGTTTTCAAGAAAGTGAAATTTAATGGAGTCTGTTTCCAGTATCACTACAAGAGAAAGGAATAATGATTTTGTTTTTATTTCTAAGAAAATAATTTTATTGACATTTCTAAGATAATTTTATTGAAACTATAACTTAAGTTGTTCTATACAAAAAATGCTTTAGAAATTTGTAAAACTTAGGTTGGATATTAAAATACTTTTTTTCAGATAATCAGGAACATAGTAGATATAGAATTAGAGAATTGTTTCAGTTCCTGTGTTAAATTATTGAAATGGGTGCAATGCTGAACTACCCTGAGGTCATATCTAAGCAGTTCACTAAATCAACATTATCTAAATCTTTGTTTATTTTTTTCCTGATTCTTGAAGATTAAGCAAAGAACATGCCTCAAGTCTAGGCTTAATGTCAACATTACAAATTAGCAAGAAGAATATATCCAAAATGTAGAGGAGTGTTTAGAAGTGGGAGAGCTAAGAGTATACAGGAAGGGAAATGCAAGTTGTAATGTTTACGTTTTGAATTTTACTCATTCCTGGACTCATACTTAAGTGCAGACTTATTAGATATTCATTAACCTCTAGTGAACCTGTAAGAATGTCCTTTAGTGAATTTTAAAGTTTGAGTATCAGGTATAGTTACAACTTTAAAGAAAAAGCAAAGACCAGACTCTTCACCCAGACATAAATTAACGTAATTTCAACCTTTTGGGTTAATATACAATACCAATTTAATGACTAGAAAATAGATTAAATGAGAAATACAGTAGACCCTGCATGAATCTAAATTCAGTTTCTTCTGGTTCATGGAAAGACTGTGTAATTTATTTTGGCTCACCTAAATCTTTAAAAAATATTCTGGTTTATATGTACACAATTATGTTCAATCAGTTATCCTAATTATTATTATTTTCCACAATGTTTGCACACTGTTTCAATGGCAACAGAAAGGAATATATAATTAGAAATATTTTCAGTTCACCAATTGGTAAAATATCTCCTTAGATGATAGAAAGTCCAGACAACATCTAATGCACATTCCCAACCCATGAAATATTTTAATCATTAAGAAAAAGTATAGCTTATGTTTTATTAACGAAGCTGCAAGGGACTTGAAATTAGAAATTGAGTCTTAGCAAGATCTATATCCCTTGATATCTATCTGCCTGACTCAGAGCAGATGCTGATCACTATTTATTGAATTGGATGAAGTCTTGATAAGTTCAGCCTTATGAAAGCATCATTATCTTATTAAATTCATAACCTGGGAGAACATTTACTTTCATAAAAAATTAACTGAAGTAGTTAGAACTTGTAGAATAGTAATCTTATACTATCGACACATTCAGGTACAGAAAATGAAAGATTAGAAAGGGTATAACCATTTGGAATGACTGCTCTGGAATTTTAAATGGTATGTTTAAGCTTCAGAATAGGCTTGAAAACATAGATAGAGCCCCAGAAATGATTGGTTTCTCAAATGTGATTAGAATCAACCTTGTTTCATTAAGAGAATCTCAACTGAATTATGAGTATCATTGTTTGGTGATTTTAAGATGTTTTATACAATGGAGTTCCTTTTGCCAGATTCTATGGGATGGAAGAGAAGGAGCGGGCGTTGTATGTTTGCTCCATGGATCTCCCAAATCCTGGCTAAAGAAAAAATCTGTCTACCCAACTTCCTTTTATTTCTGGCAAAAACTTGTTTTTTTTCTTACTAATTATCCCCAGCTGTACCAGATTCTGCATTTCTTATTTTTAACTTTACATGTTCTTACATCTGTGTACTTCTTGTATGAAATATTGGGTCTTAAAATGGGAAATCCTTTGGGAGGGGTATGTACAATTATGATTGTCTAAAAAGAAAAAAATTATAAAACATTGAAGATGAATAATAGTCCTTTCTATTTTTCCTATCTGTTGCCAGTCAACTACTTAATGCCACTGTATTGGTATTTACCTACAATAGCAATGGAGAATACTCTTTTCAGTTATTGAGAATTTTGATATAATTCAATTTTTTAAAAATCTCATGTTTCCCTGTCCCTTAGTTTTCTTTCAGAGGAAATCAATGTGCCAATCTATCACTTTAAATGCACCAACTGCAGATTTTGCCTGCAATATTTAAATTTTGTCAGAAGATTCTTCACATTCCCTGGTGAATGATGGCAGTAAAATTGTAATAAATAAGCTTTGGGCTTATTATTTTACACTGAGTGATGGGGATTAAAACCCAAAAGAGGTATATAGCACAGTTAAGGTTAAATTGCAGAGACTCTGCCAGAGAAAAGCAACTACTTTATATAAATATGGAAGCACGGAATACTTTGAAAGCACAGGGTAGACTCTGGAGAGTTTTAACATGTTGTATACCTGCTCGGTTTGTGTTTGCCTGAGTTGACATTATTCTTTTCTTGCTTTTGCAACAACTTCATCATTTATACTTAAGTAAAAATAATGAAGAAAAACTAACAGTAATCCCTTTGACTTTTAGCTGGTGCATTTCCTGGTAATTTCAAAAGTTCAAAAATAGCAATTTGGGTAAATGTTAAAACAATATGCATTTTCATAAACTGTAATATAATTCTTTGTAAATGGCAAAAACACATTGACCTTTTAATCAGGAAAACCTGCTAATTTGAAAACCATGGAACCCAGGCAACATTACCTTTTCCAAGATGCTCAATATGAAGAGTAATAATAAAAGTGTCATATTTGATATTTTGCAGATGTTCTTAGTGCAAAAATGATAGGTTTATTTTTGTAAATTTATCTTGAATGAAATCACTTTGTTGAATTCTCTTATTTGTTTTAAGTGGTCTGTCTATAGATTCTGTGGGCTTTCTATGTAGATGAAAATATCTTTGGCCAAAGTGACCATTTTTACAAGCCTTACACTTCTATTTTTCTCCCTTTGCTTTCTTTATTGCATTGACTGTATTACATTTTATGTTAAAGAGTGACCAGTGATTGAGGAATGCTGTTTGTTTGTTTTTTATATTACTAAATTTTCTCTATTATATAAGGTGCTCATTGCAGGTATACTGATTGGTATATTACATTGGTAAAATTTTATATTGTTGATCAATTTTTGTATTATTGGAATAAATTTTACCTTAGCTTGATTTTTTAAACAAATGCCACCATATTTAATTATCTAATATTCCATTTGGGATTTTTCATTTACACTCTTAAATGAATTTTACCTTATATCTCATTTGTCAGTTTTGGAAACAGTTACACTATCATTTTTGAAAATAGAAAGCTGAGCAGAATTTATGATTTGTACAATATAAGAATTATTTTTTTAATTTAATTTATTTTTATTTATTTACTTTTTGGCTGCATTGAGTCTTCGTTGCTGCACATGGGCTTTCTCTAGTTGCGGCGAGTGGAGGCTACTCTTCGTTTTGGTGCACAGGCTTCTCACTGCAGTGGCTTCTCTTGTTGCAGACCATGGGCTCTAGGCATACGGGCTTCAGTAGTGGTGGCACGTGGGCTCAGTAGTAGTGGCTCGTGGGCTCTAGAGCGCAGGCTCAGCAGTTGTGGCACACGGGCTTAAATTGCTCCACGGCATGTGGGATCTTCCTGGACCAGGGCTTAAACCCGTGTCCCCTGCATTGGCAGGCAGATTATAACCACTGCACCACCAGGTAAGTCCAAGAATTAATTACTGTTTGAACTTTTGAAGAGCTCAGGAGTAAAGCCATATAATCCTGGGGCACCCAAGTAAGGGGAAATTAATTTGTTTTTTAATTGCCATTTAAAATTCATTAATTCTATTTGCTCACTCAAGTTTTCAATTTTTTGGTGCCGTTTTCTCATTTTATAACCTAGAAATGTATTTATTTCTTCTAGGCTTTCAAATATATATGTGAATTGTTTAACACTATGTCTTTTTTATTATATTTTAAAATTTCTGTTGTTTAGTAAATTACCTCTTTCATTCTATATTTTTATTTGCATATCCTCTCATTTTTTTCTTAGGTTGCTGGAATCTATTTTATTAATTTCTTTAAATATTTTGGTTTATCATTTTTGTCTTTGCTGTTATTTTTTTAAAAATTTAGTTTGGATGTTTAGCTCATTTTTATTACATTGACTTTTAAGTGACAATTTGGCTACACATAAAATTTGTATTCCACATTCTTTTTCTTCAACATGTGAAAAATATTACCTTATTGACTGTGTACATTTTGGTTTCTTGTAAGACTTGTGTTGTGTATCTGATTCTTCTACCTTTACTGGTGAAGGTAAAGGGAAGCTGTAAAAAGCTGTTATTTTGGGAAGCTGTAAATTTTCCTTTTAATTTATGTTCTTAAATTTCTTTATATGTCTAAGTATGGGCTTTTCCTACCCACTTGGCAATCTATGATGCCTTTCAACCTGAAGTCTTCCTTTTTCCTTTAATTCTAGGAAATGTGGTATTATTTCCTAAAACAATTTCTTCTTTCCAGTAACTTTCCCCTCATTTCTCTGGTACTCTATTACCAAAATATTGGCATATCTACTACTATCTGCAACATCTGCTATTTTTTCTTTGTATAGCTTATTTTTCTTTATCCTTTGTCTTTTTGGGGAGAGCGTCACTATCTGATATTCCAGTGAACTAGTTTATTCTATGGCTGTATACATCCTGCTACTTACACCATTTATTGAGTCTTTATTTAAACACTTATTTAACTCAGGTCTAATATGTCAACTTTTATTTTTTATTAGTCCTTGTTCTTGATTCATTATTGCCAGCATTTTTCATTATCTCTTGAGAATAGTGTACATATTGTAGAAAAATTTTGGACCACCTGTTCCAATAGTTCTGCTTTAGATGGTGTGTGGTGTCTGATTTTGTATACTTTTACAATAATCAGGAGTTGGCAAATTATACTTCAAAGTCCAAAACTGGACCACCACTTGTATTTATAAAAAAAAAAAAAAAAAAAACAACATTATTGGAACACACTAACACCTATTTGTTAATGTATTGTCTGTGGCTGATTTTACACACAGCAGAGTTGAGTAGTTGGGACAGAAACTGTATGGCCTCCAAGGTCTAAAATATTTACTATCTGCTCCTTTAAGGAAAGAGTTTGCTGACCATCAGTCTAGTTAATCTCACCTTTGAGTTCATATCTCCTGTGGGGATCAACTCCCCTGTGTGTTAATGTGTATTGGGGAAGATTGGAAGCCTAGCCCCAATTTGCAACATCCTTAAACATAGAGACAGAGAGAGAGAGAGAGAAAGGGAGAGAATATGAATGATGTAGTCCCAGGGTGGAAAGTTCATCCATTGAGAACAGCTCTTTTGTTGCTCCTTTATCACCAGGCAAATCTTCTGGCCAAACATTTACCTTGAATTTCTTTGAAAGGAGTGGCCTGGAAGAAACTATAGTAGTTATTAATGGGATGCTACTCATGTTCCACCTCAGTTTTATGGCACTTATTCTTCTAGCTACTGGCAGCGTTTCCTACATCCCTCTCTAGAAATTGTGTCATCCTAAGGAAGCTGCCTAACCTTTTCCCCTGTCCCTAGTGATCAACATCCAGTGACTGGTCACTGCAGTGTTCAAAGGCCTGACTCCCTGGTCTCAATTAGAGACATCTCTGAAGGGCCATCTCAACTCTAGAACTCCCTGTGGGACTGGATGATGTTGCTGTAGCCGTTGAAAAGCAGTTCATTTTCTTTCTCTACCTAACTCTGTTTCCCTTGCTCTTTCCTAGGTGGTGTTCCAGAGAACACTCCCCACATAGAGATTTCAAAGCCCAGTCAGCTTCCTGTGCTGCCCCGAGAGGAGGAAGTCTTCTTCATTTTTTTTTTTTTTTTTTCTGTTATCCTTGAGATGCAAGGAGTGAGGGGATTAAGAGGAAAAATCACAGAAGCAGGACTCCCCTGGTGGTCCAGTGGTAAAGAATCCATCTTACAATGCAGGGGACGTTGGTTCGATCTCTGGTCAGGGAACTAAGATCCCACATGCCATGGGGAAACTAAGACCGCGCTCCACAACTACTGAGCTCTCACACCTCAACTAGAGAGCCTGCGTGCCACGAACTACAGACCCCACATGCCCTGGAGCCCACACGTCACAACTACAGAGAGAAAACCTGCACGCCACAACTAGAGAGAAGACTGTGCCTCAACTAGAGAGAAGGCTGCACTCCTCAATGAAAGATCCCACATGCCTCAATGAAGATCTTGCATGCCGCAACTAAGACCCAATGCAGCAGAAAATAAATAAAATAAATAAATAAATCTTAAAAAAAAAATAACAGAAGGGAAGCCATTCACTTTAGTGTGGTTTATATCAGCTCCTTACAACATTAATGTCCTTATGCATCCATAAATTTCACTCAATAACATTGGGGAGCCTGGTGTCTTGCACAGATTCCCATAATGTGAGATGGAAATTATCCTCTCAAGACTACTTCAAGAGACAGGAATGGAACTCTGAAGCTCCTGTCCAATCATTCCTCCAACTGCTATGATTTCAAACCCCTTTATCCACATGGCTGACACCCCCTTTCCTACTTCCAGCTCCTGTCACTTCCCACACATATAAACAACATTATGATCGTTTCAATTTCCCAGATGGTACCATCTTTTTTGTTTATTTTAATTCTAGGAACTCATGCTTCACTTTCACTCACAAACATAAAGTTTATTATATTTTGGGGATGGAGGAATGCAATTCAGGTATAAACCCATATTGAGAATATTCAGGTATAAACCTTTATCTTCAATTAGCAAGCCTGAGTTAATAATGAGAAGATTTTTCTTTACTATTAACTGTTTAACCACGGAGAACTCCTAGAATCTTAAAAATGCAACACTAATTAATAATGTGAGCTCTCTATGTTCTCCAGGAATTGATGCCAGCCTCCATTAAAATATTTTGGTTTATAGCCTTCCTCTGAATGAAGGTTGAGAGTTGCCAGTTACTCCTTACACACTGTTACCCTAGATAATGTGTTCACCCACACTACACAAAAACTATTCCCAAAGTTATCCACCTTCCTCTGACTCTCCACCTCAGACTCTTCCCCTTCACCCTCCACCATGCAGATGGCTGTGATTCTTACCCCAGAGAAAGCAGAAACTGTTAGAGCATTCTACTAGAAATGATTTTCACATCAGCATATATAGCATCAGAATATCTTGTGTGAACTGCAGACTGATACAGCCAGTTGCTATCTTACATACACTTCCATGTCCCAAAGTCTGGCTTGACTCAGTCTATCCAAAACCATAATTTTGATCTTCACTGTTAAATCTGATTCTCCCTCACCATTTCCACTCTTGCTATATAGAACAATCACCCATCCAACTGTTAGGTCAGAAATCTAGGTGTCCCTACAACACTCTCATTTGCACTCATCAATAAACTATTACATTTGTACCTGTCAATCCCTCTGGACTCTCTCTTCTATATTGCTACCATCCTAGTGCAAGCAGTAAAATTCTCTCACTTGTACTGATGTGACAACCTGTTAATTGGCCTTCCTATTGACATTTATTTCTACTCTTTCCAATCTCTTCGTCATACTGCAGTCAAATAGGCTGATGCTTTAAAGATTGTATATTTGATTGTGTTACTATTTCAGTTGAAACATTCTTTAGGACAAAGCCCAAAATCCTTAATATGGTCCATCAGGCTCTACATTTTATGACCTCTGCTGATACCCAGGCGCTCTGAGGGGGCACTACTATTGCATCCTATTTTACAAATGAAGACTGAAAACTCATAGAAGTGAAGAAACCTACCTAAAGCTTGCTATAGATGCTGTGATGTTTAGATCTTCTGAGGACAAATTCTATCATCTTTGTCTTCAATACTGATCTTATATATGAAACTATGTTAATCCAATACTCAGGAATTAAATATCTGTATTCTTACCACTCATCTAAGATGTGGGACCGTAGACATGAAATATGAAAAAAAAAAACCTTTCTGTGGACTCACCAGCCTGTACACAGATAATTAGTGGTATATAAGTGCTTTGAGACAGTGCTCTTCATGTTTTTGTTCAACTGTTTTTAAAAGAACTGTGAAAAACTAGGAACTCATTTATAAATTTTTCAGGTTGACATCTAAATTTTTATCTTAATAGTTGTAAATGGTGTATAATTTTTGACATATTTTAAATATGAACATTTTGAAATAAAATTATTACATCAGTTTTAAAATTGTTTTCTATGGACTAAAAAAACCCTAAATATCATGACAATTTGATTCCTACTATCATCCACATAAAAATATTCATAACCACTTTTGTCCCTAGCAGCTAGAAATCTTGCTCTCCGTTTTTTTTCTTTTTTCTTTTTTTTTTTTTTTTACCTTGATCATGTAATTCCATTTCACTTCCACAAAGAACTTATCATAATGCTTGGAATTATTTATTGAACTTCATTATTTTCTGCAAAAAAATATGAATATAAATAAATATTAATTCTTTATTTTCTGAAATAAATTTCTTCTGGATTTCATTATTATTAGAATATTTAGTGTCATATTGTAAATCCAAACAACCTGAATTTATTAAATGTTTAATAAATTAACATATGTTATATGCAAATTTAATACAAGGGTAAAAATTGTGAAGAAATATCTTTTAATTAAATTAATAGTCCTGTGTTTCTCAACAAGTTCGTTCACAGATAAATATTTCTTATTGTTAGAATGGGAACCTGGTTCATCGTAATTTTTACTCCTATTTTTAATTTTTATAGTTATAAACAATTAACATTATTTATATAAATTAATGGGAATAGAAGTGTAAAATAGTAATGCCATATAATTATTTGATGTTTGTAAGAGTTGCATGTCAAAATCCACAAAGTTATTCATAAAAATATAAATATTTTAATTTTCAATTTTTTTTTCACAAAGATTTGGAAGCTACTTGAGCTTGAGGAAATAAAAAAAAAGTTTCCTGATCGTTCACTTTCTCAACATCTTCACCAGTCTTAAGATTGTCCCTTTGGTTGGCCCACCCAGAGTTTATGCACTTCTGGACTGCAGTTAGAGACAGAATGGGCAGGAGAAATGCCTTTCTTTTGTAAATGGGAAAAGAATCACTGAGAAAGGGCAGTTGGCAAAAGAGGACATGCACCTGTAACACAGGTGCCTTTGGAAAGGAGCCTTGTAAAAGTCGAGGATCTGAATATTGATCCTTTTTAACACCATCCTGGCCAATGTGGCCCTTAGAGAGTGGGATAGACACACCCACATCCCAGTTTGAATACTACTGATTTATAGAACATGGTATATTTAGGAACTGTACTAAAGCACAGTATTTGATATACAATGTGGCTAAGCAAAGTGTCTGAACGTTATTTGAAAGTTTTTTTAAAGTAGTATGAATCTGTATAAAACACTCTCAGTCAATAAGTCTTTTAAAAAAAGCCCTCTAAAGGTAAACTGATCAAAATTTAAATATTAATGTTATTATCTTAATTTGCTTTCTGAAGACTCATACTATCTTGTCAGTGCAACATTCAGAACTTGTTTGATTTAAGCCATAAATTTGCCTACTCTACATTATGGTATTTGCTTGCTTGAGTGAGGCATAGCTGGTAGTAGATATCTAGGAGACATTATATATATGGTGATGGTGTGGATTAAATAAGCAAAAGATAAGGATACAGCAAAACTATCATGTTCTGCCTCTGTTTTATATCAACCACTGAAAAATTTTATGTTTTGTTTATCAATGCTCTGAATAATTTAAAATATACTTTCTTTTATCATTAAACTGTTATACTGTTTTATCAAATGAGATTGTTTTTACATTCATTTTAAGTAAATAATAAAATAGAAATCTTGGGACTTCTCTGGTGGTCCACTGGTTAAGAATCAGCCTGCCAACGCGGGGGAAACAGGTTCGAGCCCTGGTCCAGGCAGATCCCACATGCCGCAGAGCAACTAAGCCTGTGCGCCACAACTACTGAGCCCGTGCTCTAGAGCCTGCAAGCTGCAACTACTGAGCCCACGTGCCACAAATATGGAAGCCTGTGCACTCTGGGCCCCGTGTGCTGCAACTACTGAGCCCACATGCTGCAACTACTGAAGCTTGCGTTCCTAGAGCCTGTGCTCTGCAACAAGAGAAGCCACCACAATGAGAAGGCTGCACACTGCAACAAAGAGTAGTCCCCACTCATCGCAACTAGAGAAAAGCCCACGCGCAGCAATGAAGATCCAGCACAAACAAAAAAATAAAAATGATAATAATAATAAAATAAAGGAACACTTCGAAAAACAAATCTTGTGTACACTACATCAGTATTTGGGTAATTATTACAATTTTTTCTTTAATTATTGAGACAATATATTTCTAACTATAAAGATGAATAAAGAGTTTAAACTCTTTAGGTTTGAATAAAGTACAAGAAAATTTGGCATGTTGATTTCTTTTCCTTAAAATGATAAAGTCATTTACATTTCAACTTGTGCTTTTGTGTGTGTACTTAGTCTCTGAAAACATTACTTTTAAGAGTCAGGTTCATATGATCAAGACACTATGTCAAAGTGGCAATTTTGTTTTCTTGATCAGTACTAAGCCTTAGTTTAAATGAGTTCAAATTTCAAAGTCCATTAACATTTAGTCAAAGTTTCATCTTATATATTCTAACTGAAAGGGCACCTTGACTTTTACTTCCTATGCATAGCCATGATGTAAATATCATTAACAGGTATTGATACATGTATAAATGGAGGTATACATTTTATCTATAAACAATATTATTCATAATTGATAAGCACATTGTTTTACTTACAGATTCTGTATCTATAATTATTTTCATTAATAACATAAGATCTTGTCCCTCTCAATATTTAGCCCTGACCCAAACTCAATTCAGTACAAAAAAATTAATGTTAACTGACATTTTAGCATAATGACACCATAAGCTACGAGTAAGCAGTTTATATTTATATATATACTCACATTAATAAGTTGTATATTTTATATATTTAAAAATATATGTGATGTAAGAATAAGACAAAGGAAGCCCACCAAAACTTTTAAAGGAGGAAGAAGACCAACATTGCCATTCCTAAACAAAGACCCTGTTTCCTTCTGGTGTAGCTGGCTCGCACACAAGTGATTGGCACAGGAAAACAAAGCAAGACCAGCTATGACTTTGGCACCTGCCACACTGCCTTCACTCCTAAGTGTTTGAAAAGCCATGAAGAGGGGTTTCCCCTTTCCTTGGTCCTCTCTCTCTAAGAACTCATAGTATCATCAGACAGAGAAATAGGATCAGAATGTGCTGGATATTGTGTTCCATTGGATTTTGTAAATGTCTGTTATGCTCCGTAGCCAAGTGAGGATAAGTTGTTTTGTGAATTATCAACCAGCCAAAAAAGTCTCTGAGGTCTCTGTGTCCACTTCTCTCTCTCCCTTCCTCCCTTATTCTTTCTCCATCTTTCCATGCTTCCCTCTCTCTCTCTATCTGTCTCTCTTTCTCTCTCTCTCTCCCTTTCTCCCTCACACACTCTTAAATCCAAAGTTGTCACACTTTGGGTTTCTTTCCCTATTGTGCTTTCCTTCCACAAAATAATAGCAGGATTTATTTCTTGATAGTAGAATATTTCCCTTTTGAAAAGCATTTGTATTTTTTGAAATTACTTAGATAAGTATATATTATGATTTAACAAATATTACCAGACAATTTCTGGTGTTGATGAGGTTATAGTAAAATGTGCCCAGTCATACACTGCCGATGGAAATCATTCCAAAAGATCCTTAGGAATGAAAGTTGGTGCCACCATGTGAGACTCAAATTACCTGGTTGGTCAGGTCTCAGTCTTTGTGTTCATTTCAGTTTTAGAGTTAGAAATACCACGTGCCAATGTAAGAAAACGTGTTGGTGGGTACACAGATTTATTAAAAGAAAATTGATATATTAAATAAGAACATCAAAGAGAATATTTTAATAAAAGCACAGTAGGAACAGAGACTCAGGCTTATATACTTTGCAACTTAAGGAATAAGCTTGCTGATGCCATTCAGTTAATGAACTTTAAGAGCTTAGTTTTAGGCTGCATTAAAAATATATTCCCTATGTTCGTAATAATTCTTTGACTCAATTTTACATGACTCTGTTTTCCCCCCAAATGTTGATACTTAGAAATAATATTTTAATATAGTAGAAAAAGAATTTTATTTTATAAGAAATGGCAAAATCTCTGGTAGCAAAAACAAAAAATATACATATAACTCCACCCTTTAGATAGTATAACCTAAATATTTTGGTGTGTTTCTCACTAGTCTTTCTATAAATACATATACAATATGCATATACATTATTATGTAACTATACTTATATATTATCAATTGGTACATGTCATTATTTGTAAATACTACATTGTTATTCTTCACCTGTGTCATTAAATATTCTTCAAATGCATGACTTTTCATGTCTGTACACATCCTATTTTGTAAATATTCTGTGATTTATTTCACCATTTCTCTACTATTGAAAATTAAAATTAATGGAAAAAAATGAATTTGTAGATAGAACAGATTTGTGGTTGCTAGAGGTGGGTTTGGGGGGGATTGTGAAATGGGTGAAGGGGTTCAAAATGTACAAACTTCCAGCTATAAAAAAATAAGTCCTGGGAATGTAATGTACAGCATGGTGACTATAGTTAATAGTCATGTATTGCATATATGAAAGTTCCTAAAAGAGTGGACCTTAAAAGTTCTCATCACAAGAAAAAAATTTATAACTATGTGTGGGGACAGATGTTAACTAGACTTACTGTGGTGATCATTTTACAATAGATAAAAATATTGAATCATGTTGTACACCTGAAACTCACATAACATCAATTATACCTCAATTAAAAAATTAAGATATGGTAATATTTTGCTATTATAAATAACCTGCCATGAACAGTATATTAATAAACATTCACATTTCTTTCTGATACTATCTTTAATATAAATTGGTAGAAATGAAAAGGTAGATTAAATGGTGTATTTTAAGGCTTTTGAAATGTGCTGTCAAACTATTATCTATTATGATTAATACATATTATTCCATATTCTAATAACATACATATATGTGTATATTCATACAAACATATCTTTGTAACATTGATATATGTACACAATACCTTATTTTTTAACCTGTTTCTAAATCTGGACCAGAAGCGTACATCTGGCTCAGACATGTCCAGGCAGGCTAGTGGAGATTCACATGGCTGCTTTGGCTCCCACCTTGACCCCTTCTCCAAAAATTCTCAAGGTCTAGTAATCCTCTGGTCATGAACTCCTTGGAAGATTATTACAAAGCTCTACAACTAAAAAAGAATTGAGGTTAATTAGCTTTCATTTTTCTTCTACCTATTGTGTGATGCTTTAAAGAGTTTGCTGCTTTAATTTAAAATCTCTTACAAGAGCAACTGAGCATTTGCCATTTTTTTTATATCCTCCAACATTCTGATTCTTTAAACTCTGTCCAACAGCTTTACATAGCACATGATTCTAGTTAAAAGCCTCCACTAATGCTTGATGGCATTACTTTCACCAGTGATTATATCAAAATAAATTGGATGCTCTGTACATTTACAAATGTATTAAGGCTTAAAAATATTGGCTTATTTGTCTCTCCACATCTTTTCAATGTCATGAGATATCTATCTTTGGAAGTAACCATGTGATTTATTCACATATACCCTATAAACATTTAATGATGACTGAAGTAGTCACTTCATTACCAAAGAAAGTAAAATTTCTAAGATTAATTTAGCCTCTCACAGTAAAGGGATCTAATTATACACTAGCTCAGTCCTTATCATTTCTTACCAGGACAATGTCAAATACCCAAATGCCTCCTCCTTCTTCCATGTAGTGTGTGTGCATGTGTGTGTGTGTGTGTGAGACCCTTCACTATTTTAAATGTTCACAGGACTTGCCATTTTTGTCTAAAAATTTATTTACTTAATATAGTACAGCATTTTGGGAATAGTAAAGTTTAGTTTGGTAAAGTCCCTGCTCTTATTTGTTGGTTACGCAAGCCTGAAAAAGTTATTTTGACCCTGTAAGCTTTAGTTTCCTCATTTGTGAAATAGGGATGATGATTTACTTAGCTTCTATAATTGTTATGGTAATTAAATCCAATACTAATATATTCAGGAAATTTGAAATAGACAAATGTTTCTTTGAATTTTCCATCACAATATAAAGAACAGAGAAGAATACCTGGTTATTCCCGGTGACTAGGAGGTGAATAGCTTCGCAGCCTGTTACAAATACCTGTTCTAATTAACTTTTCAAGTTAATTTCTCATCTACTCCTCAGTGTTTATTTTCATAGGAATGTGATGCATTTCCTACTCCCACACCCTTCACTCCCACATTCTAAACAAAAATTGATATCCCAGGAAAGGGCACTGAGTTTGTGTTATTTGAAAAGTATAGCAATTCGTGAATGCCAACCATTATTATTGGTTTATTTTGTACAAGATTTTTCAAGATTTGGCTTTCAAAGCCTAATCCGTACTTGCCTTGCCTCATTCCTGTTCACACTTTGTGTTTCAGTTAGATCAGAATGTCCCCCATTCTCACCATTCTTCATCCCATTTCACACTGTTGTCCACACTGTGCTCTGCAAGCTCATTACTTTGGGAAAATTCCTTTTCTTGGAATATTCCTAATCAGTCCTTGAATATCTTGGATTAACACTTATATTAACAATTTCTCTTTAAAAATTCAAATACACTTGTGGGATAAAATACATCAATACAACTTTTTACATCTCAGCATAAATTAAAAATTTAACCCCTAGATGAGGCTGAGGTACATACATTTAAGAAGTAGTCTCCTTTAAGGAACTTGACATTTTCACCTACTGTGGTTTCTAAACCACAAAAGGAAAAGGAAAGCCCAAACAAGAAGGAACAAACATTTACTGGGTGTGTGTACTGCATGAGAGTCACTATTGAAGGCAATCACGTTCGTTCATATCTATGCTTTAAACTCTTTATCAAGTCAAGGAGATAAATATCAGTTAACAATCAAAACTTACAGATACTGTCTTTAAATATCAAAAGGACTAATTCATTTTGTCAAGGTCATAGGGCTAAAAAAGATTAGGGAAAAAAAACCTCTTGGATGTCCTAAAGTTAACTTAATTCTTCTATCCTTCTTTTATCTTTGATGAAACTACACACTCTCTGATTGCTCTTGTTTATTACCAGTATCGGGTAGCATATAAGAGGTACAAAGAGGTGATTAGGTAGCTACACATGAAGTTCTTACCAGAACATCTCCTATTTCAACTATGAATCTATCCTTAAAACTCTGAGATATTAATAAAGAGAAATATGAAAGTATAGCAGACAAAGGTATTATACTAAATAGTTTATTCATTGAAATTTAGCAACAGTGACACTTGAATGATTTCCATTTAATTAGTTGAGTTAAACCAAGCTAAACTAACCCCAATCTTATTTTATTTTATTATTATTATTTTTTTGGCCACAGTGCATGGCATGCGAGATCTTAGTTCCCTGACCAGGGACCCAATCTGTGCCCCCTGCAGTGGAAGTGCAGAGTCTTAAGCCACTGGGCCACCAGGGAGGTCCCTTCTCCAAAGTTATTTTAAAGAGGATGCCACTCTTAAATGAAGTATTATAGCATATGACTGAATAAACTCTATGTAATGGTGAACATATTGAGAAAAAAAGAACTGTACAGACCTTACCAAATTATAAATTTTATATATTTGCTTTTTTTCCCTTGCTTTCACAAATATATTGATTGTACTTGATATGGCTTGGAACACATTTTGGGTGTTCAGCTAAAATTGCCTGGAAAAACACAGGGAGTGAAAAATGGCATAGAAATGTTTGCAAGAGTTAACTTAAAATTCCTACAAATTACAAAACATTTTTGCAAAGGCTACTGTTAAAAAATTATGAAAAAAATGTTTTTTTGTGACTTTACTAAGATGGCTCTTTATATTTCTTAAATACAAACCAAGAACAAAGACTTTGTTTCTTCCTTTCCTGCTTCCTACACTTCCTTGCTAGTTTCTCCTGGGAGAACTTCCTTATTAAATCACTGGCTCTCAAATCCTAGGCTCAGGGTCTACTTCTGAGAGACTTTGGCCTAAGATGGCCTCAGAAATGCTTATGAGCACATTCAGTATCTGTTATTTTTAAATATTAACCAATCATGTGACAGCAATGTTTATAATAGACCCAATTTGTCAAGACAAAGAAAGTTGATGCAGTTAAAATATAATTTCTGCACAACTCAATTTCTTGATTCAAGACCTCCACAACTACTACTACTACTAAAGTCACAACTACTGTTTTTGTGACAAGAATATCTTTATGAGGCAAATATATTTCACTAATTTCCTGTCTTAATTAGTCCTTGGACATCATAAATCTTTGAAAAGGTCAAATACCCCAATGGAAATTTTAGCACTATAGCTACTTTTATATGATCATTGTGTTACCAAGTCCAAGCTCGCTCTGCTCACCATACAACAGGCCAATGAATCGGAGACGAGGTGTTGAAGCAAGGAATACGACTTTATTCGGAAAGCTGGCAGACCAAGAAGATGGCAGACTAAAGTTTCAAAATAACCGTCTTATTGGGGTTTGGATGACAGTTTCTTTTACAGCACAGAGAGGGGGAAGAGATGAGGAAGTAAAGTAAAAAGCCCATAAGTTTTGCAAATATCACCTGGAATGGCCAGCCTCGGGGAGGGGATGTATTAATTTCTTCTTTCTTGCAGCCATCCACAGGTGGACAAGGTCCGGATGTTTCCCTAAACAAAGGCACTTTGGTTTAACATTCAGGCAAAGGGGCAGGGTTCCCCGAGGCAGGCCATTATGTATGGACAGTATCCTTTTAGTGAACAAAAACAACGGGAAGCAAAGGTTAAAGTAAAAGAAACAGATCCAACATGTAGTCAGATTTGGCTCTTCCTTGTTACAATTGTAAATTATCTTAAGATGTATATATATTTTTTCTAAAAATTTCAAATAAAGTGTTTTGTACACATAAATAGACTTATAGGAAATTAATGTCTTATTTGAATTTGATGAAACCATGCAGTGAATAATATGGACATATTTTGTTTAAACTTATCTTACAGGTGACAATCCTCAATCACCAAAGTATTAGGTTATGATATAAGCAATTAAGAAATATTTTGAAATGCTAGAATTATATAGAGTTCAGTTCTATAGAGCAGAGCTATACTTTCATGAAACACACAAGTGCTTTGAAATTCACTGGCAAGTGATTTCATTGGCAAATAGCTCTTGCTTACTTTTTCCCTTCAGAACAGGATCTAACAAGGTCGATACTCTGAAACTCCCTAAGATCTCTAAAGTCGGCAGTTACTCTTGAAATAAGACATTTCCTTTGGTGATGACCTCATTTGAAAGGTCAAGTAGTGAATAGGAAATTCTTAGAGATTGAAATGGCACTGCCAAGAGAAGGAAGAAAATCACTTATTTTCAAAGGACTTTTGTTGGTAGGTCAGATTAGGGCTTTCCATCCTGGATTTTTTCCATCTTAGATCCCTGTGCCTCATGTACAATTTCTCCAAATAAATTTCAGAAAGAGTGACAATAATTGGTATGTAATATAAAGAAACTGAAATAGAATTTTCTTAAATCGATCATAGCATAATTCATGTATATGTGATATCAAATATGCTTTTATTTTAAAACATTACTATATTTGATATCATGCATATAAAATCCATGTAATTAATTGTTTCTATATTTCTTATCCAGTTGTTTTCACAACATTCACAACAGTCTTCTGAGAGAATGTGGTCACTTCCCTAATCCAGAAGGGTACATATATTCAAACTCTGCTTAAAGAGCAAATAATAATCCAGTTCATCTGAAGGCTATAAATATGGTAAAATTGAGAGTTTTGTTCCAGACAGTAAATGTCCTGAATGCCAACCTACAGTGTGACCTTCATTCAGAAAGTGGAAGTTTGTGAGAAAGGAGATTACATTTCCAAAATCATGTTAAAAAGATAAAACTGATAGTAGTGGTATGTGCATTAGCTTGGAGAAGGAGAAACTAGAAGTATGGTGAAAAGTCAGGTGGTAATTTTAAGAGGCTAAAAGCCCAGATCAGGCTGATGGTATTGGTAACAGAATCTACTGCAGGATGGGCAGACAGGCCGGAAACCTAGAAGCGGCAATATTCCAGTTCAAGTCTAAGAGACTGTCAGTTATAAATTTTCTTTTGCTCAGAGGTGACTGATCTCTTTGTTCTATTCAGGCCTTCAGCTGATTAAACGAGTCCCACCCACATAATGGAGGGCAATCTGTTTTACTTGAAGACCACTGATTTATATGATGATATCATCCAAAAACACACTCACAGAATCACCCAGAATAATGTTTTAATAAATATCTGGGCACCTTGTGCCCAGCCAAGTTGACACATAAAATAAGCTATCGCAATAGATTATGCAGATATTTTTATACTATGTCTCCCTAAAGTGCATCAATTCAGGTATACATTTCTGGTATTGGACTTAACGACATAGATAATTCTATGTAATAGAATTTTATGAATGAGAAAAAAAGAGAGGGGAGAAAGTTCAAACCTTTAAAACTACAGATTTTCAATACACAGCAAAAAGAAGAAGCATTAAATTTTATAAGAGAATACATAGGTCCAAAATTAAGACAAAATCACATTTAAATTAGAAATCATTGTAAACATGAGTATTTGGTATAATAAAACCATTTACCTGTAACAGCAAAAGACTTTTTATTAATCTTATTGCAAAGAAGTCTATACAATATGTGTTTCCTGTTGCTCTTTACATGTAGAATATATCAGTCTTAATAAAAGGAATATGGTATTTTTAATCTAAGAAGGAAGAGTACTCATGTCATATGGGATCTGCAATCTTTCTATGTAGTGATAATAATAATAAATTTATTATCAAGAAAAATATTGTATGTAATGACATAAGATTTTACTGTTTCTCTTTTATTTTTCTTAAAGTAGTCTGGGAAGAAAAAAATGCATTGGATAATAATACCTGAAGAAACTTCTCTCCAAGCTTTAAGCTATATAAGTCTGACCAAGTTCATTTAATAAATGAGAAAACTGAGCATTTGCACTATCAAATGATTTGCTCAGGACATGTGTGTAAAGGGCAACAGAGTGATGCATTGATTCTGCTGACCCTTGGTCTGTCCATTGTTACCAACTGTCCTACTCTCATTCAACCTGTTCATTTATCATCTTAAATGTTGAAATCACCAGTGCAAAATCCACTCAAATTATTAACCACACTTTAAAAAGTAAATACCAAAAAGGTATCAGGTCCTCAAAAGAAGAAAACTGCCTCTTCATGGTTTGTGTAAAACATTTCCCCTTAATTCCATCTTTAAAATTTTCTTAATTATCTATTTAAAGTGGGAAACATCAGTTTTATTTTACCTATAATGTCTATGTGCTGAGAATGTACCAAAAGAAAAAAGAATAAACCAGAATAACAAATATACAGTTTTTAGGCCTCTTTCCTCCTGGGTTTGCTGCAGACACATCACTTACTATATGTACTATATGACATCCTGATGGGCAGACATACATTGTAAATAGATCACCATTGACATGCAAGATAAGACTGATTTGTCTTCCCTGATATACAGTTACTTGGTCATTTTTAGCAAGAGTTTATTAAAATAATATAGTTTCCTGAGGAAAGTTTTTTTAAAAAAGAGTTTATTCTTATCTCAAGAATCAGGCATCCCCCCAAACATAAGATCTTCTCCTATATATTTAGTTTCCAGAAAGTGATGGAGGTATAATAAACAGTGGTCTGGAGAACTAAACTTTTTTTTAAATTCTATTTTATTGTTCATATTGTCTTTTATATTATATGATTAAGTATTTAAAAAACATTTAATATTATGTCTTAGTGGGAAAAATATAATCCAAATTACAGACATGTTAACAATATACATATTTTTTCTCTTAGTTTCTTTTATTATTTTAACCTAAGTTTTTTTTCTAACATCTTTATAGGAGTATGATTCCTTTGTAATGGTGTGTTAGTTTCTGCTTTATAAAAAAGTGAATCAGCTATACAAATACATATTTCCCCATATCTCCTCCCTCTTGCATCTCCCTCCCATCCTCCTTATCCCACCTCTCTAGGTGGTCACAAAATGCTGAGCTGATCTCTCTGTGCTATGCCACTGCTTGCCACTAGCTATCTATTTTACATTTCATAGTGTATATATGTACATGCCACTCTCTCACTTCATCCCAGCTTACCCTTCCCCCTACCCTGGTCCTCAAGTGCATTCTCTACGTCTGCGTCTTTATACCTGTCTGGCCCCTAGATTCTTCAGAACTATTTTGCTGTTTTTGTGTCAGTACCATACTGTCTTGATTACTGTAGCTTTGTACTGTAGTCTGAAGTCAGGGAGCCTGATTCCTCCAGCTCCATTTTTCTTTCTCAAGATTGCTTTGACTATTCAGGGTCTTTTGTGTTTCATACAAATTGGGAAATTTTTTGTTCTATTTCTGTGAAAAATGCCATTGGTGGTTTGATAGGGATTGCATTTAATCTATAGATTGCTTTGGATAGTATAGTCATTTTCACAATGTTGATTCTTCCAATCCAAGAACATGGTATATCTGTCCATCTGCTTTTATCATCTTTAATTTCTTTCATCAGTGTCTTATAGTTTTCTGCATACAGGTCTTTTGCTTCCTTAGGTAGGTTTATTCCTAGGTATTTTATTCTTTTTGTTGAAATAGTAAATGGGAGTGTTTCCTTAATTTCTCTTTCAGATTTTTCATTGTTAGTGTTTAGGAATGCAAGAGATTTCTGTGCATTAATTTTGTATCCTGCTATTTTACCAAATTCATTGATTGACTCTAGTAGTTTTATGGTAGCATCTTTAGGGTTCTCTATGTATAGTATCATGTCATCTGCAAACAGTGACAGCTTTACTTCTTCTTTTCTGATTTGGATTCCTTTTATTTCTTTTTCTTCTCTGACTTCTGTGGCTGAAACTTCCAAAACTATGTTGAATAATAGAGGTGAGAGTGGACAACCTTGTCTTGTTCCTGATCTTAGAGGAAATGGTTTCAGTTTTTCACCATTGAGAACAATGTTGGCTGTGGGTTTGTCATATATGGTCTTCATTATGTTGAAGTAAGTTCCCTCTATGCCTACTTTCTGGAGGGTTTTATCATAAATGGGTGTTGAATTTGTGGAAAGTTTTTCTGCATCTATTGAGATGATCATATGGTTTTTCTTCTTCAATTTGTTAATATGGTGTATCACATTGATTGATTTGTGTATACTGAAGAATCCTTGTATTCCTGGGATAAACCCCACTTGATCATGGTGTATGATCCTTTTGATGTGCTGTTGGATTCTGTTTGCTAGTATTTTAACAATATATTTTAAAAATTGTTGTATGGTTGTCTACGGAAGTAACTGTGTACAAAATGAGGGATGTACCTCAGGCCTAAGCTGTGCACTCTCAACAATTCAGACATCTCTCAGCAAGTATAGAATAGGAGCTTGATGGGATAAGAAAAAAAAAAAAAAAAAAAAACTTTGGGAAGCTGTGACCATCACTAAATCTCTTTCCCATATCTCACCATTTGAGGCAAGATGGGAAAAATGGCATATTTTCATTAGCATTTGCTATGTGCTTAACAGTCAACATGCATAACGCCTGTGCTCCAGGGAGCTCAAAAGGAAAAACGTCCTGAGAGAGAGACCGTGAATGAAAGAAACCCCAATAAATGTGAAAGCCTAAGCTCTCCTTGAACTCCTGTCTTCTGCCTGTGACCACCAGGGCGATTTTCCATGTGGCCCTGCATGGCATGCCCTGCCGCACCTCCTCTCTAGGACCTGGTCTTGATGCTCTGACGGGGTGTCAGGCCTGAGCCTCTGAGGTGGGAGACCCCAGTTCAGCACATTGGACCACCAGAGTCCTCCCGGTCCAACGTAATATCAACTGGCGAGAGCACTCCCAGAGATCTCTGTCTCAAAGTGAAAACCCAGCTCCATTCAATGATCAGCAAGTTCCAGGGCTGAACACCTCATGCCAAACAACTATCAAGATAGGAATGCAACCCCACAGATTAGCAGAGAGGCTGCCTAAAATCATAAGAAGTTCACAGACAACCCAAAACACCCACCAGATGTGGTCCTGCCTGCCAGAAAGACAAGAACCAGCCTCATCCACGAGAACACAGGCACCAGTCCCCTCCACAAGGAAGCCTACATAACCCACTGAACAAACCTTATCCACTGGGGGCAAAAACCAAAATCAATGGGAACTACAAACCTGCAGCCTGCAACAAGGAGCCCCAAACACAGTAAGTTAAGCAAAATGAGAAGACAGAGAAATACACAGCAGATGAAGGAGTGAAGTAAAAACCCACCAGACCAAACAAATGAAGAGGGAATAGGCAGTCTACCTGATAAATAATTCAGAGTAATGATAGTAAAGATGATCACAAACCTTGGAAATAGATTGGAGAAAATACAAGAAATGCTTAACAAGGACATAGAAGAACTAAAGAACAAACAAAAAATAATGAACAACACAATAAATGAAATTTAATATTCTCTAGAAGGAATCAATAGCAGAATAACTGAGGCAGAAGTACAGAGAAGTGACCTGGAAGACAAAATAGTGGAAATAGCTACCGCAGAGCAGAATAAAGAAAAAAGAATGAAAAGAATTGAGGACAGTCTCAGAGACCTCTGGGACAACATTAAAACACACCAATATTTGAATTATAGGGGTCCCAGAAGAAGAAGAAGAAAAAGAAAGGGACTGAGAAAATATTTGAAGAGATTATAGTTGAAAACTTCCCTAATATGGGAAAGGAAATAGTCAATCAAGTCCTGGAAGCGCAGAGAGTCCCATACAGGATAAATCCAAGGAGAAACACACCAAGACACATATTAATCAAACTATTAAAAATTAAACACAAAGAAAAAATATTGAAAGCAACAAGGGAAAAACAACAAATAACATACAAGGGAATCCCCATAAGGTTAACTGCTGATATTTTGGCAGAAACTCTGCAAGACAGAAGGGAGTGGAAGGACATATTTAAAGTGATGAAAGGGAAAACATACAACCAAGATTACTCTACCCAGCAAGGATGTCATTCAGATTCAACGGAGAAATTAAAAGCTTTTCAGACAAGCAAAAGCTAAGAGAATTCAGCACCACAAAACCAGCTTTACAACAAGTGCTAAAGGAACTTCTCTAGAGAGGAAAAACAAGAGAAGGAAACAATTTACAATAACAAACCCCAAACAATTAAGAAATTGTTAATAGGAACATACATATCGATAATTACCTTAAATGTAAATAGATTAAATGCTCCAACCAAAAGACATAGACTGGCTGAATGGATACAAAAACAAGACTCGTATATATGCTGTCTACAAGAGACTCACTTCAGACCTAGGGACACATACAGACTGAAAATGAGGGGATGGAAAAAGATATTCCATGCAAATGGAAATCAAAAGAAACCTGGAGTAGCAATTCTCATTTCAGACAAAATAGCCTTTAAAATAAAGACTATTACAAGGACAAAGAAGGACACTACATAAAGATCAAGGGATCAATACAAGAAGAACATATAACAATTCTAAATATTTATGCACCCAACATAGGAGCACCTCAATACGTAAGGCAAATGTTAACAGCCATAAAATGGGAAATCGACAGTAACACCATCATAGTAGGGCACTTTAGCACCCCACTTTCACCAATGGACAGATCATCCAAAATGAAAATAAATAAGGAAACACAAGCTTTAAGTGACTACATTAAACAAGATGGACTTCTTTGATACTTACAGGACATTCCACCCAAAAACAACTGAATACACTTTCTTCTCAAGTGCTCATGGAACATTCTCCAGGATAGATCATATCTTGGGTTAAAAATCAAGCCTTGGTAAATTTAAGAAAATTGAAATCATACCAAGTATCTTTTCTGACCACAACACTATGAGTCTAGATATCAATTACAGGAAAAATATCTGTAAAAAATACAAACACATGGAGGCTAAACGATACACTACTTAATAATGAAGAGATCACTGAAGACACCAAAGAGGAAATGAACAAATACCTAGAAACAAATGACAATGAAAACAGAATGACCCAAAACCTATGGGATGAAGCAAAAGTAGTTCTAAGAGGGAAGTTTATAGCAATACAATCCTACCTCAAGAAACAAGAAACATCTCAAATAAACAACCTAACCTTACATCTAAAACAATTAGAGAAAGAAGAACAAAAAACCCCAAAGTTAGCAGAAGGAAAGAAATCATGAAGATCAGATCAGAAATAAATGAAAAAGAAATGAAGGAAACAATAGCATACATCAATAAAACTAAAACCTGGTTCTTTGAGAAGATAAACAAAATTGATAAACCATTAGCCAGACTCATCAAGAAAAAAAAGGAGAAGACTCAAATCAATTAGAAATGAAAAAGGAGAAATAGAAATGAAAAAGGAGAAATAAAAACTGACACTGCAGAAATACAAAGGATCATGAGAGATTACTACATGCAACTATGTGCCAATAAAATGGACAACATGGAAGAAATGGAAAAAGTCTTAGAAAATCACAACCTTCCGAGACTGAACCAGGAAGGAATAGAAAATATAAACAGGCCAGTCACAAGCACTGAAATTGAAACTGTGATTAAAAATCTTCCAACAAACAAAAGCCCATGATGAGATGGCTTCACAGGTGAATTCTGTCAAGCATTTAGAGAAGAGCTAACACCTATTCTTCTCAAACTCTTCCAAAATATAGCATAGGGAAGAGCACTCACAAACTCATTCTACAGGGCCACCATCACCCTTATACCAAAACCAGACAAAGATGTCACCAAGAAAGAAAACTACAGGCCAATATCACTGATGAACATAGACAAAAAACTCCTCAAAAAAACACTAGCAAACAGAATTCAACAGCACATTAAAAGGATCATACACCATGATCAAGTGGGGTTTATCCCAGGAATGCAAGGATTCTTCAATATATCAAAATCAATCAATGTGATAAACCATATTAACAACTGAAGGCAAAAAACCATATGATCATCTCAATAGATACAGAAAAACTTTCTACAAAATTCAACACCCATTTATGATAAAAACCCTTCAGAAAGTAGGCATAGAGGGAACTTACCTCAACATAGTAAAGGGCATATACGACAAACCCACAGCCAACATCGTTCTCAATGGTGAAAACCTGAAACCATTTCCACTAAGATCAGGAACAAGACAAGGTTATCCCTCACCACTATTATTCAACATAGTTTTGGAAATTTTATCCACAGCAATCAGAGAAGAAAAAGAAATAAAAGGAATCCAAATCAGAAAAGGAGAAGTAAAGCTGTCACTCTTTGCAGATGACATGGTACTATACATAGAGAATCCTAAAGATGCTACCAGAAAACTACTAGAGTTAATCAATGCATTTGGTAAAGTAGCAGGATACAAAATTAATACACAGGAATCTCTTGCATTCCTATACATTAATGATATAAAATCTGAAAGAAACATTAAAGAAACACTCCCATTGACTATTTCAACAAAAAGAATAAAATACCTAGGAATAAACCTACCTAGGGAGACAAAAGACCTGTATGAAGGAAACTGTAAGACACTGATAAAGAATTTAAAGATGATACAAAGAGATGGAGAGGTATACCATGTTCTTGGATTGGAAGAATCAACACTGTGAAAATGAATATACTACCCAAAGCAACCTACATATTCAGTGAAATCCCTATCAAACTACCAATGGCATTTTTCACAGAACTAGAACAAAAAGTTTCACAGTTTGTATGGAAACACAAAAGACCCTGAATAGCCAAAGTTATCTTGAGAAAGAAAAACGGAGCTGGAGGAATCAGGCTCCCTGACTTCAGACTATACTACGTAGCTACAGTAATCAAAACAGTATGGTACTGGCACAAAAACAGAAATATAGATCAATGGAACAGGATAGAAAGCCCAGAGATAAACCCACGAACATATGGTCACCTTATCTTTAATAAAGGAGGCAAGAATATACAATGGAGAATAGACAGCCTCTTCAACAAGTGGTGCTTGGAATACTGGACAGCTACATGTAAAAGAATGAAAACACTCCCTACTACCATACACAAAAATAAACTCAAAATGGATTAAAGACCTAAATGTAAGGCCAGACACTATAAAACTCTTAGAGGAAAACCTAGGCAGAACACTCTATGACATAAATCACAACAAGATCCTTTTTGACCCACCTCCTAGAGAAATGGAAACAAAACCAAAAATAAACAAATGGGACCTAATGAAACTTAAAGGCTTTTGCACAGCAAAGGAAACCATAAACAAGACCGAAAGACAACCCTCAGAATGGGAGAAAATATTTGCAAATGAAGTAACTGACAAAGGATTAATCTCCCCAATACACAAGCAGCTCATGTAGCTCAATATCAAAAAAACAAGCAACCTAATCCAAAAATGGGCAGAAGACCTAAATAGACATTTCTCCATAGAGGATATCCAGATTGCCAACAAACACATGAAAGGATGCTCAACATCACTAAATCATTAGAGAAATGGAAATCAAAAGTACAATGAGTTATCACCTCACACCTGTCAGAATGGCCATCATCAAAAAATCTACAAACAATAAATGCTGGAGAGGGTGTGGAGAAAAGGGAACCCTCTTCACTGTTAGTGGGAATGTAAATTGATATAGTCACTATGGAGAACAGTATGGAGGTTCCTTAAGACACTAAAAATAAAACTACCATGTGACCCAGCAATCCCATTACTGGACATATACCCTGAGAAAACCATAATGCAAAAAGAGTCATGTACCACAATGTTCATTGCAGCTCTATTTACAATAGCCAGGGCATGGAAGCAACCTAAGTGTCCATTGACAGATGACTGGATAAAGAAGAAGTGGCACATATATACAATGGAATATTACTCAGCCCTAAAAAGAAACGAAATTGAGTTATTTGTAGTGAGGGGGGTGGACCTAGAGTCTGTCATACAGAGTGAAGTAAGTCAGAAAGAGAAAAACAAATATCGTACCCTAACACATATTATGGAATCTAAAGTAAGAAAGTGGTCTGACAAACCTAGGGGCAGGACAGGAATAAAGATTAAGATGTAGAAAATAGACTTGAGGACACGGGATGGCAAAAGGGTAAGCTGGGATGAAGTGAGAGAGTGGCATGGACATATACACACTATCAAATGTAAAATAGCTAGTGGGAAGCAGCCACATAGCACAGGGAGATCAGCTCGGTGCTTTGTAACCACCTAGAGGGGTGGGATAGGGAGGGTGGGAGGGAGATGCAAGAGGGAGGAGATATGGGGATATATGTATATGTATAGCTGATTCACTGTGTTATACAGTAGAAATTAACACAACATTGTAAAACAATTATACTCCAATAAAGATGTTTAAAAAAAAAGTTAACTTGCGTTATGTAATTTAATACTTCCGACCAGCCTTGGAGGTATATGTTACAGAAAGTCCTGTATTTCAGATGAGAAGATTTCAGCTTGGAATAGTTAAATAACTTCCCCACGGTGAACCATCACATTTTAATAGAATAAAATTATGTAAGGTATGTGAGTTTGGTGCGGGTGTACAATGCAGTAAGTTTGTAAATCGTCACATTTGTGTCGTCTGATTTTCAAACATGGAAATGAGATAAAAAAGATCTTTTTCTTCCTGATCCTACCCAGAGGGCAACCCAGTTTAGAATAAAAGCATTTGTCCGTATTCATTTCACGGGGACACGGGAGACGGCAGTTTGATCATCCAGGAAACTCACCTTTTTAACCAGAGAGAGAGCGTCTCAGTGGGTTTGAAGCGGAGCAGGACACTATGGTCCTTCCTCCCATGTCCTCCTTCTGCCTTTCATGTGTGGAAAAACTTTAGCCAAAGAGTAAGTTTAATCAGAGAAGTGAGAAAATGCAGAAACAAGGGAAAACAGTCCAAGTCTGAATAATAATAGTTTAGTCATTAAGCATAGTCAAGGACTTTTAGCTCTTCTTCAAGGGTTATAGATAATATTCTGAGCCATATCCTGTGAGCTGTCTTATAGATACTGAAACCCCTACCAGGTGGAAGAAGTTAACTACATGATGATCAGACTGTAGCCATGGCATAAGCTGCCCCAGTTCCAAGAACTAGCCTCAAGTAAATGGGAACAAACTGACCTTGGAACTGAAAACTAACTGTACGTAAAACAATCAAGATGACGCTGGTCAGACCATCGATGACCAATTTCAAGATGACTGTCAGAGCTGCCTGTGCTGTTTCTGCATGGAGCCCCTTCCTCAGCCTATAAAATCTCTTGCCCACTGGTTGCAGGGGCAGGAAGTCAGCCTTTGGACAGGAGACTGCCCTGCCCCCGCTCTCCCACCCCTGGTTGCCAGCATCCCAAATAAAGCACACTTCCCTTTCCACCAACCTTGCCTCTTTATTGGCTTTGGAGCGGCGAGAAGCCGGACCGCTCTTTCAGTTACAGGTTGAGGCTTCCAATGATAGAATTTCAAGTAGCAAGTTAAAGAAAAACATGTTGTTTTTTAAATTATTTCCTTTTATTTTTGCTACATCTTACCCTAGACTGGTAGATGGAAAATGCCTATAGCAGGCAATAATTATAAAAGAATATTTTTTGTTGATATCTATACTATTATTTGTTTTCCACTTGTCACTTGTCCCTTCACAAAGAGAGGGAAGGAGATGACCTGAATAAAGCGTCATGCATGATGCCTGGAATATGCTAAGTGCTCAGTGATGTTAGCTCTTTTTCCCTTTTTGCTTTCTCATCTGTGAAGCAGAACTAATTCAGATACTTGCAGGTCATGGGACTGTTTCTTTCCAGGATTATGGGTTTTGGGAAAGCTTAGGCATATGAGTATTACTTGCATGGTAATGGAAATGGTAAGTTAATTTAGAGTTCAAGATCGAGGGATTTTAGTATTGAATTTAATGCTGAGTTACATTTCCTTTTAGGCATTTTCTGAGGCATCATGTGGACTTCTAACTTTCCCAAAAGCCAGGTGTCTTTACTGTAAAGAGCACATTTGTGTTTATTTTATTTGATGCCTGTGTACTCTATGCACTTGTCAAAAAACAGCAACAACTGAGAACACATCTGCATCTGGTGATGCACTCACCTCCCCCCTTGGGAAAGCAAGATGTTCAGGTATTTCGCAATGTCTGCTCCTCATGATCATCTGAAGAGGCCCAGGGCCTCTCAGACGCTTTTATTTTTCATAATATCCACATTGCCAAATAAAGAACATTCTAATCTGTGTTCAAGGATATTTTTCAAAGTGACATCTCATTAAATTGACTCATATGAAAAGGGAAGTGACATGCCACTTGTCTGAGTATTGGTGAAGACAGTGGTATGTATAGAGATATATAGAGTGAATAGAAAAAAAAATACACCATGCCAAGAAGACTCCCTGCTGTGCAATTTCCTATTCATTCACCAAGTATTAGAAGAGCCATAATTGCATGTCAGACACTGTCATTGGTGAAACAGAACCTCCAAGAAATAAAACCCGATTCATTTTTTTCAAGGAACTTGCAGAATGTCCAGTCTATAAACTCTAAAGTTGATTTCTAATCTTATTCCAAGAGCCATTTGTTCAATTTCAAATTCCCAGCAAAAGATAGGTGAAAAATGGACATTTTTGAATGAATGAATAAAAATATTAGAAAGCCAATATGGGCAGAAACACTTTCCTTTTATGTGAAGTGCCATGATTGCAATTATTGTTAGAGCCAGTCACAAATGGCTGTGTACAAAATTATGGGACCATCTGGCTTTCCACCTAGTTGTACATGCTTCTATTTCTGAATATTTTTTACAAGGTATCTAATAAAAATCACAAAAGAAAAAAATGAAGGCAACAACTAGATTTATAGATTTAACAGCTTTGCAGTATGCAATTTACTTTAAAGAACCTATTTGTTTTGTCAACTTTCTTCAATAAATGAAGCACTTTGCTTTCTTGAAATAAGCTAATAAATAAAAACAAGCTGCTAAATCTAATTCAATCAATATGATAAATTTATAATAATGAAATCAGACAGTTGAAATATTGATTATACATTTCCTAAAAGTTAAACGGTGTAAGATGGAAATTAGGTAGTATGTAATTAGGTATAATTAGGTATAATACCTAATTAGGTGTAATTAGGTATCAAGATAATCTCTCAAACTGGTTGTCACAAATTTTAGATTTCTAGATTTGTCAGAAGAGACATACCTATCTCTCCCCACACCTATAATGAAGAAAAGAGGTTCCATTATATTTTACCAGTGTCTTCGTATTCCGAGGAATAAAGGATAACAGGATTATATCTCTCATGTTATTTTTAAAAGGACTGGAACTGAATCTGAATTCCAGTTCTGCCACTTGCGTGCCTTGTGACATGCAAGTAGTACAATCTATTCAATAATGGTAATACACTCCCCATGGGAGTGGTGAGAGGTTTTAGTTATAGGATGTATAAAATGCAATAAGTATCTAGCATGTAATGCATTCTCTGTATATATTAGTTCTTTCCTTTCATTCTTTGTGAAAGTTTCCACACTCATGCACTGCCTTTTACATGCATAGTGACCGTGGAGTGGCATCAGGTAAAGTTAAGTCAGGACAGGAAAATGATGAACAGGCAAGCACCCCTGGTGATATGATAGGAGGCTTCTTGGTGCCACTCCTATCCCAACCATCTTCAGTTATCAGAGAAGATCCTGCAGAGAAGTCATTGGAGAAGTCCTTCCTTTCTATGTCTTACGAGGCAATAGCTTCCAACACAAAAGATTCTGATTCATGATGTCTGGGCTGGTCTTCAGGATTCTATGTTTTTTACAAGTTTCTCAAGTAATTCTAATGTGAGCAGCATTTAGTCATCACTGCTCTATGACGTGTATCCAATCTAAAATCTATGATTGGTCTTTTCACGCAAATTATAGCCCTTGTTTTGGGAGGTTAGCAATAATTACAAGAATAGATTTTTCATTTTGAAGAAGATTCTGAATCCATTCTGCTATCTTGAAGTGAACTGGACTTAGTGTGTTTGGTCCTAAGTGTCTGTTTTCCAATTTCTTTCTCCAATGTTACCCTCATAAAACAATAAGAACAACATAAAATAAACAACAACAAATTTCCTGGATGTACCTGACACAAAATAAACCTGGTTCATTAGCAGTTGCAGGTTATAACCTTCATGGTAAAAAAAAAATCCCTTACTGTAATATAGATATCTGCTGAGAGAATTAAGATGATTATTTCCCTGGATAATGTCCTGAAGATAGTGTAGTTTATTACCCTGAGATATATTTTTGCTGCTTCTGGCAGAACATTCAGTTCCATTTGGTTGTTTATATTTACAATCATTAACTTTCTAGTTAAGACTATTCTGGTTGAAATTGTTCTTATGTGATGGTATCCTTCTGCCTCTTCTATTTTGTATTAGGAAATAAGGGAATTGAAATACACTTTGGCTTTAAATTAAATCCATCTATTTAATTACAATGAAATTCATGTTTGATATTAAATCCTTCATGCCTTTTCAAATTCTGAACAATCATAGCACTGATATTGTCCTTAGAGCATCAGGATCTGTAAACATGGTACAGTTTGTATGACTGTCCTATCAGGAACATCAACTTGTTATAAACATATATACACATGGGTAGTACCTTACCAAGGAATAGTTTTGAGCAATGGGAAAACTTTTAAACAAAACTCTGATCCTCCCTTTGTGTGTATGTGTGTGTAGAAATATTTACTATCATTGTTACCTATCTGTTATCTGATTTTAGATGACAGTTCACAATTTTAGAAGCAAAATGTGTATCTCTATTTAACTCTACTAGGTAAATATAAGGCTGACTTAATGAAATTCAACTTGTAAGATGCTCTATTCCCAAGCAAACAACTAAGTTATAAAGATTTAACATTATTATAATAATATTAATTATCTATCTTTTTATTAGGAAACCTTTTTCTTATGAATTTTGTGAGTTTTGTGAACTACTTTGGTCAATTTTTACCATAGTTCCTGTTTTGCTGGGCCCAGAGCCTATGTGCCAAAAATCTTTTCCCTCAAAACTTTCATGTGTAAGTCAAAGAAAATTTATTCCTTATGCTTTTCATTTATTTACATTTACTCTTAAAGTCATCCAAATGTTTTATGTAAGAGCTTTTTGAATCCCAAGGGACATTACAGGGCTCCCAATGTCCCAAGGAAGCACGCTGCTGAAATATTTTATCTTCTAGATGTTCATTTTTCTATTTTTAATATATACTCTAAGAAAACAAAATAAATAGATGGTGTGCCCCTTTCTTTTTTGATTGGAATAATTCAAGGCTAACATAAATTTTATATAAGTAATTCAAAACAATATGGATTGTGACTCACCAATTTTGCATCCTATTACTCCGGCTCCAATATTCTCATGGTTGTAATTCTGAAAATGTATACATAAAACACATTGTACATGATGATTAACTACACACACACATTCATCACCCAGGCATGTGTAGCACAAATACAGAAGACAAGAGGAAAAGGAGGGAGCATCATCCATTTTTAAAAGATTTAAAAAACACTGTAGTAGTGGACAATGAGAGCTCATAAGAAGCTTAAGCAGAGATGGCTAAAGCTTCAAGTAATAGAGGAGAAAACTTCAATGCAGATGGCAGCCACCCTTCTTTGACATAACATCTCAACTGTCAAGAAGATTGAAAAATATTTATATATATCTAAAATCATGAAGATTAATTGATGGACTGTGTAAGAAACTTTCACCATTCCCAGGTCACTTCCTTCCATGGTAACTGCTGACCCAGAGGTAACTTTTTGAGGATTTTCAAGTCTCGATGGGCTGCCATTCGGCCCAACTTGCCTTCTTAGCCAGGTGAATTTGTATAATGAAAATACACATGTCAGACTTGACTTCTTACCCTCATGAAGGTAGCTAGAAATTCAAAGGAAAGAGAGTAATCTCTTCCAAAGAAAGTAAACCAACAAATTGGGGGAGGTTTATAGTGGGTATGAGTACCACAGATACACAACTTCCTCATTTAGTTTTAGGATGGTGCACACTTGGATTTGCTCTTTGGATTTATTTTTCAAAAATGAAAACCCACTAATTAGCTGGCCAAGTCCTGTCTAAAAAGTATATCTGAGCAGCCAGCCAGAGTTCCCATTTAAGGAGGAACTTGGCAGAAAAATTACTTATACAATAATATCTATTCAGACATGAGCAAAAGAAACAAAATGAAACCTCAACAAAAGATTGTCAGGGACGTAAAGAGCATGAAAGTGAAAGACCAAGATATAGATACAGAACGATTAATCCAAATTACCCAGAGATAATTCAGTAAACAGAATAAACTTAAAATAATGTAAGTACTAAAATGGAAGACAAGGGAGAAATTACTATTGCCATATAAGAGGGACAGAAAGTCACAAAAGGGATGATCAAAGTAAAAACTCTTGGAAATTAAAAATATAATTGCTATAAAAAGTGGAATCAATAGATAAACTAGAAAAAAAAGTAGAGAAAATTTCCCAAGAAAAAGGAGTTGGGGAAGGAAAGTAAATCAGAGAAAGGTTAAGTAAGAGACATATCATCAATCTAAGGGAGTGCTTTTCAATATTTGCTTTTTGGATGAACGATTCTTTGTTAATTGCTGGACATTTATCACTGATGTTCAGCGGCTTGGAATGACGGTCATTATAACAGCGTAAAACTTCTCCACATATTTTCAAAACCCTCCTAGTGGGGAGACTCCTCTGTCAGTTGACAGGCACAGATTCAGGAGGTCCATACACAGCCTATATAAGCTCAGGGAAAGGACACACACACACACACAAGCACACACAGAAGGGGCTAGAACCAATATCTGCTGCTAGGAGTATAGTCAAGTGGTAATTCTGGAAAACACTCCTGCTATAAAACACCTATAACACATATATTAAAATATATATACAGTTTTTTTTTAATGCATAACTGCTTGTAAGAAGTTAAAGGAAATTCCTAGGAACAACAGAATAATAAATCAATTCCAAAGGCAAGATGGGCCTGAGGGTATTTTCCAATTCCAGGAATACAAAACATGTTTTTTAAATGCAGCACTCATGTGCTAAATAATATACTTAACATATATGAGCATAATAATAATTTTAAGAGCTACAAGTTTACACAAAACTTGTAGTTCTGAGTCTTCCTCCTCTGTCCTACGCTACTGTCTCCTTCAGAGACAGAACTTTTTACCCAAATATTGTTTGAAATTCCCTTATATATATAAAAAACTACCCATATATCTAATAGATTTATTTGCTTATGAGATTTGTAGATATAATTATATAACAATGTAACACACTCTATAATATTTCTTGACTTGATTTCTTTCTATTCAAAATTCCTAAAACTCATCTATTTGACAGCATGGAACTGTCCATCCATTGAGTTTTTACAGTTACACAGTGTTTCGCTATATGAACTACAATTTTCCTCCTACAGATGAACATTTAAATTATTATATTATTGTTATGAACAATGCTGCTATGGATACTCTGTGACTTAAATATGGCTGTGAATAGTTTGACACTCTTTCTGTGAAAAAGTGTGGACTATTTCCTCCCTTCTTGAATCTGGGTTAGGCTGTGATGATTTAACCAATGAAATGTGGAGAAAATGATACCTTGTCAGTTTCAGATCTAGCTCTAAAGCGGATTTATAGTTTCAGCCTGTATAGAGCTGAGCTGCAGTGCAGTCTATATACAGTCAGAAGGTAGGCTGACTATTTTAATGAAGAGACCTGGTGGAGAGGCTCTAAGACCTACTTGTAGAGAAGCAGAGGAGCCCATCCATCCCAGCCAGCCTCCAACTGTCCCTATCAAGACACCAAGCTTTCATGAAAACTCCAGAGAGACAAGTTGTCAGGCCAGTGGGACACCACTGAGTGACCTCATTGATGGCACTTGGAGCAGAAGAATCACCAAAATAAGGCCTTACTGATTTTCAACCCAAAGTATGAAGTTCATAATAAAGTGAATGTGGTTTTAAACCACTGAGTCTATGGGTACTTTGTTATGTAGCAATAGGTCATCAAAACACTCCTGGTATGTTGTGAACATGAGTTTTGATAGGAAATATACTTAGTGAAATTTTTGAGTCATAGACTATGCACATTCCCAAATTTACAAGATAATACACAAATGTGTTTTTTCAAAGTGATTATGCCAAGTTACACTCCCACCAACAGTATAAGATGTTGATCAACCTGTCCTACAATTGCTCACACTTTATCCTTCCTCTTCAGTACAATGCCCTTTTCTGCTTTTTTACCCATTTTAGGTTTAGTTTGCTTCTGACTGATTTGTAGCAGTTATAGATTTTAAAAACTTATCCTTTCTTTATTATATCTGTGCATATGTGTGTCTTTCCAGTATGCTTTGAAGAACAGGAGTTCTTACTTTTTATCTACTCAAATTCATAAACATCTTCTTTCATGCTTTGCACTTCTTGTACCTGTTCTAAGAAATGTATCTCTGATTTCAGATCAAATATATTTGCCTATATTTTCTTCTAAAAACATTAATATTTGCTTTTCACATCTGTCTCTAATCTGCCAGCAATCCAATCTGTTGTTTTGTGTGTGTATGCATGTATGCAGGTGACGTATGGATCAAATCTTATTTTCTTGTGGAAGATCAATTGTACCAGCATTATTTGCTTCCTTTTCCAATCAGTTGTATATTAAGTATCAATATATGCAGGGATCTGCCATTGGACTCAATATTCTTTTCAGTTTATCTTCTTGCCTATCTCTGTACCAATACTATACTGCCTCTGCTATGTAAGAGAACCTAGGAAATAATAGGTATTCAACAAATACTTTTTAAAGGAGTGAGTTAATGCTGCTTTACAGTAAATTCTGAAATATCGTAGCACAAGTCCTCTCACCTCACTCTTCCTCAGGAGAACCTTGCCTAGTTCTGAGTCTCTCATCAGTCATATACATTTTCATTTCAGCTTGTTAAGTAACTTGAAGTACAATATTGGTTCTTCAATCTTAATTATGAAAACCTCATTATTAATCTTCAACAATTATCAATATTTTTAAATGGTGTTTCATACATTCCCCTTTTTCTCCTAAAATATTTTAAAATAAATCTCAGATACCATTCAATTTTGTCAATGCGTACTTTGGTATTCATTTCTAAGAAATCCAGACTTTACATAATTTCAATGTTATTATCAAGCAAGACCAAATTAAGGCAATTCCTTCATATAATTCATCCTGCATTTTCAAATTTCCCCAATGATCGCAAAGGTTTTTTTTTTGTTTTGTTTTGTTTTGTTTTTTTAATCCTTGATTAGTTCAGTGAGGTCCCAAGCAAGGACCACCCATTGCTTTTGGCTGTTTGGTTTCTTATGTTTCTCTCTCTGTCTCTTCCTCCATTAAAAAAAAAAAATCACTTTCAAGACCAATTTTTTGTTTTTATTTTCAAATTGTCCAAAGTATTGGGTACATGGAATGTATAACAAATAGAGAGTGATAATGAGGTTTCATTTCAGCCAATGGGCATGGTTGTAAGAATTGAGTCAAGGTATTGCTAATAGTAGGGCTCATCCTCTAGGACCATAAAAGTGATTGACATTTTGTCACATGGATATTGTGTTTGTTTGATCTCTCATAATTGACAGTTCACTCGGGTCTCTACCCTCTCATTCCCTCAATTTTCATCCCTTAGATTTATCTCTTCCTATGTAATTCTTTCTATCTCCAGGCTATCTGGGCCATAAATATATTGACAAGAGACAACAGTCATGAATAACAACAAAAGCAACTCTAACTTTCTCCTGCTCACTTCTGGGATATGTCTTAATTACAACCCAGGACTCACAATATATGCTTCTTTTTTCATGTGTAATTTTACTATTTTCAAATTTTATGGTAAACATTTTAAGACAATTTAAGAATTAACCATCAAACCCTTTCTCTTCAATGAAGAAAAAGGAACAAATTGCTCTTTAAAGGAATGAATTGTTCCAGAACATTCTGCTATTTGTGACGGTTTTTGTTTATACCAAAGACTGATACCTACTTCAACTAGAATTTGCAGGTTGAAGGACTGATTATTCTTCTAACATCTTTGGAATCTGAAAACTAAAATTGACATGAGCTTGCATCATGAGATTGAATTTCTTAAATGGGCATGCTTTTGAGAATATGTGATGGATTTTGATACACCTTTTTAAAAACATGCTCTTGAACACAAAATCCACTTGCTTGTTAATAACACTGTTAAAAATACACACAAGTTTATCACCTCTTGGGACTTCAGGTCACTCTGCACATACCCCATCATTCTGCCATGAAGTCATTTATTTCTTCTCAATTTGAATAGCTTTAATCAGATCAAAATGTTCCCTCTAAAGAACTGTTTTCAATTCAAGGAAAGAATTCAACATTCTTTTAAAAAGTCTTTACAATATACTACACTGTAATCTGCTTCACACGAACAAAGTGCAAACAACAGAAATATTGAAATACTATTTTGAAAGTCTAAACACAGTGAACTAGTCCAGAACCTGATAAGAAATATATATATTTTTTACTTTTACTTTGATAATGCTGGCAATATATTTTAAACAGTCCACTATATGATATGTGTTTCAAAACTAACAAATTATATAACTATTTAAACTTGGCATACTCCTTTGTTTTGAGTTGGCTCATGTGGTTTTCTATGCTTTGAAAGCAAGAAATTTAAGACATCAATCTGTGCATTGGTCATAAAGTTTATGATCTCATATGTGGCATAATAGATATGAAAAGGGGTGGAAAAATGATACTCATAATTTCTCAGGATATTAGGCACAAACCAGGACTATCCTGAGAACATTGGTATGTATGGATATCCTACTTATAAAGGCATTTGATAGACATGTTAATAAATATGCCAAAGACTGCAAATTTTTTCCCATTGTTAAACGTTTGAGCAGTTTCCCCCCAACAACTCACAAAATTGGCTCTCTCTAATAAATATTCCTCTTTTAAAAGGTTTAAAGTGTGTTTTTTAATGTATAATATTAACTTCTGGTTTATTTGTTAAACTTAGTTTCTCTGCCTGGAATCAAAAAAATTAAAGCCCGTGATGACTAGCAGTAAGATCCAATGTGGTTTCCTGTTCCTTTTTCTCCAATGAAAACTATTTCCATTTAAAATAGTTTACATATAAGAATTAATGGAAGGAAATATCAATCCCTGGCCAGACCATAAACATTCCATCTAATCATGTTAAATTACTGTTCCAAGGAGCTAAACAACTAGTATAATCCACATTTTGAGAATAGTTAGCAAGTAGTCAGTACAAAATGATGGAATCTACTTTGTTCAAGGCACTGAAGGAAATAAAAGGAAATAAAATATCCAGTCCTAACCTCAATATAATTATAATTTTCTTAAAGTTGAAGGCATGTTTACAACCACCACCACAACAACAGCAGCAGCAAAACCGCAAAGCAATAAGAGGTAATACATGACAATAGAGAAAATAAACACCAGGAAGGAGTTCACTGTGGGTTGGGGTATTCATGGACCTGATGACCTGAAGTTGGTCTTAAAGAATGGTAAGATTTAAAACAGACGATTTTTAAAAGCATGGTTAAAGGTCAAAAGCATAAAAGTTACATTTTAAAGTGTCAGTAAAATGTGGTCTTAAAAATACCCAGGCAAGTATTTTGAATCCTTTTGGGTTGATCTCCCATAAAGAAGAGAACTTGCCTTGCAGCGAGGCAGATGTACTCGAATGTTGCCCTGGAAAGAGGCCTCCTCCAAGGGTTGAGGAAGAGTTTAGATTCTCTCATCTGCATGCTATCCCTCTTCACTACCTGAAGACTGACAATCAGGGATTTGTGAAGTGGGCATTATCCATGGCTAAGAACAGGTCTGAGACGATTTGTTCAATTCAGGCAAGCTACAGAGAAACCATCTGTGGGTGACTACTTTTGCATGAAATTTTGAATAAATTTGAAATAATGTCCTAGGGGCAAGATTTTCTTCTTTCTCTGTCACAAGTAATCCTGAGACCAAAGGGCCTCCAGCTAGGATTGACTCACTTGAAATGTACAAACATCTCCAATTGCCTCTTCTTTATCTGTCTTTAAATATGCAGTAGTCTCCTTTAGCTGACAAAAAGAAAAAAAAAAAAAAAAAAGAAATCTGTATTAGACATTGTCTCCTCTCCCCAGTACACTGGTCACTTTAAGGTTAAATAATGTTAGCTCTCACTGTTGATTCTCAAGTTATATGAGGGACTAAATTTAGATGGTGGGGTCTGGATTAAGGTTAACTGGGTAAGCATTATTTTAAAAAAAATGGTATTTCAGTACAAAATAGGGTACCTGTCTTCAAGTTGTTTGCCCATCCCCCAAGGATTTTGAGTTTGTACTTTTAAAGGAGCTTGCAATTAGAGAGTGATTTAACAGTATGAGTGGGCATAGTGTGAGATCAGCACTCCTTATATTGTGTGTTTGAAATATAAATAAATATAATTTTACTAGAAAGATTTAGGAATATAGAATTTAGCAATACAAATTTAGAGATTTAAATACATTTACACCCCTTGACTCTGTAATTCTCAACTCTGTAAAAAATGCTATCCACATGAATAGAATACCTTCAGAAGGAAAATATTAAAAAAATTAAAATCCTACCTATGGATGGTAGAATTACAAGTGATTTTTTCAAAACTCATTCTCTATAGCTTGTTAATCAAGGGACCTAGCAAATGGGATGGTTCTTTCCCATTGTTATGTTCACTGTTCTGAAGCATATCCAAAACATAGAGATGTTATCTAAAAAGTTTTCTCTTCATGTGCACACACACACACACACACACAGACATATCTCTTAAAAGAAGTTAAAAACTTTCTAACAAGGCAGTCTAGAGCGTTTCCTTTTTGAATGGAGAAGTGGGTTTTAAGTAACATTGCCCATAACCTGAAATTATACATAATGGCCCATCTCTGGGAACCCTGCCACCCATTTAATGGGTGTTAACCTAAGATACCTTTGTTTAGCTCACAGGAAATATCCTGACCAGTATCACCTGTGAATGCCTGCAGAAAGGAAGAAATTAACACATCCCCTACAGAGTCTGACCAGAACCAGGACTTTACTCGCTCCCCTTTTAGTGTAAAAGAAGCCTGAATTCTAACTCAGGGAAAATGGTTCTTTGGGACTCCAGTCCACCAACTTCTTGGTCTGCTGGCTTTCTGAATAAAGTTGCTATTCCTTGCCCCAACAAGGAATGTCAAGAGACAATTCCTTGCCTCATGATTTATTGGCCTGTCATGCAGCAAGTAGTATGAGCTTGGACTCAGTAACAAAAATATCATCAAAATTGTCTATTCAAAAGAAACAAAACTGTCTATTCGAGATATTTCTTTTCATAAATAGAGATAATCACATAACTAATACAAGATAAGAGAGTAGAATCTAGGACTCCACAACTCCAGTTCAGAGAATTTTCCAAGTGTGTGAGACTTAATATGTTAAACTCTGGGATTTTCTTAAACTAGAGGTGGTTCCATGTAATCTCAAAACTAACAAACAAATGCAGATTCTCCTCTCATTTGGTGTCCAGCATGGGCCATGTACCCGATGCTACAATCTTTTGTAAAATATATGGAAATCAAAGAGGAATAAAATGATGAAAGATCTACTAAACTCCACTTTCTCTGTAAGTCTCCTTAAATATTTATCCCAATTACTTCTTACAGCCACCTTTAGAATGATATATTGCAATCTCTGTGGAACAAAATAAGAATACTGAGATTCACAGATTCAAGTCACAAACTTAAAGTAGCAAAATCAGAATTTTAACCAAATTGTCTGATTTTAAAACCCAACTTGTCTCTACTGAGTCAGAAGGTATCTATGACTCTTTAGTAAAGTATTTGGCTTAAGATTCAATACATTATTATTATTATTTTTGATCTTTAGAGAGAGGGATCAATGTTATCCTAAAGAGAGATATCTACCAATCAAGTAAAGGATTCATATTTGTTCTTAACTTGTTCAACATACTTGAGATAGGAAATAAATAGCACATTCAAAATAAGATAATTTTAAGAAAGTTTATTGACAATAACATTAAACAAAGGTACAGACTAAGTACAGGAGAACCTCAAAGGAATCTAGGTTAGCAGCAGTGAAGTTGTTAGCAAGCCCAGACTGAAAGTGGGGACAGGCTACAGAAACCTGGAGAAGGGTTGCCAAGAACAAGTTGTTATGAGAGGAGTAGTGACCTATGCCTGGAGGAAACCCCACAGGAAGACATCTAAAAGTTTTATCTAATACCCTAAATTCACTCTCATTCCTCACTCTGATGGTTGGTGAGGACTCCCCAGGCATTCACTTGATCACAAACTCAATGGAAACAAATTAAGCAATGGAGTGCCAGCAAAGCAATGTCAACTCAGGTTGTATTAGGAGAAAGATAGCTTTCAGAACAAGGAGAGTGTTGGTACACACTATTCTGCATGGTCACAGAGCACATTTTTGCCCATTTACAGGAAATTCATTTTATGAAAATATTGAAAAAAAATGCACCACTTTGAAAGGAAGAACACTCATATGGTAAATAGTCTAGAATAGGCTAGACACTGAGGGAAAAGAAAAGGAAGAGTGTGATACAGATAAAGTATATTAAAAAGCCATTCATGGCTAATAAAGGAACAGAAATACCACTCAGATTATTTTAAGCAAAAAAGGGAGATCTTGGTTAATGAAGAAAACCAAGAAGTGTTCTGTTTTGTTCATGTGCCAACACCTAGAATTGTCTCTGTACCAGAGACACAGTATATACTTCTGGTCACCCAGCCCACAGGCCACCAGGATAGTCTCACCAAGACTACAAGGAGTAAAGGAAGTGAAGAGAGCTTGAAGAAGGGATGTGAGTAGAGAAAAAAAACATATTCACTATAGGTCATGAGCAGTGTTCTTAAAAGATGCTCATGAGAAAAGAGAATTAGAATTGGTCTATATAGGTCCATAGGACCTAAACTGGATACCTTTAGGGGGTCAGATATTGACTAAATTATTTAAATCTGTCTATAAATGAAACTAGCAGTGAGGCACCTATCACTAGAAATGTTTCAGCAAAGAGTAAAACATGTTTCTTTCTAGGTCTAAGGGTTTCTGTGTGATTTGTTAGAGAGTAGATCTTGGAAACACATTTTTTTTTTATTATTAAGCATTTATAATTCTGTTTCTTTCTCCACCAGCATCCCCCAGAGTTCAACATGTGGAATAGAAACCGCTTGCTTCAGGCACAATGATATTGCAATGAATCATGGAATTATTTATTAGAAAGCACAAAATATACATAAACTGACAATGAGTAGGCTGTAGGGAGAGGAAGCACAGAAAGAAATGTGTTCTCTTAATGTAAAACAAAACAAAACTCATCACCCTGTCCTTTGCTGAAAGAAGATGGAGAGTAAAAATAGTTATTAGTACTGCATAACATTATGCAGTTCCCAATAAGAAAAAAGCTTTGGTAAAACATTAAAAAGGATTAATTCTCATCTCAGTACTACTTCTGAATAGGTACTGTAGCTCTCCGAAAGATCTTGTGTTCCGTTCTGTTTAAAAACAAAACAAAAACACACAAAGACATCAGTTTAGTATTTTGTAAAGAATTTAGAATGGATTAAAAGAGAGCAAGACAGTCTCATGGACAAAAAAATCAAGTGTTTATTCATAAAAGCATATTATATTTGAGACTAAAATTAATGATGCACTTGAAAGAAGAAAGACAAGGACTGGGTATTTGCTGTACTTTTCTAAGATGAAGTTTATTAAAAGAAGATTATTAATCCTTGATAAGCATGCATGATTATACACTAGTGTTTTTCATACAATGGTTCTTTTATTGATTGTTTCTTATCTTTAAATATTAGGTAATCTCCAGCAGTGGCAGTATAAATACTTCATGTATTCTTGGGACTTTCTAAAAGGTTATAAAAATGACATAGATTATTTATTTCATGCATTTATAAATTAACCCAAATGAAAATGTCTATGAACCAATAGAAGATGTGTTTAGTTTTCTACCAAAGTGTTTTGTGATGGTACTTAACTGTTTATACCCTTTATTTGTCAAGTAGTAATGATAAAACATTTCTCTACCTCATAGGGATCTTGAAGGACTAACTTCAGTTACATTGACGAAAATTCTGTGACCTTCTCAGAAGAAATTCTTATAAATATTTCTAAGACATTCTTGTTATTATAAAACCACTATTGACTGAATTTCTCTGGGAATAGGATGTTCCAGTTAATTTAATTTAATTTTCTGTTGAACTAAGCATTAGTGGATAAAGCTCTTTTATTTCTGTCTACAATGTTAAAATGGTTTATAAAACCTCTTGGGGTATTTTTCTTGCCTAAACGCAGCTCACTGAACATAAACAACCATCTATATGATAATTTACAATTTTATACCATTTATACAGCATCTATAATGTGGTGAAAATTGAACTAAACTTGTATTGACACCAGTTGAGATAGGCTGTTGACTGACCATCCTTGAAATAAAATTGTCTTTGTCAATGTACCCTCTCTTTGTATTTTAAGATCATATTCATTTACATTTTAGTTGATTTGATTGTTACCTATTACCCTTAAAAGCAGTTGTTATACAAGCTCATTGAAAACAGGGAGAAAGAGCTCTAAAATTTGAAAGAATTCCTTGGAATATTAAGAAAAATAGTAAATATAATCAATCTTACAATAAAAAAAAAGGAAGCAGGAGACAGTGGGGGAATGCTCTATCTTTATGTCTCATTATGATTAAATTTCTCTGTTCTACCAATGTTTTCAACTGATAGACAAGTTCATTTGGGATTGTACCTCTTCTCTGTCTTCTTTATTTAGTGGCTGATGCTAAACAAATATTTTCTTGTTCTTGAATAGGCTGCAAATTATATGATTTTACTGAATGTGCAGATTAGAAATCTGATTATCTACAATGTCTGCCCTTTACAACATTATTTAACTTCTTTAAATAATTTTGATTATTTAATTAAAAAAATTAAATTAGGGCATTAGCAGCAGAAAGCTAGTAAGTGCTAGCTCATTTTCATAGTTCATTGTAACTACATATTAATTCATTAACCTTTAGATTATGTAGCTGGAGCCAGACCAGAGGGAGATTTCTGCCACTGGGTAGGATGTAAAAAGCTGGAAGGAACATTGCTTCCATTCTAACAATAATATAAAGTCAAATAAACTATAAAATCATAACTTTTCTTGAGTCCATCAGAAAGCTGAGGTTGTAATCCAACCAAATTATTCGAATTCCAAAGGGAAACATGTCCCTACAAGAGGAGATGGGACACAACACTAGCTCACCTGGGTCGAAACACTGGGGGAAGAAGAGGCTGCTTAGCAGTTACTATAAAAGTGAATTAAAAAAAAAAATCAGCTGAAATTTCAGCAAATTATGAAAGGTGAAGTGTGAACTATTATTCATATAAGACTGGAAGAACTGGGGCCCAGACATCCTCTTATCAGCTCTTTTTTTTTTTTTTTTTTTTTTAAATTAACCTCACTTAGTAACTAAAAGAAAATCTGGAGGAAGGGCTGGAGACAAAAAAGCTCCTCTCTTGGTGGAATCTTGCAGAAAATGATCTTTAACTGCTCAGGGAAGATACAAAGCCCTACCTGTTTCCTCTAAACTCTTTTCTCCTATTAAACAAAAACGTGGAGGAACAATAGCCCATCACCTTAAGGACACAGCAAAGACCCACCATCACTGGGGAAATAGCAGAAGAGAAATCCCTGTACTCCAGGGTGTAGTTAAGAAAACCATGCTGGCCTTAGAATCCTATATCTGCACCCACTTAGAGGTTTGCTTCCAATGGGGTAGGATTAAGGAATACCTGGTAAAAATCAACACAGATCAAGGGCATAGTTTGGGTGACATGCAGAGAAAGAATGCTGAGAAAGTTCCCCCATCTTGCTCCCCATGAAGCTGGGCACAAAGGATCTGCCTAAACTGAGGCTGAAACTGGACAATAGTAAATTCTTGCCAGCCACCACCCCTAGCCCAGAATCCAGCAACAGGAAAAGTGGTCTATCACTGGAGGAGAGTAATGTCATGGACTGAGATCCCCTGTAGTGTAGGTATGCAGAGATGATGAAAGTTGAGTGTGGAACACAAACACTGAGAAAAAAATTTAAAAGAAATTCCTGGCACTCCAGCCACCACTTTAAGCAGAAAGCAACAGTCCTGATAAAAGTACATGAAGACTGTAAGACATAGTAGAAGACATAGTAACAGAAAAACCCAAACTCTGTTCAACTGAAAAATGTTCAGTTAACACAAAAGTCATCAGAAAAAGGATGAAAAGCAAAGGTAAGAGAAAGCCAACAAAAGATAAAGTGGTAGACATAATTCCAAATATCAGTAATTAAGTTAAATGTAAATGATCTAAAAATCAATTAAAATGCAGAGATTGTTAGAATGGGTAAAAAAATTATCCAAATATATCTGCTTATGAAAAAGTCACTTAATACAATGATATAAATAAAAGTACAAGCATGAAAAAGAATACATCATGGAACCACTAACAAAAGAAAACTGAAGTGACTAAATGAATATCAGACAAAGTAGACTTCAGAGTAGAAAAATTTACCAGGAACAAAGAGAGATATTGCATAACACTAAAAGGGTAAATTCACCTCACCAAGAAGATAGAAAAATCTTAATTGTGTATGTACCTAACAATAGAACTTCAGATTCCAGGAAGCCAAAACTGATAGAATTGAAAGGACAAATACACAGATCTATATTACAGTTGGAGACGTCAACACTTCTCTTTTAGAATACATGGAAAGAAAATCAGTAAGAGATGGGCTTGCTGGGCAATGACTTGAAAGCACTGAATCTAACCATTATACTAGATAAATCTGGAAACTGAAATATTGGTTAGCTTCTATTTCCACACTATCTCTGTGTGGATTAGCAAAATATCTAGTAGTTTTGCTCTTGCTGAATTAGACAGTAAAATCAATGACATGCACACACATATACCTCTTCACCCCTGCTTCTCCCCCTGCATACACACATACATTCACAATCCCCATACCCTCCCAACACCTGTTTAAATGCTACTAATAATTTGTGCTTTCATATGTGAAACACTATGATATAAAACAATGAGGTAGTTCACTGCAATGGTTTTAATGCTCACTCTCTGTTCTAAGCATCAATCAGTTTACATTTATAAATAGAGAGCAGTATGAAAAGAAAAATTTTAATGAAATTTAGGGATGACCTTGAAAAAGTTTAAAGTTTGATTACCTGACTTTGCTAGGGGTTGTCAGTATATTTAAATCATAATATTTGAAATTCTAGGGACAGAATCAGATGAAGATCTGTTGTGTCCCAAGCTAGGCAATAATTTGGTGTTGTCTAACCAATCTTCTCAATTATTCAGCTCCACATTTATTTGGAAAAGAGTCTGAGTGCTTTGTTGGTGAAGTGTGAAGGTGAATGCCCTGTTGGCTACTCTTAGACTCCTCTACTGAGTTCCTGCTATAGACCTGAATGACCCACTAAGCAAAACAAAGAACTCCAGACCTGTTTTTCTAAGGTCCTTTACTGATGTCTGTTCTTGCCTAATCATGCTTCTTTTGCCAATCCCCAAAATTACCTCTCTGGAGAAAAATTCTGGGAAATAGTTTCTCTACTTCATTAGAGTTCAAATGAGTCCCAGGGTAGCAGGTGAAAATCAAGTGGTTTTCTGCTCACAATACATCCTGCTCCCTTCTGCGAATGGGGCACCTTCCTGTTTTGTGTGATCTAGAGAGTGCCTGTGTCTGATTTCCAGAGAGTCTCTCCCCTGCTCTCCCACTTACCCTGCCAGCAGAGGGCTCTTCTAGGAGAAAGATTAAGTAACAGAAAAGAGCCTTCATCTTTCTTTCTATTGAATGTTGCAAGGGTAGCATGGGGGGAATCTCACTACTACATGATTTCCAACAGCCAAATGGTGTGATTGCAACACTCACCTAATAGGGGCAGCAAGAGTTCAAGTGTGCTGTTATCTTCCTTGGGTATCTACTGATGCCCCTTATTAAGATATATTTATGGTGGCACTGAAGGTAAAATAAAAAAAAAAATCTTAACTGTGGTACTGAGACATATTTTTATAGATTTTTCAAAAGAACAATTAAAATTTCCCTGTTTTTCTCTCCTCTTTCAGGAAACTTATTTTTGTCCACTTGCTAATTCCTTTGCTTGAAAGAGACAGGAAGAGAGCATCCCACTTTTTTTATTGTTGTTAATGAAAGATCATACAAAAATATGTGGGGGCATTTTGTACTAATTATACAACTTTTAGTAGTGTGCCAGCTGGCTAAGTTTGGTTGCTGGTGGCAATTTTATAGCAACATTGCAGAAAAGATTCCAATCCAAAGCTAGTTCTGCTGGAAAATGAAAGAAGAGAGAAAAAGCTGAGACTAGTAAAAAAAAATAAGAGCTGAGAGAGCTAAACATTAAATAAAGGGTAACTGCACTAGGGGAAAAAGTGGCCAGAGGAAAAATAAATAGGGGAGCATATTACCTCCCCATAACTATATACTAGCACAAAATACATCTTTATTATTTATGAATTATTAACCATGTTTTTAATTGGGTTCCTTATCCTCCATTAAGTTATAAATTTGACTCATTTACCTAATATCTTCTTACTGAATTTCATGGTAAGTGTACATTGCATTAATAGGTTACACATCTTATATCAGAGGTAGAAAAATGTCATGATGTGATGACAAAATCTCTATTCTAAATTTTAAAGTATTGCAACAAAAGGGGAAAGATTCTACCATCTGTTATTTACATTGAGAATCAGAATTATATAATTATTCAAGATTTTAGAAATTATCTCAATATTTTTATAATGCAGATAAGAAAAAAATTAAGCTCCAGAGTTATTTACCCAGGAGATTAGGAGCAGAATAGTGACTAGACCCAGAGTGTTCTTATTCCTTGACCAGTAGTTCCATGCTGACTCTAATCTACAATAAATATCTAGATATTCCTAGAATAAGAGATACTAGTGGGAACTAATTCTGTAACCACAGTAGAGAGAATGAGCAAAACTAAGTAGAAACATCATGAAGCACCATTTTGCACAGTATGTAATAAATGGATGTGTTAACTTCCCATCCCTATTTGTCCTCTTTCACTACTTAATTTTGGAATCCAAATTTTAATAGTTTTCAGCCAGAGCTCTGTTCAGGAAAATAGGATCACTGTACATGAAAAAAAGGCTTGGATTCTCACTTATGTATAATTCATAAGAAAGTTAGCAAGAAACTAAACTAAATTAGGAAATGATATGAACAAAAAAGCACCTCTATATATTTATGATTAAAAATATATATTTGTTGTATAAATATACCAAATTTGGAAAGCTGCTTTCACCATTTTGAAACCAGTGATCTAGCTTATGAAATCTTATATTTTGAGTAAATTGTTTCCATACATCCTGTTTAATAAAAATAATGGTTGCTACCTCTAACTTACAGGGCTCACAAGGCATAGGAATGATAAGAGAAATTAAACGTGCTGACTTCATGAAGAGTGGCTGGCAAGTTGTGTTTATCTTGATTTCAACTAAAGAATAAAAGTTATCAATCTTTACTATGCAGCTTTTGTACAGTTTTTGATAATGTCATATGTTTAGCAAAGTTGAATGAAGGATTATAATCAAGATTTTCCTGTAGAGAATGCCAAGGGCTTACAGTACCACTGGGGCACAGAGGCGGAGTTGGAAGAATTACTGGAGGATGGAAGAGCAGTAACAAAAAATAAAGAGGAAAGGGTGTGCTGTAACTTAAACTAAAGTGAAGCAAATCCTTACTCTTTTTTCCTAAGAAAATAGGGCCAAACACTATTTCATATACATTGCCTTGCTTTCCACCCTGGGTGCCAACTCCCTCTGCCATGGCAGGACTGAGTGTCCTTTGCCTGAAGTTGACACAGAACTGTTCTTTCTTCTAATTAAAACAGACAAGGATATTAGGATATTACTGATCAAAGGTGGGAAGCAGAGAACTGTTCTCATTTTATTCGAAATTAGTTTGAGCTCACCCAAGATCAAAGGAAACCCAGATGTGGGAAAACAAACAGACCACAAACAAGTCATTTGTTGACCTGTTGCCATTTCCTGGAAGTAAAATGCCTGTGACCCTTAGGAAGGCTGGCTCGGCAACCGTGACACCAGCAAGGGCTGATCCAGCAACAAGTGTCTCAAGGTTCCCCATCTCCGAACGTATGTTATGAAAATGAGGTTTTAATAACATAAAGTCCAGTCAGGATATTCTCAAAGGTCCAAGAGCAAGTGGATTTACGTTGAAACATATGTGCACCTACACGCAAGGGTCCTCACACACACACACACACATACTTGTACATGCTTTGACCATATGTACAAAGCATGCAAGTTTGCTTGCCTGGGGCTTTTGCTTGTGTAGATCCTATCAAGACATCCCTTGGCTACTAAGAGCTCAGCCTCTTAGTAGGATGCATGAGTCAAACAACTTCCTTTCAGGTTTACAAAATGTCTGCTTTCTTACTGTATTTGAAACATCAGGCTGTTTTTTCTAGAATCAATTATTTTTATGATGTTTCCTCTTCTTTCTCTTCTTTTTTTCAGAGTGGTGATAAAAATCTACTCATCTAAAGTCCTGAAACTTTCAACTGCTTTTCCTTGAACCCCAGATGCTTGTTACAAAGTAGAACTAAGAGGATGGGAGAGAGTATAAAAGTGAACATTTTGGGTTTGGAAATATTGTGAAAGTTTGGATTAAAATAAGCATGGCCAAAAGCAGACATGTCTGCGGTAATATAAATACATTTCTCCATGATCCCAAATAAAGCCCTGTGTATCACAGAATAAGTTGTATTTCTCATGAAGTACATGATGATTTCCAAACGGAACACATAGTGGATAAGATATATGGCTTTTAAAATGCAACTGATATTGATATTTAAATGTTAAATTTAAAGATGTGTATGAATTTAACCCATTCTCACCACTTATTTAATAGACATAGGTGAGGATAACTGTATTCTTCTATTCACCACTCTAATGGGAAAGGCCAAATCTATACGTTCACAAATACTAAAATGAGTCCAAGTATCAGAGCTCTAGGGTCAGACTTCTGAAAAATAATGGGCCCAAAAGAGGTTTTCAGAATTAAGTATTTCATAGGATGTTTAAATTGCTTGGTGGTCTCTTCAATCTTCTTTGGTAGAGTTGGGAGCAGAGTTTCTCTCCCAGAGAATTTTTGAAACTAAACTGGACAGATGAAATAAATGTATCCTCAATAAATGTTTCAAGCTATTTATTTTCTAGCATTTCTGTACTCAGGACAGATTAAGATCACACAATGAAAGAGAAAGAGGAATTGAGAGAAAGCCAATGACAGTTTATCCAAAATTTAAACTAGTGGTTTTAAAGAAAATTGCCTTGGCCTAAGTGTAATGTATTATTTTATCTTTCATATGTTATTCAAGAAATGGAATATAACATTAAATTTACATCACCTTTAATTTATTTAAAGTTGATGCTTCATTTATTTTTATTTTTTGTGTTTTTCTAAGGCAAGATAAAAAGTAATTCAAGTGTATACAAGTTTCCAACTTTTTCCCTCCCTTCCAAATCTCTGAGTTAAATAATGGACATGTAATTGTTTGTCATGGCCCTTTACCACTGTGCAGTTTAATACCTGGTCCAATAGACCCAAATAAAGTGATGTGGAAAGAAAATCAAAATAGAGTCAGTATTTCTATAAATGGCTGGGAGGCCATTGAGGAAGTGTGACTTATGTACTTGTCCTCAGCTTGAAAGAAATCTGATTTGATTTTTAGACCACTTATTGTCCTAGCAAAGGTATCCAGAACATATCCCAGAAACTCAGGATGCTTATTGGACCCTTATGCTAAAACAAATAGTGAAAACAGTCCCTTAAGGATGTTTCCTGTCTATGTCAGAGTACACCCTGGTGGCTTTTGCCTTTATAAGCCCCTCGTTCTTTCTCTTCCTGGAACACTCTTTAGATTTTACCTGAATCTATGTCCCCAAATTGCAGTTTTTAAGACCCCCAAATAAACTCTTTTCTTATTTTCAGCCTTCTGTGTGTGTCTTTTGTATTGTTTTGTTTTTGGTTGACAGTAAATGACAAAGACTTGTGATAATTAAAAAATAATTCACACATTCTTCTTATAATTCAGTATAAAATGTCCCATTGATAAAAATATTAGGAAGCTTAGCAAGTTCAAAATGGACTCAGAAAAAGAGAAGTTGTTATGACATTGTATTAGTTTTCCCTTGCTGCATAACCAATTACCACAAATTTAATGACCTGAATAATACAAAATAACTATCAGAAGTCCAACACAGTTTTCACTAAGCTACAGTCAAAGAATTGGCAGCCCACATTCCTCTCTAAAGGCTCTAAGAGAGGTTCTGTTTTCTTCATTTGTTTCCTCATTCAGGTTATTGGCAGCATTTAATTCCTTACTAATCTTGTAGGACCGAGTTTCCTATTTCCTTGCTAGCTCTCAGGTGAGGGCCATTTCCAGCTCTAGAGGCCATCCATATTCTTCAGCTTCTGGTCCCTTTTCTCCATCTTCAAACCAGCAACATCAGTTCTTGCCACTCTTCCCTCTTCAAATCTTTTCCTTTATTTTCTCCTGTCTCGTATCTTCTAACCCAGACAGGCAATGTTCTTTGCTTTTTAGGGATCATATTGAAGGGTGGCAGAATATGCCATCCCAAAACATACCTCTTAAAAAAGGGGTTATTTTGAGTTGATTATTTTGAGAAATAACAGACAGAGGAGAAACTCTGAAAAATGGGGTAGAAGTTACCCTTTTGGAAAGTAAATGTACATTTATAAAGGAAATCTCCATTTGTCAGGATGTTTCTCTCACTGTACTAGGAAAAGAAGGATGATTAAATCACAAGAATCTTATTGATGGGGAAGGCACTGACTTAAAATGCATAACCAACTTGACTCTTGTTTATGGTAATTTCTTGGTCTTCTCCCCATAACTGGCTGCCTCTACTTCCTTCTCTCTTTTATCTTTAGCTGAAATGACATTTAAGCCTGAATTCTAAACCACCTCTGAGTGTTACTTATTTTTCCCCAGGTATCTCCCATATATACATGATGTATATATGCCAATAAACTTTTGTTTGTTTTTTTCTTGTTAATCTGTCTTTTGCTTTCAGGGTTTCCAGCTAAGAATTTAGAAGAATTATAGGCAGTTTTTTTTTTTTTTTTCCTCTTCTACAATGTCATTAGATTGTGGCCACTAAAAATCCAGGATATTCTTCCCATCTCAAGGACCTAATTATATCTGCAAAGTATTTTTTCATGTAAGGTGATATATTCACAGATTCTGTTGTTTAAGGCATGGGTATCTTTTGAGGGGCTATTATTATCCCTAATATAGGCTGTTAAATGATGCTAATTGCTAAGAGAAGTAGAAGGGTTTGATGAGTGCATAGAATTTCTGAGGGAAAATACTTGTAGTTTGAGGCTATCATTGTAATGGAACGTCAATAGTGTATTACTCTCCCATAAGTGCAAACATTAATTTTCTAGGCAATGAGTTATATAATCTGTGTAAAAGTTATCTGTCAGAATGATGAGTACCAAACAGTATTTAGGAAATAAGAAAAGTAATTTGTACAATCTGCAGTTTAAAATATGGGGAGGGGATTTTTTGTTGTTGTTGTATTTCTTTTATTGTATTACATTTTTGAGTTTTGACTGCATTCACTAATTGGCTACTCTAGACCAGGGTCTACAGAAAATAACAATGTCCAAAAATTAGCAGATGCCATGAGAGCTAATAAATATGTTTACAAGTAAATAAACAGACTCTTAGTCCCCATGGAATTGTTTATTTCTTTAACTCATATTTACATGGACTTATGATAAGCTATGTGATTTTATTATTAAATTCACAAGAAATTTTTTAACTTTTATTTTTTTACCTACTTCTCCATAATTCAGGGTACATATGAAAGAAATACTGTTACCAAATAGGTAAGTGAATTACTCCCTATGCACAGATCATATACTTGAAAATTTAGGGTCACCGAAATGCTTTATACAAAAACAAAATCCCTTTCAAATTTCATCAAATTATTTGTGAGAAAAATTCTGAGGATATACAGTATTATACGCACTTTAATGAATTATAAGGATAGTATTATAAACAATGTAAAAGCAAGTATGTATTATGTATTGATTTTTTTCATGCCTCATTCCAAAAAACATATTTTGAGGAAACATATAACTTTGAACTATTTAGAGTTCAGTGAAGGACAATAATATAAATACAGTGTAAATGCTGCCAAGATTTCCAGCCTGGGAAACTATAAATAATAATACTAAAAAATAGAAAAACTATTATAGAACATAAACATGATAGATATAATCACACATCTTTGGAAACACAACAGACAAAGCAACTAATCTGCCTGAAGTAGTTGTAAAACTTCTCCAAGGATGTGGCACTTCAGCTATCTTTAATAACTTCTGAGAGGTAAGGGAACACAATTCATGCATGAAACAAAAAGAGGGTTCTAAAAACATCAGACAACAAAAGAGCTCTCAGAAATTGCATATATGATAGAAATGAAACACTCAGTAGAAAGACTGGAGGATAAAGTTGAAGAAATCTCATATAATGTACAATAAAACTTGAAAAGTTTGAATATCAAAGAGGAAGAATTAGAATATTAGGGGACAAAGGGGAGGATTACTTTCATTCTACAGTTCTATACCCTGCCAAATTCTCACCAAAAATGAAAGTAGAATGGGGACAATAGATCAATAACTTCAAAATTCTGAGGGAAAATTATTCTTAATCTAGAATTCTCTACCTTGCTAAAGAATTATTCAAATTTAAGTTTAGGATAAAAGCAATTCCATGTATATAATTTCTAAAACTAAAACAAAAATCTTTCCTGCCCTCTCTTGCAAAGCTCCATGGGGTTATGCTCTGCCAAACAAAGGAATAAAACAAGAAAGGGGAAGACAGGCTCAATGAAAATGATGATCCAATACAAGAGAGGGGTAAAGGTATAAAATCTACAGGATTCACTCAGCAATTCAAAAAATATTTATTAATTATCTTCTCTGCACCAGTTACTGTTGTGGATGCTCTAGATACACCAGTGAACAAAATAGAAAAAAATTCCTACCCTGATGAAACTTACATTACACTGACTACTGAAATAGTAGTTATGGGAAATTCCAATATGAGTCCTTAGTAGAGAGCTGAGAAAGAGAGAAAACTTCACTCCCCAAAGTGAAATTAAACAGATAATGCAAAGTTTATGCTATTTTGTGTTGTAGAGATAAACATTAAAATAATCAGTTAACGTGGTTAAATGTGGAAAAAGAAGATAAAGTTGACTTGAAACACTGCTGGGTTTTTTGTTTGTGTTTTTGTTTTAGAAAAACAAAACTGTGGTTCTATTTGACTTGAAATTATGTACCTATTTTGAGAAAACTAAAAGTTAACTAAAAAATGAAAGATAAAGATCTTTGACATAAATTCTAAAAGGCAGGGAGACAGGAATTTCAAAGGATGAAAGATGGTCAGAAGTGCAAAATTCAAAAGAGAAATCTAGAAGGATCTAGAGGGCCTCAGACTTCAAGGATACTAGCGAAAGGACCATCATACATTCAGAGACTTACCACTTACTTTGTCAACTCTCATCAATGGGACACAATGTTCCTGAGCCATCTCCTTTGATGGATAAAGCATTCTCTTCAACCAGATTTCGTTTGCTGTTGAGTTCAAGACTTTTGACCTTTAAACTTTAACTCCTTTGAAGTTAAACATTGAATTTTCACGCAAAATAATATTAAAAAGCTTTGTAAACCAAAGTCTAAAAATTTTCACTTAGCTAATAAAGTTGACCTAAATAAGATTATCTTTTAGAAAAAAAAATACAGATGAAAGGGGTTTATATTATACCCTATTCTCCTTTCTATTCAAGACTGAAATAAGTATTTATTTTAGACCTAGAGTGTCTTAAACTAGCATCATGTTTAATCCTCTAGAGGTAGTGCACATCTGTTTATTATTCTCACTTATGAAAATATCAAAATCTTCTAAGGATTTTTCTCCAGGCAAGTTTCTATGTGTGATCTTTCTGATCTAACCATAGGCAATTGCAGAGGCATGGTGGGTGAAAGCTGCCCTCCTCACACCAGACTCAGTGCATAGCTAGTGCATTGTAGTCTCTGGAGGGAATTGTGGTCAAGAACTCAGCATTCCTCACTCCCAGGCCAGCCATGCTCATAAGCCTATCTGAATCCTAGCATATATGCCTCCCCTTGTAGGTCTCCTTATTAGGAGACCGTGATTAGGCCATTTTTCCCCACTCTGACTCAGTACTTTTCTACTCCCTAGCCCTTCCCTTCTTGCTATCCTTGGTTCCCTTGTGTCTAAAATGGCAGAGACTTTTGTTCAGGGCTCTTCAGCAGTGAGAGGATTCCCTGTACTTATGTTGCCTGCAGTCTGACCCTCTGGTGCTCTTCTGTGGGGAAACATGGAATATTAAGGAGCTGGCACTTTACTTTTTCTTTTCCTCTTACCTGACCTATTGCAGTTAAATGAATAAGGCTTAAGTGTTATTTTCAGCTTGGCATATTGTCCTAATAGAGCCCCTGGACACCTAGCAACTTGACATCTTTCTTATCCTAGTAACTAGCTTATAACTGAATGCTTACAGATTAAAAATAGAGTCTAAACACATTTAAATTTTTTAAAAAGTCCTTCAAGTGAATATTCAAATTTCCACATTTGTATAAATTTGTCATTATTAGGAATTCTCTTTTCCACCCCTACTATGGAGATTCCAAAGTAAAATAATTATGTAATGCAATATTATGAAGGAAGACACCATATAATTAGTACAACTAAAGTAAGCATTTTAGCAATGTGGCAACATTGGCAATTAGACTTTTGAGTATTTCAAGCTTATATATTTCCTAAAAAAAGTTCTTCAGGCTATGTGTTTGCTTCCTGAATACTGAAAATAAATAAGACCATCTCCAGCATTTATCATTTGTAGACTTTTTAATGGTGGCCATTCTGACCAGTGTGAGGTGATCCCTCATTGTAGTTTTGATTTGCATTTCTCTAATCATTAATGGCGTTGAGCATCTTTTCATGTGCCTATTGGCCATCTGTATGTCTTCTTTGGAGAAATGTCTATTTAGGTCTTCTGCCCATATTTTGATTGGGTCGTTTTTTGTTATTGAGTTGTATGAGTTGTTGGTTACATCATTTGCAAATATTTTCTCTCAGTCTGTAGGTTGTCTTTTTATTTTGTTTATGGTTTCCTTTGTTGTGCAAAAGCTTGTAAGTTTGATTAGGTCCCATTTGTTTATTTTTGCTTTTATTTCTATTGCCTTTGGAGACTGACCTAAGAAAACATTGCTACAATATAGGTCAGATAATGTTTTACCTATGTTCTCATCTAGGAGTTTTATGGTGTCATCTCTTACATTTAAGTATTTAAGCCATTTTGAGTTTATTTTTGTATATGGTGTGAGGGGGTGTTCTAACTTCATTGATTTACATGTGGCTGTCCAGCTTTCCCAACACAACTTGCTGAAGAGACTGTCTTTTCTCCATTGTATATACTTGCTTCTTTTGTTGAAGATTAATTGACTGTAGATGTGTAGGTTTATTTCTAGTCTCTGTATTCTATGGCATTGATCCATATATCTGCTTTTGTGTCAATACCACATTGTTTTGATTATTGTAGCTTTGTAGTATCATCTGAAGTCTGGGAGGGTTATGCCTCCAGCTTTGTTCTTTTTTCTCAGGATTGCCTTGGAAATTTTGGGTCTTTTATGATTCCATATATATTTTAGTATTATTTGTTCTAGTTCTGTGAAAAATGTCATGGGTAATTTGATGGGGATCACATAAAATCTATAGATTGCTTTGGGTTGTATGGCTATTTTAACAGTATTAATTCTTCCAATCCAAGAGCATGAGATATCTTTCCATTTCTCTGAATCATCTTCAACTTCCTTTATCAGTGTTTTATAGTTCTCAGCATATAAGAAAAGGGAACCCTCCTACACTGTTGGTGGGAATGTAAATTGGTGCATCCACTATGGAGGTTCCTTAAAAAACTAAAAATAGAGTTACCATATGATCCAGGAATGCCACTCCTGGGCATATAACCAGAGAAAACTCTAATTTGAAAAGATACATGCACCTCAATGTTCACAGCAGCACTATTTACAATAGCCAAGACATGGAAGCAAACTAAGTATCCACAGACAGTTGAATGGATAAAGAAGAGGTGGTATATATATATATATATATATATATATATATATATATATATATATATATATATATATATGATGTATATACACATATAATGGAATATTACTCAGCCATAAAAAAGAATGATATAATGCCATTTGCAGCAACATGGATAGACCTAGAGATTATCATACTTAGTGAAGTAAGCCAGACAGACAAAGACAAATATCATATGATATCACTTACATGTGGAATCTAAAAAATGATACAAATGAACCTTTTTACAAAACAGAAACTGATCCACAGACATAGAAAGCAAACTTATGGTTACCAAAGCAGAAGGGAGAGGAGAGGGATAAATTAGAAGTTTGCGATTAGCAGATACAAACTACTATACATAAAATAGATAAGCAACAAGGACCTACTGCATAGCACAGGGAACTATATTCAATATCTTGTAATGCAAAAGAATCTGAAAAAAAAATGTATACATATAACTGAATCACATTTCTGTACACTAGAAACTAACACAACATTGTAAATCAACTATACTTCAAATAAATAAATAAATAAGACCAAATTTTCTCCCTACTGTGGGGACATAGTTTGAATAGTAGTGTCAAAGAGTTGAATTTTTCAATGTTTTCCTCAAAATTTGAATACTTATTTTTGCAGAGTGTGCATGTTTATCCTGTGCCATTCACTGTACCTTCCATATATTAATTCATATGATTTTCTCAGTAACCTATTTATTCCCATTTTAGAGATGAAGAAACTATAGCACCATCAAGTTAAACAATTTGCCAAATCAATGTCACACAGCTAGTAAGTGGTGGAAACAGGATTTGTCCCAGTTAAGTTACTTTTCCAAATTACTTAAAAAAAGGTAAAAGAAAATAGAAGTAAAAAGAAGTATTAATAGAGTCATATAAACTAAGTGGTTAGAAAGGACTTTAAAATAATTTATTATTTATCCAATTTGTGGGTAACTTTATTCAAATCCTCTTTGAAGAGTTATTCTGCCTTTTTGGAACACTTCCAGTGATGAGGAATTTACCACCAGCCAAGGAAGTTCATATCATGTTTCTCATCTCCAGGTCCCTACGAGTTTTGAAAGTCTATTAATGATTTCATTCCATTTGTCTTAGATCAACAGCATCCCAGAGGCTATAGAGGACACACGTAATATCTTTTTACATGACACCTTTTCACATGTTTGGAGATATTTGTCTTTATCCAACACCCTGATCTCTTTCTTCTGAACACGATTCAAGAGGTTTATACCTTCTTTGAGCTGCTGCATGTAAAACTAATATTTCTAACATTACAGGAGGAGAGATGAGTGGACCATCAATTTCAATGAGATTCTATTCATTTTTTTCCCAGAAGTCAGACCACATTGTTCATATTATATTGAAATTGCTGTCAAGTGTAACTTCTGAGTCTCTTTACTCTATCCCATTACTCTTTTATTATTCTTCTCTAGTACCCTTGAAATTGGTTTTGAAGATCCAGAGGCTCTATATAATTTCCTTTTGTCAAGTTCACTGTATTGTTTTAGTCCACTAAGCAATGTATTGTTTTATGTCTACTAAGACATTGTTGCATCCCAAGTTGATCATCCAATTGATATGCATTCTTTTATGATTTGGAGTCCTCTGTACACTTGATACACATGTACATGAGGTCTTCAGCCAAGTCAGTCAAATGAAATCCTGAGCAGTATAAGGCTGAATCCTTTGGAATATCCTTCTATATACTTTGAGCACTATTACTCACATATTGATGAAATATTCTTTGTACAATGATTATGAGTTGAGCACAGCATCAGTCACATGAGATATGCCTGAACAACAGAGACATGGTATCTTCCATCAGGAAGTTACAGGCTAGCTTCCATTTCCTGCAAAAAAAAAAAAAAATCCCCTTCCAGATTCAAATAGATTTATTAATAATTAATTTTTAGGTATGATCATTAAACTGGGTACTGATTTACCCACTTGCACTATAATTCAGTCTGAACTCTGAACTCTGCACCCTGAAACTTAAAATATGAGACATTGTAATTTACCAAAGTTACTGAACAAGTTTTATTCCATATTTTTTTGGAGCTAAAGACCCTCTAAAAGGAAAACAAGTTTAATCTTATTACTGTATGGCTTATACTCATTATGAATCTGCTTTTGTTGAAACACTTCTGCTTCTGAAGCCACATCTGCTTTTTTTTTGTTACTAGGTAATATTTCATTACCCAGCTCAAGTAAAGACAGTAACTCATCATCTTTGGGCCTCGAATATAACTCAGAAGTGTTTTTATTTGGTTGTAACATTGCTTTTGTTTGTTTTTTGTAAGCCCTTTGTGTGATTTCAGCCTTTTAACTTTCTTGTACTTACAGGTTCGTGTGCTTCCTTGAAGTGTTTAATTGATTTTTTTTTTAATCTTCAGTATATTTATTTATTTATTTATTTATTTATTTATTTAGGCCAATTCTGGGTAACTTTTTTTTTTTCACACACACACACTGTATTTTATTTTTACAAGAGATAAATAGACTGAAACCAAGCATTGTAAATTGATGACCACAACAAAAGTAACAATGATTGCAATTACCAAACACGAAACACACTCATACTATGTCATAATATTGACATTCAGTCCAGTAATCCTCCACCGTAACAGCTCCTTTACTTTGCAGTGAAAATTGATTTGTATATTTTTTGCCTCTGAGTCCTTGAGGGATTTTTTTTTTATTCAATCAGAAAGTCACAAAAATTATAATCATCCTCATCAGTTCACTCAGTCCCATGTAATTCACTTTTTTTTCTCATCTTGATCTTTTGTTAGCACTTTTATGAGTTCAGTTTTCCATTAGAGTTCTGAAAATGCTTATTCAATCAGTTCAGCAGTATAGTCAGTTACCAGAAACCTGTACTTGTCAGAGTCTTTTCCGTGAATTACTTGAAGATGAAACCCTTTTATAGGAACATATTTGCAAAAGCATCAGAGTACACCCAGAACTGTCTGTAAATGACAAAACACTTAAACATGACTACGGTTAAAGATTTGACAAAAGTTCATAATAATGCAATTGACGAGGAAATTTAGTTATTTCTGAGATATACATTTTAAAGTAATAACTAGAATTATGACTTATAACACTATACCAGAAGATATAAGAATTTTAGAAATTTTACGTAATGTCTGAAACATTTATATTAACATATTTCCACACAAATAACCCAAAGAAAGTTTAGTATTAGTTGTTTTGTTTGTTTGTTTGTTTGTTTATACTGAAGGTTCTTACTAGTCATCAATTTTATACACATCAGTGTATACATGTCAATCCCAATCACCCAATTCAGCACACCACCACCCCCACCCAACCGCAGGTTTCCCCCCTTGGTGTCCATACGTTTGTTCTCTACATCTGTGTCTCAACTTCTGCCCTGCAAACCAGTTCATCTGTATCATTTTTCTAGGTTCCACATACATGCGTTAATATACGATATTTGTTTTTCTCTTTCTGACTTACTTCACTCTGTATGACAGTCTCTAGATCCGTCCATGTCTCAAAAAATAACTCAATTTCGTTCCTTTTTATGGCTGAGTAATATTCCATTGTATATATGTACCACATCTTCTTTATCCATTCATCTGTCCGTGAGCATTTAGGTTGCTTCCATGACCTGGCTATTGTAAATAGTGCTGCAATGAACATTGGAGTGCATGTGTCTTTTTGAATTATGGTTTTCTCTGGATATATGCCCTGTAGTGGGATTGCCGGATCATATGGTAATTCTCTTTTTAGTTTTTTAAGGAACCTCCGTACTGTTCTCCATAGTGGTTGTATCAATTTACATTCCCACCAACAGTGCAAGAGGGTTCCCTTTTCTCCACACCCTCTCCAGCATTTGTTGTTTGTAGATTTTCTGATGATGCCCATTCTAACTGGTGTGAGGTGATATCTCATTGTAGTTTTGATTTGCATTACTCTAATGATTAGTGATGTTGAGCAGCTTTTCATGTGCTTCTTGGCCATCTGTATGTCTTCTTTGGAGAAGTGTCTATTTAGGTCTTCTGCCTCTTTTTGGATTGGGTTGTTTGTTTCTTTAATATAGAGCTGCATGAGCTGTTTATATATATTGGAGATTAATCCTTTGTCCGTTGATTCGTTTGCACATATTTCCCCCCTTTCTGAGCGTTGTCTTTTCGTCTTGTTTATGGTTTCTTTTGCTGTGCAAAAGCTTTGAAGTTTCATTAGGTCCCATTTGTTTATTTTTGTTTTTATTTCCATTACTCTAGGAGGTGGATCAAAAAAGATCTTGCTGTGATTTATGTCAAAGAGTGTTCTTCCTATGTTTTTCTCTAAGAGTTTTATAGTGTCTGGTCTTACATTTAGGTCTCTAATCCATTTTGAGTTTATTTTTGTGTATGGTGTTAGGGAGTGTTCTAATTTCATTCATTTCCATGTAGCTGTCCAGTTTTCCTGGCACCACATATTGAAGACACTGTCTTTTCTCCATTGTATATCCTTGCCTCATTTGTCATAGATTAGTTAAAAATAGGTGTGTGGGATTATCTCTGGGCTTTCTATCTTGTTCCATTGATCTATATTTCTGTTTTTGTGCCAGTACCATATTGTCTTGATTACTGTAGCTTTGTAGTATAGTCTGAAGTCAGGGAGTCTGATTTCTCCAGCTCTGTTTTTTTCCCTCAAGACTGCTTTGGCTATTCGGGGTCTTTTGTGTTTCCATACAAACTTTAAGATGATTTGTTCTACTTCCATGAAAAATGCCATTGGTAATTTGATAAGGATTGCACTGAATCTTTAGATTGTTTTGGGTAGTATAGTCATTTTCACAATATTGATTCCTCCAATCCAAGAACATGGTATATCTCTCCATCTGTCTATATCATCTTTAATTTCTTTCATCACTGTCTTATATTTTTCTGCATACAGATCTTTTGTCTCCCTAGGTAGGTTTATTCCTAGATATTTTATTCTTTTTGTTGCAATGGTAAATGGGAGTTTTTCCTTAATTTCTCTTTCGAATCTTTCGTTGTTAGTGTATAGGAATGCAAGAGATTTCTGTGCATTAATTTTGTATCCTACAACTTTACCAAATTCATTGATTAGCTCTAGTAGATTTCTGGTGGTATTTTTAGGATTCTCTATGTGTAGTATCATGTATCTGCAAACAGTGACAGTTTTATTTTTTCTTTTCCAATTTGTATTCCTTTTATTTATTTTTCTTCTCTGACTTCTGTGACTGAAACTTCCAAAACTATGTTGAATAATAGAATTGAGAGTGGACATCCTTGTCTCGTCCCTGATCTTAGGGGAAATGCTTTCAGTTTTTCACCATTGAGAATGATGTTTGCTGTGGGTTTGTTGTATATGGCCTTTATTTTTTTCAGGTAGGTTCCCTCTGTGCCCACTTTCTGGAGGGTTTTTTATCTTAAATGGGTGTTGAATTTTGTCAAAAGCTTTTTCTGCATCTATTGAGATGATCATCTGGTTTTTATTATTCAACTTGTTAATATGGTGTATCACATTGATTGATTTGCGTATATTGAATAATCCTTGCATCCCTGGGATAAATCCCACTTGATCGTGGTGTATGATGCTTTTAATGTGTTGTTGGATTCTGTTTGCTAGCATTTTGTTGAGGATTTTTGCATCTATATTCATCGGTGATATTGGTCTGTAATTTTCTTTTTTTGTAGTATCTTTGTCTGGTTTTGGTATCAGGGTGATGGTGGCCTCATAGAATGAGTTTGGGAGTGTTCCTTCCTCTGCAATTTTTTGGAAGAGTTTGAGAAGGATGGGTGTTAGCACTTCTCTAAATGTTTGATAGAATTCACATGTGAAGCTATCTTGTCCTGGACTTTTGTTTGTTGGAAGATTTTGAATCACAGTTTCAATTTCATTACTTGTGATTGGTCTGTTCATATTTTCTGTTTCTTCCTGGTTCAGTCTTGGAAGGTTATACCTTTCTAAGAATTGGTTCATTTCTTCCAGGTTGTCCATTTTATTGGCATAGAGTTGCTTATAGTAGTCTCTTAGGATGCTTTGTATTTCTGCGGTGTCTGTTGTAACTTCTCCTTTTTCATTTCTAATTTTATTGATTTGAGTCCTCTCCCTCTTTTTCTTGATGAGTCTGGCTAATGGTTTTTCGATTTTTTTGTCTTCTCAAAGAACCAACTTTTAGTTTTATTGATCTTTGCCATTGTTTTCTTTGTTTCTATTTCATTTATTTCTTCTGTCATCTTTATGATTTCTTTCCTTCTGCTAACTTTGGGTTTTGTTTGTTCTTCTTTCTCTAGTTCCTTTAGGTGTAAGGTTAGATTGTTTACTTGCGATTTTTCTTGTTTCTTGAGGTAGGCTTGTATAGCTATAAACTTCCCTCTTAGAACTGCTTTTGTTGCATCCCATAGGTTTTGGGTCGTCGTGTTTTCATTGTCATTTGTCTCTAGGTATTTTTTGATTTCCATTTTGATTTCTTCAGTGATCTCCTGGTTATTTTGTAGCGTATTGTTTAGCCTCCATGTGTTTGTGTTTTTTACTTTTTTTTCCCTGTAATTCATTTCTAATCTCATAGCATTGTGGTCAGAAAAGATGCTTGATATGGTTTCAATTTTCTTAAATTTACTGAGGCTTGATTTGTGACCCAAGATGTGATCTATCCTGGAGAGTGTTCCGTGCACGCTTGAGAAGAAAGTGTATTCTGCTGTTTTTGGATGGAATGCCCTATAAATATCAATTAAATCTATCTGGACTATTGTGTCATTTAAAGCTTCTGTTTCCTTATTTATTTTCATTTTGTATGATCTGTTCATTGGTGTAAGTGAGATGTTAAAGTCCCCCACTATTATTGTGTTACTGTTGATTTCCTCTTTTTCAGCTGTCAGCAGTTGTCTTATGTATTGAGGTGCTCCTCTGTTGGGTGCCTATATATTTATAATTGTTATATCTTCTTCTTGGATTGATCCTTTGATCATTATGTAGTGTCCTTCCTTGTCTCTTGTAACATTCTTTATTTTAAACTCTATTTTATCTGATATGAGTATAGCTACTCCAGCTTTATTTTGATTTCCGTTTGCATGGAATATCTTTTTCCATCCCCTTACTTTCAGTCTGTATGTGTCCCTAGGCCTGAAGTGGGTCTCCTGTAGACAGCATATATATGGTTCTTTTTTTTTTTTGTATCCATCCAGCAAGCCTTTGTCTTTTTTTTTTTTTTTTTTAAGAGAGAGAAAGTCTTTATTTATTTATTTATTTATTTATGGCTGTGTTGGGTCTTCGTTTCTGTGTGAGGGCCTTTCTTTAGTTGCGGCAAGTGGGGGCCACTCTTCATTGTGGTGCGCAGGCCTCTCACTATCGCGGCCTCTCTTGTTGCGGAGCACAGGCTCCAGACGCACAGGCTCAGTAATTGTGGCTCATGGGCCTAGTTGCTCTGCTGCATGTGGGATCCTCCCAGACCAGGTCTCGAACCCATGTCCCCTGCATTGGCAGGCAGACTCTCAACCACTGCGCCACCAGGGAAGCCAAAGCCTTTGTCTTTTGCTTGGAGCTTTTAATCCATTCATGTTTAAGGTAATTATTGATATGTATGTTCCTATGACCATTTTTTAAATTGTTTTGGGTTTGTTATTGTACGTCCTTTTCTTCTTTTGTGTTTCCCACTTAGAGAAGTTCCTTTAGCATTTGTTGTAGAGCTGGTTTGGTAGTTCTGAATTCTCTTAGCTTCTGCTTGTCTGTAAAACTTTTGATTTCTCCATCGAATCTGAATGAGATCCTTGCTGGGTAGAGTAATCTTGGCTGTACGTTCTTCCCTTTCATCACTTCAAGTATATCATGCCACTCCCTTCTGGCTTTTAGAGTTTCTGCTGAGAAATCAGCTGTTAATCTTATGGGAGTTCCTTTGTATGTTATTTGTCGTTTTTCCCTTGCTGCTTTCAATAATGTTTCTTTGTCTTTAATTTTTGCCAATTTGATTACTATGTCTCTCAGCGTGTTTCTCCTTGGGTTTATCCTGTATGGGATTCACTGTGCTTCCTGGACTTGGGTGGCTATTTCCTTTTGCATGTTAGGGAAGTTTTCGACTATAATCTCTTCAAATATTTTCTCTGGTCCTTTCTCTCTCTCTTCTCTTTCTGGGTCCCCTATAATGCAAATGTTGTTGCATTTAATGTTGTCCCAGAGGTCTCTTAGAATTTTTTTTTTTCATTCTTTTTTCTTTAGTCTCTTCTGAAGCAGTGAATTCCACCATTCTGTCTTCCAGGTCACTTATCCATTCTTCTGCCTCAGTTATTCTGCTATTGATTCCTTCTAGTGTAGTTTTCATTTCAGCTATTGTATTTTTCATCTCTGTTTGTTTGTTCTTTAATTCTTCTAGGTCTTTGTTAAATATTTCTTGCATCTTCTTGATCTTTGCGTCCATTCTTTTTCCGAGGTCCTGGATCATCTTCACTATCATTATTCTGAATTCTTTTTCTGGAAGGTTGCCTATCTCCACTTCAGTTAGTTGTTTTTCCGGGTTTTTTTCTTGTTCCTTCATCTGGTATATATCCTCTGCCTTTTCATCTTGTCTATCTTTCTGTGAATGTGGTTTTTGTTCCACAGGCTGCAGGATTGTAGTTCTTCTTGCTTTTGCTGTCTGCCCTCTTGTGGATGAGGCTATCTAAGAGGCTTGATGGGAGGGACTGGTGGTGGGTAGAGCTGACTGTTGCTCTGATGGGCAGAGCTCAGCAAAACTTTAATCCACTTGACTGTTGATGGGTTGGGCTGGGTTCCCTCTCTGTTTCTTGTTTGGCCTGATGCAACCCAACACTGGAGCCTACCTGGAATCTTTGGTGGGGCTAATGACAGACTCTGGGAGGGCTCACGCCAAGGAGTACTTCCCAGAACTTCTGCTGCCAGTGTCCTTGTTTCCACGGTGAAACAGAGCCACACCCCCACCTCTGCAGGAGACCCTTCAACACTAGCAGGTAGGTCTGGTTCAGTCTTTTACGGGGTCACTGCTCTTTCCCCTGGGTCCCGATGTGCACACTACTTTGTGTGTGCCCTCCAAGTGTGGAGTCTCTGTTTCCCCCAGTCTTGTTGAAGTCTTGCAATCAATTCCCACTAGGCTTCAAAGTCTGATTCTCTAGGAATTCCTCCTTCTGTTGCCAGACCCCCAGGTTGGGAAGCCTGACATGGGGTTCAGAACCGTCACTCCAGTGGGTGGACTTCTGTGGTATAAGTGTTCCCCAGTCTGTGAGTCGCCCACCCACCAGTTATGGGATTTGATTTTACTGTGATTGTGCCCCTCCTACAATCTCATTGTGGCTTCTTCTTTGTCTTTGGATGTGGGTTATCTTTTCTGGTGAGTTTCAGTGTCTTCCTGTCAGTGATTGTCCAGCAGCTAGTTGTGATTCTGGTCTTCTTGCAAGAGAGAGTCTCATTTATTTGATTTTTGAAGCATTATTTCTTTAGGATACCTCTTAACTTTATATGAAAAAAGAAAGTGACTAAGAAAAATTAATCTGCATATAGTGTACCAGGAAATTTTAATTCAGGTTACTCAACATTAAGATATAACTAATTCAGGCTAACCATCTTCAAGGTAAAGAAATCATTCATCAGTCCTCTAGAGCAGAAAAAGAAAATATAAACAAGGAAGAAAAATCAGATAAGTCACATAGTTTTTCTGCAGCAATATTTTGTACCTAAAGACAATGATGCCATGTCTACAAGGAAAAGGAAAAGGAAAAGGATTGTAACCCAATAATTTTATAGCCAGCTAAAATATATTTCAAGTATTAATAGAGCATGGAAACGTTTGAAAACATGAAAAACCCAAAGATTTAATGCAGTGTAGACTGGCATGGAATTAACATATATACACTACTGTATATAAAATAAACAACAAAGACCTACTGTATAACACAGGGAACTATACTCAATATTTTGTAATAACCTATAAAGGAAAATAATCTGAAAAGGAATAGCTATATGTATATATGTACATATATAACTGAATCACTGTGCTGTACACCTGAAACTAACATGATATTGTAAATCAACTATAATTCAATAAAAAATTATTAATTAATAAAAAAAGAATTTAAGTATAGAAAGCCTTAAAAATTACCACTGATGAAAATCTATTCCCCTTAAAAACGGACTAAGCATCCTTGAAAAACATAATAATATAAAAATTAAATGAGTAGTGTAAATATAATAATGTATCTCACAAATGTTGGGATATAGGCATATGAGAGATTGAAATATGTGACATGTTAAAATTTTCCTCATTTATAACAGGGAGTTAATAGATTTCTTAGAATGGAAATCTCTGGTTAAAGCTATTGATTCATAACTCTTAATCTTATGAATAAAACATTTTCTTAAATTCCAGTTTTTTTAATATATAATAGCACTGTGGTAAAGAAACATTTTTATGAACTCCAATAATATATTTATGTTTCATTTTCAATGTCTTTATTCTTAAAAATTAAAATAAAATTTAATTTAATAATTTTACTATAATATTTTAATGGTAATTTCCTGTTTTCTTAAACAAATTTGTTTTCCATTATTCTATATATCTGTATATGTGCATAGAAAAATATCTGAAATGAAGTTCAATCATAGTTAAAATTGTTTATTTCAGTGTGAACAGATTTGCAATGATTGTTGTACCTTTTTTGTGATTATGCATTTTTTGAAATCTTTAAAATCAGTGTGGGATGTGTTGGGTTTTCTTATTTTGCCCTCTGACCCCAATTTGCTCTCTGTCTTTGTATGCTCTTTTTTCTGCACTGGGAAGCTGATTCCTTGGACTGTTACCTGGCTTTGTTACTGTCTGGCATCAGATTGCTGGATTCATCCAATGGGAGTTGCTGGTAGGGGAATCACAGAGCAAGAGGGAAGGTTGGGGTATTTGTTCCCCACTCCCTACCATGTTTGGCAGCATTTTCTGTTTGTGTTTGGCACCCTCCATGACTGCAGCTCCAATCAGGCAATCTCTACATTAAGCCTCTCATTCTCCTCAGCTTGAGTTTGACCTTCCTTTGCCCTTCAGACTTAGGGGTGATAATGGCATCTCACTGTTGCTAATCTCTGAATGCCTCAACATCCATTGTCCATGTCCCTATTCTGGTGAAGCTTTTTGAACTAGCTGAGCTAGATTCTGTTTACTGCAGGACTGATAAAATAAGTAATTAATGACATTTTGTTTTGTATTTTTCTGATTTTTTAGTTAAAATATTGAATTACAGAAATTGCTTGCATACATTTATTGTGACAGGCTGTAGGTTTTTACCTTAGCATTGGAGTTGTGTAAACATAACTCAGTTCTAGGACACAAAAATGAGCATTTTTACAGTAAATAGCAAAAAATATTTTATGCACATAAATATAGTATTTCACAAAACTGTGCAAGTACTTTATTGAACAGATTGGAAAATTTATTTATTGATTTCATTTTAAAGTGCTACTACTACTTATTATTTTTTATCGTGTTATAGGTAAGATAAAGTAGGATAAAATTTTGCTTGGCCAATTAGGCATTCTCTGGTATCTAATATCTGGTTACCTAATCTACACAGAGTTTTACAAGGATGTTTCTCCTCTAATATTGGGGCATTTTACAAATGCTATAGTGAATTTATATATGCTGAAATATTTCAGATAAACTGGCAGGAGATAATACTGAATGGAACCTTTTAGTTCTCACCCTTCCCCCACTGCCATCAAGCCCTTTTCCCCTTTACCTCTTAAAGTCTTTGAATTCTGCTGGGATTTTAGGTAACTGCTGGGAAGTATTAAAAAGCATTATTTGGTTGACCAGAATATTTGCCCTCTCTTATTTTCCAATAATGCTCTCTGAATGGTTTCCTTAATACTTTTAAAAGATGTATGGCAGTGAAGCAGAGTACAACATAGGACAGGAATTATAGTTATCGTTTCAGATGAGGTGTGTTGAAAGGGTTCAGGATGACGCAGTTGGCAGCGTTCAGGCCTTACCTCCTTATTATTACCATCTGTGTCAACTTGGAACCTCTATTACAGAGACGACAAAAATAACGAAGCTGTGGTTGTGTTTTGGGAAGATTTTTTTTCATTATGATTGACCCTGATATACACACTAAGTAGATGAATGAAACTGAAACATTGTTCCAAGCTTTAAAAACCTTCCCCTATACACAATTTTTTACATGCATCTCTTTAGAGTAATAGCAATAGTGATGATAAAAATATATCACTTTCTTTGTGGGACCTGGTGAAATTTACAATATAACCTTTATAGCAAATATATTATTACTGGCACAAAAAATGTGGTTCATTTTTATAACAACGCACATTGGCAGTGGAAATGAGCAAAGAATAAGTATTGTGCAGCCTGTATGAAGTGCTTGGAATGCTAAACTATTTGGAAGGAACCTGCTCATTTCAGGGAATTTATGTAGGTCAGAATCAACCACAAAATGAAGAGAGCAAAGAAAACGCTGAGAGTCAACTTTTAGGTTTCTCATGTTGGATTCATAAGTAAATGACATCATTTAAAGCCTTTATCGTAAGAGCACGTGGAAAAACATCAAATGCATATTTAAGTCATAGGGATAAGAAAGCTAAACTGAGTAGTTTATTCTTCTAAACAATACACACTAAATCATTTTCATAAAGTAAGACCAGAATAAGATTTTTTTCAGCACCAGATGATAGGAAGTAACGTTTCATATATGAGAAAGTTATGGAATTTAATACCAGAAACACACTACAGAAGTGTGTTTATATATATTACACTTAGTTTAAATAGTCAATAAAAGGATACATTTCTTATTGGAGAATATGGGCCCAGTCATCAATTCATATTTTCTTTGCTAATAAAAAGTCCTGAATACAGAGTGTTAAATATCAGCTATTAAAACCAGGTTCACCTAAATAAGAGATAGTGTTAAAATTCAAATGTGTAAACATGCAAAATTTAACTGGTGTTAGTCCTAACATCATGTATCATGTGATAAAACAGTTAACAAAGGGCCCTATTTCATATGTGAGACGATTCAGTATTAAGATCAAAGAGATAGACCCCTGAAGAGTCAACAAGATCTCTCTCAGCAGTGGATCCCGCTATCACTTATGTCTGACAATTTTACAATGTTTTATGTCTCTTTTATTTTTTAACTTATTAAATTAAATTTTTAATTGAAGTATAGTTGATTTATACTATTAAATTAGTTTCAGTGGTACAACATAGTGATTCAATATTTTTATAGATTATACTCCATTTAAGGTTATTACAAAATAATGGCTATATTTCCCTGTGTTATGCAATAGATCCTTGTTGCTTATTTATTTCATACTTAGTGGTTTGTGCCTCAATCTCACACCCCTATCTTGTCCCTTCCCTCTTCCCTTTCCTCACTGGTAAACACTACTTTGTTCTCTATATCCATAAATCTGTTTCTGTTTGTTTTATTTTTTAGATTCCAATATAGTGATAACATAAAGTATTTTCTTTCTCTGTCTGACATTTCACTTATCATAATACTTTAGGCCCATCCACATATGTCTCTTTCAATTAAAAAATCAAATAGAAATGCCACAAAATTCACTCACAAAAATCATCATAATTTGTAAAAAAATGTCTATTTTGTGCTAGAATACAAATTCTACAAGCATGGAAATAAATACTGGTGGGAATGCTGGTTGAGTTGAAGATGTTGTTCTGATAAACTATTATATGAAGAATATAATCATATAATATCTCCTTCCGAAGTTATCAATGGATTCATTCATTGATTTTTTTTTTTTTTTTAATGGAGACGTTTAGCCCATGAGAAGCATGAATCCTATCCTTCTGAAATACACTGTCTCTCAGATGGAAATAAGGGAGTGGATCCAATGGAAGACAGCATGGAGGGCGGAAAGAATGAGGAGTTCCTTAAGAAAAAAAATGAGAAAAATTCTGGAAAATAGATGTGTGAAAAAGTCTTACGTAGGAAGTCTTACATAGGAAGAAAATCGTGGTTTGAAGCTACATATAGTAAGAGTCTGTACTTGAGTTCATTCTCAACTACATATTGATATATGTCTCTAGAAACCCAAATGATGCCTTTGAAAGACAACCTATAGCAGAAAGATACATCAGGTATTACAGGCTGTATGAGTAGATGGAGGATTGCTCAAATAATGTCTGAGATTGAAGATTCCTCACAGCGCCAAATGTTGGGCTGAATGAGAGAGTCATCAACATGATGGCTGGGTACAATTTTAAGTGGCAGGAATTGGATGATAAAAAGATTCTAATCACCAAATTCCACTGTGTGTTTGTGTGTGTGTGTGGTGTGGGAGAGAGGGTTCTCCACAATATGACAATTCTCCAGGTGCCAGCTGTATGTGTTCATCTCAGTTCTAATACTATCTACCTGGAGATAGCATCAGGTTTCGCAAGTTAAAGGCTCAGTCTCACAAGAATGCCCTCCACTTCAGACACCGTCACAATACCAGTGCTTCTTATCTATGCACAATATTGTGCTTCTTATCAATTGGCTATAAATCAGAGGTTTCCATAACCAGCTACTTGGGTTCAGTTAGTTTGCTAGAGTGGCTCACAGAATTCAGGAAATCCATTTACTCACTAGATTACCAGTTTATTACCAAGGATAGTAAAAGATATAAATCAACAGCTAGATGAAGAGACACAGAGAGTGAGGTCTCCAGCAAAGGAACTTCTGTCCCCGTGAAGTTTGGGCCCAGCATGGGGGCACATTGAATTGTTCTGGTTTCCCAAATTCTCTCTGAACCCCCTCCTTTTGTGTTTTTATGAAGGCTTCATTACATAGGCATGGTTGATTAAATCAGTGGTCATTGGTGTTCAATTTAACATCTAGCTTCTCTTTCCTCCCCAGAAAGCAGGGGGAGAGACAAAAAGTTCCACCCTCTATTCATGGTTGGCTGCCCCCCGCCTTAGGTGCTTTCCAAAAGTCACCTCATTAATATAAACTCAGCTGTGGTGGAAAAGGGTTTGTTGTGAATAACAAGACACCCATTTCACCTTTATGGCTTTGAAGTGATTTCAGGAACTGAGGGCAAGAGACCAAGTATTATAATAAAAGATGTCCCCTTTGTGCTTTTTGCTCAGGAATCTAAATTACCAAATATATATTTCTTATAAAACATAATATTGCAGGTGAGCACTGAAAAACTCCTGGTGCAAATGTTTCTGTTCAATCCCCTACACTGAGAGGGAATGCCAGCCTGGCTTCTTTGGTCCAAGACCATTTCCCTAAGATGACCCCAGTTCTCTTAAAATGGACTGCTTGAGAAAGCTCAGCACTGCCAAAAACATTTACTATTTGTCCCAGCCAAAACTTAACTATACAATGCTAACCTCCCTTTTCTTAGAGCATTTACTTTTGAAAATTTATGATTGTAAATTCTTTCTCTTCCCCTTTGAGGTGTAAATCTCCTACTACTCAGCACTGTTTCCTCAAAGAACTGGGAGCCCTGTCTTTGAAATACAAACATCTAGAGAGATAGCCTCTTAATCTCTTAGATCCTGTGGGAGTGTAAGAGTCTTTGATGTACTTTGCAAAACTACCTTCTATCATGAAGATAGGATAAGTCTGTTTCTCCTCTTTGGATAAATGTCAATTAGCAAACACAGGTGGCCTAATCACATTGTCCAATCCCACCTTCCCAGCATCCTTCAGTGCTTTATCTTTAGCACATCCCAGTGTCTAAAAAGCCTCCAGCCTTTTTTTTCAAGCTCAGTTTATACTGAAGTCTCTCTCTCCTACTGCAGTAGTCTGAATAAAATATGTCTTGCCAGGTCCAGTGCAAAATTGTTCTTTTATATAACGGACAAGTTATGAGTGAGACTCTGAGAACTTCATTGTGAGATCCCTAGTGATCATGGACAATTTCCAGGAGGCCTGTACAAGCAGCAGCTAGGACCAAGAGGTAGCTGTGAAAAGCTGCATCAAAAGACACATTTGAAAACCATTCTGTGACCCTTTTGGTGACTCCCAGAATTCAAGGATAAGTAAATACAGAGGCCTGAAAATAAGTTTGATTTTTCTTACTGTATCCATCAAAAGGCAGCAGAATTGTAATGGGGAAGAAAAAAATCTGACTCCATGTTGCATCTGTTTCTTTTACTTCAAGCTTTGCTCTCTGTTGCTGTTTGTTACTATAATCACTAAAAGGATGTTATCTATAGCTGTAAGCATACATAATGGCCTGCCTTGGGGAACCCTACACCTCTGCTTGAATGTTAAACTAAAGTGCCTTTGTTCAGCTCACAGGGAGACATTCTGACCATGCCCACCCATGAATGGCTGCAGAAAAGAAGAAATTAATACATCCCCTCCCCAATGCTGGCCAAGCCAGGAGATATTTTGTAAGACTAATGGCCTTTTTACTTTACTTCCTCACTGCCTCCCCCTGTCTGTTCTATAAAAGAAACTGGCATCCAGACCCCACTAAGATGGTACTCTAGGACATTAGTCCACCATCTTCTCGGATGCCTGGATTTCTGAATAAAGTCACTATTCCTTGCCTCAACACCTCTTCTCCCTATTTATTGGTCCGTCATGTGCGAGCAGAGAGAGCTTGGACTTGGTAACAGGGTGACATACATATTTCAGGTGCTCAGTAAAGTTTATTAGATAAATAACTGTTTTGTGTCTGTGTCAGCCTATTGATAGTGATGCCATTGGCTGGAAATGCCTGTGGGAACTCACCTGGGCCAGTACTATTTGTAGGAAGCCCTCACAGAGGTTTCCTTCCCTGGAGCCAATGCTGTGGCTGGACTGGCCCTTGTGGTTCTTGTCATGATTGCAAGATGCACCTCTCAACAACCATCAGGGAACTTTGAAAAGACAAATTTATTACTTACAAGTCCTAGAGGGTATAAGTCACACCTAGGGCTAAAACAGAGAGGTTACAGATAGAAAGAGAGAGAGAGAGAGGGCAGATCCATGATTCTGTTTTTACTGGGGTCAAGGTTGGGGTACGTATGGTTTTGTGAGTTCACTTTTTATTGGTGAATTTAAAACATTAGAGCAGGTATTAAAGTGCAGGAAGGGAAAAGCAAGAAGTCAGTCAAATGGTCAGTTATCTAAGTCAACCAGGGCTCTCAAAAAGTAGAATAAAATAAAAAAAGGAACTTCATAGGTGGGATGGCCTGGCTCTTTATCTAGTTGTATAGCTGGCAATGTGTTTATTCCGGGTGAATATATTTGACGTGAATGGATAGACAGTCAAAAGCTTAATGTCAAGTACTTACATTACAATCAAAAAAGCTAATTGGCAGACAGGTACACTACAATAACAATCTATGCTGGATAGAAGGCAAATACACTCACTTCAACTGTGAGCATCCATAAAACAAATAGGGGTTTGTGCTACTCTATTAGAGTTAAGTGAACAGACGTGTATCCCATTAACTTTCTTAAGACTTTATTTTTTTTAGAGAAGTTTTAGGTTTGCAACAAAATTGAGGAGGTAGTATAGAGATTTCCCATATACTCCCTGCCCCCACATTGTAGAGCCACCCCCATTATTAACATTATTTGCTAGAATGATACATTTTTTACCAAGGATAAATTTACACTGACACATCTTAATCACCCAAAGTCCAGTGTTTATACCTTAAGTTTTACTCTTGGTGTCGTACATTCTATGGGTTTGTACAAATGCACAATGACACATCATTATAATATCATAATATCATATAGAGTATTTTCACTGCCCTAAAAGTCCTCTGTGCTCTGCCTATTCATCCCCTACCCCTCACCCCCACAGGAATCACCGATCTTTATATATTCCCCATAGTTTGGTCATTTCCAGAATGTCATATAGTTGAAATCATACAGTATGTGGTCTTTTCAGTTTGGCTTCTTTCACTTAGTAATTATGAACTTAAGTTTCCTCCATGTCTTTTCACAGCTTGATAGCTTACTTATTTTTAGTGCTAAATAATTCCATTATTGAGATGTACCACATTTTATTTATCTATTCATCTACCAAATGACATCTTGGTTGCTTCCAAGGTATGACAATTATGAATAAAGCTGCTGTAGACATCTTGTGCAAATTTTTGTGTGGACATAAGTTTTCAAATCCTCTGGGAAAATATCAAGAAGCATGATTGCTAGATTGCATGCTAAGGGTATGTTTAGTTTTGTAAGAAGCCTTCAAACTGTCTTCCAAAGTGTCTGTGACAATTTGCATTCTCACTAACAGTGTAGGAGAGTTCCTGTTGCTCCACATTTTCTCCAGCATTTAATGTTGTCAGTGTTCCAGGTGTTGGTCATTCTAATAGGTGTTTAATGGAATTTAATTACTGTTTTTATTTGCATTTCCCTGATAAAAAGATGTGGAGCATCTTTTCATATGCTTAGCTCTCATCTGTCTTTTTTGGTGAGGTATCTGTTAAGGTCACTGGTCCAGTTTTAAACTTTGAAGTTGTATTTAGAAAAGTATCAATATACCCAAGGTCACCTAGGTTTTCTCCTATGTTATCTTCTATGAGAATTTTATAGTTTTGTGCTTTACATTTAGGTCTCTGATCCATTTCGAGTTAATGTTTCCTAAGGATGTGATATCTATGTCTAGATTCTTTTTTTTTTTTTTTTTTGCACGTGGATGCCCACTTGTTCCAGCACCATTTGTTGAAGAGACTATCTTTTCTCCATTATGTTGTCTTTGCTCTTTTGTCAAAGATCAGTTGACTATATTTATGGGGGTCTATTTCTGGGCTCTTCAGTTTCACTGATCTTGTCTATTCTTTTGCCAATACCACACTGTCTTGATTACTGTAGTTTTATAGTAAGTCTTGAAGTTAGGTAACAACAGTTTTCCAACTTTTTTCTTCTATCATGTTAATTTATTACTAACTCTAGCTTAATCAAAACCACTTTTAAAATACAAAGTTACTTACACACAGCCAATGAATGCATAGAAAGATGAAAGAAAAAGAATATATGTACAATAATTCAGGTCATGCCATGTCATAAGTCATGGTGAATTACTAAAGAATTGATTCAAGGTTTTCCTGATTACTACCAGCTGGAAAAAAAGACCCAATCCAGCCTTCCCCAGAGTTCTCTATCTCAAAAATAGAACTGCTACTGATCAATTCTGCACCGAAGGAAACACTCTTGATATTTCTTTATTACATCATCCTTCATATCAAACGCATCATGGAGTCCTACCAATTTTACCTGCTGTATGTCTCTTAAATCTATTCACTTCTCATTATCTCCATCATCACTAACATGCCCAGCCATTACCTCTGGCCTGGACTATTGCAAAAGCCTCCATTCAGTTCATTTTTCATCTTGCCCTGAGAAATGCATGCTTACAAGGCAAAGTAGAGTATGTCATTGCTCACTGTTGCCCCCACCCCACTTACTGCTGACCCTTTATCCTCATCTACATTTGCATGTTATTTTTCCCCTGCAAACATATAACATCATTTACTTATTGTCTTTGCTAACACATATTTGCATATATCCAAATGATGGCCTATCATAGACAGGCAATAAATATTTGTAGAATGAATGCTCTTAGAATGAAAACCAAAGTTCTTTACATGGCAAACAAGTTCCTGCATTGTCTCACCTGCCTTCTTTTCCATTCCCATATCACCAAAGCCTACTTCTAATTTTTTCTACTCTAAACTCACTAGTCTTCTAGATTTATTAGCAAGAATTGGGTAAAGGATGGTGGAGGGGGTGGGGGGTGAGGGAGAGGAATTCTTACATTCCTGGACAACAATCTGTGATGGTGCAAAAAAACCACACAAATGCAGTGGGTAGTAGGTAATTAGAGAGAGCAAAATTGCATTATGCTATTGACAGAAACATTTAACCTCAGAAGTACCACTGCATCTTTCTTCTTTGGCAAATCCCAATTTTTTTCTTAATAATTTTCAAGGATTTTATACTTCCCCTATCAATCATCAATTTCTTTTCTGTGTGTGTGTTTCCCTCTTTTTTTTTTTTTTTAATTGGGGTTTAGTTGCTTTACAATGTTGTGTTAGTTTCTGCTGTACAAGGAAGTGAACCAGCTATATGTATACATATATCCCCTCCCTCCTGGACCTCCCTCCCAGTCCCCCCATCCCACCCATCTAGGTAATCACAGAGCACCAAGCTGAGCTTCCTGTGCTATACAGCAGGTTCAAGAACAGAGTTTATCTTCTCCTTTGTTAGTTATTCCCTTTCTTAGGACACTGTTTCTTTCCAGAAGAAATTATATTTCTACTTATAGGGAAACATGATTTCATGAAATTAACTGTAAAAAAGTTGTCATCTGTATTGGAATACAAATTTCATGAAAACAATGGCATATTTTACAATTCTTAGCACTAGAAAATAATTAATATTTATTTATATCATTTTCAAACACTTGATGACAAAGGGAAGAAGGAAAGAGAGAAAAAAGGAAAGGAAAAAAAATAATAGCATATGGCTCACTAGTCATAGTTCTTAAAGAAAACAAAGAATGCCTTCTCTTAACTGAAAGCAAAGAAATAATTGTAGAGAAATTATCATGGATATTCATCTATTTCCTATTCATTTAAATTATTTCTTTGACGATGCTAACACAGCATAATAGAAATGATGAAAATAAGGAAAGTCTTTTTGTTTCAATGAAATCTCATTACGAACCTCATATATGAGAAAGACAAAAGAATGTGAAAGAGGAATGGCAGCTTGGAAACTTCGTTTAGTTTCTTCATCATCCACAGTTTTAATACCATTAATCTGAGTAATATAAAGAATCTACTTTATATATCTGGGGAGTAATATGGTAGATACTTGCTATTAACCAATAAAGACTGCATTTACGCATGTATGTATGGAGCAAATCTTTTCAACAGTCAAATTTTGTTGCACTGAACTTTGGAATACATAAGGGATGGCCTCCTTGAAGGCTGATAATCCTTTAAAAGTAATCTCAGGGTTATTCTCTCTTGGCTCCATGTCGTTCTATAGTCAAGTCCCTAGGAATGCAGGAAATCAACAATGCTAGCTGTGGGCATGAGGTATCCTTCTGATGACCTCCACACCTGAACTCACACTGAAAGAAAGCATAGAGAATATGTTTGAATGCCTGACAGATACAGCAACCAAACACTGTTAAGATAAAACCTAATATTTTGAATCGTTTTCCACAACGAACAGAGAGACAGTTAAATTTGCCTCTTTTACTTTACTTCTATGGGCTACTGCTAAATGAATTTTTATTTTTACACTCAATTAACTATTTATTTCCCGTTGGCTAATACCATCTCTATGAATTTTATTTCTAATTCATTTCATCTGAAAATTCTGAATTTTTACTTCTTGGTCTCTTTTATTTTGTTTTTGGTTTAAATCTCCCTTTATTACTTTTTTCTTCAGGCTCTGGATATAGTCTATTTCTATCATAGACTCAGTTTGACTTGCTTTTCTTGTATTGTCCTAGTATAACTCTCTTGTCTTTTGGTGGAAAGATAAAAATATTGGTCAGGTTCCTTTTATGGACTGGAAACTGCTTATTTCATAGGATAATTTGTTCTCTCTTTGCTTCCAAGAATCCTAAGCAATACCCTTCAATTATTGAAGACTGTGGAGAAGAAGATGTATTCATATAAAACAACAAGATAATAAACTTTCTCCACTGCAAACCCAATAATCACTGCTGAGGAGGGAGGATTTCTAGCAAGACTTTTTGTTTTGCTGAATTTGATGAAAGGTAGATATATAATTGGGAAAAGGTTTGGTGGAACTTAATCACAGAATATTGAAAAGAGGTTGACTGAGAAGATGGTTGAAAAGACCTGGGAGAAAGCATAAATGTGGCAGCTGTCATGAGAAATGAACACTTGGGAAAGACAAAAAAGTTTAAGGGAATTTATAGGAAGTGCTTTAGTGTAAAGTAATTTTCTCTTCCATCTTTCCATAAAGCCTTTAGAATTTTTAATATATATATCCATGAATGCCTTCAGTGTTGGATGTGTGTATGCACACATGTGCGTATATACGTGTTATGTGACAAGTTTCATAAGACAGTCTCCTAGATGCGAGCTGGGTGAGAGCTCGCATATTCCATACCTCTTAGACAGCACATAGTCTCCATTACATAATAAGCATAAAGTCAACACTCATTTCTCCCACACATATTAATTGAGTGTCTACTACATACCAGAATACTTTTGTAGGTGCTTGGGATACATGACTGACAGAACAGACAAAGCATTGTCCTTGAGGAGCTTATATTCCAATTGGGGAAGAAAGACAATAGAAAATAGAGACCGTAAAATAATAAGTAAATTAAACAATAGCTTAGGTGGTTATGGTTAGTATGAAAAAAGGAAAAGGCTTGCAGGGGAAGCAGGATAAGGAATTGTGAGGGGAAGGAGATGGGATGGAGTTTTAGATAGGTCCTCAGGGATGGCCTCACTGAGCTGACATCTGAGAAAATTCCTGAAGGCTGTGCAGAAGCAGGTCCTGAAGAGAAACTTGGAGAAGAGTTCTCCATGTGAGGGAGCCATCAGTGCAAAAGGCCTGAGGTGGGTGTATGACTGGTATATTTGAGAGAATCAGGGACAGGGTGGCTGGATTAGAATAAGAAAGGGAAGAGTAGTAACAGATGATGGTAGAGAAATAAAAGGGAGGGAGAAGGGCAGATTACACAGTGCTCTATAGGGCATTTCAAGGATTTTAGCTTTTGCCTTGAGAAAAACAGTGAGTCATTGAAGGTTTTCACTAGAGTGATATTACCTGGGTTATGTTTTTACAGGATCTCCATTAACTAAAGCACTGCAAGGTATTACACTGAACCATATGTCCAAAAGCATTTTACTAAATTGTAAAACAGCTACATGAAAATGCAAAATCTAGTTAAAGCAGATATAATGATGTGCTCCAGTTTACATGTACTTGGCTTACTAGATCAGCATACACTGGAGATCAGGTAGACCTGGGTTCTAGTTTTGATGTGGCTCTTTAATGGCTCTTGAATTGGTCCAATCCTTTCACCTCTGTAGGGCTTGGAACTTTCAACTTCAAAGCAAGGGTGCAGGGCCAGGTTGCTTCCCACAAATTTCTCACTTTCCTACCACACTTAACATGAAGTGTAAGCTCTAGGAAGGTGCTGGATTTTGTGCTGTTCTTTGCTGTACCTCCCAGACAGAACTTGCTGTTCACCACCTAACAAGTGCTGAATAATCTTTGTCAAGTGACTTCTTGGTTTAATTATTTAATTAATATTTGTAAATAACTGATTAGTGCTGATGAGTATATTCTCCTTAATTATGTTTTTATAATTGTTATCATTATTATTCACAGCAAAATACAATGTATTTCATAAATGAAATGAATGTAAAAAAATAATTAGCACCTTTAAATGAGTCATGTATATAATTTTTCAACAATGCACAGAATTTTGAAGTACACACATCTTATGAACTATGTTAGCAGTCGTATCTAATCACTGCATTTGAAAAGAGCAGCTGTAGAAAAATAGGGACAGTTTTTATTTTCTTATTTTTATCCTGGTTGTTGTCCCAAGCATGTGATGCGTATCCAGGAGAAAAAGTTGCCCTCAGCACAAATGAAACTAGTGAGTAAATAAAAAGTTCTCAGTATCCTTTTGAAACTAAGAGTACATTTCTGCATCTAAGTTTAACTGCTTGTTCACTAAATATAATATTAGCAAATGAAGTTCAGCCAGCATACCACCCAGATAGGTTGAATTTTTATTATTTCAGTTAATTAAGCCTCAAGGCAAGTAATGAGTCTGTGATGTAAAGTTTCAAGGTTACCAATAAAGTTTGCATCTGATTCCTTTACACTCTTTTCAGCTGTGTATGATTATATACAGTAGAATGTCAATAGGAAAAACAAAACAGAACAAAACCTAACACTTTGATTCTTAGCAAAAGCATACAAACTATAGTGGTTCTGTGGCTCCTATAAGCAGTAAATAAATGGAAGACTGTGTTATTGGAGAGATGTCATCTACCATGGACTTGATTATTCTTTGAATGTCTTTGAGGCATTATTTAATATTAGAAATATGCATGGTTTCTATTTTAAAGTTAAAAATTTCTTTCACATCTCTTACTGTTTTTGATCTTAATAGTAGCAATTGAGAGCTTATTAAATAAGCTCTATTTTCTTGCCTTGATAGAATGTAATAGAATGTAACAGGCTGCCATGATAAACCTGAAGGAAAGTATTATGAGACCCAGAGAGACAACTCAACTCTTAAGATAAACAGCTCATAAGTCAAAGCTCAGGGTTTCTTTCCATTATACTACAATTCCATATTTACTGATAAGAAAGTAGAGAATCAGGTGACTGTAAATGATTTACCCAAAGACCTGATGTGTTAAGTTTGGAGTCAGTACATGAACCACCATCTCCTTATTTGAATTCCAGGGCTTAGCCTACATCTGAAAGATACAGTCTTAGGTGCTGGAAAGACAGAAGGATATTTAATATATAGCCTTAAAAACTAATAAGACAAAATAGAATTTAAAAATCTGTCAGTGATCGAGACACACAGCATATTTTGACAATTCAGATAATAATAGTAGTAATAATAACAATAATAATAAAAGTTTGCATAGACTGGACTTGTAGAAAGTATTAAATGTTAATTACCATAAAAATGAATAAATGCAAAAATGGCAATATACACATGGAGTGAAACATGATTAATTATAATTCAATAGAACAAATCAGGAGGTTAGCAAACTTTTCCATAGAGGGTGAGAAAGTATATATTTTAGGCTTTGCAAGCCAAGAGGCAAATGGAGGATATTATATAAATATTTACAATACCACTTAAAATGTGATCACTTAAAAATATAAAGACTATTTGTAGCTTGCAGGCCATATGAACACAAGCAAAGTGCCAGATTTTGGTCCATGGGGTGTAGTTTCTGACCCATAGAAATTGTATCTAAGGGGGTGTTCATCTGAAATCTGTATTCCCATTCCAATAGCTGTATTCCCATTCTTGTAGCTGAGGTTTTGATTCCTGCTTTTGAAACTAGACAGTCAGAGGGCTACATGTACCATATAATTTTGTTCTTTAGCTGATATCTGTGCTCTCTGCTCTAATGTATTGGCCTGGGCTTACTTTGATCTCCACTGAGGAAAGGGGAATGCTCTCTAGAATTGTCTGTTTCTGGCATATGGAGAAAGATTAGTTATTTTTATTATTATTAGTCACTATATTAGTTAATGTCTATGGATGGAAACTGCTGTGAGAGGTTTTTTCTTAGCTGTAAGTATTAGGAGAAGCTTTGTTTCTGTGGAAGAAAAGATGAGCCCAGAGCTAGCTGGATTCACAGACATGTGACCTGTATACTAGTACTGTGTCCCATGCTTAGAAGGTCTGCTCTTGGTTTTAATGTTTTTCTGTTTCTGTCTTGAAATACTATATAACTTTTGCATCTGCATTTTTATTTTGCACTGGGCTCTGAAAATCATGTAGTAGATCTGGATGAATCTTCATGGTTAATGTACCTTGTACAGATGATCATTTTTCCATCTTTGCATTTTTGTGTTGGTTACCATGAAACTCAGAGTGAAATTTGCAGCTCAACATTAATAACAATTTAAGAATCTATGAGTCATATACCTAAAAACAAACTTTTCTCCTTGATGCCATGTCCTTTTCTATGTATATTTTCCTAACCATTTTTTAAATTTCATTTTCATTACATGTATTTTGGAATGCCACTGACAATTATATATTGGAGAAAGGTACACTATAAATATAAATGCATTTATAAATTACAAATGCATATAAAATTGAAATACCATGCAAAAAAAATTCAAAATGGATTAAAGACTTAAATGTGAGACCTGAAACCATGAAATTTCTGGAAGAAAACATAGGCAGTATGCTCTCTGACATCGATTACATCAATTAGTAATATTTTTGGTATGTTTCCTCAGGCAAGGGAAACAAATGCAAAAATAAATAAATGAGATTACATCAAACTAAAAAGCTTTTGCACAGAAAAGAAAACTATCAATAAAACAAAAAAGACCACCTACTGAATGAGAAAAATATTTGCAAATGATATATCTATTAAGGGGTTAATATCAAAAATATACCCAAAACTCATACAACTCAACATCAAAAAGTGAAGAACTTGATTAAAAAATGGTCAGAGGGGGCTTCCCTGGTGGTGCAGTGGTTGAGAGTCTGCCTGCCAATGCAGGGGACACGGGTTCGAGCCCTGGTCTGGGAGGATCCCACATGTCGCAGAGCAACTGGGCCCGTGAGCCATAATTGCTGAGCCTGCGCGTCTGGAGTCTGTGCTCTGCAACAGGAGAGGCCATGATAGTGAGAGGCCCGTGCACCACGATGAAGAGTGGCCCCCACTTGCCACAACTAGAGAAAGCCCTCGCACAGAAATGAAGACCCAACACAGACATAAATAAATAAATTAAAAAAAAAAGTAAGATTGCACAAACTTAAAAAAAAAAAAAAAATGGTCAGAGGATATGAATAAACATTTTTCCAAAGAAGACATACAGATGGTCACCAGACACATGAAAGATGTTCAGCATCACTAATCATAAGAGAAATGCAAATCAAAACTGCAATGAGATAACACTTCACACCTGTCAGAATGACTATCATCAAAAAGACAACAAATGACAAATGTTGGCAAGGTTGTGGAGAAAGGGAACCCTTGTACACAGTTCGTGGGAATGTAAATTGGTGCAACCACTATGGAAAACAGTATGAAGATTGCTCAAAAAATTAAAAATAGAACCACCATATGATCCAGCAATTCCACTCCTGGGTATTTACCTGAAGGGGGGGGAAAAGCACTAATTTGAAAAGACCTATGTACTCCAGTGTTCATTGCAGTGTTATTTACAATAGCCAAGATATGGAAACAACCTAAGTACCTATCGATAGATGAATGGATAAAGAATATATAAAAATATATATGTATATACACACATTTATAATACATGCAAATATATGTAAAGTGGAATATTACTCAGCCATTAAAAAAGAATTAAATCTTGCCATTTGTGACAACATGGATGGACCTAGACAGTATTATGATAAATGAAATAAGTCAGATGGAGAAAGACAAATACCTTTTGATTTCACTTATATGTGGAATCTAAATGAGCAAACTAACAAAACAGAAACAGAGTTATAGATTCAGAGAATAAATAGGTGGTTGTCAAAGAGAATGGGGGGGGAGAAAAGAAAGAGATGAAGGAGATTAAGAGGTACAAACTTACAGTTGCAAAATAAATGAGTCACAGGTGTGAAATATACAGTGTGGGGAATATAATCCATAACTACATAATATCTTTGTATGGGGACATATTGTAACTAGACTTATCATGGTGATCGGTTTGAAATATATAGAAATAGCAAAACACTATGTGTAACAGGAGCTAGCATAGTGTTGTAGGTCAATTACACTTCAAAAACAAACAAACTCAGAAAAAGAGATCAGATTTGTGTTTACCAGAAGAGGGAGTTGGGGGAAGGGAGAATTCGATGAAAGCTGTTGAAAGGTACAAACTTCCAGTTATAAGATGAATAAGTACTAGGGAATGTTATGTACAACACGATAAATATAATTAACACTGCTCTATGTTATATATGAAAGTTGTTAAGAGAATAAATCCTAAGAGTTCTCATCACACACAAAAAGTTTTCTATTTCTTTAATTTTGTATCTATATATGAGATAATGGATGTTCACTAAGCTTACTGTGATAATCATTTCATGATGCACGTCAAATCATTATGCCATAAACTTTAAACTTATACAGTGCTATATGTCAATTATATCTCAATAAAACTGGAAGAAAAACAAAACAAACAAACAGAAAAAAAAGAATTTATCATTGATGAATAAATAATGAAATTAATACAGCAGTCATTCAGGTGAGTCTAAAGCCTGCTAAAATAGTTGAACTAAGTAGGTGACCCTTAAGAATCTATTTCTTATGTTGATATACTTGAAGGAAGGGAAAATATCATTACTGACCGATGCCTAAAACTAAATGAGAGAAGACTTATGCTGAATAAGGTGTAATGGTTCTTACTTCCATTCCCACTTTCTTTTCTATTTTTTAGTGTATCTAAGAAGGTAGAAAGCTTAAAACTACATTGGCCATATCCTCTGATAGCTACATTGTTTGATGCAAATTAAGTCTGCTAATATATCCACTTAATTTAAACACTGAAGTCAAGTGGAAGCTATTTCCCACTATGGTTGGTGTTTAGAGACGTAAGCAAATTTTCTGTGATTGGCGCTACATTACAATGTTTGGTAAAGGTTATAATGGCAGTGTTAGCAACTATAGCTTCTTTCCCTCTGGATCAGCTATGGTTGCACGACCATGGATCTATCTTCCATTGACAATCCCTTGAATTCTGCTTTTGTAGCCCTTTCAATTAATTTGTAAGCACCTAATTACTCTTATTGGATTTTTTTCCTGCTTAAAATACTGAAAATAGTTTATGTTTTCTTCATGGAACTCTTAATGAATCGGGGATATAGGAAGAAAATTAAAGAGTTGTTTCATTAAAAAAAACTCCATGAGACATTGTGGCATGAGTAGAATTCATGGACAACCATACATCTTAAGGAAGTGAAACATACCAATAGTAATGTATTTCTCCCTTATTCCAACACCAATGATCTAACAGTTTAGGCACTAGGGCAAAATTGGCCAGGTATTCACCAATGTTATTTCTTCATCCTGGACACATAAAATCATTACATTTCTCAACCTCTTTGTAATTAAAGTGAGGCCAAGTGATTGTGTTCTGGCCAACAGGAGGAGAGTGAAAATGATGTTTTGCAGTGCCATGTTGGTAAACCAGCTTCCTGGAAAAAGAAAAAAGGAAAAAAAGAAGAAAAAAAAAAACCTTGTTTATAGTACTTGCTGATTTTCCTGGTATAAATACACCATGGCTGATAGTGAACTAAAAATGTGGCATCAATAAACTTGGAATTGGGAAGAGATGTGCAAATTTAATCTTTCAAACCACAGTGAACTGGCTGCAGCACACCACTGGGCTTATGTAAGTTCAGGTTTTGTCATTAAACCCAATGCATGACCACCCATGCTCTCTTCCCCTATCATGGATACCACACTGAGGTCATATTTTGAAGGCAGGCAGCATCATGAGATGGAGGGGAGCTAGAATCCCAAGTCCTGTACCAGATTTTGGTGTGAGAAAGAGATCCCATTGTATTAAGCCACTGGAATTTTGAAGATGTTTGTTGTTGCAGCATAGCCTAGCCTGGCCTGACTCTATCCTGACTCACGCTGCTGCTGTGAGACATTGACACATATTGATGGTGATACCCAGTGGTAGTCTTTAGCAAAATCTGTAATATCTGGAAGGAAATGGAGCAACAACCAATCCTCAACTAGACACTAATGTCGTATGGAACAGCAATACAGGCCAGCAGAGCAACAATAGATTCTTGGTTTAAAAAAAAACTGCGATGACTGGTAGCAAAGCAGAAGCCTTCAGTCACAATAAACTTGTTTATGAGTACGTGTTAAATAGCACGTAGAGGATTCCCAGAATACTTAGGAGTTGGGCTCCAGAGAAGCTTACTCTTTGTGTTATGTAAGTTCGGTTTTGAATCAGTGCTTCCATTCTATGAATAATATTATTTATACCTACAGTATGTTAAGAATGGAAATCACACTTGTTATTTGTTGTCTTTTTGAGGATAGCCATTCTGACAGGTGTGAGTTGGTATCTCATTTGCATTTCCCTGATGATTAGTGATGTTGAGCATCTTTTCACATGAGTCTAATTTCTCAAATGGTTCTAATTTTAAGCAGGAAAAAAAAGGTGCTGTTATTTCAGCCTCACTCCAAAAATGAAATAGCAAGCTGTGAATCTGGTTTATAGTTTTTAATGCAGTACATTTGCAAGAAGAGACAAATATCCTCTCTTTAGGCATACAAACTACCAAATAACAGTAATATTAAAGTGAGTGAACCAAATGCAATCAACATCAAATGACATAGTTGAGGGTCTAATAAAGAAGATAACAAAAGTTCCTGATACACAGATTTTGTTGGGAATGCATATATATAAGGGGCTGTTGCAACCACATGGAAGTGTCATCTTGTTAAAATGCTTAGAAGAAGGAAAAAAGAGAGCTTAGAGAGGAATAATAAAGAGTTCTGCCCTGTTGGGTTTGAAATTGTGATCAGGAAATGTGCTAGGAGATAACTTATCTGTTATGGGTAAGTGTTACCAATTAAGGAATAAAAGTTGAAGTGGATCTTTTCATTCAGAAATATACTGGAAAAAATGAAAGTACTGATACTTAAGGCTGGGTATAGGGAAGACATATATCATACTGGTGTTTAATATTGAAGTGAAGCTGGAAGTTGGTGAGTCAATACATAGCAATTGTCCAACTCAAGACAACTAATGACAACGCCTACAGAAATAGAAATTGATTTCTCTTCCTCATTATTCTGAGTTAAAGGGAAACATATTAAGAAGACGGGCGTCTCAGGGACACTGGAGGGTAATTAATTTCATATCTATTTCATGGTTAATAATTCTTTAGCTAATTAGCAACTTGATGAGAAGTTAAATAGGATTTTCAAAATGGACATGGTGAATATAGTAAGATTAATAGATTATCAAAACTAAATTTGCAGAAGACTCTGTTTTCAGCTCTGATATGTAAAGATTAAAAGACATCAGTTCCATCTCCACAAGAAGAAAAAAGCTGGAAAACTAAAATTTAACAATTTATGTTAGACCCATCAGAGAACTGAGTTTGCAGGGCAAACCACCACCCTAAAATCCAGAGAGACACAGCCAATATATGGTTATCTGGAAAAGAAGTTGATGGAGCTATGAACAGGTAGGAACATTTAAATAGTAATTTTGACAAAATGATGGACACTGAGTGTGCTACGGATGACAGTGAGAAACTCTCAGTGGCCCTCACTCTTAGAGGAGCCCCTCCCTGCTTTCATGGCTTTACCTCCAAGGGCCCTATTAAATTCTCACTATGAAGAGCTGGGAAGTGTCCCATGGTTCTGGCAAAGATAAGGGAAGAGTAATTACTGTGACATAGATCGAGAGCGTTTTCAAGAAAAAAAGTAGACTCAAGAAATAAGCTAGAGCTTTATCCAGACTGGGAGAAGAGATAGGTCAATAGGAACTCCCCAAACTGAAAAACAAAGAGAAAACAGAATTTCTTTAAAAAGAGAGAAGAGAATGACAAAAACCCGGAGCAGAACATGAAAGACCTGTAGAACAATACCCAAAAGTATAACAAATGCATAGTTAGAATACCAAAAGGAGAAGAAAGAGAAGACAGAGCTGAAGAAATATTTGAAGTAATAGTGACAGAAGACTTTCCAAAATTAATGACAGACACCAACAGGATATCAAATTAACTTAGAATACTAAGAATGATAAGCACTGAACAAAACAAATCCCTCACAAAACCCTAGGCACAACATATTCAAACTGCAGAAAACCAAAATATGAGAGAAAATCCTCAAAGAAGGCAGCGGAGACAAAAATAATCTTATTTAGCAAGAAAGAAGGATAAGATTACAGTCCACACATTATCAGAAAACAGGGAAGGATGCAGAAAGAAGAGAAACATTTAGAGTGTTGACAAGAAAAAAGCACCATCTTAGAATTCTATATTCAGTGAAATTATCCATCAAAAATAGTAAAGGAGAAATCAAGACTTTATAAGAGAAACAAAAATGCAGCGTATCCATCATCAGCAGATCTGACCCACAAATATATATTAAAAGACATTTTTCAGGCAGAAGGAAAATGAGGTGCATCAGAAAACAGATTTATGTAATGAAAAGGAAAGGTGTTAGAGAAGGAATAAATGAGGGTAAATTTAAAACATTTATGTTTCTTATTCTTAACTTATATGAAGGATAATTGTTTGAAGCAATAAAAATAACAATAGCTTTGGTATTTATAGCTTTATGGAAAGTGAAATGAATGTAGCAATGTGACACTGGTAGGATGGAGAGATTAAGAATACTCCCATAACACCCTGACATCACAAGTGAAGTGGTATATATAGTGCCGTTTGAAGGTAGACTTAAATTAGTTTAAAATGTATAGCGTAAATCTTATAGTAACCATTAAAATAAATTTTAAAAGAATATAAATGCTAAGTGAGGTGATAAAATGGAATAATATATAATGCTTAATCATCAACAGAAAAAACAGAATTAAGAATCTTAGGCGCCTCAGGACAATATATACAACTTAAACAGTGGCTAAACCGGTGACAGTTAGAAAAACACAAAAAGGAGGCGGGGGAACAGCAAAGCCAATAGGGAAAGAACTGGGTACCCCTTTGCCAGATGCTAAGAGTTTTCTGGAACTACATAGGCTAGATGGGGAAGAGACGAGATGGAGGCAGCGGGGGCAGGACCCACGCCCATACTCCTCACCTATCCTTTGACTACAGATCCCATCCTGCAGGACCTGAGGCCCCTACAGGCTTGGCCTGGCTCTCACGATGGGGGAAGAACAAGAGTGGGGAACCCAGCCCCAAACCAAGTCACAAGGTAGTTTTGGCCTTGGGAACTCTGTCCACTGAACTAAAGGGAAGCAGTTACAGAGGGGGCTAAGCATGTTGACACCATGGCTCATGGCAACCTAAGATGTTTATAACATAAACAGAAAAGGCAGAAAAAGAGCAGAAATGAAATATATGGCAAATGCAGGAAATAAAATCAGTTACACATGGTGGATATTAATCCAAATATAGCAATAGTTACTTTACATGTAAATGGTCTAAATATACTGTTACAGGCTGAATATTTTTGTTCCCACAAAATTCATATACTGGAAACTAATCCCCAATGTGACGATATTTGGTTGCAGAGGCTCTTGGGTCCCCCGACCTTCCAAAAAAAAAAAGAAAAGAAAAGAAAGAAAAAACCGTTGGTCTAAGGGATGCTGAGAAACTAAAATTCTCATTCCTTTCTGATGGAAACGTAAATGGCACTTTCACTTTGGAAGACAGTTTGGCTGTTTCTTACAAAGATATGTTTATAGCGGCTTTATTCATTACCATCAAAAATTGTAGCAATCAAGATGTACTTTAACAAGCAAACGTATAAACAAACTGTAGCACATCCATACGAAGAAATACTTTTCAGTGATAAAAAGGAATGAGCTATCAAGCCATGCAAAGATGTGGATGAATTTTAAATGTGTATTACTTAGTGAAATAATCTAGTCTGAAAATGTTACATACTGTATGGTTATACTTATATGGCATTCTAGAAAAGATAAACACTTTAGAAGGATTAAACAAGTCTAGTCTTTGCCAGGGGTTCAGTAGGGGTGGGTGGGAGGGAAGCTGGTTTTAAATAGATGAAGCACAGGGGATTTTTTAGGGTGGTAAAGTAATTCTGTATGATATTGAAATGTTGGACACATGCACTATGAGTTTTTCAAAGCCCATAGAACTTTATAGAACAAAAAATAAATCTTAATGTACACAATTAGAAAGATGATTTAGGAGGTAAGCAGATCGCAAGAAGAAATACAGCAAAAAAAAAATTTTAACTGCATTACAGAAGTACAAAACAATCTCTGAAAGGGGTTGGGGGGGGAAGTGATGATCTAAATAACTTTGGAAATAAGTGGAATGGAGTCTTTAATACTAAAGCAAAACTGTACATAAACACTATACTCTAGTTAAAGAAGTTATTTTCACATGGGTATGGGTTAAAAATTCTCATACCATTATAGAAATTTAATGGAATTGAACAAGTATGTAAATGGTTGGCAGAGAGAGGGAGGCAGATTTTTTTAGTTTTGGAGTGGGAGGTTACAGATAACTAAGGTGATATGCTCCATGTGGTAATTGATTACAATTGGATACATCAGTATGAACTCGTGTTTTGCTTAATATAGATGCTGATGGATACATATAAAAATACAGACATGCACATGTACATGGATTAGTAAACACACATATATTTTCTTGCTCTGTCAGCTGAGATGGTCTAGAAACATCAACACTCCAATAGCAATGTGTAAACTTAGCACCTAGAACATGGCTCCTAACTGCATTCTCCAATGAAAGGAACTAGGACTCTCTGGAGAAATGACTGACTCTAGGAGTGAGGTAGTAGATATAGACAATAAGCTGGAAACATCTTGTGGTACCGGAAATAAGGATAGTGCTAGAAAACAAAACAAACAAATGAAAACATCAAGACAAGGATGAAGATGTGTCAGAGACATGCAGGTAAGATGGAGCCAACTGAAAGAGCTCCCAATGGCCCAAACTGAAACAATTTGAGCAACAAACTAAACTGGAAATCACCCAGAGTTTAAAATCAATATCTATGTGTCCATATTATATAACTATAAATAACTGAATGCATAAATAAATAGGGATGAAGGGAGAAATATCCATTTTATTTCTAAAAAACAATGGTGTGTGCAAAAGAGGAAAGGAAGGTATGATCATTCTTCTCATATCTCCTTTATAACAATATTAGGTGAATGACTGGGGAAATGGTGAAGTACATGACAAAAAGTTCAAGTCCAGATCAAGCCTAAGATTTTACATATCTATTGCTCAATGTTCCCTATTTAGAGATATTTTCCCTAGGAAAAAACTCTCCAAAGAAGTTCTTGTTTTCTTCAGGCTCATCAATATATCTAGATAGTGTGTTTTATCAATGAATGAAACATTTTTATTAATAAATTAAATTTTATAGGAAAACAATAAACATTAATACAGGCCGCTTTTATTTTTAAAAAGTAAAAAAATAAAATCACCAATACTTTTGAGGGGAGTTAACCAATGCAAATATTTTCATTTTTTATTGGCTTTCTAGACTCATTCAGAATTTATATTTTGTGTGTGTTTCCTTTACTTATTGATATAACACCATTTAAAATGCTTTCTGGGACATTAAATATTTTTCAACACATATTTAATAGCTGGAAAATATTGCAATATTTGAATAGATCTTAATTCAGATGCTACTTTTAAATCATTGGCTATTTAATTATTTTCCAATTATTTGCAATTTAAAGTAACACCAATATTTATACATAAAATGTGTCTATGTGGTGGTGAAGGCAGAGCAGTATTTATTCAGATGGTATTGGTGAGTTCTTCTCCCCTGATTGATTTGGAAGTGGGTAGCTGAAGAATCACAGTGGGATCTTTAAACAGGTTTAAAGGCAACTTAATATCTCTGACAGGTCTTAAGGATTTTTTGGTCCTAATAAATCTATTTTCTTTGCCAGTTTCATGTTTTGTTACTTGATTTTATTTTAAAATATGTCTTTAAAAACCTTTCCCTTTGTGCCAATAAACTCCTTATTACCTATAGAAAGATGCTGTGTAACATTCAGTGATCAATCATAATAGGCACATTTGTGATATACTTTTTGTAATTTATACTACCAAAAGTATGAAAATATTGGCTGAAAATTTTATAATTTCATTCAGTTTTTTGTTCTTTTTCATTCAAGGAATGAATAACTTTAAAACTAGCAGTTAAGTGTAAAAACAAAACACAACTATTTTTCACACATGATCTTAGCCAAAAGACCAAAAGGCTGAGAAGTAATGCAACTATTCTTAAAAGCAATCATTTAAAAGGCAAGTCTCCATTGTAAGTTTGACTGAGCTTTCTTCTTTCATAACAGGAAAAAGAGTATGCAGTGATCGAAGAGGGTATAATTTTTAACCATACAGTAAAAGCTTAATAAATGTTCAGATTTCTTTCCAAAAATATCATCCAATGTCATGAATATATATATATATATTCAGCAGATTTAATTCATTGTGTACATGGACTTAAATGCCATCATTTTAATAAAGCCAAGTTAACCTAGATAACTAGTCTTTTCACATATTGTAAATACTTTATGTTGGTTATCCAAATACGTTTCATTTAAGTCACTGTTAGCACATTAGGAATAACTCAGCTAGTATATTGTAAAACGCATAACTGTTCTTCCAAAGTCTTGACCTGAATTTAAGACTATTGGAGGACAAAGAACACTAGAGAATATATACAAGCAAATTAAATATAACAACCATATATTTGTTCCTGGGCACATTTGTACTTTGTTTGCAGCTTCTACTCAGTATTGTGTGGAACTAAAATATAATTTCCACATATAAATAAAACGAGAGACCTGACATAGTCATTACATGAATTTCAGCCTGCAAGTGTGCTGGTTTCATGTTTTCCATTTCCTTTGACCTTTTCCCTTCCATCAGAACTATAAATGGTGAACAGTTTGCTTATTTTTATTTGTTTTACTGTTTGAGGCTTTTGATAGTCAATGAAATCCATTTTAGGCATAATTTTGATCCAAATTAAAAAATAAGAAGTCTTAATGAGAAAGGAAGGAATAATTATAGGGAATAAAAGAGTTTAAGAGAGTTTGGAGATTACAAAATGAAGAAGGGAAGAAAGCAGGAGAACAAAAAAATAATAAATAATTTAGCAAGTGAAAACTTCCAGAGACTTTTTTAAGAGTGTTTAAGCATTTCAGTGAAAGTAAGTAAGATGGAAATTATAGGATTTGGAAAATCTAATTTATTTGTGCAAGAGACAACGATCAAATTATTTTTAAAAAATCTCAAAATAAAGGAACCACAAAATACAGAATTTCAAGTTATTAATGGCATTTTCAATTCAGCAGGGAGCAGGATGTTATATTGAAAGAGAAGTAGATTTAGAAAAGGCTATTAAGACATTATTACCACAATTTTTCTATTAACATTAGTGATAATGCAGTTTTAAATTTAAAAGTATTACTACTTTATTTGGAAACATAAACACGCATCAAAGGAAGTCTTGTTAGAATAATTTTGTCACAAACATTCAAGGAGAATCATAATTTATATATGATATAAAATAATTAAATAGCATAAAATTATAACATTTCATAAGTATGTAAGGTTTGTTAATATGCAGTGTTCACTTGATGGGAGGTGCAGAGCAGAAAGCAAGTTCCAGGATACTACATGCTAAGTGCAGACATTTGTATATAACAATTCTTCTACATGTACAGAATTTCTTTGGAAGGATCTATAAATGCACACATATGCAAACCTACACACACGAAGTTGGTTTTAGTGGTTGACTCCTGGGCAGGCTGTGGGAGAGGAGTAAAAAGGAGTTTTGATTTTTACTTTGTATCCTTTTATGGTCTTGTAAATTCTTTTAAGTGAACTATTACCTTTTCATAATTAGATTAATTTTTAAAAATCTTGCTGCCAATATATTTATTGTATTTGCTATCAAAATTGGGGATAAATTTGTGAAAATGTAACTTTTATTGTATCATTATACCTAACTACACCTTATGGTATAAAGGAGCTGTCCAACTTCATTATTGTGAATGTGGATATTCACTTCTTCAAGCACCATTTATTGAAAAGATTTCTTTTCCTTTCTTTTCTTTTTCTTTTTAAATTTTTTGGCTGTGCTGGGTCTTCGTTGCTGCGCACAGGCTTTCTCTAGTTGTGGCGAGAGGAGGCTACTCTTTGTTGCGGTGTGCAGGTTTCTCATTGTGGTGGCTTCTCTTGTTGCGGAGCACAGGCTCCAGGCTCGCGGGCTTCAGTAGTTGCGGTGCGTGGGCTCAGTAGTTGTGGCTCGCGGGCTCTAGAGCACAGGCTCAGTAGTTGTGGCACATGGGCTTAGCTGCTCCACGGCATGTGAGATCTTCCTGCACCAGGGCTCAAACCAGTGTCCCCTGCATTGGCAGGCAGATTCTTAACCACTGTACCACCAGGGAAGTCCCTCTTTTCCTTTCTTTGATAACCTTACCAAAAAATATGATTGAACATAAATAAATGAGTTTATTACTGGATTTTCAATTATATTTCAGTTAACTATATGTCTATCATTATGATAATTCTACAATTTCTTGATTAATATAGCTCTGTAGTAAGTTTTGAAACCAGGAATTGAGGGGCTTCCAACTTTGTTCTTTTTCAAGATTATTTTGGATATTGTGGGTCTCTTGCATTCCTTATTAATCTTAGTATAACACTGTTAATTTCTGGAAAAAGAAGCTTGGATTTTGACAGAGAATGCATTGCATTCACAGATTAATTTGGGAGTTTTGCCATTTTAACAATATTAATTTTCTGATACATGAACATGGGATGTCTTATCTTTTATTTAGGTCATCTTTAACTTCTTTCAACAATATTTTTTACTTTTCAATGCACATGTCTTTTCTTCTTTTGTTAAATTCATTCCTAAATTCCTTTTTTCTTTTTAATGTTGTAAATTAAATTGTTTCCTTTATTTCATTTTTGGATTTTTCATTGAAAGAGTACAGAAATACAATTATTTTGTCATATTCATCTTGTATCTTGAAATCATACTGAATTTATATTTTAGTTCTAAGAGGCACTTTTGTGTGTCTTCATTAAGATTTTCTGTCTAATATCATATCATACGCTAATAGAGTTTTATTTCTTCCTTTCAATCTGGATGACTTTTATTTATTTTTCTTGCCAAATTGACTTGGCTAGAACCTGTACTACAGTGTTGCATAGAAGTGGTGAAAATGGACATCCTTGATTTGTCCTGAACTTAAAGGTAAAGCATTCAGTCTTTCACCATTAAGTATTATGTTGGCTTTGGATTTTAGTAAATGTCCTTTATCAGATTTAGCAAGTCTCTTCTAGTTATATTTTGTGGAGTATTTATATTGTTTTTAGGTTTTTGACTGTTGGATTCTGTCAAATGCTTTCCCTGTGTCTATTGAGATGCTTATGTGTTTCTTGCCCTTTATTCTATTGATATATTATATTATGTTGACTTTTTAAATGTTAAACCATGTTTGTATTCCTGGGATAAATCCTACTTGGTCATAATGGATAATCAATCCTTTTTTATATATTCTCCATTTAGCTTGCTAGTTTGTTCGTTTGAGAATTTTTGTGTCTGTAGTCTTAAGGTATTTTAGTGTGTAGTTTCTTTCTTTATGATATCTTTGTCTGGTATTGGAATTAGGGTATCAGTGGCCCCATAGAATCAGTTGGGAAGTGTTTGCTCTACTTTTATTTTTAATTTTTGCAATTGTTTGTGAAGGATTAATATTACTTCTTTCTAAACATTTGATAGAACTCACCAATGAAGCCATTTGGGCTGGGGTTTTTCTTTGCAGCAGTGACTTGATTACTAATTCATTTTCTTTATTTGTTATTAGTTTATTTGTATTTTCTATTCCTTCTTGAGTCAGTTTCATTAGTTTGTGTCTTTCTAGGAGTCCATTTCATCTAGGTCATGTAATCTGCTGGCATACAGTTGATCATAGTATTCCCTGATAAACCTTGTGTGGTGCCTGTAAATTCAGTAATGATTTTTCCCCTTTCATTCTTGATTTAAGTAATTTGAGTCTCCTTTCATTTCCTGCTCAGTCTAGCTGAAGCTTTGTCACTTCTGTTAATATTTTCAGAGAACTATCTTTTATTTCATTGGGGCTTTTTTTTCTTTTTTTTTCATTCTCTATTTTATTTATTTCCATTCTAATCTTCATTATTTCCTTCCTTTGCTCATTTTGGCTAGGGATTCTTCTTCTTTTATTAGTTTCTTAACAAGAATTGTTACATTATTGATTTGAGTTCTTTTTCTTTCTTAGTATAGGCATGTACCACTGTAAATGTTTCTCTACACACTGTTTTAGGTATATCCTTTAAGTTTTGGGATGTTGTAATTCCATTTTCATTCATCTCACAGTATTTTCTAATTTTTCTTTGATTTCTGCTTTGACCCATTGATTATTTAGGAGTGTGTTTTTAATTTCCATATATTTGGAATGTCTTAGTTCAATTCGGACTGCTATAACAAAATACCACAGACTGGGTAACTTATAAACAAGAAATTTATTTCCCACAGTTCTGGAGGCTGGAAGTCTGAGATCAGTGTGCCATAATAGTCAAGCAAGGCCTCTGTTCCAATTTCTTATTGTATTCTCACATGGTGGAAGGGCTAGGGATCTCTCTGGATCTTCTTTTATAAGGGACTAATCTCATTCATGAAGGTTTCCTCTTATGATTTAAGCACCTCCCAAAGGCCCCACCTACCATCACCTTTGGGGCTTAGAATTTGAACATACAAATTTTGTGGGGACACAAACATTCAGACTATAGCAGGAATTTTCAAAATTTCCTTCTGTAATTGGTTTGTAATTTCATTCCACTGTGGTCAGAAAACATGATTTCAATCCTTTCTATTTATTGAGTCTTATTTTATGACCTACTATATAATTTAGGAGAAAGAATGTCCCAGGTGCACATGAGAAGAATGTGTATTCTGCTGCTTTGGGTTATGGTTATTCTTACGTCTTATAGTTCTAGCTGGTTTTTAGTGTTGATTCTTGTTAATTTTTGCCTAGTTGTTCTAACCATGATTGAAAAAGGGGGTATTGAAATCTCCAACTATTGTTGAATTGTCTATTTTCCTTTTCAATTCTGTCCATTTTTGTTTCATGTATTTCAAATCTCTATTGTAAGGTGCATATACATTTATAATTGTATATCTTGCTAACCAATTTACTGACTCTCTTATCACTCTAAAACGTCTGCCTCTAGTAACAATTTTTATCTTAAAGTCTATTTTGTCTATATTAGTATAGCCACTCCAGTTCTCTTTTGGTTACTGTTTGCATAACCTTCCATCCTTTTAATTTCAACCTACTTGTGTCTTTGAATATAAAACATGTCTCTTTTAGACAGCATATAGTTGAATAATATTTTTAATTTATTCTTCTAATCTCTGATTTTCTTTTTGTTTCCAGAATATTTTTATAAAATGTAAATCTGATTTTCCTTTTTTCCAATTTAAATTAACCAGAATAAATTAAACAGGATAAAATCAACACTAGTTAGAATATCATGTTGACTTATTAAGATCAGAACCTCACCTGCTCCGCTTTACTTTTCTATCTTTTTACCTTTGTTTACTGTGGTAGAACATACATAAAATAAAGTTTGTCATTTTAACCACTTTTATGTCCAATTTAGTGGTTTTGATTACATTTTTAATGTTGTGCAACCATCATCGCTATTTCTAAAAATTTTCATCACCAAAACAGAAACTCTCAACTCAGAAACCTATTAAGTAATCATCTCCATTCTCTTCTTTCTCTAGTCTCTGGTAATTTCTAATTTATTTTCTATCTCTGTGAATTTGCCTATCCTACATAATTCATATAAGTGGAATTTTACAATATTTGCCCATTTGTGTCTGGCTTATTTCACTTAGCATAATGTTTTCAAGGTTCATCATTGTCGTAGTATGTGTCAGAACTTCAACCCTTTCTGTGGCTGAATAAAGTATGTATATACCACATTTTGTTTATTCATTTATCTGTTGGTGGACATTTGGTTTGTTTCTACCTTTTGGCTATTGTGGATAATCAACATTGGCATACAGGTGTCAGTTTGAAACTTTGCTTTCAATTATTTTGGGTATATACCTAGGAGAGGAACTACTGGGTCATATGATCATTCTATGTTTAATTCTTTAGAAGCTGCTAAACTATCTTCTACATAAGCTGCGCCACTTTACATTCTCATAATCAGTGTCAGAGGGTTCAAATTTGTCCACACCCTCATCAATGCTTTTTATTTCCCCTTTTTATTCTAATTATAGTCATTCTGGTAGATTTGAAGGGGTATCTCACTGTGGTTTTGACTTGCATTTCCCCAATGACTAACAATGTTAAACATCTTGTCATGTGGTTATAGGCCATTGTATATCTTCTTTGGAGAAATGTTTATTCAAGTCCTTCATCAAATTTTTAGTTCTTTTCTTTTTTTATTGTTGCATTGTAGGTATTCTTTATATAATCTGAATAGTAAAGCCCTATTAGATATATGATTTGCATATATTTCCCTTATTCTGTAAGTCATTTTTTCACTTTCTTGATAATGTCCTTTGATGCACAAAATTCTTAATTTTGATGACGTCCAATTTGTGTGTCATATCTTTTGTTGCTGCTACTTTTGGCATCATACCAAACAATCCAATGCCAAATACAAGACTGGGAAAACCTACCTTTATGTTTCCTTCTAAGAGTTTTATGGTTTTGATCTTATATTTAACTCCTTAATCAATTTTGAATTAATTTTTTATATAGTGTGAAACAAGGGCCCAACTTTGTTCTTTTGCCTGTGGAAATCCAGTTGTCCCAGCACGATTTGTTGAAGACACTATTCTTTCTCCATTGAATATACTTGGAACCCTTGAAAATCAAGTTGAAAATCAATTGTCCAGAAATAAATGGGTTTATTTCTGTACTATTAACTTTATTGCATTGTTATTTCTGGACTCTCAATTTTATTCACTATGGGTAGTACTGGAATCATAACAATATTAAGTCTTCCAATCTTTCCATTTATTTAAGTTTTCTTTAACTTCTTTCACAGTGTTTTGTAGTTTTTAGTGTCTAATTGTTTACCTCTTTGGTTAAATTTATTCTTAGATGTTTTGTTCTTTTAGATGATGCTGTAAATGGGATCGTTTATTAATTTCCTTTTTGTATGTATATTCATAATGGATATTGGTTTGTAATTTCCTTTTTTTTTATAAGTCTCTGTCTAGCTTTATTATCAGGATAATGCTGGCCTTATTTAATCATTTAAGAAGTGTATCCCCCTCTTCTATTTTTGGAATAATTTGAAAAGGATTTCTGTTAATTCTTTTTTAAAAGTTTAATAGAGATCTCCAGTGAGACCATCTGATCCTGGGCTTTTCTTTGTTGGGGAATTTTTGATTATTGGTTTAGGCTATGTAATTATTATAGGACTATGAGATTTTCTATTTCTTATTGAGTCATGTTCGGTAATTTATGTACTGCTAGGAATTTATCCATTTCATCTAGATTATCAAATTTTTTGACATACAATTGTCCATAATATTCTCATAACCCTTACTGTCATTAAAGGCATATTTTAATTGATAAAGAGAAAAATGTGGGCTTTTTCCAATTTCTACAACTGTCAAGAAGAAATCATTCAGTTTTTAAAATTTTTTATTATGCCCTATGTCTCAATCTTAACATTATCCCTTCTTGAGGATTTTGGTGGGTGAGTGTCATATAGAAGGTCAAATTGTGGAATCTGATTTTGGAAAATCATTGGCAAAATTCTGGCTGGTGACAGACACTAGTGAAAATTATTGACAAAATTCTTGCTAGTGTAAGAGAATTTTATTCTTAGTGAAAACATTCAATGAATTTTCATCTTTTACTCTAGTATGATTAGTGTTCAAAAGCAATGTGAAAACTGATGCTATTATATTGGTGGCCAAAGATGAAATATAGAACAAGGACATTCTTTACCTTCATCCACCATTCAAGGAATTATGAAAAATAAAGATGATCTGTGATAAATCTCTCTTGTAACGTTATCACGTGATTGTACATCACAAATGCCCCCCAACACACACACACATTTCTCTCTCTCTATCTCTCTCACTCTCGCTCTGACTCTTTCTCTTTCTCTCTCTCTCTCTCACACACACAGTCCTAACCAGAGATTAGTGTCTTAACACAATAAAAAGTGTCCTTCATTCAAAGGTCTTTAACGAGTATCAATGTAAAAAATTTCAAAAAAAGGGAACATTTGCTTGGGAACCTTTGGATGGATAATTCTCTGATAAGGGGTGCTAGACATCCAGAGGTATTGATTTGTGCCTAGTTAGAGAAACGATTTGAATGCTTAACTCTGCCACCTGTAGAGTATCCTGTCATGTTCCTAAACTGACCAAATCCAAGATGATCAGTAAGTTTTCCACTGGGTGGAAAATTCTGATGGTAGAATGACTCAGATTTTCTTCCAATCTTGTTTCTGTCATTTAAAATAAGTCTGTGGTGTCTAGGGTTATGAGATCAAATTGTGTTTCTTTGTCACTGGAAATCCCCACTATAAACCTAAGAACAGGCCATTCAAAAGCTCTCACTGAGGCAACACACTTAGTAGAAAAGCATGACTTCATTTTGGCATGGTTTGTCTTCAAAGCAGGTCAGTAAATTGTATGAATAAGTGGATTGTTCATGGGCACTGGATCAAATTAGACTTTCATTTATTTTTAGAAATTCATTAGACCAATTATGACAACCACAAAGGGATGTCTTATGACTGAGAAGTGCAAATTATAAGAACAGTAATACTCATTGTAAAGTGTGAGATGAAAATTTCTGTATAGCTTACTCATTAAAACTTGTTTCCTTTTATGGAAATGTCTTTTATAAAATGCAGGTTGCAGGTAAAAGTCACTGTACCAAAACATAATTACTGAGCTACAACATGCTGGTAAATTCAAACTGTTTGTAAAATAAATTCAAGTCAGAATTTATAAAGGAAACCGAAAAAACCAAGTTTCTCTTTTACCATTGTGTTCTCAGTTGTGAAAATTCACTCAATGAGTTTCATATATGTAGAAACAGAAACTAAAATTATTATACACTTGGGACTTTGATGCCCACATTTAAGCAATTCAGATAAAAATACTTAATACATATCCTAGTCTAGGAAAATTGGCATAGGCTTTGTAGTCTGACTAATTTATGTCTGATTCTAGTGCTTTTTGACTTTTGGCATCTCCCTTAGATTCCTCAACCTTAATATATTCATTGGTAAAATGGGGACAACTGTCTTTATTTTTTAAGAATAAAACATCAATCAAGTGAAAAAAAGATGTGTGTTATATACCTGGAATATAATTAATTCTATATAATATTAGCTAATTTAATGTAATATCACATAATTAAGCACATATCTGTAAATGGAAAAATATTAACATTGAATTTATACTTTTCTTTACAAACCCTTAGAAACATCACAAAGCAAGCATACACTATTTATACAACTACTTTTCATTTGCTGTGGTTAATCATTCCCTAATCGCTTAAATCTCTCCCTCAGCAAATAGGAAAGTATGTATAAGGATTTTTAAAAACAAAAAATATTGGCATTGAAAAAAGACTTCCCTAGATTTTATATTTTATTGTAATCAAAATGTTTCAGTTCAAGACAAAACATTAATCGTTTTGTCAGACTGAAAACAACTTATTAACATATTCGCAGCCCACACGAAAGGGTTTGGTGTTTAGAGAATTATTTATAAGTTTGAATTAGCACCTTAGGTTTCTTCATGCTCATCGCAGCCAAATTACTTAGGCAACTAGAAGAAGAAACTTCTGAATAGTATTAGTCTCCCTTAGCTAAATGTCAGATTATGGAGACATCTTGACGCTTGTCTGTAAGTAAACAATTTAATAAAGTACAGTTCATGTAATAATATATATTTTATTTGGTGATTTCAGTGAAAATGCCTGCACAAACAGCTCTTGCAGTGCAGTTGCACTGTATATGTTTGATTTGAGGAGATCTCTTGTAATCTGAGTACTTTGTTTGTTAAGCAAATGTTTTGTTTTATCTTGGAGAAACAAAACCAGGCAGCGGCAGCGCTTACGGGAACTGGAAGCCAATATTACTGTATAAGGTAAAGTTATCAAGTGAGATTGTCTTGGTTTCTTACAAATACAGTTCTAGGCTCTAGTTCCTTTAATTGTGAGACCTGTTTCACATTAATATTAATATCTATATAAAAATTGATGATATTATGAGATAGACTTTAGAGTCAGATCTATATGATCTCAAATCAGGGATTCAAAGGATTCAATTTCTATCAGCTTCCATTTCCTGAAACTGAATAAACTTCTGGTTTTGTTGAGGATGATGATGATTGATAATGATCTTGATAGAATTGTTAGGTCACAGATTAAAAAACAACAACAGAGACTAAGCTCCTTTTACAGCTCTAGAATGACTACTCAACTAACTTTTTCTTAGTTTGTTGTTTATGAGTGCGTCAATTATAACTCTCATTAAGATTTCCAAAGCCTTTACAACTAACAAAGAAGCTGCGGTTTCCATTGATCGTACTCCTGGGTAAGCCAGTAAAAATGGAAAATGGTTAAAAAAAACAAATCCTGCATGAGTAGCCAAGACAGTAATCAGAAAGCACATTTTCATGTAGATTTCTCAATTGGATTAACTTGACAAGAATGTACCAAAAACCAAGTTACACTCTATTGGTTTTTTTTTTTTATAGGAATGGAATAATATTTTTAAACAAAGCAGACTCCGTGTCTGCTTAGGACCTTGTCTAATTACCTGCAGCAAAACAAGGCAGAGGGGGAAAGGCCCAGAGATCAAATCACCCTACACTCTGTAGAACAGAAAGCACTGAAGGAGCAGACACTGCCCTTTTGAAAATAAAAGCATAAGGTGCCAAAGTTTAACAGAAGTTTGAATTCCAGACAAGCACTCAGAAAATTCTAAGACAGTCAGAGAGTAGAGTCCTCTAGAAAGGAGAGGGTATTAGCCAAGAATTCAAGGCCACAGACAGAAAGTGAGTCCCTTCACAAATGTCAATTAACATTTGAGAAGAGAAAGTAGGGACTGAGGTGTTCAGTCCTCTACTAAAACAGGAACTCAGACCTAAGCCATAAGATTGGGGTCAGGGGAAAATTTACAAAATCATACACTGTCTTTTATGTCTTTGCTGATTAGAGAGAATGGCGTATTTTCTATCACCGAGACAAGGTGAGAGGAAACTATTTCCGTAGAGGCCCAGATAATAAATATTTTAGGATTTGTGAGCCATGCTGTTTTTATCACAACAGGTACTTGGTAAATGAACATTCTTGGCTGTATTCCAGTAGCAATGTATTTACAAAAACAGGAGGCTGGGCCAGACTTTGCTAGTGAGCCATCATTTGCAGACCCCTGATTTAGATGCTAGAACAAAAACATTACCTGTCCTATGACAACTTTGGTCTGAGCTAGTTAGACTAATGTGGTCAGCAGAATTCTGTGCTGGATTTTGGAACCAGAGGAATGGAGTGCCAGGAGTAGTGAGTTATCAGACCACATTTCTTCTCTGGCTTTACCTCTTACTGCTCAACTTCTTGGTTGCTCTAATTGGCCATGCTAGCCTTCTTGTTGCTTAAATATCCAGGAAAGCTATAATCTCAGAGTATTTGATCTTGCTGTTGCCTTTGTCCAAAATAATCTTCTCCTAGATACCTTCCCTTAAATAAGTGTTCAAATATGCCTATATTTGTCAGGGGTGTGTCTGGAAACAGATTTCACCTCAGATGTTCAAATGAGGAGCATATAGTCAATAATCTACTAACATAGTTGTGGGAAAGATGAAAGGAACGGGCAAAAAATGATACGCAGGATCTAACAAGAGTAGAAAGGGAGGATCAAGGGAGGAATCCCAGTACTTTGAGCTAAAAGAGCAAATGACAGAGTCACAGCACCTGAGTGAGATTCAAGAGTGGAATAGACACTGGTCTTCATTGAATTGATTTCCTTGATTTTGGAAAAGAAAAATCATGTAGATGAACACATGGGATTGGGTAGAAAGTGTGTGAATTGTTATCTGTATCCCTCAGAGACACCCACTGAGGGTAGACCCTAAATAACTGGGAGAATAGGATGATTGGCTCAGCAAGGGTCAGCCAGCATCTCTTTTAGGCCAACCCTGCACATGCACAATGGGCTTGTTGTGGAGGTAGCCATGGTGCCTGCTGACAACCTCAGCAGCATGGACGCCTTCTCACAGAGGCTGACATAGCTATTGCTGATGCAAAGTATCCATTCTGCTGTCATCAGAAACCAATGATGCGGCCTCGATATGACACTCCCTTGAAGAGGCCAACCAACTCCTTGGTTGCAAGTTGATTATTCTGAATCCTTTCCTCAAAGGTCAGCCACTGGACTCAGGTGAAAGTTTGTTTTTCTTGTTCCCAGTGCATAGGATAGTACTGCTTACCACCTGAGGATTCACAGATACTCTGATACACAATTCTGTATTATGTAACCTCAGGTAAAGGAGCCTATTTTATGGTGAAAGAGGTATAACAATGGACACAGCCATTGCATACTAATACCACATCATCCAAAAAGAGGTGGCCTGAGAAAGTGTTGTAATAATTTTTAAAAGTGAAGCTAAGCACAGTCTTGAAGGTAATATTCATGCAGCTGGAGTGATGTCCTTTGTGATACAGAATGTACCTTCTTGACTCAATGGTCATTAACTAATAAGATAGACCATGAGATTCTAGGAACCAAATGATAAAAGTAGAAGTGTCCCTATTTTCCTTACTTCCAGTGCCCAGTGTTTAATTTTCAAGAGCTGGCCAAAGGCCAGTCCTGAAAACAGGCATTTTGGGGGAGTGTGAATGATCTGAACGCCCACCCCTATTGAGTTAATTCTTTCATATACAGTTAGTTAGGAATATGGAGATAAATATCAAATGAATACAAAAAAAACAGAAAATGTGGAAGTGTTTGCTTCTATGTGGAAAAATGAGGAGATGTAAAGGGTTAAGAATGATATTCCTGGTTTGGGTAATAACTCTTATGAGTGGCAAGGCCAGAAGGCATTATGGTTCAAGCCATACATAAAACAGTATGTATTTCTCTATAACACACTCTAAAATAATCTATTATCCCTTGTCTGTTCGTAATTGAGATTGGTATCTTTAAAATGACTTTCTTATAATAGTTAAACTGAAATTAATAAATAGTTTTTTTATGGTAAATTATTTCAATGTGTTTAACCCACTGGCAATTTTCTAGACATTGTCTAATCTCTTCCTTGATCCCACTTCCATATGTGCACAAAATACTGTATTTTGGAACATCAGAATCATATCTTGGTACTTTAGTATGCAAATAAACTTTTCTGAATATGTTTAAACAAACAATTTATGTTACTAACCTTAATATTGGTTTTCTATGCTTTTTAAACAAAACTACTTAGATATCTAATGTTAGCAAAGGTATGATGTAAAAACCTTTTCAGTCACTATGTAAGCTGTCGGAAAGAGTGTCAATAGAAAAAAAATATGCCATTCTAAATCTTTCCTTTAGCCAAATACAACCTATAATCTGTGATGGATCTCATGCTAACTTCTCGATTCAAGCATTTGCACTGAAAAGATACTGGTAACATTATAAAGAAAAAGGTAATGGAAATGTAGCTATGCAGATCACACTGTCAAGAGAAGAGTCTTCTTGTGGTTTTTACCAACATATCCATTTCCTTTGCCAGCAAATCTTCTTTAGCATTAGGTAATCAAATTTACATTTGCCACAAGGAGAGAAATGCTTTTGATCTCCAAACAGTGAAAGGATTCTGGTCTGTAATGGAGCAGAACTTTAATTGGACTCCAACAAGGGGTATTATAATAGTTTCTACATATAGGTTTCAAATGAAAAAAGGAATAGAGAAGGAACTGCTGTTGTGGCTTGATAACAAATTTTTAGATAGTTTTTGTAATGACCAATGATTCTTTCACAATATTTTATATAATTAATTTGACCTTCTCTAAGACTAAAAAGAACTTGAAATATAACCCTATCATTTTAATATTTGTGTCTATATGTGAAGAAATGAGGCTGAAACTTTTAATAAGAATATAAATTATTTTATTTTTGTGTTATGTATTACAATACATATCAAAATAGATTTCTAGAACCAAATATTTCTTGGAGAAAATATTTTTTTCCTAATGCAAAGGATAGAAGTACTAATACAAGAGACACTCTCATCCAATTGCTGGAAAATGTTAACACTCATACATACCGAAAGGAACAAGTAGGCTTTATAACGGAACAGGATTCCTAGTATGGTACATAGTTTTGTGTTTTCATTAGTTAGTTCTTTTACTTTTATTATGTTTTGAATTAATTTTCTCTTTCTCCCAGGTAATCATCTGAGCTAGCGAGTGTAATAAGAATAAATAGAGGCACGTGGCAAAAATGGACTCCGGAAAATTACAGAAATGCTGGCATGCCTTCATTTCTTATGAAGGCTAATGGCCTCAAATGATTAAGTAAGCCACCTTGAAGCAGAAACAAAAATGTTTATTGGAATGTCAAATATAAAATATTTTTACAGAAACAGCAAATGTAATCCCAGATTAGTTCCAGGGTACCACATCTCAGTTCCAAAAGGTTTTCTTTGTTGGAAAAAAAGAAAAGAAGGGGGCTTCCATGGTGGCGCAGTGGTTGAGAATCTGCCTGCCAATGCAGGGGACACGGGTTCAAGCCCTGGTCTGGGAGGATCCCACATGCCGCGGAGCGGCTGGGCCCATGAGCCACAATCACTGAGCCTGCGCATCTGGAGCCTGTGCTCCGCAACAAGAGAGGCCGCGATAGTGAGAGGCCCGCGCATCGCGATGAGGAGAGGCTCCCACTTGCCGCAACTAGAGAAAGCCCTCGCACAGAAACGAAGACCCAACACAGCCATAAATAAACAAAATTAAAAAAAAAGAAAAGAAAACACTTTAGATATGTTATAGAAATCAAATATCCAATAACTGGTGACTTGGCCATGGCTAGGTTAGTAAAGAGCTGAGTTTCTTTTTCTCTGTGTATGCTTCAATAGGGAAATGATTTATTTTCTTTTCATTTAGTGAGAGAAGTGAAAGAAGAAATATAATGCAAATTCAGCAAAATAGAGCTAGATCAAACTTGCATAAAATAACAAAAAATATTGTTGACTGATATTTTGTGTAATGATTTAATATAAAGGGTCATTCTTGTTCTTGCTTTGTGACTCTCTAAGAAGATGAGTAACTATTTTTTTTTATTTGTAATAACAAAGATCATTTTATATCAGTACATTAGATTCTTGTCTGCTTGTGGGTCCTATGATTTTACTTACTTCAATTTTAATGTGACTGAGAGACTAAAATATGACCTTTACAGCAGATTGAGACTAATTAAATCAAATGCAGAATCAAAAGGTCTTTTTGCTTTTGGGTGTTAAGACGGAAAATGAATTTGAAAAAAGCAAATTATGTTAAATAATTGAAAATTGTCCTAACTAATCATCCCAAAGTATTCATTCAGTTCTTACTTTGTTGCTTGCAAATTCATTCTCTTGAATAACAGGGCACTAGCATTTCTGAAACATGAAGCCAAGGATAGCTAGTATGCTAGGATAAAGTGTGCTTCTGAAAAGAATACAATTTCCCTGGTAGATTTTTGTTTACCTGTTTATTTTTAAATATTGTTTATATGTACAAGAAAGCAGGATCTCTCAAGAGCTGTCTGCCCCTTTGTCTAGTTCTTGTTCGATGTTACTCAGTAGTTTTGGACTGAATTTGAGAGAAATTGTATTTTTATAATTGCCACCTATAACTGGCAAAATCACATAAATATCAGTATTTTTACTGTCTAATAATTTACTCCATCTCTCTCTTCTTTCCTTCCTTCTTTCCTCTTTCTTTTTTTCCTTCTTTCTTTCTTTTTCCCTTTCTTTCTTTCCCTGTGTCTGAGGGGTGATATGCAGATCTTCATGAAGACCCTGACCTGCAAGACCATCACCCTGGAGGTGGAACCCAGTGACACCGAGAATGTGAAGGCCAAGATCCAGGATAAAGAAGGCATCCCCCCTGACCAGCAGAGGCTCCTCTTTGCAGGCAAACAGATGGAAGATGGCTGCACTCTTTCTGATTACAACATCCAGAAAGAGTCGACCCTGCACCTGGTCCTCTGTCTGAGAGGCGGCTGCTAATTATTCAGTCTTGCATTCATAACACCCAATGATGGCATCACTCTGCACTCTAGCCATTTGTCCCAATTTAAGATTAGAAATTACCAGTTTCAGTAATAGCTGAACCTGTTCAAAATGTTAATGTTTTTCTTCCTTCTTTCCTTCCTTCCTTCTTCCTTCCTTCCTTCTTCCTTCCTTCTGTCCTTCCTTCTTTCCTTCCTTTTGTTTTTTTTCTTCCTTTCCTTCTTTCCAAGGCTGTCTGAAAAGCAAAATATAGGCAAGCAAACAAATATTTTGTGATATCATCACAAGTCATGAAAAAGACTAATATCATTATAAATCACTATAAATAACAAGTCAAACATGTCACTATACAGTTGTGTTACAGCGAAATCAATACAACATTTCTTATTTGTATGGGTTTTCCATATCTTTGGAAATAAAACTACAACAGGAAATAAGGAAGAAACATTCTTAAATGACATATATTTAATTCTTAAATGACATATATTTACATAAAATCATATATAAAATGATGATTTTATAGCATCACAAAATTCATCTTCCTCAAATAAAGATTGATAGTAAATGTAGTCTGAATTTTAGTCCATGTCATTTGCAGTGAATTAAATTATTTCCACACATGATAAATGCTTGAATAATTTGTAACAGAAAAATTACCTGATTTTTACCCTTTATAACTTTACATGGCACCTACATATAATAATTTAAATAGTAAGTTTTTGGAAGCTAGTCTAACAGGAATTTTTCTGATTCTTCCTTTTAAAAGAATACTTAACAGTCCATATCCTTAATAGTTTTATTCTGCTTTTACTTTTTATTGTTCTTTATAACATCACAAATAATAGTCTCAATGTAGTGTAATTTATGTGAAAAAATTATAAAGTGAAACATGCACGTCCCTCGGAGTGTGAAAATGAACTTTTCTCCCCCTTAGAGAATATTGTAATATTCAGCTTTAATAGTCTCTCCTCAGAGTAAAGAAAACCTTTTTGTTTCTTACTATAAAAGAAAGAATGTGTCTATGTCAAGATTTCTTTAATAACCGGGACCTGCTTCTTGCTGTCTTTATATGTACCAGGGTCAAGGGTTCACGAGGTTTAATCATAGCATGGCACATTCTCTCCCGGGGACCAAAATCATGAAAAGCTATCCTGAGAGGAAAATCTACTCTATGTTTAAAGTGAGTTTGAAAATATCTTGTCTTTTTCCAATTAATCTGGGCTAACATGGAAATTCATATTGATTTTATTTGACTTACTTGTACTCCAAGGAAGAATATCATATTTCATTTTATTTTCCTTTTGAAAACTCATGTATACATTCCAAAATATACCTATTATCCAAAGAAACCACTGAAAAATTTGGAGAATCAGGGATTAAAATTGAGGCAAAATTAATGCAAGTTAAAGTAATAAAAAAATGAAATAGTATTGAAATTATTTGCTAATTGAATATTAAATTTCTCTCAAACTTCCCCATATAATATATGAATTAACTTCAATTAATCTTTCAAACTTGTAAGAGTTACCTATGTTCTAAAAACTCATTTGATGGTCTTGGTCCACATAGAAAAGTGCAAGAGACAATGGCAGTGGCAGTCACGCCTAGAACAAGGGAGAGTCAACTAACAGTTGACGCATCGCCTAGGATGCTACTCCATGAAGACATTTTCTACCTAATATAGCTGACTAGAGAAAGTTTTAAATATTTTTGCTTGGACATTCCAAATATCTAGCTCCGGGTGTGTTAATGCAAGTTCATGTGCCCAACGCGCAATGAGGCCAAACAAACTGAAACATCGGAGTTTGGAGCAGAGAAAGGTTCACTGCAGGGCCGTGCAAGGAGATGGGTGGCTATGCTCTAAGAAACCTCGAGCTCCCTGAAGGGTTTCAGCAAAGCATTTTTAAAAGCCAGGTGAGGGACGGGGGTTGCAGGATACGTGATCAGCTCATGAACAATTCTCTGACTGGCTGATGGTGAAGTAACAGGGTGGTGTCATAGGGGTTAACATTCTCAGTCCTTAGGCTCCAGGAGGTCTGGGGCTGTGTGTTCATGGTCATCAAGTAGTTAATATCTTCCATTTGGTGGGGGGCTTTCACATCTGTAAAACAACTCAGGAAATGTGCATCAAATACTGTTATATAGGTACTTCAGAGAGGAACTAACTGAGAGGATATGGGAGAATGGCCTATCCCTGGAAGGCCCCATAGGGTCCTGCTTGGTTACAGGTGTGCATGTTCTAAAGACCCCCAAACCTGGAGGGATGGGATGGCTTTTTTGAAATCATGTGAGATTAACTTAATAGGGACCCTAAATTTTACTGCTAATAGACTTAGTTTAAGACCCTGTTAATCCCCATACAATTTTGGGAGTAGATTAACAATAGGGCAGTAAGAATGCAGACATGGTCAGTGTAAAGTTGTTGGATGGGGTTCCCAGACAGACCTTCTTCCTGTTTACTCCAATTTTAGGCTTTGTTCTTAAACAAGACCACAATTTGTTAGGGAAAAACATTTTCCTCCCTTTGTCTTTAAAGAGATTGAGGGTGTCAACAGATTTTGAGTATGAGAACAAGTGGATTTCAATAGCACATTTAATAGCCGTACCTCCCTACCACTCACCCACTCTCCTTCATTATATGGGGTTCCCTTAACTTACCCATACCTGGATTCTTTCTGCTCATGTGGCACTCATCAGATTTCAGCTTTTTGTGAAAATTTATAGACAGAACACTGTGCTGGGCTACTCTTGGCAATCCCTAAAGCTAAACAAATTTCTAAAATTTTTTGTAGATCTTATTTTTCTGTTATTTCAGATTCTCTGTTGTGAAGTGATAACTTTATACTGTATTATATACCGCATATACTATATTTTAATATGTACTATATGATATATAAAACAATAATAATTGCTGCCATTTATTGAATATATGCATATAGATATATGCAGGCATATATTAATATATGCCACGTACTTTTAAAGATATGTAGGTATACTTTCATTAATCCTCAGGGCAACTGTATAAAGAAACTCTTGTCTGGAGGCAGTGCTTCATGCATAACGGATGTTTACAGCCATAGTAGATGCTGTGAAGGACTTATTTCTCCAACTACTGGGAATGCTGCCCAGCAGAAAATCTCTCAGCTGTCAGCTTTCTCAAGAAATTGTCCTCTAGTAAAGAACACTATCTTGTCCAAGACCACTTCCCACCTTGGGGCCAGACCCAGTGCAATGAGTGGGTTGATGCAGTAGCATAATGGCCCAGACCTCCTCTTTGCACCAAATGTAACAACTCCAAAGGGCCATTCCAACTTCAGAGCTCCCTGAGGGGTTGGCTGAATCTTTTGTTCCTCTTTCTGCCCAATCTTGCTTCCTTTCCTCCCACCTTTGGTAGAGCTCCAGAGAGCATATGCCAATAAGCTTCCAGCAAGCTAATCTTCAAGTCAACTTGGTCACTGCAACAGTGATCATACAATTTGTTGTCCAACCTAAGACTTTTTGCAAGTGAAAGAGTGTGCTAATCAGATGGAATGCAGGTACAACGGGCATAGACTAAAATGGACCAAGTGAACTGAGACTTACAGTCACTCTAACTAAGTTTGATATAAAATAACCATGAGTTCAATACCATCTGACTAGTTGTGGAATGTTAGGCTGATTATTAACCTCACTAAATCTCACTCTCCTCATGTGTAAAACTGAGATAATACCTGCTTCAGTGGCGAATGGAAGATGTGATTAAGATAATGTACATAAAATATTGGTATAATGCATGGGACTTAATACATGGTAGCTCTTATGATCATTATATCCAGTTTACAGATGAAAATGTGAAAATCAGAGAGACTGACTAAATCCAAATGTTACCCATCTCATTAAGTGGAACAGCCAGAATTTAAATTCAGTTTTCTGACTCCAAAACCCATCCTAATAACCAAGTTGCTAGCCTATCTTTTTAATATACTTTTCTGGTCATTTTAAGAATTCATCCATTAAAACTTCATAAATTACTTCTTAGTGACCTGATGTATTAAGTACTCTTTTGATTGCAAGTGACAAAAACAAAACAAGACAAAAACAAAAAACCTCAGACAAATAGTCAAAACAGGAATGTGTTCACTCATGTAACAGAAAAGTTCAGGGGAATTCTGTGTTCAAGCCTGGCTGATTCCATATCCTTGAAAAGTAATATGAGAATTTTACATTTCTCATTTCGTATCTGGGCTGCTTTTTTCAGTCCTGGTTTGTTTTCAGTCACACTTTTCTGCAAGTTTGGAAAGATGGCTATTAGCAGCTTCAGGCCAGTGTAGCATGTAATTCCTGAGCTGGGAAAAGCAAAACATTCTCCTAATCCCTTACAAGACTGTTTTGGTCATATTTGGCCTCTATGCCCTTCAGAATTTTATACTTTTCCTTCTCTCTTTAAACCTCCAATACTTCCCCTTCCTTTCTCAGCTAATTGCCTGATTTTTCATTTCACTGAGAAAATTAAATCAATCAAAAGAGAAAATTTCCTGATGCTTCCACACCAGATATGTCAGCATATTGCATTTGAAATCATAGATTTTGCTTTCCTTTCTTTGAGAGTGGTTGGTCTGTTCACGTTCCTACCAAAGACCAAACCACATCCCATCCTCTTACTAGAGAACTTTTCCTGAAAATTATACTCTCTGGCTTCTTACCCATGATTTCTGGCTTCTCCCTCTACTGAATCATCCCCATCAACATTTGTTTTACAGAACGTACTATGATTCAAATATCTCTTTTAATTCAATAAGTGAAAGAAAATTGATGCTTAAATTTAGCCTTAATGATTGGTTCAGAATGTAAAAGTACCTTTTATACTGAGTTTGATTCTATTTAAATACCGTCTTCAAAATATAACTCTCCAAACATGCATTTCATTGCTTCTTTTTTTTTTTTTCTGCTTTTCTCCCTCTAAATAAATGTACCTGCTACTGTCCTATTTTCTATTCCTTCAGATCCTCATTTTTCGCTAATTGAGAGTAAACAGTAATGATAATTAAACAGTTGGGTGAAAACCATCTCCTGCGATTGTGCTAGCTACTTAATAGGTGACACCTCCTGCTCAGGTTACTGACATTCAACCTACTTTAAAACTACTGACCCCAAAAGAAGCTTAAGGAATAATTATTAAGGAGATGATTTTAGGTAATGCCTGTGAGTTTGTGAAACAATGTGTCCAGGCAAGTTTTTAGGACCTTATTTTTACCGGATTTGAGACATATTCAGTGTAGAGAAGTGGTGGGTAGTTAGTCAGAGGTGGCTGCTTTGAAAAGTGAATTGAATATGGAAATTTTCTCTTGAGTACCCATAATCATTGAATATAATAATGATGAATGTGTTCAAATAAGTTCACATGGTGCAATTTAACCTAAAATTTATAATTTCTGAAGATGGAGAAGGTATCAGTGAAGAAATGGCTGGTTTTCAAAGAGAAGAAGCTTATATCCCATACTTATATTATGAAAAAATGAGATCATACTTTAGACTTTGTGAAGTTCATACACGTTGGTTATCTCATTCAAAACTGACATAATTTTGTGAAGAGACACTTGCTATATGTTCAAAAGGTGTAGAAACTAAGGCCAAGTGAAATGAAGCAACTTTCCTAAGGTCATCTAATAAATAAGCCAAGTCTAGCCTGTGGGTAAGGAAAATGGTCACTGGGCTGTAGATGTATGTGCTTATCATTACAGCACGCTATGATTAATCTAAATGTGATTATCAATGAAACTGAACATAAAACCTGGCTCCCTTCAGGGTCTCAGGCGAGAAACTTTGGTGTTTTAAATTTTTTTTGTAAATTGCAAAATTTTACTGATATGTACAGTATTATTATGGGTAAAAATACAGAAGCAGGAGAGTGTAGTCCTACACACAAGAGGCAAATTATGTTTGAATTAATGAATAGAATTTGAGCATGAGAGTCATTCACCGTATGTCATTTAGCAGCCATTATGCATGAGGAAGTGTGCTCAGGTGTGGGGATCTGATGCTGAATAAAACAGATACAACTATTGCCTACATGGGCCCTACAGTTTAATGTTTATTAAACGAATGGTGTCTATTTATGCAGCTATTACTGACATAAATGGAATCAATATTTTCCCTCTGGTTATTAGTAGTCATCATGATCATGCTTGTGGTAGCAAGGATGCCATATATTGTGGGTATAGTGGCAGAGAATTTCTATTTGGGGATAGTCATAGTGTAATGAGTCATTCACTAATTCCTATAATAAAGTTTCAAAATTCTATCATATTGTTTGATCAAGGAGAAAGGGAGAAATTTCCATATTTTTCTTAGAAGATAACAATTCCCTAAGTTGACCCTAGTTTAAATATGGCGAGATATCAAATTTGATGCTGCTTAGGGAAAAATAATGAAACAGACACTCATCTGCACAGAGTACTTCCTTATTATTATAAATATTGAAGCGTATTTCCTAAGATGCCAAGTTTAAGACTGAGTCTTGATTATAAATTAGACTTAAATCATGTATATATACATATACATACATATATATGTGAAATCTTATTTTTATCTTATAATTAGTACTTATTTGCAAGTGCTAATGAAATATTTTCATTTCATAATAAATTCTACCATAATGTGAAAGAGAAGTGATATCAGTGAAAATAGTAAAGTAAGGGCATCTGAAAATGATTTCCTCCATAAAAGCAATGAAAACACTGGCAAAAATAATCTGAACCAAATTTTACGGAACGGTAGAAATTAATCAGATTCTTTTAGGAGACTAGATAGGGTTTATTACAAAAAAATTTGAAAGGAAATTTTAAAAGGCTTTATTTTGGTAAAAGCGGTGAGTTTTTAAATGTTTTAACTTGCTTTATTCTCATTCTCCTGTCTATAGTACCATGATAGCCCTAAAAACAAATAGACTTCAATCACTGAACACTAATGGTCTGGCAGCCACAAGTCTCGTTCCCAGAGAATTATCATTATTTGACCTGGTGGGTAACTCACTGGAAGACCCCACTTACTTCTATCTTTCTGTAACTTAACTTGGGCCTTGCCAAGTGCGAAAAGCCTTTTCCCCAGGACACTTGTTGAAAATATTTAGAGGTAATTTTTTCATTTCATGGTAGCCTGAGGTGGCAGATATCAGCAACAACAAAAATAGGCAAACCATGAAGTTTAAAAGAAAAAGCTGTTGGAATTGACATATATACACTATTGATACTATGTACAAAATAGATAACTAATGAGAACCTACTGTATAGCACAGGGAACTATACTCAGTGCTCTGTAGTGACCTAAATAAGAAAGAAATCCAAAAAAGAGGGGATATATGTATATGTATAGCTGATTCACTTTGTTGTACAGTATAAATTAACACAATATTTTAAAGCAGCTATACTCCAATAAAAAAAAAAGAAAAAGAAAAAGCTGTTGAATGAGATGTCCACTGGGGTTTCGAAAAGTTTTGACAAGTTACTGGGAATAAAATAAAATTAAATAAATAAAAGTTCACACACAGGTGTATGGTGGTGTACATTCCAAGCACAGTGCCTATGTTCAAGAAAGATATGAGAAGGCTAAGCTCTCACCTCTGGCTGACCTGGAGGCTCTGGGAAAGCTGGAAGTGAAGGCTAAGCAGTTTCCAACTGCCAGTCTGGGTGATAGATGTGTGACTCAAAATGCACACAAAGCCTCTCAGCAAAAACTGGCAGAATGATTGGATCCAAGCACTTAATGAAATCTCTGTCCAATCATTCACTAACCACTAAGCTCACTGAACAGAGATGTCAGTGTCAAAACATAAAAAAGAATAAATTCTTGGCAGAATTGGTTCAGAAAAGATACTAAACAAACAACAGCAAACTGCAAAACCAATAGACCCTAGGGAGAGGAAAGAACTTAATTTTCAGAATTGTGAAAATTTTATTATTTAAAACGCTTTAACATTTTATTATTTAAATGCAACAAACATGTACAAGACATACAAAGAAAAAAGAAAGTATGGCCCATAAATAAGGGAAATAAAGCAATAAGTAAAATTGTCTATGAGGTAACTTAGATTTTGCTTATTAGACAAAGATTTCAAATTAGCCATCCTAAAAATGTTTAAAGAACTGAAATAACCATGTCCAAAAGAACTAAAAGAAAATATGAGAATAATATCTCACTAAATGGAGACTATCAATATACATAGAAATTATTAAAAAGAAACAAATAAAATGATGGAATTAAAAAATATAATAACAATAAAAATTTTCCTAGAGGAGCTTAACAGTGAATTTGGACAGGCAGAAAATAATGAAACAGCCAAATTGAAGATAGGTCAATGAGATTATCCAGTCTAAGGAATAGAAAGAAAAAAAGAATGAAGAAAAACAAAGTCTCAGAGACTTGTGGGATACCATCAAGAATATGAGGATATGCAAAACAGGAGTGCCGAAAAGAGAGGGGAGAGACAGCGAGAGAAATAGAAGGGTATAAAATATATTTGAAGAAATAATGGTTGAAAACACATAATTTGTTGAAAAACATTACCTACACATCCAAGAAGCTCAATGAATTCCAAGTCAGAAAAACTCAAAGAGATCCACAGTTAGATAAATCACAGTTAAACTGTCTGAAGTCAAAGACAAAGAGATACTCTTGAAAGCAATGCAAGAGAAATGCCTCATGATGTACAAGAGAGTGGCTAAGATTTTTCATTGATTTCTCATTAGACATTATGAAAGCTAGAAGGCTCTGAGTGACATATTCAAAGTTGTGAAAGAAAATGATGAATAACCATCAACAAAATAAAGAGGCAACCTATCAAATGGAAGAAAATATTTGCAAATCATTTATGTGATAAGAGGTTAATATTCAAAATATATAAAAAACTCATGCAACTCAATAACATAAAAACCAAACAATCTGACTAAAAAATGGACAGGGGATCTGAACAGACATTTTTGCAAAGAAGTTATGCAGATGGTCAACAGGTACATGAAAATGCTCAACATCACTAATCATCAGAAAATCAAAACCACAATGAGTTATCACCTCACACTTGTTAGATGGCTATTTTCAAAAAGATAAGAAATAAGTGTATCCAAGAATGTGGAGGAAAGGAAATACTTATGCACTGTTGGTAGAAATGTAAATTGGTGCAGCCACTATGGAAAGTAGTATGGAGTTTCCTCAAAAAGTTAAAAACAGATCTACCATATGATCTAGCAATTCCACTTCTGGGTATTTATCCAAAGAGAATAACAACACTAACTCGAAAGGGTATATGCACCCCCATACTCATTGCAGCATTATTTATAATATCCAAGATATGGAAGCAATCTAAGTGTTCATCAATGGGTGAATGGAAAAGATGTATATATATACAAGAGAATATTATTCAGCCACAGAAATCTTGCCACTTTTGACAACAATCTTGCCAAATTTTGAGTACATAATGCTAAATGAAATAAGTCAGACAGAGAAAGAAAAATACCATATGATCTCTCTTATATGTGGAATCTAAAGAACAAAAACAAAACCAAATAAAATGAACTCATAGATACAGAGAATAGATTGGTGGTTTCCAGAGGTAGGGGATGAAGGTGGTCAAAATGAGTGAAGGTGGTAGATGTAGTTGACTCTGCACAGTAAGCTCCTACTTAAGCAGGAACAAATCTATAAAATGAAGGCCCTTTCTTCTGGTCTAGCAATTTTTATCAATCTGAGTGCAGGCAGGCAAAAACAGGGACACATACATTGGGTAACTGATAAATATTTAATAAAGGCACTAATTACAAAGTTGTGGCAGAGTTTAGTGAAGCCAAAGAGGGATGACCAGTAACCTTGGGCAAGGAAGGCAAGGGGCTCCTTACTACTCCTTGGCCTGACAAAGTTAGAGGAAGGAACAGTTACTAGAACCATGTGAGAAAGAAACTATATCAGCAGGGCTGGATAACATGAGCCGTTGTTTTTAGTAAAGTGACACAGTCAACCTACTGCTATCTAACATGGAGAGAATTCAAGGAATAAATACCCCCTTTCTCTCTTCTCACTCTTTATCTTCCTGCTAGTGTTTCCCATGGGCAGCCTGAAGCCATCTGGAAACCAGAGGATGCCCACAAGTTTAGCTTCCCCAAGCAAGGAATGGAGTTACCAAAGGCAAAGTGAAAACATGGGGCACACCAACCAGAGGAGGTGGGCAATAGGGGACCAAGACTCTTAGAAGTCTGAGTCCCAGATGTGGAGGAAAGTTGCTGTAGAGCAAGTCCTGCTTCCTCAGATTAGGCATGGAGATTTGATGTGCACCTTGGGTTTTCATGAAGAAGCAGTTGAAGTTGGGATTCTGCAGCATCCAATCCCTGATTGGAGGGGACTCACTCCCAACTGACTCCCAACAATATCCATTCTGTGTGTAGATGCCTGGTTTAGGAGTATCCTGCCTTGTATCAAGAGAGGGAAATTAGGATGGGGGAATATATGCTGACCTTTCGTGCCTTTAGTTGGCCAGTTATTCTCAAAAAATACCTTTTAAAAAATCTGTTTTTTTTTTTTTTAAATCTGGAATTAAGACTTTTAACACTGCCTTCTGACACCCTGATTTCAGACTTCTGATCTCTGTCACTGTGAGAGAATAAATATCTGTTGCTTTAAGCCTCCCAGTTTATAGTAATTTATTAAGGCAGCTCTAGGAAACTAATATACTAGATATGTGGTCTTATTAAAACAAACCAATGAACACAGAGACATTGTCCAACATAGCTTCATGCTTTATTTGTACCCTCATGATGAATAAAGGACACAGAGTTAACTGTTCTGTGGGCCTCCACTCACTCATACTCTTGTCCAGACATGAGGGGAACCATCCAAGTCACAGCAAGTAGGTCAGAGGATGATGTTTTGCAAGGGATGCTAATAAAACTCTTTACAACATCTCTGCCAGAGGGTATGTCATGAGATCTTCTTCCATTGGGGCCTACATCAAGCTGGGATTGACCTGGAAGAAGCATCTGTGTCTGCTGGCAAGTAGCACGCTTGCATGGTTTACTCACTATCTAGGGGGTCATGGCTTTGAATACCCAAAATTCTTCATATGAAGGATAGATAATGAGGATGTTACTCAAGCTATCATGTTCCAGGTTGGGAATGCTGCACTGGGCATCTGAATCCAATCACAAAGCCATGCAGGAATAAGGCATCCTCTTGGATGGTCAAGTTACTACACGTGACTGCAATTGGTATGTTAGACTGAAAAAGAAAGTTTACAGCAACAAGGCCTAAATAGAAAGGAAGATGTTCATGGAGATCTTGCTAAAATCACAGAACACAGGATTAATGACACCAGAAGTAAATAAATAAATATACCCACTGCCTCAAAAAAAAATCAGTTAGAGATTCTTTGTACTATACTCCTAATAAGAGAAGCTAATAGCTGATAGGTATTTAGTTTCATAGCAGAAACTCTATTAATGGCTTAATAAAACATTACTCTTTACCTAAGGAAGAGGTTGATAGCTGTTCTAGGATGCAAGCGAAGGTCACATAGCTTAAAAAAGGACTATTGGGCCCTTCCCTAACATCTGCTCTCCTGCCTCCATGCCAGAGCACACAGCTGTCTTGATACCCCACCCATTGCTACAGACATAACATTAATGCTTGGGTTAACTGTTGGGCTTATCCTTTCCCTCATTCATGAAACTACATGAGAGGACGTTCTGTGTCTCTTGTGTATTAAAGCACTTTGACCTTGCAATTAATTTCCAAAGTGATAGTAGTTACATTGCTAGATGATAATAAAAGAACAACAACAAAAGTCAGCAGTGTGGATTAATACGAGAAGAGCCATGGCACAAGGAATGGAGTTGCAGATTGATGGACTGTATAGCATGTGCAGGTTGCCATGGAAATTATGCAAAAATGGAACTCTGGGCATCCAGCACAGTTAAGAGCTGTTACCAGCCATAATCAAACAAAGAACATGTTTTAAAAATCAGAAAAAAAAAAGGAAAAGGAATTAAGAATGTGAACTGGGAGAACTGACATGAAACGACATGTTTCTGATAATAATATTGAGGGAACTTCTTCCATTTTCTGAGACAAGCATCCAGAATGTTTAAAGTTTGAAAATGCTGGGCTTGAGTAGATGACTAGGTTACACTAAAACCCTCTCATTAACATAAAGATCAGCATCCATCCTCAGTCCCCTGATGATATTTTTTGGCACTGTGTCTACATCTCAAGGTCAGAAAACTCACTTGGAATTCTCATGACTAAGCTAATTTCACTGACTTGGTCAAAGGGGTACTTTCCAATATTATTTTACAGCACAATCTTTGCTAAAGACTGGCTCCTAAGGTTTAATATCCTAATTCAAATCATACACTCCATAATTTCCTGGTATCCAAACAAATCCAATTGGCAGGCATGAACAAAATTTGGCCACAAACACTAGTAATCACTACTTTTTTTCCCAAGCTCTAATAAGAGGCCTGTGGATACAATGTCATTTGCCAATGGCCAGAGCCTTCATATCAACCACAGCCATGAATTTGATTTAGTTTAAAAAGGAGACATCTGGCTAAAATCCACTGCCTGTGGTATGAACTTTGACCAGCCTAGCAGAGCCACCATCCAGCACCAAAATCCCTGAGTAAAGGGAAAAAAAAGGACTAAATAATAAAGAAAATATGGGCAAAATGAGATAAAGCAAAGTTTTTTTGAATACTCAAGTGTCAGAATTAATGCTCCTTGGCAATAACGATTTTCTTTTCTTGAAAAGTAGAATATTAGTCCTTCAGTCCTTCCACTTTGTTTTGTCCAGAAAGGATGCTTTAAATAGTTAATGATTATGATGATGATGATGATGATAAAGTAATGACAACCGCTAATAATTATTGGATCCAGGAACTATATTTGCTACTTTATGTCATAACTCTTCTGACCCTCACTAGTCTACCTTCTCAGAACCAGTAAATATTCATACTGATGGATTCAGTTGGTTTGGTTCCTGAATGCTCACCCTTAACCATTATGCTCTACCATGTCTCACATAATCAGTGGGAATTCACATAGCGGATGGGAATTAACTTTGATATGTAAAAACAGTGGGAAAATAAAACTATCACTGAAAGGGATTTCTATACTCTCTAGAACTGGGACAAGTCCATTAGCTTAGTGGTTCCAAAATGCTACATGTCTTATTCTACATCTTTGGAATAGAGGTGATCATTCTGGAGTATCTACCACATGCCAGACACTGTTCCATGAATTTCAACACAATTTCTCTCATTGAATCAAATAAAAAAATTATAAGTTTGAAGAATGGTTAAAGAAGTAGGTGAGCGACCTTGGTGTCTTCCTGATTTTATATATATATATAGTCAGGAATATATATATTTGAGTTGTTTTCTTTGTCTTTTTTTTTTTATAATTGAGCAATAATGAAAAGTTCAATAACAACAGCTAGATTTCAAAATCTGTGTTCATTTTTAGAATGTATCCAATCACTTGTTTTTACAAATGTACTAGGTATTGTTGGAATAGCTAGGATTCCCTCCTTGACTGTATAATAATGTATTTTAAAATATGTATACATTCATGTGCCCCAAATTCAGTTACAAACATGATGAGATTGAGGCTTCATATTCCCAGTGGGCTCCTTTAATAAATATATTTTCTTAATTTCTGTTATTATTAATGTTCCTTATTTAAGATTAAGCAGTAACTATATGTTGTCCCATCATGCAAGATAAAATATCATAATATTAATGTCAATTGTGCAGTGGCTTTGTGCCAAGTTCTGCTGTAAGTCAATTAAGTCTATTAGTTGAATTAACCTCCAACTGCCAAATTATATAGGTACTATTACTATCATTCTTATTTTATCTTACAGATGAGGAAAGAAAGACAAGGGGAATTTAAGTAACCACAGAGTTTACCACTGGAAGAGGATGGGACCAGAATTTGAACTCTAACAGCTTGACATCCGAATGGGAAATCTTAACTTCCATACATACATATTATCTTTGGATCCTCACCAAATTTGAGATTATCTGATTTCAGACAATTTGAGAGTCACTCAATTTCTTTCAAAGTTCTCTAAGAAAAATCTCAAAAAGATAAGTAACTCCCAGAAGTTGAAATAGCACTAAAACAAGAGTACATACCTGCCGGTCACATTGCTAGGAGAACACTAGTTTCTGTGAACCTCTGTCAAACTCATGAGGGCAAACCCGGGAGCACTTTGAGCACTCTCTCATCTAGGTAAGATCCATGGTATGTCATGGCAACAAGGATAATTTTGTTTAAGGATAGTAAAGGGCAGCTAGTTTAGAAATATAATACCCAACTAGATAATTTTAAATACTTAAAATCCCAAAGTACACTTAGACATGTCTTTTACTTTCTATTATTATCCATCAGAGTTTAATTCAATCTTGTTCTCTATCCTCACTTACAGCTAGGAAACTATGCAGTAGCTTTATCAGTTGACCTGTGTATATTCCCTCTCACAATTTCCTCCTTATGAAATTTTGGGAAAGCTTCTATCATGACAAAGTTCAATAGGATAGCATAATTGAGTTGCTGCGTAATCATTAAGTAATCAGCATTCAGGTCTCTTTTAATCATTATAGCTAAGACCCTAAAATCCCTTTTGTTAATTGTAACAATTGTTTAATAATAAAAGAAAAATCTCATTCTTCCTCAGTGTTTAACTTTTAGAAACAGGATCTAAAAAATGTTTTAAAAAAATTTTCACATATACACATTACTATATATAGAATAGATAACTAAAAAGGACCTACTGTATAGCACAGGGAACTCTACTCAATACTCTGTAATGGCCTATATGGGAAAATAATCTAAAAATGAGTGGATACATGTATATGTATAACTGATTCACTTTGCTGTACACCTGAAACTAACACAACATTATAAATCAACTACACTCCAATAAAAATTAAAAAAAAACTTACATGTCAAATTATTCCTCCACACATAATTTCCTGACACTTATCTTGTGCCAAAATCTCGAGTGTAGATATTCAAAATTGTCACATGAATGTATGTAAACTAGAGACTAGGAAATGTGAAGATTTGTTCAGGTGATGACACTCCTTGCCAAAATTCACATTCTCTTTTACCTAAGAAGTTTTGTCGTTGATGATATTGCTGTTTAGGAAAACTGCATTCTGTAAATTCCTGGCGAAAGTGAGTGGTCAGAGGGTTGCTTTAGAGCACTGAGAACAGGATTGAGGTTCTACATAAGCTTCCTAAAGATTGCCCACTGTATAGGAATACTTGGCTAGCTCAAAAAAATCGCTCAATATTTCTATGGCTGAGATGGAAACCTAGAGCACCCTAACATTTTGGCTGTCTACTTAACTGTCTAAGAAGCTGGAACTTCTCACTAATAGTCTTTTCTGGGAAACACGTTATTTTCAATTAACAATTAAACTGTTGTTATTTGATTTAGATAGGAGGACTTTTGCCAATGCTTGTACTGAACACATGCCAAAACACTTATGCCTCGTGCATATCCATTAACAAGAATGCTTTGTTTCAGCATCTACCAGGAAATAAAATTAGAGAAGCATCACTCCCTACTGCCTTCCTTGAACCCATGCATTTGTTACTTATCTGAATTCACCTTAGAGTAAGTGCCTTCCTCCTATATAGGATAGACCTAGTGTAATAGGCTTGCCCTAGAATGAATAGATGAATAGCTTTAGAAATAATTTCAATTGTCATGCAGTTGCACTTCAGTTTTATGCAATTGCTAAATAGGAACATAACTGAAAAGAAAAGTATAATCAATCAATCAAACTATAGTAAACAATTTTTAGGTGAGAAAACAGTCAAAAGAGTGTAGATTTAGAAGTTTGCCCTACTTGTCAACTATATGTCTCTTTAATCTATCTTGATATTTATCATTAGTCATTAATTTTATCTACTTTTCTGTTCTTAATGCATCAAAGCACTAAATAGGAAGAAGTAAATCTGCATCAAGGGACCACCTAGCCCTTGATTTAAAAATATATAAGCATACAGTCTAAAATAAAGGAGAAATATGCACATGTACCAACTTTCTTTGACTTTGACAACATTCTAGAGTATGCTAATATCGCATGTGAGTTAACTCTCCCCACTCCCAAATAATAACAGGGCATATAAAATTGAAACATAAAATTGTACAAATCCATATTAAGGCTCTCAAATTTAAACTAAGCTTTAAAATTTAGCAATATTGTGAGATTCTTTGCCTTCTAATAAAAAAAGATGCAAGTAAATTCAAATAGAAGATACTCCATATGTTGTCATAATATGACAGTAAAACTTATTCTTTAAAGAAAGATCAGGCTTTAAAAAATTAGGAACAAGACGAAGCATCATCTAGAAGCCAGCTTTGAAAAAATTTTCTCAGCACTGTGGACAACTTTTATAAAAATGAGAAAACTGAATTTACTGAAAATGAAATTTTGATGAAGTGCTATTGAAGTATTATTCTATGAAATTCCATGTTACGTTAGAAGGAGCTAAATGACAACTTTTAGATTATTATGAGACAAATACAATTTACATTTACATTTTTCCCCCTAAATTGTGGGATAGTGAGTATCTTGGTGTTCTCTGCAATTTGTAAATCATATTACTCAAGTTTTAAGTCTAGATCTTAACCCAGTGACTTTCTGAAACTTGGCTTGGCTACAAAAAACAATCCTTGTTCTTTCTTAGCCTCTGAAGGGCAGTAGGCTTTACAATTAATACCATGCAAGTGTCTTCTACTCCATGATAATCTTTCAAATCTTCTCTTGGTTTCTCAACTTGTCTGTAAACTCCTGGGTCAAGTTTCATGCCTTATACAACGTCTTTCCTTTTGTATCACTTCTGTGTTTCTTAATTATAGTAATTTCTTAACAAGGACTTTTAGATTCATCTGTCAATTTATTAACTGTGTTATTAACAAGAAGAACAAAGCCAATTCACACTAAAAGGGCTCTTGATTAGGAAAATTGCCTTCCTCATGAATATAAGGAAGAGTTTTGGTCCTCATTCTCTTGATAGGTAGATTCAACTACACTTCCCATTTCATTAAAAAAAAAACAGCTTCATTTGGAAAACATATTTTAAATTGTTTTGGTCTTAACATTACCACCTTTAAATATTTACTTAGAATCTTTATGAAGTTTGCACAGGATGTAAAATAAAGATCACTAAAGATGAATGGTTACACTTTAGATGAATAGTTTTATTATTTTTTTCTTTTAGTGTTATTGAGATATAATTGACATACAGCACTGTATAAGTTTAAGGTATACAGCATAATAACTTACACATATTGTAAAATGATTGCCACAATAAATTTACTTAACATCCATCATCTCCTACAGATTCAACAAATAGATGGATGCTTTTAAAAGCTTAGTGGTCAGAAGTTAGTTGGATTTTTTGGTGTAAAGTAAGTATAGAACAAGACATGAGAATCTGTATTTTAAATGAATTCAAAGTGTTTCTTAAATGCTCACCTTAAAAGGCGATTTTATTACTTGAGAAGTGTCACTTGTGATGGTTCCAATCAGTGATAAAAAGCTAACTACAAGCTTAGATATTTTAAAGAAAAGTATATGAATGAACCGTATTCAGTCAAGGATGTCAGTCTCTGATCATTTTTTTTTTTGCCTCTTTCTTTGTTCAACTTTATTGTTCTGTGCATTTGCTTATGACTTTCATGAAAGCTCCAGCCATCTTCATCAACCCGCATAATATGTACTTTGCAAGGACCTTTTTAAAGGCCTACTTCAAGTATTCCGAAGCTGGATGAATCAGTTGTCCCTCTGTCCTTTGTAGTGATTAATTTGAAGCACTCATGACACTTATTTATATGAAGATTGATGGAAGATTTCCTTATTTCATTTTTTAATCTCCTTTTCCTTAACTATTTTTTTCTAGAAAAATAAATCATATAGACATGCACACAAAGATAAGGGGTTTCAACATGATAACCCTGAAATAAGTTTTACTTTAATGCTATGCATATAAATAAGGAATGTAAAGAGTAGATACAAAGTAATCTTAAAATTAAGAGGTAATATTATTGAGCAAAAGGCACATTTTTTTTGCCAAAGCTTAAATCTTTTTTTTTCTAACAAATTCAAAACCTCAAGGATTTCAAAATCTTTCGTTATTTATCTTAGCAAAATTTTTCAGACCACTTATTTTAAAAATTATAGTTACTGATTTATATCACTTTTATGTAGTTAACATAGAAAGTGAAGACAAATTCGAAGATAGAATTACAGGAATAAGAACACCACCAAATGATTTAATAATTTACTGTTCAGAGCATTTATACTTTGTCATCATACATACAAATGAATAGTAAAAGGAGGATAGGTAATGAGTCATATGTAATTAAAATTATTATTCAATCTTGAAATGAGTGTCTAAAACCATGGACACTGTAGGATACTGAATAAAAAAGTTTACTTCTCACTCTTCTATTAAAACCTACTGACAGAAAAAAAATAAAAATAAACATATTCAGAGAGAGAATTATAGTCCCAAAACATAAACTGTGTAGCAAACCTGCCAAATACCATGATATCCCAACTAAAACAAGGCAAAAATCTGAGAGATTTCACATGCATAGTCAATCTATATTCAGAATTTTCATTTTACCAAATGTCATTGTCACTATTTTGGGAGGTGTATCTCAAAAATCTTTTTCTTAAAATAATAAGATCTTACAGAAAGGTTTGATCATGATTAAAGTAAGAAAGACACTGTACAGTAACTCAGTGTCTAATCATAAAGTGGAAAGTATTTGAAGTTGAAGGAGAATTCAAGGTAATGTACCATTTTTATTTCATAAACTCTGGGCTCCAAATGAAAGGATACTCATAGAGGTAAAGAGAAGTAAAAGGAAGAGAAAAAGCATTAAATAGCAGGTGATAATACAGAGATTTCGTAGCCCCAGGAAACTAAACCTGTATCACACTACCTCCGGAAAGGTGAACGCTAATGAGAGGTATTTGCCCAGTGTTTAGGTAGGAGGAAAATTAGTAAGACAGTATTCCATAACAGAAATTTAAATAAAAAATGATACAAATTGAAACACCATACCAGTCCTTCCAAGTATCTCTTATCTGATCTATTCTAAGAGGAATAATGAGAAATAAATCAATACAGGGTCTATGCATGCATTCTATTCACAAAATATGAAAAGGAAGAAACAAGCATAAGCAAAATGAAGCTGACAAACCTCTATCACAAAGAGTTATCAAAGTAATCAGAGAAAGAATTGAAGCTAATAAAGCAAGTTAACTGATCTCAGGATAGAAATTGAAGTAAAAAAAAAAAAATAAGGAATTATAGAAAGAAAATCATAGACCATAACACCATAAAGCACATCCAGGAAAATAGTAAATAGCTAGAAGAAATCACACAGAATAAAATGAAACTGACAAAGGCATATTTCAAGTATACAATATAGCATTATTAACTGTAGTTACCATACTGTACATTAGATCTCCTGAGTTTATTCATCCTATATCACTTTGAAGAACATATCCCCATTTCCCTCACTCTCTGGCCTTTGACAACTGTCATTTATTCTACTCTCTGGTTTTATGAGTTTGACTTTTTTGGATTCCATATATAAGTGAGATAAACTAGTGTTTGTCTTTCTGTGTCTGGCTTATTTTACTCAGTATAATGTCACTCAGATTAATCCATATCATCACAGATGGCAAATAAACATATGAAAAGATGTTCTACATTGTATGTCATCAAGGAAATGCAAATTAAAACAACAATGAGATACCGGTACACACCTATTAGAATGGCCAAAATCCAGAACACTGACAACACCAAATTTTGGCAAGGATGTGGACTAACAGGAACTCTCATTTCTTGTTAATGGGGATGCAAAATGCTACAGCTATTTGGGAAGACACTTTGATGGTTTATTACAAAACTAAACATATTCTTACTACACGTGACCCAGCAGTCATGCTCCTTGGTATTTACCCAAAGGTGTTGAAAGACATGGAGGAAACTTAAATGCACATTACTAAGTGAAAGAAACCAATCTGAAAAGGCTATATACTATATAATGTCAACTATATGACTTTTTGGAAAAAGCAAAACTATGAAGACAATAAAAAGATTAGTTTCTTCCATGGGTTGGGGGAGAGGGAGGGATCAATATTTGGAGAACAGAGTATTTCTAGGAAAGTGAAAATAGGTGACACTATAATTATGGATGCATGTCATTACACATTTGTCCAAACCCACAGGCTATACAACACCAAGAAAGACTCTAAACTATTGACTTTGGATGGTAATGATGTGTCAATGTAGGTTCATCACTTTTAACAAGGATACCACTGTGGCATGGGATGTTGATAATGAGTGAGGCTATGCACGTGTGGGGGCAGGATTATGTGGGAAATCTCTGTACCTCCTCTCAATTTTATTTTAAACCTACATTTTGCATATAGGCAATAGTGATGGAAACATAACAATCAAAAGAGGTAAAGGGTCCACACTCTTTTAATGTAAGTAAAGGGTATAAATTATTGCATGCACATAGAGATATTAAACAGAAGATAAAACACCCTATTGGAAGAGTGGACTTCCTTGGTCTTCGTGACCTTCAAGGTTTGTACCCTTCTTATGAGAAAGAGATTCCCCCTCACTCTCATTGAAAAATTCCCATTACTGTTGTGTTAGTTTTGGTTTCCTTTAAAAGCAGACTGTGGGACAAGGACTTGGGGGCAGGTAATTTATTCAGACATTGATCTCAGAAAGCATTAAAGTGAAGAAAGTGAGAAAAGAAATGGAGAAAAGCCAAATATGAATGAGCGGTTATTACTATGTGCTTAGTCTTGCTGGGGACATCTAGAACATGTTTCCAAATCATTTCATAAGAAGACTGGAGCATTTCCCAACTTAGTCTCACCTTTCTTTGGTTGAGGGGTGCCTAAGAAGCATTAACTTCCCATCTCTAACTCCCTCTTTGATCCTGCTTGAGACTGAGCAGCACTGATTAGCTGGAAGGAATTCACAAACCCAGAAGCAGAAAGACACGGGCATGAGATGGGAAGCTGTCTGTGAGCTGGAAACAGGTGAAATTCAGGTAAAAACAGTGGGCCCAGGAGATAGGGTGCAAGGTATCAGCAGTGTCTGTTGTAGCCAGTTTTATTTTAAAAATTTTTTCAAATATATACACTCTGTTTTGGGGTCCCCAAGTCCACCCTCAGGTTTGATGATTCTCTGGAAGGATTCACATAACTCAGAAAATCTGTTTTGTTTTGTTTTCACAGTTCTAGCTGATTACAATGAAAGGATACGGATTAAAATCAGCAATGCAAAGAAGGCATGCTGAGTGGAGACCAGGAGAAACCAGATGTAAGCTTCCTCTTAGTGAGGTCTTAAGACAGCATTTAATTCTCATAGCAACAATGTATGACAACATGTGTGAACTGTTGTCTATTGGGGAAGCTCACCTAGTCCTTGGTATCCAGGGTTTTTTTTAATGTTTTTTGGGTTTTTTAGAATTTTATTTATTTTTTATACAGCAGGTTCTTATTAGTTATCTATTTTATACATATTAGTGTATATATGTCAATCCCAATCTCCCAATTCATCCCACCACCACCTCCCGCCCCCTGCTTTCCCCCCTTGGTGTCCATACGTTTGTTCTCTACATCTGTGTCTCTATTTCTGCCAAGCAAACTGGTTCATCTGTACCATTTTTCTAGATTCCACGTGCAAGCTGTGGAATATGATATTTGCTTTTCTCTTTCTGACATACTTCACTCCATATGACAGTCTCTAATTCCGTACACATCTCTACAAATAACCCAATTTTGTTCCTTTTTACGGCTGAGTAATATTCCATTGTATATATATACCACATCTTCTTTATCCATTAGTCTGTCGATGGGCATTTACATTGTTTCCATGACCTGGCTACTGTAAATAGTGCTGCAGTGAACATTGGGGTGCATGTGTCTTTTTTTTTTTTTTTTAATATTTATTTATTTATTTATTTATTTTGGCTGTGTTGGGTCTTCATTTCTGTGCGAGGGCTTTCTCTAGTTGTGGCAAGCGGGGGCCACTCTTCATCACGGTGCGCGGGCCTCTCACTATCTCGGCCTCTCTTATTGCGGAACACAGGCTCCAGATGCGCAGGCTCAGTAATCGTGGCTCACAGGCCTAGTTGCTCCGCGGCATGTGGGATCCCCCCAGACCAGGGCTCAAACCCATGTCCCCTGCATTGGCAGGCAGATTCTCAACCACTGCACCACCAGGGAAGCCCGCATGTGTCTTTTTGAATTATGGTTTTCTCTGGGCATATGCCCAGTAGAGGGATTGCTGTATCCAGGTTTTACTGGGGATTCCTCACGTATGCATAGTCCACGTGACTGACCTTAGCTACTGAGTTTCCAGCCTCCCCACCTCCAACAGATGTTAAACTGATAGAGCATGGTGCAAAGCTCCAGCATACAGAAACGTATATTCACAATAAATTACACTGTTAGCATAAACTATCTGGTGTGGTCTACAGTTTCAGGTCAAAGACTTATCAGGCAGAATATTACTAAGGGTCACAGGTTGCCCACCAGGAGCTGGTCAAGGGACAGTTCTGAAGACCTTTAGAATGTTCAGGGTGTGAACAACCTAGGTATATTTCGTTAACCCTTTAGTGTATACCTTCCAAGACACTTATGATCTTTTCAAACCTTTGACAACTTGCCAACCAAGATTAAGTAACTAGCAACAACAGTGTACTCATTCAAATTTGAATCATAGGGCAATTTTCATGATCTATCTTTCCTTTGCATCTTGCAACTTAAAATGTGGTCTGTGAACCAGCAGCAGTGGCTTTACAATGGAGCTTGTTGGGAATGCAGAATCTCATGCAACCTTACTGAACTTACTTAAGCAGAATCTGCATTTGAACAAAATCCCTAGGTTAACATACCTGAGTTAAGATTTGAGAAGCACAGCCCTAGCAGGCCCATTTGTTAAGCTACTCTGAGTTATATTGCAGTAGCCATTTGATACTGTTATCTTAAGCAGGTTGTTTGATCTCTCTGATCATGTTATCTCATTTATAAGGTATATTTTACACACACTCAGACTCACAAGTATATATATATATATATTACATATGTGTGTAATATATATGAATATGAATCTTGCAGTGACATGTCAAAGATCAATTTTAATATGTTTAAAGGGTCTAGCACAAAGATTGATTCTGTAGTGGTAGATATGACAATCATGATCATAATGGTCCCCATGAATACAGGGAACTGAAGGAGGACATAGGGTCACAGAGATTACTGCGGTGCAGAGAAGTAGGTAAAGAACAAAGATATAAAAATGTAAGAGAGATCAGCAGTAGAGTTTTAAGAAGGAAGAGTAGTTGTATCTCATAAAACGGTTCAAAAATAGAAAAAAAATGCCAATAGATTTTTACGAGTAGGACATGGGGCTAGTTTTAAAGGCTTAATTCAACATATGACTTTCAATATAGTAGAGGTCTCCCTAGAAAAATGTGCCCCTCTTCATCCCCAAATGAGTCATGCCATGAACTACCTGCTTCTGACTCCCAGCTGAATCTGGGCCAATTTTCTAATTCTAATGAAGCAGAGCTGTGGATGTATTAACTGAATGAGTGTTTTTTGCCTGATCCTGACATTGTTTCCCTTAGATGTGTATAAGTGAGTATCAGGTAGGACTGCAAGAGTCCTTCTTCATCCCTGTGACTTAAAAGCCTAGTTTTTATATAAAAATGATAAATTCCTATTGAAAATGTGCTTGAAATACATATAAAATAAAATATTCTTGCACATAGACCTAAAATGCTTTTATCAATGTACTAATAAAGAACTGAATTAAAGAGGGTATATTCTTTTGAATGCCTGTGTTTATCACATTAACTTCTAAGAGCTGTCCTTTTCATTTTGACATAGCTTAGAAATAATGTCTATATATTTTGCCAAAGTATAATTTTAAAAAGTTAAAACATGATTCACATTGAAATGTAGAATGGACAAGTGTCAAAATGTCTTCAACTGATCAATAACAGATTTTGAGGAAATGGGTATTAATAAGCATTTTGAGAAAAGAATATTAGAATAAGACTGCTATGGGATATAACGAACTGGTTAATGTCTTAAAGAGCAATAATATATAGTCGTTAGAAATATATACTCTTCTGGGCAGAAATCTCCCAGTTCATATGTGATTTCACAGTGTCTGATCTCTGATTAAATAATAAATCAAAAAGTTAAGAGCAGATAATGCTTTCTAGGAAATTAATCCTGTTAAGCAATGCTGCAGTACAATATCAAAACGCCATGTTATTCAATCTTGGCCTAATTTTCAAGTGCTAAATAATTTTTTATGTGCGCTTGAATCTTCAGTACATTTCAAGTTACACATCTTTGTAATAGTATCATAGATACTGCAAGTGGACTCAGGGATCTAAATTTCAGTCTTTATTAATTTATCCCTTTATTTTTGTCCTGTAGCAGTGAATTTGAAAACTGCTTACTAATCATTAACTCACAGAAGTATAGGCATTTAACTAATTTCAGGAACGACAAGGCTGACTAACTTGCTGGAGAAATAAAATTAACCCTGGATACCAAGTTTATAAATGTATTCAGATAGTCCTCACCTTCTAGTTTTCTTGTTAAGAAACCAAATTGCCTAAAGTAGCACTAAATAGAAGTTGCCTTTAAATTTCAATGCATTATAAGGAAAAATGACTATTTCCTTAGCATTCTTCCCAATAGTGAATACATTTATTGTACGTCCAAGTATATTCCAAGTATCATATTTTTCTAATGAATTTAAGAGAAATTATCAGAAACTTTGGAGATAGGACTCAGCTTTAGGAAATGTTAAAAGCTTATTCGGTTATTTTAGTTCACAGCGAGGACTGCAATTCACTACCTGTTCATCATACTCCTTTGCATTCTTTGCTGAGAAGGAGTAAATAATTGGCTTTGGGCAGCTCCAGCTTCCCCAACAGCACAGATCTTTGAACCCTTAGAACTCTGCACATTCTTGACGCCCAGATACCCTCTTTGTAAAGGTCCAGTATCATTGGTTCATACTCACTTAGTGAAACAGAAAGATAGTCTGATAATTCAAACATGATTTAAATGATGTTTAACTCTAGTATACATTTCTCAATTTACATCTTACTGGCCTGTGTGTAAAATAAGTTGATATGAAGATAAACACTAGCAAGTTCTATATAGTAATGGAATTTTCTTAGAATAAAAAAATAAAATGAGATTAAGCATGTATAGAGAAACTAAAAGGTGAAAATGAAATGCTAAAAGTTCAGTCATTCAGCATTAACTTTTCTCTTTGCTACCATGACTAAGGAAAAATCTCAGGGAATACATACTACATAAAATTAACATTTAATAATATATACTGTCAGAAGACAGATTTTTTTTCCCCCTGAAATTACAGGCAGAGAATTACCAAAAAACTATACTATTTAATTTCTATGCTTTTAATTTTAGTCATTTTACCTAGTTCTTTCTCTTGCTCCTTCTTTCTTCTTTTTCTTATGCTTTTAAGGACAAGGCAACATCTCAAGTATGTAAAAAAAAAAAAGTTTAAGCAAACTTGTGTTCATTCTAGAAAAAAGTTGAATTAAGAATTTGAGGTTTAGTTAACATGAAAGAATATGCTAAATTATTAATAAAGAAAAAACAGTGTGTCTGCTTATTATAACACATATCCTGAAGTGGGCAGAGACAGGTCCTATAAAAGCCAAGATTCTGCCTGCATTGGCTTAGAAGTTTATTGTAAAACATTTCTGAGCCAAGGACATTTAGAGGAGCAATGCCAAGCTAATATGAAGATGCCAATGTAGAATAATCTTTAAAAGATGGAGTCTCCAACACTGAAGTTACTGAAAGTACAATTCATGGCACGTCGATTTAATTGGAGACATCTGTTAGCGAGATACAGAAGCATATCTGTCTATTAATTTCTGAGTTTAACTGTTCAGGCTGTGCTCACCCACTTAATTTTAATAAAGGCTCTATAAAAACTTCTTTTCAAATGTTATTTTTTATGAAACCAAGTTTCAATCTCTGATATTTTTGGTCATTATGTCAATTTTAAAGTATAGGTAGAAAAGGAGAAGAGGGTTCAAAAAGAAAATCCTCACCCCTACTGGAAGCCTGTTGTTTCTCAAGAGATGCTGTTTTCATTTTACCACAGCAAGACCTGAGAGCCTCCATGTTACCAGATGCCTTATGCCTTCCTCACTAGTCTATTTTGTACAATTTGAATCTCCTTTGCACTGGGCTAGAAATACAAGTTTTCAATAAGTGTTTGCTCAGTGAGTATCAGTGAAAACTGCAGGCTTTTTATAAGAGTAGAAATAATGAATAGGTTAATGATAGAGTTTCTGAAAAATCAAAAACTTACTAAATGAGATAATGAATTAAAGATGAAGCAAAACATTAACAGCAGCAAATACAGTGTTTGGACAGATAAATATTGGAGATACATCAGTGGGTAGAATCCCACATCTCAAGATATAAGTAGTTCATACAATTTTTTTTTCCTTCAACAGTTTATTCATCATTATTAATTTAGCTCACCAACTGGCACTTAAAATAATGGATCTTCCCACCATATGATATGGTCTACAACTTACAGAATAAGCAATAAGTCTATTATCCATCATGAGATGCAACATCTCATGCCCCCAAAACACAAAGGCAGCAGTCATTCAAGAGCTTCCTAGCAACTTAGATGGGTCAGAGCTAATACTGGTTTCAGTCATTGCGTCAGGCAAGTTTTTCAGTGAAGGCACTGGCATTGACATTGGACAGGTAACTCATAATGTACGACTCTGTTCTAGTGTCTAATATCAGTAAAAACTTCACAAATTGTGCCTGTATAGATTACATTCATTCAGGATTAGTCTATTTGAAATAAGTCAACCTGATTTATAAAAGCTCTGCTGGCCCTCCATATGTGCAGTGTTGAATAGAAGATTATCTATTCAACTTATTATAGGACTAGAATAAATCATAAAACAGCCTATGCTTTTCTTTGGTTCTAAAGCAGACTTTTCTAAACCTAGCATTTCAGTTATATAAAATTATTTTAAAGTATCAATTAAGGCATTAAATTATCATAATTTTCTCATTAGGTCTATTTGGCTATTACATATTTTTGTCCCTTAATTTGAAGTCTTTCAGTTAAATATGGAACATAGTGTTAAGTAGCTGTCAAAATCCAGGTTCTCTCAAACAAAGATATTACTTGATATTGATTAAAATATCTTAAGTAGAAACCTGCTTTTATTCTTTCTGGCTTTAAGCTATGATGTTAATGCCCATTGTTTTGGAAGTTAATATTTAGTGTTAGATGACTGAAAACTCTGCTATATATTTAGGTAGTAATAGTTAAATACAGGTTTGTATGTTAAATTTAGTTAGTTGGGCTGAAAAGTGACCTCAGATTTAGGAGAAAAAAAAGTGTACACTTCCAACTACTTATGCAAACCACTGCTGTGAGGCCAAGGCTAACTCAACAGAATAAGACATGATTTTTATATCGCACTAACATTTACCAATTTCTAGGCCAAGAGTAAGCTTATATATTAAAGTAAAAACCATGTTTTAGTTTTAATTTTTAAATGTTATTTTTAAATTAATCAGAAAGCAAATTTGAAAAAAAAATTTTTAACTATTCTTTTAATATCAAGTTTAAATCCAATTTCCCCATGTAGTCTTTGAACTTATATTTTAAACACTGAAACTACATATTTACCAACACAAAGTCATCATCATCAATCTCCATTTTTTAGCAGAAGTCCCTTAAGTTCACTGGGGAGATACATAAATTAAATAATAAAGTATTTTAGTATGCTTTAAAAGAAAACACTTTAGTGAATTATGTGGAAACCAATCCTTTAGAAAATACCAATATCAAGATCAAGCTATGAAAATAATTTTAACTTTAGGTCCACTTTATTATTAATAGGTAAATTATTTTATTGTAACTGTATTTAAAAGTGTAAACAAGCTGTGTTTTCGACTTGTGACCATTTCTCTCTCTTATGCTATAATTGCCAAAACCACTGATGTCAGGAACAGCAGCTCAACTGTTCTCCAGAATCCCTTTGGGACTTGGGACACAGAAATAAATCATTAGTTACTACCCAGTATGCAGGTTTTGAATAAGAAATTGCCTAAAAGTCACCCCACCACTAAGGTGACAGGAAGTGCTCCAAGTTAACCCTAAGTTCTGGTTTAACACCTAGCATAAATACACAGTTGTTGACATTATAAATAATCTCTTATTAGAAGAAACATGAAAAAATAGTTCTGTTAAATAATGTGTTTGGGGGTGAAGAGGACAAGGGAAAGTAAAAGACACCATAAAACCTTATATCATTGTGAAGTTAAAAGAGTAGAAAAGACCTGCCTTAGAACCACAATGTTGGTTCTAGCCCCTATCTCCTGCTCACTTATTATACACCATACAAAAAAAAAAAGAAAAAAATTCTAACTTTATAATAATTTTCAGGGATATAAACCTTATATGGAATCACATAAGAAATGAAGGTAATATATAAATTAAAGCATTAATGTTAGAAATAAATTTATTGTTTTAAGAAGAGAAGTTAGCTGTTACATGGAGTGAGGTGTGGAGGGGTACATAAAATATGCAGCCAGAGAAGCAATCTATTGTTCCTAATTAAACTTGGTTTTGGTCTGAGCTATGCTAACATGTAAGGTCTTGATAATCTTTTCTCCCCAGTGTATCTCCTCTTTATCATCTTTCAAATGAAGTTCTCGGTTCAGATCATCAATGACTCTACAGTCAACTTTAGCCAAACATGTGAAAAGTTTAATGTTAGTCATTGGTTTTCAACCTCTTCTTTCTGAGTTTTCCTTTTTGACATAATCTTAGGATACTTTAGGCTCTTTTCACTTTTTCACATCTAGAAAAGGTGGATCTAGGTAACCAATAATACTTCATTTGTAGCTCATTCACATTTGGGCATAATGTTTACCCTTTAAGCACACACATTTATGATAGAATAACAGATATTTTACATTTGTGAAGAAGTTTTAAACAAAACTGAGGATATTTTGAAGATAAAGCTCACTAAATTAAGGGTTGCTAATGCAGTTGGCTTCAAGGTTTACTTCAAAGTAAACTTAACTTTATTTAGAAGGTGAAATATGTAACAGAATGCTTCTTTCACTCTGGGAGTCTTTCCTCCCCAATCCCTAGGCAAGTGAGTGCTTTCCCGGGGAGATTGGTGCAAATTGATAGGGGCTAAATTCAAATTTCTGTTTTGAGTTTCTTTAATTCTTGATATCCTCTTAACCCTGACCTCAACATAGAGAGCACCTATCTTTCTCTGGTTGTCCTTCCACTTTCCCAATTCATAATACAAGATTCCCTCCCTTATATTTTAAAACCACTACTGTTGATTTTTCAAGTCACATTTCTGTGTCCAAAAATGTTAATGTACACTTAAAGATATTTTTAATATTATATTTCCTTCTTTTCCCTTTATCTGATAATCTGTAATGCATTACTAAAACACTAATTAGGTATTATTTTACCTTTTTTTCCAGTTTTATTGAAAAATAATTGACATGCATCCCTAAGTTTAAGGCATACAACATGAAGGTTTAATTTGCATATATTTTGAACTGATTACCACAATAGGCTATATGCTTTTATTTTTAAGTTTGAGAAATGTATTTGTCATTGGAATGTTACTCCTTTATTAATTTAGCTTTTACTATATAATGTGGATTGCATTTGGTGAAAATAAAACTTGAAATATGTAATGTTAAAAGACAGTTTAATTTTCAAAAGTAAGAGCTTTTAAAAGAGTTTTATTTCATTAAGCAATGCATGCTTTGTGTAACAAGTGAAACGACTATTGATGGCCACATAAATGCAACCATTAAGGTAGATGATAGGAGCAGACCTCTCCTGGTACTTATGGCCACGTTCCCTTGGTCCACCAGCTTCAGTGAAGCTGTTTTGTTTATTTGTAGGCGGTTTTTCAAGTCTCTACTCCCAGTGAGTGTTATGAAGACTTTCTAGGCTTCTCTGCCTCAGACATTTTTGGAAACTCAAAAGACTACTCAGTTTGCATATAGGCACAGCCAGGAAGTGCTAGGAAGTTAGAGCCTCTGAGAGCAAAACTCAACAGTGTGAGGCCCAAAATCAAGAAATAAAAGGTCACCCTCTCCATTCTCCAGGGGAATAATCCTAAGGTATGTTTTACAGAGTTCCTAAGAGGGCCAGTAGCAGGATTAATACCATTTGCCCACATTGGTAACCAACTCAGTAATTCCTCCTTCACTGACTTTTCTCTATGTGCTGTCTTACTCTGCCTACTCCTTTATTTATGCTTCCAAGAATACCTAAATAAAATATCTATGCCATGTTCCTTTTGCAGCTTTTAGGAAACCCAAGTTATGACAATTTTATAGCTTATACCATCCCACAACATTTTACCTAGAGAAATTGAACCACTAATAACACTCTGTTTGATAAACGGAAGCTCACTGTTACTGAACCATTAATTTTGTGGCTTTGATAGATATCTGCTATGACAACTCCGTCACTGAAGTAATGTTACAGCCATGAATTCACCCACATAAAGGTCCCCTCACATGTGTAATAAACATCTCCAGCATAGTGATCACATCTTATTCAAGGCTGTATTCCCATCGGTTAACATAAGCCTTGGTACATAATAGTCCAATCATAATGGAATGATTTATAAATGAGAGGATTAATTTGGTTATATTTTATTTTGTGTTTATAAGATTAGTTGTCACTAGGTGGATACTTGTAGTGATTAAGGTTAAATTCAGTAAACCCAGCTATGGGCAAATATTAAAAATAGTTATCTATTGTGTGACATGCCACACATAATCAGATCACTTATGCTTTTTCTGTAAAAAAAAAAAAAAAAAAATTGAAGCAATTAACTTCATTACTAAATAAAGTACATAAGCACAACAAATGGGATTTAATGAAACTTAAAAGATTTTGCACAGCAAAGGAAACTATAAGCAAGATGAAAAAACAACCCTCAGAATGGGAGAAAATATTTTCAAATGAATCAACGGACAAAGGATTAATCTCCAATATATATAAACAGTTCATGCAGCTCAATATTAAAAAAAAAAAAAACAACCCAATCCAGAAATGGGCAGAAGACCTAGACATTTCTCCATAGAGGATATACAGATTGCCAACAAACACATGAAAGGATGCTCAACATCACTAAATCATTAGAGAAATGCAAATCAAAACTGCAGTGAGTTACCACCTCACACCAGTCAGAATGGTCATCATCAAAAAATCTACAAACAATAAATCCTGGAGAGGGTGTGGAGAAAAAGGAACTCTCTTGCACTGTTGGTGGGAATGTAAATTGATACAACTACCATAAAGAACAGTATGGAGGTTCCTTAAAAAACTAAAACTAGAACTACCATATGACCCAGCAATGCCACTACTGGGTATATACCCTAAGAAAACCATAATTTAAAAGGACACATGCACCCCAGTGTTCACTGCAGCACTATTTACAATAGCCAGGGCATGGAAACAACCTAAATGTCCATTGACAGATGAATGGATAAAGAAGATGTGGTACATATATACAATGGAATATTACTCAGCCATAAAAAGGAATGAAACTGGGTCATCTGTAGAGACATGGATGGACCTAGAGACTGCCATACAGAGTGAAGTAAGTCAGAAAGAGAAAAACAAATATCATATATTAGCGCATGTATGTGGAACCTAGAAAAATGGTAGAGATGAGACAGTTTGCAAGGCAGAAATAGAGACACAGGTGTAGAGAACAAACGTATGGACACCAATGTGGGAAAGCAAGGGCTGGGGGGGGAGTGGTCGGGGTAGTATGAATTGGGAGATTGGGATTGACATATACACACCAATATATATAAAATGGAAAACTAATAAGAACCTGCTATATAAAAAAATAAATAAAATAAAATTCAAAAAAATAAAATAAAATAAAATACCTGGAAAAATATATACCTAAGCACAGTCTGAATTCAAACACCTAAAGCATAGTGCTATTCCTGGTAGTCCATATTTTATTAATATTAATATGCACTTCTTTAACTTTGGATCAGCAAATTTATTTTAAAATACTTTTCATGGGCAGAAGACATCTCATGTTCTCATGTGCAAACCATATCTTCATTCACACCAAAACAAACTTTCAACAACAAAAAAATTTCAGTAACTGTTGAAAAAAAAAGAACATGTAATACACAATTTAAAGAAATATTTTTAGAACTTCACCAAGTTTGCCTCATTAGAGGAAGTTCACTTTTGGTGTACATCCAAAGTTCCAGATTAAATGTTGTGTTGACATAGAATTGAGCAGGAATATAATCTTGAACTTTTCTCTTTCTCTTAAAAGTTTAGCTTTGAGTTAGCCTTTATATTCATTATTTAAAAAAAATTGCAAGTATATAACCAAACCAATCACTCACGGATAAAATGAGTATTCAAAAATACTTTTCCCCTTAAAATAATATATAATAACCTAATCAGAATAGCTGTGAGTGATAAGAATATGTTTATTTCATTTATAATCTATAAAATTTATAATCTATAAATTTATAATCTATAAAATTACAGACTTAGTTTGAATATGAAAAAACGCTATGCCATTTATTCATCTAGCAGAAGTGATTTCAAATGTAAGTAATATTTTTGAATATTTTTTTCAGGTAAAAATATAATCGTTGAATGAGTTTGGACTCATGAAGATTGCAAATATCTAAAAAAGTGCATTATTCCATAGTAGATAATGGCAAGATGTGAAATGATGAAGCTGCTTGTGAAAATACTGGTTTTGCAGATTCTCATTTAATTTCTGTGGCTTAAGTGTATAACATACTCCACAAAATATAGTAAGAGCTTAATAAATATTTGCTACTTTTATTTATTTTTGATTCATGTATAGGATATCATAATATTTATTCTTTTGCTGATTGCTAATCATTCTTCAGAACATTTTTTTAGTTATTATTTTCACTTTTTTCACTCAATAGATTTTGGAAAATATACTGCATGTCTTATTAATTTAATTGTATACAATTGTATACAATTGTGGGGTGGGGATGGTGGTGTGCTGAATTGGGCGATTGGGATTGACATGTATACACTGATGTGTATAAAGTTGATGTCTAATAAGAACCTGCAGTATAAAAAAACAAACAAACAAAACAACTAATACTAAACTTTCATTGGGTTATTTGTATGGAAATATGTTAATATAAATGTTTCAGACATTACATGAAATTTCTAAAAATCTTATATTTGTATGTGTATGGAAATATGTATGGAAATATGTTAATATAAATGTTTCAGACATTACATGAAATTTCTAAAAATCTTATATTTGTATTTGTATGGAAATATGTATGGAAATATGTTAATATAAATGTTTCAGACATTACATGAAATTTCTAAAAATCTTATATGTTCTGGTATAATGTTGTAAGTAATAATCCTAGTTATTACTTTAAAATGTATATCTCAGAAATAACTAATTTTCTTGTCAACTGCATTATTATGAACTTTCATCAAATCTTTAACAGTGGTCATTTTTAAGTCTTTTGTCATTTACAGACAGTTCTCGGTGTACTCTGATGCTTTTGCAAATATGTTCCTATAAAAGGCTTTCATCTTCAAGAAATTCATGGAAAAGACTCTGACAAGTACAGGTTTCTGTTAACTGACTGTACTGCTGAACTGAATGAATAAGCATTTTCAGAACTCTAATGAAAAACTGATGAACTCATAAAAGTGCTAACAAAAGATCAAGATGAAAAAAAAATTAATTACATGGGACTGAGTGAACTGATGAGGATGAGTATAATTTTTGTGACTTTCTGTCTGAATTAAAAAAAAAAAAATCCCACAAGGACTCAGAGGCAAAGAATATACAAATCAATTTTCACTGCAAGGTAAAGGAGCTGTTACAGTGGAGGATTACTGGACTGAATGTCAATTTTATGACACAGTATGAGTGTGTTTCATGTTTGGTAATTGCAATCATTGTTGCTTTTGTTGTGGTCATCCATGTACAATGCTTGGTGTCAGTCTATTTATCTCTTGTAAAAATAAATAAATAAATTAAAAAAAAAAAGAAAGAAAAGAAAATTACATTTGTTAACAATCTAATATTGTCTACAGGAGTAGATAATGTAGGTCATCCAAGTTGAGCTGAACGTTTTGGTCTTAGCTTCCCGTTGTCAAACTTCATGGTGAACCAGGGCAGCTGTTCATTTTAGCAGAACTCCATTCAATTTCAATTTATGTACTTAAGAGTGTTCCAAGAATTATCTGCCAAGTTTTTTTTTTATTTCAGTTTATTGTCAGTTTTTTTCTTTTGTGTTAAATGCTACATTAAAGTCTACTGAGATTTAATTATTAGAGGTTATACATTGATTGTGGATACAAATGGCAATGGAGTAGTCAATATGTTTGGCAAAAGCATCTGAGAATTTACAGAAAATGACAGATGCTCACATGAGCATAGAAAACTAGGAAATCAATGAGAAGGATGGTCAGCTCTTCATCTTCTGCATAGTTTTATATTTCCCTAGATGACTAAATAATTTCTGTAAATATAATCAAATAGGATAATAGGTCTAAGAAATGTTTAATGAGAGAAATGGTTGGTCAATTTACTAAGTTATTACATTATAATTCTTAGCATTAAGGCAAATAAGATTTGAAAGGTCTAAAATTTTATATGAGGAAAAGATTTATCTGTATCTAAGTATAGTATATATATATGAGTTATATCTTAAAAATTACCTATAAAATATTTGAAATTTGATCTATTTTTACTTACATTTTATTGGTCTTAAATTTGATGTATGAAGGAATCCATTGTAAGAAAATCTGTATAGAAGACATACTTTTTCATGTTTAATACACTTAACTCTAAATAAACTTAATTCTTAGGAAAACTATTCTCTTCCAAATCCTAAACACAGTATAAAAATCTTGGAAAACTTTGGAAGAATTTATATAGTTAAAGTTTTCCTATCTTCCCTATGGATTCTATAACTTATATTTTTCTTTTCTCTTACTGTGTGTATTTCCTTAATCTGCATTAGTCCAAATTCGTTTCATGGGAAGCAAGGAGATAATGTTTCACGACAACAAAATGAAAAATTTGTCTCTACCTTCTGCACTAAATTGGCACAGATGTCTCAAAACATTTAGTTCTTTTAACAAAATTGGTCACCTAGATCTTAGGATGAACTTTACAATTATTGTCAATTAGAACATATCTTCACATCCTTAGTAGCTTCTTAAAAATCGTTATTTTATCTCAGCTCTCACAGTACAATGGTACTTGTTGTATTAGTCAAGCCAATCTTATTTCTTTTTCATTTTTTTTTTTATTATTTTGACCCTCTAAGATTCCCACAATCCAACTTTCTCTGGAAAAGTTACAAGCCCTCTTCCTAGTCAATAATGTCTTCTTTTCCTTAATGGTATAGTGAGTTGCCCAAACATTCTCTTTGGGCCATTTGGATTGTTCCTCTTGGTTTTTTTCCTTGATTCAATAGCTGAGAATTAATTTGCACATTCAGTTATTTCTTGCTTTCTCTGCCTTAAATCAGCTTCTCATCTCTCACTTAAACACTCTCAGTCTTTTTCTAAATAGTGTTTTCTGCATCTAGGTTCTCCACTTTCAATGCCTTCTTCACTTTGTCACTGGGATCATCTTTCTAAAACACAGAACAGTCCACAGAATTAAGTTATGCTTTCGTAGCATGAAATATAAGCCTTTCACAATCCCACCTCAAAAAGTGCTGAATCCTCATTTCTCACTGCTCCTCATCTTTTACTTTCCCATTTTCTACAAACACAACCAGACTACAGAGCCATGGGGTTATTAACAATAATTCTGGGACCCCGCATCCCTATGTCTTCATACTTTTGCATATGTTCATCTCTGTGTTGAAATGGAATATTCTTTTTTGAACCCTTCACATGTGGCCCACTTCCATGTAATACTTTAAAGCTCAATGCAAAAATCCCTTGTTCATAGAGCCTTCTCTTAATGTCTAAACATAATTGGCTCTTTTGTCTGCACTTCAAAGTATGAAGTACACCACTGTAGTACACACATTTAAAAAATAAATACTAAAGTATTTTAAATATTTGGACTATACTATTGTAAGCATCTGTTCCATTAAATAGTGGCGCTTAACTAGTGTCATTTTGATTTTCAATTTTCCATGTATGAAATCTCACATGATCTGAGAAAACATGCATATAGTCTTCTTCAATTCCCTAAGTCTATGAAACAAGGAGCCAAGATTTTCAATTTGAAAAGACTAACTTATCATTTTCATATGTATTCATATATACTTCATACACATACAGAATATTTTATCAATAAAATCAAGAACATTAGAGAAAAATGTTTTGATGCATTTGAGTAAAATATAGTAAAAAGTTTGGGATCAATAGCTTTTTCAATATCATTCTGTAAGAATTTCAGTCATTAAGTGGATTCTAGTTCTACAGCTTCAAGGAGATCTAATTCCATGTGAGTGAAGAGAAGAAAATCTGACATTCAAAAAACTGGAAAGTATGTTTATTCCAAAAATGACTTAGGTTATGTGACCTGTTAAAACATCTTTCTTGGCCTATTCAACAGCTTCACTTTACCTCATATCACTACACAAATGACTTCAAATTTATAACAATACTCCAATATATGGGATAGTTTTGTGAGAATTGTTATACTTAATATTATTCTAAAAATGTGAGTATATCTGGAACTTCAATTTCTGTTAATGTGAAATAGGTTAATGTGTTTAACTAACTATTGTGCTCCATTTAAATCTGTGCTAGAAATCAATATGTTCATCCACTTGTTTTATGTGGGAAAGAATTAGAAGGCAGAAAGATGGATGTATTGGGGATACAAGCCAAATAAATTACCAACACTGCTTAGGAATTGAAAGGTCTACAGATAGAGTTATAGAGCATCCTCATTGCCCACATGCTATTTATAGTTTTGTCTGCAATGTTATATTCATAAAAGGAACTGACTGGAGTTATTTTGGGTTAAATAAAATGGTAGAACTTCATGTAATTTAGCTTCTTATTTCAATGATGATGAGAAAACATTTCATTAAGGTTTGCAAGTATATGGCACATGGTTAATTGACGTTTTCTTGAATGCTTGAGGTCCAGTAATTGCCAGCACAGGTTATTTTCAGAAGTCACTCATGTCTTAAGCATCTTGTTACCTCAGGTTTCTGAAGATGGATATTCAAGCAGTCTGCCCACAGAATTCAACTCACGCCACTGATCAGATTGATCTGAAAGTCTCATAAATAAATCCAGTTAGATTTACAGCCCAGATCTTCTTATGTCTTCTACAAGGTTTGTATATAGTACAGTTTTTGGACTTTCAGCTTTTTACCTGATGTCAGTGCCTTTAAATTCTTCATAACAGAGAGGTATAGTGAAAACCTTTTTTATACATTATTCTTTCTTATAATTTTGTCTATATTGGTCTATAGTGCTTCTTTAGATATAGATTCTGTCACTCAAAAATATAGGATTGTGTTTTAATTTTTATAAATCTGCTGTGCTTCATCTAACTTAGATGCCATCTGACAGTGGTAAAGCCAGTTCTGGTCACTTTCAGCAACCTAAAGCTTTAAGTCTGATTAAGAATGGGATGCCAGGACAGAATTCATAGCATTAGAAGATTTGAAAGGATCTATATTCTACAGCCATAACTTACACAAACTTATAAATAATCAGTTGGAATGACAACCAAAATTATTAAGTGGACTGGTTTGGGTCTCTTAAAGAATGTGAACAGAAGCAGCATACATGTCAAATACTTTTGCAATGTTTTGAATTTCATCATTTTACCTGTAGAGGCACCTATGTCTTTCCTTGATTGTTCCTTTGGCTCACTATGCTTGTGACTAACTTTACCATTTGAAAAAATGTCACCTTTTCAGAAATCAAGTACTTTTCCTTATGGAATAAAATTAGAAGTCTTTTTTGAATGATAACCACATAGAAAGATAAAATCAAAGCACTTAATGACTAGAAATAATAGTCTTTGGAGATGTTAGCTTCTCTTACACAGGAAAAGGGCACGGTAGGGTCAGTTTTACTGCTCCCATCTGTACAATGTAAGACGGAAAATGAAAAAGAGTGATCCCATATCATATTCAGCACAGAGCCTTCCTTAGGCAGTAGCTTTGCTTTAAAATCTTTTTGGTTTTGCTATAATTCTCCTTTCATTCATTTATTTTTGAAAAATAGTACTTAAGTGATAGAATCGTCTAAGCTCACAAAGATTTTTGTTTACTTTTTTCATTTTATATGTTCAACTATTAAATGCTTTTATTTGCCACATATAAAGTGTTTTAACTTTTTGCAAAGGAGAAATATTATACTGTCGCCTTATAAATTTCATAATTATTACACAAAAATTCAAAGCCACTTATTAGTAAGAGATCAGGTTGGTAGATTTGTGGTAGATCTACTTTTGCAGTAGGTATAATCCTAAAATGACCCTCAATGGTCCACATCTTTGTGTAATCTCCTCTTATTGAATGTGGGCAGGACCTGTAATTTGTTTCTAACCATTAGAATATTATAAGTTATAATTCCTGTGATTGTTACATTAAATGGCAAAGGTGAAGAGATTTTGCACATATAATGAAGATTCCTAATCAGTTGACTGTATGTTGATCAAAAGGGTGATTACTGTACTATGAGTGTGACAGTCATAATCAGTTGAGTTTGTTAAAAAGGACATAGCTATTAGAAACAAAAGAAGTCAGAGACTTCCTCTCTTCAGCTGTCCTTGAAGAGGCAAACAGTTATTGAGAATAGGGCTACATGATAAGGAATGGCAGGAACCTCTAGGAGCTAAGGGCTTTCAGTCCTATAATCACAAGAAATAAATTCTGCCAATGACCAGGTGAGCATTAAAGAGTACCCAGAGCCTTGGATAAGACCCAACTCCAGCTGATACCTTGATTGCAGCCTGTGACACCCTGAGCAGTGGACCCAACTAAGCCATCCTGAATCATGGAAAATATAAGATAATAAATAGGAATTGTTTTAAGCTACTACATTTATGATAATTTTTTATGCAGTATAGAAAAGTAATATCTACAGGAGAATCTACTCTAGGAATCAACAACCTTGATATTGAGATACATTATATACATATTTAAAATACAAAGTAAAATTATGTAAGGCATCATGGGAGAGATAAAAACAGATTGATGGAAATTTAGAAAAAAGAGTGAGAAGTTCTTTCTGAAGGAATCAAGACACTTCATAAAGAGGAAGTTCTGTGTTCATTTAAAAATGAAGGAGTTCCTCTAGGTAAACATGGGAAGGGCATCAGAGCTGATGACTTCTTACATAAATAAAGGCATCTTGGCAGCTGCATGCAGACTAGTGAGCTATTTACATGAGTATGTGAAGTATGTGAAGAGGAATAGTGAGCACTCAGGTTAAAAAGTAGTTTGGAGACTTTTAGATACTTTACATAGTGGGGGTTATTACTAAAGATGATTTTGATTGGGAGGAAATGGAGATGGTTTTCCACTTACTACTTTTGTGACCTGGCACAAATTACTTCCCTAAGGCTCATTCTTTTCATTTGTGAAATGGGTAAAAAAAAGACCTACTGTGTAGTGTGGCTTGCAATGATAAAAGTACTAGTTCTCAATGTAGAGAAGGACTGGAGGTTATTATCTATAGCATCTCTGGCCATAGCATGGAGGCTAAATCGGATGGAAGAGGATGATAAAGGCAAGTTAGAAGGAATTGTGATGGTTTTGGACCAGTCTCTGTTAGTAACAGTAGGAATAACTTGTGAGAGATAGATATGAGACTCTGGAAAGATACAAAGAACCAATATCTCTTGCCAATGTAAAATATTTCTAAATGTGAAAAGAAAGCATTGCAAGATATTAAAAGTTCAAATTAAAAAAAAATCTAAAACATCTTTTCATTTCTGGGTCCAGTCGTTGTTTGATGTCATTAATATATCCAATATTTTCATTTTCAGAGCTGCCCCAGGCATATTTGGTTTTTTTGCTAATGGAAGTGATTAAATATTTTGAAACATGGAATGATGTGACCACATCTGTTCTTGAAAAACATAAACATGTAAAGGGCAGATAGGAGCCAAGTGTGGCAGCAGTGAGTAGAGCGGTTAAGTACTTGTGTGTAATCTGGTAAAGAGACCATGAGGCCTATAGGAGAGCCATGATGGTGAGAATAGAAAGGAGGTAGTAGTTCCAGACATAATCCAAAGGGAGAATTTTAGGAGTTTGGTGAATGAGAGAATATGGGATATAAATATGGAAGAAAAAGAGGTGATTTCAGTGATATCCTATGGGCAGTTTTTATTGGCTCCCAAGAGCAGATTTTGCACATCTGTCACCAACTTCCTGTTTAGTGATATCAAAGAGTTACTTATATTAGCCATGGTGTGAATAATCCCAGCATTACGAATTAGGCCTATATTTATGGGAAACTGGCTGTTAAACATGTACCAGCGCACCACCGAATGATTCTGAGTTTTCAAGTGAAAACTAAGCAGCTAGGAAGATGGTAGTTCTATGAATTCAGAAAGGTTAAGTCAAGAGAAGGAAAATTTGAATTGAAAAATTTAAGTGAAGTAAAAGAAGCATGACTTTCTGGTGGAGGACGGGGAAAAAGATAAGTTTGCTTGAGGACCTCTTGGATTGAGATTCCAGAGGTTAGTTAGCATTGTGCTTGATACTTGGTTCTATATTCTTCTGCTATCAACTGAATGACTAACTTGGGAGCCGTCCAAAAAGAGAAATCTATCAGGAAGCTGGAAAAGTGTAATCTGAAGTTAGAACTACATACACAAGTACACACACACACAGACACACACACACTATAGAATCATCTATATGGGATGATATTTGAAATAATAAGATTTTATTAAGAAAATGTATGGATTTATAAATGGGAAAATAAAGGACAGAATTCTGAGCAGTTTGTGACCAAAGGCATTTGAGAAGAAGGAGGTAAAAGGGCATTGTCATAAATCTAATTGGGGAGTCGGGAGCTGGAATGAAATGCTGTAGATGAGGCAAGGGATGAAATGTGAGAATCTGTCAGAGGACTGGATGAATAGTGATTGGTGGGATTATTCAGACAGTTGGAGCAGAATCTACAGTTAAAGTTTCTCAAAATGTAGCCATTCATAAGAATCACCCAGAGGGATTGTTAATGCAGATTTTGAGGCTCCACCCTCAGTGACTCTGATCCAGTAGTAGGTTCAGGCAGGAAGTCTGCAGTCTGTTGTTTTGGAAACATTGTAGAAGGGATTGAGAAATAACAGGACATAAAATATGGAACTGCAAGGTGAGGAGCATAGCTTTCTCTTTCCTGCATTACAGCAGTCACTGGAGAAGAGAGAAGCATTGGAATTTTGATTGGAATTGGGTTCATGAAGTATACTTTCAGGTTAGGAGTGAATGGAATATGTTGATTAAAAGAGTGTGCAAATTAGAGAAGAGAAAAAGATTAAGGATGGGCAAAAAGAAGAGAAAAAATCAGTGGAATGGGGCTATGGAGGCTGGGAGAAGTGGTTACATACTTTTGGAGAAGGCCAGGGAGAGGAAAAATGATGACATTTAAACTAAGTAAAGAAACTTTTGTTAAAGGAAACACTTAAATGTGGAGCACATTGTACCATATTCAGTTGATAAAAGTAACAGTTATCATTTAATTTGTTTATGTTAATACCAAATAAAATATATTTTACAGGAAAATGAGAGGTTTTCCTTTTAAAACTTAAATTGATTAGTTTTCCACTAAGGTTTAAAATTCCATTCATACCCCAAAGGCTTTATAAAAGGTTTTATAATACGCCCCCTTCCACCAAAGGAATACAGCTATAAGCAAAGTTCTACTCTTTTCCTAAAAATGGCTGTATAATTAGGAAATTTCTGCTTCATTAGATTAATTGAAACCATTCTGAAGATTTCAAAGAGAAAGACATTTTGTGTAGGGAATTGGTTAGAAAGGTGTTAGAAAGTCTGGAGGAGCAAAGGGCAGAAGGAGTTTTACTCAGTTTAGGGAGAATGGAGGCCATCCACCTGCCATGGGCACTGAGCTAACAGAAGATGCTGGTGGCACTGCCATTGGTGCCAAAGAGAAGCCACCCTGCTGCCACTGCAGAAACTGTTGATGGTCCTGGTACCCACAGTCCCAACTATTGCACCTGCTAATGCTAGAAGCTAGAATTATGCTAGAAGCATAATTATGTCTCCCTTCTTCCCTTCCCTTCTTCTTTAATCTATTACAGGTATTTCTACAGGCCAAATCCAGCTAACTTCCATTTTGCAAGAGAGTCTTGGGAATACACTTTGCAAGCTTCTAACCCTTGTGATACTGAGAAGAGTACAAGAAGGTTAGAGTGGGACTCAATGCCCAATAACAGACAATACCTGGTATACTCACTTATTCCTCCCCAAAGGGGAAAAATAGAATGCTTGAAAACATAAAAGGACAATTTGAATAATACAAGAAATGCTATAAAAATACAGTGTTATAAGAGATTGGCTGTATCATAAGATTAGATGTCTCTTTCTGCCTTTTTTTATTATATTTTTATTGGTGGCCTAATCCAGAGCTTTTTTTGTGACCACTGAGACACAGACACATATAAACACACATAAACATATTTATCTGTCTATCTATCTATCTGCCTATCATCTATTTATGTGTCTTCATATTTGTGAGGCAATGCATTTAAAATTTTATTTTATTGAAGTATAGTTGATTTACAATGCTGTGTTAATTTCTGCTGTATAGCAAAGTGACTCAGTTATGCATATATATATATATATTCTTCTTCATATTTTTTTCCCTTATGGCTTACCAGAGAATATTGAATATAGTTCCCTGTACTATACAGTAGGACCTTGTTGTTTATCCATTCTGTATATAATAGTTTGCATCTGCTAATCTGAGGAAATACATTTTTCGAGAAATTTTCTAGGAAGTACTTTATTTACACGAGTCATAGCATAGATTTGATAACTCATTAAGTTATTTAGGAACCATTTATGGATAGTTTGCTAGGTCCAATGGGAAATAAAATTGTCGATAATATCAGCTAACTTTTACTGAGAATTGATTTTGTGCTTGGAATTTTTCTAAGTGGTTAATATGCAGTATCTCAAGACATCCTTACAGCTACCCTATGAGGTAGATACTCTTATTGTACCCATGCTCCAGATAACAGCAAAGAAAAAAATAGACAGCAGCCAAAGTGGAAACACAAAGAGTTTTTGCAACTTGCCCAGCATCACATTTCATAAGTGGTACAGTAGTCAGGACAATAAGGAATTTACAGTATTATAAGGAAAATGTATTACACATAAAAATATTTTAATTGAAAGTAAAAGCTTCTATGCATCATAAGAATTAAACAGAATGGGTTGAGAAAGTACTTACTTAGAAAAAATTTTTCCCATGTCGGTATGAATTCCAGCTGTGTAGTCAATATCCAAATATCCTAGTTTTATTCAAATATATTTTATGAAATGTTCTTATTAAAACCACCTGAAAGGTGTGTGACTGTGTATGGGTATGTGTGTATGTGTGTGTTTGAGTGTATGGCAAAATATAAATAATTTTTCAGGACTACTTTTCTGAAGTGCTTACTTCAGAAGTGATTGAAAAAATTTGCAATATACTTTTAGAATGACAATTATATCATATTTAATGTTGATACCACCATAGAATTTCTAAATTTAGAAAAAATAAATGTTTTTGTATATTTTAAGGTATGTTGAAGTTTTCTCATGTGGCGTGGAGACCAGCCACAGATGAGCACAGGGTACCACTCCACCCGTTTAAGATCATACTATTCTCTGTAAGTTCCTTCATGTTGACATTTGAATGCTAACCAGGTCCCAAATCACCCTCTGAGACAGAAGGAAGTTGCTTGATTTAATTCTTTCTGACAGTTTGTGCAAACATCAGGTCAGGATGTCTCAGATAAATTAACCAAATCATGTTCAACTGCAATATGTCTAATTAAATTACAATATTTAGACAATTAGACACATTCCCACCAATAAAGTGTATTTTCCCCCAGTTTTAAAATTGTGATCATCTACATAACTCATATACCAATTCAAGGAGGCAGATTTTCATGGAGGCAGATTTCATGGGTCTTTTCTTTCTTGGGATGTGAACAAAAAAACCAGAAGCAATTATTTAAATAGGTTAGCCATATGGCATCAAATAACTTCCTATAGCATCCTAACAAGAATTAGGATGGATAGTAGAACTTAGAGAAATTGGGAAAGAGGAAAAAAATAAAGTGGAGAAGAGAATGGTAAATCTAGGATTTCTGAGAGAAGAAATGGGGGTGGAGGTTGATGTGTGCATGTGAGTGTAGGGCTAAGACTATGTGCCATAAAACATTCAAGTGTGTATGTTTGTCCAAAGAGTAAGCAGGATGAATAGGCTTGAAAATCAGAGAGGAAGGGAAAGAGAAATTTCCTCTGAAATTTTGATCAAATGTAACTGGTGTTTTGGTTTTTCCATTATCTCAGACCTTGGGTTACACCTTATGTATAATACCTAAGAATGAATCGTTAACTTGGAGAGTTTCTAACCTTCAAAGAAAGGACCTCTCCCTTTTAAGGATAATTAGATGGAGTCTGAAGAATTTTTGATCCATGTAAGGGTCAAGGAGAATCAGTATTAATGTCTGTACTATTTTATATATTTCTCTGGGGAAACTTCACATTTGTTTTTTTTTTTTTTTTTTTTTTCACTTTATATTCACCATAACTCTGTGAAGTGGGAAAGACAAATATTACACTCATTTAATAGATGGGAATCTGGGATTCATTAAGGTCAAATGACTTGGCCAAAGTTGAATGATCAAGATTAGAACCCAAGGCTCCTAAGCTTCTTCTAGAACTCTTTCTAGCACACCTCAATACCTCCTATTTAGACCTCTTGAAAGCAGCTTTGTGACATAAGTGTAAGACAAGTTTTCTTCTTTTGGACAAGTTCTTTTTGTTTGCTTTATTTTCCTGAACTAGGAATTTTGAGAGAGCTAACACCTTAGTGTATGTACAATGGATTTTTCCTATTAGGTAACTCTGCCCTTTGCTTCACCCACCACACAGCTGGGCTAAGTAATTCTAAAGGAATGTTGTCATGCCAAAGACTCAAGGAAAAGTAGATTGAGTTAAAATCAATTTATTAAAACAAATCCAGGTTTTTTTCATTGGTTACACTTTTTAAGAGTCCCTTGGTTACACATTAAGGTGTTCTTACCACAGAAATAAATAATAATTTTATGTGTTTGGGTACACAGCAAAAAAGTAAAAGAGATTACACTTTCTGAAAATATGACTGTTTACAAAGTCCTAGAATGTGTACTTTCAAAAAGCTTAGAAACCAAACTCATAAAAACACAAACAACAGTGCTTTAACACATAGAAGTATTAGACTGTAGAAGAGTTATTTTGACTATTAAATAATAATGCCATCATTTTTTCTCTTAATGATTGACTTAGTTGATTTATTTGGGAAGTCTCTATCCATCTCAGAGATGGATTTGTTCCAAGTGTTCACTAGAAAAAAAAATATTCATCAAGCAGAGATTAAGGTGTAGTTTTGTTTTCCTCTGGCCTAGAACTTGGCTTGTTTTGCCCCACATGAGATGAAACTCATGTGATTTTTTTTTTTTCTCCCTGCAATCTAATCTGTTCTTGTACAGAGGATTCATAGCAGTCAGTTCTAAAAGATCTGCTCCTCCCAAAAGTCTGTTCTCTTTAAGTAGAATCCACTGAAATAACACTGGGGTTTATATTTCACTCACAGCACGTAAACATTGACAGTTTTGAATTAGAGTACTAGATTTTCTTAGATGTTTCAGGGAATTTACAATGTTGAGTGGACAGAAACCTGAAAAAGGAGAGACTAATACTGCTGCTTTAATAAGAGCTGTGGAATAATGTGGGTCCCTTTAATGGTCCAAGGATAGGTGGTAATGCGTAACAATTTCTAAACACATAATGTGACTCTAGGACTAAACTCTCTACTAGGCGGTATACTAAGCTTTAGTATTTGGAGAGCTGAGTCAGCAGACACCTTTAGCCAGAATGCCCAAAGAAGGGACTGCTAGACTGTCAGAACAGAATGTAGACAAAACAAAAACTCAGCAAACTGGGAAATATTGTGTTGGTCTGTGTGTTTGTTTTGATTTGCTTGATAAATATGTTTATGTTCATTGAATAAAAGACAAATAGTGAACTGAGGCACTAGTGAAGAGTGATTTGGTCTTCTATTTGTTTGCATGGGTAATAGCTAAATGGTGAATTTTTAAATTCTATATTACAAAGTAGGTTTGGAACCACAACAGATATCCCTTGAGGGTAATACAGTACTAGAAAACACTACGACCTGCTCAATAGATACAAAAGAAATTTCTATTCGAAAAGTACTAGAAAAAAATTCTCATCTCTTGTCATTTTTGGAAGTCATAACTGGGCATGGGTTTCCAAGAAATCTCTATGTCCACTTGACAAAGAATCTTAGCTAGCGATTTTTAAATCATCCTGCTCCTCAAGTCAGCCTAGCTGCTCTGAGATGACAGCAACATACTTCTCTGGTGGAATAAAGGCGGTTTCTCCATAGATGGCTCATCTTCAGTTTCCTGGCATTTATTTCTACTCTTGAAAGGACCTGCATATTATACTGTGAGATTATGGCAGCTTGGGAAACAGACACTTCCTTTGAATTTTTGCATGGAGATGAGGAAAATGATGATAACTTACAGATAATTTACATATAATAACTCACCCTCGAAATGACCCCATATAACAGAGAAGGCAATTGAGACACAGAAATTGGGGGGTTCGCTCAAGCTGATTCTTCTGCCCAGACAGGCTGGTGCCAGAGACTGTGTTCATCTGCAGCACTCTACAGCCTGGAGGGAAGTGTGGGAAGAAGTCCTGGTGTGTTTTATGGCATCCTACTTCCTCTGTGATGATGTTATAACACTTCCTCACACACTCTGTCCTCTAACTTGGAGATTTCTATACTAAATCTGCTGTTTTGTCTACTTAAACTTCCCTAATATTCTCTCATGTAGAGGTTTCTATTCTTCAAGTGTTCATTCTCCAGAAATACAAAGCATAGGAAAACTCTACTCCCTCAGTAAAATGGAACCCAGTTGCAGGAAGGAAAAGGATTTTGATTAAATGTATTCACCCTGAATGAGGAAAGATATGGGCAAGCTTGTATTTGTATTATCAAAAGGAGCAAGAGTTATTCAATTAATCTTGAATGGATTGAATTTCAGGCAAGATTTACAAGATTTAAAACATATAGGTATATTAGGTTAAGCTACATTTAATGGCCATTTTTAGGGCAACAATGATCAAATATCAGCTATCTTATTTGGTTCAACCTAATCATGTAAGATCAAGGAGGAGTTTCTTGATGCTCCCTGAAACCAAGTACACCCAAGCAGATTCACTTGATGACATGACTAGTGCTTAAGATCAGTCCAGGCACAGACAAGAGCCTCTGGTGCTGTCTCCTAGGTCTTCAAGGTGAGTTTTGGAGAGCTGCCACTTTGTGCTACGCACCTGCTTCGTCAGCCAAGGGAGAGAAAAGGGATTATATGCTGCAAAGTAGCTACCCCACCAGCAGGAGGCTACCCTGAGAAGTGGTTTTCTGAGAACTGCTTGCAATGCTGAGCCCTTGTTCGGGTCATAGAGACACTTCCTCAAGAGGCTGCTAGCAATAAAATCTGCTATTTGCCCAGCTATCTTACTTGATCCATTAGAAATGCTTCAAGTCACATTTAGATAAATCTGTAGTGAAGTGTATACAGGGAAGTTTGTAAATGCGTTAAAAATTTCATAATGTCTGTGAAAAACTTCCCTGCTTTAACTTGGTAATATTTGGATTTTAAAATATGAATGACCATATATTTGCTTGTGTGTGCATATATATGCACACACACACATACATATATACACGCACACACACACAATGTTGTCCTTGAAATGACCCCCAAATTAAGAGGTAAACATCCATGTATCCGGATGTTCAACACCCAAACCAGATTGTTCTGTAGTATATTCAATGATAATCCAGCTTCATAAGGATACAAAGATGGTTTTGTAACCCTGTTGAATCATTGAAGAAAAACAATTGTTTTCTGTAAGATTTAAATGTTAATTCTATCTTGAACAACAGTATTTAGGGTTTTGAGAGGATTACATTTTCATCTACTCATCTCACCTCCAGAAATTTCTGTCCCTGAATCATTCTTGATCAAAGAGGCTTTTGTTCTGTCTTTTTCCACAGGTGGCTTGACTGTAGCTGAGTATAGTAGGTATGGTCCCCTGAAGTCCTGTTTTGGCTTCCAAAAGACTGTCTACTCCTTATCTTATGGAATATGTTTGACTTTGGCTACAGGCCCCAATAAGGAACACATCAAATACTAGGAATAAGCACGTAATCCTCAAATAAACTGATATCCACCCAGCTGAACTTGTAAGAAAAACTCACAGGCACACAGTCAAGTAAATAATCACAAGAGTAGTATTTTTTTATATATGTGCTTGCTCTAGTCAGTCACTCCCTCTATTCATCTTGTTTCCTTTTAGCATCTGCTAGATGATTTCTCATGAAAAACATTTCCAATGCTATTCAGCTATCATTATTATCTACTGAGATAGCTTTGGGGGCCATACAATGAAAAGAAAATTTTAAATAAAGAAATAGATCATTTCAAACATGTAATTTCTCTAGGCTTATTCAAACTGGGGGAAGTGTTTGCTTTAGAAGAAAGTAAGGAAAAATCTATGACTCTGGCTTTTTTTTTTTTTTTTTTTTCCTCTGCCTTGCTTTCTCTACCAAAAGGAGCATGTGGTAAAGTGCTTGTGCCAGAGACACTGGCCTTTTCTTCTTGTGGAAAAAGGAGCTGCTGTTTAATAGTGGCCTGGAGGCCGGGAGGAGCTTGCTGCCAGGGACTGCTGCCCTCATGGCTTCACCAAGCAGGCAACACCAGCTGGGGAGCCCAGGGGGCTGGGTCTGCTCACCGTTTGCCCAGTAACCTGAAGCTCAGGCTCTCTGCTCTCTGGGACCTTCCTCTTTCTTTCCTCTTCCCGTCTCTCTTTTCCTCTGGTGCCTCTTAATCAGAAACTTCATGAAAAGTTTATCAGAGGTTTCCCGGTGCAGTTAGAAAGGGCAGTTTTCTTGCATTTGTATTGGACTTCACATACCTGGCATGTATGTATAGGTGTGCCAGGTTATTACATTTAAACCCCCAGATTTTTAGGGCGCATACAGAACTTTGATTTCTCTGCTATTGCTGCAATTTTATTATTAATATTAGCCATAAGATTTAGTGAAAAAAGTGTTTACAGCAGTGTCAGGCTCTGAAAAAAATCTTGGTTCTGATACTTAAGGACCTTGTCAACTTTTCTGGGCCACTATTGCTACATCTGAAAAATGCAGGACTAAGATAAACACAAAAAGATTATGGAGGAAAGAGCCCAGTTCATATTTGGCACTCACTCATCTTTGTTATTTGTGTTATTATAAAGCTAATTGTATGGCATGCTGGATAAAAGTGGAACTATCTTGTGGTTCTTATAAAATATTAACTAAATGCAAAAAAATATTTATCCCATCTAAACTCACTTCACTTTATTATGTTAAAATATTAAATGAGGATGCATTTTGGCAATACTTGGAGAAATAAAGGTTATTTTAAATCAGATTACATTTAGAGGTAAACTTTCAAATAAATGATTTCCTAAAATTAAAAAGAAAATCTTAAGTGGGTTTTTTTAAGCCTTAACTCCGAGCGATTTTTATCTATAATTGCAAAGAGATTTTCAAATTTGGAAATGTATTTAAAAACCTCAGAAACTAAGAATGTGTTTCATATTACTTGATCCTTGGTGTTCAGAATATGACTCTTGAACCAGCAACATTGGAGTCACCTGGGAGTTTGTTAGAAATACAGTATTTAGGCCCAAATCAGGACCCAAGTAGCAGACTGCATTTCAGCAAGGTGATCAACCCTAGTTGATTCATATGCACATTATTTAGTCATATGTACAATATTACATCTGTAGATGGACACTCATTCAGCATTGTTTGAATATACCAAGTGATGAGAAAATCTTTGTGTCTTGAGGCAGCTCATACCATTAGTGGGTAATCTAATTATTAGAAATTTCTTTCGTGTTTGTCAAATGGATAAAAATGTCTCCCCTTCTGTAACTTTTACTAATTTAATTGTCTTCTTATTTCTAAGCAAAACAGTCACAATTCTAGTCAGAAAAGTGGCAGTAAAACATTTTAAGAGAAAAAAAAAAAATCACATTTTCAATTAGTCTGTTTGGTTTACACTACGGATGGACAAGCTACTGCCCAGGGCCAAATCTGGCTGGCTGCCTACGTTTGTAAATAAAGTTTTATAGAACCACAGAAATACCCATTTATTTACACATTGGCTCTGGCTGCTTTCGTGTTACCATGGCAAAGTCAAATAGTTGCAACAGAGACACTGTGGCTTGAATGTCTAAAATATTTACTATTTGTCCCTTTACAGAAAAAAGAAAAAGACTTCTAAATCCTGGTCTACATGAAGCATTCTCATTTCTCCAACAACAATTTGTTTTATCAAACCTCATGCATGTGTTAGGTACTGTGCTAGCGGTTGGAGTTTCAAAAATGGAATGAGACCCTGCCTTCAAGCAAATCATCCTCAGCATATTCTTTCTTTTATACTATTACTTATAAATATCATCTTAAATATGGTGCCTAGATTTAAACCTCAAATGAGATTTAATGAGTATAGAATAGGAGTATCTTTATTAAAGCAGAATAAGTGCAGAAACAAATATTCATTCTGACATAAATTTGCAACTTCTCTTGCTGACACCTCATATCATTTTTGTATATTTAGCTTGTATCCAAATTTTTGAACAGCGGGCATTTCCAATTAGTAAATGTATGTGTATGTGTGTGCACATGTGTGTGTTGTGAACCTCTTTTTTGGCCAGTTCTCTTTCATCCTGTCTTTGCTGAATTAATTAATTTTTAAATAAATGCAACATAGCTAAATAGAAGGAACCTGTGGAATTAGGTAGAACTAAACCTGAGATGAGGGTTAACTGTGCCTCTTTGTATTTTCATTTTGGGGGAAAATACTTACTTTTTAAGAAACCAGTTTCCTAATTTATGTAAAGGGAATAAAATTAGTAACTTCCTTACAGGAGTTTGGGAAATAGCAATAGAGATGGTGCCTACTTGTACAGAACTACTGCCTGGCCCTAGGAAGACCTCAATAAATAGAACCTATCTTAGCATGTTCAGGTACTTTTTCTATTCTGCGTAATAATAGTGAATCTTGAATGCTAGCTCAGTTAGCTTTGTATGCAAAAGTGGATGAGTTTTGTTCCTAAATATTCAATCAATTTAGTTATAAATGTTCACTGAAAGAAGACCCAAGAGCAGAACCTTAAAGTACATCAACTATTTCTTTCTTCTGGGCAGTGATTTTTTTTAACCTTTTATTTTGACATAATTGTGGATTCTCATACAGCTGTAAGAAATAATACAGAGAGGTCTCTGTACCTGTTATCCAGTTCACACAATGGTAACTAAGTATAGTTCAATATCACAGCAAGGAAATTGGCATCCATTGATGTATTCAGATGTCAACGTTTTATAAGCATTTATTTAAGTATATGTTTGTTCCTATGTTTACTCCTTATGTTTTTTACCACATGTGTAGATTCATGTGATTACCCTCACGTCAAGATACAAGATATTTCCACCCTGTGCTACATTTTTGTAGTCACATTTACTTCCCTACCATCCCCACTTCCTTTTTAACTCCTGAAAATCACTAATCAATTCATTTCTCTAAGGTTGTCATTTCAAAAAGTTGTATACACAAAACCATACAGTATGTAACTTTTTGACATTGGCTTTGAGATCAGTTTAAGATGCTATGTGTATCAATAGTTCATTCCTTTTTATTGCTGAGTGAGGCCAGTAATAGTTAAAAAAAAAAAAAAAATTCCTCTTATTTAGAAACTCCAATTATTAGTAGTGCTCCTCTGAGTCGCTCTGGATAAAGGGCTCTGAGCCCAGTTTAATTGTTTCCTCATGGCCCCTATTCAGGAGTACAGCACGCTTAGACAAAATGGATAAAATCAACTCCTCTAGGCTAATTAGGATATATTTCAGCTTGAAAGAAATGGTATTCTCTGCTTTATGTTTAACAACTCTCTTAAAAAGGCAGAAAAGGTTAGTTTGTCCTGACTTTTTCTTAGTCAACTCATCCTGGATCCTAGTGACCTTCTCTTATTTCTTTCTGCAGAAAGAGAGTGCAAAGGATCATGAGAGAGGAGATACTTAGCATCATTCAGCAACTTGCCCAGTGTGATGCTCACGATTCTGACTCCACACCACCAAGTAAGACTCTGATACCAGCTGGGGGTCCTACAATTCAACCCAATTCTGACACTTTCTCCCTGGGAACAGCATCATATTCTACAAGGTAAGGGCTCAGTCCCGTAAGACTGGCGTCTCCTTCAGATGCAAGTCCAGGTTGTTACCTGTGCTTTTTTTTCAACTGGTTATAGATCATAGGATTCCATGACCCCTTCCTTGGGTTCAGCTAATTTGCTAGAGCAGCTTGCAGAACACAGGAATCCAGTTTACTTATTATATTACCAATTTATTTCAAAGGATATCAAAGGATACAGAATCGACAGCCAGATGAAGAGATACCATAGGGTGAAGTCCCAAAAAAACGAGCATCTGTTCTCATGGAACTTGGGGCCTGCCATGGTGGCATGCAGAAGCATTCTAGTTCACCAACCTGGAAACTCTCTGAACCCATCCTTCTGGGTTTTTATGGATTCTTTGTTACATAACCTTGATTGATTAAATCCTTGGCCAATGGCAGTTGATTCAACCTCCATTTCCTCTCCCCCCTCCACCTCCCAGAGGGCAGGGAGTGGGAATGAGAGTTCTAATCCTCTAATCACAAAGTTGGCTCCACAGGCAACCAGACTCCATCCTTAGATAATTTCAAAAGTCACCTCATTAAGATAACAAAAGACACCTTTATCACTCTCACCACAGGAAATTCCAAAGGCTTTAGGGGCTCTGTGCCAGGAATTGCAACTATGACCAAATATACATTTCTACTGTAAATATCACAGATGCAAAAAACAAACTACTGAATCTAAATAGGCTCAGTAATTTAATCTATAAATGGTAGAAATAATTACTGCTCTATGAGGTTAGGAGGATCAGAAAAAATAATATATGTGGAATTGAGTCATTGGCTAAAACTTGTAATAGAAGTATGAATATTGATATACATGGCAATAATAACATCTCTTCAGAAATTATATGTGCTTATGCCCCCAACTTACCTTTGATCCCCAAGCCAGGTCCCCCTCATTCCCTGTTGGAGGAGAGTTTCCCTTCTACAGGTCCTAGGGTTCAGCTTTATACTGGATTCTTCTTTATACCTGCCTCCACCTATTTTTGTTTCTCTGCTCTCCTCCCTTAAAGACTGGCTGTAGAGTGACAACCTATGTATTCAGTTTCCTCTCTTTGAGACCCCCAAAGAAATACATAAGAACTCATGTTGTTTCAATAGTTGTAATTTATAATCAATCCCAACTGAGAAACAGTCAAGGAATAAACCACTAGCAGCATCTACAAATTTAGAGTAGTTTCAAGTTTACAGAATCTTACAAAATTGTCTGCATTATGGATCCTAGTTCATAGTTCTTGACTTCTTTTTGAAGCATCAAATGGAAGCCCTTTCAGATTTGTTACCCCAGTTTTTTTTTATTTTTTCCTGATGATACTACTTGCTACATTAAATACCCTCCCCTTAAAGAAAACCATAGCCTAAATAGTAGTTAAAGGGATAGAAACAGATCTTGTTCAGGAACTACTGTAATGGGGGAAAAGTAACCTCATTATAGAACTGAGCTCAACTCTGAATACAACAGGAACAAGTGGGGATTTATAGCCAAGGAGCAGATTGGGATGGGGGTAGGGGTCAGTGGATGGAAAATGACAAAGAGGAGACATCAAGGGTAGAGGGAATTCTTCCTAAACTGACCTAATAGGATGCTCACTGAAGGCAGAGAAGGGTGATCAGACATGGAGGGTGATTAGACACCAAGGATGAGGGGTTCTCTCTATACTGACTTAGCAGGATTCATGCTAAAGCTGGGTTATGCTGCCCCAAGAAAGATGGAGGCCACGGCAGAAGCTTAGTGAAAAAGTGGGCTCAGAGGAGCCTGACTAAAGTTTGGTCAAGGAGAGAGTCTTTGTCACACCTTAATTTAATTGTGCTCCTTGCCAAAAGCAAGCCTGAAGAACGAATTAGGGAAAATAATAGGCAACATCTTGTCTCATGTAGATAATTTATATTTCTAAGCATCTTCAGAGTAAGTGACATCAATCTAAAAATGACTGTTTTTTTATGTGCTGTTGCTTTATGACAATTCACACAAAAAAGGAAAGAGGGTTTATTAACTATGATTTACAAAAGGAAATGAACTTCCTGAAAGAGTATAGTATTGATGTACTGATGCAACACATTTACATCTTTCAAAAACCTGAATCGTGAAAGAATATTTATTGAATTGACTAAGACAAATAATTTGGAGTACTGAGCTAAATGGACAGGATTTATTATTCACTAAATTATTACAGGCAGCTGGCTGAGTATCAGTACATTATTATTTCCCCAAATTGTATATTAATAGGCACTGAACTTCTTTTTATTGAGCTATTATATATGCCAAATCCATTATATTCATTATCTTATGAATCTTTACAGGAACCAAATTAGATGGATGCCACCTCCATTTCACAACTGATGATAGTGAACAAAACTGGCATTCAAATCTAGGTTTGTAGGCTCTGAAGATGGTGATCTTCTTATTCTGCTAAGCTGTCTCCCTGTCATAGATTGGGGAACTGGACCCAGCACCACCCTTCCCTCCTGTATACCCATAAAGCAACCGTGTTGTGACAGAACATGTTTGTTTGTCTGTTTTTCTCATGACTTTGGACTTAGCCAAGCAACTTGCTTTGGCCAATGGCATGGGGGTGGAAGTATTATCATACATTTAAGAGGCCTGTGTGCTTGTGCTTGTTCTATTATATGTCTGTCACCTTGGCTACTCTTCTAGTCCAAGAAGGATGAGAGAACCAATCAATAAATCTAGGAAAATTCCAAAAATCCTAACGTTCAAGTGTAATTATCTTCAATAGATGAAAATTTGGACTAGATTTAGAGAGGTTGCCTAGAGCTGATCCAAGCTCAATTGTAAAATACTAGAAGCATTATGAATTAGACATAGTTTATATGCCTTTTTAGCACTTGAAATCTTCCTACATGGGATTCCCCACTTTATGTACCGCGGTGGATGCTAAAGATTGACTTTCACTGTAGAAGCCAAATCCCAAACAAAATTAAACAAGAAAACAAAGCAAAAGAGACTCATTTCTGCACACACATGCCCCCACTCCTTGCAGTTGAACATGGCCAATTAAACAAAACCTGGCTCAGATTTAGAATAGGGACCTAGGAATATAGAGAATTCCTGCCCTGACAGTGATGACAAGGAAGCAACAGCTCCCAGATCATAGGGAGACCATGGCCATGATGCTGATGATGGAATTCAGCGATGAGCAACCAGTGGCTAGGGCCAGGGTCAGAGTTTGGAACAATACAGTCTCCAGTATCTGGGTTTCGGCAGTAGTATCATGATGTCCTCACTGAATTTGCTTTGTGGCACCATCTGCCTGACCTCTCTGGTCTCTGCCTGTTTTCTCAGTCTGTTCACCATTAGATCCAGCAGTTCTGTGAGCTAGTCAGTATCCTCTCAATAAATTCCTTCTCTGCCAAAATTAGTCTTGATATTTACAGATAATAATTTGACATATTCTCATTAAACGTGTCAAAAAAAAAAAAAAGGTTCTCTCTGTAACAGATATTGTTTAATGTCATTATTGAAGTATGGTCAATACACCAAAAAGCAAAACAAAACAAAACAAAACCCAAGTATCATTCAAAAGTTTGAAGCACAGGTGGTTGCCAGGGGCAACTTAATGGGTATTAAGTTTTGTTTTGCAAGAAAAAAGTTCTGGAGATTGGCTGTACAACAATGTGAATGTATTGACACTACTGAACTCTACATTTAAAAACGGTTAAGATAGTAAATTTTATGTTATGTGTATTTTACCATTATTTAAAAACTTAAATTAGTTAAAAAAAATGTTTGAAAGGCCAAATTATTGCAAGTTACAAAATATGTGATATATGTTTTCTCTGGAATCAATCAGTCAACAAAAATATGAACAACAAATTACACAGGACAAGAGGTAAATGGATCTAATATTAAAAGATAGCTATTCTTTATAAAAATAATAATTGGAAAGATAATATAATGAAAAGAAAGCCTTATTTACAATAATACCCAAGGAGTTTAAATACCTATTAAATATGGTGAATAAAGTAAAACTTGAATAAAGCACAAGAGAGACCTCATTCCTATTTATTTAGATTCATTCTTAAGTAGGTGATTCACTATAGTAAGAATAACAGTTTGTAAATAATACTGTAAATTCAATACAATTGCAGATAAATAACCAACAGATGTTTCCTTTTTGGAATTTGAGAAAATAATATTAATATTTATTAAGAAAAATATACATGCAAGTTAAGAAATTTTTTTTAAAAAGAAAATAATGAGGTGTGAGTAGGCAATATATTATACTACAAAGCTACAACAATTAAAATGTGTGAGCACTTGTGTAGATATAAACCAGCTGTCAATGAAAGAAAATAGACTGACCAGAAATAAAAACATGTGGGAATTTAGTATGTGATAATGATAGCACTTCAAATAAGAGGAGAAGGAACATATTATTGAGTAAATGATATTGGGACACACGATTAGCCATTTCAGTAATTTCAAAATGAATCAAATATTTACCTGTAAAATATGAGGCTGTAAAATTGCTAGGTGAACATAAGTAGTACATTAAAAAAAACCCATAAAGGAAAACATTGATAAATATTACTACTACAAATAACAACAAGAAACAAACTTGGAATAACAACGACACCATAAACAAATCCCTCAAATAAACTGACAACTGATAATCTAGTATCTATAATATACATCTGGGAAAATTGCCGATTTTCCTTACATACAAAGAGTTAATACCTATGACTAGGGAGTTCATACAAATATGATTTCTAATAAGTATAAAAATTGCTCAGACTTATGTATTACTTATTAAAATATCCATAAAACATGAGATATTAGTATATATTACATAGGAGAACTAACAATGATGAAAATGTCTGTTGGTCTCCTGTATCAGGAGTGTGAGAGGATAAAACCTTTGTATACAGAGTGATGTAAAATTTTGAGGCGGCAAAATTGCATTATCCATCAAAATTTTAAATGTTGACTACCCTCAATGCCCTTTTGAGATATTTATATGATGGATTTACCCGCACAAATTCACCAAGTTATGTGAATAAGGATGTCCACTGCAGCATAGGTTGTATTTACAAGGAATCCTGGAAACCACCCCATCCTCCATGAACAGAAATTAATCACAGAAGCTGACGTCCATACCCTGTTCCTATTAAAAAGAGTGAATTGTTGTCCATTGACAGATAAATGGATAAAGAAGATGTGGTATAGGAATGAAATAATGCCATTTGCAGCAACATGGATGAACCTAGAGATTATCATACTAAGTGAAGTAAGCTAGACAAAGACAAATATCATATGATATCACTTATATGTGGAATCTAAAACAAAAGATACAAATAAACTAATGTACAAAACAGAAATAGACCCAAAGACATAGAAAACAAATTTATGGTTACCAAAGGAGAAAGAGGGAAGAAGGATAAATTAGGAACTTGGAATTATCATACACACACTATATATAGAATAGATAACCAACAAGGACCTACTCTATAGCACAGGGAACTATACTCAAAATTTTATAATAACCTATAACAGAAAATAATGTGAAAAAGATAGGTATATATGTATGTATAATTGAATCACTTTGCTGTACATCTGAAACTAACACAACATTGTAAATCAACTATACGTCAATAAAAAAATAAAAATAAAATTAATAAAAATAAAATTAAAGCTTAAAAAAGAGAGAACTGTATCTGAAAGAATCAATTTGCTAGTATGCCAATAATATATTATTGAGTGGATAAAGAAGCTGCAGAACAGAATAAGTATAACTTTCTGAAAAGATAGACAAAAACAAAGAAAGTTTTGGGATTTGCACTGGATTGAGAAAAGGGTGAGTTTCATTCTTCTGGTTAGTACATTTAATACTGTGTATGTTTTCCCAAGAAGCTGTATTATTTTCTTATGAAAAATATCAATTTATGATTAATTATTTAAAATAATCCCACAATTACCTAATTACAGAGCTTGAGTGGTAATTCATCAGAATTTACTGATTATCACTTCTAGGATTACGGTAAAAAGTTTTAAAGATAGAGACATATTTGCTTTCTCTGTCTCAAAATATCGCAGTCTGTCATGTGTGCTACTTATAGAGCATTTTTTCCCTGTAACCCACAGGCAGTCGATAACACCACTCAGAGTTATTGCTCAGACGTTGTTTTACTTACTTACTTACCTTGTAGAAAATAGGACTAATGTCATAACACCCATACTTCATTTGTCAATAACCTGGACTTGCTGTTCCTTTCTTGAGCTTGTTAAGTCCATTGGTAAATTGTTTCCCCAACCATTTAATGAAAACTTGGAATTATCTCACATTCTTTCTCATGTGTGTTTTTACCTCTTCTTGCTCTGAAAACAATTCTGAAAACCAATTTTGACCATCAACAGCTTTGCTTCCAATGCCATCATAATATTTCATAATATTTCTTTTTGCTGACATCTTGAACCCTTTAAGATGTCTGCAAGTAGTATCTCTTTTCTTGCTTGATATTCTTCATTTATGTGAAGTATACCTGTATAAATCTATCCTTCTATACTTGGCTGTGTGATACTAAGCCTGGCCTCTGTGAACCTTTTTCCTGCTTTGGCAGGGGGCTCACTAGTAAGCTTGGCCATCTCTCTAAGAAGAAGATCGAAATGTTGAAGGGACTGGTTAAGGAAATAGAAACTATCTTATTTGTTTTCTTTTCCAGTTTTTGCTTCTTATTTCTATTAGCATCAATGCAAGAACAATTTCTCACCTTGCAGTGCTGTTGTTTCAATAGTAGCATTTGTGGTCTTTCCCACACTCACAACCACACCTCACTGTTTCCTCTCAGAGACACATGTACCCACCAAGTGATCCTTCTCCCTTAGAGATATGGATTTCAGCTTTCTGGGGGTACTTTACCCAGGACTCTAAATTTTCATAATTTCAAATGCTTCTCTTTGCCCCACAAGCCCTAGGGACGATACTTTCTTCCTACAGTTGCTGTCTCTGGAATATTTTTAACTTTTTATCTTTTCAGTTCTTCAAAACCCAATGAGCAGCTTTTTGTATTAACTTAAAATGCACACACACACACACACACACTTTTTTGAGGTATGATTAACATACAAAGAGCTGTATGTCAATATTAAATATGTATGTATTTAATGTATACAACCTGATAACTTTGTATATAAGTATATATCACTGCAACCATCACCACAATCAATGCCAAAAATATATCCATCACCCCAAAAATTTCCTCCCATACTCTTTTATTTTGTTCTTTTTTGTGATAAGAACTACCCCAAAGATTTTCCCTCTAAGCAAACTTCTAAGTATACAATATAATATTTTTAACTATAGGCACTGTGCTGTACATAGGTCTCTACGACTTATTCATCTTGTATAACTGAAACTCTTTACCATTTGACCAACGTCTCCCCATTTCACCTTCCCTCCAACTCCTATTAACCACCCTTCTACGCTCTGCTTCTATGAGTTTGACATTTTAGATACCTTATGTAAGTGGGATCATAGAGTATTTGTTCTTCTGTGTTTGGTTTATTTCACTTACTCTAATGTCCTCAAGGTTCATCCATATTTTTACAAATGGCAAGATATCTTTTTTTTCTAAGGCTGAATAATATTCCATTGTATGTAAATACCACTTTTACTTTATCCATTTATCCATTGATGAACATTTAGGTTGCTTCTATGTCTTGTTTATTCTGAATAACGTGGCAACGGACATGGGAATGCAGATACCTCTTTGAAATTCTGATTTCAATTCCTTTAAATACCTACCCAGAAGTGGGATTGCCAGATCATATGATGGTTCTATTTTAATATTTTGAGGGAAACTCCATACTATTTTCTATAGTGGCTGAACCAATTTACATTCCCACCAACAGCGTACAAGGATTCTTTTTTCTCCACATCCTCATCAACACAATATCTTTTTTTTTTTCTTGATAATAGCCATCCTACAGATGTGAGGTGAAATCTCATTGTGGTTTTGATTTGCATTTTCCTGATGATTACTGATGTTGAACATCTTTTCATGTACCTGCTAGCCATCTGTATGTCTTCTCTGGGAAAATGTATATTTATGTTCTCTATCCATTTTTCAATTGGGTTATTGGTTTCTTTGCTACTGAGTTGTGTGAATTCCTTGTATATTTTGGATATTTACCCCTTATCAGATATGTTGTTCGCAAATATTTTCTCCCATTTTATGTTGCATTTTCATTTTTGCTGATGGTTCTCTTTGCTGTGCAAAACGTTTTTAGTTAAAAGAAAATCTCATTTGTCTATTTTTGCTTTTGTTTCCTGTGCTTTTGGTGTAATATGCAAAAAAAAACAAACAAAAACAAAAACAAGCATTTCCAAGAACAATGTCAAAGAGATTTTCTCTATGTTTTCCTCTAGGAATTTTATAGTTTCAGGACTTAGATTTAAGTCTTCAGTCCAGCTTTAGTTCTTTTTTTGTGTATAGTGTAAGATAGGTCAAATTTTATCCTTTCACAAATCTTTTCAGCACCATTTCTTAAAGAGACTATCCTTTCCCCATTGTGTATTCTTGGCACCATTGTTGATGATCAGTTGACAGTGTATGGGTGGAGTTGTTTCTGAGCTCTGTATTCTATTCCATTGGTCTATATGTATGTTTTTATGTTGGTATATACAGTTTAGATTACTGGAGATTTATAATATATTTTAAACTCAGGAAATCTGATGCTTCCAGCTTTCTTCTTGCTCAATATTGCTTCAGCTATTCAAGGACTTTTGGGATTCCATATGAATTTAGGATGTTATTTCTACTTCTCTAAAGAATTCCATTGGAATTTTGAAATATGGAACACCTCGATATTTTTATTTTAAATTATTTATTTCTGAATGTATGAGTTGAGGACGAAGCATTGGTATAACATTGGTACATTCTGGACTATATCACCGATCACTTTCGATTGGCTGGACCACCTGCTTGTACAGGTTGCTTATGTCTCTTCTGGCTCTGTTTCTGTCTGATCCTCTCAGTATCACTTTCATCTTATGATGGACTGCCGCTGGGTCATCCAATCTTAGAACATAGTTAGTCTGAGAGAACACACCTCATGTTGGGCAGCTCAGATTGCATGGTCACTTGCTATCCATGGCCATTTTGTCCCTACGTGTCCCAGTAGCACAACAAAAGTTACTTTTCAAATGGTACTTAGTTTTCTACTGAATATGGCCTTCCTACAGAATGCTAGGGTTCTATATTTTTATACCCTTATTGAGACTAGACATAAACTCCTCAGGGTATACTTCTCCGCCACAGGTACCTCTAGAACAACAGAAACTGCCAAGTCCTGTGAATGGTTGGCAGGGTTGCTGGCCCACAACCCACTTCAGGGTCTTTTCTTGCTCTGGTTAACTCAGAGCTGTCAGCCTTCCATTGCTATCCAGAAAAGATATCCATAGAAATAGTACTTTTCAAGAGTAGTATGTAGCGCTCCTGAACTCTAAGGTACATAGCAAGTTTGGTCTTCTTTCTTAGTGCTGGGAGGTGCAAGATGCAATAATTGGTTCCTTTCTTTGGAGGGTGTGTTTTGGAATATCCAGAATCACTGAACCCTAAAAATGTTACTGATATGACAGGTGGTAGGAATGGAAGCCTCTTTCCTAAAGGCAGGATCTGAGTGACATACTAGAGCATCCACTAGAGTCTTACTAGTTTCAGTGTTGTATGATAGGCTCTTGTATGTATCTTATGTCCTCTGCTAGATTGAACAAAGATTTGTTTCTGATTTACTAAGGTATTTACCAAAGTATGTAATTAGAATATACTTTCTTACACATGGTGGTGCTCAGAGAAAATTGCTGAATTAATGTTAAACAAACATCTGCCCAGCCATATTTAACTATGTAGTCATGAGTTGTTCCGTAATGAGTATACATAAAATGAGAGGTTGTGTTGTAAATATATTGCCACAACCAGATAGTTTATTAAACAGATGCATAATAATGTTATAGAAATTGAGACAAAGTTAATTTAACTTTGTTTTCAGTGAATATATTTGTTTAACTATTATTTTTAAAATAACATTATTTTAGAATTGACTTAGTTTTACAGAAAAGTTGTGAAATAGTACAGAGTTCCAATTTACCCCACACCCAGATTCCCCTTTTATTAACATCTCACATTAGTATGATACATTTATCCTGATTAATCGGTGAATAATGATGCATTATTATTAACTACAGTTCACATTTCATTCAGATTGATTTCTATAATTTTTACCTAAGTCATTTTTTTTTTTTCTGTTCCAGGAGCCCATCTAAAATAGGATATTTTATTTAGTCACGTCTCTTTAGGCTGTAACAGTTCCTCAGATTTTCCTTTTTTTGATGACTTTAACAATTTTGGAGAGTACCAGTCAGGTATTTCATAGAACATCATGTGAATAAGCTTTTGATGTGCTGAAGTGAAAAATGATGACCTAAGTGCCAGTTTCCCATTCGACTGACTCCTTTTCATCAATCTTCATGTTCTCTGAGTGGGGTTTTCCTGTTTTATTTTGGCTCTGTTAACATTTCTGGAAGTGGTCACACTGAATTATGAAATAAAAACAAACCAGCTGTTACACTGACTTTGCAGTCAACGAGTGTCTAAATTGCAAAGGAGTGAAAAACTCTGAATGTTGTGTTCTCTGTCATAGTTGATCAATAAATGTCTGCTGATTTCATAAATAAGCATCCTTTTCCTGGCTTCTCAATTTTAAAGCCAAAAAGCCTTTAAATGTTTTTTAAGGGAGACTCCCCTATTTTTGGTGACAGTTATAAAGTGAAAACATTTTGCAATCCTTACCCAACTCTCATTGCTTGTAAATCCTCTTCCATATAAAATTATTACTTAATATACTCATATCTTACAAAAACTATCTCAGTCTGTTTCTCCATTTACTCAAACACTTTCTTACAATGTTTATCAGCATATTTCTCCTAGCCATTGTTAATGTGCTACTTTTAGGGTAGTCAGCTACTTTGTTCACCATTTTAAAATATTCTAGCTTCTGCCAAAGAACAATATGTTTGTTTAAATATGGCTATTTATTATTCTATGAAATTTCAGGTGAGTTTGCTGGTGGAAACCTACTACTCACATGCCTTTCTCTCCAGGGTATAGGACAATGGTGTTTACAAGTAAAGAATTGATGCCAAATGGGCCTTTTGGTATAAGATTTATTCACATTATCTATAGACTCTATTATGTTGGTCTCTTTAGCAACAATTAGATGGGGAAATGTGATGGAGCTTCATACGTTCCACCCAGGGTTGAATTTAGCTGACCAATGGCCCTGGGATTTACCCAACCAATCATGGTGGAAAAGCTGGAGAAGGGGACCCTGCAAACACACCCTACTTATTCTGCCTGCTGTGGAGAGAACCCAGCGGCCACATTGCCTGAATATACCATGAGTGTGCTGTGTATGAATAACGACCTTTATTACCTTAACTCTGTCCCTCGGGAAATGTGGCCCATATCAGTGCCACTGCACGTATTGTTGTACATAGTTAATTCCATTCCCCAGGGTTGGGTAGTGCTCTGCTTTCAAGGTTGTATGCCTAATCTTAAACAATAGGGTAATTACTTAAGAATAACTAGGAAGCCACCTCAAGAACACAAATCTATGTCAAGAGATTTATTTTACCATAGTTAAATGTTTAATAGGGTTATTCATACCAATAAATTAGAAATTTTAGGTGAAATAGGAAGATTCCTAGAAAAACACAATTTACCAAAGGTGACACAAGGATAAATAAACATCTGAATAGTCCTAGATTTATTTTAAAAATTGAGTTCATAATTTAAAACCTTTGTTCCGAGAGAACCCCAGACCCGGATGGCTATATCAATACATTCTTTCAAACATTTAAGGGAAAATATAGCATCAATCCATACATACCAAAATCTTCTAAATAAGAGAGAAAAGAAAATACATCCCAATTTGTTTTATGAGGCCTGTACTTTCCAAAACCAGACAAGGACATTATAGGAAAGGACAATTATAAGCCTATTTCTTTTATGAACATGTATGCAAACATCCTAAACAAGATATAAGCAGACCAAATGCAGCAATATAAAATCAGCATGGACTTTCAGTATTAAGTAGTGTTTATTCAATAAATGCAAGATTGGTTTAACAGTTGACAGTCAATTAATGTAATTCACTGCATTAACAGAATGAGGGAAGAATCATAAGATTGTTTCAATGTGGTAGGAAAAAAATGATAAAGTTTTACTCCCATTTGTTATAAGCTTATGCCGTAAAATTGGTATAGAACTTCTTTAATTGGATATTTAAAAATAAACTAGCACATAGGTATTTTAAAATAAACTAGCACAAATATCAGACTTACTATTGAAAAACTGAAAATTTAGCAAATTAGAAATGAGTCAAGGATATCTTCTATCACCATTTATTTTCAATGTTAAAAGCTCTGTTTAGGGTCAGGAAGAAAGAAAAATAAATAAAAGTTATAAAGATGGGAAACCAAAAATAAATTTTCATTTTTTTCATAGGCAACTTCAGTTTTACCTAGAAAATCCAAAAGAACCCAGTGATTAATTATTAGAATGAGTTTAACTATCTTCTGGATACAAGATTAATAAACAAGCATCAATTGCATGAACATATTAAAGGGCTATTACAACTGCATCAACCAATTAAACAATTACTCTACACAGCAAGAAGGATAAATTTTATCAACATAATTTGATCAAAAAGTTCCAGACAGGAAATGGTTTAAGATTATTTGATTCAAGTTGTAAAACATTCAAAAACTTGTAAAACATTAAAAAAACATGCAAAACTTGTATATGTTGTTGCAAGTCAGGACAGTGGTTATATCTGGGCAGGAAGTGAAGAGATACCTACAGAGGGGATAGAGGAGGCTTTGGTGATGCTGGTAACACTTTCTGCTTCTGGGTGATTGATACACCCATGCATGAGATTTGGAAATCTCCTCCAGCTGAGCATTTATGATTTGGGCAGTTTCCTGTGTTTGTGTTAAACTTCAGATAAAATTTTTCTTAAAAAATTTTGTATAATCTCTCTCTCTCTCTGTCTCTCTCTCTCTCTCTGCCCTTTCATTCCTACCCTTAACTCTTAACTTTTCTCTCTACTTAGGCCCATGATCACCACTTTCCTATCTCAATATATTACCCAAAGCAACTCTGTTAAACCAAAAATCAGATCACTTTTCTCCATTGTTCAAACAATTTAGTAATTTCCCATGTCACTTCTTAGTCTTATTATGAGATAAAAGGCCCTCCATGATCTGCCCCCATGCTTCCCATCCTCATCTCTTTGGACACTGGTCTCGTAACTGTTCCTCAAACCCTTTTACCGTCCCTCCACCTGGGGTCTCTATCCCCAGACACCTCAGCACCCATTCCTCCCCTCTTCTGGTTCTTTATTTAAATTTCACCTTTTCAACGAGGTCCCACTAAAGTTCGACACTATGGTGTGAACACCATATATACTGCCCCAAATTTCCTAACACCCTCTTCACTTCTATTTTCCTTTAGCACTTATCAGCTGGTAATCTGGTATCCAAAATTTACAGTGTTAATTTTCAATCTATCCTATAAGAATGCAAACTCTGTGAAGACAGGGATATTTTTCCCTGTGATTTTGCTGTATCTGCAATGCATCAGATATAGAAATGCTTAAAAAGCATTAGTTGAATGAATGAAGGAAGGAAGGAGCAAAACAAAAGATTAGACATGGGCTAATGCTGGGTGTTCAGATGATCACTTCCAGATGTTCAGACAAAACACCTTATATGCTGCCTCAGGTTAGAAGCATTCTAGTTACACAGGCGGGGATAAAACCTTAACTGAATGATTTGTGTACTTTTTTTACTGTTAAAGGTAAAAACAAGTGAAATGTTTTGTCCACAGCTTGTAACTTTATTAGCTACAAAGGAGCCTCCTGAAGAGAAATTCAATGGCTTAATTTCACCTTTTAATAATAAAAATGGGGATAATATACAACTTCTAGTTAATCTGGGATTCTAATCTGTTGAACTCATTTTGAACTTTAAATGAAAATACTCACCAAAAAAAAAAAAAAAAAAAAAAACCTAACAAAATTACCTGACCTTAGAAGTCTGCCTATTCTTGGAGCTAAATACTCTTTTTCACACATATGAAAAAATCCCAAAGTAATTGAATTACTAGAGGGATTTTTAGTATTAAAATGATATTTTTTGAAACTCCAAAATGCCATTTTGAAAAGAACTGATAATATAGCTTGAAAAGTTCTTTGCTAAGCAGAATCTTTCAAGAGTGGTAATTTGGATAGGACTGAAGCAGAATTAAGTCGCAACAGGAGTTAGGGAAAAAGAGCCAAATAATATGAGCTTTACTGGAATTTGGTAAGGGAGTAGCTGAGAAGCTTGTCTGATTCATTTCCAGTTATAAAAAGGATTTTTGCATTACCCTTTCATGGAGATTTAACTTCAAAGAGTTTATTAGCAACTGTCCCTGGGAAGGTGTAGGAGAGACCCATTGTTCACACCGTAGTTTTCAAGAACATGAACCCCTCACTATTTCATAACAATTAATTAGATTGTTAGAACAGGATCTTAGCCTCTGTATGAATATTTTAAATGTAAAACATTCTTTAGAGCATTTTTCAATCCAAGATGCCAAGATGCACACTTGGGGAGTTTAAAAAAAAATAGCTGATGGCCAGCTTTCTACCTCTTTATTCTGATTTTATATTTTCCAGGAGTAGGGCACAGGTATTAGAATTGTTCTCAGTTCTTTTAACACTTTGAAACTACAGCGTTGTTTCTATTTATTTAATATTTTTATGTTCAGACTTCTGAGTTCTTCAGCGTTTAAAGAAGCACCAGGAATTGAAATCCACTGCCTTGATGGGAGTTATGATTTCATTTCTGAATAAAATATTTGAAACTCTTTGATGGTTAATGCCAATTGTGGTTAATGCACCTGTATGTGTAAAGGATAAAATGGGATAATAAATCTGTTACATTTTAATACAAAATTTGAAAGAATCTAATGTTTTCTCAAACATGTTAGTTTTTTTATATAAATAGATAGTTTCTGTTTACTGATTTTTTCATGTAATTATCCACTACAGCGGTAGATAAGAATTCTTTCAAGGAGAACATGAAGATGATTTGTTTTTGTAACAGTTTAAACGTTTTCTTTTCTTGTCTATCATTATGCATTCTTACTTAGCAATGGAATAATTTTATTTACAAGAAACGTAACTCGAGTCTTTTCTTAGAATTATTATAAAAGATTAGGACTAGAATTTAATAAAAAACAAATTGAATGCATGGCACAGAAAAGCTACCATTAGTGACCATCTAGTAACCTTGTTTTCATCAGAAACGCAGGATGTAACTGAAGACATATGTGAGGAAATGCGGTCATTCTTAGTGGTGTCAATTACAACTACTCGAGTACCCAGGGCCCTGCCCTCTTGAATCATTCCCAGTAAAACGGTTTCATCCTTGTTATTAAATTTCTCGTCATGAACACATTACTCAGGGCAAATCTTTCTCTGGAGCCAATGGAAAAATCCTCTGAATAAGAGTCTTAACACCTTTCCATGACATAAGACTCTCTTTTGGAAACTCCTTATATTTCAGATCCCTTTCATGTCATAACTCCTCAATGCCAACTCATGGGCCACACAGTTAATTAAGGTTCTGAACGTGATTTACTCCTCTGTTGGTTGACAAACATGCTTATTCCTCACCTTGTGGAATGCTTTTGCGTTGTGAATCTAGTTTCTGTCTTTGCTTTGTCTTTGGACATATAATTGCTGTCTAAAATCTCATGAGAGTGTAGATTGAATTTGCTATTTTTCTCTTCTGTGAAGGAAAGTTTGGTATGCAGAGCAGAATGTCATTTTCTAATCTGGAATTTGGCCAGAACTCTGGGACTTGTGACCTGGTTTGAATGAAGTGTTGAGGGATTTTTTTTTCTAATCACAAAGAGTCAAAGATCCCTTACATAACTCATGGAATATTCGTATAGTATGCTAGGGATCTAGCTTAGTGCTAACTTGAATGGGAAAATTTCAAAGACAAGGTTACAGATATACTATTCCCTAGAGAAGTGAACTTTACTGTCTAAGTGTGATAATTTACTATAGCTTATGAGATAATTGCTCTAGATCATATATCCTAGGTGCCTGGAGGCAACTAAGGATTCTAGGAGAGTAAGCCTTTCTTTTCAGACATATATTTACCGGCATCTACAAAATTGAAACAATTCAGTTATGACTGACACTTATGATCATAAAAATAATACTATTGACAAGACAGTCTGTATTTTAGTATGATCCAAACATAATATTTATATTATTGTATACATTTACACAATCTGAATCTTCCCCCAAATTTAATTACCTGGACCAGATTGCTTCACAGGTGAATTCTATCAAACATTTAGAGAACAGCTAACATCTATCCTTCTCAAACCCTTCCAAAATATAGCAGAGGGAGGAACGCTCCCAAGCTCATTCTATGAGGCCACCATCACCCTGATACCAAAACCAGACAAAGATGTCACGAAGAAAGAAAACTACAGTCCAATATCACTAATGAACATAGATGCAAAACTCCTCAACAAAATACTAGCAACCAGATTCGAACAGCACATTAAAAGGATCATACACCATGATCAATTGGGGCTTATCCCAGGAATGTAAGGATTCTTCAATATATGCAAATCAATGTGATAAACCATATTAACAAATTGAAGGAGAAAAACTATGTGATCATCTCAATAGATGCAGAAAAAGCTTTCGAAAAAATTCAACACCCATTTATGATTAAAAAAATCCAGAAAGTAGGCATAGAGGGAACTTACCTCAACATAATAAAGGCCATATATGACAAACCCACAGCAAACATCATTTTCAATGGTGAAAAACTGATACGATTTCCTCTAAAACAGGAACAAGACAAGGTTGTCCACTCTCACCACTATTATTCAACATAGTTTTGGAATTTTTAGCCACAGCAATGAAAGAAGGAAAAGAAATGAAAGGAATCCAAATCAGAAAAGAAGAAGTAAAGCTGACACTGTTTGCAGATGACATGATACTATACATAGAGAATCCTAAAGATGTTACCAGAAAACTACTAGAGCTAATCAATGAATTTGGTAAAGTAGCAGGATACAAAATTAATGCACAGAAATCTCTTGCATTCCTACACACTAATGATCAAATATGTGAAAGGGAAATTAAGGAAACACTCTCATTTACCATTACAACAAAAAGAATAAAATATCTAGGAATAAACCTACCTAAGGAGACAAAAGACCTGTAGGCAGAAAATTATAGGACACTGATGAAAGAAATTAAAGATGACACAAATAGATGGAGAGATATACCATGTTCTTGGATTGGAAGAATCAACATTGTGAAAATGACTATACTACCCAAAGCAATCTACAGATTCAATGCAATCCCTATCAAACTACCACTCGCATTTTTCGTGGAACTAGAACAAAAAATTTCACAATTTGTATGGAAACACAAAAGACTCTGAATAGCCAAAGCAATCTTGAGAACTAAAAATGGAGCTGGAGGAATCAGGCTCCCTGACTTCAGACTATATTACAAAGCTACAGTAATCAAGACAGTTTGGTACTGGCACAAAAACAGAAATATAGATCAATGGAACAGGATAGAAAGACCAGAGATAAACCCACACACTTATGGTCACCTTATCTTTGATAAAGGAGGAAAGCATACACAGTGGAGAAAAGACAGCCTCTTCAATAAGTGGTGCTGGGAAAATTGGACAGGTACATGTATAAGAATGAAATTAGAACACTCCCTAACACCATACACAAAAATAAACTCAAAATGGATAAAAGACCTAAGTGTAAGGCCAGACACTATCAAACTCTTAGAGGAAAACATAGGCAGAACACTCTATGACATAAATCACAGCAAGATCCTTTTAGACCGAGCTCCTAGAGAAACGGAAATAAAAACACAAATAAACAAATGGGACCTAATGAAACTTGAAAGCTTTTGCACAGCAAAGGAAACCATAAACAAGACCAAAAGACAACCCTCAGAATGGGAGAAAATATTTGCAAATGAAGCAACTGACAAAGGATTAATCTCCAAGATTTACAAGCAGCTCATACAGCTCAATAACAAAAAAACAAACAACCCATTCCAAAAATGGGCAGAAGACCTAAATAGACATTTCTCCAAAGAAGAAATACAGATTGCCAACAGATACATGAAAGAATGCTCAACATCATTAATCATTAGAGAAATGCAAATCAAAACTACAATGAGATATCATCTCACACCAGTCAGAATGGCCATCATCAAAAAATCTATAAACAATAAATGCTGGAGAGGGTGTGGAGAAAAGGGAACACTCTTGCACTGTTGGTGGGAATGTAAATTGATACAGCCACTATGGAGAACAGTATGGAGGTTCCTTAAAAAACTAAAAATAGGACTACCATATGACCCAGCAATCCCGCTACTGGGCATATACCCTGAGAAAACCATAATTCAAAAAGAGTAATGCACCGCAATGTTCATTGCAGCTCTATTTACAATAGCCAGGGCATGGAAGCAATGTAAGTGTCCGACAGATGAATGGATAAAGAAGATGTGGCACATATATACAATGGGATATTACTCAACCTTAAAAAGAAATGAAATTGAGTTCTTTGTAGGGAGGTGGATGGACCTAGAGTCTGTCATACAGAGTGAAGTAAGTCAGAAAGAGAAAAACAAATACCGTATGCTAACACATAAATATGGAATCTGAAAAAAAAAAATGGTTCTGAAGAACTTGGGGCAGGACAGGAATAAAGATGCAGACGTAGAGAATGGGCTTTCGGGCATGGTGAGGGGGAAGGGTAAGCTGAGATGAAGTGAGAGTGTGGCATGGGCTTATATATACTACCAAATGTAAAATAGATAGCTAGTGGGAAGCAGCTGTATAGTACAGGAAGATAACCTCGGTGATTTGTGACCACCTAGAAGGGTGGGATAGGGAGAGTAGGAGGGAGATGCAAGAGGGAGGAGATATGGGGATATATGTATATGTATAGCTGATTCACTTTGTTATACCACAGAAGCTAACACAACATTGTAAAGCAATTATACTCTAATAAAGATGTTAAAAAAAAAAAAAATTGGGTGATCTGGGTTGATGAGTATGACTTTTCTGACTCCAAAGTCTATGCATATTTCACAATGAGGTTCTCCCACTATGTCTTGTGTCCTGCATCTCACATTGCCAAGGGAGACTAAACATTGAGTGTAGACATTCCTCTAATACTATGAGCATAGCATTATTTAGTTAAATACTGTTTATAGAACATATAATCCATAGTGGAGTGTCCACACTGATAAACATCTTGAAAATATGTTACTATCATTTTGTAAACAAATTTTTAACTTCATTTTTTTCATGACTTTTGAATTACTTATTAAATACTCAAGGAATCAGCCCTCTAAAGGAATTAACTTCAGTTATTTGTGAATGTAGACAGTATATTATTACCAACAGACTATAAAAAGAGCTGTAAGAAATGGTCAGTTTAATGATTTTGGAATTTAATATGCTTCTAAGAAAGCTATCTATCATTTGACAGACATTGTCTTCTGGACCGAAATTTTCACTAAGCAATTATCTGTTTAAAGTGCAAGAACATTAATTTTAAATGCTAGTACACCAAAGCACCACCTGCAGGTAATTGAACTGTACAGTAAGATTAATGACAAAGTAACCTATTATGGAAAAAAAAATAATTGATCATTTTTCTCTGAAACATGGCCTTTTTCTTCTGTTCTAATAGCAAACTTATGAGAGTTTCCATCCATAAAATATTCAAGATATGCACTGTAGTTAAAGTTTTTAGTTGCTTAATGTACAAACAATATTCCTGGCACAATTTAATTCCTCTTTGTCCTCTTAAGCCTCACAGAACTATGGCAGAGCGATTTGATCAATTATTTGATACACTTATTAAAATTATGTATTATACATGTATGCTGACAATTGAATTTGGTTTTTGCTCCAAAGCAAGATATATAGATATAAGATATATAATTAAAGAGTATATAATAATTAAAAATATATAAAATTTTTAAGTATGTTAGTTTGCCATCCATTAGTAATTTTACCATTTCCTTTCTTTTACTTACTTCCTTTACAGTCAAACTTAGTTTGCTTTATAATTAGGTGAAAACTGTTACTTAACTTTTGCAATAGGTAAATCAAATTCAAAATTGAATTTGAACTCTGCCACTTGATCATTTGCTTTCAAAGTATATGGCTGTGGTCTCAACCAATGGCATGGAATTATACAATGGCATTAGAATGGCACATTCATCTCTTGTCAGCAAAATAAAGCATGGAGCTGTCTGTTCCAAAAGGCTAGAAAAGGGAAATATCAATAATATCCTTCACTGATTTGACTGCTGTAATCATTGTCCTTATATTAAGATAACCGTATATTTTTATCGCTTTGGCCTTGTCTCTCCATATGTAATTGCCTTTACTTTAAGTCGTATGCAAATGTTCTGCTCTGTTATATTGCAAGCCAACACTTTTTTTTAAAACCACCAAAGAATGTAGCAAAAGTTGAATGATTCAGAATTCTATCAGAAAGTATAATGCACAATTTTTAAAGAAGACACTACTTTACAGGTACATTTTAGAAAAAACACAAGAGTTGAAATCATTCTAAAAGGTGAAGCAAGTGAGTGCCTACAACAAATGTGACTTGGTGGAGGAACTGAAGTCACATGAGGCAGTGATAAGGTTCCCTGGAAATCTGGAGGGCAGACGAGGAATCATGTGTAGTATGTGAATTATTTAGATTGTAGTAAAGGAAATATTAATGAAAAATTGTGGAAGAATAAACATCTTGCTATGCAAAGTGAAGGGCATGATGGCCCCCATCCCTGTAAGATGGGGAAATGGAAAAAGAGCTTTCTCTGGAGAAGGAAAAAAAAGTCTAATATTTATTGTTTACTAGATTGTTTACTATTGTTGCCTCTTTGACCAACACACACTCATCTCTGTACTGCAAGTGAATTTTTCATTTTTCGTCTATTAACAAAACAATAAATTGGAAAAATGCTTTTTAAAAGCAGACTTATATTGTCTTAACCTTCTTTCATTCTGCTATCCTATTTTCTTTCTTGTAAACTTTCTCCTATTAGTGGTTTATTTCTACTAACATTATTTTGGCATTATTATTATTCCCTAACTCTTTAAAATCTGATTTCTCATCCATAACATTTAGCGGAAATTACACTAACAAAAACCAGCAGTGGTTCTTGAATCCACGGATCCCACACCTACTTCAAACTCAGTAGACAAAGTTAAAGAATGCATTTGTGAATATCTTTGGCTCTATGAAATCACACTGTGCTTATTTGATTACTTCTCTTTGTCCAGTTTGTATTTGACTCATTTATGAGCTCATAATTCTGCTACTTCCAAAAGTCTGATTAGTCCCACACTGATTTACTTTCTACCCTTAAAGAAATGCATGTGAAACTCACCACATATGTTTGCAAGAATTTAAATGCACACCGCTACCTTCAAACTCACTGAAGCTGTGGTTTCATATTTCCCCCACCTATGGAATATTCCACTGAAATATTAATAAATATCTTTTTATAAATGTATTAATAAATGTATCTCTTTATTACCTTGAGCTCATTAAATCTAAACTGAATACACTGCATTTCTCTTCCAAACCATTTACAATTCCAAATTTTACTATTTCTGATGATGTCACCACTATTTTTTCAATATCCATGTTTAAAAACCTTGGCATCATTTTGGCCTGCTTATCTTTCTTCTCCATCCTCCAAAACCATCATACATTCCAGATGTGAAGACCATGTCCTCTTTATTCCATAATGAAAATCTGGATACTATTGCTGGATAAAGAGTCTATTACATACGTGTAATTAATATTGATTTGTTTTATTTTTATTTCTATGACACTGCTTCATAATGGTCTCCTTTCCATAATGAAGCCAAGACTGCAGACTGCAGCTGCAATTTTGAGATTCTTTTCTAGTCCAATATTCCTTATATTTCCAGGCCGAGCTCCCTAGGTGTTGGGATCAATCCAAAATTCTTGGATTATTTTAGCCTCTCATTGCACATAAAATCATGGCATTTTGAGAGGTGTGTGGTAAACAGGAGGGAGTTGTTGCCAAGCACATATTCCCAAGCAATTTCTTAAATGACACAGATTAATTTCTACATTTGGGACATGGAAGTTGCCAAGTCAGCCTATGAGCATTCCGACCTCAATACCTGGCCAGGCTAATTTGTAACAGTGGTACTATTTTTAATGTAACAATGAAGGTGTGAACAGTTTTAACTGCTCCTTACAGTTTTTCAAGATGGCAATATTGAGAACAGAGGTCAGTTTCTAGATTCCAGGACAATTTAGCAGGCAAACTTCAATAAGGATTTTTTCTCTCCACCACTACAGGCTTTGCTTTTACCTGAATTTCTATTCAGGTCTCTTCTGAATATTAATAGCAAGATTTCCAGAGGGAAATTTTTGCTCTCGACTGTTGGATTTGATATTTTTTTTCTTCTCAAGCTGTTTAGATGTCATTTTTTATCAATTTCAATCTCTATTTAGCAATAGCAATTCTGACCTCAAAATTTTCATGTGCCGTATTCTTTCAAATCTTCTTAAAACTGTCTTTCATTTAAGCATTGTAAGCTTTTCCACAGAGGAAAATATAATAAGTCAAATTTGGTTTAATATCCCCCATGGGAATTGGTGTGACTACAGCACTTAACAGCTAACGGAAAGCAAATGGTGTCAGAGGTAAATTGACCTATCTACCGATTTAATTTTAGCTGAATTAAACTATAAATAAGATTGAAGTTTTCTTCTAAATTAGGAAAGGAATCAGGCAACTAAGATAAAGCTGGGTTTGAGAAAATTCAGGAAATGAGAAACAAATCTATTTCCATTCTTATTGTTATTTGAAACAATAAGTTCCTTCCTACTTTGGACCTGTATCATTCTCCAAAAAAAAAAAAAAGCACAAAGCCCTTTTATATCAAAGAGTTTAAGACAAAGACAAAGGCATAGCTCACTTAAAATTTTTATGAATGTGTATTTACTTCCTGCCTGAAATCAGTTCTTGAATGAGGATTTGCTGGTAGAAAGCTGGGCCATTGGAACTAGAAGAGGCAAGAACTCTTAATTCCAACTTTGTCAGGGACATTCTGTGTGGTCTCATTTGCAGAATCCATCCTGAACCTGCTTATCTACATCAGACAGGATTCACTTGTATCTGAAAAGTGCTTGAGGGTGTAAAACCCTAACTACCAGGGATATTATTTTCTAATTAACCATTTTTATTTTCTTTTCAATTCTCTTTTCTCAATAAAGCAGTAATGCTCACAAAAAGTGGAATATCATTTTTTTTAAATAATGTTTTATCATTAACCTACAGAGGAGAATATTTCTTCAAAACTATTTTAATATATGATGAAATCTCTTTAGAATCATTTTCTTTACTTTAATAACACCTGATTCTTCTCTACAGTAACAATGTGTCTCTTAAAATAACAATGGCGCCAGAGAGATCCTTTCGTTGGAGTAAACTCAGAAATAATTTCTGTATCTTTACTAGCTGGCTTTCCTTTTGAACTTTGTGCTGTCCTAAATGGTTCCTGTAGGAAATTATAAAAATAACTTAGGTCCTAATGAGAAAACAAGTCTCCAAAGCATTATTCAGAGATTGTCATCTCCTGAGTTGTGTTTATACGTGACAGGGTTCTATTGTTTTATGTCATTATTCATGATCTCAAACTGTCTGTTCTAATTTCCAAGAAATGCTAAGTAAAAGGAGGGTTTCAAATTCAGGAAGAAGTTTTTCCCCTTTCACTGAGAATGGAATTATAGCTGGAAACACGGTCGATTAGTTACATGACACTTGTTTACTTGTGAGTTTCTATAAATGCTGCTGAGTATTCTTTGTTTCAATGATGAAAATGTACGATTTGGGCAAAAGTTAGTCATAAGAAATTCTCCTAATACAAATGAGAAACAGATGAGAAATGTTAAGTTTTCTTATTGGTTTCACATTAAATTTGTTGTTTTTAATGCTATCTTTGCAAAGGGCATGCATCATTATATTTTACATATATGCTCAACTGAGTCTCTGAAAAAAGAAAAATAAGGTTGTATTATAATATGGGAAATGAAACTATATATTTTATTTTCTGATAAAGCAATTAAAGAGCATTCTAGATTCTCTTAAGAATATTACTCTTTTAATGCCAATTATTGCAGAAAAGTGTATTTGTATAATTTTGGCAGATATTAACATCAGACTATGAAAAAACATTGGGACGGTGTTAGCATCTTTCTTTTTGAAAGAATTTTAATAGGTAAAAACATACTTCAGTGAACATAGCTCTTCAAATTTACAAAATCTAAAGATTTGTTCTCTTGGTATTTTTTGTCATTCTGGGCTGGTTTGTTATGCCGAAACCAATTTTAGTTACATGCATAGCCTTGGGGGAAAAGGTAAGGAAAGCATCGTATTGGGTAGCCATTGGTATGCAAAGCTATCTGGTGGGATCATTTTACCTGTCCTCATGTCTAATTTGTCAAATCATTACACGGCCTCCAACATTCAGTGTACTGGAAGGAAAGGCAGTGTAGATAAGCACATCAGCCTCCATAGATAGGTTTATACCCATCCTGAAATGTGCATTATCCAATCTTGGAGAAGTTAAGACTTATTTTCAACAGTATTCAAAGATCAGAGAAGTTTAGGATCTGGCATTGGCAGCCGGTCATTTCAGTAAAACTTGCACTCAGTATCAAACCCGTCTTGAATATTTCTGGCCACAAGATTCAAAGAAAAGAAAAAATGTCACTGCTTTGTATAGTGTTTATTTACAATTTTTATCTGAATATAAAAAATATTTTAAAAAATCAAAAGAACTTAGTGTGTATTCACTGAAATTTTTTTTTTTTATTTTTTATTTATTTATTATTTTTATTTTTGGCTGTGTTGGGTCTTCATTTCTGTGTGCGGGCTTTCTCCAGTTTCGGCGAGTGGGGGCCCCTCTTCATCGCGGTGCACGGGCCTCTCACTATCGCGGCCTCTCTTGTTGCGGAGCACAGGCTCCAGACGCACAGGCTCAGTAGTTGTGGCTCACGGGCCCAGTTGCTCCGCGGCATGTGGGATCTTCCCAGACCAGGGCTCGAACCCGTGTCCCCTGCATTGGCAGGCAGATTCTCAACCACTGCGCCACCAGGGAAGCCCTCACTGAAAATTTAACTTTCCTTCTTGTGGATAAAATAGGAAGTTCTTATAGGGCTGCTTGAAACTTACCTGGCCAGACTTTTCACTCTTGTAAACCTTCCCAAATTTTGTACCTGGACCCATAGTCTTGACTCTGTATGCTCCTTCTACTTTCTCTGAACCTTTAGAAGTTTCCACCAAGACCCAGCTCAAATGTCACTTCCTCTCTGCAGACTTTTCTGTCTCCCCAGGTAGTAAGTACTGCCCTCCTTTATTTTCCATCATTCTTTGCCAACATTTTATTTAACTTCTATGAAAATACTTATCTCTTTGAAAAAAGTTTATTTTGTCCACTATACTGTGGGCTTTTCAAGAACTATGACTGTGACATTTTTTTCTTTGCATCTCCAGACAGAAACTAGCAAAATACCTAAGGCATAAAATGTCAGTCATAAATGTTTGTGGATTAATATATGAATGAAACAATTGTGAATGTAATTGTCTCACCTCTGGCAAAAACACATGGCTTCTACCTGGGGGGATGTTTACATTTTCTATTCTGTTTTGTAGCCATACGAGGAAAAGATTCTTAGTAATGATATTAACAACAATGCTTTAGTCAGAATATGGCCTGCAATCCATTAAAATAATTGAAGATCTTTGAAAATACTGTGTAAACAAAATACAGTCATAACCATGAACAACTTCAGTAGCAAGCTGGTGGCTGCCGTAAGCTGCCCAGGGAGGAGCAATTCATTCAGGAATTTTTGAAACAGTGGTGACCATGGAGATCACACTCTGTGTTAATCCTAATGGCACTGAAGCATTTCTATTCTGATATGTCATTTATGAAACAATGGTTCTTTAAGTTTACTTAAAACACTGTCTTCCTACTTCCATTTCTATATCTGACTTGGTGATGGATGATTCATCAGCTTATATTAAGTCCAGGGATGACAATCATATTGGGTGAAACTAGTGCTAGGCTGTCACGTGTGACATGGCTGACATCCTATGTCCCTTTTTTCGTTTATAATAATGAAGTTCACATCTAGCCATCACCCTTGTGACAATTCAACTTCTTCTACTAATTTAAGAGAATGTTTCTGTCTTGCTCTTTGACCTTTGCTGCAGCTGTTTTGTCTCCTGTGCGGGGGGTGGGGAGAGGTGTGTGGGGCCATGTCTGCAGTGGCTGATGAATTGATGTTATACTTCCTGTCTCAATGACAATTGCTCTTTGAACTATCTTCCTTATTGTTACTTTGCTCACCAAATTGTAATTCTTAAAGTAGCTCACAACAAAGGAGCCATACTCTCCCAACTTCTCATGTTAAAATGTTATTCCTCTTTTATTTATCCTGTTCTGTCCATGTTGATAGTCTCACGTGGACTACTTCATAATTTTGTTTCTAAAAGTTCTCTGTAATCAGAAATTAACAGTGACCTTAAAGTGAGCTTGAATTTCTGACTTTTCCATCTCTCGTGGACTTCGTTTTATTTATTTCTGTAACTTTAGCTATTAGCACAAGGTATGGCACGTGTCCCTTGTGCAATAAGAGATTCTAAAGTGAATATTTACTCTGTATTGTGAGTCTGATTCCACCTGAGCTTCCTAGTTCTTCTGGACCATTTTTAACTCCAATATTTAATCCCACTCAGACTTCCACTTCCCTCCCCTTCAGTCACATCCTGACCTTTTTTTCCTGCACCTCACAGTGTCAGTGTCCTTGGTCAGGTATGCAAAAGAGCAGCAAAGCTTTGAGAACGGCACCTGATTTGTGGAAATGATGGGTACAATTCTAATTCTCTTCATCTCACTATGTTAGCATTTCTTACCCAGTTTAGAGAGTTTGACATTACCTGGGATTGAAATAAATATCTATTTTATCAGACGTTATGTGTGTGCGTGTGTTCTGCATACCAGAGGTTATCTACAAAGAATTGTTTAGATCTGTTTAATCTTGCAATAAAAGGTTGTAATGATCATGATTATCTAAATATTTACATTTATAAACCAAAAGACCAAATAAACCATTTACTATAGCCAAAAGACTCTAAGCAGTGACAGTACTTAATATAAATATATGATGAAAAAAATATCATGCCAATGTTGTCTTAGAGTTTTAATGGAGCAAATATACTCATTTCCCTTTAAATAAATAGTGTACACTGAGTCAATGTCTATCCTCTTGTCTTTCACATCATGTATTCATCCATCATTAACCATCAGGAGAGTTAGACTTTCACTCCTGTATGTAAAGACTGTCCAAGAACCACTAGTGGATCAAGTTGGCAAAAGTAGACACCTAAGACATGGTGTGCTGGGAGACATTGTTTCCATTCTGACTCTCCTCCGCAGCAGCCTGGATGATCTGAGACAGGTTGCCCACATTTTGGTGTCTATATTCTATCATCTCTAAAAGGTGGAGCTTGGATTAAAAATCTATAAGGCCACTTACAAGTCACTAAATTTGTGAGTTTTTTCATTTATTTTGTTGGGGTAACATGAAGCTTCACCATTTTTTTTTTTCTTTTTTTTTTTTTAGCTTAACCATTTTAAACTATATAGTTCAGTAATATTAAATATATCCACATTGTAGTGAAACAAATCTCTAGGTTTTTTTTTTTTATCTTACAAATCTGAAACTCTATACCCATTAACAATGGCTCCTTTTTCCCTCCATCCCCCAGTCCTTGGTAATCATCATTATACTTTTCGTCTCTATGAACTTATCTACTTTAGATATCTTATACAAGTGTAATCATTTAGTATTTGTCTATGTGTGACTGGCTTATTTCACTTATCATAAAGTCTTCAAGGTTTAGCCACATTGTAGCATTTGTCAGGATTTCCTTCCTTTTTAAGGCTGAATTACAGTTCATTGTATGAATATAACGCATTTTCTTTACTCATTCATTTGTCGATGGACAATTGTACTGCTTCCATCTCTTTCCAACTCTTTGCTATTGTGAAGAGTGCTGTTATGAACATAGGTGTGCAGATATCTCTTCAAGATTCTGCTTTCAATTTTTTGGATATACACCCAGAAGTGGGATTGCTGGATAATATAATAGTTCTATTTTTAATTTTTTGAGGAAACTCCATACTATTTTCCATAGTAATTACACCATTTTACAATCTCAAACAGTGAATAATACTTGCCAACACTTATTTTCTATTTTTTTTAATTTAAAATGTAAATGTTTTAATAGCAGCCATACTAATGGGTGTGAGATGATATTCTATTATGATTTCAATTTGCATTTCTCTCTTAATTAGTGATCTAGAGCATCTTTTCATATGCTTTTTGGACATTTATATATTGTTTGGAGAAATTTTTATTTAAGTCCTTTGCCCAAATTAGGTTATTTGAATTTTGCGAAGTCATAGGTTTCCTTATGTATTTGGGATATTAACCCCTTATCAAATATATGATTTGCAAATATTTTCTCCAGCTCCATAGATTGCCTTTGTTAACTGCGTCTCTTAATGCACAAAAGTTTTTAACTCTGATGTATGTAGTCCCTTTTGTATATGTTTGCTTTTGTTGCCTGTACTTTTGGTGTCATATCCAAGAAATCATTGTCAAGTCCAATTATTGATACACAAAACTTGTCCCCTGTGTTTTCTTCTAGGAGTTTTAAATTTGTAATATTTAAAACTTTGTCCTTTTTTAAATCAGAGAAGAATTGTCTCATTTAGTGTTGGCCATGAAACTAAAGAGGAAAGTAATTTGACAATGATTAGAATTCTTGTATATTTATGTCTCATTGGTCACGGTTGTAAAAACTAATCAACCCATTTTGCTGTGCATATAGTTAAAGTATTACTGGAAGTATTAATAATTTATTTCAGAAATGGAAAAATGCTTCAGTTGAATTATATATATCATTATGAGGTCACATAAAATTTTTTATTATCCTTATAAGAATTCTTGTACATTTCTTCCTCTGTACTTTTGTCAGCCTCTCTCCCACACCTCTGCTTATTAATTCAAGCCTTCCTATAAGGCCCAGATAAATCCCCATTCACTGGACTTCCCTGGTGGTCCAGTGGTTAAGACTCCGTGCTTCCAATGCAGGGAGCAAGGGTTCCATCCCTGGTCAGGGAACTCACGTGCCACGTGGTGTGGCCATAAAAAAAGAAAATCCATATTCATGAAGTTTTCTTCTATTTCTTCATTCCATGTGTATCCCTTTTCTCTCTGAGTTAGTTCATATTTATTCTTTTTACGCTTTAACTCTCTGTATACTAACTTCTATTGTTACAGTTTTGTTTGTAAATGAAGAAAGTTGAATAAGGTAGAAATTTACTCTTGTAGGATTGAAGGGGAACCACACTATTTTCCCCTGAAATTTCTCTCTGAGTTATTAAACATAAAAATCAAACAACAAACTATTTCTAGTAGCCTGAGTTTCCATCATGCCTGTGGTAGCAGCACTATAGATAGATCAAAGAAATAGTTTCAGGGAAAGGTGACAACAGCTTGCCCATCAGCTGTGTCAGCGTGATAGTCTCTTGGCCACACTCTAACTGAAGCCTTGGATAAATCAGAGCATCTGTTGTGGTAGGAGCAGCAACAGGTGCAAACCCAAGACCAGTCTAATTACACAGAGAGGAAATAACACAAAATGTTAACATGAGTTATCTCTGAATCATGAGTTTATATATGACTTTTAATTTCTTTATAAGAATCTTTATTTTTCAAGCATTCTACAATAAGCCTATATTGTTTTAATAGCCAGGGAAAAGTTAATTAAAAATATACAGGAGTAAAGGAATTATAATAGCTGAGAGATTTTACAAAAGAGAATGTAGAATCACATTTTTTTCTACACTGTAGGAAATAGAATTTTTTGTTGAAGAGTGGTATGGCAGTGTGTGTGTACGTGTATGTGTATTGAAAGTGAAGAATGGAGTGTTGGGACTGGAGCTTGCTAAGATTTCAGTGATTATTTTATGCTAGCAAGGGCTCAGTCACCTGAATTTCCTTTTGTGTCCTTCTTAAACTGGTGTCTCGGGAGTAACAAGTTTAAATCTCTTGAAAATCTTCATCTAGAGTGTAAATTCTTTTTACAATCATTTCATTAAGATAGAATTAATTTCTAATCATCTTTAAACTCTAAATACCTAGAATCTAAAGGAATGGATTTATTAATTCATTTTACAAATAATTATTTAACAGCACTATATCAGCCGGGGTCCAATCAAGTTAGAGAAAGCCACACAGTTATTTGAACTGAGAGAGTTTAATATAAAAAGTTATTAACTATAACAGAAGATTGGTGTAATAAGAAACAAAGTAGTAATCACTGAACGAACTCTATAGAATAGAGAATTAGCAGGTGCAAGGGGTGTGGAGTGTTTCTTATGCCTTCTTAAAGTGAGAACATTTAACATGCTCTTTAACATGGCCACAAAACAAAAACGCTATATTGCATAGAAAGATAAGAAACAAAAATATGCAAACTTAAAATTATGCTTAATAATTGATGTTTTGATATTCAGTCTACTTGGAAATTATCCAGGTGCCCAATAACTTAGTGCTTAATTAAACAGACTCTCCAGCACAGGTTTTCATATTGATATCACTTCGACAACTTTCAGGTGGCCATGGTGACCTGCATTAGGATTTCTTGGACTATTCTCAGACTGGAAGCAGATGTACTTTATGGGAGTAGACTGCTGACCCAAGATCCATTGGACGCAGGACTGAATAACCTAATGAGGAAAATTTACTTGTCATTATTTGTTGGTCATTTGGCATTATTTTAAATAGTCTATTATTTATAGATATTTGAGAAAGCTTTTTCTTCTTCAGCCATGTCTAAGCCTCTGTTTAGCAGACTATGTGTTTAGAAAGTGAAATGAACTATTTTTTAATGATACCTGAGTTGAACTGACCTACTTAGAATTCAGAAACAGATACTTTTATTGAGTCTCCCTTGTTTTCATGGTAATACATTTCTTCACACACATTCAATAAGATCTGTCCTCCTTTTTACTAGGATATAATTGGCCAAATCAATTGTGCAACCAAGGCTTATGGGGAGCATTGTATTTGAGAAGGATTCTCATTTCATCACACATGACAAGGTCACTATTAAGAAAAGAAGTGATTTGTGTTTAGAACCATTTCTTAGGAATTCTTACCCCAAACTGGCTTGGTTCCTGGCTTATAGGCACCCAATTTTATAGGTGCTGAGGAGGGTCGCCTCCTGGCAGGAATTCCTCTAAAGTTAGAGGTTCTACAGATGAAATATGGTCTTGGGCTTTAGTTTTTCCTACTTTGGGGATAAAATTGTAAATAATAGAAGCTAAAATTCAATCCAAGGGTTTTTATGAAGACTTTGTGATAATCGTTAATATCATGGCCTTAATTGTTGTCCTAGATTTGCACAAAGCTCAAAGAGGCCTGTATGGTTAATTAACAAACCTGCAGTACCTCCCTATAATCATGTCCAATCTAATGATACCAGCCTTTTTGTGATTATTGTGATAATCTTCAGAGATTTTTAGAGATTGTCAGAAAAATTATCTGAATCTAAGAAATAAGGCTACCATTTGGGGTGGGATGCTTTCGATGTCATATGCAGGAAAAGTTACGGAAGTTTTACCTAGGGGAATCTATTTAGTTCAAATCACTATTTATTACTGATCAACAATCCAAATTTAGAGATGTTATTTTAACTTGCAGGTTTTTGTTCAGTGAAGCTGGAAATAACTTTTTTATTGGTGTTAACAGATAATTCCAAAAGTATAAGGCCCTGTTGGATATTAACCTTCTTTGTATCTAACCCATCAATCTTATCCTAACACTACCTAAATATACTTAGATTCTCAAATGCTCTTTGAATCAGTCATAACATCTGATTCATTCCCTCATCATTTAATAAGTTAAATAAAATCTTTGACATGTTGGCCTTTTATATTTTTCTGAGGGTCATGTTTTTTAATCAGTCTACAATTATACTTTATTTTATATTTTTAACGGAGTCCACTATACACAGAGAGATCCTTATTTGGCATATTTTATGTTTTAATTATTATAGATTTAATCAATATTCATTTTTAAACCAGCAAATTTAAAATGCTTTATTTTCTTTGTAATTTTAAGCCAATTTTCTTGCTCTGTAAAAGAATTAGAAAATATTTTTAGTCATTTCTAAATGTTTCATTAAGTCTTCAGCTAATTGATTAAATACTATTAAAACAATCCCATTTTAAAGTTAATTAAACAATTTTAGTAAGCATTTCAAATTACGTCTATTCATTCAATATTACTAATCTTCTCAAGTACTTCAAATACTTGACATGGTATACATATAAATCCAATAAGCAAAATCTTTCAAAGCACTTAATCACCTTAATAAGTCAAACTTATAAATATAGTTAATTAAGTTATCTTGTTTTTTTAAATAAACAAAAAGGCCTAAAACATAGAGCATACATAAAATTCCAAAATGACTCCAAATTGTTTTCTGCTTACAAAATGGGAACATAGAGAAAATGATCAGTCATAGATTCATTTCTTCATTTTGAGATTAGGAATTTACTCACCCAACCAAAAGGATGAGAATCACCAAGTCTGATTGGCTGTAGTAAATCTACTTACTGATTTGGAGGCTTGAGACCCATACTAGGGAGTCGGACAGTCCTTCCAGGACACTTCTAATTAAGCTGTTGGTGAACAAGGGTCTCTTCTTATGGTCAGTTTCTGCCTGCTCACCCAATACCTTCTCTCCAAGAATATCCCTCATACCTTTTACTGCCTGATTTTGTTAATGGAATTCTCTATTTAATTTTATATTCATATTAATCTTATCACCTATCATTTTATCATAACTTTACAGTCTGGGTTAAGTGTGCACAGCTAAAATCTTGTTTTTGTAAGCATTCAAATTATAATTTCCATCTCATCTAATGAATGTTTGTAGCTAGGTCTTTTGTGAGTATTACTTTATATTTCCCATATAAGAAAGAAGATTGCACATAACAACCCTTTTGATATAACCTTAGATTCAATGTTTGTGAAAATTAATAGGCCATATACTTACAGGATGAAAATATTACATATCACTTTATTTTCATAACTGAAAAGAGGGACTTCTCTGGCCATCCAGTGGTTAAGACTTTGCTTTCCAATGCAGGGGGTGCAGGTTCAATACCTGGTAGGGGAGCTAAGATCTCACATGCCGTGTGGCCAAAATAACAAAACATAAAACAGGAGCAATATTGTAACAAATTCAATAAAGACTTTTAAAAAGATAAAAATAACTGAAATGAGAGCTAAAATCTTCATTAATCATATATTCATTGCAGTAATATCTATGTGAGAAATAAAGTGATGGTCTTATGATAGAGGCAGCAGATATAGAATGTGAGAGAAAAATGTAAAATCTCTTATTATTGCAGATATTGTAAAATGAATAAATAATTAGATAATTAAAAGCCTGGTTTTCCTACTTCAGTTTGGACTAGATTATCTCTATGATTCCTTGAATATATAAATTCTATGATTCTGTGATCCAAGATGAGAGAGAATTTAATCGCCTAAGGTTTCAAAGGTTGGAAAAAAACAAAATAATGGGGGTGGAAGAAGGAAAGAAATAGAAATACTGAGCATGATTTTGAAGGTGGGTCTTTTTCAGTTATGTTGGGCTATCCAAGTAGGAAATTCTGGTAGAAAGTTGGACTTATAGGATTGGATCTTAGGCCAAAATATTAGCTTTGGAGATATGCTGCTTGGTATTTTTCTCAAATTAATTTTTTCATTTGTGGGGTTCTCTGTAATAAAATTATAAGCCAATGAGCACAGGCTCCATGAATTTTTATTTAAAACAGAAATTACATAAAACAGCGCTGGGCACAAATGGAGTTGAAATGAATTACAAGGGGTTCATCTGGATCCAACCACAGAGTATTTGAGTTTGCAAACTGGCACAAATAACGATAAAACTTGAGTTTCTTGAGCTTTAGTTTATTACTGAAACAGGAAACAAGCATTGAACAAGGTATATGAGTAAACAATGAGTATGAATAAAGAAGTTAAGGGGCAATACCATTAAAATGAGGGAGAAGCCACTTCACCATTCAAGAAAAATCCCAGCTACTTCACAATTATGTACTTGAGGCTCCTAAGTTGTACTATGATACTAGCCATGGCCTTCAAAGGACCATAAAGAAATAGAGTTTCTAATATTTGTACAATGATATACCAAAGCACCTTTATGAATAAATAGAACTGTGGCTCTGGTTAAGAACATACTTTTGGAGTCAGACTGAATGAATATGAAACTCGGCCCTGCCATTTGCCTGCCTAATGACTATGGGCAAGTTACTAATCTTCTCTGGGGCTTAATTCCTCTTATGTGTAGTGAAATAATAACAGTACTTTTCTCAAAGTGTTGCTGGGAGGATAAAACCAGTTGACATTTGTAAAGATTTAAACAATGCTTGGCATGAATGAAATCTTCAAGAAATGTTCACTATTATTACAGCATATAACCCAATTGATTGTTACAACATAAAACCCAGACGAGTAGGCTGCACCTATTTCACATGTAAGGAAACTGAAAAAGGTGCTATGTAGACCTCAGGGTAATGTAGATTTAAAGTGCAAAGGCAGAGCTCGAAAACTCAGAGTTTCTGGGTCAGATGATTTTGCCCTCATAACCTCTATGCTCTGTTTATCAAAATTTATGCATGGGTTTCTGTTGAAATTCATTAATCTCCAGGGAAAAAATAGTCAAAAGAATAATTTAATTATGAAGTGAATTAATTGTGCAATCATAAAATTTTTAAATTTGTAGTTTGGAACAAAACACTTTAATCAAAATTTATTTACTCAATCTGGGTTCTTAAGTGTAGTGTAGAATACAATGCTCTGTTGTGTTTTCAAAACTTTAACAACCAGTGACAAAATCTAAGTCAGTGTAGAAGATGACATATGCCTCTGATTGGTACATGATAATGCAGAAAGGGAGTTAAGAGGAGTGGGCAATTATTTCAATTTAGAAGAATCAAGGATAACATTTGAATTAGGTTCTGAAGATTAAATAAACATAATATGAACAGGAAGAGGAAACAGCATGAACACATATTGACTGCATACAGGGATAACATAGAAATACAATGAATTATAGAGGAAGAGAAAGGAAGGAATAAGGAGAAAAAGAAGAGGGTAAAAGAGTAATGTATGGAATTTAAACAAATAAGAAGAGAAGCCCGGAGGAAGCAGGGAAGAACTATATTTTAGAGTATTATTCAAAGTAATACAAAGTCATTCTCAGATGATACATTACCATTATTTTGGATGGTATACACATCAATTATCACTGCCTCTTGAAGAAATCATTAGCTAATGAAAACCTCTTCTAAATTCTACAACTTCCACTATATCTTGCTTTATCTGTTCCTCCTAGATTGGGGACAGACATTGTAGTTTTCTCAAGGAAATATTTTCATTGACTATAAGGATATCAGCCAGGGTAATGATGAGACTTTGCAGTTTTCACATTCCCATCCTCTACAAACAGTATGTAATGGGCTGGATCAAGATTTTTCCAGCTCTTACCAAGACCCCCTTTGGATATTGCTATCTTTATGCAAAGCATCACTGCTGCAATGTAAACAAAGGGTGGGCAGATAATCACTGGTCCTTCTGGAAGTTGCATGCCTTAAGTACATATGGAATACCTAGATATTGAATATATATTTTATTTTATTTAGCAGAAGGAAAAAGAACTGGCAAAAAAACAAAACAAAACAAAAAAAAACAATAAAAAAACCAATAAAGAGTAGGAGCATGAAATCAGGAAGTCATAAATGTATTGATTTGACTTTGTATTAGACAGATTGCCTTGGATGCAAGTTACAGAAAACTCGGACTTAACTGGACTAACATTACATTAAGGGAAGTTATTATCTCACATAACATGATCCCCAGGTACAAAGAGGCTCCAGCCATGTTAGCTGAAAGATCCTGCTTCAGTTCTCTCTAGTCCCCTTGGCTTTTTCTCCTCCATGTGTGGTCTTTATCTTTCAGATGATATCACTGTGGTTCCCACTGTTCCAAGCCTCAGTTACAGACATTCAATATGCAGAGGAAGAAAAGGGAATGCCCTTTCTTATGAGTGAGGAAACGTTACCTAAATTGATCCAGCTTACATATACTCATGTTTTATTGGTCAGAACTAGCAAAGGAAATCTGGCTACGTGACTGGCTTAGCCATATCAGGATTCTATCTGCACCTTTCCTCCATACTTTAAAGCAGCCTAATATGTATAAATGCATGGGATACAAACTAGGAAACATGTGCTCAGTCCAACTATGACCATGGCCACCATGACCACCTGGCTAAAGAGTCCCCAGCCTCTCCAACAAGCGAGATCTGGTGACTGTGACTAAATTCTGGCCAATTTGTGATAAAAGAAGTGGTATTAGTAACTTCTGGGAAGTTTTCCTAAAAGGTGTGTGATTGGCCTTTCTCCTGTTCTTTTCCTTCTTTCTGTTAGAGGATGGTGACATGATGGATGGAGTTGGAGCAACCATATTCAACCATGAGGTGAAAGTTGTGTGCTTAAGATTGTAAAGCAAACAACAGATGTTTCTTACTTCCCTATTAAAGTACAGTGTCCACACAGGCTGTGAACAGACTGCATTTATGTGAAAGAAAAATAAAATTCTACATTGTTTAGTTCACATTGCTTGCTGTCTTTGATTGCCAAACTTAATATTAATTAATATTTGTGAATATATTAAGGAGAAATCAAGAGGTAAATGATCAGCTACTTAGAGAAAACAAATCTTTAGTACCTCCTTGAAACTCACAGTTGAAGACTTTATTCACTACATATATTCTACACCATTTTTGGTCACTTTAATTCATTGTTAAAGTTAATAAAACAATTCTTATAGGAAGATAGTATTATTTTGAATGATACTCATTCCAGAAATCAGTGATGCAATGTAAAACATTTCAAATGATCACTTTATAGGATCATATTTTAAAGTTGGGGAAAATATTTGCTGTTTCTTACAAATGAACATTTTCTAATTTCAATGCAGTTATGTAGTACATTGCACAAGCAACATTTTTCTTGATAATTTTAATCTTAATGTGCCTTTTTCCCTGAATAGGCTCAGCGTTGATTTTGGTTCTGGTTGCAACATAGTTTGATTATTACTTAGGGCAAGCTATATAGGTATTTGTTTTTAAGTTAAAATATAAGCTAATAAATGCTTTAGTAATAGTTTAATAACTATTGATTTTTATTCTATAAGCAATGCCACAAATGTAGTAACTTCTTATTCCTTCAAAATTTTCAGATTGATTTAAAAGAAAATTTTAATCCTTTCTATATCATTCTTATGTAGTAGAACTCTGGTTGTGTGATAATGTATTTCAAATATTGTGGTGGGGGTGATCATCTAGTACCCAGGGTTATATGTATGGATTTGATAACATGAAAATGATTTCTTCTTTCTAAAATGTTTCATAATCTGATTTTAATCAGCATGTTTTGTCACTGAAAGAATCTTCAAGAAATAAGAAAAATACTTCACAATTTTCTAATGGGAGTCCAATTGTATGAATACTATTAAATAATCATGAATCACCTGAAGGGATAAATAGGGGCACAACTAGGTTAGCCAGATTTATCACATAAAAATGCATTGCATTTTTTGCATTTTATCAGGCAATCCTAAGTATAGAACACTTAATCAATTTAATCATTCTGATTAGTGTGACCTTCATATTTCTAGATTAAAATGCTTTAGTAACAAAGGGGAAAGGAAGTGAATTATCATTTGTTAAATATTATATGGCAGGCATTGCTGTATGTGAAACTTTTAGAGCATACTGTTTTTGTCCTGATCATAACCCTATGCAAACCGGCATCCCCAGTTTGTATACGTAAGAGAGTCTACTTATACGTTGATGTTAATTACCCAAAGTCTCCAGAGAGAAAGGAGTGGACTTGACATCTGCACTCAAGTTTGTTGAACTCCAAATTCTTTTCATTTCTGCAAAGGAATTAGCCATTGTCCTTTGAGTTCTGCTTGTGTTCTTTTGACACCCTTCTGTGTGCCTCAGGAAATTGGCATTTGTGAAAGTGAATCATTGGTTCCCTTGTTCTTTGGCGTCTGACTGGGTTCAGCTAGTGAGAGTTACCATCAGGTGATTAAGGAATTGACTTCAGGTTTTAATAGTTTACCATGGATAATCCTGTTTTAGGATATAGAAAACTGCAGGGATATGAGCAGACTGTACAGGGAAGGAAAGAAGTAGGGTATATCTGTCCTTGGGTTATCAGTGGGGGAGGGTTATGTATTGTTGTATCCAAAGTACTCAGGGAGATTCTGTCACTTAACACACTGGTAAATAATTTGGTACTCATATTACTAATGGGCATATATCTGAAAAAAAAAAAAAACTAATTCAAAAAGATACATGCACCCCATTGTTCATATCATCACTATTTACAATTGCTAAGGTATGGAAGCAATCTAAGTGTCCAACAACAGACGAATGGATAAAGAAGATGTGACATATATTTATATATATAATGGAATATTACTCAGCCATAAAGAAGAATGAAATTTACCCATTTGTAGCAACATGGACTTGGAGGGCATTATGCTAAGTGAAATAAGTCATACAGAGAAAGACAAATACTGTATGATATCACTTATGTGGAATCTAAAAAATACAACAAACTAATGAATAAGACAAAAAAGAAGCAGACTCACAGATACTGAGAACAAACTAGTGGTTATCAGCGGGGAGAGAGGGAAGTAGGGAGAGGCAATATAGGGGTAGGGGGAAAAAGGGGTTATTATGGGATTACATGAAATAATGTGTGGAATTTTGAAAATTTTAAAGCACTATAGAGTTTAAAGAATCTGTCATTCAATTAAGAAAAACAAACAAAAAACAAATTAGCTCTCATGGGGCCTTTAGTTGTGTGGATGTTGTAGAATAGATTTTTATAAGCACTAGTAAATATGATTGCAAATTATGATAAATGCTTTGAAGAAAAACTATGAATAAAATAAACAATTAAAACATAAAGATTTGATTTACCAGAGGGTGTCTGGGAATAATTCCTTAGAAAGTACCACTTTTTCTGAGGTCACTATAATGAGTAGCCTTGGTTAACACAGAGGAGGGACAGTATTCAAGAGCAAGTCAAGAAACAACAGAGATGAAGTGAAATACTGTAGTAGATGCTCGGGTTAAAGACACAAATAAAGAAGAGATCATGTATTTATTTTGGTGGGTGAGTGTGGGGAAAATATGAGTGCACTTTTATGCAACAAAAATTGGATACACAGAGCTAGAGTTTTAAAAGAGAGGGCGTTTGGAGATGCAAATTACAACGAGTAATTATACCGAGCAACAGATCAAAAACAAGTATGTGTACTCTAAATTTTAGTACCAAATCTTTGACAAAACAGTTTTAACGCTTTCAAGAAGCCTAATGTTTATTCCTTTAGCATTTCCAGAGTAAAGCCTGAAACAGAACCATACTGAGCCTGAAAAGTTGGGTAAATGATAGAATCAATACTGTTAAATCTCTATTCCATCATTCAAGATGAACTATAACACATCCAATAAATCAGATAGCTTGGTCTCTTTGATCGTGCCATGCATTTCAAAGCCAAGCCTGCATGATGCGGTGTAACCGTTTAGTCTAGGTGCAGAAGTGTTCAGCACTTCTTTACACGGTAGCAAACTATTATGTTTGAGGAAATAAACAATTGCCTGGGTGGCCCCATCTACATGTTCAAACTGGAATTAATGTCCCCAGAGTTCTTTGAAGCCCTGCCTTTAATAATATAAACAAACAAGGGAAGATATCAGTGGTTGTAGCCAATAAAACATAACTTAACTTAAAAATTACCAAAGAAAGTTAAGCTGTTTCAATGAATATGCAATGAAAATAAACACATGAAAGTAAGTGAGCAAAAGCAGCCAAATTATTGTCTTCTTATAATGGTATATCATCAAATACAGTAAACATATATATACACATACACTCATTGACATACAGACGTGCAAATGCACACATACACACACAGTGGAACCAGATCCTGATAGAGATTATTAGTTTAAAATTTAGTACATGAATAGTGACTTTAGTAGGCAAGAAAAGGTCCAATTTAGGGAAAGCCTATTCAAAACAGACACTGGCATCTGTAAGTTGGGTTTCCACGCAGGTGGACAATACCAGGGATGGTTATCATACCAGTAGCAGAATGCTAATCACCAGATGGAAGTATAAGATTAGAACTTTGGTACTAAGAGGAAAGCAGAAGGAGTAAGATGCTTTGACTCAAGCTTAAAGTATACAACAGAATACTAGTGAGCAGAAGTGTGGTGTGAGGTGCAGCTCCCGTCTCCAGAAATAGCATTAGTACAAGTATTAGAATATAGCAAAAAGGTAAGGTGACAGGATCACCAACAATAGAGAGTAAATTTAAGTTCTTCATTTTCCTCCTGAATGGCCAGAGCAGTCATCGTAAGGATGGGAGAGAAACAAAGATCCATTGTTCAGCTGTGGAGAAAGAAGTCTGTAGAGATTGGATATCAAAATGTATCTAACTGGTAGCTTATATTGGAGTGAGCAGAAACTAAATTAAAAGAATATGATTACTTTATTTATTAAGCAATCTTTATAGATAGATCAATAGATATAGAGTTATGGATATGCATATAGATATACAGATATGTTCTTTCATAATTTAAGCTCTTTGATTAAATGCAAATCACTTATCATAGTCTCTCAGATATTGACTGCTATCTTTATGTAACTAATATTCAAAATGTCTCTAACACCAATTTTCCACGGTCATGAGTCATGTTTTCTTTGACTGCACCATTGGTGCTAGGATGCCTTTGAAATTGACAGATGATAAGAGTCTCAGTCAATACCACCAGGTTGTGAGAGTGTCTTCAAATGGGGTGTACACATGAACATTGTGCAGACAAAAAAAAAAAAAAAAAACAGAATGCATCATGATTCTGGCCTAGACTTACGTTCTGAATAGTTTTGAATTTATTTTTCATCATAAGATTTTAAGAAAAACAAATCACTTGTATCCATTGTTATCTCCATTTTGAGGCAGATGATTCGTGTTTATTAAACCCCTCCCAAATATCTTTTCAGTTGGGTGGGTCATATGACTTAGTGGTTGAGTAGCCAGGGAATGGTTAGAAATGAAGTATGATGCTCACAAACCCAAAAACATTCCCAAGCAAGCCCACATTTGTATTTCTGTCTGCCAACTGAATGGAAGAAATGAAAATACATAGAGTAAAGGATGAAAGGAATCTCAATCCCTGAATGACCACTTGGAGAGAAGATTCCCAGGAGAGTTGTAAAACCACAAGGATTAGCTCTGTGTTGGATGATTGTGTGAACAAGAAATAATCTTTTATCTTGTAAAGCCATTGACATATCAGGGCTATTCAGCCTTTCCTTACCTCTAAAAGTCTTAAATTTTATCATCTAAACCTAAGTAGAGAAGATATTTTAAAAGTTGTTTTAAAAATTCTAATAACACAAGAGGATGTAAAAGCAAACAAGCAAGTCTTACAGTCCTTTTGTAGTCTATATTTAAATGTCTCAAAAGTGACATTTGTGTAGAGAACACCAGCAAAATATTACAAGAGTGATTGAATCTAAACTCTCTGTTACATCTAAATTCTCAGTGAATACACTGTCTGTAAATTTTTTTAATGACAACAATTCATTCCTTTCTATCAGAAGTGGCTTTTAAATAAAAGTTTCCTATTATAATATAGGAAGTCACTGGTTACGGCAAATAAAGTAGCTATAAATTCTAAGTGATCAAGTAAGCAATATTTTTTTTGAACATCTTTATTGGAATATAATTGCTTTACAATGGTGTGCTAGTTTCTGCTGTATAACAAAATGAATCAGCTATATGTATACATATATCCCCATATCCCCTCCTTCTCACGTCTCCCTCCCAACCTCCATATCCCACCCCTCTAGGTGGACAAAGAACACCAAGTTGATCTCCCTGTGCTATGCAGCTGCTTCCCACTGGCTATCTATTTTACATTTGGTAGTGGATATATGTCAATGCCACTCTCTTACTTCGTCCCAGCTTACCCTTCCCCCTCCCCGTGTCCGCAGGTCTATTCTCTACATCAGCATCTTTATTCCTGTCCTGCCCCTAGGTTCATTAAAACCATTTTTTTCTATTTTTTTTCTCAGTTTCCATATATATGTGTTAGCGTACAGTATTTGTTTTTCTCTTTCTGACTTACTTCACTCTGTATGACAGTCTCTAAGCCCATCCACCTCACTACAAATAACTCAATTTCATTTCTTTTTATAGCTCAGGAATACTCCATTATATATATATATATATATATACATGCAACATCTTCTTTACCCATTCATCAGTCGATGGACACTTAGGTTGCTTCCATGTCCTTGCTATTGTAAATAGTGCTGCAGTGAATATTGTGGTACATGTCTCTTTCTGAATTATGGTTTTCTTAGGGTATATGCTCAGTAGTGAGATTGCTGGGTCATATGGTAGTTTTATTTCTGGTTTTTTAAGGAACCTCCATACACTTCTCCATAGTGGCTGTATCAATTTACATTCCCACCAACAGTGCAAGAGAGTTCCATTTTCTCCACACCCTCTCTAACATTTACTGTTTGTAGACATTTTGATGATGGCCATTCTGACCAGTGTGAGGTGATATCTCATTGTAGTTTTGATTTGCATTTCTCTAATGATTAGTGATGTTGAACATCCTTTCATGTGTTTGTTGGCAATCTGTATATCTTCTTTGGAGAAATGTCTATTTAGGTCTTCTGCCCATTTTTGGATTGGGTTGTTTGTTTTATTGATACTGAGCTGCATGAGTTGCTTGTATATTTTGGAGATAAATCCTTTATCAGTTGCTTTGTTTGCAAATATTTTCTCCCATCCCGAGGGTTGGCTTTTCTTCTAGTTTATGGTTTCCTTTGCAGTGCAAAAAGCTTTTAAATTTCATTAGGTCCCACTTGTTTATTTTTGTTTTTATTTCGATTTCTCTAGGAGGTGGGTCGAAAAGGATCTTACTGTGATTTATGTCATAGAGTGATCAGCCTATGTTTTCCTCTATCAGTTTTATAGTGTCTGGTCTTACATTCAGCTCTTTAATCCATTGTGAGCTTATTTTTGTAAGCGGTGCTAGGGAATGCCCTAATTTCATTCTTTTACATGTAGATGTCCAGTTTTCCCAGCACCACTTATTGAAGAGGCTGTCTCTTCTCCACTGTATATGCTTGCCTCCTTTATCAAAAATAAGGTGACCATATGTGTGTGGGTTTATCTCTGGGCTATCGTGTTCCATTGATCTATATTTCTGTTTTTGTGCCAGTACCATACTGTCTTGATTACTGTAGCTTTGTAGTATAGTCTGAAGTCAGGGAGCCTGATTCCTCCAGCTCCATTTTTCTTTCTCAATATTGCTTTTGCTATTCGGAGTCTTTTGTGTTTCTATACAAATTGTGAAATGTTTTGTTCTAGTTCTGTGAAAAATGCCATTGGTAGTTTGATAGGGATTGTATTGAATCTGTAATTTCTTTGGGTAGTAGAGTTATTTTCACAATGTTGATACTTCCAATCCAAGAACATGGTATATCTCTCCATCTATTTGTGTCATCTTTAATTTCTTTCATCAGTGTCTTATAGTTTTCTGCATGCATGTCTTTTGTCTACTTAGGTAACTTTATTCCTAGGTATTTTATTCTTTGTGTTGCAATGGTAAATGGGAGTGATACCTTAATTTCACTTTCAGATTTTTCATCATTAGTGTATAGGGATGCAAGAGATTTCTGTGCATTAATTTTGTATCCTGCTACTTTATCAAATTCATTGATTAGCTCTAGTAGTTTTCTGGTAGCATCTTTAGGATTCTCTATGTATGATATGTCATCTGCAAACAGTGACAGCTTTACTTCTTCTTTTCCGATTTGGATTCCTTTTATTTCTTTTTCTTCTCTGATTGCTGTGGCTAACACTTCCAAAACTATGTTGAATAATAGCGGTGAGAGTGGGTAACATTGTCTTGTTCCTGATCTTAGTGGAAATGGTTTCAGTTTTTCACCATTGAGAATGATGTTGGCTGTAGGTGCGTCATATATGATCTTTATTACGTTGAGGTAAGTTCTCGTTTTGCTTACTTTCTAGAGGGTTTTTATCATAAATGGGTGTTGAATTTTGTCGAAAGCTTTCTCTGCATCTATTGAGATGATCATATGGTTTTGGTCTTTCAATTTGTTAATATGGTGTATCACGTTGATTGATTTGCGTATATTGAAGAATCCTTGCGTTCCTGGAATAAACCCCACTTGATCATGGTGTATGATCCTTTTAATGTGCTGTTGCATTTTGTTTGCTAGTATTTTGTTAAGGATTTTTGCATCTATGTTCATCAGTGATACTGGCCTGTAGTTTTCTTTCTTTGTGACTTCTTTGTCTGGTTTTGGTATCAGGGTGATGGTGGCCTCGTAGAATGAGTTTGGGAGTGTTCCTCCCTCTGCTATATTTTGGAAGAGTTTGAGAAGGATAGGTGTTAACTCTTCTCTAAATGTTTAATAGAATTCGCCTGTGAAGCCATCTGGTCCTGGACCTTTGTTTTTTAGAATATTTTATTCACAGTTTCAATTTCAGTGCTTGTGATTGGTCTGTTCATATTTTCTCTTTCTTCCTGGTTCAGTCTCGGCAAGTTGTGCATTTCTAAGAATTTGTCCATTTCTTCCAGGTTGTCCATTTTATTGGCATAGAGTTGCTTGTCGTAATCTCTCATGATCGTTTGTATTCCTGCAGTGTTAGTTGTTACTTCTCCTTTTTCATTTCTAATTCTATTGATTTGAGTCTTCTCCCTTTTTTTCTTTATGAGTCTGGCTAATGGTTTATCAATTTTGTTTATCTTCTCAAAGAACCAGCTTTTAGTTCTATTGATCTTTGCTATTGTTTTTTTCATTTCTTTTTCATTTCTTTCTGATCTGATCTTCATGATTTCTTTCCTTCTGTTAACTTTGGGTTTTTTCTGTTCTTCTTTCTCTAATTGCTTTAGGTGTAAGTTTAGGTTGTTTATTTGAGATATTTCTTGTTTCTTGAGGTAAGATTGAATTGCTATATACTCCCCTCTTAGAGATTTTTGCTGCATCCCATAGGTTTTGGGTCATCGTGTTTTTTTTTTTTTTTAAAGAAATTCACGTTCTTTTATTTATTTATTTATTTATTTATTTATGACTGTGTTGGGTCTTCGTTTCTCTGCGAGAGCTTTCTCTAATTGTGGCAAGTGGGGACCACTCTTCATCGCGGTGCACGGGCCTCTCACCATCGCGGCCTCTCTTGTTGTGGAGCACAAGCTCCAGACGCGCAGGCTCAGTAGTTGTGGCTCACGGGCCCAGTTGCTCCGTGGCATGTGAGATCTTCCCAGACCAGGGCTCCAACCCGTGTCCCCTGCATTGGCAGGCAGATTCTCAACCACTGCGCCACCAGGGAAGCCCAATGGGTCATCGTGTTTTAATTGTCATTTGTTTCTAGATATTTTTTGATTTCCTCTTTGATTTCTTCAGTGACCTATTTGTTATTTAGTAGTGTATTATTTAGCCTCCATGTGTTTGTAGTTTTGACAGTTTTTTCCTGTGTTTGATATGTAGTCTCATAGCATTGTGGTCAGAAAAGATACTTGATATGATTTCAGTTTTCTTAAATTTATCAAAGCTTGATTTTTGACCCAAGATATGATCTATCCTGGAGAATGTTCCATGAGCACTTGAGAAGAAAGTGTATTCTGTTGTTCTTGAATGGAATGTCCTATAAATATCAATTAAGCCCATCTTGTTTAATGTGTCATTTAAAGCTTGTGTTTGCTTATTGATTTTCATTTGGTTGATCTGTCCATTGGTGACAGTGGGGTGTTAAAGTCCCCTACTATGATTGTGTTACTGTCGAGTCCCCCTTTTATGGCTGTTAGTATTTTTCGTATGTATTGACGTGCTTCTAAATTTGGTGCATAAATATTTACAATTGTTATATCTTTTGCTTGGATTGATTCCTTGATCATTATGTAGTGTTCTTCTTTGTCTCTTGTAATAGTCTTTCTTTTAAAGTCTATTCTGTCTGATATGAGAATTGCTACTCAAATTTTGTTTTGATTTCCATTTGTATGGAATATCTTTTTCCATCTCCTCACTTTTAGTCTGTATGTGTCACTAGGTCTGAAGTTGGTCTTGTAGGCAGCATATATATGGGTCTTGTTTTTGTATTCATTCAACCAGTGTATGTGTTTTGGTTGGAGCATTTAATCCATTTACATTTAAGGCAATTATCTATATGTATGTCCTTATTACCATTTTCTTAATTGTTTTGGGTTTGTTTTTGTAGGTCATTTCCTTCTCCTGTGTTTCCTGCCTAGAGAAGTTCCTTTAGCATTTGTTATAAAGCTGATTTGGTTTTGCTGAATTCTCTTAACTTTTGCTTGTCTGTGAAGATTTTAATTTCTCTGTCAAATCTGAATGAGATCCTTGTTGGGTAGCATAATCTTGGTTGTAGGTTTTTCCCTTCATCACTTTAAATATGTCCTGCCACTCCCTTTTGGCTTGTAGAGTTTCTGCTGAAAGTTCAGCTGTTAACCTTATGGGGATTCCCTTGCATGCCATTTGTTGTTTTTTCCTTGCTGCTTTTAATATATTTTCTTTGTATTTAATTTTTGATAGTTTGATTAATATGTGTCTTGGTGTGTTTCTACTTGGATTTATCCTGGATGGGTCTCTGTGCACTTCCTGGGCTTGATTGACTATTTCCTTTCCCATATTAGGGAAGTTTTCAAGTATAATCTCTTCAAATATTTTCTCAGTCCCTTTCTTTTTCTCTTCTTTTTCTGGGACCCCTATAATTCAAATGTTGGTATATGTAATGTTGTCCCAGAGGTCTCTGAGACTGTCCTCAGTTCTTTTCATTCTTTTTTTTTTATTCTGCTCTGCGACAGTTTTTTCCACTATTTTATCTTCCAGGTCACTTCTCCGTTCCTTTGCCTCCTTTATTCTGTTATTGATTCCTTCTAGAGAATTTTTAATTTCATTTATTTTGTTGTTCATCATTGTTTGTTTGCTCTTTAGTTCTTCTAGGTCCTTGTTAAACATTCTTGTATTTTCTCCATACTATTTCTAAGATTTTGGATCATCTTTACTATCATTACTCTGAATTCTTTTTCAGGTAGACTGCCTATTTCCTCTTCATTTGTTTAGTCTGCTGGTTTTTTACCTTGCTCCTTCATCTGCTGCATATTTCTCTGTCTTCTCATTTTGTTTATCTTACTGTGTTTAGGGTCTCCTTTTTGCAGGCTACAGGTTCATATTTCCTGTTGTGTTTGGTGTCTGCCTCCAGTGAGTAAGGTTGGTTTAGTGGCTTGTGTAGGCTTCCTGGTGGAGGGAACTGGTGCCTGTGTTCTGGTTGGTGGGGCTGGATCTTGTCTTTCTGGTGGGCAGGGCTGCATCCAGTGGTGTGTTTTGGGTTGTCTTTGAGCTTAGTATGATTTTAGGTGGCATCTCTGCTAATGGGTGGGGTTCTGTTCCTGTCTTGCTAGTTGATTGGCACAGGGCGTCCAGCATTGGAGCTTGCTGGCCGTTGGGTGGAACTGAGTCTTAGCCCTAAGATGGAGATCTCTGGGAGAGTTGTCACTGATTGATATTATGTGGGGCTGGGAAGTCTCTGGTGGTCCAGTGTCCTGAACTCATCTCTCCCACCTCAGAGGCTCAAGCCTGACACCAGGCTCGAACACCAAGACCCTGTCAGGCACATGGCTAAGAAGACAGGGAGAAAAAAAGAAAGAAAAACAATAATAAGATATTTTTAAAAATTGTTAAAATCAAAAAATAATAATACCATTGTAAAGCAATTATACTCCAATAAAGATGTTTAAAAAATAATAATAATAATAAAAAGAACAACCAAACCAATAAACAAATCCACCAATGATAACAAGTGCTAAAAAGTATACTAAGATAAACTTAAAAATCAGAAACAAATCAGTCATAGACAGCAAACAGTAAGTCTACAGTTACTTCCAAAGTCCACTGCTTCAATTTTGGGATGATTTTTTGCCTATTCAGGTGTTCCACAGATGCAGGGTACATCAAGTTGATTGTGGGGATTTAATCTGCTGCTCCTGAGGCTGCACAGAGAGATTTCCCTTTCTCTTCTTTGTTCGCACAGCTCCTGAGGTTCAGCTTTGGATTTGGCCCCATCTCTGCGTGTAGGTTGCCCTGAGGCCTCTGCTCCAGTCCAGACAGGACGCGGTTAAAGCAGCGGCTGATTAGGGGGCTCTGGCTCACTCACGCCCGGGGTAGGGAGGGGTACGGAATGCAGGGTGAGCTTGTGGTGGCAGAGGCCAGTGTGACGTTGCAACAGCCTGGGGCGCACCGTGTGTCATCCCGGGGAACTTGTCCCTGGATCACGGGATCCCGGCAGTGGCGTGTTGCACAGGCTCCTGGGCGTTGTGGATAGTGACCTGTGCTTGCACACAGGATTCTTGGTGGCTGCAGCAGCAGCGTTAGTGTTTCATGCCTGTCTTTTGGGTCCAAGCTGTTAGCCGAGCTCATGCTCATCTCTGGATCTCCTTTAGGTGGGGCCCTGCCTTCTGTGGGCAATCAGGGAAAGAATCCTCTCTCCTCGTGCACCCTGAAACAATGGTCTCTTGTGTCTTACGCAGGTACAGACTTTTTCCCGAACTCCCTCCCAGATAGGTGTGGCGCACTAGCCCCCATCAGGCTGTGTTCACGCAGCCAACCCCTGTCCTCTCCCTGGGATCTGACCTCTGAAGCCAGAGCCTCAGATCCCAGCCCCCGCCCACCCCAGTGGGTGAGCAGACAAGCCTCTCAGGCTGGTGAGTGTTGGCCAGCACCAATCCTCTTTGTGGGAATCTCTGTGCTTTGCCCTCTGCACCCCTGTTGCTGCACTCTCCTCCATGGTTCCAAAGCTTCCCCCCACTGTCCAATCCCTGTCTTTGCCAGTGAAGGGGCTTCCTAGTCTGTGGAAACTTTTCCTCCTTCCCAGCTCCTTCCCAGAGGTGTAGGTCCCGTCCTTATTCTTTTGTCTCTGTTTTTTCTTTTTTTCTTTTGCCCTACCCAGGTACGTGGTGAATTTCTTGTCTTTTGGGAAGTCTAAGGTCTTCTGCCAGTGTTCAGTAGGTGCTCTGTAGGAGTTGTTCCACATGTAGATGTATTCTTGATGTATTTGTGAGGAGGAAGGTGATCTCCACGTCTTACTCCTCTGCCATCTTGGAGGTCCTCCCTGACGAATTGCAATATTTTTAAAGTTACAAATTGAACAAAAATTATAGCGTGCACAAATTTGTTAATTAATACGATGTCAAAAGACAATGATAGCCTGAGGAAAAATGTGCAACATGTGAAAAACAAAGGATTAATATCACCCATGAAGAATTTTTATAAATGTTTAAGAAACACAAACCATGAATAGCAAATTAGGCAAATGATTTTTATCACAATCAATGAAAGGCAAAAACCTCAAATGTATGAAAACCTAAAATTTCAAAAGTAGTCAAAGAATTAAGTGGAAAATAAGATACCGTTTTCAGCTCATCATCTACCTATTAAAAAATTTCTAGTATGTTTCCCTCAGCATCCTCAGGGCCAGAGTGCTATCCTTTTAAACACAAAGGTACCAGTACTTAATGATTTATGATGATAAATGTTTACTGGCAAGAACAGAAACATCCCTGATTCTCATCAGTGAAGCAGAGATTGAGTAAATTACGATGTATCTTCCTTATGTGATAGTGTATAGATTAAATAACAAAAATGAGCTCTCAGCATATAGAATGGAGGCAGGTTCATCATTTATAGTAACAGGTAAACAAAAACAAACATACAGAAATATGCGCAAAATAGAATCCTCTCTTTGTAAAACATAACACAAAACAAACAAATGAAAAAACTTACAGGTGTGTGTATGTATGTGTGTAAGTATATGCATTTGCATCCTAGGGTCATTCAGGGCCTCATGTGGTCTAGGCAGTATTGGAATACCTCAGTAAAACCAAAGAGTAAGAAAACCCTGAGTGTGAAAAACTTACATTTTAATAGGGAGAGATAGACAATAACAATAAAAATAATGGTGGTAAAGTGTAGAGTATGTTAGAAACTGTTACGTGCTGTGGAAAGGACACAGAGCAGCATGAAGTGGTGGTAGGGTTGCAGGGTAGGGGAGTTGCTATCTTGAATGCAGTGGTGAGGATTCAATCACAGTTCCTTACTGGAATGGGGCCCTGGCAAATTTTAAGACATGAGAACTAAGCAATGAAACCCGGATCAATAAAGATACAAAAGCCTGTCATAGGCACAGATTACTTAAGACTAAGATTGTGTATCCTTCCTTAGAAATGAAGAAATGAATATACATTTCAAGAAACTTCTTGTTTGAAAGCCCTTAAGATAGCTGAAGACTGTCAGAAACAATAAGAAAAAAAAAATTAGCAACAATAACTAGAATCTGTAAGTTTTCATTTTAGAAATATGGATAAAACGAAAAAATTAGAATTATTAAAATATTACAAATAATAATGCTATAAATCTGTAAGAGGAAAGATACAGTTTTATCCCAAATATTTTGATAGAAATGTAGTATAACTTTAGATAATGGCTATCATCTATTCCTATTTAAATGAAAGGGCGCACTAAAACTGTTAAATGTAAATAGACTGATTACAAATGAGTGGAACACAATGAAACAGACACATTGAAAAGTCAGTGGAGAATAATATTTTAAAAATAGATTAAAATATTCAGTTTTAAGTAAAGAAAAATCCAGTTCAAAGTAACTTAGCCCTTAAGAAAATATATTGTCTCACTTAACATCAAAGTTCAGTTAGGTCAGACTTCAGGCAGGGATTGATCAGAGCTCTTGTGTGTTTCCCCCGTTTCTTTCTCAGTATTTCTCTTCTTACCAGGTTGAATTTGGTCTCAGCTTCACTTCTCTCAAGGTAGTAAAATAGCTGAAGCTGTTGCATAATTTACAGTTATAAACCCTAAACACTGTCCAGAAGAAGGCAGAGTTCCATTTCCACAACTTGGCTTCAGTCTGATTGGAGAAAGTGAGATAGAGTGTCCAACCCTGAATCGTTTATGCCAAGGCGATAACATTTTATGGGTTGTCTTGTGCCACTCAAGTTCCATCCCTGGAGCTGAGAGAAGAGTCACTCAATCAAACACACAAACCTCAGGATTCCTACATAGTGGGAGATTAGTAGAATGGATGGCAGGAAGTCAACCAACCATGCCCAATAAAATCATCATAAGAAGCAGTAAACAGCAAAAACAACGCTGTGGCAAACACAAATTAAAGAGAAGAAAGACCAGAGAAACTTTTCCAGTGAAAAGAAGGAATTAATTGGAAACAAAACAGCATTTGGTACATAGAAAAATAGACCACAAAGAGGTAATCTGCAAATAAATAAAACAGAATACACAAAACACAAATGATAAGCAATAGCATAATAGCACAAGAAGAAAAAAAAAACTTTCCACACTGGAAAGGAACTTAGATTGGAATGCAGAAACTATCATAAAATATAGTGTGGTGAAATTAGTTAATCTCAATGAGAAAGAAATGATCAAATATCTCAAGAAGACATTTTTGTCAAATGAGTATTAAGCACTATACTATATGTATCTTCCATACGTGACCTTACTTAGTTTCAATCCTCACTATTATAAAACTGTGAGAGAAGTCTTATCATCTCTCCTTGATGCTTGAGGAAATTGAAGCTGCAAAGGATTTAAACAACACAACTGCTCGAGTTACCAAGCTTCCATTTGAACCCAGGCCCACTCAAAACAAAATTGATATGTCTTCAATTGTCCCATTTAGAAAGCAAAATGAAAGGGCAGCTTGCCAGAAGTTTGAATAAAAAGTAGAGCTCTGTTATAACACTCTTGCTGTTGATATGAATTTGCAATGACCATGGAAACTAAATACTCATTATGCAGATAAGGGAATAGGAACATTGTCCTTTCCTCTCCCCACTGAGTGACTTTCCACTAACCAGAGCCAAAACTGGTTTTTCACTAACCCACACTCAGCAAATGAGCAGTGTCCCAAAGTGAAAGAATCTCCCCTCTGTGCTCCCAGTAATAGATGCACTTAACTGACAGGTAAATATTCATAAGCTTCTCTACAACTAATAAAAGGATATATTCAGTCCTATTAAAACAAGTTAAAACATGGCAGTGGAAAGATATTTTAGCAAAACTATTTCTAGCTGTATCCAACTGCCAAACCACTAGCTTCCTTTAATTTGGGTTTGCCCTTGTTAACGTACGACATTCTTAGTGGTTGGAAAATCTTCAAAGCAAAACAGAGAAAGAAAAAATAAATAAAACCAACCAATTGTTTTCGTTTTTTTTAATGCCAAAGAGCATGAAAAATATAGAATAGGTTAAGAAAACAAATATGCTTTAGCATGAAAGGAGATAAGATATTGTACTCCTACTTTTTCCCAAACTCACCAGATATAACAACACATGGGCTTGGGAAAGAAAGTCTTAACATAGGAAGCAAAACAGAGTTTGCTCATTGTGGTGGACTACCCAGTGCTAACACTGACATTGAATGAGGTTTTTTTTTCCCCTGAATTACCAAACTGTGATTAAGTAAACATTCATTTTACACAGACCATTCATTAAAACACAAACAAAAAATAAACAAAAACAACTTTATTCAACATCAATTGTATGTGTTGTGATTTGAATTGTATCTCCCCTGCTCCCACCAAGCCATATATATATGTCCTAATCCCTAGTACCTCACTAGGTGACTTGGAAATAGTCTTTGCTGATACAATTAATTGAGTAAAGATGGAGTCATATTGGAGTAAGGTGGGCCCCTAATCCAATATAACTAGCATCCTGTAAAAAGGGGAAATTTGAAGACAGAATCCAAACTGTCCAGAAATTTGGACACACAGGGAAAACATCATGTGAGTATGAAGGCAGAGATCAGAGTGATATAGTAGAAACCAAGGAATGCTGAAGGTTGCCAGCAAATCTCCAGAAGCTAGGAGAGAGGCATGGAACAGATTCTCCCTCACAGCCCTCAGAAAGGAACGACTCTATGGATATCTTGGTTTGGACTTCTAGCCCCTAGAACTGTGAGACAATATATTTCTACTGTCTCAGTCACCCAGTTTGTGGTACCCTGTTTTGGCAGTCCTAGCAAACAAATACAGCATGTAATAAGCTATTCCTTGGGGGGGATGCTCATACAAATGTGATTAATATATGTAAACAACAGACCACAATACAAGTGTAAACAAGATATTTATTCCCTGGGTGGAGAAAAGAGAGGCAAAATCCAGAGGAAGACATAGAAGCCAGCAAGTGTGCATTCTGGGCACAGAATATACGCAGGAGCACAGGCATGCCCAGTCTTTTTTAAGATCAGGCTGTCTTGCTTTTAGGCACAGTAGCCTCAATGAACAGGGTGAAAGAGCTTTTCAGGGGCCCATGGGAATACTTGAAATGGTAAAAAACCAAACCAAACCAAATCATCCTCAATCTATACAAGTATCATCACAAAATAGAGATTTTAAAATGAAATATCTACACACGTAGCATGTAAACTTGATAATTAAGAAGGTAATATTCAAAAGAAGTTTATAACATTTGAAAAGTATGTGAAGGTTAGAATATGCTTGATTTGGCATGAACTTTCAAGATTGTATGTTAATTTTCAAGGAATAAAAACCAAGCATAAATTAAACAGAACTCACTCATAGTTCAAATAACAATTTCAAAAGAAAAAATTGTATACAATTCTGTCAATATTTTAAAGCATACCCTGATATTCATTTTGAGATGTGGGTATGTTTTAGTATGTGTATATATGATATTACAAAGGATCTCTAAGTGCTACAATGCCTAGGGCATTGTGACTCTTATAACGTAACATATCAGGGGTCTGATGGAATATTCGGCAGTGAAGCGGTGATTAGTTATCTTATAGGTCTGTGAAAAACTAATTTCAAACACTCAAAAATGCTAACATTGACAAAGCAAATAAGTTATTAACAAACCAGAAATGGTTCACTTTAGCTCTTAAGAAAATAACTTTAATATTTTCAATTGAAAACATGAGACATTTGTATAAACTTTAAGTGAAAAACACGAAAATTTTCATAGGATTTTTTTAAATTCAAAAATGGAAGCTCCTCAATAATCTTACAGATTTTGAATCAATGTGACATGTGGCTAAGAAAGGAAATCTAGATTTGTTTCCTAGAGTGATTTTCAATGAAAAACAATGTAGACTTTCCAAAATTAACAGAAAAGCCAGGAGATATCCCAAACTATTTCAATTGAGTGAACTTCATGTTCCTTGAATGTTTCTTGTTACTAATATTTTCATCAAATCAAATATTTTGATTTGAAAAAAGTTGCTTTTGTCTTCTTTCCTAAAGTGTTTTCTTTAATTAAAATAGTGCCAATTATGAGTATTTTGACTTAAAAAATTGTCATTGATGTTTGGATTGGCTCTCAATTCCCATTTCATCTTCCTTCTACTTGAAGAGGCCGGAAAGATTAAATCACCTTTCCAAGACTTCTTTGAAGCTTGGGTACTGAAAGTGAGTTAGGGTCATTCAAACAAAGGCACACAAGCTCCATCGGAAGGCAGATATGAGTCATAGACAATCTCCCTGCAATTTCTTAACATTGCTGCTGCTCGGAACGGTTCAGGAGATAACAGGATTCATTCTTCAGAAACCCTGGGTGTCAAGAAAAAGAGGCTATTGTTGTGCTCCCTTACTTTTAGAATGAAGCTTTGAAAATCTATTTGTTTAGGTTCCTGATGTTGAAACTAGTTTGACTTCAATGGTGACCACAAGAAAATAACTCTCCTTTCGGATCCATTTTAGAACTTGTTCCTTCGACACTTTCAGTTACCATACACCTACATTACATCGAATACCTACATTATGCCCTGTTTTCCTTAAAATATCTAACGTGGTTTATATTTTCCAAACGGAACTCTTACTAATACATAAGTTTAAATCAAACTACAATATGTATGTTAAAAGGTTCAGAAATATAGTCTCCATTCTTTATGGAACAACCTTCTGAGTGAATTTAAAAGGTGCTATGAGCTGAAAGTGTTTGTGGACCACTGTGTCTGTAATGTGTAAATCATGGATTAAGCTTTAAACATGATGATGACTCAAAAACAGGCGTCCCGGGTGGCGCAGTGGTTAGGAATCCGCCTGCCAATGCAGGGGACATGGGTTCGTGCCCCGGTCCGGGAAGATCCCACATGCCGCGGAGCGGCTAGGCCCGTGAGCCACAACTACTGAGCCTGCGCGTCTGGAGCCTGTGCTCTGCAACGAGAGGCCGCGATAGTGAGAGGCCCGCGCACCGCGATGAAGAGTGGCCCCCGCTCGCCGCAACTAGAGAAAGCCCTTGCACAGAAACGAAGACCCAACACAGCCAAAAATAAATAAATTAATTAATTAATTTTAAAAAAAAGGTCATTAAGCATCTCCCTTAAGGGGAAATTAAAAAAAAAAAAAAAGTGATGTCAGGGGAGAGATAAAAAAATTATTTTCTAGAGGTTTTTTTCAGAGTTTTTAAAAATCTTCTTTTGTATCAACTCAATTCATTTTCCAGAGAAAATTATCAAGACTTCGCTTAGAAAGTAATGGGATTTCAGTCTCTGTGTGGGAGAGAGTAAAGCAGAGTGGGAAAAAGAGGAAGAATGGTATACTACTACTATATTTTTCTTTTAAGGGAAAAAAAACAAAACATTAAGAAGGACCTCTTGTGACATCAGTTCCAATTCAATTTCAGGTTTCATTAAATATACATGACCCTCTCATCACATATCCAACTCAGTACAATATAAATGCTCCAAAATAATAATTCTTAGATGTCAGTAACATGCAATAAACCAGAAAATACTAATGCTGGTAGTTGAACATAATGATTACAAGTCCCTTATTTAAGAACAGAAGCACAGATACTCTAATATTCTTGGTCAAGGTCAGAGATCTATTTAGATTCCAAGACTGGACTAGAATCTTGGTTTAATTCTATTTATTCTATTAGTCACATTGTCTCCTCTGGTCAGTGGGGTCTATTTAATTCATTAGAAAAATCCATTCATGAATGAGGCTAGGTAATTAGGTACATAATATACTGTTTGGAGGCATAGTTACCTTTCCAGCATTTGGAGAACAATGAGTAAATATGAGTTTAGGGAAAGGGAACTACCACACAGATAATTTGGAAAAAGAAAAAAAATAAAACTATGGCTAGCCTTGTTCTACTCAAGCCCTTCTGTGACTATGCTTGACTCACCTTCAAGTTACAGGAGTGATCTTCGTGTTCCCCAGTGATTATATTCTTGAGTCACTCTTACCTGGAGCTGAGCACCTAAACTTCCCCTTGGACTAAAGAAAATAATTTTATTGCTGCCTTTCTTTCTTACCAAGTCTAAAGAACACTTCTCTATTGCTCATTTCCTGCCCCGCATCTGCCTGTTTTCTAAGATGACTGGGCTTGAGAAAATTCCAACTCTTTTCATGGAAAACAGCACTCTCTACTTACAGAAGTTGGCCTTGTCTTAGAACTTTATGAATATAATCAATCAGAACACATGAATTCTACATATCACTACATTTGTCTATATCTGAGTTATTCCATATAAAAATAACTCTATAAATGCATCTTTAATTGTAGATTCTACAGTAGATGTCAGCAATCCCAGTTCAGTTGTCTTTATGCTTCAGCTAGTGTGGGATCCATATATATCATAACACCCTTGCTTTCAATATCTTGAGCAAACGTTAGAACAAGACTGCACACACAATACACTTGCCAAGAAACAATAAATATAATTAAGAAAAGTACAGTCTAAATTCATATTTATAAAGAAACATTTTTAAGTGGGATCTTAATCTTCAGACATAATGAATGAAGAGTCTTTTCATATTACTTGGTAGCACAGTTTAGTTTCTTGGAGCCAGGATGTCTGGAGAATCAACATCCCAGAATGGGAACTTCTCTTAAACATTGCATCATTAAAAGCGCATTAAAGTGATTATCTGCAAACAATAAAATTCCCTGCTCTGAATGTAAATTCAAGTCTCCAACTCAAAAATCATACACCTAGTTCATAGCTTTCAAGTGTCAAGTTTTTCTGTTTTATAATCATGAAAGTTAACGAAAAATAAATCAAATCAAAAAAAAAAAAAACTCTGGTGTCCAGGATCAGCTGCTGCATACTGAAACCTTAAACTTTTGGAGATGGCAAGGTATTGCAAAAGAACAACCAGGCCAAAGGGAAAGCATCAATCACAAGACTGAGACAGCAAAAATAAAATGCATTGACTTGGTAATGGTTAAGCCCTCCCAGGATTTCAGTCATTGTTCAGTTTTCATATAGACCCTGTGGTTTGCATATTCAGGAAATTCCCATTGTTCTTTTCTTATTTAGTGTATCTTCTTATGTCCTGTATTAGTCTGAGAGGGCTGCCATAGAACAATATCATAGACTAAGTGGCTTAAATCACAGAGGTTTATTTTCTCACTGTTCTGGATTCTAAAAGTATGAGATCAAGGTGTGAGAAGAGTTAATTCTTTCTGAAGCCTCTCATTGACTTGCAGACGCCATCTTATCTGTCTTCACAACATCTTTCCTTTGTGCCTATGTGTCTACATCTTCTTTATAGAGACATTAATCATATTGGATTGGGGACCACACTAATTACATTACTTTAATTTAATTAGCTCTTTAAATACTATCTTAAATGCAGTCATATTTGAGGTACTGGGAGTTACTATGGGAGAAACATTTCAATCCATAACATGTTCCCTATTCCAGTTTGCCCTTTATCCTTCTAATTTCCCTGGAAATGTCTGTCCTCTCTTAGTCAAATCAATACAGATATTGAAATTAATATTGTGGTGTATCTTCTCCCAGTTTATGCAATATAAATGTTTAAAACTTCATATAATATTCTATAATCCTTTTTGGGTCTTATGGTCTTTTCTTTCAAAAATGAATTATAAGAATACCAAATGTCAGGAAATATTGCTCAGGAAATAGGAGTATAATGGATATTTATTATCTTCTGTATGAAATCAAAGCATTGAACATTTTTATTACCCCTTATTTTGAACACCTAGGATGTACATGATATTTTCTGCTATTATAAATAATAACATAATGAATACACTTTTACAGAAATATTTGTGGATACATTTAATTATCCTATAAATAAATTCCTGGAGAGGCACATCACCGTTCCTACGTGTGTGAACATTTCTAAGACTTTTAAGATATTCTTTCAAACTGCTTTTCAGAAAGAAGTTACCATCACAGATCATACCACAGTAGATCACCAGTAAAAAAGTAAATCACATCAATTTTTTCAAAAGGATATACAAAAGTGACTGTTTATTATTTTCCAAATTGCACTTCTTCATTAAGTTGACAATACTTTGGCCTTTTAGTTAGTTTTTCATTTATTTATACATATTTTTTGCCAATTTTTCTATTGATGTATTTGTGCTTATCTAATTGATCTCTACCCAGTTATCATAAAGGTCAATTTGATTATAGTGACTTGTACACACTTCTACTTCACTAATGGAAATTTTCTTACTTGAGTTATACCTATTTTATCTTACAGGAAACCTCATCTTAGAATATTTGAAGCATTTTCTATAATAGAGAAGAATTGCCTAAATTTTGAGTCCATGTACTTACTTTGTGTATTTGTGTGCCTAAGAAAAACAGAAAATTCAGAATAGTTCAGTCTTTGTCTTTCTGATTTGCTTTATTTATTTTAGTAGAAAATAAATGCAATTTGATCACTTTAATTTTCCTCTCCTTGCTTTATATCAGGGAACTCTACATTTCTTTTAAGAATGGTGTAGGAATGGAGTTGCTTTATTGTCATTCCCTTAATTGATGGTAGGTCCTCTACACCACTGACACAGGAAAGCTCCTTTATGGGATAAACACAGCTGCATACTATCAGGGAAAGGGAAACTCCATATAAAGATTAGCTAAAAGGACTAACAATATATATCTTGAAGGGGAAAAAAAAGTTGTGTTTTGTGTGTTGGAGGCTGCAAAAATTTTGTAAAATTGTGTGTTGGTGGAGACGATAGTTATGTAAGGATGTGATGGTCTTTAATATTGGAACGGTTGTTATTTATAACAGAAGAATGGTGAAGCGTATGCTAAATGACTGCATAACTGCTGATACTGGTACTGCAACCATCAGTAAAAATTAAAGGAAGGTAGGAATTGGTTCTATATAAGATGATCCTTCTAAAATTACAGCTTTTAAAAGAACAGAGTGTAAAGACTTCCTGTGATGTAATGAGACATCTGTCACTGGAAAATTCAAATTGTAGCTCTATTATAATCTGTCAAGAAATATTTCAGAAGATATAGTCCATAGCATTGGCTAAATCAGGATAAATGGCTATGAAGACCTCCTACAGTTTATTGATTTTCATCATTCTCAGATAATTTGGCTATGTTTTACTATAGTTCCATTAAAAATAACAGGAATTTATTTATTGCCACATATTAAAATACAGAAAATGTGTCAAAATAAAATTTATAATGTGATTAGATGCACACTCTTTTTTGTAATTACTGAAATCTTGGTAACATGTTTTCTTTAATTTTGAGGGTATTGATTTAATTGAAGGTAAGGTAGTTATTATAAGTTCAAAGGAAGCACATAAAACTGGCTTTTGCAAAATAAATGTTTGAAGAATGCTTTTAATGGTGATATTTTATTACATAATTATATATATAAAAAATTAGGTGGAATAAAGGGGATAATACTGAATCTTTGTGTGGCTCCAAGAAAATATAATTGTTAAAATATAATGTGTCATAAACATCAAATTATTTCATTTTGTTCTCTCTTCAAACCCATGTCCCCCTAAGCCTTCCACATGCAAATCTGAGCCATGAGTCCTAAGTATTCCATGATAGCAGGGGGCAAGTAATGAATGCCTTCAACAAACAAACAGCTGAAAAACAATCAGGCTTGAAAATTCAGGTTTGGTAGATAGAAAGATTTTTCTGAATACTGGAAACCAAGCCTAGAAGTTACAGGTCATGTGCTTATAGCTGTATTCCTTAGTGCGAGGAAGATGCTGCTTCTATAATGGCGTTAAAAATAATTTTGCAGAATGAACTTCGTAATGGTTGATTCATATTGGCTCCTATTAATGATATTGTAACAAAAATCTGAAAAATTATTTCAATTTTCAGATTAGTATGAGTTACTTTTTTTTTAACATTGCTCTTATAATCTAGTAAAGATCCATCCATTTAAGTGAATGTTTAAAGCAATCATTTAATTTTGAAATGTTTATTATAGTACTACTATTTAAAATTCCATATTTAAAAGTAGATGCTTCTTTCTTGTTGTGGTACCGCGAGGTGACAGTACGGTAAAGATACAAGGTCCAAATCTTCACTCAAGCATAGGAGAACATATTACTCAATCATTTCCTTAATATAGGTTACAAAGCTTTTCTAAGCCAACTACCTCCAAACTTCATCCAAGTATCCTTTTTAATTAAAATTTCGTTACAACACTATAATCATAGAAATTTGTAGCTAAAATAACTTAGGTATAATCTAAGCCATCTTGATGGAGTAGAATTCTTTGAAGAAGTAAAAACTTATACCAATATAAGTACATGAGAAAGAAGGTAAATTTTGTACAATCCCAAGAAGTGAGTTTCATTAGAGCTATCAGGGTGGGACACAAATAGCAAGAGCTTAGGTAAGAAATGAGTTTACTCTTGAATGAAATAATAGGAATGGAACAATAATTTAGTGTGGTAGAAATGTAAGTTGAATTTTCTTTTCCTCTATCTCCTGCTTCTCTTCCTCTTCTTCCTTTTTTTTTTGATAAGAACAACCAGACAATGTTTTAGAGTTTGCTTAATATTAGTATTACTTACTATTTAAATATTTTGTATACTTTGCCTTACACTTTTTTTGGAGGAAGGCTTTTGATAACAAATTCAATTGAGTTAATAGATATAGAACTGGTCAGACTTTTTATTTTTTCTTCTATCAGTTTCAGTGTGTTTTATTCCTCAAATAATTTGCCCATATCATCAAAGTCTTCAACTTTGTTGCAATAAAGTTGTTCATACATATTCTGCTATTATACATGTATTGTCATTAGAATTTGTAATGGTATATCTTATATCATTCCTGATATTAATAATTTTCTATTTTCTGACATAGTTTTTCCTTGGCAAGTCTTGCTAATAGATTATCAATTAACTGATCTTTAAAAAAACAAAGCAGAAAACAAAACTTTGTCTTTTTTAACTTATACAATTATCTGTCTATTTTATACTGTTAGAAAATAAATCTATTATTAATATCTGCTATCTCTATTATTTTTGTTTTACTTAGTTTGTGTATAAATTGCTCATCTTTTTCTAGCTGTATAAGATGGAAAATCATATCACTCATTTAAAACCTTCCTTCTTTTCTTAAAAGATTTAGAGTTATAAATTTCCTCTAAGTACAATTTTAGCTGGCATTCCACAAATTTTGATAAATTCAGTTGTATTTATAATTAAATTCAAAACATTATATACTTTTCTTGTGACTTCTTTTTTATTGGGTTCATTATTTAGAAGAGTATGGTTTAATTTCCAAAAATTTTGGACTATTCTGGCTAAAATTGTAATTGACATCAAATTTAGTTTCATGGCTGTCAAAAAATAAGTTTTCAGTCTTTTTCCATAAGTATAAAAACAGGTATCTTTCACTTACCACAAGCTACTTAGTACTTCACTACTTAATGTGAAATGTGAGAACCTTGAAATAATATTTTACGTACATCTCCATTCTACGTATTAATGATCATATATTTTAAATCTACTTATACTCTCACAATTCAATGTTATAATCTAACATTCAACCATCAATTTTATCTTAAAGAAATTAAAAGAAAAAATATAGTCCTTTCATTTTACCTACAACTCTCATTTCTGGTGGTCTTTATTACTGTGTATAGTTCCTATAGTGTTTCCATCTGGTGTCATTTTACTTTAGTCTAAAGAATTCCTTTTAGCGTTTCTTATAGTATAAGACTTGAGAAATTGAAAATCTTCTCAGTTTTAGTTACCTAAAAATATATTTATTTGGCTATTGTAAGTTATTTTGACTGGACATAGATATTTGAATTGAAAATTGTGTTTCTATTTTCATTAAAGATAATTTAAATTTTGTCTCCTTACCTTCATTCTTTCTATGTGAAGTCAGCCATTATTTATATCTTTGTTTCTTTGTAAATACTGTATCTTTTTTTCCCTCTGGCTATTCAATATGTATATACATATATATTCTTTGGTTTCTATTAGTTTGACTGTGATGAATCTAGGTACAGTTTTCATTGTTCTTTCCTGCTTGGAGTTTGCTAAGCTACTTGTGTCTGTAGGTTGGTGTTTTTCTCCAAACTTGGGGTGTTTTTGGCCATGAAATTTTCAAATATTTTCTTCTTTCTTTCTGAGAACTTGTATGTCAGACATTTTGATATTGTTTGACAAGTCCCTGAGGCTGTATTTAAAATTTTTTTTGTTTGTTTTTAAAATTGAGTAATTTTTGTTGACCGTTAAAGTCATCAACCCTTTATTCTACCCTCTCCAATCTGTTGTAAAGCTCATATATATATAAATAGATTTTACTTTTTAAAGCAGTTTTAGATTTACAAAAACAAATTTAGAATATAGTACAGAGAGTTCCATATTCCCTTTCACACAGCTTCTGCTATTATTTACATATTATATTATTATGGCACATTTGTTACAATTAATGAACCAATATTGATACGTTATTAGTAATGTAAATATGTACTTTATTCAGATTTTCTTAGTTTTTACCTAATGTTCTTTTCCTGTTCCAGGATCCCATCTAGGATACCACATTGCACGTAGTTGTCATGTCTTCTTAGGATTCCCTGGACTGTGACAGTTTCTCAGACTCTTGCTTTTTGTTGTCCTTGTCAGTTTTGAGAATTGGTTAAGCATATGTCCCTACTATTGAAATGTGTCCGACTTTTTTCTCATGATTAGACTGAGGTTACGGGTCTTGGAAAAGATGCATACAGAGGTAAAGTGCTAATTTTCTTCATATATCAAGACTACCTGATCAACATGATTTATGAGCGTTGCTGTTGATCTTCAGCACATGGCATCGGCCTGAAGTAGCATTTTTCAGCTTTCTCCACTGTAAAGTTACATTTCCATACAGTATTCTTTGGAGGAAATCTCTATGTGTGCAGCCCACACTAAAGGAGGGTAGAGGCATGCCCCTCCTTCTTTGAGGTGGAGTACCTACATAAATTATTTGGAATTCTTCTGCATGGGAGATTTGTCACTTTTCTCCCATGTATTAATGTATTTAATCATGTATTTGTATATCACTGTGGACTTATGGAAATGTATATCATACTTTAGATGATAAGCTAATCTACTTTATTCTCTTGCCCAGATCGTTCCAGCTTTAGACTTTGGAAGCTCTTTCAGTTGATTACCCAATGTGTTTATGTTTTCATCGTGTGTATGGTCCTTTTCAGTTCCTTGAAGTTTGAATCTCCCTTGAGATTCCTTCTTTGTTAAATAATTATGACCATTATTTACTTTATGTCTTGATATACTTATATAACAGTTGCTTTAAATTGCCTATCGTCTAATCCTAACACCTGCATCTTTTCAGGGTTCTTTTATATTGATTGATTTCTGTCTGGACTAAGTGTCACTTTTCTCATTCTTTGTATATCCAGATTTCTTTTTATTGTATAAAAGATGTTGCCAAACAATGTTTTGTGGAGACTCTGAATTCTGTTATTTACCTCTGAAAAGTGTTAATTTTTATTGTAGTTTGTCATTTAAATTACTGACTGGTCAGTATGAGACTAGACACCTTTTTTCTGGAGGGTTGGTTTTATATTTTGTTAGGGTATATCTGTTTCAGGTTTATCCCAAATCTCTTAATTTTGGCACATAGTATTCTCCTACCTTGTGGAACTTTAATGAAAAGGGTGACATTTTACCAATATCCTCTAACTTAGCAGGACTCAAACTTGAAACTTTATCTCTCTTCAGTGGGCAACAACAACAAAAACATTTGTACAGCATTGTCACTTTTGGTTATTGCTAATTAGTTCAATTATTCCTGGATTCCCGTCTACATATAGTCTAGGGTCAGTCAAGTAGTTGAGAAGAGGTTATACATAGATTTTCAGGCTCCCCTCTTCTGTGGCTAACCTCCTTTTTAGGATTTCTTCCCTCAGTTTGAAGTCATTCTAGCCCCAAATCTGTCCCCTGATACCTCAATCAAAAATAACAGTGGCTGATGCTGTGTGGACTTTGGGGTGTCCTCAGACGGGAAGGATGTATAAATGAGGATCTCACCATTGCACTCTCTTTTTCAAGGGCCAAACGCCATCCATTCTTTGCCCACTTTTGTTTAGTGTCCATGACCTTCAAATATCTTTTTGTTGTATTTGTCTAAAGTTTTTAAATTATCTGCCTCAGGAGTAGCGACACAAGTTACTCTGTAATTTCTGCAGTCAGAACTCCCACTTGCTTACTTTTGCAATGATATTCAGAAATATCTTCTAGAAAATCTGGGACACATGGTGAAAGTATGGACAATTAACTTTGGTCATAGAGGTTTTTAGTAACAAATGCAAAAAGTTTTTGCAGGAGAATAAAATGTTGTGGATCAAAACTTCTAATGTATGTTTTGGGAGAGGGTGGAAGAGAGGTTGCTAGCACAGTTTTAGCAGTGTTGGTACTAGCTTCACCATCTGCAGCAAAATGTGAAATGTTTTCCCGTTTTTATCAAAAGCTACTGACTTTGCTACCTTCACTTGATGTAAGGACTTCAGTATGTAAAGTGCTATTGGTTCAGAAAGGAAGAAGTTGGTATGCTGCAGGAAACCTGATTTTGGATCAGATACATAAAGTTTGAATCAAAAATCTGTTCATTGCTACCTCTACAGCCCCAGAAAACTTTTAAGTCTCTTTGAACCTTACATTTACCATCTATAAACAGGAAAAGTAATATTCATGGCAGTTTTGAAGAGAAGATTCAATCCTAGAATATAATTGGCACTCTATAATTGCAAATGTTCCTATTGCCAAAAATATGTCATAAAATCGTCTGATGAGCCTACCTTAAGAAGTGCAAAGAAATAAAACATTTTTTTTAAATTAATTAATTTATTTATTTATTTTTGGCTGTGTTGGATCTTCGTTTCTGTGCGAGGGCTTTCTCTAGTTGTGGCAAGCGGGGGCCACTCTTCATCGCGGTGTGCGGGCCTCTCACTATCGCGGCCTCTCCCGTTATGGAGCACAGGCTCCAGATGCGCAGGCTCAGTAGTTGTGGCTCACGGGCCCAGCCTCTCTGCGGCATGTGGGATCTTCCCAGACCAGGGCTCGAACCCGTGTCCCCTGCATTGGCAGGCGGATCCTTAACCACTGCGCCACCAGGGAAGCCCTAAACATTTTTTTATTTTTAGTTTATATGATTAATTCCAAAGACGTTTGACAAGCAATGTACTGCCTGGGTTGCTAGTCTTGCTGATAGATGCTTCAGAAACTGGGTGGGCTTAATCGTATATCTGGTCCCAGCCAGCTGCTGAGGAAACAGGAAAAAAGTCCAACTGTCAGACTTGGAGGTTATCAAGTGAAGGTTTGATGTCTACAACTTGGTGGGGAGGAAGGAATTGGATAAAAAAAGCCTGAGTGGATAATGGATGTTGAAAATTATTCAAAATGTAAACATGTAGCATGGTGACACATTTTTGTTGGAAATCCTAATTAAAGGTTCTCTTAAACAATGGGATTTTCAACTAAAGAGGAAAATTAGTGAAAATGCTTTCAAAATTAGATTTCACATGGCATTATTTACATACCCAAATTAGTGAGAATATATCCTAAAGTAACCAAATTATCTCTCTTTGATAAAAAAGTAACATCTAGTAAATAAGCAAAAAAAAATTTCTGGATATGAAAATCATCTAAGATGTGATATAGCTGTGGAAGACAAAATAAAGCTAAAGCATCATAAAACTTAAGGATAAAACAACAATTCAAAATTACATAGAATTATTTGGTAAATTTATTAGAAACAACATGTTAACATATTAATACCCCACACAAATTCATTGCTCGTGTATTACATATTCACTGGTTCAAATAGAGTAAGCAATGAGGCTTTTGTACCTTATATTATTTTTTGTTGTTGATGTTTCAATCACAGCAGCCACTGGAATATACCAAAGATAAGGATTCTGTGTTATCTTAATAGGAATTTGTTCTTAGTTTGAAATATCCAGAAGTCAGGAAAAGCCTCCTACTCTCAGTTAAAGTATTTTCCCAATCATTGGTTGAAGATATCTAATTGAAAGGAAGGGAAAAACAGTAAAATCAATAGCCCAATAAATTATAAGTAGATGAGGGTGAGGTACATCCCTATCTAGGTCACTGTAGTATATTCAATCTTTATCAGAGTGCTGGAAATATAGAAGGATCTTCAAGGAACATTTGCTAAATGAAAAAAAAAAAAATGAACGAATAAGTATGTATGGTTTCTCTGTGGCAGGATCATAAGAGCTACATTGATGAAAAATTCTTACCTACTTCCCTGTATTGTATTTCTACTCTTTCACTATGTCAGAAACAAACTATGGCTATTGCCCTAAAAGCAAAGCTGCCAGATATGAAATCCTAAATTGAAAACACACCAATCTGAGGATGAGCTATCCAGATCTGCATGGTGGTATGAACAAACACAACTGTGTATTCTCTCTTTCCCAGAGGAGATAGAGCAGCATTGGGTAGATGTGAGAGTTAAGAGTGAAAAGAAATAAGAACCACTTTTTATACTCCAACCCTGGAATTAAGCCCACAGCATCAAAAGGAGGCAAATATATGAACTTATCCTGTTGTATGAAGGTTATTGGATAATGAGTGAATCTATTTCTACTACAACTCACACTCACTTTGGGACAGTTCAGTTCAACAGCTTAATAGATGTGTCCTACCCGAGAAACTGTATGATTTATGTACAATTCTTCCTTTCCTCCCCACCTGGCCACTTAGGGTGGAGAATCTTCTCCACCTAATTTATGTTGGTGAATTGAGAGAGATACAAGGAGGACACAAAGTTAGTGGAGGGGGTAAGAGAGGCTCTCCGAGGCAAGTTGAAAAGACTTGCATCCAAGGAATCAGGAAGGGAATCACTCTAGGAATCAGAAGAGAGATTTGTTAGAGCAGAATATGCATCTCCCACTCTTAATTCTAAAGTGGAGAAAACTTCTACACTCTCCAGGGGAGAAAAGCATGGGACAAATAAATATAGGCTCTTCTTGCCTCTTTTCCTCTTTCTCAAGAAGAAAGTGTACCCAAACCGAGCCTGGTAGTAAGCTTGGAAATTAGAAATTGTCTGTGAGCATGAATCACCCTATTCTGGCTCCTTCTGTTTTAGCAATGATTGTCTAGTATCTTCTTCCTCATTACAAAAAGATTACAATTGCTGGCTCTGAATTTTTGGGTAAGTTCATACTATGCATGGAATTGGGTGTTTGGAAGTCCAATTTTGCCTAGAGAGTCACGATTTCTCCAATAAATCTGATCTGTAAGAAAAGATGATATTTCAATCTACCATCTGTTTGACTCTTGTTTTTACTTCCAAATTGGATTTGAATTTTAAAGTGGGCTGGACAGAGAAGAGATTGATTAAATATAACCCTTTTATTGTAGTACGTGTCTAATTTTTCACCTCTCACATTTGCCATACTTCACTGGGGGTAGAGTATACTTCACCATCCCATTTAAATTGGGTTTGGTCATATTATTGCTTTAGTGAGTGAGATATGAAAGTAGTGATAGTGGGCTATTATGTGTTTCCTATTCTCCTCCTGGATTTCTACTAACCACCATTAGAAGAGCAGAACCCAATTAACTGCTGAGCCTGCTCCCCTTGGAGCAGACTTGAACTCATCATACTGCTGTGCTGCCCCATTGACCCTGCGCATTCACGAGAAAACAAATGTTTTGTTATTTTAAGTTAATAAGAATATAAGGTTGTTTACGATGCAATTAAAACAAAGAGCACAGAACCTCAGAGGCAATGCCAAGGAATTGCCAGGGAATCAAATGCGTACTAACAAGCTAGTTCCAGTTGCTGTTCCTGCCAAAAATCAAAGGAGAAGAAGAAGCAGACATCTCTCTTCCCAGCACCAAATGCTGAACAATCACCTAGAAAAATTGTCCTCTTTTTGTGGGCTGCAGATTTGAATCTTAGAGCCAGGACAGGACTGGGAAGAGGAGAAAGACAGACTGATGTGGAATACTTTTTTTACAAGCTGATGTGTTATATCTTTATTTTTTTTTTTTTTACATCTTTATTGGAGATAATTGCTTTACAATGGTGTGTTAGTTTCTGCTGTATAACAAAGTGAATCAGCTATACGTATACATATATCACTATATCTCCTCCCTCTTGCATCTCCCTCTCACCTTCCCTATCCCACCCCTCTATTTGGACACAAAGCACTGAGCTGACTTCCCTGTGCTATTCTGCTGCTTCCAACTAGCTATCTGTTTAACATTTAGTAGTGTATATATGTCCATGCCACTCTCTCACTTCGTCCCACCTTACCCTTCCCCCTCCCCATGTCCTCAAGTCCATTCTCTACATCTGCATCTTTATTCCTGTCCTGCCCCTAGGTTCTTCAGAACCATTTTTTTTTTCTTTTAGATTCCATATATATGTGTTAGCATACGGTGTTTGTTTTTCTCTTTCTGACTTACTTCACTCTGTATGACAGTCTCTAAGTCCAACCACCTCACTGAAAAGAACTTAATTTCTTTCCTTTTCATGGCTGAGTAATATTCCATTGTATATATGTGCCACATCTTCTTTATCCAGTCATCTGTCGAGGGACACTTAGGTTGCTTCCATGTCCTGGCTATTGTAAATAGTGCTGCAATGAACAGTGTGGTACATGTCTCTTTTTGAATTATGGTTTTCTCAGGGTATATGCCCAGTAGTGGGATTGCTGGGTCGTATGGTAGTTCTATTTTTAGTTTTTTAAGGAACCTCCATACTGTTCTTTATAGTGGCTGTATCAATTTACATTCCAACCAACAGTGCAAGAGTGTTCCCTTTTCTCCACACCCTCTCCAACATTTATTGTTTGTAGATTTTTTGATGATGGCCATTCTGACCGGTGTGAGGTGATACCTCACTGCAGTTTTGATTTGCATTTCTCTAATGATTAGTGATGTTGAGCATCCTTTCACGTGTTTGTTGGCAATCTGTATATCTTCTTTGGAGAAATGTTTATTTAGGTCTTCTGCCCATTTTTGGATTGGGTTGTTTGTCTTTTTGATATAGAGCTGCATGAGCTGCTTGCATATTTTGGAGATTAATCCTTTGTCAGTTGCCTCATTTGCAAATATTTTCCCCCATTCTGAGGGTTGTCTTTTCATCTTGTTTATGGTTTCCTGTGCTATGAAAAAGCTTTTAAGTTTCCTTAGATCTCATTTGTTTATTTTTGTTTTTATTTCCACTTCTCTGGGAGGTGGGTCAAAAAGGATATTACTGTGATTTATGTCATAGAGTGTTCTGCCTAGGTTTTTCCTCTAAAAGCTTTATAGTGTCTGGCCTTACATTTAAGTCTTTTATCCATTTTGATTTTATTTTTGTGTATGGTGTTAGGGAGTATTCTAATTTCATTTACATGTAGCTGTCCAGTATTCCCAGCGCCACTTATGGAAGAGGCTGTCTTTTCTCTGTTGTATATTCTTGCCTCCTTTTTCAAAGATAAGGTGACCATATGTGCATGGGTTTATCTCTGGGCTTTCTATCCTGTTCCATTGATCTATATTTCTGTTTTTTGTGCCAGTACCATACTGTCTTGATTACTATATCTTTGTAGTATAGTCTGAAGTCAGGGAGCCTAATTCCTCCAGGTCCGTTTTTCTTTCTCAAGATTGCTTTGGCTATTAGGGGCCTTTTGTGTTTCCATACAAATTGTGAAATGTTTTGTTCTAGTTCTGTGAGAAATGCCATTGGTAGTTTGATAGGGATTGCATTGAATCTGTAGATTGCTTTGGGTAGTATAGTCATTTTCACAATGTTGATTATTCTAATCCAAGAACATGGTATATCTCTCCATCTGTTTGTGTCATCTTTAATTTCTTTCATCAGTGTCTTATAGTTTTCTGCATACAGGTCTTTTGCCTCCTTAGGTAGGTATATTCCTAGGTATTTTATTCTTTTTGCTGCAGTGGTAAATGGGAGTGTTTCCTTAATTTCTCTTTCAGATTTTTCATCATTAACATATAGGAATGCAAGAGATTTCTGTGTGTTAATTTTGTATCCTGCTACTTTACCAAATTCATTGATTAACTCTAATAGTTTTCTGGTAGCATCTTTAGTATTCTCTATGTATAGTATCATGTCGTCTGCAAACAGTGAGTGTTACTTCTTTTCCGATTTGGATTCATTTTATTTCTTTTTCTTCTCTGATTGTTGTGGCTAAAACTTCCAAAACAATGTTGAATAATAGCTGTGAGAGTGGGCAACCTTGTCTTCTTCCTGTTCTTAGAGGAAAGAACAAGAACAAGTTTCAGTTTTTCACCATTGAGAACAATGTTGGCTGTGGGTTTGTCATATATGGTCTTTATTATGTTGAGGTAAGTTCCCTCTATGCCTACATTCTGGAGGATTTTTATCATAAATGGGTGTTGAATTTTTTCAAAAGCTTTTTTCTGTATCTATTAAGATGATCATATGGTTTTTCTTCTTCAATTTATTAATATGTTGTATCACTTTGGTTGATTTGCATATATTGAAGAAACCTTGCATCCCTGGAATAAACCCCAGTTGATCATGGTGTGTGATCCTTTTAATGATCCTTTTAAATTCTATTTGCTAGTATTTTGTTGAGGATTTTTGCATCTATGGTCATCAGTGATATTGTTTTGTTTTGTTTTGTTTTAATTTAATTTTATTTATTTATTTTTATACAGCCAGTTCTTATTAGCTATCTGTTTTATACATATTAGTGTATATATGTCAATCCCAATCTCTTAATTCATTCCACCACTACCTCCCCTGCTTTTTTATAGATATGGTACATATATACAATGGAATATTACTCAGCCATAAACATGAACGAAATTGGGTCATTTGTAGGGACGTGGATGGAAATGGAGACAGTCATACAGAGTGCAGTAAGTCAGAAAGAGAAAAACAAATATTGTACATTAATGCATATATGTGGAATCTAGAAAAATGGTACAGATGAACCAGTTTGCAGGCAGAAATAGAGACACAGATGCAGAGAACAATGTATAGACGCCAAGGGAGGAAAGTGGGGGGTGGTGGGATGAATTGGGAGATAGGGATTGACATATATACAGTAATATGCATGAAATAGATAACTAATAAGAACCTGCTGTATACAAAATAAATAAAATTAAATTTAAAAAATTCCTTTTATAAAAATAAATAGTATATTATATTTAATAACTATTGTGAAATGGTTAAATTTTGATCTGAGATAATATGTATATAAACCTTGAAATTAAAGAAAGCTTGAGAAAGGAAATAAAAAAGACAGATACATCATGTATAGGAAATATAAAATTCTTCCCATAACTCAGAAAGCTCAGTATATTACTTTAGTATAATTTTCTTACTTTTAATTGTAAATGTAGGAATGCTATTGAAACATATTAAGAGCTTATATGAAGTAACTGTATTCATTTTCAGTGTTCTCAATTTAAGCTACATATTTTTCCTGTCAGTTCTTTACTTTTGCTGCACAAGTTCATATAGTTTTGTTGCTACATTTCAGATCAGAGGTGCCAAATACTCGCGTAACATCTGTGAAAATAGCCCCTCTTAAATAGTATAAAACCAAGATAAGAGACTGTGTAACATTTTCAAGTATATGAGACACAATAGGTCATCTCTAGAGCTTTTTTTAAAGGGTGAACGAAACCTCACAGCTGCCAAGTTTTGCTGCCATGCTAAACGTCACACAGCTGGTATACAAGTAATAGAGGCAGGGGTAAGAACCAGGTTTAATAACTATTAGTGATTTCTCTTTTCACTATATCATCATCTTCAGTCTTCAAATTCACCCCTTTGAGAAAACACATCTTAAATAGAAAATATTACATTAGTCAATATTAATCTTTAGAATTATTTACATTATAATATTGTCTTATATTGAGATGAATAATTTGTTTTATATTGATAAGTTAACCACACACACATACACACACACACACACACACTCAGATGTAACCTGAATTCGGCTATATTGCTATGTAGAAGAAAGAGCCCAGAATTTGGAGTCAGACATGCCTGGATTCAAATTCTGCTGTATCATTCTACGATCTTTTTAAATTTCTCTTTTGTTTGTTTCTCTCCTCCTTCCCTTACTCCTTCTTCACCCCTCTCTATTTCCCCCTTGTTTCCTCCCACATTCCCTTCTTTTCTTCCTTCCTTCCTTTCTGAATAATTTAGCCAAAAAAACCATTAGGTACCCCAAATTGAGAAAGGGGACCTGGCTTGACAGGGGTTGGAGCCCCAAGAGAGAAAAGTGAGTGAGAAGGGTCCAGCAGGGTCAAGAGTTCAGATACACACAGGAAGACTTAGCAATAAGTATATACTGTATGTTGAGGATAATAGGAGTTAGGTTTCTCACAATAGGAGAAAATGTAGCTAGCTTACATTGCCCATCCTCCCTTTCAGTTAGGTGCAGTCATATGAAATGTGGGCTGAAAGGATACCTGTCACTTAAAACCTCCAAGTGTTTTCATATATTCTTTTTCTTTTCAACTGCCTAGAATGGATACAAAGCCCAGAACAAACCTAAAAAAAAAAATTGGAAAATAAGATTAAAAATAAGAAAAGGGGGTTGTTAAAATGAGCGTTGTGCTGGAAGGGGATTGGAAATATTGGCATGCATTCACAGTTTTCAATATAGATAGAAAAATAAGACAGACAGATACAGAAATAGAGATGTAAAAGTGTGGGAGTGTGTGTGTGTGTGTGTGTGTGTGTGTGTGTGTGTGTATATGTGTATACATGGATTTCCTATCTCTGTTCACTAAGAGGATCCCAGGGCAGTGATGCTCTAGTAGCAATAGATAAACCTAGACCCATGATCTTGGTTTCTATATACTAATCCTCACTGAAAGCAACCAGAGATCCTTGAAAAAATTATTGGTCCTAGGATTAGGTCAGAAAAAGTTCAAGAAGGAAAATCTTGTTTGATATGAAAATAATGAAGTACTCAATGATGTGGGAACATGTCAAAAAGACACAGAACACAGCTTTAGGGCCACATCTGGGAAAATTTATGGTATCTTATTATGGATCATTTTGAGTAAAATATAAAGCTACAAGTACACAATTCAATAAATAAATAAATGGATAAATTGAATGAGAGAGGGTTCTTAAAGCAGAATGACCAGTCATATACATTGAAGGAATGATGGAATTAGGATAACACCTTTTGGCAATAATCATAGCTTAGTTTACTTAGCATGATGTCTTCAAGGTTCATCTATGTTGTAATGTGTCATAATTTTATTTCATTTCCGCTAAATAATAATACACTGGATGTTTGCTTATTCATTTGTCATTGGACATACGGGTTGTTTACACCTTTTGGCTATTGTGAATAATGCTTCTTGTGGACACTGGTGTAAAAATATCTGTTTCAGTCTCTAATTTCAATTCTTTTGGGCATCTATCTATAAGTGGAATTGCTGGATCCTATGGTAGTTCTATGTTTAATTTATTGAGGTTCCATCCTACTATTTTCCACAGTGAATGCACCATTTTATATTACCAGCAGAGATGCACAGGGTTCCAATTTCTCTACATCCTAACCAGCACTTGTTTTTTCCCTTTTTTCTCTTAAGATAGTCATACTTACTTGTTTAATCTGTTGAATTCCCTAAAGTAGAAACATTTCTATAGAGCAAGATAAATTTAATAGTCCATTTCCTCTGTGATTATTATCTTTTCTGTTAATCATTTAGCAACTTATAGAACTTATCCGACTAGGCAAGCACTTCTATCAGTTATGAATAGTCCATTGCCTGAAGCTCATGAGAATCTGAATACTCATTAATAACTCTTTTACCAGGATTTGAGTGTCAGTGTCAATCTTGATGACAATATATATATACCAATGACCACTTCTGATGAACAAAACTGCATTGTATTTCATTCAATAAATACTTCTTAAGTATCAGATACTTTGGTGCTAGGGCAAAATGGTAGATACAAAGAAAATAGTCTCTACCCATCATGGCATTTACAGACTAATGGAGACACTAATCTAACAATATGTCATCTAACGATGACATAAATAAATATGAAATTACAGCAATAATAAGAGCTATGAAGAGTAGTAACCTAACAGTTCATAACCTGGTCTGAATTTTTCTTCCTTTCACGTTAATGAAAACAAGTCTTTATTAAGTTATTTTTAATATCAGAAAAGTGAAGCTGTCATAATTTTCTTTATAGCAAATGTATAATATCAGTGTTTTGATCATTTTAAATTAAAGGCCCTTTATAATAAAATATATGAGTAAAGTGTAAACTTTACTCAAATTGAATTTATAATCCCTATGAGTTTACTGAATATGTAATGAAAGAGTGTAATAAAATTAGAAAATACTGAATTATACTGACAATTTATTGCTTTTTGTTTATGGTGTTTAAAAACAGTACACACTCCTAATATACGTCGATTCCTTGGCTTGTTAGTTGCAATGTGCAATAAAACAAAATATAAAATACATGCTTGATGAACTTTCATTCATATCTACAAGATGGCAGCTTAAGATTAGGTTTTAATTCTGATATTTAACTATCCTACAAGCAATTAGCATTACATCATAATATATCTTCAAGGCAACTTTTATATATTGAAAAAAATCAAATAGAAGCCATTATTTGTGAACTTTTATATGAAATGTAACACTTCAGCTGGAAATAAAAAATGTGTCAATTAATCAGTATACATAGGATATCAATGTTTTTATACTGAGGGGAAAAAAAGGCTGTTTTGTGTTCAGAAAATAATGCTTCAAAAAATAATTAGTGGGAAAATCCACCATATAATGTTGTCCTTTCAGTGCCAGCACAGATCAAACAAAACTTTGCTAAAAAAGTCACTTAAAACTGAGATCTGAAAGACAAGTAAGACTTTTTACCTTGGAGAAGAGAGAACGGAAGATAAAGAAAAGGGGTTTCTAGGAAAAGGCAACAGATAGCAAAGTCCCTCTGAACGGAGGGAACATGATGAAAGAAAGCTCATTTGAGTGGGGTGAGGAGTGAGTGAACACTTGGTGAAAAATAAGTCCTCTGAGATCAGTAAGAACCAAATTATGCGAAGCCTTGCAGTCTACGTGGAAAGGTTGTGTCCTTTCATGATAAAACAATGAGAATCCATGAAAGGGTTTTAGACAAAAGATGTCTTTTAATTGTCAATGTGAGGAAGTCCGTTAGGCAGCTGGTATAACATGTCAGGTACGCAGAGGAGTGGTCTAAGAGGTAGACGTGAACTTGGGAATATTAGCATTTCGTTTGTGATTAAAGCTATATGTATAAATGGGATTTCCAGGGACAGGATTAAGAATCAGAAGAAAAAGAGCCAGGGCTCAAACCTTGAAGACCTCTAACCTTTAAATAGTCCAGATTAGCAGGAGAATGAGAGAGAAAATGAGCAACCGGTAAGACAAACAACAATAAACAAACACACACAACACAAGCAAAGACAAACCCAGGAAAAGGCGGAGGTTGAAAGTAAAAAGAATGGGGTGTTTTTAGAAGGGCACAGCTAATGATCTCACAGTGTTGTATATGGCTGGGATGTCAAGTGAGGTGACAACTGGAAACCTTCCACTGGATTTAGGAACACACTGAAGTCATTGGTGACTTTAGCAAGAGTTGTGGGAAGAAACCATGGAAAAGGAGACCTATTGCAGCAGACCAAGAAGCAGTGGGAGGTAAAAAAAAAATCACCGCTGGCAAGAGACACAATTTTTTCAAGACTTTTGGCTACGGAGACGTCTGAAATGTAGGGCAGTGCCTGGAAGTGTGTTTGTTAGAGGGAGAGGTTATTTTATTTTTGTTTAAATATTAAAGGCTTGGATTTATTTAAATGCTGATGGAGAAGGATCTAGGTAAAATGTGGAGGAAACAACAACTGAGGCATCTAAGATCTAGAGAGAGGATAGATTCAATGCCCAGATGGAAGATGTTCTTAGATCAGTAAGATATATATATTTTTTAACAAGAAGGAATAAGGACAGTATGGGTGCATTGCAAGGAGGTTTATGGTTGAATGCTTACCCCATTTCTGGCTCTGCTTCAATATACATGACTTTGGAAATCACCCACATTTTCAGGACGTGTTTCCTTATACGAAAATTAAAGAAAAATGGTTGAATAACTTACTACTTAAATTCCCTTTAATCTTAAAATTTATTAAAGCTTTCTTATTTTCAATTCTGCCAATGCCAGAAGTTTTATATCTTGTATACCATTGGAATTTATGTGAATAGTTGGTTTGGTCTCATTTTTGGCAAATTGTGTGGTGCATAAAGATCTTGTGTGTGAGATGCAGTGAATTAATAAAATATTTTTTTTCTTTTGTTCTCCCACATCATACTTGCTGATGTGAGCAGTAGTTTGTCATGGCATTTTGACAACTACAAGGGCTAAAACTCTTAACAAAATTAAGAAAAACTAGTTTCAAGGAACTTTCATCTTGGTTATAATTCTGCTTCTCTGAGGTAGGGACTTCAGACCTTACTTTTCTAAATACTTTTCAAAAACCACCTTTATTGAGGTATAAATGATATACAAAAACTGCACGTTTTTAATGTACACAATTTGGTGAGTTTAGACATATGCATACACCTGTGACACTGTTAGGATGACTGTTATAAAAACAACAACAAAAGACAAGAGTTGGCAAAGATGTGGAGAAAAAGGGACCCTTGTGCACTGGTGGTGGGGTTGTCAACTGGTGCAGCCACTGTGGAAAGCAGTATGGATGTTCCTCACAAAACTAAAAACAGAACTACCATATGACCCAGCGATTCCACTCCTGGGTGTATATCCTAGAGAACTGAAATCAGGATTTCAAAGATATATCTGTATATAACACTGCAGCACTGTTCACAATAGCCAAGTTTTTGACATATTATGAACACACACGTCTTTTATTGTAGACTTTTAAGCATCCAAAGCTAATTAATGATTGTTTAAATTACATGCTCTTAAATGTTCTACCTGACCTCAAGTTTTTCATTGTATTTTTAAAAAGTAATAATAATAATGGTTAAATCATTTTGGAACACAAATGTAAAATTTAAGACTCTGACTTCAACATTTCAGAAAAGGGTGAAATTATATGATTCGTGTGGACCATCACAAAAACATCAGAAGCCATCACAAAAGACATACAGTGCTGTCGGTGTGGGCTATGTATTCTCACTTTTTCCCTTAGCGTGTTGTCATTGCTATTGGGTCCATTTTTGAACCAGTTAAATTGTGTCCCTGTAAACACGTTCCTTACTACAAGTCCTCCTGTCAGTATCAATACTGCCTCTTTTAGAGGAAGAAATGTGTCTTCCTGTCTTAATAAAATATCTGGCAGCTATGATGATGAGACTTTCCCCTAAAGCAAGGGGCTCATGACTCAGTCAGCCCTTTCTGACAAAGCAACTCTTACTCTCTATAGCTCCACCTCACACCTCTTCTTTGAATTCTCCTTCTAATCATTCTTTCCCTCAGACTTAAACAAACAAAAACTCCTTTGAGAAATATGATGGATAGACAGCTTATTTATTTTACTTGACGTTCAAGACTCAATAGACTTTAAAATGGATGCTTACATACAATTTTCTTGATACCTGGTGAATAAAATTGATCAGATTACTTCCTATGAAAGAGTCTCCTTCAAATTTGCCATCTGTTATTCTTTATTTTTTAAATTAAGACTGTGTTGAGAATTTACCTAGTTACACAGTTTCTATATTTCCATTATACCTCAAGCTACTTTTTATTTTATCTTTAAGCACACATTGTGGTTTTGAGCCACTAGTGAAAATGCCTGGAGCACTGCAGGAAAACTGACTTGCAGTATTTTCATATTTTCATTTATGGGTTGCTTCTGAACAGTTTTCGAAGAGGGTGCTGCCTGAGTCATAACTGGTCTTGTCAGCAGCAGGTACGGATCAGGCACCAGGGGGCAGGCTTGGATCACAAAAGTTTGTCAGCACTTGATTGCTTTCAATAGGAATAAGTGTGTGGTTGTATATACAACAGTGATACAATCAATTTATTCAACAGATTGCATCTTCAATAAAAATAAGCCACTTCGTATCAGTTTAAAGCATTCAAGAGTTATTCATATAAAATTTTACATTTTATATTTTTGTAAAATTTTAAAAAATAAACTTTCTCAATTCCAACATTGCAGCATTCTGTTGAATTTTACTCATAATATATTGATACAGATGAATTTGTTATTTAAAGATGGTAACTGCCCTCTAAATATTTACTCCATATGACAGTTTTTTAAAAAAAACTAACCAATTAATAGAAAAAACTTAATAAGATACAGGCAAAATAATTTGGAATCATAGACCTTTTAAAATATTTAATTTTGTCTTTATTCATTTTATTATGGAAAACTTAGAAATAACTTATGTGCAAAAAAAAGGAAAAAATACTAAGCAGCCTTCACTCCCAGTATCCAAAGAGAATCAATGTTATCATTCAGTGTACTTCTTTTAAGGTGGAGTTTTAAATCAAGTTGCCTCTATCTATCCTAATCTGTCTAACTTTTTCAAACATGGGATCAAGGCATTGTGTGGTCTGCTTCTATTTTTCCTTTAATAATTTACTGTTGAGATTTTTCCTGTCATTGAATATTCTTCCATATCGTGATGTGTGACAACTTTGTAGTATTATATTGTATCAATGTGCATAATTTATATACTCAATACTTTAGGTTATTTAGATTATTTACAACTTTTTGATAAGTTCTTTTTAAATAAAAATAAAACATATTCTTTGGTTTACCAAGCAAATGGACCATAATGCATGTAGCATTTTTATTTTCAGAACATTTTTATTCATTGAGAAGAACAATATAGTTTACCTTCAAAGTAAAGATTCATTTCAGATATGGATAGTGCGCTAATTTACAGCCTTTTGAAGAAAGGTGAATCACAATTTAGAGGCCAGTTTTCACACTCATTTCAGGTATTAGTCATCTCTTCCCTAGACCATGCCGTTAAATCACATTTAATAACCACTTGCCAAAAGAGGTCATTTGAAATGTGGTTCCTCACTGTGACTCAGAATAGGATAAATTTACCCAGTTCCCACTATTTAAGTCATCCTTATTTGATGCCACTTAACAACACATTAATGGAATGTTTTCCCATATTTCAGGGGATGTTTCGGTGTTGATGCATGTATAGGTAAGTGTCAATGAAAACTACAGTGCTTAGAATAACTCCTGAACACATAAAAGTGAAACAATTGAGGACTATTCTGCTTTTGGAAATTACAACTCAATTTTCAAGGTGTTTGTGCTGATACAGATTGTGCAAATAATTATAAAATTATACAATCAGTGATGGCAATCAGTGTGAACTTGGGCAAGTTTTTCAAAATGTCTTTATACCCCAGGTTCCTCTTCTGCAAAGCAGGATGGGCCAGAGCTATCTTCGGAAAGTCACTGTGAGTATTAGAAACGTTTATTATAACTGAATCACTTTGCTGTACTGAAACTAACACAGCATTATAAATTAACTATACATCAATAAAAAAATATAGTTAGAAAACTAGTATCTGTTTATAATGAATCTATGTTGCCTGGCCCCCATTAATCCACACTGAAAGTGGGCAACGACATCATAGTGTGTAACGTTCAACTGCCCCAAAGTCTCACGTTCATTAACAGGAGCCAGGTTGAGCCTTACTCTTGATGTAAACCTTCCTTCCCCATCAGGATCAAGAGTAAATCCAGGCATTTCTAGATTTTCAACCCCAATTTCAATGGTCATTAGAGGATCCACAAACCAGAGTTAAGACCAGCCCTCACAGACCTCTTTGCCTACATTAACAATTGTCAAATGTTACTGGTGGGAATGTAAAATGGGGCAGTCATATTGAAATAAAGTTTCACAGTTTTACATAATGATAGACATAGAGTTACCACACAGCCCAGCATTTCCACTCCCTGTTATATGCACCCCCCCCAAAATAGAAACATACATCCACACAAAAATTTGAACATGAATATCCATAGCACCATGATTCATAATAGCACAAAAATGGAAACAACCTAAATCTATCACCTGATGAATGGATTATAAAAATGTGTTATATCCATAAAAAGGAGTCTTATTTAACAATAAAAAGGAATGAACTACAGATAGATTCTACAGATTGGATGGACCTTGAAAACATTATGCTAAGGGAAAGAAACCAGTAAAAAATACCACATATTTTATGATTCCATTCGTATGGAATATCCAGAATGGGCAAATGTATAGAGACAGAATGTAAGTTAAGGTTGCCTGTGGCTGGGAATGGGGAGGTAGGGAGGAAGATTGGGGAGTGAATGTTAATGGGTTCAGAGTTTGTTTTTGGGTTGAAGAAAATGTTCAAAAATTGCACTGTGGTAATGGTTGAATAACTCTGTGAGTATAATAAAAACCATGGAATTGTACACATTAATTGTATGATGTATTAATTATTTCTCAATAAAGATGGTGGACTTAGCCAACCCTCCCCACCCTTCATCCTCCACATTCAGGGTTTCCCCAAAATTCTCCTGAACTATTTATCAGGACAGATCTTATTATATTCTTTACTCCTGTTATTCCAGGTACCACAAAAACTCCCAGAATGGCGGGTCACCCTTTACTTCCTCATTTTAATCACTATAATACTGCATATATCCTATTCCCTCACTCCTGCCTTACTAAATACTCCTTTGCCTTCTTGCTTTAAGTAAACCCTGGTTCTCCCCTAAAAGCATTTTTTTTTCCCTAAAACTCTCAACTAGTGGCTGTTTCTTCTCCCATAGACTTCATTCTAGTAGGTCTGGAGGTGACGAGAATGTTTTCTTTGCCCTTCATTTCTATTTTCAGAACTTTCTCTTTTTGTTTCCTAAAATTCCTAATCTTGAATCTTATGTCTTTGGATTATATTAATTAACTTTCTTATATCATTATCTTCCACCAAAGTTGTTCTGGGTTTCTTAACAATTTTAGTTTATGGTTCACTGACAGTCTTTCTTCCAGCCACTTTTATCTTAATTCTTGATGATTTGGATAGCTACAAACATGATCATTTCAATATACTGGCCTCCAAGTTCTACTATTTATTCTCCACCATTCTACCCCAGCTACATATTCTCACGATCCTGTCCAGATCTCACTGTCCAATATGGTAGCCACCAGCCACATGTGACCACTGATCACTTGAAATGTGGCTAGTCTGAACTGAGATATGCCAAAAGTGTAAAATGTACACTGGATTCCTAATACTAATAAGAATGTGATATATCTCATTAATTTTATACTAACTGCATATTGCAGTGATGATATTTAATCTGTATTGAATTAAGTAAATTATATTAGTAAAATAATTTTAGCCTTTCTTCTTACTTTATTAAAAATGTAGCTACTAGAAAAATGTAAACCCACGTGTGGCTTTTATTTGTGGCTCACATCATATTTCTATTGGGTAGTACTGCCTTAGGCCTTGGCATTACTAATAATTGCAATGACCCTATTATTCCAGTTTCATGCATTCAGCTCTTCATGTCACTTCCTGTCTTTAATGTCACCACCACCTCTAGTGCCCAAACTTTAAGATTTATTCAACCATACTTTGATCTCCAACCTACTGATTCTATGATTCTTTCCCTTTCATTCATTACTTTAATCTCATTGTTTTTCTCTTTCTATGCAGCTTAAACTCTTTGGACAATGATTATAATAACTGCCTGTATTCCCTTGTTCTTCTCTCCCTTCATCAAGCTTACTTGCCAAGCCCAACCCTGGTGCCCACTTTCTCCTCCAAGTCTCAGTACGGCTGAATATGACTGGATAATAACACATTAATAATAACACATTACCATGGATAATAACACATTACCATGTTAGTATCATCATGTTATTCCTGGAACATGCCAGGAACACTGTGATCACTCTTCCAGAAATGCATTTCTCCTAGATATTTCCATGGCTAACTCCTTCACCCTCCTCATGTCTTTGTTCAGATTTAACTTTTTTAATGAAAATTATTCTGATCACTCTAAAGTTGCAATCTTCACCTCCCTTCAACCTCTCTGAGTTGTCCTTAAACCACGCTGTTTTTATTCTTTTTGTTTTTTTTACTGAATTATTTTCCTTTTATCAAAGTGAAATATACTTAATATTGTTGAATGTAATCTCCACAGGAGCATGGATCTTGTTTTGTTCCATATGGAGGCCAAATTTCTGGTGCAATGACTGTCAGAGTATGGTGCTCAACAAATATTTATTGAATAAATGACTTAATAAATAAAAATTATTTTTCAAATGTAAATCTAATATTCATGTCACCAAAGATCACACACATTTAAAATAATATGTTCCTATTTTAAAACAGCTTGTCTACATTTTTTCTACTTGCTTCAGGGCAATAAGCAAACAATTATGTATTTTGTCTCCATTTCCCTCTTGAACTCACAGGTAGGCACAGTGACTGAGATATCTGGAAATACTGACAGGGCCACATACAAAAAGTATTAATATAAACGATAAAGTATGATTATAATTTTAAGGAGCAATAGACCACAATTATACAACCAGTGTATTAATATACATTCACTAGATTGACTAAAAAGGATAATCCTTCATGACTTTCAAAAAGAACCGAAGGATAAAATACATGCTTTTAATTTGGAAATTTTAAGATACCTACAGCCACAATTGTAACTGCTGATTAAAAAAAAAAAAAAAAGCTTTATAAAAATTTCCTGAAATTTTCATGGAAGTTTATATTCACTAAATAATACCTTTAAAAAAAAAGTTACATAAATTGTCTGTATAAAAAAAGATGACATGTCACGTTTGCTTAGAATGAGGTTTGTAAAGGATAAATATGGGATAAATAGCATTTTGTTTCTTTCCTGGGTAAAATCCCCTATTCCTCCACAACACCTACAAGACTGACTCAACTGCATGACGTCTTTGGTCCTTAGATCTGTCCCCTGCCTACATCTGCCACCTTACTGAGGTCACAGTCCCCTCCTCTCCTGCAGTGAAAACATCATCTCTCCATTCTATCTTACATTTTTTATCTTTAACTATTTTTAAGTTCCAGGATAATCCTGGGAACTTTGAGTTTCACAAATTTTCCCTGGTGCAGAAATACCATAAATGGAAATACCATACAAATGTGAGATTGTATCACTCTATCATCAGGACACAAAGGAGCTTTATTTGAAATCTATAAAGACAAGGAGTTAGTGGTTGTGCAGGTGTAAATCAGATGATGGGATTTGTCAGTGCAGTTCTTTGTATTCAACACTCTTTTAACATATTTTAATCTTAAGGAAAGAGGTTCCAAATACAGACAGCCATTACTTTTAATTTAACCATTCAGGGTAGCTGACCTCTAAACAGGGAAAGACTTGAGAAGACTTTTGTTTTATTTGTTTGCGTATTTTAATTTTGCTTATATATTTATTTGTATTCTCTGTGTGGAAAAAAAATATTTTTAATGGGTCATTTTGCCCAGTTTTATCTTTAAAAGATAAACAGAGAAATAACTGATTACAGTGTTATTTTTATAGCTCCCTTCTATTAAAAATTATAAAATAACATTCTATTAAAATGATGAAGAAAACCATACTGAATAAATATGATTGTTATGTGAACACAAACTGGTAGGCAATCAACATGAGATGGGAATTATTAAGTCAATTAAAATATTTAATCTAAGTTGCATAAGTCAGTGGTTGTATGTTTAATATGTAGTTGTCAGAAATAACTCTATTATTTTAATTTTTGATTGATGTATAAGTTGTAGCAATCTAATTTTCTAACTTCATATTTCAAATATTAATTGACAATTAAATTGAAGTCAAACCATCACATGTGGAACTGCTGAGAGTTCAAAAATGTCATTTTTTCCACTAGAAGTGTTTCAAAATGTCATATACTCAATTTAAAATATGTATCTACCATGTTATTTTATAATATATGAATAAACATAGTAACAAAATGTAGTATATATTTTAATTTTTAATTTAGAAGAATTATTTTTGTTATTAAACATAATTTCTATGTTTTTTATATCTCTTAACCCCCATGTCTTCCCTGACAGCAACCCCCATCACACACAAATATATTGACAATCTTTCCCTCAAACCTCAGTGCATTTGGTACCTTTATAATACTGACTAATATAAAAGGAACAGAATTCCTCAAGTAGTTCATGGTAGGGAAAATATAATTAAAAATGGAAGCACAAAAAATTAAAGTTTCAACAGAAAGAGAATTTTTTTTGCTTCCTAAGGCTCATAAATAACTCTTGTTCATTTTCAGTAATAGTCATCAAATCAAGGGCATTCTCTAAGTGAAGTCACCATAGGAGTTAAAAAAAACACACTCCAAACTTGTGAGGACCTGTCTGAATGATTTTATTAATAAGTAGGATGTGTCACCACCAACGTTGGCTTGGTGTGAAATTGAGTTTGAAATGACACATATTTCCCGTGTTCTCCAGGTAACCAGAGATTTCTTTTGGGCTTTCCCTTTTTTTTTCCTGTCATCTGTAGAAGAAAGAATAAAACAAGGGACTCCAGAAGACACCCGAAGAAGCAGAAACAATTGTCTTATCTCATTCAAAATGCATTCTCGTTGCTGTTCCAGCCACATCCAAGAAGGTCTGCCTAGGTCCTCCTAGTAAGAACTGGCTGAGGAACTCTGGAGCCATGAAAGAGCATTGGAGGCCTTTCTGCTTCAGGCAGAGGAGGACTTACAGAGACATAGACTATGATGGTATAGATGGTATAAAATATATAGTAAACCTATAGTATAATAAAATGTTTGACTGCTGGTAGATGAAGACAAAACAAAATATTCTTACCTCTGTATGGCTAACCAAGGAAAAAAGAAAGAGCTAAAACGTTAATTACATTTGTTCGGGGGGGGCAGATATGTATGTGTAAATTGTATGTTTGTGTCTATTATTTATTTTTATAATGTTGTGAGTTATGATTATCAAAAAGGGGAGTGGTTTGAAACCAGACTTCTGAATGGTGGATCCCTGACCTCCTGCCTTTTGAAGGAAGTCAAAATTGCCACCTTTTTATACCTAGTCACCCTGGCTCATTTGTCTGAATACATCCCCTCAGGATAATTTCTTTCTATAAAAAAATTAATTCTGGCATAATATACATTCCCATTTTCCTTAGTCCCATCACACACACTCTCATACTCTCACACACACACTCACACACAAGTGATGAGGATTGAGTGAGGCAATAGGATGTGAAGTTATACATATGCTGAAGCAATGAGGTAAGAGAGAAATTCTTTGTACAGAGAAAACAATAGGCAGAGAGGTCACCAATTTCAGGACCACTATCTGCTGCCATACTCTGCTCAGATAGTTCAAACCAAGGCTGCAACATGAACTCACTAAAGCCCCTGGTGACATGGGACATCAAAATAAAATTTGATTACTCCATCAGAAATTGCATTTCTGGAGGATTCTGAAAAAGTGTGCCAGAAAGGAAAAGGGAAAAGTTGTTTATTATGACAATTTTCTTGTATGTCTAATTGATGTACTTGTAAGGATAAGCATCACCTGTGTGTCAAAAAGTGATGGTCCAAAGTTTATATTAAAGACTAGATCATAGCATTATACCTGCAGTTAGTGGAATCATGATAGGATTCATATAATTGAGACAGTCTTCTCTGGGGTTAGATTTTTAACATAAGAAATTAAACATATATTTGTTTATCAAAAACAATTCTGGAGTTTTAGAGTAGCCGGAAGCAAAAAGAAAACATCACCTTCATACTTTTATCCTTGTAGGTGGGAAATATAAATTATATTATCCATTTCACATTGTTTCTTTCTTGATAAGAAAATAGTACTGATGAGAGAATTTGTCTTATAATTTTTTTCTGAAGAAAATGTGATTCTCTAGGTGTAGAAACAAATGATTAATTACCACCTACACACTACCACCCAGTTATTTTGAAAATCAAAATGCTCCCTCCTATGGCTCAGATTTTCCACACTGGAAGGAATTCCATCCATTGACTTGAAGAAGAATAATAGTCTAAAGAATTATCAAGAAAGATGCCAATCAATCCATTTGAAATTACTATTTGATTTCTGATTTTGCTTTCCAAGGGAATTTATCTGCCCTCCACCCCTCAAACACACACACCCTATTCTAGAAATCAAGTATATGATCAAACACGTTGAAAAATAAAATAATTTTTCAGGAGTCTATGATCAGATAGTAAGACAAAGCTTTCAAATAAGTCTATCAGGATGAATTTCACTGAGGATTTCCATAATAACCTAAAATAGGAAGTCATGGCATAAAAGTACCCTTTAAAAAAATACTTCCTCCTCCTTTAATTCCATTATTTGTTATATTATTTTTGTGCTGAATTTATCTACTTTTTAATAGATTTGATATGTGCTGTGGTTAGGGTTCAAACTGGGGTTAAGTCCTGAGGCTAGGAAGATGATGAAATTTCAAAGCAGTCGTGATCTTGTAAATCACTATCACAGCGTCTTTAGGAAAGGCAGTGTGTTGTTGTGCATTTCATATATCATCCAAGACAGTGTTTGGACTCATTATAGGCTACGTATAAACTGTAGAATATCAATCACTGACTTCTTATTTCTTCTTAAATTAAAAAGAAATGTGTTTTACAAACATTAAGAGGCTAAAGTGAACATTTCCTCCATGTATATATTGCAAAGACAATTTGCTGAAAAGCAGAGTTGGTGTTTAGTAACATTGCTTTAGTGATTAACAGGCATTCATTAAAGGAAATTTTCATAACTTGATACTTTCATATTTACTTAATACTTTACTTTACTTTAATATTTACTTAATGGACAGGTATATTTACCAATGATATCTTAGGGAATGGACGTGGTCAACAAGAGCAAAAAATAATAGGAGACCTTCAAGATGGCAGAGGAGTAAGACATGGAGAACACCTTCCTCCATACAAATACATCAAAAATACATCTACATGTGGAACAACTCCTACAGAACGCCTACTGAACGCTGGCAGAAGACCTCAGACTTCCCAAAAGGCAAGAAACTCCCCACGTACCTGGGTAGGGCAAAAGAAAAAAGAAAAAGCAGAGACAAAAGAATAGGGACAGGACCTGCACCTCTGGGATGGAGCTGTGAAGGAGGAAAAGTTTCCACACACTAGAAGCCCCTTCACTTGTGGAGATGGGAGGTGGCGGGGGGAAATCTTTGGAGGCACAGAGGAGAGCACAACAATAGGGGTGCAGAGGGCAAAGCGGAGAGATTCCTGCACAGAGGATAGGTGCCAACCAGCACTCACCGGCCTGAGAGGCTTGTCTGTTCACACGTTGGGACCGGAGGGGGCTGGGAGCTGAGGCTTGGGCTTCAGAGGTCAGATCCCAGGGAGAGGACAGGGGTTGGCTGCATGAAAACAGCCTGAAGGGGGCTAGAGTGCCACAGCTAGCTGGGAGGGAGTCTGGGTAAAAAGTCTGGAAATGCCTAAGAGGCAAGAGACCATTGTTTCAGGATGTGCGAGGAGAGGGGATTCAGAGCACTGCCTAAAAGAGCTCCACAGATAGCTGCGGCTATTAGTGCGGACACCAGAGACTGGCATGAAATGCTAAGGCAGCTGCTGCAGTCACCAAGGAGCCTGTGTGCAAGCATAGGTCACTATCCACACCTCCCCTCCCGGGAGCCTGTGCAGCCCGCCACTGCCAGGGTCCCGTGATCCAGGGACAAGTTCCCAGGGAGAACACATGGCGTGCCTAAGGCTGTTGCAACGTCATGCTTACCTCTGCCGCCACAGGCTAGAATCGCATTCTGTACCCCTCCCTCCCCCCAGCCTGAGTGAGCCAGAGTCCCCTAATCAGCCACTCCTTTAACCCCCTCCTGTCTGGAAAGGGAACAGAAGGCCTCAAGCGACCTACACACAGAGGCGAGGCCAAATACGAAGCTGAACTGCAGGAGCTGTGGGAACAAAGAAGAGAAAGGGAAATTTCTCCCAGCAGACTCAGGAGCAGTGGATTAAATCTCCACAGTCAATTTGATGAATACCTTAATAGAAAATGAATCATCCCAAAATTGAGACAGAGGACTTTGGGAACAACTGTAGACTTAGGGTTTGCTTTCTGCATCTAATATGTTGCTGGCTTTATGTTTATCTTAATTTAATATTTAGAGTTTATTATCATTGGTAGAATTGTTTATTGATTTGGCTGCTCTCTTCCTTTTTTTAAATGTATATATATTTTTCCTTTTTCTCTTTTTGTGTGTATATGCATGCTTCTTTGTGTGATTTTGTCTGTATAGCCTTGCTTTTAACATTTTTCTTAGGGTTCTGTCTGTCCATTTTTTCTTGTTTTTTAGTATAGTTTTTAGTGCTTGTTATCATTAATGGATTGTTTTTTTGGTTTGGTTGCTCTCTTCTTTCTGTCTTTCTTTTTTGTTTTTTTCTTTTTTTTATTACATTTTTATTTTTAATAATAATTATTTTTTATTTTAATAACCTTATATTATTTTTTCTTTCTTTCTTTCTTTTGTTCTTCCCTTTTCTTCTGAGCCGTGTGGCTGACAGTGTCTTGGTGATTTGGCTGGGTGTCGGGCCTGAGCCTCTTAGGTGGGAGAGCCAAGTTCAGGACATTGGTCCACCAGAGACCTCCCAGCCCCACATAATATCAAACAGTGAAAAGTCTCCCAGAGATCTCCATCTCAATGCTAAGACCCAGCTCCACTCAACAACCAGCAAGATACAGTGCTGGACACCCTATGCCAAACAACTAGCAAGACAGGAACACAACACCACCCATTAGCAGAGAGGCTGCCAAAAATCACAATAAGGTCACAGACACCCCAAAACACACGACAGCAAGCAGTTCTGCCCACCAGAAAGACAAGATGCAGCCTCATCCACCAGAACACAGGTACCAGTCCCATCCACCAGGAGGGTTACAAAACCCACGGAACAAACCTTAGCCACTGGGGGAAGACAACAAAAACAACGGGAACTAGGAACCTGCAGCCTGTGAAAAGGAGACACTGAACACAGTAAGTTAAGCAAAATGAGAAGACAGAAATACACAGCAGATGAAGAAACAATGTAAAAACCCACCAGACAGAAAAAATGAGGAGGAAGTAGGCAGTCTACCTGAGAAAGAATTCAGAGTAATGATAGTAAAGATGATCTAAGTCTTAGAAATAGAATGGAGAAAATACAAAAAAAGTTTACAAGGACCTAGAATTAAAGAGTAAACAAACAATGATGAACAACACAATAAATGAAATTAAGAATTCTCTAAAAAGGAAACAACAGCAGAATAACTGAGGCAGAAGAACGGATAAGTGACCTGGCTGATAAAATAGTGGAAATAACTACTGCAGAGCAGAATAAAGAAAAAAGAATGAAAAGAATTGAGGACAGTCTCAGAGACCTCTGGGACGATATTAAACACACCAACATTGGAATTATAGGGGTCCCAGAAAAAGAAGACAAAAACAAAGGGACTGAGAAAATATTTGAAGAGATTATAGTGGAAAATTTCCCTAACATGGGAAAGGAAATTGTCAATCAAGTCCAGAGAATCCAGGAAGCACAGAGAGTCACATCCGGGATATATCCAAGGAGAAACACGCCAAGACACATATTAATCAAACTATCAAAAATAAATAGAAAGAAAAAATATTAAAAGCAGCAAGGGAAAACCAACAAATACATACAAGGGAATCCCCATAAGGTTAACAGCTGATCTTCCAGCAGAAACTCTGCAAGCCAGAAGGGAGTAGCAGGACACATTTAAAGTGGTAAAAGGGAAAAACCCACAACCAAGATTATGCTACCCAGCAAGTATCTCATTCAGATCTGACAGAGAAATTAAAACTTTTACAGACAAACAAAAAGTAAGAGAATTCAGCAACACCAAGCCAGCTTTACAACAAATGCTAAAGGAACTTCTCTAGGCAGGAAACACAAGAGAAGGAAAAGACCTACAATAACAATGCCAAAACAATTAAGAAAATAGTAATAGGAACATACATATCAATAACTCCCTTAAAAGTAAATGGATTAAATGCTCCAAACAAAGGACATAGACTGGCTGAACGTATACAAAAACAGACCCATATATATGCTGTCTACAAGACACCTACTTCAGACTGAGGGCCACATACAGACTGAAAGTGAGGGGATGGAAAAGGATATTCTGTGAAAATGGAAAACAAAAGAAAGCTGGAGTAGCAGTTCTCATATCAGACAAAATAGACTTTAAAATAAAGACTATTACAAGAGACAAAGAAGAACACTACATAATGATCAAGGGATCAATCCAAGAAGAAGATATAACAGTTGTAAATATTTATGCACCCAACATAGGAGCACCTCAATACATAAGGCAAATGCTAACAGCCATAAAAGGGGAAATCAACAGTAGCACAATAATAGTAGGGGACTTTAACACCCCACTTTCACCAATGGACAGATCATCCAAAATGAAAATAAATAAAGAAACACAAGCTTTAAATCACACATTAAACAAGATGGACTTAATTGATATTTATAGGACATTCCATCCAAAAACAACAGTATACACTTTCTTCTCAAGTGCTCATGGAACATTCTCCAGGATAGATCATATCTTGGGTCACAAATCAAGCCTTGGTAAATTTAAGAAAATTGAAATCGTATCAAGTATCTTTTCCGACCACAATGCTATGAGGATAGATATCAATTACAGGGGAAAAAAAACCTGTAAAAACTACAAACACATGGAGGCGAAACAATACACTACTTAATAACCAAGAGATCACTGAAGAAATCAAAGAGGAAATAAAAAATTACCTAGAAACAAATGACAGTGAAAACACGACCACCCAAAACCTACGGGATGCAGCAAAAGCAGTTCTAAGAGCAGTTCTATAGCAAGCAATGCTACCTCAAGAAACAAGGAAAATCTCAAATAAACAACTTAACCTTACACCTAAAACAATTAGAGAAAGAAGAACAAAAAAACCCCAAAGTTAGCAGAAGGAAAAAAATCATAAAGATCTGATCAGAAATAAATGAAAAAGAAATGAAGGAAACAATACAAAGATCAATAAAAAAAAAAAAAGCTGGTTCTTTGAGAAGATAAAAAAAATTGATAAACCACTAGCCAGACTCATGAAAAACAAAAGGGAGAAGACTCATATCAATAGAATTAGAAATGAAAAAGGAGAAGTAACAACTGACACTGCAGAAATGCAAAGGATCATGAGAGATTACTACAAGCAACTATTGCCAATAAAATGGACAACCTGGAAGAAATGGACAAATTCTTAGAAAAGCACAACCTTCTGAGACTAAACCAGGAAGAAATAGAAAATATAAACTGACCAATCACAAGCACTGAAATTGCAACTGTGATTAAAAATCTTGAAACAAACAAAAGCCCAGGACCTGATGGCTTCACATGCAAATTCTACCGAACATTTAGAGAAGAGCTAACACCTATCCTTCTCAAACCCTTCCAAAACATAGCAGATGGAGGTACCCTCCCAAATTCATTCAATGAGGGCACCATCACCCTGATAACAAAACCAGACAAAGATGTCACAAAAAAAGGAAAGTGCAGGCCAATATCACTGGTGAACATAGATGCAAAAATCCTCAACACAATACTAGCAAACAGAATCCAAAAGCAAATTAAAAGGATCATACACCATGATCAAGTAGGGTTTATCCCAGCAATGCAAGGATTCTTCAATATACAAAATCAATCAATGTGATAAACCATAGTAAAATATTGAAATACAAAAACCATATGATCATCTAAGTAGATGCAGAAAAGCTTTTGACTAAATTCAACTCCATTTTTGATAAAAACCTTCCAGAAAGTAGGCATAGAGGGAACTTACCTCAACATAATAAAGGCCATATATGACAAACCCACAGCCAACATCATTCTCAATGGTGAAAAACTGAAACCAGTTCTATTAAGATCAGGAACAAGACAAGGTTGCCCACTCTCACCACTATTATTCAACATAGTTTTGGAAGTTTTAGCCACAGCAATCCGAGAAGAAAAAGAAATAAAAGGAATCCAAATTGGAAAGAAGTAAAACTGTCACTGTTTGTAGATGACATGATACTATACATAGAGTATCCTAAAGATGCTAACAGAAAACTACGAGAACTAATCAATGAATTTGGTAAAGTAGCAGGATACAAAATTAACACACAGAAATCTCTTTCATTCCTATACACTAATGATGAGAAATCTCAAAGAGAAATTAAGGAAGCACTCCCATTTACAATTGCAACAAAAAGAATAAAATACCTAGGAATAAACCTACCTAAGGAGACAAAAGACCTGTATGCAGAAAACTATGAGACACTAATGAAAGAAATTAAAGATAATACAAAGAGATGGAGAGATATACCATGTTCTTGGATTGGAAGAATCAACATTGTGAAAATGACTATACTACCCAAAGCAATCTACAGATTCAATGCAATCACTATCAAACTACCACTGGCATTTTTCACAGAAGTAGAACAAAAATACTGTATGCTAACACATATATATGGAATCTAAAAAAAAAAAAAAAGATGGTTCTGAAGAACCTAGGGGCAGGACAGGAATAAAGACGCAGACATAGCAAATGGACTTGAGGACATGGGGAGGGGGAAATGTAAGCTGGGATGAAGTGAGAGAGTGGCATGGACATATATACAGTACCACATATAAAATAGATAGCTAGTGGGATGCAGCCACAGAGCACAGGGAGATCACCTCGGTGTTTTGTGTCCACCTAGAGGGTTGGGGTAGGGAGGGTGGGAGGGAGATGCCAGAATGAGGCGATATGGGGATATATATATATATGTATAGGTGATTCACTTTGTTATACAGCAGAAACTAACACACCATTGTAATGCAATTATACTCCAATAAAAATGTTAAAAAAAAGCAAAGAAAAAAAAATAATGAAAAGCTAAAGCAAGACATAGAAGAATAGCAAAATGTTACATTTACTCCTGTGAAAATAATATTGCCTCCATTCCAAAATTCTTATACAGAATTATGGAAATAACATGATGTTTGATATGAAGTCATTTAAGGAGACAAGACATATATTTTATTCAATTTTAGTATTTCCATTGCCTCATTGTTAGCAACACAAAATGATCAGATAATAACTTTTTTTGCCAAAAGAGAGGATATCTAAAATCTTTGTGCCACATGCATATACCCAAATTCTATACAATTTGACACATATAACATTGATATTACATTGTGTTTTGCTTATCCTGTTAATTATCCTCACAAACTGAAATTATATAAAGTTATTTTCTGTGGAAATATCTTTTTATGACCTTCTTCATCAAATTTCCAAATGGGGTTTAAACAATATGGAGTGTTTGATTCTCAGATTTTAAAATATAAAATATCTGTTGGGATGCTTTCTGAAAATGACTGCTTCCTCGTAATTTCTTGGATCTTCTTTTGTGAATGAGGAAAAGTAGAAACAGTAAGACATTGATATTACAGAAGAATAAAGTTTTGGTCTGTGAATATTTTACTTAACTAACGGAATTTTGTGAATTACTTAGTGACCATAAGACTCTTGTAGTCTTTTAAATCAGTAGGCAAATGTGTGTGGTGGCATTTTCCTCAAAGTTTCACTTCCTTGGTGTAACGTATGTTCTTTTTCACTAAGAAAATACTATAAAATGCTTGGAAATATATTTAATGTCAATATGTAAAAATAGTATATAATCTGCTTATTGTTGACTTTCCAAGAGGTGTCTAGTATGTTTGAATTTTATTTGTCATCAATATCTGAACTTTGACAACATCTATTATCTAGTAAGCCATAGAATTCAACTAATTGCGTTTAACATTTATGTACTAACCATATTTTTTTAACTTAAAATGATAGAGAAGAATGTTAATGGTTAAAAATTATAATCCCGTCAGTGAAAAGTCATGGATTTCTTGGTCTCCATTATATTATTCCAAGGTAAAAGTTCATTACAATAACAACTGAATCATAATTTTTACAACACAAAGCTCAGAAACAAATTCTTTTTAACATAAAATTATTCAGCAAAATTATGGTGCAAATACCCATCTTGAAATAATTAACAGAAAGAAAATTAATATGTTTATATACCTTAGAGCATGTGATTTTCATACTAATCTCACGTGATAAATAGGTCATTTTCTTCCCCTTTTAAGACTAATAGAATTGAAATTTTCTACCAAAGGGCACACAATAATTATGTGATAGAGAGAAACCTAGAATTTATGTCTCCTGAATTTACAACCAGGCTTCTTTTTACTACAGCTAACTGCAATTTTCTGGAGACTTACCATCCTTGACAGGTTATCAAACAGGAACCACAGCATGGCAGCAGCTCAACATCAAACATTCCTTGCAGGAGTAGCTCTTTCAGCAGTCCATGAAACAGTCCACAGACTCGCCCAGAAGAAGTCAACTCAGATGACAGTTCAGGTTCATGGAGGTGAGACCATTTTGGGTAGCTGGGGAAACTTCTCTGGCTTAGAAACCTCAGGTCGCAGAGGAGTTAATATCCCTATAGGCATAGCTTCCAGGGCCCCTGCAAGAAACATGTCAGTTTCAAGAGTCACTGCCCAATGTATAACCCCAAGGAGTATTCATAGTTCCTTATCCAGATGTAAATTTACAAATCAGGTGTAATTTCTGTTTTAAGTAATGTTGCCTGGAGACGGCATTCAACTCTTATCAGATTACCATGGGAACAAAGCCTGAAAGTTAACGGAAGGTCAAATCCCCATGTAAAACTAGAAACTCTTGGCTTATCTTTGCCTATATCTCTCAAATTTCTGTCTTCTGCCTAAACTTTTTCTCTGAACTTCATACTGATATATCCTACTGCCTATTGACATTTTCGCTTGAATATTTAACTAATGATGCCTGTTAATAATACCCATATTTGAATTCTTGACTTTCCCCACCAAACACATTCTTCCAGTCTTCCCATTCTCATTAAATGGCAATATCTTTCTAGATGCCAACATCAAAATTTTGGAGTCATTCATAACTTCTCTTTATCTCCTATACCCCACATCCAATCAGCAGATACTGAATATCCAAAATCCCAAGCTTTTCTACCAAATGTCACTGCTACTTCTCTACTTCACATAGCCACAACTTCTTGCCAGTCATTGCAATAAATAAATTACTCTAAGGTTATTCTGCTTCAGGACCTCCTTCTAAGCTATTCACAATAGGAGTCTGAGTGATCTTTTAAAACTAAAGTAAAGGGCTTCCCTGGTGGCGCAGTGGTTGAGAATCTGCCTGCCAATGCAGGCGACACGGGTTTGAGCCCTGGTGGGAAGATCCCACATGTCGCAGAGCAACTAGGCCCGTGAGCCACAACTACTGAGCCTGCGCGTCTGGAGCCTGTGCTCCGCAACAAGAGAGGCCGCGATAGTGAGAGGCCCGCGCACCGTGATGAAGAGTGGCCCCCGCTTGCCGCAGCTAGAAAAAGCCCTCGCACAGAAGCAAAGACCCAACACAGCCAAAAATTAATTAATTAATTAATTAAAAAAAAAAAAAACTAAAGTAAAATTTTATCACTCATTTATTTAAAACTGTACATTGGCTTCCTCCCCCCTCAAAATAAAATACTATTACTTTCTTATGCCTATAGATTCTTCATAATCTGTCTCCACCTGCCTCCCTGCCTTTAGCTCATGCTACTCTCAACTTGGTGGCCTCCTGGTTGATCACTGAATACACTAAGCATGATTTTACTCAGAACCTTTGCAAAATCTGTTCATTCTGCCTGGAATTTTCTTCTCCAAATTATCCTCATGTTTGGTCCTCACAATTTTAAGTTCTTACTGAAATGTCACTTTATTAGAAGGCATCAGCCTGACACAAAACAGTACCCTGCCCTGAAATCCATATCTCCTTCATAAATTTTATTTATCTTCACAATAGTATTTACCTTCTAATATACCATGCACTTACATTTTTAGTTTGCTTGTAAATGGTATGTCTTGATCACTAAAATATGTTCCCTGATGTAAGAAATTGTGTGTGTGTGTGTGTGTGTGTTTATGGTGCAAATATTATATCTAAATCAGAACCTGGGACAAATAGTTTCTCAATAAATATGTGTTGAATAAATGATTAAGGAAATGAATGAATAAGTGATATGAAATGTTTGTGTGTCTATATGTGTCTGTGTGTGTATCTGTTTTGAATTCATCACTAAGTATGAAAATATTTGACACAATCCTTTTCCTCAAGGATTATATCTCCATGGGTTGGGACTGCAACCTCTAGATAATAAACACTTAAATCATTTCTTATACATCTATCTCATCTGGCAGCTACTTAATCTGGGCCTTTTAATGCCCAAGTCTCCTTGCATGGTTCTACTGAGGTTAATTCATAATAACATGGGTTGGTCATCTGTCAAAAGAGCTCCTGAATTCTTGAGTCTATAGGTTGTTTCTCCTCCAGGGTCCTATTATCTCATATTTTCTTTGTTAAATCCAAATTTCACATTTTTCTTTCAGAATTCCTTCAGAGGAACAACTTATAACACTGTGCCTTCTGAGAGTCTACTGGCAACATAGATATTGTTATAAATTTTCATAAATAATGGGTAACTTGTGATGGCATTGTTGGCTAGAAAAACCACAATTTGGAAGGGTGTACATTGGTTTCTGCCTTCTAGGGAATCGACATTTGTCTTTGGAGTAGACTTACCTGTATTCTGAGAGAAGAGTTGCTTAATATCATGAACATATAAGGTAAAAACATAATTAGGGAAAGAACCCAAGTAGATGCTTTATATGGAGATGGTAAGTATTCTACTTCATAATAAAAGTTGGGAGTAATAACTTGATCACATGATAGAATTGTTGGAAAAACTCAATTTGAAAAAAAAAAAAGTTACCAAATGCTTATTTAGAGTACACCAAGCACATAAAAATACATTTTTAGGAGTATTATGTATCTTATGTCCTTGTTTGTTTTGGCCTCAAAGTAGTGTGGGAGCTAAAAGCAGATGAAAGTGGGAAGGATTTTTAGGTTTAATCTTACCTTTATTGAATGCTAGCAGAAAAGCCATGCAAAGGAGATGCCTGAGTCTGGTTAGAAGATAACCTGGGCCAAAGGAGGGTGATATACATACTGTATAATTAAGATGATATTAATAAACTTTGCATAATGTAATATCAACTACTATATTTGCTTTTCTGAACCTTGGATGCAGGCAATTTCCTGTTGGGAGAGATTCCCAAAGGGAATTGATTTATTATTCTTCGTGAATTATGTAACATCTGGGGGCACAAAATGAGGTGGGACTTGAAATTGGAAAGAGAATAATGTTTTTTTGTTGTTGTTGAAGATCAGGAAGTTGAAAGAAAAGACTCCTGTTGGTCAGGCTGAGCTGGGCACTTCTACACACAAACCTTCCAGAAGTCTAGGATTATGGGCTTTCAGTGTGGATAAAAGTAATTATAAACTACTTTTCCTTTTTACTTCCGTTCTAAGTTTTATCAAATCTTATTAGAAGGTATAGTATTGTCTCTATTGTATTATGGGGGATTAGGGAAAATAATGATCTCTTCCCTCCATCAGAGGTCACTGAAGGGCATCAGGTGGTCACTAATAGCTATAAGTCGCAAATGTGTGGCTATATCAAAAGGTTTGGCAGCATTGAAAAAGTAGCACTATACCATTAAGATAAGAAGACCAGAGGAAAAAAGATTGAGTTCATTACATTTTTTCCAGAAAAAAAGAGGCAGATAGTATGAAATTAACAGAAATAACTGGGAAGTCAGTTTTTAAAATCAAGGCCAATATGAACTCTGACAAAATAATTTGATATAAAACAGATGTATGAATTAATTCTATAAACATAGGTTAGTGAGGCTCAAGGACAAATAAACACCATTTCTATACAGATTCTATTTAATGACCTTCAGAGTTGTCTTACAGAATTTTTTTTTTTTTTTTTTTTTTTTTTTTGCAACTCCACAGCATCAACTCTGCTAGATGTTACTTTACCTTCTTTGGTTCAAGAAATGAACTAGAACCCTTACCTAGGCTTAGGTATATATTCATTTCTATAAGGGCTGTTTCAGAGAGTCTCCTTGCACTACTTCTCTCCTTTAGGGAATTGCATTTTGGAATTTCCATGAGACTTGGCACTTTCTAAACATGCTCCCCTATAGGACCTTCATATTCGCATGCAAGATCCCTCTTGAGTACAGTCCTAGGAACCAGACTGCCCAAAGGTAAATAAATCACTCTAAACAAAGACTCTGTTTGATAGTAAAATATGCAGAAATCACCTCTAAACCATTTCAGTGCTCTCAGGATATATTTTTTAAAAGGTAATTTAAAAAATTTTAAACCCAGAATCATACCTGAACTATTAATTTATTTAATTGTGTTAAATACATGCAATTTTTATGACATTCTATAAAAAAGTATTCAAGACTGTCATGTCCCAATATTGTATAAATGTGCAAAAATGAGAATTTGCCAAAGTTGTTTCAGAAATCACATATTAAATTAAGAATAAAAATCAGATTAATAAAATTAATATAATTTGCCTTCCTTTTTAGTTTCACTTTTATTAAAAATATCATGATGGTAGTTATATTAGTCAGATTTGGTTCTGAGAAAAAATACTTCAATGATTAGTGGAAAAAACAATGATCATATATTTGTCCCTCATTCTGTGGTTCAGCTGGGTGGTGTTTCTGGTATGGGCTCACTTGGCTGATTTTTGCAGTCAATTGGTGGAATAGCTGAGAGAGGTGGAATGGCTGGATAGCTGGATCCTCCCTTCTACTTTTCTCTTATCCTTCAGGATTCTTGCCTGGACTTGTTTGCATGGTGGAAGAAACATTCTCAACAATGATAGGGCGAGTGCCACGCACAAGCACTTTTCTTTTGTTATTCTCCCATTGTCCAGGGAAGTCACATGGGCAAGCAAAATTCAGTATGGGAAGGTATTCTCCAAGAACATGTATTTAGAAACAGAAGTTTTGGCTATCAATTTGCAAACAATCCCTCAGTAGACATCTTTAACATAGGTGAGTTTCTAGTAAATAAAGAGAAACAGAGAAAAGAGACAACGAAAGTTTGAACATAAACACATCTTATGGTAGAAGATCTTCAAGCTCTGGAGTATATTTCTCTCTTCATATTATTTCTTTCCATATTTACATCTAAGTATTTTTATATAATAAAATCTATGGGTTCAATTTTGGCTAACATGCTCATTACCATACCCAGGGAAGAGTAATTCCATAATCAGTGGAAAAAATAATACTGATAATTAATATGTATAATTTTATTTCACTTGCCTTCCCATGAATCCAAAAGTAATTAATACTGTTACAAAATAACCATAATTAGTACATATATTTTAGACATCATTTGTATGATCATTATTCTTTGGCATACTAATAATACCTAACTGGTTATCTCTGAAGCTATCTTAGAAGCCAAATAAATCTGATCAGAAGAAAAGGTGGTACCAAAATCTATAATTTGAATTGGACATAATCACTATCACTGAAAATGTCATTGTTCTAGAGAGAATTCCGGGTTTCTTTTCAGTTATATTTACGGTTGATGCTGCTGCTAACCTTTGCTTAAGGAGACAGCATTATGAAACAGATAAATACCATTAATGAAACCACAACTGCCAGAAAAAAATGAGTTAATAAGGGAGAGAAAGTTTGGGGCATGTGGCCGATTTTCACTTGTAACCACCTACATAGCTTGAAGACATAGCTGCCAGACTATGAATAATAAATAACACGGTCTACTTGGAAAACGATGCCAAATTATATCATACCATAACGGTTGATTGTTGGGATCCAATCAGAGTTTCTTAAGTACCATGAGAAAAGTTTGTGCTGGGGTGTTGTGTACTGCATTGTTTTTCAAGTTGAGTTTAGTTGCGGCATGAGGGTTGGCATATACAGCGAATGTAAAATTCTATTTCAAAGTATTGAATTCTTGCAGGAAAATATTTAAACAATGAATGAGGTATAATCCTGGCCAAAAGTATGCAATATGAAAACAAGATTAAATTGTTAGCTAACTAAGGTTAAATCCATAACCTTGTCTATAACTTCTCTTGGGAAAGTTTACAACTTCTATGGTATGTAGTTTAAAAAAACAGAGAACATTTCATTTCAAGATAGCTGTAACATAAATTTAATGAACTCACTAGAAGTTTCTTCTGGGATTTCTAAATAACACTAATATTGCTTTGTCTCATTTCCACATCATACGTTACAGGAATATAAAAATCTTTCAATTCCAACATGAAATGTAGAGAGATCTAAATTTTATTTGTGGACTACTGAAATGATAGTATTTTGTTATACTTCTGTTTAATAGAGGCTTTGTATATATGAGGGAAAAGATCCTAAACTGCGTTACTTTAATATTTATTTAGATAAATATATATGCATATTAGAACATTTATATAAGTTTGAGTCATTAGAAATTTGGAGTCAAATTTTCAATTCTTTGTGATATAAGATAGTAATAACCAAACATTTTCACAAAAGTGCTTCATAAGTTATAATTCTGAAAGTGAAATATAAATTTATATACCAGTAATTGTACAAAACAATTCAAATATAGATCAAATTAAGTACAGTGTACTAGAAACAGTAGACACTTTCTTTTTTTTATATAAATTTATTTATTTATTTGTTTTTATTTTTGGCTGTGTTGGGTCTTCGTTGACGTGCGCAGGCTTTCTCTAATTGCATCGAGCGGGGGTTACTCTTCCTTGCAGTGCATGGACTTCTCATTTTGGTGGCTTCTGGTTGCAGAGCATGGGCTCTAGGTGCATGGGCTTCAGTAGTTGTGGCACACAGGCTCAATAGTTGTGGCTCGTTGGCTCTAGATAGCAGGCTCAGTAGTTGTGGCTCACGGGCTTAGTTGCTCTGAGCATGTGGGATCTTCCGGGATCAGGGCTCGAACCCATGTCCTCTGTGTTAGCAGGCAGATTCTTAACCACTGCGCCACCAGGGAAGCCCAGTAGATACTTTCTGAATGAATCAATTTAAGACCAAATATTATAATGAAGGGAAAACAAACAGAATAAGTAAACCTAGATTTTTCTGTTACCTTTATATGGATGCTTTAAAACTATTTTCTAATGTATAATTGTATTATATATTATATTATTAAGCTAATATATAATTTAATTTTACGTACATATATATGTTATTATATGATAGATATAAAAATCTGTACCTCTTTACTAGGTTTGATTTACTTTCTTACTACTGCTATAACAAGTAAACTAAGGTTCCAAGAGGGACAAGCTTTCGTTATTGCACAACCTAAAGTTTATAATTTTAAATGGGCCTAAGTGACCTGCAAGAATTCTATATTCTAACATAAGTACCATAGAGGATGTTAAGGAAAATGCCTATTGGTAGATTGGTAATACCCTAAAATAAATGGGTCCCAAGTGTCCATTTTAATTTGTTCTCTTAATAATCTCAAAACATGCAATAACACTGGTATTCTAACTGTATGATTAAGAATTCTATTTTCATTCATTGACTTATATTAGCACTTGAAGAGTTTTCAAGTGCATGCCGCATCCAATGCTTTATTTTGACATTTACAGTGTGGATTCAAGACCTATCCATGAAAGGCAAAGTTATGAAATATTTTAATGTAATTAAGAGAAAATTTTATGTCATTGTAGTATTAAAGGACTTCTTTCAAAAAGGAACAAAAAAGGAAACATTATTCAATTTCTGTATATCAGTAAATATCATAAAGAATGTGAAGAGAGACACTGCATACTGTCCCAAAAAATATACGATTGACAGAGAATTATTATAGAGAATATGTAAGGAACTCCCACAAATTAGAAGAAAAAGATGTAGCTCAACATAATAACGGGTGCTGTGTATAAACAGACATTTTGATGAATGTCTCATAACTGTATAAAAGAATTTCAACTTCTTTTGTAATTAGGGAAATTCCAATTAAAACCACAGTGAGATGCCATTTCACACTCACCAGATTGGCAAAAATTAACAAGTTCAAGAACATGAAGTTTTGGCAAGGATGTATTTAGAATAACGGGAACTCATACAAGGCAGATAAGCTGTACATCAGTGCAAATATTTTTGAAAGCAATTTGTCATTATCTAATGAAGCTGAGAATGTGAAGTGTGAATTCATAATCCTACTCTTGGGAATATAACCTAGAGAAATTTTGACCTATGTCACCAGGAGTCATGTAAATGAATGCTGAATGCTCTTAAAAGTGGCATTGTTTGTACTAGCAAAATAAAGCAAGATTAACAAATGAACACATTAACAAAACACGAGAACCAAGATATGCATTGAAAGGAAGGTAGATTAATACACAGTATTACATTCTTATAATGCAAAACTGCTCTGTAGTAAAAAATGATGAACTGTAGCTACCAGTTACACTGTAACTAAATCTCACAAAAATTATGTTGGTTCATAAAAAGCAAGTTGCAGGAGGAGCAAAGAAATAAAAACAAAGAAATTCAGTTGCATGACCACTACCTGGTTTGAGGGAGAAGCAGAGAGCAGAGGAAGAAGGGATGGACGCTGGTGGTCCAGTGGTTAAGACTTTACCTTCCAATGAAGGGGGTACAGTTTCGATCCCTGGTCGGAGAGCTGAGATCCCACACGCCTTGTGGCCAAAAAACAAAAACATAAAACAGAAGCAGTATTGTAACAAATTCAATAAAGACTTAAAAAAAAAAGAAATTAAGGATGGGCATAGAGGAACCTTGGTAGTATTATTTAAGTTTGATTTCTTGGGCTCGTTGGTGGGTGTTGGAGTTTGTGTTATATTTTTTAATGGCTTACATATGCAAATATTGACACCCATTTATGTTTTCAGAATTTAATAAAAATTGAGAGTAATGATAAATAGATGTTCCAATAGTTTCTTGCCACCCCTCTATGGTTAATCCTGTTCCATCAACATTTTGATTCACTTTGCAGACCTTCTACCATAATGGAGTAAAAAGTGGTTCAGTTATTAGTCATAATAAAAGAGAATAAATGTTTAATTTCTATGTATTTCTCTCTTCCCAGACGTTATCATTTCAGATTCGGTCAGGAAAGCAGCAGTCACTCTGCATATTTTGAGTCAGAAGAGATACTATACAGGGAAGTAGTGGGACAAATGATTGTTAAAAGAGTTAAGGAGCTATTACCAAGAATCTCCTATATGTTCATCTTTTCAGGAAGATGCTCAGAAAGTACTGACAAAATCTACAGAGGCAAACATGAAGATTAGGGGGCTAGACTACCAGAGACTGTGGTCATTCTGTATGAATCTTTAGTTTCCCACGTGATTCTGAAATAAACTATCTAAAGATAAATCTTTGAGAAACTCGGCTATAGATGATTTTTTTTTACTACCTTCTGGATCCCTTCTAAGATACTGTAAAACAATGATAATATGAATACTAATACATAGCCTTCAACAGTGGCACTAATTAGGAGAGTTTTACCAAAAATGAGTGTTCTGGGCTAGCTGACAACCACTCAGTCTTACTTGGCTCCCTTTATGTAAGGCTTTCCCTTCCTCTTACCTTCTTCCTGTGCTTGAGAATCAGAGATTAGGCTAAATTATTTTGGTTACCCTGACCTAACAGATTTTCCACAGAACTTTCCTAGATTATATCACCCTAAGGGCTATATTCAACTCAGATTGGAATTTACAATTTTTCCAACACATGTCTCTAAATAAGCTACTGAGAATATCATATTTACATCGAGATGTGGCTCTGAAGTTCCACTATCCATTACCAGGTATCAACTGCACTAGCCACTCTGAGGTGATCACTTACATTTCTGGAAAAAAAGAAAGACGCTAAATTGCAATTTTGGTGAAGTTCTATAAAAATTCAATCTGATGGCACACTGACCAATGTGTCCATGAATTAATAGAATATTCATGTTAAAAAGAAAGTGATTCTCAGGCTAACAATATCTTTCTTAAAGTCAGTGTAGTTTTAGCCAGTGTACACTTCTACTTATTAAATAGATTTAACTCAGCTACTTGATAAACTAAATTATTCTATTTATTGAGAAGTAACCTCTAAAGATTGCTCAGAACAGAGAGGTGGAGAGGATTCAGTAGAAAACTGACAATTTTTCTCAAAAACTATCAGCATACTTAAATTTTTGTAGTCTTTCTAAACTTTTTTTAATTTATTTTTTTATTGAAGTATAGATGATTTACAATGTTGTGTTAATTTCTGCTGTACAGCAAAGTGACTCAGTTATACACATATAGACATTTTTTTAATATTCTTTTCCATTATGGTTTATTTCACAATATTGAATATAGTTCCCTGTGCTATACAGTAGGACCTTGCTGTTTATCCATTCTATATGTAATAGTTTGCATCTACTAACCCTAAACTCTCAGTCCATCCCTTCCCACCCCATCTCCTCCTTGGCAACCACAAATCTGTTCTCTATGTCTGTGAGTCTGCTTCTGTTTTGTAGATAGGTTCATTTGTGCCATATTTTTAGATTCCACATATATTATCTGTATTTGTCTTTCTCCTTCTGACTTATTTCACTTGGTATGATAATCTCTAGTGCATCTTAAATTTTTCTACCTTGAATTCTTACAAAAGGATGAGGAGAGGAATATGAATATTTAGCTAAACTTTTGCAAATCAAAACAATGACTATAACGACTTGGAAAAGCTCAGTGTTCTACTTATATTTCAAAAGATTTTTATGACTTTACCAACAGTGTTAGACAGGACCTTTATTATCTCCATTTAATAAATGATAATTAGCTTGCTTTAAGGTCTTATAGCTTTTCACAAGCAGAGCTTTAATTCGAATTATGTCCATCTAGATTCACAATAGGATATTTAGGATGCTATGCGAGAGATGAATCCTCTACTGTCTACAGCATATTTATCCCTGCCTCGTCTGGGGAGTTGCACTTTGGGGCAGTTTCCCCATGTCCAGAAAAATTTTTCAAACCAAGATAGCCTTTGTTTAGAAATCATCTAGTGATACCCTGATAATGCAGCCTTGTAAACCCATAAACTTTTTCCAGACCCAGAAACCTATGTTTTCCACAGTCCTGTCTAAACCCATGCCTACCTTCTTATTTTGGCAGCTTAAAAGTGGAATGGTGCATTTCATGATTCTTCACTTGGCTGGAATTTTTTCCCTTGTTCCTTGCCCTATTCTGCCCTCTGTGATCCATTTCCCAACCTGTAAGCCTTGACCATACTTCACCCCTACTCCCTTTGGCCCACTTAACAAACCCCAACCCCCCCTACACGCCTCCCCTCAACATTCCTTTGTCCATTTCTTGGCTACCCACCAGCCTGGCCTGACCTCCAGGGCTGAGTTTCTTGGCTTCGCTCCTCTGGTGGTTGTATTAAATTTGTTACTGATATTGAAAGGATTAGTATTCTGGGAAATTCTATTTGCTATTTGAATGTCAAACACCTAATACATGGCTATCCTTTTTTCAAGTATAGTATACATTTTGTTCTTTTCTGAAGAGGCAATTTGGCTAAAAGATTAAACATAGAGAAAGAAACTAGAGTCAAACTGTCAAGGTTCAAACTCCAGGTCTTTGGCTTTCTAGCTGTGTAACCTTAGGCAAACTTTTTTGTTTCTCTATATAGCTCAATTTCTTCCTTTATAAAATAAAATACTAGCCATCATGTCATTGTTGAGATGATTAGATGGAGTTGATATACGGAAACTGTTTAGAAGTTCTTGGCACTGGAAAAGTGCTATATATATATTTTAATATTGTTTGGAGTACCAGAATGTTACAGTGATTTCATCACACATTTTTCATTTATAATTACATTTGCAAATTATATCAAGTAAGATTCTTCATAGCTAAATTCATTTGTCTGTGGTGGGCACCCATATACCATCTCTGACAAGTGTACATATGCAGTGACTTAGTGGGATTTTTAACATGCCCATGTCTTTAATGAGAAGACTTTAACATGACCACTTTGGTTAATGAGGAAAAAAAACTTCATAATTGCAAAAACTGAAATCTGTGTTTTTAACAAACAATGAATAGTACAGCACTTTGCCTTGGCAACCGTGAGAAAATCAGGCTGCCTGCAATGAAGTGTCCACTATGAGAAATGGCTGGAGGTGAGTGAGACTTCCTTGATAATCCAATTTTGACACTTATGTAAGGGAAATGGTGAATGGAGATGAGCAATGCATGATCATGTGCAGTCCAGTAATAGGGCCTCATTTGCATTTTAGGAATATTTCTCAGACAGTAGTGTGAGAATAGCCAGAGTCTTTTTGATCAGGTGGAAGTCAATTTCTGTAATATAGATGTGAAGCAATGATGGCCAGGAATAAGGTAGGGGAGAAATTATTAAGAAATGGAATCTGTAGACCTAGTGACTGATCCAGTGGAGAAAAGTGGATGATTTCTCAGAAGGACTACTAAATGATTAACAGTTTCTTTTATTAAGTGGGAACTATAGGAGAGGAAACCATTTTTAATGTAAAGTAGTTGATTATGGATTTAGACATGTTGAGAAGGAGGTGACATATTCCCTGTTGTAGACATTCAGTACATTGTTACAGAAACCATTCTTGTACCTGGATGACAATAATTAGACAAGGGCATAGTAGAGAGAGCAGAATGTACTTGCAGAAGCATTTCTCTGCAGTATTGAGATGAGAGTTCAAGGCTAAAGACCATGAATTGAGTGTTGTCAACCCCCACCATTTTGTGATATTCTAAACCAGCCCTAAGTAGCTGAGATGTTGAAACAAAGAGGAAGCATAGCTGGCTTTATCCAGCCATAAGATATTTAAAGAACAGGTTAGATACTGCTGGAGGAAGTCATCAGGAGGACATGACTACTGGTTGACCTGTGAGCTAGACCCTGGCAATTGGAGGCATCTCACCCCCTCCCCTGCCCTTGGAACGAATAGTGCGCCCACTGTTTTCACAGTAGAAGCCATTTTCAAGGACATAGACTTGAGAGAACAAGGTGTTTTTTCAGACAATCTATCTGGACTGAATACATGACTGAACCTAGTTGAGACATCTACATAAACTTTTAAGATTCTGGTAGGCGAATGCAAAAATCTACTTGCCTTGCAGTTGGCCAAAACAAGTCTCCTATGTAAGCTTCCATATTTATTAAACCTGCCACCTACCAATCCAAAGTGGTCTGCCTCTTTCTTTGGTGTTGCCCTTCATGTACGAGGGCCAGTTTTTCAACCAATAGATACACAAAGGCAAGTGAGCCAGGGTTACAGTGAGAGAGTCATTGTAGTGAAAAGACACAAGGTGTGGCCAAGAAGCCACATGGTGCAAAGCAAAGCAGAAAAAGAACTGGCAATTTAGTGTGGGAATGTGGGGAACAGAGACAAGACATTTAAGTAAGCAAGGAAGAGGTCAATGGAGGTAAGAATGAGCCCTGAAGGACAGGAAGATTGATTCCAATACCAGCATATCAGAAGATTAAGATTTTCGATGTGGAAGCAGTTTCAGATTTTATGATATGGAAAGGACATGAAGCTGCATTGCTGAAATGAACAGGAGGATAAGGTCCCTGTCACTAAAGAGTGAATAGCACTGCAAGGCCACTGCTCTGAGCTGTGCTCTAGGAGATTTGCTGGGAGTATAACACTAAACTACTGAAGGTGAAGACACACTGTAGTTGTTTGAAGGTCTAGGGGGACACTGGGGCCACAGAAGATAAGGAGACTTTCTGTACAAGCCTCAGGGACAGTAGATGATAAGTGAGCAAGGTCTGGGCTTAACAGGCACATTTCAGTATACAATCTATAGCCATCAGCTATGCTGAGACACCAAACAGGCACCCAAGAGGGCTAAGCCAACCATTGACATGGTCTTTTAACTCAGATCAAAACTGAAATGACAGGAGACAGGTCAGGCCACATTTGATCCGGTAAAAGGCAACACCTTCAACTATTATTCCTAGAGACCTCAGTGACATCAGATGGCTTTTTCAGTAGTAGTTCACCTTTGGTGGTGTTGCATAGGTTTTCTACAGCAGCTCTCTTCTTTGAGGCTTTCACTGTGACAGGACCACATGAATTCAAGAGAGAAATTCCATTGTGCCTGAGGCCAGTGACCATACTCTTTCACTTTAAAAGTTTTCTGGGATTGGAACCAGAACCCAGTTGTAGAATTACTGGTCCAATTCTGATTAATTCTGCCTTCAGACTGGTTATGTAATCCCAGCAATGTGGCTACTGATCACTGGAATGTCTTGGAGCCACCACCAATCTCATCAGTAGAAATCAAAGATGTAGGACCACTCTTCCAAGCAAGCTGCTGCCTGGGTCCATGGGGCTGATGAACATTCTAAGAGGATCCCTGAAGGATCAAAGGAAATAACAGAAGAGGTGACAGCATATGGGCACCATCATGGTACCTATATCATTGAGCCCACGTGGGGATGACCTCAGTGTATCTGAAAATGATGGTTATTTTCTGAGAACGGACACATCCACATTCTCCACGCCATTTTAAGCCTTCCTGTAGAGATAAGAGCCCCAGTCCTCATTATCTACTTAATCCACTTAATGTACCAAATGGAGAAGGGAGATTTTGCTATTTGATCATTTATTTTTCAATACAAAATAACAGTATCATCTTTCTTTTTAACTCTTTCTGCTGGGCAAAAACCAAAATAAAATCGTACTAATATCTTTCAGTTTTTCTTAGTTGATTTTTTTTTCATCAAACAACTCACATACCATAAGATCATGTAGAGAGAAGAAATGATAATTTCACATACACAGTTTAGAGTCTTTTGTATCATTTTGAGGCCATGTAATATAATGATTAAAAGCAAGAGCTCTGGTCTCAGATTGTTTAGGGTTAAAAATCTCAGCTCTATCCCTGCTAGTTACATAAAAAGCAACTTACTTTGACTTAATTTGACTTCACTTTCCTCTGAAGTGGCGTTTGCAATAATAGATCTAATTTGTGAGAATATTGTGACGATTCAATGTAAAACATTAACAATTGCGTCTGAAAAAAGTAAGTATTCAACAAATGTTAGTCCTTAGGATCAAAATGAATACTTCTATATATTAAGCATATGTGTTTTAGCAACTAAAATTTTCAAGTGGCCACTCACTTTCTATTCATGACTTGTTATTCTTTCAGATGGGATGAATTGAATAGCTAACATTATATCAATAGACTGATTATTATAGAAATTCCTTTGATTTGTGGAGATTATAAAATTTTCATAATTACTGTTTCTCTGAACTCTCCATTTATGTCTGCTGAAAGATTTAGGATTTAAAGCTAAATCCCTTTGAAAGAGAGTTAGGCAGGAAGTTGGGATTAACTGTAAACACAGTGAATAGACTTCTCAATCTCTATAAACCAAGATTTTCTTTGCCCTCTATTATAAACCACAGGGAAACATTTCTCCTGGAGACTTTTAGAGCACTGCATAGTGTTGGACAGCTATGTGCCAAATGACTGGTGTGCAAACAGAAGACATGAGAAAAGCTGCTGGAATTAGTAGCAGAGTTAAAGGTCTTATAATTATACACAACTAAATGCTCCTACTCCTCCATAAATCCTCTCACAGAGATGCCACAATTAGTTTTTCTGGGCTAGGAAGAAATTGGGGTATTTTTTGAAAGATTATAAGGGGACTCCCAGATCCCAATGCAATTTGTGGAGACAGCTATTAAGAGAGGGTCTGGCTGGAAGAATATCAAAGGAATTGAAGTTATGCAAAGTAACATAGATAATCCCTAAGGGATAGGTTTACAAATTAGAAACTAAAGCAAACAAAATGAGCCCATCAGGCAGAAATATATTCTGAGTTAAACGATCATTAACTATTACATAATTTTCAAGTTGTTTTTTTTTTTCCTTTTTTTTCTTTTTTTTCAAGTTGTTTTTATAGAAAGTTTTTCTTATAGATCAAACCCCCCATTTACTAATGGGGATTTTTGGTCCACTGCCACTAGATGTAAAATTTTAAATTTTGCTTCTTACTATTGTCTAGGAAAGCAGGATGTAGCCATAGGGCAGGGCAGTGATATTTGTTCATTCATTTAACAAATATTTATTGAACATCTGAAACACACCAGGTGCTCTTTTGGGTACTGATACTGGTTTGTATACATTTAAATTATTGATTTCAGCAGACATTTGGGGCTGGCAAAAATGATAATATTACTCATACTCTTTCATAGTAAGTGTCTCCTTAAGTAATTTTGACCTGAAAAGTAAATATTAAAATATATTTTAATTAAAAGAAGGGGGAATTGATAAGCATATTGGAAATAAGTTTATACTCTGACAAGGGGCTTTGAGTATGGGTGAATTTATTGACCTTCATTTTCTATTTATATAAACTATTCTAGGAAAGATCTAAAGACAATACAACATCAGCAATAAAAAGTACCCTAGGGCATTATTTCTTCTTTAAACCAACTTGATTGAGGAATTAATAGCAAGCAATAAAATGCACAAATTTTAAGTGTGTAGTTTGATGAGATTTGAAAAATGTATATATCTGGGTTACCAGAAATATAATCAAGATGCAGAATATTTCCATCAGTTCCTAAACGTTTACTTGTCCCCGTTTCAGTCCCTCTCTTCTTCCTACCTTCTGCTGCAGGCAAACAATCTGCTCTCTGTCCCTACAGATTAGACTTGCCTTTAAAGAATTGGCAATTATTTATTGCATATGTATAAAAATTAGCAAAAGAGAAGACACTCAATTATTAAAGTATACCATTTTTAAGGTCCGATTAAGAATTCCAAATTTCATACAGAATGATTTCATGGTAACTGCAACATTACAATTACAAAGCGTGGTCAGTAACTTCATTCAAGAGATTAGATCTACAGGAAAGGCTCATGCTATGTTTTTCCCTATGGGATTAGCCATGCGAGACTAACCATGAAAAATACATGAGTGGGAGAACCATAGAATATTAGAACAGGAAGGCATATAAGACAGCAGATTCTAAGTGTAGACAAAGAAGCTAAAATTGCGTCCCTCAAAACCTTACCTAAAGTAACCTAGATAGTAAGAAGAAATAACTGGAAGAGGAAATTAACTCCAGTTAGAGTCCTCAAACTGCCAATGTGTATTTTGGAGAAGAAGTTAAAGCTCATTTAGTTGGCTCTAGGGCAGTGGATTTATATATATCTAATGCTTTGCATTTTTTTCCTTAATAATCTGCCATCCCTAATTTCCCATTGTAGCCATTTGTGTAAACTTGAAATGTTTTACCTTGTTTATGGTTTGACCCTTTAATGTTAGGAATTCACACAGTTTATAAATGACTTACTATTACTAACTCTAGTCTGGATAGTGTTTATTGGTAGGCATACAGCCATTATGATACTATGACCCAATTTTGGTTTAATTCAACAAACATTTGTTAATAACACAAACCCCAAGCTTGCATTTATGGAGGACTTAAAATATTACAAAGCACATACACATACATTGTCTCAAGATAATGTCTCTTTTTACTGAAATGAAAAAACTGAAGCTGGAGACTGGATGAAGGGTTTTCCTGAGATCATGGAGGTGTGAGAGATAGAATGGGGAGGACTAGAATCTCATTCTTCTTACTTCTGGTCTAGGACTTGTCTCAAGGTTCCAGTAGAGATTTCCATCACTGTCAGTCATGTCTAACCCTCCCTGTCTCCCCCAAATTTCCCTCTCTATGCATCAGCTATATAGCTTTCTCTTCTCCTCACATTTCTATGTAGTGACAAGTTGACCCTATGTTATTGATAAATACTTCAAATATATTTGAATAAGTCTTCATGGGTATCAGTCTAAACTTCCGACCATGCAAATATTTTTTCCCTTTTCACTCTGCAACCGACCTTTGAGATTAAGACTGTACTTCTTAGCCAAATATGGCATTTATTTATGTTTTTAAAGCCCATAGTGATATTTATGGCTCAGCGTGATCCAATTTTGATTTTAGGAGTAGGAGAGACTTGGACTAAGATCAGGGTAAGATTAACCCTGCCTGGCATCTTTGTCTCCACTTCTGCAGGGCTTAGGGGCAGCTTTCTGCTCTTATTTTCGTGAGGCCTCTTGAGTTCTAAGCGTATTTCATTTAAGCAACAAAAGGAGTTTCCCTCTGCCCCTGTCGAGAGACTATCAGGAACTTCCAACTTTCTGTTTGACTCTGTATTAACTCCTTAACTCTCTCTCTGTCAAATGGCAATAGACAAACCGCATATTGATATAGAGTTCCTATAATACTGAAACAGCCAAAAAAGACTAAATCAACCCAGAGAAAAAAAGTTGTTCTGCAGAGTAGCTTAGACAACCAGCAGACTCTATGGGAGCAAAAGGTAAAGATAAATGTTAGAGGTCTAAGACACCGATATTTGGAAGTCATTTTACTGTAGCTTAACCAATTCTGTCCTGATTAATATTCCTACTTTAGTGGATTGTTTTAAAAAATATGTTTTTAATTAAAAAGTGGTATATAAGATTATTTTCTTCTTTCTGATACATTATTTATATTAACATATTTTATAACATTGACTCACTCTTAGAAAAATTAATAAAGCTTTAAATATTTTGAATTGTCTACTTAAGAAAATATAATTTTGTCTTACCAGTTGAAGGTACTGTCATATTATGAGACCTGATTTTGGAGTAAAAACAAGATTTTTTTTAAAAATAGAAGGAATGAAAGAACAAGGATGCTCAAACATTAAAAAAAATAGATACTGAAAGGCTTTTCATTGACTCTAAGGCATCAATAAATATCATTCAACAATGGACCTTGAATGATGCTGAACCCAAGAATATGGAACATACTTGTTAAAATGTGATTATCCTAGAGTCATATAATATGTAAAGTTGACCCTGGAACAACATGGGTTTGAACTGCTTGGGTCCACTTATGCTGAGTTTTTTTTTTTTCAATAGTAAATACTACATTACTATGTAATTCAAGGTTGGTTGAATCAAGGATGCAGAACTGCGGATATGGAGGAACCACCTAGCAGGAAGGCTAACTATAACATATATGGATTTTCAACTGCACGGAGGGTTGGTGCTCCTAACCCTCAAGTTTTTCAAAGGTCAACTGTATATCAAATCTTTTTATTTTGCTTTAAATAAGATTCATTTCATTAATTTTAGTGTTTAATTTTTTTGGTTGTTTTCAAGAACAAATAATTCTATTGACATTTTCATAATATATGGTGGAAATCTGTTATTGTAGCCCATACATTCCCCCTCTGTCATTTGGTAGCAGCATACCTCTTTCTTGTGAAAATCATTGGTGGGACTGACCCTGTCCAATCTTACTTCTTCTGCAAGGTTTTGTGCATGATTCAGGCCTCTGTAGAGTATGACCGGACCATGGCCATAATACATGTTAGAGGGCAAGACATAACAGAAGCAACTGTAAGTAGAATTCTCCATAAAATTCTCAATTATAGAAAAAAGACTTGCTCTTTCTGCTGTGACTGTTCACTAGCTATTTCTTACATTTGGAAGTGGCTTCTGACAACTTGCCTATACTAGAAAAGAACTTGAAGAGAAAAAGAAAGACAGATTTCTGTTGAAACCATTGTAATTTTGATGAGTAAAGAAAACAATGGTGAGAAGGTCAGGGCCTTTCTAACAGTTGAATAATTGGAAGGAACCATAACTTAAACATGCTCTGTCTGAACTTCCAAGTTAGTGGAACCAAGCAACTGCTTCTGTCTTCCACCAAATACAAACAAATACTTTTGGCAATGGGGTCCTAATCTAGTGGAGATAAATTTTAACTGTTTGCTATGGAAGATGCCTAATTTATTATTATCATTATTACCATCATGATTATTATATGTTATCTTTATTTTGCACAAATGGGAAAAATGGGGAAACATTCTTTATTAAATCCTAAGCCAGAGATCAAGGAAGGAAAGTAAGGAATCCTTGGAATGTGGGTGATATAAAGTAAAAGTAAAACATAATGACCTAAAGGAAAATAACATTTCAGTAGAAAATAATAGGGAATTAGCTTGGCAAAATATGCTCTCCTGCCTAGAGTGATGTTGTCTTTTTATCTCTACTGCATTCATTTTTATTGTTCAGATATGATTGTGTTGGGGTATATGTGCTTATACTCTGACATTTTGAGCTGTCATTCACATTATAATCCATTCCCTCCAAATACTGCATTTCTAGTTTATTGTGACTATTTCAGAATTCTGTGTAATTGGATACTGCACACATGTTTGAGACAGTCTTCTCTGAACAATGGGTAGGAGCATTAGCTCATGAATTTTGAAATATCCCATGAGGCTGGACGTATATATTGTGGCTTATTTGCAGGTTGAGGAAAGGTGAGATCACCCAAGAGGTAGAATGCTCTTTGTATTCATGGTTTTATATACACACAAGAATGTGTGTACATTTATGTGCATTATTCTAGAACATTATCAACATATCAGAAGACCAAAAGTGTTTTTATACAAAACCAAGTCATAATTTTATTCTTAAGTTATTTCAATAGTTAAAATTCCTCAACTAACAATAAATATACATCAGCTTAATCTCATTTTGTCACTGTTTTTCAAGGAGCACCTAAAAATATTGCTAAACTTTCTCTTTGGCTTTAAAATACTTTTAATATGTCAGATTTTATTATATTAGTCACTTATATTGTAGGTTTATCATAATCATGCTTCTCTATCTTTTCTTAATGTTATGATAGTGGTAACATTATTTCAGTAGTTCCATGATGGCACTAAGTACATCTGTAGAACACTCCCTAAAGTTTGTTTTTAATTAAGATTCTTTAGGAATTAGATAACTGAGCATAAGCTCATAGCCTGGACATCTACCAAGAATTAACAATAGTTATGTTAGTGAACTATGTTACTTAGTAACAAAAGCAATAATAGGATTTTCACAACATTTTAATAATACATTCAAATTGTCCCAAAGTTCTCATAACCAAATATATGGCAAAAATACTCACATTTATTATGCAAACACCCTTGTGAAATATGCAGTTTGTCTTTTGTCTCTATGTTCCTTTTGTATATTTTGCCAGTTTTTCACTTCATCCTGGAAACTTGGTCTGTGCTACAGTAGGAATCAAATGGAGAAATAGAAACAATAAAAAAAGTAATTCTAGAATTGGTAATTTTAGAACTGAAAATTATATTTTCTGAAATAAAGAGATTTTCAAGGATGGACTTAATAGCTAATTAGACATGACAGAGGAAAGACTAAAGAACTTCATAATAAATCAATGAAAATTATGTAAGGTAAAACATGGTGAGAAAAAAATCAATAGAGAGGGAATTGTTTGATGATCTCAAAGAGTACAACATATGTAATTGGAATAGTACAAGGAGAGAGAATTGAGGACAAAAATATTTAATAAATAGTGTTTAATATTTCCCAAATTTGATGAAAAACATATAATTGCAAACATAGAATGCTCTATGGATATCAGGTAGAAAAAAGGGAAATAAGCCCAAAATAGGGTGCATCACGTTCAAATGGTTGAAAGCCAAAGATAAAGAGTAGATATTGAAAGTAACAAGAGAGAATTAATGTATTATGCAAAAAGAGACAAAATTCCAATCAATGGCTGAGTTCTCACCAGAATCCTTGTAGATAAGAAAAGATGGAAACAACATTTTTAAAGTGCTGGAAGAAAAAAAAAAAAAAATCTAGCAACACAGGATTCTATATCCATCAAAAACATTCTTCAATAACAAAGGTAAAATATAAGAATATTTTCAGGGAAAAGAAAACCAGAGGAATTCATTGCCAACAGATCTGCTCTAAAAGAAATATTAAAGGGAAATTCTTCAGGCTGAAAGAAAATGATGGCAGAGGAAGGACTATGTTCTCAGAAAAGAAGGAAAAATATCTGAAATATCTGGGTAGATAGAAAATAATATTTTTTATTTTTGCCATTTTCTTCTTAATTTTTTGATAAAAATATATATACGTTTATACATCTATATCTATATCTACATCTATATCCATAACTATATCTGTCTATCTATGACTATATCTATATAAAACATAGTTTTGTAGGTTTATAAGTATGTAAATTTAGTGCAACAACTGTCAGAAATTTTAATGTTTTAGGCAAAGTAGTACATAATATACTATAAAGTATATTACAGTACATAAATAAAGATTTAAGCTTGTAATTTAATCCTTATTCAAGTCATAAAAAATGAAAAAGTTGTAGCTAAAAAGCCAACAGAAAAATATAAATGAAATTCTAAAACATGTTCAAACAATCCAAAAAAATGATGTAAAAGAGAATCAGAAGAATGAAAACAGATGAAAAGAAGAAAACATAAAAATGTTAATCACAAAAACAATTTGTTAATTACATTAGTTGTTAATAGATTAAGCAATCCAAGTAAAAGCAACATTTTCAGGATGGATTCAAACACAAAGCCAACTACAAGCTATCCACAAAGGACATAGGTTTAAAGACAATTTTAATTTGAAAGTAAATGAAGAGAAAAACATATAAAATTCAAGTTTTAAGCATAAGAAGACTGAAATAATTATATTAAATTTAAATAAAAATTTTCAAGACAAAATGTATTACCAGAAAAAAGAGGGAAATTTCATAAATGATAAAAGATAAATTCATCCAAAAGACATAGCAATCATAAATGTCTATGAACTCAGTAACAAAACTTTCAAAGGCATGAAGGAAAAACAAAGAATTAAAGGGAGAAATGGGCAGTTTAATAATCATAGCTGGAGATATTAGTTTCCCTTTCTCAACAACTGATAGATTAACTAGAAACAAAATCACCAAATTCATAAAGATCTAAATGATATTTTCAACCCCATCAATCACCTTTACTTAATTGATGTTTAGAGAATAAAGGCAGAATATATATTCTTTTCAAATTCAAATGATACATTTACCAGGATAGACACTATTCTTGGACATGAAACAATTCTCAATACATTTTAAAACATTGAAATCATAGAATATTTTACTGATATCAAAGAGTATTTTACTATGATGGGACTGAATTAGAAAAAAAATAAAAATAATAGGAAAACCCCTAATACTTGAAGTTTACTTATAATTAACCCATGGGTCAAAGCAGAAATTGTAAGAAAAATTAGAATATATTTAAAGTTGAATTTTAATGGCAACATCACATATCAAATTTGTGGGATACAGCTAAAGAAATGGTTAAAGGACTCTTTATAGCTCTATAATTCATGTATATTTATGTGGGTCTATATACATGCATATATATAAGTGCTTTTATAATTCTATAAAACTGTTGCTAAAAATCAATGATTGAATCTTTCCCATTAAAAGTTTATAGAACAAGAGCAAATTAAACCTAAAGTAATTAGAAAGAACAATATAAGGATAAAAGACATCAATGACAAAGGAAATGAAAATATAAAGAAAATTAAAAACAAAAAGTACATTCTTTGAAAAGATTAATAATATTGATATTCCTTAGCAAGTTTGATCAAGAGGAGGTTATGTAAATAGAGATACTATATGTTTTTTAAAGGATTCTAACAGAATATCATTAACAACTTTGTAATATTAAATATGGCAACTTTGATGAAATAAACAATTCATTCAGCAAACACTGCTGTGAAAGCCAGCTTCGTACAGGTTACTGTGATCAACAACTTGCCTCAGGTTGCTTTCTGCTCCAAAGCTTTTTGGATGCTTTGGCTCTCCCACACTCCTGCAAACCAGAAAGTGCAAGTGATTCATATCTATAAGACAACTCTTGACCAGTGAGAAATGAAGAACAAGAGCCAATGGGTATATATTCTCCTTTTTAACTTTCAGGTGACAACTATGGGAGGCATTCTACACAAATTCTCAGATGCCTCAATGGATCTCAGTGGAATTAGGTCTCCATCACTCACAGCTTGATTAGAAACTCTTACATTGGCTTTGTCTTCTTCCCTCTCTTATTCTTCCCAGTTCTCCATTCCAGTTTCCTGGCATTACAAACATAAACAAATTATCCATAAGCAAGTCAAAGTCTCAGATTCAGGTTTTGGGGAAAATATGACATCAGTGGGACCAGAAAATTTAAGAAATATCTGCAAAGTAGCAGCTGGGATTGAAAATGACAGGATTAAAAAAAAAAGGAGCAGAACAATCATTTGATGATGATCTCCAAATGAATGCTCACAACAAAAGGATATTTTTCCTTCTCACCTTTACGTACATCAGCACTCAGGTGTAGCTCTGACCCACATTATCTTCATTCAAGAATGTATTTGGAAGGAATATTTTCTCTCTGGAACAATGACAGGGGTCATATCACAGGGATAAGGGAGACATCACTTCCACTCACATTTTATTATACAAAACTTGCCACGTGGCTACACTTGAGTTCAATTGCATAAGATATATAATCCTCCAGCAGAAAGGGATTCCAAATGCTTATAAAAATTGATAGACATTCAATTCAGTAAAACTCAGGAAAAAAGCTAATGGTGGAACAATAACAAAAGTTAACCAACTATTTGGTCACAGGATTACTTTTAGATTTAAAAAATTGTAGATGTTGTAAAATCTCTCTAAATATAGTATGCAAAACTTTAATAAATGTTAAATAAAGTTACCTCAATTTCAAAAGTAAAGCTTTGTTTCCTTTGTGGGGGTTATTTTACTGTAAAAGAACTGATTTACAATGAAATTATTTATACCAAAAAAAAAAAAAAAAAGATTTAGCACTGTAAATTTTTCTGATTGTTTTAACAGTCCCAAGTTTTATTACAAGCTTGCTTGTAACATATTTTATTTTCCTAAACTCAAAATCTTCAGTTTGTAAAATGTTATTATAAAAGACATATATTTTTCACAGAGATAAATTGGAAATAACTTTTGACAAAATATGTTACAGTATTTGTGGGCTCCATAAATATCAACTGAATGCTGAAAATACTTGCAATTTTAAATTGTAATTTATTTCATTGATGACAGTGGTTGCCAATAACATCTGCATTAGGATTTATGCATCCTCATAAGTTAACTAGTTTTCTGAGTTAGTCTAAAATGTGCTTATTTTTATAAAAGAACATTCTTGAAATTTTAATGACAGTTTTCACCCTCAAATTTGCAAAATGAATGATTACATTATTTTTAAAAGGAACTATATTGCCTATAATTCAATTGGTAGCTCCACCTCTAATAATGCCAGAAAATCACCAGCCTAGGTCGACCTTAAAATGTCGACATGCCTTCATTGTATGAGATTAATTTTGTGTTATATATCCAGTACTGATTTTAGCCAAACTATTAAGGAATTATAGATGTCATCATACTGTTTGAAGACATGCAGCTTCATGTTCCCAACTAACTCCTCAAAGCAGCAACCATACAGATGTCAAATGGATGCAGCTTCAAGCACTTACCCAAAACAATCCATGGTATTCAATTAGTTGTTTCTCTTAATTTCTAACAACCTTGTACATCTACTGGGAAAAGTGAGTATTTATGTTAAAAAAAAAATAAGTATAAGGTTTGTGACTACCACCAGAGAATGTTGATTGAGGCAAGCGTAATGTTGCATGGGAATACATTTCCATTTAATTGTCTTGGGAGGCTTAAGGAACATGCACATTGAAGCTAGGTAGAGGTGAATACTTGGAGCGGAGACTACGAGCTTCTTTTGAGCCAGAAAAGAAGGATAATACGTGTGACTGCAAACCATTTATTTGAACACTGCACTTAATTATACTCCCCAGGGTAAGAGAAAGCAGCTTCCTGTCATAACGTCTGCGATACCACGATCCGCCAAGCATATATTTTTATGTAATGGATTTAAGATGCCTTGCGGATATTGCATAACTACCCTAGTCCTTCTCACCAGGGTGGGCTGGTCTGAATTTGATAACAGCTACTGTTGGGATCGCTAAGCTAATAATTTAAGTTTAGCTGGTTGAAACCCGTTCTTTTGTTTTATAACTAAAGTCTGTTTTTCATTTGCATGTGTAAGTTGGCCATCTGCTTTGGTGACAGAGAGGAGGTGCCTCAGAAAAGGTTCTCTGACCAGGCTGCAGTGTTGAAAGTTTTATAAATCGATTGGATTCATATAAACATCCCTAATCCAGATCTGACATTATTGATAATGATTTATTATTATTTTTTTTATTTTCAACGCAAAAGAATGGAGAGGTTTGAAATCGTAATTTATTTTCTTTGCTTTCTGTGCAGTCCCATTCGTCATTGTATTTTTCTAAGTTTCAGGCCTGATTGTTCAGAGTGAGTGTGCCTGGTTAAAATATGTAGTTTATTTGAAGATGGTACTTCTAACTCTATCACGATAACTGACCTCTGCAAATATCAGCAGAGAAGACTGTCAGCTGTATATCCCATCATTCTTCTCTCACATTGCCTCTAATTTTTACTTCTTTGAAAATAAGGGATCTAGGGAAATTTGCCTACAGTTTGGGTGGAATTGTGAAGGATGTTCCTTTCAACTTGGAGTGGGTTCTTTCTCGCTAGCTTCATTTCCACCTGTTTCCTAGAATTGGCTGGATGTAAATGAAAAATAAAATGTGTGATTTCTTGCAAGGCGAAGATGTAATGCTATTTGAAATAATTACAGGTGTTTTCAATGCTCATCTAAATGAATCTAAATTTAATAAGTTGAGAATCTAAGTCTGGGCTTTGTAAACATAATTGTCTGTCAATGTGTTTATTCCAATACTTTTGTTAGATGAAAAGTAGGTTGGCCAAAGTAGTACACTATTTTAAGACATATTCAGTGTTTGATTTCTTACTCATTCTACCAATCAAACTTCAATGAAAAGAAATTGGCAAAATCAAATCATATAAAGAAAGCTGGAACATGCGAGGCTCCCCTAAAGTACATGATATGGTCAGGAGGCGTAATTACAGTTGATTTCTAATCTCTAAGACATCAATATTTAATCAAGTGTGCCCTCACTACACATGCTTATTTTTGGGGGGTGGAATAGCTCATCACTATGTTTTGTAACTCTGCTTCTCTGGTAAATATGAATGTATAATTTTTCCTAAGAAATATAGGGACCCCAAGAAAAGTATAAAAATATGTATGTGTGTGTGTGCGTGTGCGTTCATGAGTGCATGCGTGCATCTATTTACACAGCTAAGAAGCTAGTCAACTTTAGTTGTGGTTTTCCATTTATTTCTCACCTAAATCCGTTTGAGGTAGGTATTGTTATTAGCCTAGGTAGATACCAAACTTACATGTAGAGAGACATGAACATAGACATGGATGTGACCATCTCTAACTATCCAGATTAAGTCTTTTAATCCAGCAAATTCCTTCTCCAAACAAGCTGAGTCATGAAAAGTTATTTGCTTCTAATTTGCTATAATTTTCTTGCTCTGGCAAAGCTTCCTAGATCCCACTGATTTACTGCTCAAAGATAAATTGCTCTTTGAATCTGTAAGATATTAGTTTGTGCTGATTTTGTTTGAAGTTGAGTCCATCACTGTCTTAACCTGTGTACTATGAGTTTGGTTACTGTCGTGGCCATGATTCATTCACCCTGTCTAGCTGTTGGCCAAGGCATTATGGAAACTTCTGAGTCTGTACCTTGTGATGACCCATGTGCTGTTGACCAGGTTTCCTGTGGTCTAGACAGTGGCCTGAGGGAAAGTTAATTTTTATTAATGTCTATATCCTGAGCCATAGTATGTAAATATTTCTTATTTGGTATTTATTCAAAATTATCTCAAAAACTTCTTTTCAATATGTTTGTGAGTTATCATTTAATAAGTTACAACCCTGGATATTTAGTGTGTGTTTCTTATTTAGTAAAGCATATTTTGGAAAGCATTTAATTAAGTAAAATACTTGTCACTTTTTTATCTTTGGTTTTTATGTAACACAATCGGTCATTTTAGAAGTATAATCATCACTCAGATAATTCTGTTTGAAGCATATATAATACCCAAATATGGACTCTTTTTATAAGATGGTAAAATCTGCTAGTGTTCATTGTGTGGGATTTTTTTTTTATTTGAAATATTGTATTATTTAATGACATCTGTTTATCTGTGCATCTACCTATCTGTCTATCATTCTCTCCCTCTTTGTTTCTCACAGATCATTATAAGAAAACCTAAGATAAAAACTATGTACTGATTTAACAGCCATATTAGAACTGAATCATTCACTTTACAAAATAACTTATTGTAAGTTTCCCTAGTGCCTTGAACAAATAATCAAAGCACTGTAATTTCATTTAAGTAATTTCTTTCAGGAATATCTTAGTTATGTAAACCTTAGCACATTTAAAGATGCCATTAATATTTCCAAGGGGAAAGCAAAACAAATAAGTGTTTGTTCTCTGGGAGTGTAAGCTAGTTAGATCGATAGATAGTTAATATGCAAGTACATCTGTTCAAGTGAATGTTTTCAAGTAATTAAAAAAAAAATTGTGTTTGTCCTCATTACTGCTAGGTCATATGAAGACATGTCTTTTCTTTTTTTTTTTTTTAGTCAAGGGGTTATTATAGCTTCCTTAATCTTAATCATAACTACTCTGAAACTCTGAAACTCCTAACAATCATATTAGAGTTGAATCATTCATTTTATAAAATAATTTATCATTAAGTTTTCCTAGTGCCTTTAACAATAAATTTAGGAGTTAGAAATTTCTTTTTCCTGTATAAATTCCTGTAATACTGTTGGGGAATCCCTCTACCTCCTCCTTTTGCCAGGGGAATACCAGGAAGAAACCGCTACTTAACTGTTAGGCACACAACTTTTTCCCAGGAACCCCTATCCATTCCTTGGAAATTGTTAAAATCAGCATGGGAAAAAGTAGCAAACTAAATACCAAGCTAAGACAGTGAGTTAGATTCAAGCCTCAGAGAGGTGTTGCTAGCCTAACACTGGAGTAGGTAAAATGCTGGCATTGAAGCAGAGACAAAAGTCCTAGTATCATCAAATAGAGTCTTCTAATGACATTGTAGCTTTAACATTTAGAATCAAAATTTATTGACTTCCAGACAGTAGATCAACATAGAGATGAGATTGGTTTCATTCAAACACTTGACTCCAAAGAATAGAGTAGAACATCCCACAGGCTTCAGGGCTTGGAGTTTTATCTTTATTTTATTTCCTGTCTATTCAGAGTACTTACACAATTTGATTAGGAAGAAGATTTGACCTAACTCACATTATCTCACTATTTCTATTCATAGTAATTTTGGGAGATAAGGAACAGTAAAACATATTTCTTTATTTCCTGTTTAGAGTTATAATATTTTGCCTTTGTGTTATCACTTCCCCCATTAGAACATTTTCTGCTAAAAGCTTTATGTTTTCTGACATATAATTACCAATCTTCTCAGCCTCCCATAATAAAGACTTAATATTTTCTTTATGTTGGGAGGCTTTGTGACAGTTACAGTATTTAAAATCAGAGGAATTTGCTCTTAATTTTATACAAGAAAGTGTCTGAAATTAGTTTATTTTTTTCCCCTGGTATTTCTTGTGAAGCAAACTGGCACCTACAATTTCCAATATCCAGTGGCAATTAGTCATGACTGTTTTCATTACCTAGAGGGAACAATTCAAGCCCCAGCAAGTTTTATCTCTCCCACCTCCATTGCAATATAATTTATTCTATTGACAGTGTCTCTAAATATTTGATCATCTAGCTTGTGTGCTTCATCTTCTTGTTTCTGGGAAAATAAATCTTAATTTAGAATTTCTTCCTTCACTAATTTGAAATAATACAATCTCATTGATTATAAGCTGATGATGTGCAACTATAAATTATAGGTATAAAGCATTTAAAATTACTTTTTAAAATGTGTCACAAAATCTAACTATTAGAATTTGCATACAATGGGAATAACTACATAGCTTCACATTTAACACAATTATCCTGATAAGCCTGAGACTTCTGATTCAATGACATTATTTTTTTATCTTCTCCCACTATTGTGTGTTGGGTGTGGTAGGGGAAGATATCTTGTTTGTGCATGAAATGCAGTCATCCTGAGAAGACTCATCTGTACCTGGGCTTGAATTAGATCGAGATTATAGACCGTGAGCCTCAGCTTGATGATATGTAAGGAGATGAGACTTTTGTAGGATCCTGGGAAGGAGTGAAAGTACTTTGCATGTGGAAGAAATAAATAGAAGTATACAGTTTGTGGACAGAGGCCAGACTTTGGTGGTTTTAAAACATGACCACAAATTATTTGATACTCTTTAATCAAGAGATGGGAATATGTCCTTTTTCCCTGAATTTGGGCAGGTCACTGTCAAAGCCAATAAAATGTAGCAGAGGATGCTATACTTTCTAAGCTATATAGCAAAATGCCATGCAAGTTCCACCTTGTTCAGTGAAACAGTCTATATGGGATCGGGTAAGCTTCCATGTAGGAAGACCTGATAACCTAACGTCACCCTGCTGCAAGAAAGCCCAAGTCACATGGCACTTGTGACAGCAGTCCCAGTGTAGGAACTTCAATCGACAGCACCAACTAAGGCTGGCCTTTGAGTGTTCCCAGCTCAGTTTTGTCAGCATACATATGAAAAAGCCTCTAGATGACTCTAGGCCCCAGTTACTCCCAGCTTTTGAAGTCTTCCCAGTTACGTCTCCAGATATCAGACGTCAGAGACAATAAGCCTTTACTTCTGGTGCTTTGTCCAAGTTCCTCACCTACAGTATCTGTTATTGACCTAAAATAAATTGACTGCCAGATATTTCTCCAGCAAGGATGGATTTACTCAGGATCAGAAGAAAGAATTGCAATTCGGGGTCTGCAACCATGTTGCAGCATGAGCAAGTCCCCACATGGCCAGAGAAGGAGTAGCTTTCATAGAGCTACAAAGGAAGTTAGGAGACCGGGCTATAGTCCATGGCTTTTCATTGGCTGGCTGAGTTTTCACCAGTAAAGAAAAGGCATCTTTCTTCTTCCTATTGGGCTCTGCTACCCTCGTAGGGCATGAGAGCTCCCCCTTCTGGTCTTCCCACTCTATTTGATTGAGTTTTTTGTTCATTAACTTTTTACACCATGAACATAATAAAATGTTCTTTTCTTTATACCCCAAGTTTAGTTTGATTTGTCATGAAATACTTGGTAACTGGAAGATATATTCAGCATAAATCAACAAAATGAAGTTCAGGATCTATTTATATATTTCAGCTTTAAAGTATGATTTGACATTTCAGTTATATCTATCACTTGGAAAATTAAAAAAAAAAATCTTTTTTCCTTACCTACACTTACAACAATATATATTTCTAAGTAAATAGAGACTTTGAATTTTTATTTAATTGTTAAATAATAGTTGTGTATTTTGTTTTAATAATAAATATTTAATGCTAATCAATCATTTTATTTGAGTTTCTCAGGGTTCACTTACTTTTAACACCCAAAGAATAGAAGTATCTCACAAGGTATTTAATATTCAATTATTTTACAAGAAAAAGAAAGCTGAACTTGAATAAACCTTTTCTCCTCTGTTCTCCCTATTTTTTATTTGACTTCTATTCTAACCCAAATCTCTAACATAAATGACCATAATCTGACATACACAATGTGAAGAATTTTTAAGGATTAAGTCCCAGATTCTAAAGAAAATGAAATATAGTCACACATATTTATTTACCTCATAAGATTTAAAGAATGCCAATAAGTTCTTTCTAAATCATTAAAGGCAATCTGAAATGAAATTAAATATCAATAAACTTTGAGAGACATTAACTAATTATACAAGTGTGACCTTATCTGAATATTTAAATAAACATAATAATCTAAATTTACTAGATTTAGAAACTTTTTATTATTAAGGACATTGATGTTTTCCTTGAGAAAATCTTCTCAAAGCCACACTACCCTTAGTAGGAGGAGAAATAGATTTAATTTTTAGCTCTCTTTTGCTTTTGGTAAACAATCTGAGGCAACCTTTTTAAAATGACCTATAGATTTGACTGATTTTGTTATGAACATCTATCTTCCAGTATAAGAACTGCAATGGTACTCAGTAAAAACATAGAACTGTCTTCAGTTAGCAGAGTATGAGTATTCAAAGAGTGCTTTTGGAAATTACACTCAGATGGAAGAAATGTTATTTATGCAGAATAGGAAAAAAATGGAATTGCACAATGTTGAATCTTCTTCAGAACCTAAGTATTGGCATAAATAAAAAGTTAAATTCTTTTGGAATAATCAATTGTAATAACTCAGTTGTAATTATTATAGATTGATTTCACTTCACTAAAGCCAAAACTGTCTTCACAAATAACTTTCTAAAACTCACAATTAATAAATCTCATTGCCCATGGTAAATTTCATATCAGTTTCTTGAAACACTGTGTTTTAAAATCCATTATTTTACAGTGCTACATTTGTCACTGAAGAAAAAACCCTAAAAGATGGTTGAGTTGTGCCATGTTATATTAGCCCGACTCCACTCCATATAAACTGAATAAATATGTGATATGACAGGCAAATCTTGTCTTTATAGAGACTATTGAAGGTGCCATTTTTTCTTTTTGGTCGTGCCTCGTGGCATGTGAGATCTTAGTTCCCTGATCAGGGATTGAACCCGTGCCCCCTGCATTGGAGGCACAGAGTCTTTACCAGTGGACTGCCAGGGAAGTCCCTGAAGGTGCCATTCTGAGTGGCATGATCTCTCTTAAGATTTAATATTTAAACTGAGACCTAAAGGTGAGAAGGAAGGAGCAATGAAAAGACTAGATTCTTAGAGCATCCCTGGTAAAGGAAGCTACAACCATATAGCAACACCCCAAAGGTGGCAAAAACATGATCATCTGAGGAAAAGAGCAGAACTATGAGGTTCAAATTATGTTGTCAAAATTCTGCCTTTGTCTCTCTGCTCCAGGTCCTGTGAATGTGTGTGTGTGTGTGTGTGCGTGTGCGTGTGTGTGTGTGTGTGTGTAGTTGACTAGTTGTCATTTCATGGCGGCCCCATAAATCCCCATGCTTACCTCCTTTCACCTTGACCACCCCAGTAGAATAGGGTTTTTGGTTTTTGTTTTCTAATAACTTCAGGAAAAGAACTAACCTGCTTCCCATTGATCAGAATTGATTCATGTAATTGGCTAAACATAAGCTATAGGCTGATGCTTGGAGCAGGTACAAGAATAAACCTAATCTAAATCATATGAGATGAGTGATGAAAAAGTGGTTCCCTAAAGGATAATGAAAGTTTTATTTCTACAGAATGGGTGAATGGACATTAATCAATTAGTGTCACTACAAGAGTCTTAAAACACGAAAGTGTACATGTTAGTAGGCAATCTGGAACTCTAGTGTCTAGATACATACTGGATAATTTTTTTTTAAATGCCATCACACCATATACAAAAATAAACTTAAAATGGACTAAAGACTTAAATGTAAGACTTGAAACTGTAGGAAATCTAGAAGAAAACATAGGTAGTACACACTTTGACATCGGTCATGACAATATTTTTTTGGATATGTCTCCTCAAGCAAGGGAAACAAAAGCAAAAATAAACAAATGGGACTACATCAAACTAAAAAGATTTTTCACCATGAAGGAAACTATCAATAAAATAAAAATGTCACCTACTGAATGGGAGCAGATATTTGCAAACCATATATCTGATAATAGGTTAATATCCAAAATATACAAAGAACTCATATAACTCAACATCAAAAAACAAACAACCTGGGCTTCCCTGGTGGCGCAGTGGTTGAGAATCTGCCTGCCAATGCAGGGGACACGGGTTCGAGCCCTGGTCTGGGAAGATCCCACATGCCGCAGAGCAGCTGGGCCCGTGAGCCACAACTACTGAGCCTGCGCGTCTGGAGCCTGTGCTCTGCAACGAGAGAGGCCGCAATAGTGAGAGGCCTGCGCACTGTGATGAAGAGTGGCCCCCGCTTGCCACAGCTGAAGAAAACCCTGGCACAGAAACGAAGACCCAACACAGCCATAAATAAAATAAATAAATAAAATTTTAAAAAACAAACAAACAAACAAACAACCTGATTAAAAGATGGGCAGAGGACCTGAAAAAACATTTTTGCAAAGGAAACATACAGATGATCAACAGGCACATGAAAAGATGTTCAACATCACTAATCATCAGGGAAATGCAAATCAAAACCACGATGAGAAGTTATCTCACAGCTCTCAGAGTGGCTTTTACCAAAAAGACAACCACTAACAAGTGTTGGGGAGGATATGAAGAAAAGGGAACACTCTTGCACTGTTGGTGGGAATGTAAACTGGTGCAGCTACTGTGGAAAACAGTATGGAGGTTCCTCAAAAATTTAAAAATAAAACTGCCGTATGATCCAGAAATTCCACTCCTGGGTACTTACCCAAAGAAAACAAAAACATTAATATGAGAAGACACATGCACCCCAATGTTCACTGTAGCATTATTTACAATAGCCAAGATATAGAAACACCCTAAGTGCCCATCAACAACATGGGTGGATCTAGAGAGTATTGTGCTAAGTGAAATAAGTCAGAGAAAGACAAATACTGTATGATTTTACTTATATGTGGAATCTAAACAAAACAAAATAAATTAACATACGTAACAAAACAGAAACAGAGTCATCACAGATACAGAGAAGAAAGAGATGGTTGCCAGTGGGGAAGGTGGATGGAGGGAAGAGATAAATAGGTGAAGGAGATGAAAAGGTACAAACTTCCAGTTACAAAATAAATGTCATGGGTATGAAATATACAATGTAGGGAATACAGTCAATAGAAATGGCAGTCATTAACAGATAGATGATACTCGAGAAGTGAGAAAAGTTTAAATAAAGTAGGAAATCGTATAGAGCAGAGAAAATAGCATATGACCTAGCACTATGGAACTCTAATTTAGAGGTTGCATAGATGGTATGAAGTTTGCAGTGCAGTCTAGAAAGGAGTGGTCTGCTCTTCTGTATAGCTGGGGTCTGGAGAGGTACAATAGGCTGGACACTTCTGTAGACAGTTCTGCATTTGACTCTCCTTAGCATTGCTTCCTGTGCTTTGTGCATGTACACTGAGAGATTTGAGATTTTCTAGGATACAGTTGGGAAGGATTCTCTCCTGTGTAGTCATCTTCTTGTGCCTATTTGGGATTACACTTACTTCACTCAGTTGCTCCTCCAATCTAACATCAATGCTACGTTCCAGAATCTCCTCCAAGGTAGTGAAATGCATTAATCACATACTTCCTTGCTTTCCAGAACCACGCTTTGCATTTACACGTTTCAAAATAAATGTTCCTTCCTCTCCACAGGATATTGGGAGGGAAGAAGGTAAATGTCTTTCCTCAATCTGCCACCTTCCACTAGTAATCTAAACATCATTTCTAAAATAATTTCCTGAAAGTTTTATATATTAAAAAAATGTCCTGCTGTGTAAACTAAGTAATAATTTTCCCCTTCAAACTGAGATTGGGAATAAGTAATTGAGTAAAATTAACACTTAACTAATGTGGTTTCTTTCTAATTTATTGTATATTTTAAAGATTTTGAGGCAAGAGCAGCGCATTTATAATTTTCCAGAACAATTTTATTATAATCAACCTACTTAAAGTAACACTCTGATATTCCTGGTTTTACCTCAAATAGCACTTTTGCCTTTATACCAAAATAGGAATAAATGATTTTTTAAAGTTTTATCTCTTTGAAAAAAAGCTCATACATGCATCCATCCTCTTACTGACTGAGTAGTTTGCTTTTAAAATTCTGGGTAGGATACATCTCCTTAACTAAGTTTTCCTTTAAAACTATAGGAAAAAATTCTTCAGCTCAGCTACAGCAGAAATTAGAATACTTGCTTCAAACAGCACTATTGTTAATGATTAGTTATAATTCTGTTATAAATGACTTCTCTGTCAAAAGGAGCTCCTTTATAAAATCTCTTCATAGGATTGTTGCTAGTTCTAGTGTTATAAAGAAGGAAATATATCACAGCAACAAGCACATAGTAGTTACTTAATCCCTGTTTGCTGACTCTTAAATAAAATCAATTTCACAAACAAATTCATGGATTTCTAGTTGGAATATTTTATTTATTATGTATTTTTCACACTCTGTGGAAAAACCACTTAAGAATCTGATATGAAACCAGCGTATACGGCTCACATTCATTTTAAAAACATATATTCTGTTCATTTCATTTTTTGTTTCTTTTCTGGCACTGCCTAAAACCAGATGATATTACACCATGAAAAATGAATTAGATACTGAGCTTTTCCAGCTGTGAAAAAAGGGAAAAAAAAATCCCACACTTTTTAGGCACTATGTATAAGAAAAACATTTTTATGGCAGGTAAATATATACCATGGCTCTTAACTACCTCCAGGTGAGGGGGTCTTATTTCAAATTATTCTTAAAATGATTATGACACAAATGAGAGTTCAGACAGTCAAGCAGGAATAGCTTTTGACTTCATGACTGTTTCTATTTTGACCCTTATCCTTAATGTAAAACAGGAAATTTTTCTCTATGATAAGAAATGATGGTATCTGGCATGAACCTGGCACAATAGCCCATAGTCTGAGTAGAAATAGGCTAATTCTCATTTATTCAATACTGTTGTGTCATCAGCAAGTGCCTTCACCTCCCTAAACCTCAGTTTTGTCATCTCTAAATGTGAATAGTTACAAGCCCACCTCCTTATCGTGCGTGCATGTGTGTGTGTGTGTGTGTGTGTTAAAGAATTTGACCTAAGACAGAGAATAAGCTCATGGCATATGCTATAGCTGTTTTTATTTTTGTTCTCCTTCTTGTTCTATAAGAAAGAATCATGATTCAAAACCAAACTGTTTAACTCTTCATGAAAACCGTTTTTCCTTTGAACTTTGTCAGAATTCTACACTCCAGCTTTTCAGATATCCTATTTCCTAACTTATAGTTGCAAGCTCTTGGTGAAACAATATGTTTTTGTACGTCAAAAAAATAAGCTGTAAAGTTTTGATGAAGCTGAAGCATGCTGTTGTCTTGAAATAAGCCAAAGAAAATAGTAGCCTACAGAGGGAAGAAATTCATAAGCCTTCTGTGTTTTATTTTTGGTTTCTAGGATACAACATCTTCCTCTTTTGGAGTTTCCTCCTTCTGTTTGAAAGACGTATCATTCAAGGTCCTCCTGGGAAAGAGTACGTGGAATGAAGTTTTGGACTCATTTATGTCTGAAATATCTTTCTTTTGCTTTCATGCTGGATTAATAGTTTGGATGATGTGTTAGTTCTGTAACACGGTTGTAACAAATTATCACAAATTTAGTGGCTTAAAACAATACAAATGTATGTGCATAGTCTTGGGGACTATTGCTTTGGAAAATCAACCTCCTCAAGTGTTTTTTGGAAGGTGCCTGTGCCTAAACCTCTTACTGTGACTTCTAGGGAGACTGATAAACCTGAGAGCTTTATTCAAGCTTAAGCTTACATAGATGTTATACATATATATGTGTGTGTGTGTGTGTGTGTGTGTGTATATATATGTGTGCGTGTATGTATGTATGTGTGTGTGTATATATATATATATATATATATAAAAGAACTGGACACTGGGCCCTGGAATGGCACTCATCAATTTAATCTGCTGCCTGTGTGATCCAATGTGCACCTTGATGCACCTTTTTTATGAAGGATGAGGGACTCTTCTGGGAAACCAATCCACTCACTACTCCCATATATCAAATCTCCCTATTGAATTGCTGAGATTATTTGCTTAAAGTTTACTGTGAAATCCATCTAATAAAGTTTATTGTGTTGCATTAAATTGCTGATTTCTGTTCCTTCTGTCTTATTTCTCCATCCCAGGGCAAGTGGAAAGGTGAAGGAAAAAGTGGCTTCGGAGATAAGGGCTAGGTTAGGGAGAAGAAACCATAAACTTAGTGGCTTAAAACAACACAAATTTATTCTCATACTATTCTGTAGATCAGATGTCTAAAATAGGTCAGCTGAACTACATTCCTTCTAAAACTTCTAAAGGAAAATCTGTTTTCTTGCTTTTCCTAGCTTCTGGAGTCTTCTATATTTCTTGGCTTCTAACATCATCTTACATTTTCAAAGCCAGCAGCAAACATCTTGTAATTTTTCTCTCTCTCAGCTTTCATCATCCCATTGTCTTTTTCTGACTCTTACCCTTCTATTTCCCTCTTATTAGGACCCTTAAGGTTATATTGGGTCTATCCAGATAATCCAGAATTTTTTCCATCTCAAGATTTTTTAACCTAGCATCTCCAAAGTCCCTTTTGCCATGTAAGGTTCCAGGGATTCAGATGTGGGCATCTTGGAGGGTCATTACTATGGCTGCTGCAGACCCCCAAAGATTCACGCCCATCCTACATGCCTTAAACACATTCATCCCATTGCCAGATCTCCCAGAATCTCAAGTCATTATAATATCATCTCAAGTCCAGAACCTCATCTAATTCTTATTATCACAAAGGCACAAATCTCATTATCTAAATCATCTAAATTACATATAGGTGAAACTCACTATATAATCCATCCAAGGGCAAAATTCCTCTCTACGTGTGGATCTGTAAAACTAGAAAATATCTTATCTGCTCCCAAAATACAATGGTGAGACAACAGTAGGATAATAGTTATCAACGTGCCAATTCAGAAAGGGAGAAAATGGAAAGAAAAAACGAGGTCACCAGTCCTAAGCAATTTCAAAATCCAACTGGGCAAGCAATCTTAGGTTCCAAGGCCTGGGGATAATCCTCGGCGGTGCTGGCTCTGCTCTCTGAGCCAAAGGCCCTACCTTCTGGCTCAAGCCTCCACACTTGGAGTCTCTTTCCTTTTTCATGAAGGGTAGTATGTGTTTGCAGCTGAGTAGTTTTATCAGCTTGTTTCCTACCAGCAGAATTTTAGTAGTCCAACAGTCTTTCTTCATTTTGTTCTGTTTCAGTCCAAGGTGGCAGTGTGACTGTTGGCATAGTATTCTCAAGAACCTTGTAAATCTCTCTTGAATGTTTCAGGGATTCACTCCATTAGACAAAAGGTTCATCAGCACATCTTTCTTGGATAATCCCATCTCTATTCTTGGCTTTTGCTTAGATGGCTGAGGGGATCTATGAATCACTAGTCTAATGTCTCAAAGAGCCACATGTGTAATTGAATACTCTCCTCTTTTGATTCTTCCAAAGCATTAGGAAAAGGTTGTCTAGTCACACCCTTGGCTTCCTCTTCAAAGAAGGCTTTCTTGACAGTGACTCTCCTAATGTTAGGATAGGCAATCTGAATAGGCGGAGAGTTTCCCACATCATAAAGTTCCATTTCCTTTTTCTTTAACACTGTTTCCCTCAATCTCACTCTTTCCTCTCATATGTTACTATAATCTGCAGGAAGAAACTAGGCTCTACTTAGAGCATATTGCTTAGAAATCTCCTCACCTAGAGATTCAGGTTCATTGCTTACAAATTCTGCTTTCCACATAACTGTAGGATATAATTCCACAGTCTTCTGCCACTTTATTATAAGGATCCCTCTTCCTCCAGTTTCCAATAATATTTTCCTCATTTCCTTCTGAGCTCTCAACTGCAGTGCCGTTAATATTCATATTTCTATCAACATTCCATTTACGATGATTTAGGTATTCTCTAAGATGGATGAACATAGATTGGGTGAGAAATATTTTTTCTCAGGAATGTGCAATTAGTGTTCCCTGTGAGAATTACCATACCATTCTGATTTTTTTTTTCTTTTTTCATATGGCCTGCTTTCCATCTGGTGGTTGTTACAGTGTTTTTTTTGTTTGTTTGTTTTGTTTTGTTTTTTAATGTCGTTTAGATATTAGGCCTCCTTGAACTGGAAACACATGTTCTTAAGTTATAGAATTTTTTCTTATATAATATGTTCAAAATACCCTTTTCTTCTGAAACTCTTTTATTTCTGAAACTTGCTATTCAGTTATTGAACTTCCTGGGTTAATCCTGTAATTTTAAAATCCTTCTGTGTTTATTTGTATATTTTTTTCTCTACTGTTTCCTTCTACATATTTTTGTTCAGATTTTAAGAACTTTTACTTATTGCTGTTTTTTAACTTAAAAATTACATTCTGTTGTTTCCTTTGGATATATAATCTTCTATTTTCTCTCAGGGTATTACTTATATAGTTTTTAGAATTTTAATTTTTCCTACAATGTCTGTATTTATGTGATTTCTTTTAACCTACTTTTTTGGTTTGTTTTGATACATTTCACTTTAAGTTTTCCAAACATATCAGGTGATCCTTATCTGCCCATTCATAATTTAAAATGTAAAGCACTGAAAATACTCTTTGGACACTATGTGTATACAAACAGGGCTTGTTGATTAGTGATCTTTACTAAAACAATCAGGTAAGTTTAGTCATTTCATCATGGTACCTCCAAAACCTTAATATCAGTTTTCTTTTAATTGGAGACCAATTACTATCCCCAAAGAAGAATGTTCTAATCTGCTAGTGAGGCAAAGGAGATAATGGTGGACTTTTACTGGAATGCTTGTTTTTCTTTATGCCATCACATCACCTAAATTACAACCTTCAGCATGTTCCATGTTCCTGAGATGGGAGCTTCAATAGTCCAGTCTCCCCAGAAAGTAACTTTCCATTTTTTTCATGGGGATGAGGTTAGTTATTTGACTGCAATAGGTTGGAAAGAGATGTGGGACTCAGATTCCCAGCATATATTGTCACTATAGACTTGATTTCATTCCTATATCATCCCCTTACATTCAGAGACATCTGGTATCTCCAACAGCTGATGTTTCCCAGAATCAGTGTCAGTTACTAGTAAATGTGATATGTTAGATTTTATGAGGTGTACCTTCCAATAGGAAAAAGAAAAAGAAATAGAATTCATTATTTTCTGCTTAGAAATAGATAATTGTTTTTTCCAATGGCACTAAGTACATTTTAGATGATGGCTCAATGACCACTAATTTTGAGAGTTCTTTTAAAAATTGTTATTGGAAATATTGAAATATAGATTGCTTCTACAAGTTAAAAAAATAAATAGTGTTCCTGGATCAAAAGATTCAATGTGGTTAAAATGGTAACACTCCCTAAATTCATCTGTAAATCCCACAATATTCTAATCAAAATCCCCACATTCTTTATTTATATTGACAAGTCAGTTCTAAAATTTATATGGAAAATAAAGAACTGAGAAGAGCCAAAACCATTTTAAATAAGAACAAAGTTGGGGGAACTTGTAGTAAATTCCAGCTTCCCCCAGCATTCAGAAGGTAAATTTCTAGTGAGCATTGTCAATGTGTTACCAAACTTCTTTAGTATCCTGTGAGCTATGACTACCCCATCTCTAATGGGGTTTGGTTCTCAGCCCTAGAAAAGGGTAGCCTCTTCCTTGAGTGTTATATTTCAGTCTTGGTGTCATGGCTTCTCCCTATGTCTATTGCTACATTCTTTAGAGTTCTAGTTGCCTCTTATAAGTCAATCCCTCATTACTCCAATTCCCACGTTAACAATTTTTATATTAAAATTATCCTGTTCAAGTTATTGTGTGGCTTCTGATGGATACATTGCCAAAAAAAAAAAAAAACCTGGAAATAAACCAGTACCATAGAATATTTATCAACAATAAAACAAAATACACTTCTGAAATATGCAATTATATTGGTAAATACCAAAACATTATTCTAAGAGAAAGACACCAGAAAAAAAGACTACCTACTGTAGGATTTAATTTACATGATGCTGAAAAATGGAACAGGGCAGAAATCATATCAATGGTTGTGAGGGGCAATTATTACAAATCCACATGAGGGTAGGTTTGAGGAGAAAGCAGATATTCCATAACTTGTTTGTGGTAGTGGTTCCAGTTGCATACATTTGTCAACTTCACAGACCTATATATCTAAAAAAAAGGTAAATTTAACATACATAAATTATATCTCAATAAACCAGAGCGAAAAGGAAAAAAATATATATTTATAGACTGTTAGAGTTAGACAAATACTATTCATTACAGAATCAGAGAGTTTGTTATAAATTTATTTTGTTCTCTATAGTTCCAAATTTACAAGTCTTTTGCCCACTTCACAGGGAATATTCTTAGCATTCCTATACATTCTGCAGTGATTTTTCAAAGTTATGACTCATTTTAATTTACTTCATGTCCTCCTACAATTTCTCTCTAGAATTAGTGATTACCTTTCTTTTTTCTTAAATTTTGCTATTATCATATCCTCAATATATTTTAAGATTTGAATTCTACCCTCCCATGGAATACCTTTTACCAAAGGCTTTGTTTTCCAGCCTTTGTCCTGATCAAATCTGGACTTGTCCTTTTGGGTCCTCCCTTTCTCTGTGTCACTGGATTCATTATCTTCTGCATCTCCTGTTTTACTTTCTATTGTTTGCTTTAATATTTTTGCTATAAATTCACCACTGATTTCCTAAAAATGGATGAATGTGAGCTAACATTTCTGAGACATTAAAATATCTTTTTTTTCACTAAAATTTTTATTCATAGTATAAAATTACAGGGTGAGAGTAATTTCCCACAGACACGTATGTCTCCATTTTCTTTAAATTTCAGGTATTGCAGATGGGATGACTAGTGCCAAATCACTCTCATTCTTTTGTCAATTAGCTGGTTCTTTTTGTTTTTATTTCTTTCTTGGAAGTTTTAGGTTGGTATCTCAAAATTATGTCTTAGGTGTCAATCTATGTATGTATTTTTGTTCATTTATCCAGAAGGTTGATTGCGTCCTTTCACTTTGAAGGCTTGTTTTCTGCTCAGAAAAACCTCCTGTAATGAGTTCTTTAACAGTTTTTTCTCTTCTATTTCATGAAGGCTCTTTGTAATCCCCTGTTTTCTGGTAGCGTTGCTCCTTTCTAGTAATTATTCTTCTCCCAACACTATCCTGTATTTTATTGAGTTATCATATGACGTGACTCAATATGCCCTGACTGCAGTTGGTAGTTCTGAGGGAGACATGTGAACCAAAAAGAGTCAATAAGTTCCTGGGAATTCTTAACACAGCACTAGAGAGGAGTCTAAAGCTGTTTTTATTTCCAGGAGCTAAATTTTAGTTTGCAAAACTCAGTGTTTACATTTATCACGATGCAGGGAAAGTCATGATGAGACATGGGTTATACCTATACCAACACTTTTATCTGTATCTCCATGTTTGTCTACATCTATCTGCTTTTATCTATATCAAATCAATACCTATATGAAACATAGATGGATGTCTATATCTTTAGCAGTGATTTTCAACTAGGGACAACTTTGTCTCCAGGGAACACTTGGCTATCACATTGAATGAGGTGCTCCTGGCATCGAGTGGGTAGAGGTCAGAGATTCTGCTCAGCATCCTACATGCACAGGACAGTCTCCCCTGACAAGAAATCATCCAGCTCACAATGTCAACAGTGCCAGGTTTGAGAAACCTGATCTAGAGAGATCTTTAGAAAAATGAGATCCCCTAGTTATTTTCCCCAACTAAGTATTATTTACTTCTTATTCTTGTTTTCTGAAAATACCCCATTATTGTTAAAGTTCATTCCTCTTTTCTGCTTAAGCTAATTTAAATGATTTTTCAGTTTATTTCAACAAAGAACAATTGAACTGGCAGTGACTTTTTCTATACATTTTAGTGTGTATTAAATAGTGGCAGGTATCAATATATTTAAATGATACTGTTTCTTCTTTGGTTGCCTTATGTGCTTGTACCTGAAACAGTACCAGTTTTTACTGGAATTGAGAAAATAGAGCTGTAAAATATTTACCTCTCAAGACACTGTAGTGTCACTTTAATATTTTGGGCATTCCAATACTTTACTTCAGTTATGATGTAAACATAGTGGTGAAAGAATATTTTTTAAAAACTAAATTAATAGTATACAAATATAAAAATAAAACTCAAACTGAATCACTTTACTGTACACCTGAAACTAATACAACATTGTAAATCAACTATATTTCAAAATAAAATTAAAAAAAAAAAATAAAGCTAAGTGTAAAATTTATAAACATATAAAACTCCTTTGCTTTCAGAACTCATGACTCTCAGTGTCTGCCAGCCTGGAGATATTGGTGGCTATTAGCAGCCAAAATGTGTTCTGAATCAGAAAATAATGTTTGATTATTTTTCCCTAAGATATTTTTCCATAAGAAGGTATTTCTGAACTTTCTACTTCTCTAGTAAGTAATAAACTTTCCCTGAGGTTAGTGAATACAGGATACCCTCACTGTCTGAACTGGAGAAGGCTACAAGCATGAGAAAATATGAGTGTGAGAAATGGAAAAAAGTTATATATTAGTAAGTAGTTCAAAATATTATTCCTCCTGGAATAAAAGAAAAACAAATATTCAAATGTTCTTGCACAGATTACCAGTGCATTGGTGTTATATTTCCTTTAAAATTTTCTACTAAAAATTTAGACCCTAACATCTGCAAATTATCTATTTTTTAAGTAAAGACTTCAATGACTTATCAACTAACATGTGCCTTTAGTTGGAAGGAACAGAACTCGATTTGCCTCTAATCACCAGGAGAATGTATTGGCTCACAAAATTAAATGCCCTGAGGTGATGTTACTGAGCTCCTTTTCCTTTCTCACCATTCTAGATTCCAGTGTAAGCGTTATCCTAAGGCAAGGTCCCCAGTGAACTCCCAAGATAACTGCCAATAACCTTGTGGGATATGGTATACGCTTCTTTGCACTAATACAGAGAGAAGAGAGAGTTCTAGAAGGTATCGCAAAGAGCAAGATTTCTTCCTTCTCATTAGCTACCAGAAAGAACAATTTAGTTCATATGCTTACACACCGACTAGCATAGGACAGCCTTCTCAAACTTTTGTGTAAATATGAATGTACATACCAGTCACCTCTGGACCCTTCAAAGTACGGATTCGTATTCAGTAGGTCTGGGTTGAGGTAGGATAATTTACGTTTTTAACAGGTTCCTATGCAACATCCATCTATGCTGCTGGTCCTTAAGTATTTCAAATGGCCCCTCATATTTTCTCTCTGTCAGAAATAATAGCTTATGATAAAATCTTCCAGAATAAAAATGACCATTACCTGTTTCAAAGAAAGAAGTCAACATTTAATTCTGCTCTGTCTCCTGATGACTCTTTTTTACTTCTCCACTCTGAGGAAGAACCTTACAAAGTTACCTTTAGACCAAGTGCTGCTAACCTAGAACATCTTTTGTAAGAGTTTTGAGAAAAGAGATCTTAAAAGACAACTCGCGCATGATTTCTTACTGTCATTTGTTTGAAAATCATTCTAGAGAAAAAGAAATATTCTGAGAAAATATAGTCCAAGATTTCAGAATAAAGTAATGAAAATGTTACTGTAAAATTTAGTGTTTTGAATAAATTACCTCGTTCTGTTATAACTTTGTAATGTTGACATTAGGAAACTATTTTGGAACCAAATGAAAACTATGTCATAGCCTTTTTAGAGTGCTTTATTTCAGTTGTGACCCAAAGAAGGAATTGAAGTCATTCTAGCACAAGATCCTTTAAGTTCCTCTTCAAAGAATGTAGAGGATATTCATTGTATTGATACTAGAATTGTAGATACTCTGTCTTTTCCAGAACATCATTCCATACAGTATCTTCTTGTATTTCTTCAAATGTTCCTCAATTATTGGCTCCTTTCCAACCACCTTTCTTAACCTCTTCTTCCTCTAACAGCCAGAGTAATAGAGCTACAATCTGTGCTCAGAGTTTCTACCTCCTTCTTTCCCATCGAATCTTCCATGTATTGTAACTTGGCTTGCACTCTAACAATTCCTCTAAACCTGCCTTAAATATCTCCCCAAGGACCCTCTTTTTGTCAGTTCAAGTTCTTATCTATCTTGGTCTCTTGGACAATTTTGTAATCCCTTTCTTATTTCCTCTGATTTTAATCACACTTACATTCATTCTGTGTCTCTAATCATTTATTTCTCTTTTTTCAAGCAGTATTATCTCTCCCCAAGGCTTGAAAGTTGTCATTCCATAAAATTTTGTCCTTAGATTTTTCCTCTCCTCAATTGTCACACTTTCCCTAAATAAGTCCTACCATTTTATTTGTTTGAGCTACTATCTGCATCACAATGATTTAATATTAAATTGCCTATACAATTTTCAGTTTACAGGATGCTCTAATCACATGGGAAGGAAATCCATAAAAGAGCGGATATATGTATACGTATAGCTGGTTCACTTTGCTGTACAGTAGAAACTCATACAACATTGTAAAGCAACTATACTCCAATAAAAAAAAAAAAATCAAAAGCCAAATTCATCTCCCTCCTCTTATTTTCATTCTTTTATCCATTCATTCCGTAGTTATTTATTGAAGATCTTCTATACATCAAATATTATTTTTGTTATAAAAGAGCCGTGAGCAAAAAAGTCAGAGTCCACGTTCTAATTGGAATGGAGTAGAAGAATGACTTGAGTAACTGAGAGAATAGAGTATGATGAGGGGAAGATTATAGGGTGTACAAGTTTGAGAGGGAACATCCATTCAGAGTTTAATTTTGTAGAGGATAAACTTGAGGTATCTATTAGACAACCAAGTACAAGTGTCCCATAGAGAGTTAAACATGAGCTTGACATTCACAGGAGAGATCCTAGTTGTATGTAATAAATAAGAGAGAAAGAACTTAGATGTTAAGATTCATGGTATGAAATAAACACTGAGGAGCTGATTATAAATAGGGAATGTCAGATGCCTGTCTGAATTCTGAGACACACCAACACCTGGATGTTAGAAAGATGAGAATGTGGCAGTAAAACGACAGTGAAAGATAGGAGAATAAAGAAAGAATTGTTTCCTGGAAACCAAATTAAGGAGGTTTTTCAAGAAGGAGGAAATAGGGGTTAAAGTTGGAAATGCAATTCACATTTTGAGTAAGGTAAACTCTGAGCATTTCTACTTGTTGGAAACAAGAAATTCACCAGTGTCCACATTATATCTGTATTAAGATGGTTACAGTAAAATGTGGAGTGCTAGCTAGTTTGGAATATGTTAAAGAAAAAATAGAAGGAAAATAATCCATCAGTTAATGACTACCTTTTTTTAGAAGTTTTGTAATTAAAAGGAGTAGTGAAATAAAGCATAGTCAGTAATATACCTGGGGTAAAGAGAGTGATTTTGTTGTGCTTTGTTTTGAAGATGAGTGAAGTACTACGATGATTTAATAGTTAAGAGAATGATTAGATTAACGGGATAAAAAGTAGAGATGCAGGAAAAAGAAGGGGCGTTGCAGGAGTGGTGTTCTTGAATAGGTAAGAGTGGATGATCTCTATCACGTAAGTGGGATGGTCAGCCATAGAAAGGAATATGAAATATTCTTTCACAGGAATAGGAGAAAACACCAAAAATGCAGTGAGTTAGTGGATGTGATGGTGTGCACTTACAGAATTTTACTTCTGAGTTCACATATTTCACCAAGAAACCAGTTACAATGTCATCATGTGAGCATGTTAGTGGGAAACAGGGAGGAGGGAAGGAATGCTAGAACAGAGAGGTTGCCCAATAGTCGTTTAGGACAGTAAGGGGTTCTGGGTGAACCCAGTAGGGGAATGTCACAGGACTGCCCTGAAACACTAAGGATGCTCTTGAAATTAATGGTCATGAATTAGCATGAATCCAGTTGGCGTTGTATTTTGTAGCAACAGACATCTTTCTGGATGTGACCATTGACTAGAAATAATGTTAGATTTGACCAGTTTTTTTTTTTTTTTCCTCCTTCTTCAAGAAAACATAATAAAGAAGAAGTTTGGTAAGTAAGCTGAGGGTGTATAAAAGGAATTGATGGAAATGTTCACTGCAACGCTATTTAAAATAGCCAGGACATGGAAGCAATCTAAGTGCCCATCAAAAGGTAAATGGATAAAGAAGATGTGGCACATATAAACAATGGAATATTACTCATCCATAAAAAAAAATGAAATTGAGTTATTTGTAGTGAGGTGGATGGACCTAGAGACTGTCATACAAAGTGAAGTAAGTCAGAAAGAGAAAAACAAATACCGTATGCTAACACATATATATGGAATCTAAAAAATATATATATATGGTTTTGAAGAACCTAGGGGCAGGACAGGAATAAAGACGCAGATGTAGAGAACGGACTTGAGGACACAGGGAGGGGGAAGGGTAAGCTGAGATGAAGTGAGAGAGTGGCATGGACATATATACACTACCAAATGTAAAATAGATAGCTAGTGGGAAGCAGTCGCATAGCACAGGGAGATCAGCTCTGTGCTTTGTGTCCGCCTAGAGGGGTGGGATAGGGAGGGTGGGAGGGAGACGCAAGAGGGAAGAGATATAGGGATATATGCATACGCATAGCTGATTCACTTTGTCATACAGCAGAAAATAACACAACATTGTAAAGCAATTATACTCCAATAAAGATGTTTAAATAAATAAATAAATAAATAAATAAATAAATAAATAAATAAATAAATAAATAAATAAATAAAAGGAAGTGATGGGACTTCCCTGGCTGTCCAGCAGTTGATTCTGCACTTTCACTGCAGGGGGTGCAGGTTTTATCCCTGGTCCAGGAACTAAGATCTTGCATGCCTCACAGCATGGGCAAAAATAAAAATAAATAAATAAACAAACTTTAAAAAGATAAAAGGAAGTGATTATAATGAAATCCGAGCTCCGTAAGAAGGGAAAAAAAATGAAGAGGATATGAAGGGTTGGGAAAAGAATCGATGGCCATCACTAAAAAACATGGGAGATGAGGTAATCTGGGATATAACAAGGAGTAAAGAAGGTGGCAGTTGGAGAGTAGACTCTTTAGTCTGAGATTTGGGTATCGTTTTTGGTGATGATATGTTCCAGACAAGAGAGTGGAATTGGAGTGGAGAACAAAGTAATTATAGAAGAAGTAAAAGAACTGAGAGGCTCACAGAATAGAAGAATTTTCTAAGTGGATACTGATAGCAAAAGGAATTATAAAATGAACCATATTGATGAGCTTTAAAATAAAGCAGGTGGAGGCATCTTCATGGAATGAGAGACAATGCGAACCAAAATCTATAAATAATTAGAGTAAGAACTGTGGTATGTGACACAGAATGATATTAGATCTAGGCAGTATATGGTTTTTTAAAATGAACTATGTTGGTTTACAGTGCTATATAATTTTCAGGTGTGCTACATAGTGATGTGACATTTTTATAGATTATACTTCATTTAATGTTACTATAAAATATTGGTTATATTCCCTGTGTTGTACATTACATCCTTGTACCTTAATTATTTTATACCTAGTAGTTTGTACCTCTTAATCCCCTTCCCTTCCCTTGTCCGCATCCCCACCCCATCCCTTTTTCCACGGGTAACCACTAGTTTGTTCTCTGTATCTGTGAGTCTGTTTCTGTATATGATTTTTTAAAGTGGAAATTTGGGAGAAAGAAGGGAGTGACAATAGGGTGGAAGATATTATCAAGAGCAAATAGGACACTTACCTAGCATCTATATGTCCAGTATTATAAAAACTGTGAGAGAAAAAAAGGAAACTGCTCTAAGAAATATATTTCCACAGGAAGGAGAAAGATTTCAATTAGTGCAAGAAGGTGAAGATAATATTCAATAAAATCTTGAGGAGATAGAGGCTTGCTAAGTCTGAACATCAGGAGGAACTAGTGTTTCAGATATGAAGCAGCCCATATCTATGGGTGAGATATAAGATTCCAGGTAAAGAGGACCCTGGAAATCTTGAGCGTCTTGTGGCAGTAATATAAAAAGATAATTAAGATATGATGGAATTAGCCTTTTAAATTTTTAGAGATATAGTGGTAATGAAGCTGTGTGTTTGGAGGATAGGAATTGATGGGATTTCACCAGAAATAACCAGAGCTCTGGGACCTTACCTGATTGTATCAATGCTTAGGAAAAAACAAAACAAGAATAAAGCTGTGAATAAAACTCTGCCCTTCTTACCATTTCTGCAAGTAGCTTTCTAAGAGCTCAAAACATAACCTGATGTCTTTATAAATTTCTTCCCCTTCCTTCACATTAAAACAACTTTCTTCTAAAAGTGTTTTTCACTCATCCAAAAATTCTTGCCCAAGGTTATGCACTTATTCTATTAGCCTAGATTTTTCTAATTGCTTCTTTGGCTTGATCTTCCTTTAAGTCCTGAGCAGCATGCTTTCTGCTCACCCTAAGCCAATCTCTCCTTCATAATGCTAAAGACGGACTTTTCTAACATGAAAATTTATCAATTCTATTCTCAAGTTCAACATTCTTACTGGTTAAAAAAATCTAAACACCTTTCACAGTATTCAAAGCATTTAGTAATCTGGTCTATACTCTCTTTAACTCAAGTTAACCATTTTCCAGTTCTAACTTTCTGTGGCTAGATGTGGAACCACACATGTACACATCCCATCTTCTTACAATCTCTTCTTTCTGTTTTCCTATAAAGTTAAATCTAATTCACACATTTATTCTCAAGTAAAGAATAAATCCTCTATGTGCTCATCCCTAAGTATCCAAACTGACTTAGTTGCCCTCCCTCCCTCTCCTACAGTGCTCCAGGACAGGAATTATCTCTTCCCCTTCTAATTTTCATTGGCCTAGCTCCATTAATCAGTGTGCTCCTTCAGGAATGATTTCATTTGTTTTTGCCTTTTTTTCCCCCTTGGTAAAAAATGCAATGCTTGTCAAGTAGAAAGCTTACAGTATATATATTTTTTAATTAATTTTTACTGGAGTATATTTGCTTTATAATGTGTTATACATAGTTTTAGGTAAATGATGTACACAAAGAACAAGGTAACTTTAAACATTACCATGGGCTTCATTCAAATATAGGTTTTTATTTTTCAGAAGGAAATATGTGAATAAGGGAAAAAATTTAAAAACCTGGTTAGGGACTTCTAGTTACTTTGTTTTAAGGATAAACAAAAAAGCTACTATTTTTTAAATAGAGATAAATATCACTCCATCATGGCAAATTCTTTTAATTAATTTCAGGTCTACCATCATCAGCATGGAAGGGAGATTTGTCCTTATTGTTGGAAAATTGATTTTTGAGATCATTGTGCTTTCTGTTATTTCAATATTTGGTGTAGAGGTAATGTAGCTCATGGTAGGTATAGGGAATTACACTACTGTTCTCTTCTTTAGTAGATTGGTAGGTTAACCTGCATACAAGTGGATGATTCCTAATTCATCTGTTTTGTATAACTGAATTGGACCATTTCTTCCTGGTTTGTCTTCTACATTCTGAAGAAAGACATACAGATAAATATGTGGACTAAAATGAGTTTTCTATGAAAAGTTGCAAGATGTCCTTAGTAACTGAAGGTGCATAATTTTTTAATTTCCAGAAGATGATGCCTTTGACAGAGTTATTTTTTAAAATAGATACTGACAAGATTAAGAATTATAGTTAGAATTTATAGATGGTTAGGAGTGTCATTTGATAATTTAGTGTGTCAGGGACATTTTCATTACTTCCTTAACATTCATAACACTGTCTCTGAGTAACTACACTTTTTTTTAGTGTCCATGAATCCTTCACACAATCTGTAGTTTATGAGGGAACACGGGCGCCGAAGCTGAGCTAACTGGCGTAATATTAATCAGTATCCATGGGACTCATCAAAGCTCAGCAAATGAGACTAGAGAAGATATTTTAGGAATAGCATGCTCTGTCTGTACGTTTCGAGGTGGTGCATGCTACAAATGTGTATACTGCTGTGGTTATCTTCTTTCCCAGAAGAAAGTCAGCCTTAGGATAAACAAAGCTCATTATGGAAGGCAAAGTAGACTAATTAAAGAATCCTGCTTCCTGATGAGGTAGCAAAGCAACAAAATTAAATAAAACATGAGCATTTGAACTCTCCTGATAGATGAGCCAGTAAACCCACTTTATTGTTTGAACTAATTTGAGTTACATTCTCCATTACATCAAAATTAAAGACTCCTAAGTATTATACAGAGGATTATTATAAATTGCCACAGCAAGGTTGTTGCTTTCTGTAGGCTGTTGCTTTTACGGTGTGTTTGAGGTGGTGACAAAGAACACTTTTTGCCAAAAAATAAACTTCTTCTATTTGATCAAAGTGCAGAAATTCCATAAAGGCATTAAATATTTTGATGGTGAGCACAGAAAGCAGTCCTCACAGAATGAGGGCAAAGAACTGGTATGTTTTGGTGGGTGGGATATGCAATCTAAAAAGTTGTTGGTTTCACCAAATTCTGTAGGGATTTGGACAATGGGGAGTTGGTGGGTGTCTGAGGGAGATTATTGCTGGGGCCTCCAGGGAGCTTTGGATGAAAAGGATGTGTGGGTCCCAATTCACACAGATTGTGTTTGCCTCTAACTCAAAAAGCAGCCCCTATGCCAATATGCAGTGCTTTAAGTTGATGTAGATAGGTGGAGAACAGAAACAGAATTTAACAACATGAAATATTTGTACCAAAGTTAGTTTTTTGAGTGTTCATACTCTTTTAGATAGTGGCATTTTTGAAAGTAAGTTGTTATTTTTGTGTTGAGTAAAACAACATATATTAAGTTTTATCAACATTAAAAAAAGGGATTGAAGTGGGTTATAATTGAACCCCCCCTAATATTCTTGCCTATCTTTTTTGAAAACTCTTATTATGAGTTAAAATTATGAATTTCAGGAAGACGGTTATGCATTTCCAGGGGAGACTGAGTCGGGGTTGGAATTTTGATCTTTTTAAAATTCCTTGGGTTGTTTGAGTATTTTTTAGAGTAAGGCCAGACTAGTGAACGTTTGTCTCCATAAAAGAGTGTTGTTTATGACTTGATCATATCCTGCCTATTAACTGCTTCCCTCTTTCAATCAATAAATTTTCACAGCATCCACCAACCTGAATAAAAACTCAAACTGAATGACAAGTGCAGATTGCTAATGTCACATGCAAGCTTGTTACAAATGAAGATAAACCCTAAATGACCCATGAGCTCAGAATTTGAGCCACATTTAATTTTTTAACTTTATGTGGAAAGCAGTATTCTGAAGTCCCCTTTCAATTTGTTTATTTATCATTCTGGTGCTTGGAAAGAAATCATACCAATAAATAAAATAAACATACCAATAACATTATTTTCCATCTGTTAACTATAGTGAAAAAATCGATATTTAATAAAGTAACACCAAAGTTCTTAAATCAAACTCTCTTGGCACACCATATTTGAAAAAAATTATTCAGTCTGCTTAATACATATTTAATGCTAAGGAAGGTACTCAAATATTTTATTTCATGGATTTTAATATAAAACACCATGTGTCTTTAAATAACTGATATTAGCACTTTTTTCTTTGTTTTTGTTACACCTATTTTGATTAATTATTTATGTGCAATGATAAAAAGAATTTAACATACCATAAAACCAGATTCAATGTGCAAGTATTTCCTAGATTGATGAAAACGTAAATTACTTAAATAAAGACTACAGTATAATTATACACTTTTTAGCAAAATAAATATGCTCTCAGAAATTTCAAGTCTTTTTCCATTAAATTTCAATTATTAATTAATTAGAATATATTCTGTGGCAAAGTGTTAAATTCTGATATCATGTTGTGTTAAATCAGGATACATCTAGATAAATTTTTCTGCAGAGAAAGATAATAAATATTCTAGTATTGTGGTCCATAAGGTCTCTGTTGCAACTAAACTCTGTTACTTTACACTTGAAAGCAGCCATAGACAATATGTAAATAAATGAGGTGGCTGTGTTCCAATAAAGCTTTATTTACCAAAAAAAAAAAAAAAAAAGGCTGTGGGTTGGATTTGGTCCATAAGCCACGGTTTTGCTGACCTCTGATCTAGATATATAAAACATTGTTTTCTAATTTCTTTTTTTTTTTTAAACATCTTTATTGAACTGTAATTGCTTTACAATGGTGTGTTAGCTTCTGCTTTATAACAAAGTGAATCAGTTATACATATACATATGTTCCCATATCTCTTCCCTCTTGCATCTCCCTCCCTCCCACCCTCACCATCCCACCCCTCTAGGTGGTCACAAAGCACCGAGCTGATCTCCCTGTGCTATGCGGCTGCTTCCCACTAGCTATCTATTTTACATTTGGTAGTGTATATATGTCCATGACACTCTCTCACCCTGTCACATCTCACCCCTCCCCCTCCCCATATCCTCAAGTCCATTCTCTAGTAGGTGTGTGTCTTTATTCCTGTCTTGCCACTAGGTTCTTCATGGCCTTTTTTTTTTTTTTTCCTTAGATTCCGTATATATGTGTTAGCATACTGTATTTGTTTTTCTCTTTCTGACTTACTTCACTCTGTATGACAGACTCTAACTCCATCCACCTCATTACAAACACCTCCATTTCATTTCTTTTTATGGCTGAGTAATATTCCATTGTATATATGTGCCACATCTTCTTTATCCATTCCTCTGATGATGGACACTTAGGTTGCTTCTCTGTCCTGGCTATTGTAAATAGAGCTGCAATGAACATTTTGGTACATGACTCTTTTTGAACTATGGTTTTCTCAGGGTATATGCCCAGTAGTGGGATTGCTGGGTCGTATGGTAGTTCTATTTGTAGTTTTTTAAGGAACCTCCATACTGTTCTCCATAGTGGCTGTATCAATTTACATTCCCACCAACAGTGCAAGAGTGTTCCCTTTCCTCCACACCCTCTCCAGCATTTATTGTTTCTAGATTTTTTGATGATGGCCATTCTGACTGGTATGAGATGATATCTCATTGTAGTTTTGATTTGCATTTCTCTAATGATTAATGATGTTGAGCATTCTTTCATGTGTCTGTTGGCAATCTGTATATCTTCTTTGGAGAAATGTCTATTTAGGTCTTCTGCCCATTTTTGGATTGGGTTGTTCGTTTTTTTGTTACTGAGCTGCATAAGCTGCTTGTAAATCTTGGAGATTAATCCTTTGTCAGTTGCTTCATTTGCAAATATTTTCTCCCATTCTGAGGGTTGTCTTTTCATCTTGTTTATGGTTTCCTTTGCTGTGCAAAAGCTTTTAAGTTTCATTAGGTCCCATTTGTTTATTTTTGTTTTTATTTCCATTTCTCTAGGAGCTGGGTCAAAAAGAATCTTGCTGTGATTTATGTCATAGAGTGTTCTTCCTATGTTTTCCTCTAAGAGTTTGATAGTGTCTGGCCTTACAGTTAGGTCTTTAATCCATTTTGAGTTTATTTTTGTGCATGGTGTCAGGGAGTGTTCTAATTTCATACTTTTACCTGTATCTGTCCAATTTTCCCAGCACCACTTATTGAAGAGGCTGTCTTTTCTCCACTGTATATGCTTGCCTCCTTTATCAAAGGTAAGGTGACCATATGTGCGTGGGTTTATCTCTGGGCTTTCTATCCTGTTCCATTGATCTATATTTCTGTTTTTGTGCCAGTACCAAACTGTCTTGATTACTGTAGCTTTGTAATATAGTCTGAAGTCAGGGAGCCTGATTCCCCCAGCTCCATTTTTCGTTCTCAAGATTGCTTTGGCTATTCGGGGTCTTTTGTGTTTCCATACAAATTGTGAAATGTTTTGTTCTAGTTCTGTGAAAAATGCGAGTGGTAGTTTGATAGGGATTGCATTGAATCTGTAGATTGCTTTGGGTAGTAGAGTCATTTTCACAATGTTGATTCTTCCAATCCAAGAACATGGTATATCTCTACATCTATTTGTATCATCTTTAATTTCTTTCATCAGTGTCTTATAATTTTCTGCATACAGGTCTTTTGTCTCCTTAGGTAGGTTTATTTCTAGATACTTTATTCTTTTTGTTGCAATGGTAAACGGGAGTGTTTTCTTAATTTCATTTTCAGATTTTTCATCATTAGTGTATAGAAATGCAAGAGATTTCTGTGCATTAATTTTGTATTCTGCTACTTTACCAAATTCATTGATTAGCTCTGGTAGTTTTCTGGTAGCATCTTTAGGATTCTCTATGTATAGTATCATGTCATCTGCAAACAGTGACAGCTTTACTTCTTCTTTTCTGATTTGGATTCCTTTTATTTCTTTTTCTTCTCTGATTGCTGTGGCTAACACTTCCAAAACTATGTTGAATAATAGTGGTGAGAGTGGGCAACCTTGTCTTGTTCCTGATCTTAGTGGAAATGGTTTCAGTTTTTCACCATTGAGGACAATGTTGGCTGTGGGTTTGTCATATATGGCCTTTATTATGTTGAGGAAAGTTCCCTCTATGCCTACTTTCTGCAGGGCTTTTATCATAAATGGGTGTTGAATTTTGTCGAAAGCTTTCTCTGCATCTGTTGAGATGATCATATGGTTTTGCTCTTTCAATTTGTTAATATGGTGTATCACGTTGATTGATTTGTGTATATTGAAGAATCCTTGCATTCCCGGGATAAACCCCACTTGATCATGGTGTATGATCCTTTTAATGTGCTGTTGGATTCTGTTTGCTAGGATTTTGTTGAGGATTTTTACATCTATGTTCATCAGTGACACTAGCCTGTAGTTTTCTTTCTTTGTGACAACTTTGTCTGCTTTTGGTATCAGGGTGATGGTGGCCTCGTAGAATGAGTTTGGGAGTGTTCCTCCCTCTGCTATGTTTTGGAAGAGCTTGAGAAGGATAGGTGTTAGCTCTTCTCTAAATGTTTGATAGAATTCACCTGTGAAGCCATCTGGTCCTGGGTTTTTGTTTGTTGCAATGTTTTTAATCACAGTTTCAATTTCAGTGCTTGTGATTGGTCTGTTCATATTTTCTATTTCTTCCTGGTTCAGTCTCGGCAGGTTGTGCATTTCTAAGAATCTGTCCATTTCTTCCAGGTTGTCCATTTTATTGGCATAGAGTTGCTTGTAGTAATCTCTCATGATCTTTTGTATTTCTGCAGTGTCAGTGGTTACTTCTCCTTTTTCATTTCTAATTCTATTGATTTGAGTCTTCTCCCTTTTTCTCTTGATGAGTCTGGCTAATGGTTTGTCAATTTTGTTTATCTTCTCAAAGAACCAGCTTTTAGTTTCATTGATTTTTGCTATTGTTTCCTTCATTTCTTTTTCATTTATTTCTGATCTGATCTTTAAGATTTCTTTCCTTCTGCTAGCTTTGGGGATTTTTTGTTCTTCTTTCTGTAATTGCTTCAGGTGCAAGGTTAGGTTGTTTATTCGAGATGTTTCCTATTTCTTAAGGTAGGCTTGTATTGCTATAAACTTCCCTCTTAGCACTGCTTTTGCTGCGTCCCATAGGTTTTGGGTTGTCGTGTCTCCATTGTCATTTGTTTCTAGGTATTTTTTGATTTCCCCTTTGATTTCTTCAGTGATCACTTCGTTATTAAGTAGTGTATTGTGTAGCCTCCATGTGTTTGTATTTTTTACAGATCTTTTCCTGTAATTGATATCTAGTCTCATAGCGTTGTGGTCGGAAAAGACACTTGATACTATTTCAATTTTCTTAAATTTACCAAGGCTTGATTTATGACCCAATATATGATCTATCCTGGAGAATGTTCCATGAACACTTGAGAAAAATGTGTATTCTGTTGTTTTTGGGTGGAATGTCCTATAAATATCAATTAAGTCCAACTTGTTTAATGTATCATTTAAAGCTTGTGTTTCCTTATTTATTTTCATTTTGGATGATCTGTCCATTGGTGAAAGTGGGGTGTTAAAGTCCCCTACTATGATTGTGTTGCTGTCGATTTCCCCTTTTATGGCTGTTAGTATTTGCCTTATGTATTGAGGTGCTCCTATGTTGGGTGCATAAATATTTAAAATTGTTATACCTTCCTCTTGGATCGATCCCTTGATCATTATATAGTGTCCTTCTTTGTCTCTTGTAATGGTCTTTATTTTAAAGTCTATTTTATCTTATATGAGAATTGCTACTCCAGCTTTCTTTTGATTTCCATTTGCATGGAATATCTTTTTCCATCCCCTCACTTTCAGTCTGTATGTGTCTCTAGGTCCGAAGTGGGTCTCTTGTAGACAGCATATATATGGGTCTTGTTTTTGTATCCATTCAGCCAGCCTGTGTCTTTTGGTGGGAGCATTTAATCCATTTACATTTAAGGTAATTATTGATATGTATGTTCCTATTCCCATTTTCTTAAATGTTTTGGGTTTGTTATTGGAGGTGTTCTCCTTCTCTTGTGTTTCTTCCCTAGAGAAGTTCCTTTAGCATTTGTTGTAAAGCTGGTTTGGTGGTGCTGAACTCTCTCAGCTTTTGCTTGTCTGTAAAGGTTTTAATTTTTCCATCACATCTGAATGAGATCCTTGCTGGGTAGATTAATCTTGGTTGTAGGTTTTTCTCCTTCATCACTTTAAGTATATCCTGCCACTCCCTTCTGGCTTGCAGAGTTTCTGCTGAAAGATCAGATGTTAACCTTATGGGGATTCCCTTATGTGTTATTTGTTGTTTTTCCCTTGCTGCTTTTAATATGTTTTCTTTGTATTTAATTTTTGACAGTTTGATTAATATGTGTCTTGGTGTGTTTCTCCTTGGATTTATCCTGTATGGGACTCTCTGTGCTTCCAGGACTTGATTAACTATTTCCTTTTCCATATTAGGGAAGTTTTCAACTATAATCTCTTCAAATATTTTCTCAGTCCCTTTCTTTTTCTCTTCTTCTTCTGGGACCCCTATATTTCAAATGTTGGTGCGTTTAATGTTGTCCCAGAGGTCTCTGAGACTGTCCTCAGTTCTTTTCATTCTTTTTTCTTTATCCTGCTCTGCAGTAGTTATTTCCACCATTTTATCTTCCAGGTCACTTATCCTTTCTTCTGCCTCAGTTATTCTGCTATTGATCCCATCTAGAGTATTTTAAATTTCATTTATTGTGTTTTTCATCGTTGCTTGGTTCCTCTTTAGTTCTTCTACGTCCTTGTTAAATGTTTCTTGCATTTTGTCTATTCTATTTCCAAGATTTTGGATCATCCTTACTATCATTATTCTGAATTCTTTTTCAGGTAGACTACCTATTTCCTCTTCATTTGTTAGGTCTGGTGTGTTTTGACCCTGCTCCTTCATCTGCTGTGTGTTTTTTTGTCTCTCATTTTGCTTATCTTACTGTGTTTGGGGTCTCCTTTTCACAGGCTGCAGGTTCGTAGTTCCCGTTGTTTTTGGTATCTGTCCCCAGTGGCTAAGGTTGGCTCTGTGTGTTGTGTAGGCTTCCTGGTGGAGGGAACTAGTGCCTGAGTTCTGGTGGATGAGGCTGGATCTTGTCTTTCTGGTGGGCACATCCACGTCTGGTGGTGTGTTTTGGGGTGTCTGTGGCCTTATTATGATTTTAGGCAGCCTGTCTGCTAATGGATGGGGCTGTGTTCCTGTCTTGCTAGTTGTTTGGTATAGGGTGTTCAGCACTTTAGCGTGCTGGTCGTTGAGTGAAGCTGGGTCTTGATGTTGAGATGGAGATCTCTGAGAAATTTTTGCCGTTTGGTATTATGTGGAGCTGGGAGGTCTCTTGTGGACCAGTGTCCTGAAGTTGGCTCTCCCACCTCAGAGGCATGGCCCTGATGCCTGGCTGGAGCACCAAGAGCCTTTCATCCACACGGCTCAGAGTAAAAGGGAGAAAAAATAGAAAGAAAGAAAGAAAGAGGATATAATATAGTGAAGTAAAATAAAGCTATTATAAAGCAAAGCTATACAGACAAAATCTCACTCAGAAGCATATACATATACACTCACAAAAAAAGGAAAAGGGGAAAAATTAATATATCCTGCTCCCAAAGTCCACCTCCTGAATTTGGGATGATTCGTTGTCTATTCAGGTATTGCACAGATGCAGGCACATCAAGTTGTTTGTGGAGTTTTAATCCGCTGCTTCTGAGGCTGCTGGGAGAAATGTCCCTTTGTCTTCTTTGTTTGCACAGCTCCTGGGGTTCAGCTTTGGATTTGGACCCGCCTCTGCATGTAGGTCGCCTGAGGGCGTCTGTTCTTCGCTCACACAGGACAGGGTTAAAGGAGCATCTGCGTCGGGGGCTCTGGCTCACTTCGGCCGCGGGGAGGGAGGGGTACGGAGGAGGCGGGGCGAGCCTGCGGCGTCAGAGGCCGGCGTGACGTTGCAGCAGCCTGAGGCGCGCAGTGCGTTCTCCCGGGGAAGTTGTCCCTGGATCACGGGACCCTGGCAGTGGCGGGCTGCACAGGCTCCCGGGAGGGGAGGTGTGGAGAGTGACCTGTGCTCGCACACAGGCTTCTTGGTGGCAGCAGTAGCCTTAGCGTCTCATGCCTGTCTCTGTGGTCCGCGCTGATAGCCCCGGCTCGCGCCCATCTCTGGAGCTCATTTAGGCGGCGCTCTGAATCCCCTCTCCTTGCGCGCCACGAAACAAAGAGGCAAGAAAAAGTCTCTTGCCTCTTCAGCAGCTGCAGACTTTTTCCCGGACTCCCTCCTGGCTAGCTGTGGTGCGCTAACCCCTTCAGGCTGCGTTCACCCCGCCAACCCCAGTCCTCTCCCTGCGATCCGACCGAAGCCCGAGCCTCAGCTCCCAGCCCCGCCCGCCCCGGCGGGGGAGCAGACAAGCCTCTCCGGCTGGTAAGTGCTGCTCGGCACCGATCCTCTGTGCGGGAGTCTCTCCGCTTTGCCCTCCGCACCCCTGTGGCTGTGCTCTCCTCCGTGGCTCTGAAGCTCCCCCCTCCGCCACCCGCAGTCTCTGCCCACGAAGGGGCTTCCTAGTGTGTGGACACCTTTCCTCCTTCACGGCTCCCTCCCACTGCTGTAGGTCCCGTCCCTATTCTTTTGTTTCTGTTATTTCTTTTTTCTTTTACCCTACCCAAGTACGTGGGGAGTTTCTTGCCTTTTGGGAGGTCTGACGTCTTCTGCCAGCGTTCAGTGGGTGTTCTGTTGGAGCAGTTCCACGTGTAGATGTATTTCTAATGTATCTGTGGGAAGGAAGGTGATCTCCGCATCTTACTCTTCCGCCATCTTCTCTCAGATCCTGTTTTCTAATTTCTTAATTAGATAAATGTATTCAGTCTATCTTTAGTGCAACAAAATTAGTTATTACATTTTCTGATAATACACACACACACACACACACACACACATATATATATACATATATATACACAGGCATATGTGGGGAATATTGCGGGAGTGGTTCCAGACCACCACAATAAAATGAATAAATAAATAGAGTCAAGTGAATGTTTTAGTCCCAGTGTATATAAAAGTTACGTTTACACTATACTATATTCTACTAAGTGTGCAATAGGATTATGTCTTAAAAGTGTATATAATGTAATCAAAAAATATTTTACTGTTAAAAAACGCTAACCATCATCTGAGCCTTCTGGGAGTAGTAATATTTTTGTTGTTGGAGGATGTCATCTCGATGTTGATGGCTGCTGACTGATCAGGGTGGTGATTGCTGAAAGTTGGAATGGCTGTGGAAATTTCTTAAAATAAGACAATGAAGTTTGCTTCATCAGTTAACTTTTCCTTTTATAACAGAGAAGAACAAACCTGACTCCATGTTGGAGCTATTATTCCTTTAGCTCTAAACTTTGTGCTCTGTTCTCTGTGCTTTGTCATGCTGGTTCTGCACCTTTGTCTAATAGAATGGTGCTTATAGCCTGAAATATACATATAGCCCTCTGTCAAGTCTCTGCCTCTAGGCTGGACATTTAAAGCCGTAACACTTTTCATCCACATAGAGATAAAAATTTGCAAAACAGAAAATGACATTGGTCGAGTTGAAAGTTTACAGGGACATTGCGACTAGACCTAAGTGGACAGCTGCAAGAACAAAGGATTATCACATACCCTCTTGTCCAGCCAGCACCAAGAAATCTGCAGCAAACAGTCGCAGCCTCCCACCCACCCCCTTTTAGTATAAAAGAAGCCTGAATTCTAACTCAGGTAAAATGGTGCTTTGAGACACTAGTCTGCCATCTACTCAGTCTGCTGGCTTTCCAAATAAAGTCGTGATACCTTGCCCCATCAGCTCGTCTCTTGATTTATTCACCCATCCTGTGGCAAGCAGTACGAATTTGGACTCAGTAACACTTTCACGAATGATTTCTCTGTAGCATGCAAAGCTGTTTGATACCATTTTTCCCACAGTTGAACTTCTTTCAAAATTGGAGTCAATTCTTTTAAACCTTGCTGCTGCTTTATCAACTAAGTTGACATAATATTTTAAATCCTTTGTTGTCATTTCAATAATTGACTAAGTTCTCCATTTTATATGGTTGTGATTTGCAGTGCCCCAAAACAATTACAATAGTGACATCAAATATCACTGACCACAGATCACCGTAACAAATATAACAATAATAATGAAAAGGTTTGAAATATTATAAGAATTACCAAAATGTGACACAGAGACATGATGTGTAAAAATGCAGTATCTGTGAAGCACAATAAAACAAAGCACAATAAAATGAGGTATGCCTAAAAATATAATTTTCTAATATCTCTCAAAAGGAAAGTAATAGTACAAAGATTAGCCAAAATGTCCCCATTATCATCAAAGATAAGCAAGTCACTTATTTAGGATTAAACATATGAAAAAAAGGAAAAGCATATTTTAGTAGATTCATGAATTCCATCTTTATACTATTCTTGTAGGAAATCTATAATAAATTTTATATGGCATTTGATTTGATATTTTAAAAAATTTGAGGACAGCACATCTTAGCATAATACATGTTAATGCAACAAATGTGAATATATTCTGTTTCATTTTAAAAAGTCTTGTGTCCACTTGACTATTATGAAGTTTTAACTTTAGTCTTAAGTTTAAACAATATTATTATTATTATTAACATCAACTTGTATAAAAACTGCTATAATGGAAATATCTTAAAGCATTTAATATCTTGTTGTCTTCTCTAAAACATTTGCCATCTAAATGGATACTGTTAAAAAGTTAGGGTGTTCTCTTGCTAGGTCTAAAATGTAAGGAGCTTGGAAGTCTTCATTGCATATTTATAATAAGAAAAAGCTAAGTAAACTAAAAAATAATGGCTTTTTTTGGACTTATTAGAGAACTAAGATTAAAGGGCAAAACACCACCTTGTAATCTAAAGAGACAGCAAATTTGACAGTCATAGTGAGGTCTCCTAACCTGGGGTAGACACTGCTCAAGCCAAAAACTGGTAGGAACACTTGAATCGGAATTTTGACAAATTGCTGGATGCTGACTGTAGACTAGCATAAAAGTGAGAAAACCTCATGGACCACACTCTTTGGACTTTTATGGGTTCTACTTCTAAAAATCTTACCAGATTCTTATAGTGAAGAGTCAAGAAAAATTGTGTGTAGATCTGGTAGGGAGAAGGGATAGGAGCCATTAGAAATACACCCAAGACATTCTTCATAACAAAGCCAACTCTCCACTGAAGAGGATTTTACTAGAGCCTTGTCTGAGCTATGGAGTGACACATGCCTGACTCCAGCCCCTCTGCCCTTCCTGTTTCACCTAAGGGTGGGGTCGAGGGAGGGGGAGCTAAGAAATGCTAGTTAAAGTCACAGTTCAAGGTTGCAAGTCAATTTAAATACTGAGATTTAAACATAAGATTATAGAACATACCCTACTCCAACACCAGCAGGGCTCCAGGTAAATAACAGCGGATTACAGATGAAAAAGCTGCAGGATGCAGACTCTTTCTAAGAAAGTTCTCTTAGCAAATCCCAAAGACAACATGAGAGACAAAAATCTAAGACACTAGAGGAATTTGAAGCCTTTGCCACCTACACCGACATCAAACAATATACAAAGCAGAACTCTCAGCCAGATTAACATAAACCAACGCACCAAAAACCTATTTACTCAATACATCAAGTCCAGATTTCAACAAAATTACAAAGCATGCTAAAAGTCAAGACAAAAAAAAAAAAAAAACAGTCTGAAGAGACAAGGCAAACATCAGAAACAGACAGATATGAAACAGATGTTGAAATTATCAGATGGAGAGTTTAAAATAGCTATGATTATCATGTTATGTACTCTAATGGAAAAAATTGACAACATGGAAGAAGAGATGGGTAATATAATCAAACAGATGGAAACTCTAAGAAAAAATAAAGAGGAAATGCTAGAAATCAAAAACACTGCAACAGGTTTGAAGAATCCCTTTGATCCTCTCATCAGTAGACTGGACACAGTTGAGGAAAAAATTAGTGATCTGAAATATATGACAATAGAAACTTCCCAAACTTAAATGCAGAGAGGAAAATGAATAAGAAAAAAAAAAAAAAGACAGAACATCTAAGAACCATGGGACAATTTAAAAATGTGTATCTTGTGTGTAATTAGAATACCAAAAGGAGAAAAAAATAGAATGAAGCAGGAGAAATATTTGAAATATTTAGCCAAGTATTTTCCAAAATTAATGACAAATACTAAACAATAGCTGTAGGAAGCTCAGAGAATATCAAGCAAGCTAAATACTGAAAAATCTACAGTAGGCATAAAGTATTTGAATTGAAGAAAATCAAAGATAAAATATTTAAAAAGACACACAAAAAGAGAAATAACACCTTACTTATAGAGGAACAAAGATAAGAACTATATCAGACTTCTCATGAGAAAGCATACAAGAAGAGTGGTGTGACAAATTTATTTTAAAAAAAAAAGCTACCAATATAGAATTCTTTATCAAGCAAAATTATACTTCAGGAGTAAAGGAGAATCAAAGACTTTCTCAGAAAAACAAAAACTTAAGGTATTCATCAACAGACATGTCCTAAAGGAAATACCAAAAGAAAATTCTTCAGGAAGAATGAAAAATACATAGGTCAGATACTCAAATCTATATAATGAAAGGAAGAACGTCAGAAAATAAATGAGTAAAATAATTTTTAATTATTTCTATTCTTTTTTTTTAAAAGAACAAAGTGCCTTAATTTTTTTTTTTATAATTAAAAAAAATTTTTTTTTTTGATTTATTTATATTTATTTTTGGCTGTGTTGGGTCTTCGTTTCTGTGTGAGGGCCTTCTCTAGTTGCGGCAAGCAGGGGCCACTCTTCATCGCACTGTGTGGGCCTCTCACTGTCGCGGCCTCTCTTGTTGCGGAGCACAAGCTCCAGACGCGCAGGCTCCGTAGTTGTGGCTCACAGGCCTAGCTGCTCCGCGGCATGTGGGATCTTCCCAGACCAGGGCTCTAACCCGTGTCCCCTGCATTGTCAGGCAGACTCTCAACAGCTGTGCCACTAGGGAAGCCCTATTTCTATTCTTAATTATATAAAAATTAACTGTTTAAAATAAGAAGAAGAACAATGTATTTCATGCTTATAGAATATGAATAAGTCTACAGTTTAAGAGGCAGGAGATAATCATGTTTAGGTAAAGCATGAGGGAGTTTTCAGGGCAGTGTAGCTATTCTGTATGATACTCTAATGTGGATACACAACACCATGCATTTGTTAAGACCCATAAAACTTTACAGAAAAAGCGTGACCCTTAATGTTTGCAAATTTTAAAAATGATTTAGGATATCATGGGATCCCAGGATAAAATACTGACAGTGACAAAATAATCTAATTGTATTACAAAACTCTGAAACAATGTCAATGAATGTGGTTGTGGGAAAGATGCCGACGTAAGAAACGCTGGAAATGAGTGAAATATATAAGACTGAAAAAAACAGGGGACTGCAAAAATGCACTATAATGTAGTTGATACAGATGTTTCCCATTGTGGTATGCATTAGAAATTATGAAACTGCTGTGCATGTATACTAGCACTGAGCAATTAAGTAAATAGATGGGGATAGTGGAATCCAGATTTCTCTTTGTTGGAGGGGAAGGTTACAGATAACCAAAGGAAAGAGACTAGAATGATCCTTTTGGTAATGGATTGCATTTGAATACATCAGTATGAACTCATGTTTAGCTTACTATGGAAGTTTACATGTAGAAATATTTACAGATATGTGTATACACACAGGTTACTGTGTATACATATATATCCCTGTCTGTCAGCTGAGAGGGCCTAGAAGCAAAGTCACCCCAGTAGCAATGAGCACACCTTGCTCCCAGATCTTCATTTCTAATACTAATCTCCAGTAAAAGAAACCAGGGCTCCTTAGATAAATGACTGATTTTAGAACCGCAGCAGGAAATATACAAGATCAATCCAGAGTATTTTGTAGTTCCAGAAAGTAAGAAAGTACTCAAAACACACAACAGACACATATCACAATGATGAAGGTATGTTAAAGAGACACAGGAATCAACTGAAAGATCTCCCAGTGGACAAAGACAAAGCAATTTGAACAATAAAATAAATAAAGTAGTATTGGATTATAATCCAAAGTATAAAATAATATCCATGAGCCCATAGTGCTATACATAAATGACTGGATAAATAAATGGAGAGAAGCGAAAAATCTCTCATAATGAAGAATTTCAAATAATTGCTGTCGATGCACTGCTTCATGGAAGTATAGCATAATACCACATTTCTTAAATAAAGGCTGTACATAGTGACTTCCTTCCAAAAGGTACAGTATGGAAAGGGGAAGGGGGTAACTTTACAATGAATACACCTGACCAACACCACCTCAGCCAGGTGATCAAGGGTAATATCAATACTGATAGGTCATGTTGATAGTGTGTACCTTTGATATGTTGGGGTGAAAGTGGCACTTCACCTCTACTATCTTCCTCTGAGACATCCCTAACCACAGTCTAATTATGAAAAAAAAAAAATCAAATTATAGTAGAAGGGGTTCCAGCTACATACCTGACAAGTATTCCTCAAAACTACCAAGATCATTGGGAATTCCCTGGTGGTCCAGTTGTTAGGACTCTGCGCTTCCACTGCAGGGGGCATGGATTCGATTCCTGGTCGGGGACTAATATCCTGAAAACCACCTGGCACAGCCAAGACAAAAACAAAAATAAAAACAAAAACAAAAAAAAAAATACCAAGATGATCAAAACAAGGGAAGTGTGATAAACTGTCACAGCCAACAGGATTTTAAGGAGATTAGATTAGATTTTAAATCTAATACGGTAACTTGAACAGGATCCTGAAATGGATAGAGGACTTTCAGTAAAAGCTAAGGAAATCTAAATAAAGTATAGATTCTAGTAATAGTTATGTACCAGTGTTGGTTTATTTATTTTAGCAAACATATCATAATAATATAAAATAATAATAATAGGGGAATCTGGCTGTTGGGTTATGCAAAATCTATACTATCATCATTTTTTCCCATATATCTAAAACTGTTCTAAAAAATAAAATATATTATAAAAGTAAAAATATTAAATTATGTCCTTCATTCTTAAACTAAGATTTAAGACTTTAAAATTTCAGAGCAACTGACATTCATAAATGTATTTGTTCAGTGTCATTTCTTAACTAGTCAACCACTTGGCATTTCTGCTTATCATTGATGTCATTTTCCTTTTTGATACATCTTATGTCTTAATTAAAATAAAATGAGTCCCAAAATTTAATGCTACCTCCAAAATGCTGGTTAATGATGTTGATGAATTCCCTTAGCATGCTAATGACCCTCTCCTGTATGTCACTAAGTTTCTCGAAACAAAACATAATGATTTTTTTTAAACATACATCACATTCTGATATTGCTATCTGAACTAGGTTGATATGTGTAATATTTATTCTGTGCTTAAAAGTTAGGCTGAGTGCTGTTTTGTGGCTGTCAGTTAAACCTCCTGTTCTCACATAGAGTAGATGTTGTAGTTTTTCTATAAAAATCAGATCAGTAGGAGTGAAAAACAACTCTGTTTAATTCAGGAATAAATGTTCTCCAATGGCTCTCCTTATGTCTTACCATCCCACCTGCTATTTTAATAGCCTAATGAAACAAAGACTAAATTTTTCACATTTGGTGATGGTAGGACAGAAGGCAGGAAAAAAGGAACCTTGACATTCTCAACAAATATTGCTGTTCTTGGGGAAATATTGCAAGTTATTTTCTCATTGTTGGTGGTGGTGATGTCAGTTGTGATGGTGGTGGTGGTGGTAGTTATAATAAAGGTTATGGTGCTGCTGCCATTCTCGAGGTAATGATGTTAGTGGTGGTGGAGGTGGCAGTGTGGTAGTGGGGATGGTGATCATGTGATGGTTCTTGGTGGATATTGGTAGTATTTTTGGGGCGAGAGTTGGTAGTGACAGTGGTATAATCAAAAATATATAACAAAACAAACAAAATTCCTACAAATTGTTACAGTCACAAAGGTTAAAAATCACTGAGGGATTGATTTTTAAGGTAAGTTTGCTGGTAAATAAAGTGGTCTCAGAACATGAGTATTGGGCATGGTGGTATTGCAAACTGGGGCTCTGGAAATTCTTTCTTATCCACGCATTGCTCTCAGTGACCTTGACCAATAATGGCCAACATGACTCTGTAAGACAAGGTTCTTGTGTTCACATTTTCCAGGGATTCTCCTAGCACCACTCTGGTCTTTGGCTTACTCCTCCAGAACAAGACTTTAGATGTAAAAATTAAAGCATTCCATGATTGCTTTTAAATACATTTGCAGTTACATTTTTAGGCTTAGCATGTGTATCTTGGAGAAGAGAAAGCAACCAGGCCACTCAGATGGCTGTTGCACATGAAATCCTTTCATTCTGAAGTGTTTCACCAGATGATCACCACTTGCAGGCGATCACCACAAAACTCACAAACACTTGATTATACAAACATAGGGAAATCGTCTGGCAATGTTAAAGCTTTCCTACATCTAATGGGCAGGTGGTAATAGAAGGTCACTATAAAACATGAGATTTAAATGGTAAATACAATGATAAAAGGAAGTGTAAACAAAAACAAATGATGGGACCAAAATTCAAGACCTAAACGTTTGAAAATCAAAAAGCCATTTAAGCACATAAATGCTCTGAGTCATCCTTGTTCCAACAGTAAAATTATTTCCTGTCAAATATGGATAATCTTAGAATACTTTTGAGGATGTTTTTCTGCCTCTTTATAGGATTTTATGGCTTAAAGTGAGCTATAAATAATAGCCAATAAATTGTAGCTGATTCTTTTACTTGCCAAGAATTTATTTAACCATCAAATAAAGTATATTTTGTACATTCTACTAAATTTTTATTCATTTATCAAATATCCAGTGAAAACTAACTATATGTAACTACATCCTAGAAATATGTTGCAGAGGGCTCTGACCTCCACTGGCTTCTAATAAGTAGTAGCCAAGTTTTAGAGTCTGAAAGTTTCATATCCTGGACCCACCACTTATAAACCATTTGGTTGTGGGTAATTTGTTTATCCTTTCTGTGTCTCACTTTCCTAATCCCTAAACTGAGCCTATTCCTATTTATTCTATTAACTTGTTGGGAATCACATGATACAGCATAACTAAGGAAACTATTAAGATATCTAAACATGATATGCACTTTAAAAATGCCTAATCCTTCACCAAAAAAGAAAGGCAAAAGAAATTTTAAGATGAACTGTAATAAGTTGTGTACAAATCACTAAACTTTTTATTCTAAAATCCAAGTCTGATAGAGTTACTACCATAATAAATATTTTTTTATGGCTTCTTCCTCATGTTTAAGATATGGTTCGAATCCATGCTCTGAACATGGCTACCTTCACTTCCGGTGATTTTTTGGCACCCTTTAATCCAACTGCATTGAAATATTAATAAGCATTTGGGTCTCTGCAAAGATGATTCCCTTCCCTTTTCCTCTGAAATAGCTTTTATTCTCACTCATCTTTTATTTGGCAAATCCTTATTCTATAAGGCCCAGGTCTCTTGTGTTTCTTTATGAGAACTTTGTTTCGCTCATTTTTATTACCACTGTCCTTTGTGTATAAACATTTTAAGACTTGTTACACTAAAATACTACAATTTTTAAATGCAAAATAAAGATAGTAATATTTCAAAGAGTAGCTATAAATATTAAATGAGAAAGAGCTTACAAAATGGTTAACACAATGCTTTGACATGGCAAGTGTTCAATAAATATTACCTAGCAGTATTTATGTGTCTATTTCACAGTCAAGTTTGTATAGCTCAGGCATGACGCATTACGTCACATTGTATAACCTCTACAAATATTTGAATTAGTGAAGTATAGCAAATATTAATTTATTCAATAAAATATGGAAAACAGCACCTTTTATAAAAATTAAAGTCCTTGAATGAATTCCATGAATCTAAAAAGTCAGTTTATTTGTATCAGTACAATATTTTTAAAAAATCAAATGTCTATTTTAAACATATTTTATTAATGCTATTAGCCCCGGATATATTTTCATAAATTCAGTAGTTGGAAATTCTGTAGATTTAAAATATAACTGTTTTTGCTGAAAGGTTTACAGAATCTTTCCCAAATGGGCTTCACCCTGGATTTGGATGGCAGATTGAACACATACTTCTGCCTAAGTATGCCAGAAAAATATTGCATTCGAAATTATTCAATAATAGTGTTAAAACAAGAAACTGTGTCAAGAACAAAGAAGAAAGACTAAGATGTTTCTGGACCATAGGAAGCAGATGGGAAAAGAGCAAAAAAACAACAGCCTAAAATCCTTCTAGGAAAGAGTTACTGGAAAGGTATAAGCAGATGGAGAGAAACATATGTTCTCAAAGATGCTAGGCTCAGAAGGACTCCTGGAGCCATTCTCAGGGAAAGCAATTAAGGCAATGCTTTCCTACTGGTTCTGTCTAACTCCCTCCCCCATACCACACCCACCCCCTCAATAGGGGTATAACCTCCTCTCTCTACCCAGGTGGATTATTATCTTCTCTGAACATGTCCCACATACGCATATAAACACACATACACCTAAGAGTGTATGAAAACATATAATATTTCACCTAAAATAAGAGCTATGTGCAATAAATTTCAAAGTGTTGGGGAAATTAGATCAAAGCCCCCTTAGGTATCATAGATTTACTATGATTACTATGATTTACTATGATTACTATCCAAAGAAAATCATCTTGACTAATCTATGGCTTATATCATTATGTATGAAGTAAGGAGAGTCAATTTATGCTATTCCACTAGGCCTTCACTTATTTTTAATGAATAAAATATATTATGCTGTAAAAGAAACTTTTAAAAAAATTTTAGATGATAAGCAAGCTATTGACAGAGAATCAGAATTTCCATTCCACTCTGAGAATTTCATGTTTATGCTTACACTGAAAATTATAACTTTGTGTGAGCTGGGATATTAACATACAGCTGAGGTACCCCCTAAAGTACATTAACATTGCATAGAAAGGCAAAAATTGTAAACAATTTAAAAGTAAAGGATTGATAAAACTAAATAATAATTCTCATCTGCAATGAGATATTACTCATTCAGGTTAAAAGCTTTTATAGTCTGTTGGATTTTATAGTCCTATCAAGTTTCTGGCAGAACAGGAAGAAGAGGAGAGGCCCCAGGCCCCAGATTATCTATTTTATTGTTGGAACAGGGTGTTTTGGGATGGGTAAGTTGTGACTCAGAGCCTACTAGTGTGAGTAACCTGTCTGCCCACTCTGACCCTTACCCTCTGTTTACATTCATTGATTAGCATGGGAATATTTGTTTTGTAATGACCAAAAGAGAGATTTGTGTGTGTATGTGTGCATGTGTGTGTGTGTGTGTGTGTGTGTTTATGAGGGGCAAGAATAGCATAGGTGAGTGGGGGAGATTATATAACATATTTTCCTTACTTAGTCTCATAATTGGAATTTAGCTTCTTGAAGATAGGACTAAAAGTTTCAAAATATCCAGGGCAAGAGCAATGACCAGAGCTACTGAAGTTATTATGGAGAGATGATGTGAAACTGCAAATTAAACAGAGTTCTTGGCTGTCCAAGTGAGGCAATGTTTGGAAGAAGGCCATCTCTTCTTCCTTTGCATAGAATCTAGCAACAATTGGATATTCATGCTCCATTTGTAGAATATGGGTCACATAATAGCTGGTGACATCTATAACAGTTTTATGGCCAGAGGTATATCGAGATGGAGAGAAAAAGGAAATAACCAGTGGACATTTGGTGGTGATGGTAGTTATAACCCATCAGGATAGGCAACATTGTGTTGAAGTAACAAACACATTTCCCAATCTCAGTAAATTGACACAGCAAATGTATTCCTTACAGATCCTGAATATTCATACTGTTTTAACAGAGGGACTCTACATTTCAAGTTACTCAGGGTCCCAGGATGATGGAAGCTTCATTTTGATATGTGCTTCCATGATCTCTGAAGCACTGGAGACGGGGGGCCACGTGATGAATTGCCAACAGGCTCACTGCTACTTCCAGATGTAGTAACATGTCACCTTTGCTCTTATTTCATGGACCAAATCAAGTCAAATGGCCACAACTACCTTCTCTATGGAAAAAATATTGAAATCTTTTCATATACCTGCAAGACAAAGATATTGAAGTTTTATCACATATAAATTGTTGCTTTCAGTTTGTTCCCAATAGCTAAGAGTCTGGGTTTTGGGTACATGTCAGACCACAATTTTGGATCCCATATGTATATGGGATATCTGTTTTTTGATATATAGGCTCTTTGATAACTCATGCTTTATCTGTTCAAATTAGTGGTCTCTTGTCAACATATCTGGTAATACAAAGAAGTGTATAGTCAAAAATGAATAAGGCCTGGGACATTTGTATTTCATTTGCTTTTGAGATTTTGTCTGAATAAAGATTACTATAGAAAAAATAGAACATCTAATTGAGAATATTTTCAGAAATGAAGATATTTACATTATTATTTAAAGGATAATTGTGTACAGCATAATTCTACTTTTGTCTCAATATTGTCTTAGTCAAAACCTCAATAGAAAGCAAATGGTGCATTTGTGTTGAATAAAGGAGAGGGGATAAGAAAAGGAGTTAACTTGCATCCAACTGAGCAAGATCTTAAACCAGCTATTTATTTCATTCACACTAAACTGACAATGTTTGACCAAGAACTAAGATGCAAAATATTAGGTGTGAAGTGATCAAGGGGGTTGTCATTCATGAAAAGTAATTTTTAAAGTGATGACTATCACTAAACATGTTAGAAGGGACTTATGACTACATCTCACTGTTGGGGGCTAGAAATACAACCACTGAAAAATACAGATCTAGCCATTAATATTAATATAACATATTTACAGAGTATTCTGTAAGCAGGACATATATTATTTACCTTTACAATGTACTTATTTAAATCCTCAAAGTTACTCTAAGGAAGAAAACTTTTGAAACAAACCAGCTTCTCAATCCTAAAATTTCCCTTTTCCTATTCATCTCCACAACACAGAGTCAGAAGGAAAGTGTATTGCCAACAGGTGTCCATTTCAAAGGCATGACACTGTAGAAACCATAGATCAGTCCTGGAAACAAGTAGAAAGCTGCATTGAAACAATTTGGAAAACAATCTGAATTTCCCATATTGCATCCTACCTAAGGCCAGAGATACATGGGATGCTGAAATATTTGGGGCAGTCAACAATTCCTTAATGTAAATGTAAATGTGATAACAACATCTTTATTTCACAGTTACTGTGTATTGACTGTATACTGATTTTTGTTGCTTTTGTTGTCCTTGTTCTATGAATGCTGTTTTAGACTGTGTACTTTCTTTCTTGGAAACAGGAAGAGAGTTTAGGTTCATTTGACCTATTCTCCTTGCTGTGACTTGTGTTTGTATCAGAAGATTTTTCCAATGCCTGATTATTGTGGAAAATTTTATGAAGCTGTAAAACTTTCTGGGAACTAATTGGCTGTTACCGCAATGTCTATATTTTTGTAACCAGTGTCTGAGTATTTTGATATTATTATTTGGATGGAAAATGATGCAAAGAATATTAAATATTTCTTTATTTTGCTTAAATGACTGCCAGATATTAAGCAATGGTTAGAATGTATTTCCTTTGGAAAAAAAAAAAAAAAAAAAAACACACACCCCGACAGTCTTCAAGTAATTCTTACCACAAAAGGAAAAATATTACCTCCAGTACAACCTTAAGCAAACACATCTGAAGCTCAAATTTATTTTAGAAAATAACTACAATTAAGAGGCAATACAGATCTTCCCTCTATTATTGCAATATGCCGATGATATGAATTTCTAATGTTTTTCAATGCTGCAAATGCTACTCTGTTTTATAGAGACATTTGTTACAGAAGTATTTGGAAGGACTTATATTCTCAGAATATATTCTAAAAGTAAATTTCCATTATATAGCACCTGGACAGAGAGTCCAAAACATTGGAACCTCAAATTCTTCAGTAGAGGTCATCAAAGTTTATCCAAATGAAAAAGCAGAGATTTGGCTGATTCACTCCGTTACCTTTATAGAAAAATCACTTAGGAGGAAAAACTCCCTGGATACTTCAAAGGATTTTGAAAAGATGTTTAACTCTGAAACAGAAAGTCAAACTCCCACACTATCTCACACACCCTAATAGGAACTAGTGTGTAGCCAGTGGTTACACCCTTTCCCTCTACTATTTGAGACTTTGGAAATGGTTTCCAGGGTTCTGAATATACTGGATCTCTTCCTTAAAAACTCAAAAGGTATCTCTAACTTTCCAAGGACATATCATGCATATGCTAAATAAGAGGAGAGCATTGAGGACAACTTCATTTCCTAAATATCAATCAAAAATATATGCAGAAGTTATAAAAATGACAGAAGACGCCAGAAAGATGATGTTCTGGCAGTGACCCCAGAAAACTCATGCCTGTGGCTTACAGGGTGGCCGTCTGCTGTAGCTTCCATGAGGTGATGAGCAATGCAAAAGTGTCAGCTTGCTTGCTCCCAGGGCTTCTGTAACTGTTTTCAGATGGGTGTTTGTGAAAAGTTCAAACAATGAACCCTCTTCTCAGAAATTGCTCTCACATCAACTTTCCCCTGAACTGTAGCCACTATAGAGTATTTCTTGGAAAACATGACAGTCTATATGCTGGATAACTTACATGAAAAAACATGATATTTGAAACACTAGAGGAGAGTTAACACTCTGGCCAGGGACTCATTGATGCATCAGCCTGGAGACCTCAGCTTCTTTCCAATATAAGCTGTTGATGAGAAGGTAGTAGGTCAAAAATGTCACAACACAGGGTAGTAATATGGGATGTTACTGGATCTTGATAAAGATCTTACAGGACAATTGAAGAATTCAGTTGGTGGGAAACAAGCCACGCGCTTTGGAAGGAGCCAGAGACCTTACTGTCTTAGGATATTGTTGTTATCATATCTATACAACTAAGCCATAATTATTTTGTTCTGAGCTTTTGTTGTAATGCATTGATAGGTAGAAGTATGGAATTATAGGTTAGCCATATCATCTTGTCTTGAACAAAGTTCAGAAATGGAAGGCTGCAATTATATATCCCCACCTATTTATCTACCCATTCATTAGTATTACTATAGGAGGAGATATAAAATAAATAAATAGGAAATTTTAAAAAGTGAATGAGACAAGTGACTAGTTCTAAGCTGGAATGAAGTGACATTGAATAGTGAATATACTTTATATTTGGTAGGCAGGATAGAACTCCTAGGAGGTGACAGCTAAATTGATTCTGAGGACAGCAAAGCAGTCACGTGAGGATCGGGGACTGTGTATTTCAGGAAGAAGGAAACAAGGTCTTAAAGTTGAAATGAGCTTGGTTTATTCAGGAAGCAGCAAGAAGGGAGAGAATAACAGGCAGAAAAGTGAAGGTGTTCTTTCAAAATAGTCATGAAAAATGGGAGCATCACAGGTTTCTCACTATGATGCACTTAAAAATCAACCAAGCCATTACCACAACCAGTATCAGCAACAAAAGCAAACTATCTCCAAGACTGGAACCAACAAGCTGGATTCAAAACCATGAAGCAGGGAAGCAAAAAAGAAAGAAAATAACTATTTGGTGAAGGAGGATTAGAATCTACTCAAGCTAAACTATGATCTGGGCTGGTCAGAATTTTGATTGAAAGAACATCTTATCCTTTCTAATTTTCAAGTTTCTTATTTAGTTCAGAGATGATTTTTTAAAAACTCTGCTTGTATCAGGATGAACTCAGCTGAATATCTGCAGCTTGGCAAGGTGAATGAAACCAAGCCTTGGGTCTCAACCTCTACATTACAGGGTAGGTTGCTTAGAATTTTCAGTTTATTTAGAGGTGAGCAGACTCTGGAGAGCTGAATTATTTTAACCATGCTTATAAATCATCTTTTAGGGCACAAGAATGTCAAATCCGTTTGGGAAGCCAGGAAAGTACCATAATGATACAGTAAGATTAGAAGGATAACCTTAAAGAAAAATATCTCTAAATAAGATATGAACACAGAAATGCTTTCTTGACTGCCAAGGTCAGGTTCAACTACCAAGATGCCTACAGAATTTAAAATCCCCAAAGAGGACCTTCTAGACATTGAAACAGATGGGCAAATTCTTACCCAAATTGCTTCACATTTCTTTATCAGGCAGTTAGCTATGTAATTTTTCTAGACTTGAGGTATTTTGGTGTACTTATTGAAAGGTACACTATTCTCTTGATAAAATAAATATATTTCTTAATTCCTCAGAAACTTGAAAATGGCTGAACACATGTATTTTGTGTTCAGTGTTTTGGCTAAGACACAAAAATAAAATCCCAGAAAATTATGAGCTGTACCATACAAAAATTTTTGTGGCTGAAAGCACTTTTAAAATTGTAAAACAATATACCAGTGTGAATTTCTAGTATTATTATGCTTAGCTTCTAATAAATGATTGGCAATCACTAATTTTAGTCACCATGGAATCCTGTTCCACGCTGACTCTTCATTACCTCTAATTCCTTGTTGTAAAGTCTTCAGAATCTAAGCTTCATTTTTTATAACTCCTTTGAGGTTAGCCATAAATTTTTACTGTTCTATTCATATTACTTGTATGACCTACATCTTTCTTGATTCCTCGGTTAGAGGCTCTATCCTCACAAATCAAGCCAAGTCTCCCAAAGTAAACTATTAGCTCCAACATTTCCTGTTTCTAAAATGTCTTTTGTATCTCATGATTTTTTATAAATATTCCAATTTTGTTATCTCTAGGTTATGACAATTTTTTTTTTTTTTTGGTCCACTTATTCTAACATTCCTACCAATTAGTAGATTTGGGAATGTGACAGGCAGAATGGCTTTCTAAAGATATCCACTCTCTAAACCTGTGAATATGTTATATTAAATCACACACACACACAAAAATCTGTAGATATAATTGAGATCAGTGACTTCTACATAAGAAGATTATCCTGGATTATCCAGGTGGGTTCAGTTTAATCATATGAGCCTTAAAAAGTAAAGAACTTTCTCTGGCTGGAGAAAGAGATAAAGAAGGCAGACAAGTTCAAAGTGTGAAAACAAAGTGATGTCGTGTCCCTGATTCTGAGAAGTAGACGTCCATGCAAAGACTAGAGAGAAGCCTCAAGAAACCAAAATCAGGACCCATATGACAGCCAACAAGGAGACTGGGACCTCAATCCTACAAGCACAAGGAACTGTGTTCTGCCTGGAACTAAAATGAGCTTGGAAGTGGATTCTCCTTCAGAGCTTCCAGATAAAATCCCTGGCTTACCAACACCTTGATTTTGGCCTTGTGGATTCAGAGTAGAGGATCCAGTGGGCCCACCCAGACTTCTGACCCTCAGAATTGTGAGATCATAAACTGGTGTTGTTTAAAGCTCTAGTTTTGAGGTGAGTTGTCACAGCAGCAATAGAAAACTCATGAAATAATTCACTGTTTCTAAATATCCTTGCTTATTATTCAACAGATTAACTGGATATGAGGGGTGTTAAAGCTACTCGCACTGATTGGAGGTTTTCTACCACTCTGTTCAGAAGAATGTTAAAGAACGCAGAAAAGAAGTTTAATAAGAGCCTGAGTATTTTTCGGAAGTCATTTATATTCAGGGCAAAATGTCAAAAGCAATCACTCTTAGTATGTCTTTAAAACATATCTACATCAAAGAGGGTATTTGTTTTGTTCTCATTAAGAAGAATTATGGCAAGTTCATGTAACCTAAAGCCCCACCTCACTTGGTTCGATTTTTTTTTTCAGTAAATGAGTCATTGCTAATGCAATTCTTAAAGTCCCACAGGAAAAGAATTAAGTACTTAGCTGACAAGCACTTTTTTTTTTTTTTAAAGTAAAAGGATAAGCAATTCTCTTCTTATTTCAACCTGAACTCCACTACTATGCTGTGTTGGTTTTTCTTTTAAAGCCATCAAAGATAATGATAAAGTAAAAGCTAAAAAACAGTATTTAATTGTTCATATATTTTGTAGATCTCTTCCTTCCAGCTTCCTTTCTTTTCCTTATTTAGTCAGCCTCTAACTTGAGACCCTTCTCCCACTTATTCACTTTATTTACTTTTTTCTTTTTTTTTTAATTGAAGTATAGTTGATTTACAATGCTGTGCCAGTCTCTGCTGTACAGCAAAGTGACTCAGTTATACACATATAGACATTCTTCTTTTATATTCTTTTCCATTATGGTTTATCACAGGATATTTAATGTAGTTCCCTGTGCTATACATTAGGACCTTGTTGTTTATCCATTCTAAATGTAATAGTTTGCATCTACCAATCCCAAACTCTCAGTTCATCCCTCTCCCTCTTCCCTCTCCCTTGGCAACCACAAGTCTGTTCACTATGTCTATGAGTCTGTTTCTGTTTTGCAAATAGGTTCATTTGTGCCATATTTTAGATTCCACATATAAGTGACATCATATGGTATCTGTCTTTCTCTTTCTGACTTACTTCACTTAGTATGATAATCTCTAACATAAATTGTACCAAGGTTTTCTTAGGTCAGTCTCCCAAGGCAATATAAATACAAACAAAAATAAACAAATGGGACCTAATCAAACTAACAACCTTTTGCACAGCAAAGGAAACCATAAAAAAAATGAAAAGAACAACATACGGAGTGGGAGAAAATATTTGCAAATGCTGTGACAGACAAGGGCTTAATCTCAAAAAAATACAAACAGCTCATACAACTCAATAACAAAAAAAACAAACAACCCTATAGAAAAATGGGCAGAAGACTTTAATAGACATTTCTCTAAAGAAGACATACAGATGCCCAGTAGGCACATGAAAAGATGCTCAACATCACTAATTATTAGAGAAATTCAAATCAAAACTACAGTGAGGTACCACCTCACACTGGTCAGAATGGCCATCATTAAAAAAATCTACAAATAACAAATGCTGGAGAGAGTCTGTAGAAAAGGGAACCCTCCTACACTGTTGGTAGGAATGTAAGTTGGTACAACCACTATGGAAAACAGTATGGCGGTTCCTCAGAAAACTAAAAATAGAATTACCATATGATCCCGCAATCTGACTCCTGGGAATATACCTGGACAAAAATATAATCCAAAAAGATACATGAACCCCTATGTTCATAACAGCACTATTCACAATAACCAAAACATGGAAACAACCTAAATGTCCATTAGCAGATGAATGGATAAAGAAGAGGTGGTACATATATACAATGGAATACTACTCAGCCATAAAAAAGAATGAAATAATGCCATTTACAGCAATACAGATGCAACTAGAGATTATCACTTTATTCACTTTTAAATGACTTTATGATACAACAGAAATTAATTAAAAAGTGAAAATTCTGGAGTCAACTGGGTAAATGTTAAATTATTTTTAAATGTTAAGGCAAATTTTATAAATAAAAAATGGATTTTGCCACCAAATGTAATTTTAGAAAAATATATTGGCATTTTGTCAATACCTAATTTTTCAACTTTCCTTTATATAAAATTTCCCATCCTTTTCACATTCCAAAAATACCTATTCTAATTAAATAATAACTTTCTTTTGCACTTCTGTCAAATAACTTTTCTGCTCTTGTAATGTATCTGAATCAATACATGTCATGAAAAAAGTATTAATAAATGCTTTATGAATCTTTAGGATATAAAAGTATACAGAGCAGGAATCCTGTAACACAAATTCTGCAGACTCCTTAGATTGTTACAAGATAGCTTTGAATTTATGTAGCCAAAGAATGAATAAAAAATTCTATAGTATCATAAATCTATAGCTTCAATTTCTATATCTTTTTATGTTCTGATGTGTTTATAATTCTTGCTTATTTAAAAATATAAATATAGTATATAGTATATATACTATATACTGTATATAGTAAAATCAAAATCTTGTTTATAATATTCTTGTCTATAATATTCTTGGACCATTATTTAATTTTTCACTTATTTATTCATTTATTCAGTAAATATTTATTGAACATCTATTATATGGAAGGTGCTTTTCTAAATTATGGGGATATAGTAAGGGTAAAGAAATAACCCCAAAAATCTTTTCCTCATTGAAGTCACGTTATAATTGGCAGGGAGGTTTCTAATAAGTGTTACATCATAGCTCAAAAAAGATTATTCATGTGGATTTCTATATACATAATTTAATTTAGTTCATATTCAATTATTGAAAATTTTATTTGACAACCTTTAGAAAATAAAATATCAATCCCATTCTGCTCTTAAAGTTGGTATTAAAAACCAAAGCAAAGAGACAAGTATGCAAGAACACTAACCCAGAGTACAGCAGGAGCAACTTACAAACGGCTTAACTTGAATGAGGAAATATTATTTTTTCCTATTTTACAGCTGGAAAATGAGGGACAGGCAAATGTGAAGTAACTTGCCTGAGGTCACTCAGTGAGGTTCAGTTGAGTCTGGGCTCTAACTCAGAAGTTCCTGATTCTCTGTGGTTGGGCCACAAGTTGATAGCCGCTGGCTCATAGCAGCTTCCGGAACAGATTGGAGTTTTCCTGTAAGCCCTAGAGAGTTAGGCTGCCACATCAACATGAGTGCCTTCAGAACTCGGGTTCCAAGGAAGGTCAGTGATGGCACGTTCTTATTGCTTTAACCTTTCTGCCTACATTGAGGAAATTCACAGCAAGGTAAGTCTTGCCAAAAGAAGGGAAGCAAGAAAGATAACTTGAGGAAATGTTGTGCCTAATAGCCATGGGTGAAATTTAGGGTTCACAAAGCCTGGGAAAATTAACTTTTTCTGCAGTAGAAGTCATGAAATTAAATTTAACACTCTCGGCAGTTTTCTGACAAATATTTTTGCTTTTCCATTAATCCCAAATGAAACAGTACTAACTCCAAGTTAAAATTAGAGCCAGGGCAGTGAACAGGCTGTGAATATTTATACCTAAGAGTTTAATATGCTATAGACTTAAACAGTTAAGCCCTGGGAGTTTAAAGAATGATCAACTTGGATTCAGGTACAGCTAAATCAATTCCAAAAACTCTGGCGCACAAAATTCAGTTTCCTGCCTTGATGGATTGCAGTGCACTTGGGTGGGCTCAGAATTTATGAGAGAAAAACAAAATTAAATGCTTCTAAATTGACTCAAACCACTGGGCTGCTAACATTCAACACATAAAAATAACCATCCTGCAAACTTACACTGAAATAAAACGCAGTAAAACAAAAAACAAAACAAACAAACATACAAAACATAAAAATCATACTCAGATGACTCAGTCTCTCAATCTGTGGGGACAACAGATTCACCAATGAGATTACTTGGCTGCTGCAGTGACATTAAGAGAAATGGAGCAAACTTTCTTCTCCAAAGAGAGACGGAGTTGCTCAGTTTGCACCAGACCCTTACCCCCAGTCCTAACGTGCAATTACATGTCCAACATACAGAGATCCATTTAACAGCTATTTAAATGTTTAAATATTTAGATTTAATGTGTATCTTTGATGTGCTTAGCACTATTTAGGTACTGGGAAAAAAGTAATGCACAAAAGAGGAAGAAAACACCCCTGTTCTCATGGACCTTACATATAAATTGTACGTATACATGAAGGTTAAATAAGATGAATGAAGCATATCATATATATAAAGAAAGTCAGGTCAATGACGTCTCTAGAATTTCTATACCAGAGACTCAGGGTCAATATTTGGTTACAGGAAGAGTTGGGCAGGTTATCTTAAAGCCGTATGTGTATAGTGACTTCATTGCTCCCCATAGGTTAGTTGTGGAAGGAAGTTACTGATGGAGATAATTAGGGTGGAGGGGGTTAAAGACCCCCTAAGCACTTCCCTGAATTTATCACTGAATATACCCAATCAGTCCCTTGGCTGGCTGTACTTACTATTTTGGATAAATTGTTATGCATGGGTTTCTTCTGTTAATCATATTGACAGAGAAGGAAAAACATCCTTTGGTCAATCACATCACATGTTCCCTGTGCTTTCATAAAAACAGAAACATTGTTTTCCAGGAGGATTGAAATAATGTGACTAAAAATTTTTTTTTTTTTTGGTGTTGTCATTGTTTTATTACTCATAGTTTGCAAGCAATATTATATACAAAAGTCATTTTTAAAACAGCAGGGTTTGCTAGAAAAGTGTCTTTTATTTTCTTTGCACTGTGGGTTTCTGCACCATTCACACCTGGAGCCTGTTACATTAAATGTATAATTTATGCAGGTGTTGGGCAAAAATGTAAGAACCTTTGAGTTTTCTACTCATACCCACCCCAAAATAAATCCCACCCCTTCTCTACTATATGGGTCGCTAACATTAAAAACACTAAGAAAATACACATTCATCTCGCTTTCTGTAAGTCCTTTTTCTCTATTTTTACATGACCAAGATGTTGGCTTGGTTATGAAGTCAAAAGTGTTCCCAAAGTTTTGATGATGATTCGTAGAGAAACCTCTCCAAGCTATCCTCTTCCAAAGTAATTTCTATGAATGTCTTTAGTTTTCTGTGAACAGTAGCTACAACACCCTTCACTTTTGAACTCTTATGTTTACCTTTATTAATAACCAAGATAATGTGTGTAACTATCATCTTTAATTTCTTTCATCAGAGTCGTATAGTTTTATGCATACAAGTCTTTTGTCTCCTTACGTAGGTTTATTCCTAGGTATTTTATTCTTTTTGTTGCAGTGGTAAATGGGAGTGTTTCCTTAATTTCGTTTTCAGATTTTTCATCATTAGTGTATAGGAATACAAGAGATTTCTGTGCATTCATTTTGTATCCTGCTACTTTACCAAATACGTTGATTAGCTATAGTAGTTTTCTGGTAGCATCTTTAGGATTTTCTATGTATAATATCATGTCATGTCATCTGCAAACAGTGAGTTTTACTTCTTTTCCAATTTGGATTCATTTTATCTCTTCTTCTCTGATTGCTGTGGCTAAAACTTCCAAAATTATGTTGAATAATTGTGCTGAGAGTGGGCAACCTTGTCTTGTTCCTGACCTTAGTGGAAGTGGTTTCAGTTTTTCACCATTGAGAATGATGTTGGCTGTGGGTTTGTCATATATGGCCTTTATTATGTTGAGTTAAGTTCCCTCTATGCCTACTTTCTGTAGGGTTTTTTACCATAAATAGGTGGTGAATTTTGTCAAAAGCTTTCTCTGCATCTATTGAGATGATCATATGATTTTTCTCCTTCAGTTTGTTAATATGGTGTATCACATTGATTGATTTGCGTATGTTGAAGAATCCTTGCATTCCTGGGATAAACCCCACTTGATCATGGTGTATGATCCTTTTAATGTGAGGTTGGATTTTGTTTGCTAGTATTTTGCTGAGGATTTCTGCATCTATGTTCATCAGAGATATTGGTCTGTAGTTTTCTTTTTTTGTGACATCTTTGTCTGCTTTTGGTATCAGGGTGATGGTGGCCTTGTAGAATGAGTTTGGGAGCGTTCCTCCCTCTGCTATATTTTGGAAGAGTTTGAGAAGGATAGGTGTTAGCTCTTCTCTAAATGTTTGATAGAATTCACCTGTGAAGCCATCTGGTCCTGGGCTTTTGTTTGTTGGAAGATTTTTAATCACAGTTTCAATTTCAGTGCTTGTGATTGGTCTGTTCATATAAAATAATGTGACTAAAAATCTTGAAGTCATCATTCATTCCTTCATCTCCTGTATACAATCATCAAGTTCTTTTATCCAATGTTTGTTTTCTCAGCTCTCACCACACACATCACCTTATGATACAATGATTGCAACTAACTGCCTAACCCATCCCACTGGCCCCTTTACTACCTATCATTTTGTCTTACCAATTGTTCTTAAATCCTAATCTTATCATGGAATGTCTCTGCTGAGAAAAATTCTAAATGATCTACTGCTTTCAGTTTAAACTCTACTGTCTGGCACCAATCAACTAAACATGTACTCTGCATTCACAGCTTCAGCTGAACCTTGCTCATTCATTCACTCCCCCTGGAATATAACCTACTACATGGCTTTCCTCTCTCCCTCCCTCCATTCTTCCAGCTTCTTTCATTTCTTTCTTTCTCCATCACTCTCTACGTTCTTTCTTCCTTCTCTTCTCCTTTCCTTTCCTTCCTCTTTTCCCTTCCCTTTCCTTTCCTTATTCTTTCTTTCCTCCTTCCTTCCTTTTTCCTTCTTTCTTTCTTTCTTTCTTTCTTTCTTTCTTTCTTTCTTTCTTTCTTTCTTTTTCTTTCTTTCTTTCCTTCTTTCTTTCTTTCCTTCCTTCCTTCCTTCCTTCCTTCCTTCCTTCCTTCCTTCCTTCCTTCCTTCCTTCCTTCCTTCCTTCCTTCTTTCTGTTTGTCTTTGTTAAGGCTCACCTCAGGTGCCAAGTCACTTTACATAGATTCAGCATCAATCACACTGATTAACATAGAGGAAAAGGTAATGAATACTGCCAGTTTTCCCCTTTTTTGCTTGGCCGAAATCAAAAAAACTGATACATTCAGGTGCTAAGAGTTTGAGAAGCAGGCACTTATGTAACTGGATTACAGTAGTGCTATTTGGTAAAACCTATTCAGAGAGCAATTTGGTAATAGCTACTGAAAGTAAAGATGCACGTGGCCTATGCAAAATCAATGTCGTTTTTAGGATTTACCTCACAAGTGTATGCTCACACATGTGCAATAATGCATATAGTGGTTATTCATTGTAGGGTTTTTTTTTTTTTTTTTGCTTTGTTTTTCAGTATAGCAAAGATTTATACAGCAAGTATTCATCAAAAGAAACTTTAAATTAGTGAATTTCACACATGGAATGTTATCTGACTAGATAAATATGATGTATGTACTTAAATAACTAAGATTATCTTTTAAACAAGGTTAAATAAGATTTATTTATCTGTAAAGAAAAAAAAAGAACACAAATATCTTTCTGTGTTAAAGTGGAAGGATACCCGAGTTATACTGATTAGAGAACTTAAAAAAAACAAAACAAAACAAAAAAAACAAGGTACCACTACGGATATTTTACACTTTATTGACTGTACCATATTTACTTATTCCTGCAAACAAATCTCTGATCAGGTGGATATTCGTGCTCTATTTTTTACTTTAAGTTTGTATATTATATATTTGTACATTCAGTGTTAGGTTTTCAGTACATTCTGCTATAAGAAAACTCTATTACCTGACCATCTTAGAAGAGCCTATGAAGGGTATGTTTACAATTGCTAGGAACGTCATTTGCAATTTTGTAAACAACTGGAATATTATTAAAAAAACTTGTATTTTCAAAATTCTAGAGTTCATTTTTAAGCTTTTTAGAAATAATCTTCCTGTTGAATCATTGTTGTTAAATCCACTGTATGAAATAAATTTGCTTAAGAGGCAAAAAAAACCCAAACAAACAAACAAAAAAAAGGTGCCAAAAACTATATATATGCTGCAATTTTTGAAAAAAAAAAAAACTGAAGAAACTAAGTGTATATATAAATTTACTTGTATATCTGTAGATATATTATGAAAGAGTATATGAGAAGTTGGAAACATTACCATTAAAGAAGGGGATTGGGGCAGGGTAGGAGGAAAACTTTTCACTAAATGCCTTTTTGAAATTATGAAATTTGAAAATGTAGCTTTGAAAAAAGAAGTTCTTACTGAACACTGCATCTAAACTGTTTTCTCGGGCTTCCCTGGTGGCGCAGTGGTTGAGAATCTGCCTGCTAATGCAGGGAACACGGGTTCGAGCCCTGGTCTGGGAGGATCCCACATGCCGCGGAGCGGCTGGGCCCGTGAGCCACAATTACTGAGCCTGCGTGTCTGGAACCTGTGCTCCGCAACAAGAGAGGCCGCGATAGTGAGAGGCCCGCGCACAGCGATGAAGAGTGGCCCCCCCCCTTGCCACAACTAGTGAAAGCCCTCGCACAGAAACGAAGACCCAACATAGCCATAAATTAAAAATAAATAAATAAATAAATAAATAAATAATTAAAAAAAAAAGTTTTTTTTAAACTGTTTTCTCCTTGTCACCATATGCTCCAATTACTGAAAATTAATGTGGTTTTCATCACTAAGCACTAAGTGTTGCTTCAGTATCATGGTGATCAAAGAGTCCAGAAACTACTAGGACTTAGTTCAAATTTCAAGTGTTATAAATTCTGGTGTCTGGGAAGTTTTTCAACGTCATTTCAATGATTCTTCACGTGGCTCTCACTCTGACAGGATGTGGCATGCAATATGATGGCAGGCTTTCTCATGGACCATTTCATATCCAGGAATCTACCATTTGTCAGTGAATATTTCTTAATGTTGGTACTTTTATTTTTGAGGATTACCAAACACTGAAGTCACAATAATACCTCCGAAAATTCCAAAAATCCATAATGATTGTAAAGTGGTTTCCAAAACAAAATAAAAATAAACATGAAGAAGAAAAAAATGATGACATAGTATTCATAATATAATCCATTATGATTACGGTTTAAAAGTCAACATATACATTTCCAAGAATTACAAATTTCACAGATAATTAAACATTATTCTGGATATGAAGGGAGAAATTTGTTCTCTGGATAGTTTTCATTTTTATAAATGCCCTTAAATCAAAAAGAAAGCTTCTACTGGATGAAAATTTTGTGTACGTGATTATTTATATTTTATATATTTTAAGCATGTATTTTTTTCAAGGGAATTTTAAAAAAAATATTTTCCTTTTGGACTGAAGGACTTAACCTAAATTTTCAATCCCTCTAGAAAATTTCACGGCATATTTTATTTCGGTTGGCATTATGTAAACACTGAGAATATTTACTGAATGGGAACCAAACCACAACGTTCTACAGCCAACTTCAAGACAAATTAACTCATAGAAGCTTCAATACAGCATATTTTGCATGTGATTTCTTTTGAATCACTTATATACTCTTGTTTTTATGTCTCATTGCAGTAAATTTGAATGCAAAAGTGTATGCATGCGGCAAAATAGAAAACAATGTTTTAATTTATATAGGAAAATATTTAAGAATTACACTTCTGTTTCATCAAAGATCAAATGACATCATACTAAGCAATATCTTGATCTTAATAAAAGGAAAGTTTGATAATATGCTGCCATAAATGATGTAAATTTTAAAAGTAAATCTTTCTGGTAATCTGATGATTTTACCATGAATTTTTGCTTTCCCCTTTGCTTGCTAGTGTTTAGAATAATTTTAAAGATATATATATATGGAATTATTTACCTTTTATTTCTTGTAACTAGCCATATTGAGAAATATAGATTAGCCTACCTAAAACTAATTCTTTTATGTCACTTCTTAATCCTAATTTTGTTGATGTTTAAAGTGTAATTTCAAAATTTCTAAAAATAGATACACACAAAATCATTGTTTTTAAAGACATACACGTAGTTCTTCTTTTAATATGTAAAAACACATTATATTTTAGAGGGTTGTGACATATGAGATTTTTTTGCATGAGGTGGAGTGTACAATTATAGGAGGAGCTGTGTTCATGTACCATGACCAAATTTCAGGCAGTAGTCGAAGCCATGCTCTTGCGAATTGGGATTATTCCCCTTTAACATTGGGATTATGCTTCATTAGTCTCTTCTTAACGTCTTGAAAAAAATGTTAAGGACTGGTAAATCCTAAAGGTTTAATTCTCATAGGTGTATTTAAATACAACCCATTACTTTAAATATTCCCATTGAAGGGACTCCCTTAGCTTTAATGGCAACAGCCCCAGCAGAAGATACAGACATCACTGTTGTATTTCTCTCTGACTTTGAGTATTAGCTTTGCCATTATAGCCAGAGTTTCACCTTCCTTTGTGTCTCCTCTTCTCTCAAAAAGACTCAAAATTGACTGTCTGCTTCTGCAACTGGAGACACCCAACCCCTGCCATGTTCTTTAACTGCCCTGGTTCATGGCCATAGCCTCACTCTGGTGCTCAGAGCCCAGTTCACTAATGCTGAATATTCTCTACTCGACTTGTAATTTGACAGATACTAGATACCACCGTATCCAAATATGTCTAGAATGGCCTTATGTCCAATGGAAATGGCCAACAGAAGGTCTGAAAGAGCTTCAACTCAGAGGTCATTGGTTGTTTGGCTAAGAGCATCAGGAATATAATAAGAGAGAGTGGTGGCCCATCTCCAGAACTGCTAGTATCTGAGATTTTCACCAGACCCAGAGAAATGGTACAATGTCTGCAGGGAATAATGGTCCAAAATCAATAGCTAGTGCCACTTTGCTCCTATTAGTACATTGAAAATGAGCCACTCAAGAAATTTGCATGTTCATGAAAATATATGCATGCAAATAAGAATGACATGGACTCTCTGATTTAGAAGTTGGTGTTGATTATTAGAGTTTTAGACTTCCTATTCATAGCTGACACTCAAGAAAGCCGAGATGACTGAAACTTGTAGAGACAATTGCCAATTTGTCTGTTGCCTGTTGAAGCATCACAGTTAGCCCATTTATTCCTTCACATTTCAAGTGTCTTTATTTTAATCACAGACACCCCTTCCAGCTTTATTAAGATATAATTGACATATAACATTGTATGAGTTTAAGGTGTACAATGTGTTGATTTGATATACTTATATACTGCAAAATGATTACCCCCAGAGCTTTTGTTAATACCCCCACTGGGTCACATAAGTATTATTTTATTTTTGTAGTGAGAACATTTAAGATCTACTCTCTTAGCAACTTTCAAGTATATAGTACACTATTATTAACTGTAATCACCATGCTGTACATTAGATTTCCAGACTTGTCTTATAACTGAAATTTTGTACCCTTTGACTAACATCTCCCCATTTCCCTGCCCCCACCCAGTCCCTGGTAACTACCAGTCTACTTTTTTTAGATTCCACATACAAGTGATATCATACATTTGTCTTTGTCTGACTATTTCACTTAGCATAATGCCCTCAAGGTCCATCCATATCAGAAATGGCAGGATTTCGTTTTTTTTATGTCTGAATAATATTCTATTGTGTATATATACCTTCATCTGTTGATGAACACTTAAGTTGTTTCCATATCTTGACTATGGTGAATAATGCTGCAATGAACATGGCAGTGCAGATATCTCTTCAGGGTCCTGTTTTCATTTCCTTTGGCTATATACCCAGACGTGGGATTGCTGGATCATATAGTAGTTCTATTTTTAATTGAGAAAACTGTATACTGTTTTCCATAGTGGCTGTATTAATTTATATTCCACAAAAAGTTCAAAGGGATTCTCTTTTTCCATATCCTCACTAACATTTATCACTTGTCTTTTTAATGATAGTTATTCTAACAGAAGTGAGGTGATATCTTATTGTGTTTGATTTGCATTTTCCTGATGATTAGCAATGTTGAGCATCTTTTCATGTACTTTTTGGCCATTTGGATGTCTTCTTTGGAAAAACGTCTATTCATTTCTTTTATTGATTTTTTGCTCTTGAGTTTTATGAATCTATATATTTTGAATATGAACCCCTTATCAGATATATGACTTACAAAAATTTTCTCCCATCCCATAGGTTACCTTCTGATTTTGTTGATTATTTCTTTTGCTGCGCAGAAGTTCTTTAGTTTGATGTAGTCATCATTATTAATTTTTGCTTTTGTTGTGCTTTCAGTGTCATATCCAAAAAAATGATTGCCAAGACCAATGTCAAGGAGCTTTTTCCCTATGTTTTGTCCTAGGAGTTTTATGGTTTCAGTTCTTACGTTTAGGTCTTTAATTCATTTTTAGCTAATTTCTGAAAGTGGTGTATGACAGGGGTCCAATTTTATTTTTCTGCATGTGTCTATCCAGTTCTCCCAGCACCTTTTAATAAAGAGACTATCCTTTCCCTATCTAGTATTCTTGGCTCTCTTGTCAAGGGAGGGTTTATTGTGGGTTTTCAATTATGTTTCATTGGTCAAAGTGTCTGTTTTTATGGCAGTTCCATATTGTTTTTTTTGTTTTTGTTTGTTTGTTTGTTTTACTGTAGCTTTGTAGAAGAGCTTGAAATCAGGAAGCATGCTGCCTTCAGCTTCAGTCTTCTTTCTCAGTATTGCTTTGGCTATTCAGGGTCTTTTTTGACTCCATACAAATTTTAGGATTTTTTTTTTCTACTTATATGAAAAATACCATTGGGATTTTGATAGGAATTTCATTGAATTTATAGATATCTTTGGGTAGAATGGACATTTTAACAATATCAATTCTTCTTATTCATGAACACCAGATATCTTTCCATTTGTTTGTGTTTTCTTCAGTTTCTTTCACCAACTCTTGTAGTTTTCAGCGTACAGATCTTTCACCTCCTTGGTTAAATTTATTCATAAATATGTGTTGGTTTTGGTGTTACCATGAATGCCAGGCCTTAAAAATAGTCTCAGAGACATATTTGAATAACCATTGGCCCCAAATCTCATTTTGAGTCTTTTATCCACTTTTGAGACTAAGGGTAATAAGAAATTTTGCTTTTAGTCCAATTTGTCTTTCTAATTTCCATTTCTCTCTAATTCTGATCACAAACTAAATATTTATTTTAGCAGATCTCTCCTTCTTCATATCTTATCAAAGAAAACAAAGGAAATCTAATGACACTTTCAACATTCTACCTGGAAATTATCTTGGCAGGTTTCACAAGATAATTTTGCTAGATGTTTTGGTGCCATAGTCTCCTACAGTAGTCTTTTCTCTGCTGTATCAGCCTCCACTAATAAACTTTTTCTATCATTTTTCAGACCTCAGCCAATAGCTAGCCAATCATGAGAGGCAAAGCTACCTAGCCAATTATGTCAGCTATCTGCAGATATAAGTGAGCCCAGCTAAGAACAGCAGAGGAACTACATAGCCGAGCACAGTCCAAATTGCAGATACATAAATTTATGAGCTAAACAAATATTTTCTTAAACATTAAGTTTTCCAGTGATTTGTTACCCATATAATCAGTGAAAGTATTATTCTAAGTAAGCTATTCTCATCCCAACATTTCTAGTTCTAATACATTATTTGTTAATTTTACTTATACTTTCTTTTCTGTGGCATGACATAAGTCTCTGAAATCATGCAGATTTGAGTTCTTGAAGGTCAGTTCTATCAGTTATCAGCTATGGACAATGGGATATGTTAATTAACTTTCTGCTTTTTCAATATTCTTAACTATAAATTAGGAACACTACATGTCACATAGAGTTTCTACGATGATTAATAAATGAAGTAAGATATGTAAAATACCTGGAATATAATAGTCACTTAATAAATATTAGTCTCTCTTATCCTTTCCTCCTTAAATAAATATTTTATGGTAGATACAAAAAGTGGCCACAATTTTTTTTTTTAATCTCTGTATTCATACCCTTTTACAGTATGACTTTGCTGCTCCTCTTATAAAATAATAGGGTCTAATTCTTCACTTTCTTGAATTCGGTCATACTTTTTGACTAATAATATGTGGTAGAAGTAATGTTGTAGGATTTCAATGACAAGCTTCAAGAAACCTTGCAATTAGCATTCTCACACTGTTAGAAGCCAGTCACCAGTCCAAGCTGGCCTTGAAAAAGAAGTGGAGTGACCTTGCTGACAGCATGAGATAGTTTCCAGACATGTAAGCAAGGCCATCCTGGACCAACCAGCCCCCAACCAACCTGCCCCCTTACCACAAATTCATGAGTGATCCCAGTTGACACACATGAAGTAAAGTTGAGATGCCTCAGCTGAGCCCTACCCTAACTGCAGACTTACAGAATCATCAACACACACACTTTTTGTTTTACCACTGACTTTAAGAGTATTTTTGTTTACACAAAAAGCTAACTGAAATATATTTACAGTACACATTGTTATTAAAATACATGGCATCATACTTTTAAAAATTAGACAAATGTAATATCCTTATGTTTGAAAAGGGAATGTCATACATTTTACTCTTTGAACTGTTAGAAAGATGTAAAATGATAATGTACGGAAAAGTACTTTATAGACCACAAGTGTATTCAACTATTTATCAATCTATTGTTTCAATCATTCTTTTTTAATACATATCTCACATAATTGTTCTATGCCTATTTATATAATTGCTTGTTGGTGTTACAATGTTCAGTAAGAACATTGGTGCCATGAAAAAGCTCCAGAGCTAGTAATAGACACAGACAATTAAAGAGTAAATGAAAATGTTGTAGGACAAATTCTCCAATATAGTACTGTGTCTGCAAGCAAGAGAGGGATCTAACCCAGTATTATAGGGATAGTAGAAGAATTCTTCAAGGTGGTAATAATAATCAAAAACCTGCAAAGCAGAAAGCTTCTTATTTGGGAGGAAAAAGTCATACAGTGGAGGGAGGTACATTTTGCAAACACTACAGTAGGACATATCCAATCTATAAGATATTAAATAGCTGGAGTGGTCATAATTGTGTAGGATTCAATGAAGATAAGTTAATAGTGTCTATTTCTTCTTCTTCCCAAATCAAGGCCCATGAATTGACAGCTGTAAGATGATATAGTTTGAAATGAAGTTTATTATTGATAGAAGCTGGATTGGAGATGTGATTTAAAAACCTGAAGAAATATTTAAGCTTCCCACTATATTACACAGAGTCTGCTCCAATCACAGGCAAAACTAAGACAATTATGGGTTTCTGCCACAGGGACAGAGCTCTCCTCACTAAGATTAATGCAAGACAAGAGAACAAATGCAAAGTTTTGCCCCATAGATAGGCTGGTTATGAAAAAAGAGAACGAAAGGGGTTGGTAGAGGTATGCTCAGTTTCTTCCCCCAAGCTTACCAATTAATTAAGTCATTTCATTTCCCATGGAGAGAAGTGAATGACAATTATAGAGAGAAGTCAGGAATGTTATTCAAGCTGAAAAGTCTTCCATCTATAAGCATGAAGCTCAAGAAATAAAGATACCTTGTTAATAATAAACATATGGATGCCCCAATTAAAATTAGGTCAAATAATATTAATTCATAAAATAAAGAAGGAAATGTTAACAATAAAAGTAAAATTTAGCTTAACAGAATTGTTCACTTGAAGATAACTACCACAAGTGTAAGTTTCAGTGTATATCTGTACTTGGTACCTTCAAGATCCCATTTCATTGGCTTTGAAGTTAAGGTAGATGCAATCCTCTGTTCAGGCTTAAGTAATTAGCCTACTCCAAAACCTGGGTAGCAATCAGTTATACCCAATCATGAGCGCTGAGAAGTAAATCCAAGTGTTACTACCTGATGGGAGAATGGATGCTAAGTGGTTCAAAGAATACGTGTCTACTAAATCATTCTTCACAAGAAATCAATTAAAAGAAAGCATATTCAAAATAGAATGGCAAATATATTAAAGATTGGAAAATATAATTATTCTTTGTAATAATCTATATCATAAATCAATGGTATTTTATGTTTTGATATTAAAATGCATATTTCTAGAATATATTCTTTCAAGAAAACAATTTTTTTACCTTAAATATATTTACATATATATATACATATATATAAAGAAATATAATCTCATATATAGTGTTTAAAAACTATTTGGTATTGAAGGTTTAAGAACCTCAGACCTAAGTGCATTTATATAGTTTAAACATGTGTTCTGATTTTTACAATTTACCCATATTTAGATGTCTATATGTATGCGTATATAACATCTAAGCTATATTTTGAAAGCTAGGTTGACTATAAAAGGTAAGTATTGGAGTAAAAAAGAATCCTAAAGGATTGACTTCATTGAAAATGTTACTTTCTCAAAGTTTCCATGCTGCCTCGCTCTAAAGACATACCATTAAAGATGCGTCACAGACTTAGTTTCACTGATGATTGACTAACAGTTATATACTTAAAAAGGAGAAGCACATTCACTGAATGCATTCTAACTCCACCTCTACTTTTTACATGAAATAGGAATTTATAAAACACCTTATAACTAATAGCTCTTTGATATAGATGACTCATAACCAACACTGCTAAGTAAAATACCACTTACAAGTTGAACAGTGTGAATCAGGAGGTGAAAATTTCATATGTGAAATTTCCTCTATAAATTAAGAATAGTATATTCTTAGGTTGAGAACAGGTCATATTTCCCTAATGGACGTTGTAAACTTTTAATGTCAGAGAAATGTGTGATTCCTGTCAGAAATATTTAGTTACATTTCATTAAAAATATGTGTGTATGGTTTTAAGATGTTTCTAAAAATACATATACATGTACACTAAAGCAGATGTAACTTATCAACTGGATTTTTTTTTTACCTTCTCAATCGTTTAAGTACTCCAAACAGTCATTTTGATGAAGTAATTAAAAGTCTAAATTAAATCTGGAGGAAAAAAAAATATGTAGACTATATAGAAACAGAATTCTACAAGGAAAGACAAATGGTTTATTTAATTGTAGTTAATTAGCACATAGTTGCGTTAGTACATATTCCTTTAAGAAAATATAATCACTCAAAGGAAAAAAGAAAAAGAAGTGTTTGTCTTACAAGTCGTGATAGCAATAGAGAAAACCACCATTTTAAGACACCACTTTTAGACACTATGTCAAATTTTTACTACTTACTTTACTTCTCTGCTCTATTTCACAACTTTCATGTCTTAGGAAACAACTTTGCGTTACATTCCAAGGTGAAAACAGATGTCATAAGCTACAGCATCCCTCCATTTCCATTTCTCCTACTTCTATGGTTACCTCAGTAGCTCCTATACTTAGTAGAACTCTTTCATATGTACACGTGGATCCATTTGCCTTTCTCCTTATAAAATTTTTTTCTTCACCAAAGTCATATCATCTTTGAATGTTTAATCTTTTTCTTCCTGATGACTTATTTCAAACAGTAAACATGCTCAAAAATCTTCCAAATGAAAAATAAAAATCTAATAAATAACCTTTTTATTAACCTACCCTCTGTTTCTTATTACAGTCTCTCCTGCCCCCCTTTCTTTTCTCTGTAATCAAATTTCTTGAAGGCGTCCAGAATCAGACAGACGTACCCAGCCAGTATCAGGCAGTATTGGCTTAGATTAAAGGTTTCAACCTATAGCAACCACCTAGACTACAGAGTTCATTCCATGGCCTTGAGAAACTATTACCTGTGTTGTCTGTGGACAGATTGGCTCTCAAAACAGAAAGAAAATGGCAAAACAGAGCAAAGCTTGCTAATCCTGAACACAAACTCGTCAAATAACCCCATCGGGGGAAATATAACTGAGGGGTTGTGAAAAGCCAGAGATGTCTCACTATTGGAGCACCCTTCATGAGGAGGGAATGACCAGGAAGAAGGAAAACATCCCCTCCCGCCCAAAAGAGTGTTGAAATTTGTTCTCATAAGACATTGGGCTTCTCTGCTTAAACTATGGTCAATTGAGTTTGTGGCTCTTAAGAAGAGGTTTTATGTCCATGTTGGAATAACCATCCCCTCCATCTCCACCTCCAACTCCATCTCCATCTCCACCTCCAACTCCATCTCCAACTCCACCACCATCTCCATCTCCACCTCCAACTCCATCTCCAACTCCATCTCCATTTTCATCTCCATCCCCTTATTGCCTTCACAGAATGCTCTATATTGTTTCATGATCCCAGGCCTCTGAATATTTTATTCTGCTGTTTCAACATCCCTTTCTTCCTTTCTTCACTTAACCATCTTCTACAAGCATACCTCGGAGATACTGCGGGTTTTGTTCTAGACAACTGCAATAAAATGACTATTGCAATATAGTGAATCACACAAATTTTTTGGTTTGCCAATACATATGAAAGTCATGTTCACATGATACTATAGTCTATTAAGTGTGTGGTAGCTTTATGTCTTAAAAAACCCAATGTACATGCCTTAATTAAAAAATACTTTATTACTAAAAAATGGTAGCCTTCATCGTATCCTTCAGCAAGTTGTAACTTTTTGTGTGTGGAGGATCTTGCCTCCGTGTTGATGGCTGCTGACTGATCAGGGTCGTGGTTGCTGAAGGCTGAGGTGGCTGTGGCAGTTTCTTAAAATAAGACAACAATAAAATTTGCCACATTGATTGCCTCTTTATTTCATGAATGATTTCTCTGTGGCATGCAATGCTGTTTGATAACACTTTACCCACAGTAGAACTTATTTTAAAACTGGAGTCAATCCTCGCAAACTCTGCTGCTGCTTTACTGGCTAAATTTATGCAATGTAATAGGGAAAAACAAATCTGACTCCACATTATATCTGTTCCCTTTACTTTAACCTTATTTTATCCTTTGTGCTCTGTTGCCTGTGCTTACTCATGCTGGCTCTGTACCTTTTGTAAAAGAATGTTGCCTATAGCTTGAAATATACAGAAACATCAAGACCTGATTGTGACCTAACCTAAACAGAAAACAACATTTCTCTTGTTGGAGGTTTACAGGAACATGTAACCTGACCATGACCTGAACTATGTGGACAGCGGCAAGAACAGAGAATCTGGCACCAAGATGTTTGCAACAACTAGGCATGCCCCTCCCTCACCTTGCCTTTTAAAGGGCTTTGTTGAAAGCCTTCCAGGAGTGAAGAGTTCGGGCTTTTTAAGGCATGAGCCACTTGTCTCCTTACATGGCCCTGTAATAAACTTCTCCAAACTCTGATGTTTCAGTATTGTTTGGCCTCACTGTGTGTCGGGCACATGGCCTTGCATTCAGTAGCAATATCCTAAATCTTTTGTTGTCATTTCAACTGTTTTCACAGCATCTTCACCAGGAGTAGTTTCCATCTCAAGAAACCACTTTCTTTGCTCATACATAGAAGCTCCTAATCCCTTAAAGTTTTATCATAAAATTGTAGCAATTCAGTCACATCTTCATGTTTAACTTCTAATTCTAATTATATTGCTATTTTACCACATCTGGGGTTACTTATTTCACTGAAGTCTTAAACTCCACAAACCTATCCATGAGGGTTGTAATCAACTTTTGCCAAACTCCCATTAACTTTGATATTTTGACCTCTTGCCATGAATCAAAAATGTTCTTAATGGCATCTAAAATGGTGAATGCTTTCCAGAAGGTTTTCAAATTACTTTGCACAGATCCAACAAAAAAAATCACTATCTACGGCAGCTTTACCCTTACAAAATGTATTTCTTATATAATAAGACTTGAAAGTCAAAATTATTCCTTGATCCATGGGCTGCAGAATGGATGTTGTATTAACAAGCATGAAAAGAACACTAATCTCATTGTATATCTCCATTAGATCTCTTGGGTAATGAGGTGCATTGTCAATGAGCAGTAATATTTTGAAAGGAATCTTTTTTCTGAGCAGTAGGTCTCAACAGTGAGCTTAAAATATTTAGTAAACCATGTTGTAAACAGATGTGCTATCATCCAGGCTTTGTAGTTTCATTTATAGAACACAGACAGAATAGATTTGGCATAATTCTTAAGGGCTCTAAGATTTGGGGAATGGTAAATGAGCACTGGCTTCAACTTAGTGTCACCAGCTATATTAGCCCCTAATAAGAGAGTCATCTTGTCTTTTGAAGCTTTCAACTCAAGCATTTGCTTCTCCTTTCTAGCTATGAAAGTCTTAGATGGTATCTTCTTCCAGTAGAAGGCTGTTTCATTGACATTGACAATCTGTTGTTTAGTGTAGGCACCTTCATTTATGGTCTTAGCTAGATCTTCTGGATAATTTGCTTAGCTTCTACATCAGCCCTTGCTGCTTCACCTTGCTCTTTGATGTTATAGAGATGGCTTCTTTTCTTAAACCTCATGAACTAACCTTTGCTAAATTCAAATTTTCTTTTGCAGCCTCCTCTCCTCTCTCAGCCTTCATAGAATTGAAGAGAGTTAGCACTTTCTCTGTATTAGGCAATGTTGTGGCTAGTGTGATCTTCTATCCAGACCACTAAAACTTCCTCCAAATCAGCAGTAATACTGTTTTGCTTTCTTATCATTCTTGTGTTCACTGGAATAGCATTTTAATTTCCTTCTAGAATTTTTTTTTTTTTTTTTGCATTCACAACTTGGCTAACTGTTTGGCACAAGAGGCCTAGCTCTTGGCCTATCTCAGCTTTCAACATGTCTTCCTCACTAAGTTTAATCATTTCTAGCTTTTGATTTAAAGTAAGAGATATCTGACTCTTTCTTTCACTTGAACACTCAGAGGATGTTGTAGAGTTATTAATTGACCTAATTTCAATATTGTTGTGTCTCAAGGAATAGGGAGGCCTGAGGAGAGGGGGAGAGGCAGAGAATGACTGGTCGGTTGAGCAGTCAAAACACACACGACATTTATCCATAAGTTCACCTGTCTCACATGTGTGGGATTCATGGCTTTCCCAAAACAATGACAATAATAACACCAAAGATTATAATCATAGATCACAAAAACAAATATAATAATTTTAAAAACCTGAAATATTGGAAGAATTACTGAAATGTAACTAAGAGACACGAAGTGAACAAACGCTGTTGGAAAAATGGCATAGATAGACTTGGTAGATGCAGGGTTGGCACAAACTTTCAATTTGTAAAAAAAAAATGCAATATCTGTGAAGTGCAATAAAGCAAAGCACAATAAAACAGGAAAACGAAGTATGCCTGTATTTACTTTTTAGTTCCATCTGTGCAGTAAAGTTTTTCTTTTTTTCTTTAACCCAATCCTCCATCAACACATTATACTTATTTTAACTCTCCTGTGTCTCTCCTATGCCATGAGGTGTCTATAGCAGAGAACTGAGGATTATATTTGTTGACTAGGTGGATTTTATATTCAGTACAATTTAAATGTATACTGTGACTTTCAAAATGTTCAGTGCAATTAGATCCAGGTAAAGGTAATTTCATTAAGATAATTAGTGCTAATGCTTGTTTTTACATTTACCTTTCCAGTTATTATAAAAAGTTTACATTTTATGTTCACCTACTAGATGTAAGATGAAGTTGTATAAGTTTGGCATTAAATTTTAGAGAAAAAAATCAGAAACTCTGATTTGAAAGACAGATTTATAAATGCCAGTTGTTTAATCTTAACTTTCTCTGAAAAATATGATCAATATATGAATTTTGGCTAAACTCTTATTTAAAGAACATTTGTTTATATTCTACCTCTAAGTTTTCTTTTATTAAAATATAATTTTTATATTGATTCTACTCTCTTTTATTCAAGTTAATGTTATTTTAGTCAAAATCACATTCCTTTTGACAATAAGTAATTTCTCATTGATACTTTCAGTGTGGAAATCATGAGACATAAAATTTTAAATACTTAGCTTTTCTTAATGATTCAACAGATTATTCATTGGGGAAAAACCACTTTAAAAGTCATTCCTAAAGAATTATAAAATTTTCGAAGTAAGGATCTATGACCAAAGACATCCCATGATTCTCAAAGGGAGGTGGAAAGAAAATGTGATAGGAGTGGCTTGGAAAGAAAGAATTCTCCAAGGAAAAAAGAAATAGTCACACTGCTAAAGAATTGTTTTGTTGGTTGATGCTCCTGTGTCTATTGTCATTTGTGTATTTCAGGTGTTAGAACACTATGTATTTCTGCTCAATCTTTGGAAAACACACACACACGCACACACACACACACACTTTTTACTTTTTTAAAATAAACCATATGGAGAAACTAGTTCTTTTTCCAGTATGTGTAGCCTAATTGCAGAAAAAAACATAATGGGATTCAAAATAATCACCGTTATATATCCTGTGGTGAGAAAATTTCACCCAATCAAGGTAAATCTATTTTGCAAAGGTTAGAATTTGCTATTAAAGCCAGGTAAAAACTATAAAGTCAACATGTTTGATCAGCCGACTCCTGCAAAGCATTTCACTTGGTTTGGAATGGGCCTGAACAGCCATTTTGATTGTGTGGGAACGATTATTTGCAAATAATACCCCATTATCAAGAAATGGTTCTTAGGCAGTATCAGGTAATGTATAATAATAGTTACAAAGACCATAAGTAGCCTTGTGTTACAAAAAATTAAAGTATTTAGGGAAATTTTTGATTAAAGATCTATTGGTTTTAATGAGCTGCCTATTTCATCTTCTTTATGACTGTGAGATGGAGGGTAATATCAATTGAAAAATAAACAACCTTGAAGTCATACTGTGAAGGTGCCAGATGTTAAAACATTTTGCTCCAGCTGGAATAGGTAAGTAAAGGCTAAACTTGCATATTTTACCAACTAGACAAAAACCACAACAGCTGTGAATGAAACATTATTCATACATTTGAGGTTCTGCCATTCATTCTTCAACAATGTGGAGTTTTCCACTTGTGTGAGCTTGTTTTGCTTTGTTGGTGTTTTTATCCAGGAGACAATTTGACTCACTGATGAAATACTCTAGCTATGCAGAGCCTTCTTCATAGGAGCCTTCTTAGGAAAGTTAGTATATCCAAATAAAAGAAACTAATGCCATTTAGTGATACCAACAAGTCCGTTGTTAGGTTGATGATGACTGATTGTATCTACTGTAACATTCAAAAAACTCCAAGAACTTTAGGGGGAATATGAATAATTGTCAATAACGAGGAAAAGTTAAACTGTATGAGGTGTTACTCTACAGAGTTAATCAGTAATAGAGTGCAAAATTTCCAATTGATAAGTATGTTCTATATTTACAGTTTTTCTCACACTGGAGATTGCAGAATTATAGAAAAGAAGATGTTATAAAAAGTCATAAAGAGAAGCAAAACCAATTAAAGAAAAGATTTTAGAGCTAGACCATTGCTTAAAACTTATGGGTTTTAGTCTTACCTACTGGTTTCAAACTTTAATCACTCTGCCTATGATCCTTAAAATGATATAAAATTTGATTTACCAGTTGATCTATTACTAGTAATGATATCCTTCAATCTTTAAATTATGATAAACCTTTTTAAACTCATCACGTAAGAGAAAAATTTAAAGGTGTTCATTACTCAGTGATGTCAAGTAATCAAAAGGAGTCATCAAAAAAATCTTATGATTCCTCTATAATCTTAATATATTTATTTTAACCAATTGATTTTCATTACACTGACTTCTAGTAGATTGATAGGAAGATTATTTAAAACATTAGTTTCAAGACTGGTACATGTGACCGTGGAAGAATATATCACTCCCCCGATGTTACACAATTTTACATATTTAGCATCAAGAAATGCTCTGCTCTTTGAATGTGTGACCCACAAACCCAGATGGGAAGACTATTAGCCTCTAGTAGGTAGGGTAAAGCTGTGGAGTGAGGCAAAAACATGACTTGGCATCAGGCTTCTTGCTGTTTGTTTTCATTCCTTACCTCCATTCCTGCATGTTAGTTCTCTTAGCCAATCAGCATTTTCTGCTGCTTTAGGCTTTCCCATTGTGTTCTGTGTTAGTGTCTTAGATCTGCCATTTAAAAGTACCATAAAATGAGTGGATTAAAAGAACAGAAATTTATTCTCTCACGGTTCTGGAGGGCAGAAATCTGAAATCAAGGTGTTGGCAGGACCATACCCCTTCCAAAAGCTTTAAGAGAGAATCCTGCCTTGCCTCTTCAAGCTTCTGGTGGGTCCTGACATTCCTTGGCTTGTGGTAGCATAACTTTCATCTCTGCCTTTACCTTCTCACAGTCTCCATCGCGAATCCCTGTGTTTCTGTGTCCTCTCTTCATCTTATAAAGTCATCAGTCTTTGGATTTAGGGCTCATGCTAAGCGCAGAATGATTTCATCGCAAGATCCTTAACTAATTACATTTGAAAGTATGTTTCTTCCCAATAAGATCACATGAGATTCTGGTGAACTTGAATTTGGGGGGAACACTATTCAATTATTCAACATGTTATTAATTGTTTTCTTCTCAGTTATTTAGAATTAACTCAGCAGAGTTCTCAAGATCCTCTGTGTAGCTCCAAGTCTTTGTGGAAAATCAACAATCCACCTTTGGCAAAAGACTGTACAGGGGTACCATTTTCAGTTCTCTCTCAGGAGAAATAAAATAAACACTTTCATTTATGCCACCCACACCACTGTTGGGATATTAAGTTGTGCCTGTAGCTGGTATTTGGATTTCACATCCTGAGAATTCTTATTGCATGATGGAATGTGCCAGTTGTCAGGCCTGCAGAATTGTAGCTACTAGTGCAACAGCTGCATCTTGATGTGTTCCCCCAACTGGAAGAAGGGCTCAAGAGCAGAAATTCTTGACTGCTTCCAAGATAGACTAAAGGAAGGAATCAACATAGTCGGACACAAACATCTGCTCCTGCTGAAAGCAGTGAAATGAGCATGTGACTTGGCAGGGCATTTGTGTCTGTGCAGTGGTAGAAGGGTGATGAGTTAAAGCACCCTTAGAAAATAGAGCCAGAAACAGTTTATGTGGTAACACTGTGGGCAAGGGTGCAATTCTAGGTTACAAATGTTTGAGGGATAAAAAAATCACATTCAAGGTGGCATGTTACTAAGCTGGCCACAAGAAACGCAGATGTTTGCTGAGTGTTGCTCAGTCAGTGGAAAGGCAAATTGAAATATTTTCCCCAAGATGACTCTTTGAGGATGAGGGAGGATGTGAGTAAATGTGAAGAAATTGTATGTTGGCTTCTCCATTCCTCCTGACTCTCAGTGACCATATTTTATCCCAATAGTCTGAAATCCCCAACACTGCTGCATTGTGTTACCTAGTTCCCCTGAGAGTAACTGGGGAGGCCAGAGTCTCCCTGAGTTCAGGAAGCTTTGCACTGGGCACTGGAGTTCCTACAGCTTCCACCACAGTGGGTAAAAATGATACAATGCTCTGTCTAACCCATGCCATAGAGGGGCTGAGATAGCCAGTGGTGTTATGAGATGAAGCATGGACACTGATGAGATTCTACACTGAACAAGTAGAAGAGGTCTGGGCAGAACAGGCAGGATTGAGCAAATACCTTAGAAAGTACCACCACCCAGGGATAAGAAATAAGGGGCAACTTCTAGTCAACTGCTCAATCCTTATAAAAAACAGTAGGGCTTGCCATATGGAAGATAACTCTCCATATTCATGTTCTATGAACCAGAATTGGTCCAGCAGGTCTAGTTACCAACTCAGCCCAAGTCATTACTTTGAATGAATTTTTACACTGTTTACTAGATCTTGCTACTGGAGTACCTTTAACAAGAAACCTCTTCCCTAGAACCCAGCAAAGGCCCCTCGAATCAGATAGTGCATGGTTTAGTCAATTTGGGCTGTTATAAGAAATGAATGTACCATGGGTGGCTTAAATAATAAATATTTATTTTTCATAGTTCTGGAGGCAGGATGTCTGAGATCAGGGTGCCAGCATGCTTGGGTTTTTGGTAATGACCTTCCTCCCGGTTCACAGATAGCTAACCTCTCACTGTATCTTCACATGGCAGGGAGATAAAGAGAGAGAGAAAGAGAGTGAGAAAGTGATATAAAGAGAGAGAGAGAGATAACTCTCTTGTCTCTACTTATAAGGTCACTAATTCCATCATAAAGCCTCCACCCTCATGACCTTATTACCTCCTAAAGGCTCCATCTTCAAATACCATTACACTTGGGGATTAGGGGTTCAACATATAAATCTGGGGAGGACTGAAACATTCAGTTCATAGTAGTAGTCTCTAGCATCCATGCCCATGTTTCCTTTGGTCATCAATGTCTCCTGGAGCTGCTACCTCTATAATACACAAACTTCATGTCCACCTATTCTTTTCTCCTTTGTCCTTAACCTTTTCTCCTTTCTGACTCCCAGCTGTGGTGGACACAACCATCACAGATTGGAAGAGAATAAGATCCATGATGACTAAATACAACATAGTATCCTGTAGTGGATCTTAAAACAGAAAAAAAGAAAGACATTAATGAAACAAACAAACAAAAAGTGGTGAAATCCAAATAAAGACTGTAGTTTAATTAATAGTGTTGTACCAATGTTTATTTCTTAGTTTTGATTAATGTAAGATGTTAACATAAGGGAAGTAGGTGAAGAATAAATAGAAACTCTCTGCTCTATGAAACTCTTCTGTAAATCTAGTTATTTAAAAATTAAAAAACAAAGCCAAACAAAGCAAAAAACACTTCATTAGCTTCCTATGGCTGTTGTAACAAATGGCCACAAGCTTAGTGGCTTAAAATAACAGAATTTTTTTTCTCACAGTTTTGGAAGCCATAAGTCTGAAACAAAGTGTTGTACAAACTGTATTTCCTTTGTAGGTTCTAGGGGAAACTCTGTTCTTTGTCTCTTCCAGCTTCTGGTTGTTTTCTGACTTGTGACCACATCAGTCCAATCTCTGCATCTGTCCTCACACTGCCTTCTCATCTTCTACTTGTGTGTCTCCCCTGTGTGTCCCCTGCAAGGACACTTGCCATTGGATTTTTAGATTTTGGAGCCACCTATATAATTCAAGAAGATATCCTCATTTTAAGTTCCTTTACTTAATTACATATGCAAATACAATTTCCCCAAATAAGGTAACATTCATGGATCCTGGGAGGCCACCATTCAAATCAGTACAACTCCCTATCCCATTGTGGTCGGAGTTAAATAAATTAATGGTAGAGTTATCTTTTAAAAAATGTTTTCTCTGATGAGAATTATTGGTCCAAGGTTAAGCCTATGAGTCAATAAGAATCCTTTTCTTGGCTTCTCATACTACCTGTTCAGTGGAGAAAGCTTATGGAGAAAAGAATCAAGCTGACAGCCAGTGAGAAGTAGAAATGAGAGATGGAGAGAGACAGGGATCTGATGATGTTTAAGTATTTGGTTGCTGGTATCCCTAAGTTTAGCTTCCATCTGTCTTCCTCATCAGTTTGTTATGTGAGATGTGAGCTAATAGGTAACTCATGTTTTTTAGTGGGTCTTGGGCATTTCCACTATGAGTCCTGATTGATGAATATATATTTTGAAGGACATTATCAAAGCAGATGATATACTTCTCAGTTAAAAAGCTGCCTCAAATTGGAAGTACAACTGGAAAATACACCTGGTAGATATGTCCATGCCATGTGTCATATTTATTCTAGGAGCTAAAGGCCCTTGGAATATACGTGAAAAAATACTTCATGATGAGAGTGTATTTGACGTTCAACTTCCCTTGATACTTTTCTAAAGATTTAAAATAAATTACTAGATTTTCCAGGTTTAACACAGCTTCTATGAATAATAATAAGAGGCTTCTACAAGATTCCATCAACTTGAGTATCTGTACCAACTGAGACAACTAAAACTTGTGCTTCAAAATCTTATGGTAATATCTTAGATTGAATCTTGGCTGGCCAGTCCCTGTACATTCAAATAAAGGCCTATTTTCAGGACGGACTCTAGGAAATCTCCCGGACTCTGAGCACTGAGCTCTTGGAATGCTTTGTTTGATAAGGATGTTTTTGCACGCCTAAGGTCTTGTACCATGCTCTACCTGTTTGAGTAGATAGTTTATGCGGTCAGTGTGATTTATGGTGAATACCGGCTGTTTTTTCAAGTTGTGAAGCTTGATATGAGAGCTCTAGGTCTCCATGATTGAACCCCAATAAAAACCCTGGACAGCAAAATTCAGGTTAGCTTCCTTAACTGCCAAAACTTCATGCATGTTGTCAAGCACCATTGTTGTGGGAATAAAGTATGTCTTCTGTGACTCCACCAAGAGGCATCACATGAAATCTTGCACCTGATTTCTTCTTGACTTCACCCTTTGACTTTTCCCTTTGCTGGTTTTACTCTGTATCTTTATAGTATAATAAACCATAAACATTAGTATAACAATTTCTGAGTCCACTGAGTCCTTCTAATGAACGATAAAGTCTGGATGTGGCCTTTGGAATCCCAAACACAAAACCCAAAGTGGGGAAACTAGTCTTTTACATAGAATTAGACAAGATTAAATTCTAATGGTGGCATTGAATTTGCAATGATCCTTTCATTTTTCAGCCACCAGTTATAAGAAATCTTCATAGCATTTTGGTCAAGGTTGAAGTGCCTGAATGAAATTCTGATGTACTTACTAAATTTTGATCGTTATGCACCCAAATGGTGGGCCTTCTTCCATTGCTTTCAGCAACATCTCCTTTAAGGATATACTTTTGAAGGATGAGATATAGATTCCACAGTTGTATCCTGTCCAACAGATCATGCATAGAATGAAATACTTTCTTTCTGGCATAGCAAGGCTTCTGAACACCCATAAACTCTCAAATGTTCCTAGATGTCACCAATTACAATACTTATATCACCTGACCCTTTTCCCACATGTCACGCACATACAATTTTTCTAATTTCCTTTCTTCCTTCTTCTCGCTATCATCTCTGCCAAGAAATAAGTTCAGAATCAGGTAGAGATTTGAGTAAAATTAATGTCTTGAGAATAATTTTCTCTAGAATTCAAAGTACCATTATGCTCCTCTCCAAATTCTAGTTCACTTTCACATTGCACTATCAAAATAAATAAACAAAACTTTAGTGAGTCCTTCAGCTTTAATGAAATCCAGTCTTGGATAAGGGGAAGAAGCACCATTTGTGATTGAAATCAAGTATCACTGCTGATTCTCATATTTAGAAACATCTACTTGAGAGGTTCTGTGGCAGTCTAACCTCTGCAGTCAGATTTTTGGACAACTAGAAAGTCGAACCTGCATGGAATTATCACTTTTGTTCTTTCTTTAAAACATATGTTCCCTTTTTACACCACATTGAGTAGCAGAAGATATCAAAGAGATCTTGTCGGGTCTCATCGTCAACTGCAGTTATGGAGCCAAAGCTGGATTAACTCACTTGAACTAGCATGAGGAAGAAGTAACTTGTTATCCACCAGAGTATTTCCTCAAGATTAAGAGCTATACATGGGTGCTCCCAAGGGTGCCAAGTACAACAGAAATAAGTCTTATTCATCCAGAATGAATAGTTATGCACTGTGGTTAGTCAATTTCAACTTCAAGTTTTGGTTCCTGAATATAGGAGATGCATTACCCTCTTTGTTTCTCATATACTAGGCGTGTTCTTAAGTTTCTTTGCTTACTTGTAACTACTGATTTGAACAATATATGGGATGCTTCAAGTCAAGAAATAATTTTTTAACATTTTGGACTTAGTAAAAAGTCTTTATGGATATAATTTTTGGTCAAAATCTAGATTAGGTGTAAGCAACATATTTAGGTAAAAGTCAATCATATGAGAAAGTCAGATAATTAAACTGATGAAAATATGTCTCAAGAATGTAAAACTAAGCCAGGCATAGATTTACTAAAACAAGCTTCACAGTATTGCATATGTGCAGATGCTTATTTCCATCCATATTACCTGTAAGAGGCACAGTAACTCCGGTTATATTAAAAATTGAAGATTCTTGTCTCTAGCTTGACAATCATGGCACCAGTGACTGCTTCTCCCAAACAGATTTTCCTACAGTTTTTAGTTCCTGCTCCTTCAGACCTTTGGGGGACTGTATTCTTTTCCCCAGCCACTGGACCTTTCAGAGGCTCATTCCCTTTGGGGTTTAGGACTTGCCTAGGTGCAGTTGTGGAATGTCGAAGCACACTTGTCAACTTTACCTTCAAATTTTTCTATATGCATCTATCTGTGTTCTGCCCCCATCCTGTTCTGGATTTCTAACTTCTAGACATTCTCCCAACTCTTCCTAGCCATTCCCTTCCCAACTGAGAGAGAATTCCAGAATCCTCTCTTTCCAACTAGTGCTCTCTCTACCCTTAGTGAAAATCTCTTCTCACTGACCAGAAAAGCTAGAAAGAATCTGACATTTAGTTTAATTTACACTGATATGTACTTATAAATATTTATTATACTTATATTTATTTTGTTTAAACCAAAGTTTTAATATAGGTGAACTGTTTAATTTATGTATATGCATCCATCTAGAGATATTTATATATTAATAGAGTAAACTGCCTTTACTTAAATCGATGTTCCTCAAAGTAGTTTGTACATCATGGATACCTGGGGTAGTTTTTAAAACTACCAATGCCTAGATCTCACCCTTAGAAATTCTGATATAATTGTTGTAGGGTGTGGCCTGGACATGTGCCTTGTATAAAAATAATCCTAGTGAGTCTAATGTGTAGATAGCATTGAGAACACACAACTGCCCTAAAGAAATATGTCTCTCTAAATGGATTTTCTAAGCACCAGCCTAGGCACCTATCCTTTCATTTAAAGAATCTCTGTGGCTCTTCAAAGTAATTTAGAAAGTTGCCTCTTCTAGCAACACAGAAGCTGAGTTGTACTGGGACGCTCCCGATTGATCTCCTTCTGTTTCTTTTTTCTACTTTGAGATCGATGCCAAAAGAATCACTGCTATAATCAAAACTGCTGCATTTAGTTTTTCTGCAATCCCATCACTATATGAAACAGATTTAAATAAAACTTCCAAGAAAGTATAGACAAACTTCTCAGTTCAAGAATCTCTGCCTCTGTCATGTCTGACTTCTTGTCTCCAGGACTCAAATTTGGCTGATAACAGAGAAGGAACAAGAAAATTTTATCCTGTAAAAGGATGCCTGCATGAGTTTCCTTCTACTATTTCAGATAATCAAGGTTACCTACATAGGAAAAAACAAACAAACAAAAAAACTATTCAAAGAACTTAACTTATTCATTAGTTTTACAAATATTTATTAAGCAACTATTATGAACCAACTATATTTGGTGCTGGGAAGAGTGGCAGCAATAAAGACACAGCCCCTGATCTCAGGGAGCTTACAGCCCAGCGCTGGAGGGTGGCCAGCTGGGTGGGAGGAGGTGAACATTCAACAAATAGGTAAGTATTTCAAAGTAAGTGTGATAAGTATTAGGAGAAACATAGGAAGTTGTTAGAGGAAGGTGAGGTGATCAGGAAAAGGCTTATTTGAGGAAATGACATTTAAATTGAGAACCTATGGGTGAGTATGGGGCAGAGGGCAGTATGGTGGGGAGGGGAGAATCACAGAAAAAATAGAAGATGTTTGGATTTGAAGGTGGGAACGGGCTTGGTGATTAAAGTTAATATATGGTAAAAAAAAAAAAATCTAAAAGCAATGTGATTGGAACAGAGTAAACACAGAGAGGGCTGGTGAAAGATGTGACTGGAGAACCAAGCCAAGGCTGGAACACACAGAGTCCTAGAGGACTCATGAAAAGTTATGCATCTTAGTCTAAGAGTAATTAGAATTAACTGCAGTTTTTTACATAAAAGATGACACTCTTAAATGAAAATAAAAGATTTTTAAAGGTCATTTATTTATTCCTTTCTTCCTTCCTTCATTCATATTTTGCTCAAATCTCACTTTCTCAAAGAGGATTGTGCTGGCTCCTCTACGTAATACAACAACCTGTTTCCACCCTTACTCTAACCTTCCCAAATGCCCTAACTCCACTGCATTTTTTTCTGCCTCTCACCAATCAAATGATTTACTTATTCTGTTTTCTGTCTGTTGCCAGTCCTAGTCACTAATGCAGGCACTAATACAAGGATCAGAGAGATTTACTGGTGTTTGCAGCTGTGTTACAAGCAGCTTCTTAGGGGCACCTCGCACATGGGAGAAAATGTGCTTAATAATTATTTACCCAAGACATGAATTTCCCTCTTGGCTAAATCACGTATTAAACTTTTAACCTTTCTCACAAATTCACACTAGACAGTTTAAACTTAATTGAGTAGTACATAAAATAAGCTGGGTATTTATTTTCCCCCTTTAGATTTTTTGCAGTGAAAAATCTTGGCATTTGTAGCTTTGTAGCAGACATGGTTACATTCTCAGGAGAGAGGTCATGGACCAAATATTCTCACCCAAGAAGATATTTTCTTTAGATCAGACTCAAGAGGTACAATATTGGCAAGTCAGCATGTGTGATATTCTTCTGGGCCTGTTCTCACATATATCCATTTCTGTTCACAACCCACAGCATGAACTTCACATTTATAGGAGGTATTTTTTTTTTTAAGTTCACATAGCGACCCCTCAAATATGTACTTGAGCTCAATCTGCCTATAGATTCTGTAGCAGAAACACGAATATTTTTTAACTCCTGAGATATCAGAACTGTCATTGCCCAGAAAATGGCAGGCTTGCATTTCTAAAAGGACACTGGCCTTTTCTCCAAAGGGTTAGAAATGTTGACCAGTAGAGGGCAGCTGCAACTCTTCAAAACTGGCTTCGTGTCCTGACCATCAGGAGACACATGCTTCACTCGTTTATAAGGAAGTTATTATTGCTTTTAGCTTATGTTTATTCCTTTTCTTATCATACAAGATAGTTGATTTTTATACATGAGTCATACATAATAAAAATAATCAGGTATGCAAAAAGAGAAAAAGAAAATCACTGATAGCACCATTATCCTGAGACAGCATAACAACTATTAATATTGATGTATTCCAATTATACATGCATATAACTTTCACTAATTTTCCAAAAATGAGATCATAGAGTGAACACTAATAATATCTTTTAAAAATAGAATAAATATACACACTGATGCGGCGATGTCAAAGGGACAGAGGAACCAACTGAAAGAGCTCTCAGTGTCCAAAGCTGAAACATTTTGGGAAATAAAATGAAGTAGGATTGGACCACAATCCAAGGTATAAAATAAACATCTGAGTCCACATGGATAGCAACAATGATTGAATAAATTAATAAATATAGAGAAGAGACAAATTTCCTTTGTAGAAAAATCCCAAATATTTGGAATAATTTCTCACTTCTTAAGTGTGAGCTGTGCACAATGACTTTCTTCTAAAGAGTACAGTTTAAGAAGAAAGGAAAAAGAGTAACTTTACAGTGGAGAAACCTGACATATACTACCTTAGCTAGGTTATCAAGGTCGAAATCAAAAAATCATGTTGATAGTATGTACCCTAGATATATTTGATGCCCTTTACATCTGTGATTGTCCTCCTAGAACTTAATAACCTAGAGGAAATGAAGACCTGAAAAGACCAAAGGCAAATTTCAAATTGGCTGTGTTTATTGATTAATTAAGTATTGGAGAGAGGGCTGAGACAGTTGAAGTCTCTCAAAAGAAAGTTGACAATGGACATCGGATGCAAGCAGATTGACTCTATCGACTTGTGAATGGAATGCACAATCACATGCACATAAATGTTGGCTGTGATATATACAAACACCAGATTCCCTGAGAGACAATGCTAAGCCCATTTGATGGATAGAGTATTAGAATGTTCTAAGATATCACCCGAGTCATAGAATATCAATACTCTTGCTGTAAAAGATATACAATCACCTTTTAAAAAGTAGATATAAGTGAAAAAAATCATGGATTTTCAAATTAGAAAAACTTGGAGTCAAAATCCAACTCTGCTGTTGTAACTTTGGGCAAGAAAGTGAATATGCAAAGTGGAATAACACAAATTTCAGATTTGTTATGAGAACTGATGATATTATACAGAGAGTTATAAGAAATCAGATCTCCCTCCCAAAATTAGAACCAGAGAAGAAATCACTATAATTATTATTAGCTGTCAGGAATGACAAAAGGAATCTGTTTCTGGTTTCTATTAATATGGGATGATGAAAGATAAACTGTATCTCCAAGCCACCCTTCTACTATGGGTGATATTTGTATGTTGGTCCTAAATTTAATAATCTTACTTTAAATTCTCTGGTTACTGAAATATATCTTCTATCATAAAAAATTATTAAGGCTTCAGAGGGTATCAACAGTAGTCTTCTGGGCCTTATGGCAGAGAACAGAAAAAAAATATCCTTCTAAGCTTTTGAAGGATTTTTTTTTTTTTTAATGACTATCTTTTATCTAGCCAATATCTGAAACCCTAGTCAAGTAAGCAAACATTTTCTATAGCCAAACCAGATTATTTAAAATAACATGGACTTCTTGGTCACTATGCCAAAATATCCATTCACAAGTGGCAGATATTCTAAAACCTGGCCATAACTGAACAGGCAGCAGAAGCATGACTGAGTGCAGTAGGTTCACATGTACAACCAAAGGTGATGAGAAAAAGAAACCCTGAGAAAAGTGTGATGGGAAATATCCAATCAGGTTACTTCTCAAGTAGGGTGCTATCCTGAGGCTGATGCAAACTTTCTAGTTGCTATAGTAGAATTCAATGTGTGCAACCCATACCCTAGAGTCATTCTATTATATTTCTATAAGTAGGTGCAGAGTTGATGTGATACTATTCATCATGGGAAATGGGTAACTATTTCCAAAATTAATCTGGGAATTTGTTGTAGCCAGTAATGATTTCCAAATCATATTGGGAGAAATATGTCCTTAGGAGATGATAGAAGACTCTGGAGAAAATAAAATATAGGGACTAAAAACAGGTCAGTGGTGGCAGAGTTTGGAGAAAAGTGGAGGGGTTTAATTATAAAAAGCTATTCCAAGAAGATTTTGAGGGTGATGGAACGCCTCTGTGTGGATTTTTGGTGGCAGATACATTGTTGTATGTATTTGTTAAAACAAACAGGACTGAACACCACAAAGGGTAATTATTACTGTATGTAAATGTTGAAAATGTATCAGTCAGCCTATGGAGGAAAGATGGAATGCAGATTGTGACAAATGAATCAAACTGTATTACAAGTGAATCACATAACTACACAAAAGTGGATGGGGAAGAAAGAAGCTCTTCATGGCAACTTTGGAAAATAGTATTTTGATTGAATATCATATGGTTAAAGGTAAAATAAGCTACACAACACTGTAGTCTAGTTGGTAATGGATTAGCAATTTTTAAGCTACTTTATTTGTATACAATGGTTGAAAAATAAATAAATATGCTCTTAATAATGGCAACCAGGTTTCTCAAGAAGTTATAAATAAAATAGATGAAAGTTTAGAATGAACCTTGTGGTGTGAGAATGAATTATGTATGTGCGTGTGTGTGTGTGAATGTATGTATTTAATATACATGCATATATTTCCTGTCTCTGTTCACTAAGAGCTATTAAAAACAGTGACACCCCACTAGCAACAAGTACACTTAGCACCCAGTTCTTGGTTTCTGATAGCATTTTTCACAAAAGGAATCAGAACTTCATGGAGATATGGATGATTTTAGGGCTTGGGTAGGGAAATTATACAATGATCATGGAGTATCTCGTGGTGCTAGAAGTTGAGGAAGTGCTCAAACCAAACAAACAAGGAAACAAAAAAAGGGTAGCATCATGCCAAAAGGGCACATGAGCCAAACTGAAAGACCAAGCTGATAGAAGTTTTGTTGCTCAAGCTGAACAACATTAATGACAAAAACAAAATGAAAAATAGTCCAAGGAATATAGCAATCATACATGATTCCATGCTGATATAAAAAAACTGAATAAAGAAATAATAAGGGAGAAGGAACACCTCTTTTTTACAAAATAATTCTAACTAATAATTGTAGAAGAAATGGATAAAATAGAAAACCACTATTAAAACACTATCATTGCAGACAACATCTACCTATGGATAATGAAATTGGTGGGCAAAAGTTTAAGTGAGAACAAAATACCTACATAAACTCAAAGAATTTTTCCCAAATATTTAGTAAGTACAAAGGGAAGCATAATGATTTTAATTGTAGAACCTTAGCAAATATCATTTTAACCAAGTAATTGAAGTTAACATACCTGTACTGTAATACATATTAACATTATGTACCCACTGATGTGATGCAGAAGGAAGGACATATTACCTCCATAGTATCTTTCTCAATAATGCATGATGTCAGCATAATAATGAGAAAATATAAGGGAGGTGCAAATTGATAGACATTTTATAAAATAACTGACCAATACTAATTAAAAGTTTCAAGGTCAGGAAAGACAAGGAAACACTAAGGGACTGTCATAGATTGAAAGCACATAGGAGACATAAATAAATACAATGCTAGATTGGAGCCAAGAACAAAAAAGGGGTATTAGTGGGAAAACTGGTGAAATCCAAACAAATCTGTAGTTTAGTTAATATAAGTGCACCAAAGTTATGTTCCTTGTTTTAACGATTGTATGATCATGTAACATGTTAATGTAAGGGGAAGCCCGGTAATGTATATACCAGACTTCTTTGTACTGGTTTTATAAATCTTTTGCAAATCTAAAATTATCTCAAAATAAATAATTAAAAATATTTAAGTCCAAGTTACTGGCATTTTAATTATTGTTTTAAGAAGTCAAGTGTCACAAAAACCTTTGTAATAATGATGTGAAGCTTAGTAGAGTATCTTGGCAACTGTATTGAACATGAACTGGGCTTCAAAGGAATTCTTTAAAAGTATACTTTTAATTTCTTTTCCCAATTTCTTTTCTAGGATAAGGAGAGCAAAAATAACAATAAAGTTATAAAAGGGTAATGGCAATTTAAAAATATATTGTTAGTAATATATTCAACTAACTATGCAAATGATATTCAGTACTACTCTTTCGCATGGATTTTGTACTTACAAAACACCAGGAACATTTGAAGTCACACCACAATAAACTTGTGTGATGAGGATGGTGGGGGAGAAACAGTTAATTTTTAAGGAGTCTAATGAAAAAAAAACTGTACCTATGAATTACATCTCGTCTTGCTCTGGAGACATTTGAGTTCACTGTAATTATTAGAATGGCAATTTTCTTATATCCATGTAATGAAAAATAGAAAATGGTTTTAGAAACAAGTAGTATACTGTTGCAGACATATTTAACAAAGCTCCATGGAAGTATATTTTATTAGGGTGTTGCTCTATTAGGACTTACCCAGATCACTGTTAAATTACATCATGGAGCAGAAACAATTAAAACTGAACTTTTCATTCCAACTATTCAGAATATATACCTAGGGTACAATAAACTGCATAAGGAAGGTAGAGGGAAGAGTGCAAGGAGAGAAAGCAGCCAAGTACCAGAACAGAATGAAACATAGCAGTGGTTTTCAGCTTCGGATGGGTCAAAATCCATTTAAGACTCTAATAGAAAATATAGATCTTCTAAACAACGTTCCCACTCCCCCCCCCAACAAAATATACACAAGCTTATCCCATCAGAATTTTGCAAGCATTCAAAAGAGTTCAGAAACACCCTGAAACTCATCCTTGGAATTAGGCTGAAAAACTCTTGGTATAAAGAAAGTTAGTATGTTATTAACATGTTAAATCAGCACTTTGGAAATATGCAGTTTCACCATTTCACCAACATAGACAGCATGGCAATGTTTTACATCAAATTTTAAGCTGTGAGTGCTACAATATTTAAAAATGATACTCCAATAATCTAAAATGTTGATTCAGCTTGTCTGGCTGGCAAGATGGTTGTTTCATCTTCATAATTCTTCTCACTGCCAAGTTGGTGTTTGACATAGAGATCCACCATCCCTAAAAGAATAGAATTGCTTTGGACAAAGATATAACTGTTCTTTTGTTCTCCCATTGTATCCTCCATTTAAACTTTGGAATTTTTGATGTCTTTCTAAAACTTATCCATGGTACATGAACACTGTGGATATTTTAACTCCAAGTTTGGGAACAAAGATAACAAGCATATTATGGGCTTTGCAGATGTCTCCACATCATTAAAAGGGGGACTTTTTTTCACTGACCTCTAACATTACTAAGAGATAATACAGGACTTTGGTGTAAAGGTCTATTTTGTGATTGATGATACTTAATTTTATTATAGTATCCATGCTTCACTGACACTTGGTTACATAATTTTTTGTATAAATATGTGCTCTATAGCAAGACAATGCTTAAAGTCAGGGTTTTCAGTGTAATGAAACTATACTTGTTGAGATTTGGCTGAACAACATACACAGTTAAGGCAATCACACACTTGGCAAACATTCTAAGATCCAAATATAGCAGACATTTCAGCATAGTTTGGTTTATGACCAGATTTTCCTTAGACTAGGAACACTGCAAGAATTCTCTGTTTTACTTTATGACCTAAAGAAGACAGCTGATAAATATGAGATGTTTTGCCACAAGAGCCAAGGAGATATTTTAATATGAATATCACAAATAAATTAGGCTAGAAGAAAACATTTCTCTTTCCCTTTAATATTATTAAAACCACCTACTTAATGTTAAGTCCCTATAGTGTATCACAACATCACCGTTCTAAAATATTACATATTTATTGGATCCTATTGTCTGCTGATCAATAATGTAATATTCAAACATGTAAAGTAACAAAACTTTTGATGGAGGAGCTATTACTCTGAACTGAGAAATAAACTGCAAAATCTGTAATAGTCCTCCTAGAGTTAATTAAAAATCATAAGTGAATTCTTTCAATTAAAAAATAATAATCTTTCAATATAGTACTTAGTGTGCAAGGGCACAGCTCATATTTTATAGATAAAATGATCATAAATAGGAATAAATAAATTTAACTTGATTTTTGAAATATCATCTTTATACATACTGAAATCTGAAAATATAATACTTTGCGTTTCATTTTTAAATCAGTGAAAACCATGTCTTGAGCATTTTGATGGTTTTATCTGGTTGAAGACCAGACATCTTTTTGTCACTTTATTTTTCACAAACAAAAAACCCTTTTACATACTTTCCTGACTTCACATAATGAGCTGGAAGATAGCCTGATGCATCTCTGTTCTTGAATTCTGAAAGTAATTAACCAAAGATGAGTCACATGTCTTCCATTTTGAAGTAAGATGGAACTTTAGACCCACTAGTAACCTACTATTATATTTAGACTACACATTTTCAGGTAAATATTAGATGATGGATTTGAATGCATAGTTCGTTTTTTAAGAGGTAGATAGTCAAGTATGAAGTAATTTGAACACTGTTGGAGGTTGATCAAAAGGAGTTTAGAGTCTACCTTTTAATAGGACAATACTAAAACTACAACAGTAATTGATGACGGAAGTAGAGTGTTCTTTAATAAATGTAAGTCACATTAATAACTAAATCTGAATCAGACAAGAGATGAATGACATCTCCACCACTCTAGTGAACAACCTTCAAATAGGAAGGGTTACATAGAGCTTAAGGAAATAAAATTATTCAAAGAGACAAAAGATATAATGTTCATTCCAACAAACAACGTGTCCTTTTAAACAATTTAAAATGTCATGATCTCTACTTTTTTCCAAAGTGAAGCAAAATTTATATTAAATGAATTTTTTTTGTTGTTGTCAAAGGAGTTTCAAAAATTCAAGATTCCCAAGAGAACATATTTACCAAGAATACATTCATTTGTCCTTGGAAATTAAACCTAAATATTAATAAATAATAGAATATTATTCCTTTTATTGGTTATTTGCCTGTTTTACATAGCATATGATTTTTGGAGTGTGTGATGGAGGTGCTTTTATTGTGTTGTACATTATTTTTCATACTGGAGGAACACCACAAAGAGATGGTAAAAACCATGATAGGGCTGTCCTAAACTGAACAAGTTAGAAAGAAAAACAAACTGGCAGTCAAAGACTGAATAAAGTGACATATAAAGGACAATGCCAGATGTCCTGATGGGGACTGCTTTTTCTAAATGTACTTGAAAGTGGGAACTCTACAGACATCCAAGAATAAAAACCAACCAAGGCAGAGTTGATATCAACATGTAAACATTTCAGCTCATAAATCTGAACAGCCACTGTACATGAGTGGGACTAAGTTTTATACAGTCATAATCTAAACATAATAAGCTTTGTTCTTGGCATTTGCCTAATACTCATTTCTTCCACTTAGAGAGGTCTTTGCAGCTTTCACCACAGCACCACAGTCTCTTCTTAAACAGAGCTAGTAACCAAGAGGGAAGGCTCTAAATGGGATCAAAAACTCAGAAAGTATCTGAAATAAACCTCAGGAGTGAAAGTAATTCCCTGGTTCTGATTCTATATTTTACCAGGTGGATAAAATTTTAGAAGTAGAATAAAGAAATTTTAAAATATTTTATAAAAGTGGATGGACTCTTAATATTTTATTATGCCTTTAAACACTTTTAGTTGAACATGTTACTTTCAGAAACCAGAAGCAAACGTGATTTTATAAGTACAACTCTGCTGTGTCATTCACAAGCATTTGGTTAGGGTGATCAGACTGCCAATCTGCGATCTCCTTCTCCTTTACCCACTTATTTTCCTCCTCCCTTGTCTTCTTCTTTCTCTTTATTTTCTTCTTTACTCTGAGAACAGCAGGCATGGCTTTCAACCTTGTAATCTCAGCTTCAATGGTGGGCTTCATGAGGCTCTGTTTATCTTGCTTATTTAATCATACTGTTCCTAAAATCCACATTGCTGTAAAAGTCAGAATTTTTTATTCTCCCTCTGGAATACATAACTACACATGATAGAGAGAAAATTCCTTTAATGTCTGCTCTATTCATCTAGTTCAGGTCTGAACAACTTCAAACCTCTAATCTCACACGATTAAAAAGATGAGATATGAAAGAAAATTTCAATCCCCTGACATATGCTTATTACTAGTATCCAATGTCTCCCACGTTCACTCATGATACCAATAAATTTTAGGGTGAACATAGATGGCCTAATTCACCAAGTCTTGACCCAAAGTAAAGATTTAATCCTTTAATGCACGTAGAGGACATGAGATAAGAAACCAGACAGAATAGAAGTCTTGTTAAATATATTTAGAAGACTAGAAGACAGAAACATGAACAAGGAATCACACAAACATGTACTGTTTTATCTCTCACCCTGAGTATGACTGTATGGAAATTAGATTCTGGTTTCATCACAGTACTTATAAATTGAATCTAATATTATTTATTCACACCAAACAGATGACCATGTTAAAATGTTCAATGTCTCTAAAAATATTTGGAGTTTCTTAAAATTTGCCCAGATTTTGAAATTTCTGAACTCAATGGAATGCAAACAAAACTTGCTTTATTTTTTTCTCCCTGCATTAATTCCCATGGAGTGATGTCAAATCTCTTTTCTCTGTCCCTGGATGATAAGAACCCAGGAGAGTCTCTGTGCTCTGGGGTCACATTCAGTTCAAAATACAAGTTTGCTTTTTGATAATTACCTTTTTCTTCAGGGATTTAAATTGCAGATCTAAACCAAAACTTCAAACATATCTAATTCAAGGCTTCTTCTCTCTCCTGTCGTTGAGGTCTAAGCATTAGCTAGTGAACTCATGGTGGAGGATGTGTTAAAACCCTGGGTTTTGTTTGTCTGTAGGTTTTGTTTTGTTGTCTGCTTCTCCTCTCCTGATATTCTGGATCGTCCCAAATTGAGAGAAAAAGAGAATGTTTAGAGGCAGAGGGCAAAATTCTTTACATCTAGGTTGGATTATTTGCAGATTTTCTTTCATCGTCAATGTCTCCGAGTGTGGCAAGCACCCAAATGCTGTCTCTTCCAAGGGCAGTGTTAATGGATTCTACAAAATTTTCCCTGTGCAGATGTATACACTGTAATTCCCTAATATGAACTCTCTGGTGAGTTCTTGTAACTCACCTTTAGCTTCGGCCCTCTGGAAATCTTCCTTCAGTTAGAGTCAGCTCAGACAGCTAGCTCTCCTTGGTGAGATAACATTAAATGATGCCAGTTACATGCCATGGCATTTGCTTAACCCACAGGAAACACATGAGTTCTTGCCAGAGTGCATATGCTTTATAGCTTATGGGATTGGCTGTGCACTGAACAAGTTGAGGGAATGACCCTACCGTTGTGTAACAGGGTGCTGCTTCTTGCCATGGCAATCACTGGGAATGAAGGCAACTTCCTGTCATTTCAGGAAGCTCCAGAAAATCTTCCTCCTGGACCCTAGGGAGAACTAAGAACAAAGAGTTATGTTCATGAATAATCTAGAACCTCTTCTAAGGGATGAGGGAAGGTGGTAGGTTGCTTTTTAAGCGATTTAAGGAAAATTACATTTAAGTAAGTCCTGCGTATTAGTATCTAGCTGTACATCTCTTTAGAATATTGGTGTGCTTCTCTAATATTCTTGCTCTTTCAGGACTTTGACAGCCAAAACTTTGACAAAAATAACAAATACCCCATTCAGCACCCATCTATATTTATAAATTAATATTATAATTTTGGCAGAGTCTACTCTTGCTGCATGTATTATGTTTCGTTTAAATCTACTTTATGAGCTTAAAGCTAATGCTTCAAATATTCTGGCACTAATTATGTTAGCTTCAAGTGTCAAGTGGATGGTTTTCTCATATACCCTGAGAAAACCATAATTTAAAAAGAATCATGTACCACAATGTTCACTGCAGCACTATTTACAATAACCAGGACATGGAAGCAACCTAGGTGTTCATCAACAGATGAATGTATAAAGAAGTTGTGGCACATATATACAGTGGAATATTAGCCATAAAAAGAAATGAAATTGAGTTGTTTGTAGTGAGGTGGATGGACTTAGAGTCTGTCGTACAGAGTGAAGTAAGTAAGTCAGAAAGACCAAAGCAAATACCGTATGCTAACACATGTATATGGAATCTAAAAAAAAAAACAAAACAAAAACAAAAGGTTCTGATGAACTTAGGGGCAGGACAGGAATAAAGACACAGACATAGAAAATGGACTTGAGGACACGGGGAGGGGGAAGGGTAAGCTAGGACGAAGTGAGAGAGTAGCACTGACATATAGACACTTCCAAATGTAAAATAGATAGCTAGTGGGAAGCAGCTACATAGCACAGGGATATCAGCTCAGTGCTTTGTGACCACCTAGAGGGGTGGGATAGGGAGGGTGGGAGGGAGACACAAGAGGGAGGAGATATGGGGATATATGTATACATATAGCTGATTCACTTTGTTATACAGCAGAAACTAACACAACATTGTAAAGCAATTATACTCCAATAAAGATGTTTAAAAAAAATCTGAAAAAATCTGCTGTTTTTTCAGATTTTAAAAGTTTCATTTGATCCTACTTTTCATTTTTTTATTATAAAAAGGTGTTCTTTTTTTAAACGTCTTTTCTACATCTATTGAGATGGCCACTTGTGTTTCAACTATTAGGTCTATTAATGTGGTGAACAGCATTTATTCATGTTAAAAAATATATCAATCAGGAGTGCTGTCAGTTGCAAAAAACCAGAAAACAAAACTAACAACAACTTAAGGAATTTTTTTTCTCACATAAGAATAAGTCAAGAGATGGCTAGTAGATGAAAGTGATTCATTTCTTAAACATGGAGTCAGGGATCCAGGCTTTTTTCACCTTTTCACTGTGCCATCCTTAGCTTACTGGGTTTCATTTTCATGCTTTTACCTAATAGTTCCGGGATAGCTACTAGAGCTTCAGGCATCATGTCATCATTCAGGAAATGAAGAGATGGAAAATGGTGACTTTGAAACCTCTATCCCTTTTCTTGAGAGAGAAACAGTTTTCCTCTCAGATGCTCCAGTGGATTTGATAACATTTCATTGGATACAACTGTATCAAATGGCATCCTTGCAAGGAAAGATATGAAAGTGAAATTTAAAGGAGAAATTACTTAATAAATAAAATTTTTATTAGCAAGCAAGAAGAGAGGAATGGATATTAGGGAGGTATATAACTAGTCTACAAATCCATCCTTGAATTATTAGGTTAAAACAAATTGGTTAGCATGGATTTTTATGTCAATATTGTTGATTTTTCTTGTATGTGGAATATTTAATTATTTTTCAGAAGTGAGATTGACCTCACTTCTTTTTAGTTACACATAGTTCTTTTCTGACTTGTGTATCAAGACTATACCAACTTTATAAAACAATTTTGGGAGTGTTCCTACATTTCTATAGTCTCAAAGGCTTTATATAGTCCTGGAATTTTACTTCAAATAATAAGTGAGTCAGCTTGAAATACACTATATCTCAGGGATGAACATAATGCATCCAACTTTTTATGGCCTTTTCTTTTTTTAAAAACTGTTTACTTTGTTCCCTAAAAATAAGGATACATTTATTTAACCTTCCAGTTTTATAATATGTTCCAAAGTATTTGTTCACTTGCCTTTCAGAAAATTGGCTTTCTAGCATGGCTAGATAGAAAGATCCTCAGTGAAATAAAACATGTGGTTTGGTTTGGTTTGGTTTTCTCTAAAAAAAAAAAAAAAAAGAAAAGAAAACTCCACATTCCTCTCCTTGTCAAGGCTAGAATCATACAGTGACAAACAGTTCACAAGGCCATTTAATCAAACTCTTCATACTTTTCCACCTCTTTATGTCAACTAGCGATGTAAATACATCTTCAGTAGACAGGCAGGAATTACACTAAACGTGGTGCAGAAGCTAAAGACAGTTGATTGAAGAGGGGGAAACAAAAAAGGATACCCAGTGATTTGTTTGTCATATGATCATAGATGTAGCTGTGTTATAATTCAGCAGAGAAAAATACTCAAACACATACAACAAGACCAAAACACCAGAGACCAGTTTCTGTCCTAATGCCATCACACTCTTTAATCTAAACCATACATTCTCACCCCTGGCTAACAAAGAACATGCCTCTGCACCTAATTCAAACACCAGCATTTTTAAGTTGTTCCCATGTTATATCTTTAAGAAGCAATATATTTCTCCTAGGGGATATAATAAGGACTGAGGTACCCATAGCACTCTTATTGAGTACGGATTGGGAGGAGAATATAAAGAGGACTACTGCTGTTCTTGGTCATATTTGACATATATTCATGACTGCAAAATAATTGCAAGGGCTCCTAATTTTCTGTTTTGTGCCTTGGCATCTTGTAGGCCAGTGTATTCTCTGACTGCATTTTTAGCTTTTTCACCTTCTATTCAATATTTGTCATAGTAGATGATTCAACCTGTCCTTAAATGTATGTTGACTTTTCACCTTTGCTTATTAATTTCCTTGAGGCTTAATTTAAAAAAAATTTTTTTCTATTTGTAGAAAATTGAAATTGTATGCAGTTTTAAAGACCAAACTCAATGTTGCAGCTTTTCAAAACAGTCTTCTACTCTACCCTCTCTCTATGCTTATAACCTAAGATTTTTTCTGACTTGGTCTCTAGCCTTAGAGATCTCTAGCAGAAGAGATCGGTCTTGCCAAGGCATTCAATACTTCTTGGAATTCTACAACACTACAACTCTTTGTAAAACACCAAAAATGCCCTCTGGATCTCACATTTTGTCTTTAAGGGATTAAGTGTCCTCAGTTCTTCATTATTTCTCTGCAGGATGTCAGTGTAACTTGTTCCCTCCACACCCTTTAAATGCCTGAATCACTGCATCAGGAAGGAAGTTCTCTGCTCCTGGGGATATTTTTCCAAGGTAATATTTCAGCATATTTTATAGAATTAGGAAAATTTTTTCCAACTTTTCAATCTGGAAGATGAGTGATCCATTTGCAAAAATAATCTCTTACTAGTTGTCTGGTCACTTTTGTTTCCAAAAGCATTAATGCAGGTCTTCCAGGAAGCAGACTCCACAAAAAATGAGAAGTAAAAGAGATTTATCAGAGAGATGTTTGTGAAGGGTCTAAGGGAGAGGGAACAAGAATAAACAGAAAGTTCTATGTTTTATACGTAGTACTGTGTATATGTTAATCCCAATCTTCCAATTTATCCCCTCTCCCCTTACACCCTGGGAAAAGAATCTGAAAAAGCGTGGATATATGTGTATGTATAACACAGTCACTTTGCTGTACACCTGAAACAAACACAACATTGTAAATCAACCATACTCTAATAAAAATTTAAAAAATAAAATAAAATCATAAATGAAAGAGAACAAAAAAAAAAGAATAAACAGAAATATGCCATAGGTCATGATGTAGACCTGAGACTTGAGACAGGAGAAAGAAAGAAAAAATCAAGGGTCGGGTCATGAGAGTCTCAGACTGCAGCTCTGAGAATGTCTTGGGCAGGCTGCTGTGAAGCGCCAAAGCAAATATTACCCACTCCAGGAATCCTTAGTGGGGTAGAAATGGCCAGGTTCTTGCACCCCACTGTGGCTACATTGGCTGGGGGCAGCTCAGGCACCACGTGGCTTCAGTGAATGCTGGAGGTGAGGGTACCCAAAGGCAATCAATTGATTACATTCTTCACAGTGGGGTTTCCTCTTAAAAATCTGAGCAGCGTACTTTCATATAGCTTCCATACTTCCTTACACAAAAGTGAACACAACCAAAAGAACAGCTCAGTGAATAATCAAAAAAAGAATGCCTGCAAAACAACTAGTTCAAGAACTAGAACTTTGCCAGCATCTTAGAAAACCTCCTGTGTCCCCACCCCAGCACTATCTTTTTATTCTTGCCCACAAGTCTGACTTTCAATCCTATGCATTTTTATCAGCTATTATGGGACTTTATACATAAAGCGTGCATTCTCCTGGGTTGGCTGATTTCATTTAACATTATTTTTGTAGACTCACATATGCTGCTGTATGCAGATATCATGGATAAAATTGCTATGAAAAATCATGCCAATGACTTGAGTTCATATGCCCACATTTCCGTTGGGGCTCTTCATTAGAATTGTTGTGTCTTAAGGACTGTGTATCTTCACCTTCAGTGGCTAATGTTAAAATATGTTCAAAAGTGGCTGTGCCAGGTATACTTCCTTGGCAATAAGTAAGAGAATGGTTGCTCCGTATCTTTAATCATTTAATGAGTGTGTAGTGGTGTCTCTTAGTGGTTTTAAATCATATTTTTAAGCTGGCTATTTGTATGCAGTCAAATCCCTCAGTCTTTTCCTTTTGACTAATTCAACATGTTTAGATTTTTCTTTAAAAGCCTACTATATGAAGGTCAAATCAATATCAATATTTTCTTGTAATTCAAATAGCTATTGCTATTCTATTTTGATTTCTTAATTCTCCCTACAGTTTGTTTCCTACAGAGAAAAATACTTTAAAATTTTCTCTGAAATAGCTGACCAATTTTACCACATCATTTATGAAAATACAATTTATACTCCTCCAAATTGTGTTGGCTCCACTATTTTGTTAAGTTTTTATGTGAACTTCATAAGGTTTCAGGATTATTTCTTCTATTTCAATGATACGTCTATGATTCAAAGCCACGTAATTTTATTTATTGTAATTTTAACATATTCTTTAGTATTTAATTGTTGTCATTTAAGTAATATTTATTATATAGTCATACTATAACAACTGTCCTTGTTTTATTCTCACTTAAAAATAATTATCAGCTCTTTCACCTTTTTATTTTATATGGATGTTACGTTTTAAAAGTCTGGATTTCACTTTGAATTACATTAAATCTATTTTGGAAAGTGTTTCTAATATTAAATCCTCCAATCCAAGAAAATAGCAGTTTTCCCAATATTTTCAAGTCTTTTTTAATTTCAATCCGGAGGCTATAATTATTGATTTTGTTTTGTTTTGTTTGCTTTTAATGCTTATATTGAATATTTCTTGTTGGATTATCAGAATCATCTTGGCAAATGATTTTCTGTTTGTATAGTGGATTTCTACTGTCTGCTGTCCTCCAATTTCTTTTATTGAGACTCCAGCTGATGTCCGGAGGTTTTCTTGGCAAATGTTTAACATGGACAAACTAAGTAGGTCATCACAACTCAGTCTTTTATTACTACAAAATTACTTTGCATGGCTCCCTCAAGGGAAAAAAAAAATCACTGCAATAAATTCTAATAATAGTTAAAAACTACTAACTGATTATTGTGTACTAGACACTGCACTAACTGCTCTACCTCTAATAACTCATTTATTCTTCATTATCATGAAGTTTACTATTGCCAGCCCCATTTTACAGATGAGAAAAATGAAGTACAGAAAAATTAATTAACTTTCCATGTTTCATACAGCTTGTAAATGATGAGGACAGATTTTAAAGCTAAATTCACTTGTGCAGTTTGTGTGTTTCTAATCAGTACACTGTATGTTATTTTTGTGCTTAAAAACATATACAGGATACACAGATTTTGTAGCCTTAAAATTAGACAGAAGAGGATAAATTCAAGCACAATGGAAAGCATGTCTGGAATGGTACAGGTTTCACTCAAAGAGGAGTTATCTTTGAGTGATAAAACCCATTATTATGGGTAACAAAATAATGAATAATAAGAAATTAATAATTTCTTAATTCCTAAGAAATTAAACATTCTTGAATTGGAAAAACACAGGGTCGTAGCAAAATAAAGATCAGGTGAATATTGGGGAAATATCATGTTGAGAAGATTGATGTTCATTTCTATCCATGCCAGTTTTGAAATAAAATAGATGAAACCATGGATAGGTCATGGTGAATTACTTAGGAAAAAACATGGATGTATGCAAAATTGTAATAGGAATAGATAAAATTATTTTTTCAAAAAATATAGTTTCCTACCTGAAAATAGAAATATAAAAACAGGAAATATAATAATGTAATATTTAGAGTAGTGGCTTTCTCATCTAGACCAGAATCCACTGTAAAAAATCCATCTTACATCCTGATGCATGTCAACAACAACAAAATAATGCAGGAGAAAATAATGCAAACAAGAAAAAAAATATGTTTGGAGTCTTAAGAATAGCAATTCAGAAGGCACAGATGTGTGTAACCCCAAAACAGTGTTTCAAGGAAGAGAAAGAGTCAGGGGCTTATAAAGACAAAAAGCCATGAGGTTGTTAAAAGTTGCCTGGCAAGAATTGTGATTGATCCTGATGTGAGTTAGAAAATATTCGTCCTTAAGGAATCATGAATTATTTTAGGGTAGGGGTTCAATAAGGAGATAGACTGTCACAGATTTCTGGCAGATGTTCTACCAGATGATGTCATTAGGTCAAAAGGTTAGATTTCATCCAAGCTGAGAGGTGCATAAGTCACATTTCCTTAATGGTCCTCCTGGCTTCATCTGAGAGAAGCCTCTTATCAATACTGACTCCATTTTGATTTTCCTTTTACATTTCTCCCTTTTGATTGAGATCTTTCTTTAGAAAGCATTGATTATTAATCATTTGGTTATTTGGCATCAGTATCAACTCCCTTGGCACTGGGAAGGCTCATTCCCAGAGAGACATGTCCCAAGGAAGAGAGAAAGAGGTGGTTGTGAGAGAGATATGCTTTTAGAGAGTTTACATCCACATTTGAGCAACAGGGGGCCATCTAGGAAGTGAGTCTTAGGCAACATTTGAAATGGCAGAAATTCATGGATCTTCCTTAGGAGGAATCATATAAGGGTGATCAATCATCTCCAGACATCAAACTCTCATTATTCCTGTGGAGGGTGTCATAGTATAGCAGCAAGAGATACAAAGTGTAAACTGTTTAAAAACAAAAAAGAGAGAACAAATTAAAACAATGATTAGTATAATTAGTTGCAATCTGGATCACAATAAGCCACCAACTTCAGAGGGGAGCCAGCTGAAGATTTCTAGATGTCAGGGTTGAACCCTCTTTTGCAATTTGAAATGTCTCTGACAACATCATCAAGTGTTTAGTTAAAGGGTGGTTTTAATTCTCACTGATTCCAATAAAAGAATGCAATGAAGACTGGAAACATTAGTTTGGAGAGTAATAGCCACATATTGAAGAAAATCTATCAATAGAAGAATTCAGGATCTAGTCCGGTTTATAGGTAAATACCAAAATTTTAAAGACAATTAACAGCACTAGAACCTAATATCCACAAAGGTATATTACTAAAACATATTTTTTCTCTCTAAAATCACCCTCATTTTTACCAAATATAACCAAATTAAAACTAATTCATTTGCAAAGTAAGTCTGTTTTCGGTAAATGTGGCCTGATTATTTAGATAAGTGTTAGCAGGAATAGGGACTGATCATACAGGCTCTTTTAAATCTGCTTTACTGGAACTTTTCATAAGGAATCTAAGATTGAAATTTTAAAAGGCTTCTTGAGGCCAGGAAGCCATGTTAAAGACTTGCCATCGTATTCACCTGTAATACCAACAGATTTGGGTAAATTTCTCTTTTCGCAAGGTCTCCAAAGTATCTTGAGATTCCTGCACCTGCCAGGAAGTGACCACTTTTACTTAACTGGTAAGGCTATTTGGAATCCTGTACATATCAGGATATTTTTCCAAGGGTCTTCTTTGGCTCCATAAAGTCAGTCTTAATTCCTTAAAGCTGTATGATCATATCTGAGCCTATGTGTGTCTCTCTCAAATAAAACATTCCAGTCAAAGCCTTGGTAATATAACCAATGTTTCCAAGTGTGTCCTGTTAAAAGGAGAGCAGATTCTTATTGAACTTACACAAATAACTATATTGCCATGAAAATAAGAAAACTCACTAAGAGTTTCCAAATTCTGGAGGGATCAAGTAGGAGAAAAATATAAATGTTTAATCTTTGTTTACAAAGGTATACTTTATCAAATTCCTGCTTGAGAGAAAGGGTTTCCATAAATCAGGAAAAGCAAAACATAAAAGAACAATGTTTAAAATAAAAAGCCATTAAAATTATAATCATTCTCATCAGTTCATTCATTCCCATGGAATTAATTCTTGATCTTGATCATTTGTTAGCAGTTTATGAAGACATCAGTTTCTTCATTAGAGTTCTGTAATTCTCACCCAGTTCAATGATATGATTTGAAAGTTTATTAGAAACCTGTATTCTAGAGTGGCAGAGTCCTTTCCATGAATTTTTCTAAAGATGAAATATATTTGTAAATGCTTCAGAATAAAACAATAACTGTCTATAAATGACAAAAGACTTAAAATGGCATGGTTAAAGACCTGATTACAACGCAACTGACAAGGAAATTGCTATTTCTGTGACATACAACGTTTTGAGATAGCTATAATTAAGACTGATAATATTATACTGGGACATATCAGATTTCCAGAAATTTCACATAGTTTCTGAAATACTTACACTATATACCTATACAGATATAACATAAAGAAGGCTTAGTATTAGTATTACCTCTTATTTGACAATGCTTCCTATGTAATTTAACCTATCAAATAACTCTGATTAGTTTATTTATAAGGACAGAAGCAAATCTTTGAGATATTTCAGGGGTATAAAAAGTTTTTGAAAATGCTTGGTTAAATAGGATTATAGGTCATTGTAAAACAATGCTTAGTTTCCCATTTTACCAAAGTAAAGATTAAAGACTTCATAGGGCAAATATAAAAGGTTATGTAGTTGTAAAAACCCTAGCTACAAAATATAGACTCTGTTTTTCTAGGCAGATTACATTAAAGGCAAAAGAAAAAAAAAAACTTTGTTTACAATTTCTCATTAAGACCAGACAAAATGTAAGAAAACTTTGCCCTTTTAACACAGAGAAAAATGAACACTAAACTTAATTTTGCATTAGCTTACTTTTCACATTAAAATTCATTTACTTAATTAAATTCATTCCAATCTTGACCAATCCTGACAAAACATACAGTTCCTTTCTAAAGATTTCTTTTTCTCACAAGCCTTTTTCAACTTTCTATATCCATTTTAATGTGTCCCTTGTTATGCTTCTCATTTAGAAATAACCAGCTTTAGGACAAAATTACTTTATTTTCCACTAACAAAATGCATTTCCATTCCTTATACTTTTAAAAAAAAATTTCCTTGCATATGAAAATGATTTTCTTATTAATTTTAGCAGTATTAATGACATATATTAATGAAAAATTTTAGCCCTAGAAACCTTAATTTCTAGTGAAAACTAAGAAGTAAGCCATTATGAAGCCTTTTACATTAGCAATCTATAGATTGGCAAACTTATAAATACTTTTTATAATTTCTAAAAACAGGGTTTCTTATAGAAAATTTCTCAGTGTGGCACCAAACATATTTACTAATATTCCCAAATATCTTTAGTTCTCTGTAAAATGGAGCTTATGTTCAGTAATTAATCTCTCAGTACCTTATTTTACTTGGGAATGATTTAGATATTTAATAAATTTTCATCATTTAACTTAATTTATCAAAACTCTAAAGTTTTAATTTACCAAAAAGGTTTGGGGAAACTATTTTTAAATAAAACATAATTGTTTTTAAAGAGTTCACTTAAAAATTTGTTACATTTACATTTACTTAATCCATTTACATTTACTTAATTTACTTAGAAAAATATCTTATCATTTTTCTTGCTGACAAATTTTATAACAGAGATAACATGAACTTACTTGACTTTTAGTAAACCTAGGTACAATAAAAGTATTATAGTTAATATTAATGCTTCTAAAGACATGCCTGTATTAATTAAACCAACAAATTAAATTAGCTTTAATACTGGATTCTATTTAATACCTAATATTTCTCATTTCACGTGAACATGAAATTCATTTTTGTTAGTTTCTATTATATTTCTGAGAATTTATATAAGCACGCACTTTTTACGCCAATTAAATAGAGCTCTTTTACAAATTAACTTTGTTAATACCGTCTGAAGGTTGAAACATATCACATCTACAATGCACTTACATACATGCAGATAGACACAGACAGAAATCTCATAGTTTTTATTTTGAAAATTTAGTTATAAATCAGGTACAATATAAAACTCACTAGTTTATAAATAACAGTTGGAATAAATTAAGTCTACTCGCTCAGATGGCTAAAGTCTTTTCTTATTTATGGAGAAGCCATTTAAGATTTATATTTGCCCTTTACAAGCAATTTTAAGGAGGCAGTTTGGGCAAGAGAGTTCTTTGAGCAGTTTTAGTTTAAAAGGCTTCTTTTCTACTTTTCCTTTTTCAGTCTTAGGAATTAGAAATGATCTAGGTAAGAGTTCCCAGAGAAGACCAGGTAGAACATGTACATCTCAAAGGCAAAGAAAAAGAAATGCAAGCTCCTTCTCAAAGGACTTTTTTCCCTTAGAGTCATAATTGTGAAAAAATAATATTTTTTTCAGAATGGTTATAATAATCATAGACATTTCCATCAAGTCTCAGATATACTGTTACCTTCTGCAGGAGATCAATCTTAATGTTATATAAAGGTAATTCAGAGAAAGATGGATGGCAAGGAGAAGAGCCTTCAGAGGAACAGGAAAGAGCAGAGGAAGACAGGGAGAGATAGAGGTCTCAGAAACCTCAGAGAATTTTTCCAATTTGGAAACCTTTGTGATAATTATGAGTTAGTTTTTCTGAGGGAAGAAAATGTGGATTCATAATTATGTGTGTGGGCCTCAAAATACCAGTTGAAATATGTTTCCATTATTGTCTAATATTCTTTTGCTAATTGACTACACAGATAAACTAATTTAGGAATTTCAAAGGAGCCCCAAGTCAGCCAATTTAATTGTAAATCATTCCAGTAATCATAGTCCAACAAGACAAATACTTAAAGACTGGGGCTCATATTTCTTATACATAAAACCAGCAGAAGTTCCAGAAGAAGGCTGCTCTGCAGCCTTGCCTCTAGAGAGTGAACTTCCCATATTTCAAGAGAAAAAAACTAAACAAAACTAAACAAAACAAGAAAAGAAATCCTGAGAACAGAAGTCGGCAACAAAAACTAAATGGGAAAAGAAATCTCGAAGGCCACTCCTACAAAAATTGGAAGCTAAATCCCAAAAGCCACTTAAACAAAATGTACAAAATGGAAAGCAAAATCCAGAAAGCCATTCAAATAAAAACAGGAAGTGAAATCCTGAAGGACACGTAAACAAGACAAACAAAACAGGAAGTAAAATCTCAAAGGCCATGCAAACAAAATGGGAAATGAAATCCCAGAAGCCACTTAAACAAAACAGACAACCCAAAGGACCTTTAAATAAAACAGGAAGCTAGATTCCAGAGTACAGTAGCCAGAAACAGAGGATACCCAAATAAACTAGAACCTCTTCCAAAGCAGGAAGTTTAAGAATAGGAGGACTCCAATGGCACAGTCTGGGACCACTGAGGAGACAATATAGCACAGTGAACTCTTGTAGGTACCTTACACGAATCTAAGGTGGTGCCAGTGCAGGGGGTGGGGTGGGATGGGGAGCGGTACACAGAATGCTCTGTATCCCACTTCTGACACTATACAATGTTAACAAAAAACTAATGCAGAAGGATGCAAATAAGAAAAGAGTTTATTTGTGGTCTTAAGAATTGCAGTTTGGGAGACAAAGACTTGGGTAATCCCAAAACAGTGTTTCAAGGAAGAGAAAAAGTCAAGAGCTTATAAAGACAAAAAACCACAAGGTTGTTAAAAGTTGCCTAGTGAGAACTGTGATTGACTCTGATGCAAGTTGGAAATATTTGTCCTTAAGGAATCACAAGTTGTTTCAGGGTAGGGGTCTGATAAGTAGGTAAACTATCATGAGTTTCTGGCAGATATTCTGGATAACTTCATCATGTCAAAAGGTCAGCTTCTATTCAGGCTGAGAAGTCCATAAGTCACTCTTCCTTAATAGCTTCTTGGCTCTATTTTAGTGAGCTATCTTAGCAATACTTACCCAATTTCGGTTTTCCTTTCACAGCCAGTACACATACAAACACCACACAATAGACCACACACACACACACACACACACACACTCTTCACAAAGCAATGATACTCTTACCATGTGCTCTGTATTCTATTTTGATTCTATTTTATTTTTTATACTAATCACAGTCTATTTTACTGAAGTAATGACTTCCTAATGGTTTAAATGGCAGTACAAAAAGCTCTACAGGAAAATGACAGAAATAAAAGAAAAAAAAACAGGGGAAAAGGAGAAAAATATTAAGTGGTATTAAACTCAGGATTGAAGATATACAGAAATCTATGCATTTGTTAAAAATCTGATGGGAAGTTTGCAATTAGAGCTGGACTGTAAGCTGGAGAATGTCAATAATAGATGATAAGAAGTAGACACATGAATTGTTATATTATGTACAAAATAATCTGACCAAGGACTGACACAGAATGGTAGATAATATCTTTAGAACTCTGGCTTTCAGCATTTTTATACCTTAAAATATTTGAGGGACAATATACATGGTCTTTGCAACAGTGCAAGAGATTTATTAACTAAGCCAACAGTTCTTAAGAGTGAGATGAATGAACACTTGGGAAATAGAGAGCTGGATGAATGTGAATAGAATTTTAGGGAAAAGATTCCTTTAAATGATCTTTTAGACTGTGTAAAGGATGTGCATTTTTTTCTCTGAGGTCGCTGCCATAAATGCACCTGAATAGAAGCTGAGGTTGATTGGGGGCAAGGAAGTAAGACCAGAAAGCAGAGTTTTAATAAGCAAAATGGGGCTTCAGCAACTATTATCTAAATTTTTTGAATATTTTCAGTAAAGACATTTTCTTTTTTTTAAATTTAATTGATTTTTTTTTTTTGGCTGCGTTGGGTCTTCGTTGCTGTGAGAAGGCTTTCTCTAGTTGCAGTGAGTGGGGCTACTCTTCGTTGCGGTGTGTGGGCTTCTCATTGCGGTGGCTTCTCTTGTTGCAGAGCACGGGCTCTAGGCACACCGGCTTAAGCAGTTGGGGCATGCAATCTCAGTAGTTGTGACTCGCAGGCTTTAGATCACAGGCTCAGTAGTGGCACATGGGCTTAGTTGCTCTGCGGCATGCGGGATCTTCCCGGACCAGAGCTCGAACCCACGTCCCCTGCACTGGCAGGCAGATTCTTAACCACTGCGCCACCAGGGAAGTCTCAAAGACATTTTCCAAGATCATTATTAAATGAATGACCTTTGGTTTTTTTTTTTTTTCTGATTTCTTTCTCTTTAATAAAATATATGCCACAAATAATCATCAAATTTTTATCCTAAATGAGTTTGACCTGCTTTGTTTAACTTTCATTTCAGTTAACTTTCTTCATGAGTAGGTTTATATCATTCCAAAGGAATGTAAATACTATATGGAATTTTACTCTATTTTAGCCTCAGTTACCTTTCGAGGTAGTGATTAAATCTTGATTAAATGGTAATTGCCAATAACACCACTTCATGAAAGCAGCCACATGAGACTAGCTCCAACTACTAGCTATTAATAAACTGAAGGGAATGGACAGATCTTATCAACAGGGAAAGTTTTTGTGATTGTTCTCTGTGTTTATAAAATATGTTAATATTTCCTCTGAACTATTCTGAAATTACCCTTTTATAGTAAACTATGCATATTTAATCAGAACACCAACAGCAAAAAGTGCTGATTTTGATCAAGTTCTGAAATTCTTTAGACTACAGAAAAGATAAATAAATATACATTCAATGGAATCAAACTTTTACAATATGGAAGGCAGAGGGAAGTTTAGACTCTATAGTGTTATTTTATCACTGAAAACATGTACTATTGTAAATTGTTTAAAGGATTATAAATGAATATCTAAGGAAATTCATGACGCCTTACTTCTTAGATTATCAAAGACTCAGTTATAACAAACTCAAGGTAGTAAATCATTGTACTCAGTTTTATTTTTATAAAAATTGCTTCTGAAAAGCAGATTAGCTCCTTGGACCTGGATATTTTTGTATGGAATGGGTCAACTAAATACATTCACACATCAACCTTAACTTTTTCAAGTTCAGAAGAGTAATGGAACCAATGGCTTTCTAACGCTTCTGAACTTGAAAAATCTCTCTGTGCAGTCTTGAGAAAGCCTCAAAGTGTTCAGCCATCAAACAGTTTTAGGAAGAAATGAGCATAGTTGCTACATTAACTGTCACTAATAGAGACACTAGATGAGGTAAGAGTTATAATCCCAGAGTGTAAGTAAAGGATAAATAGTTTTAAATGCTGTTGAGCATTTACAACATATGACATATTTTTTCCATATTTAAAATTTTAATAATAATTTGGTTTCACTATAAATATGATTATATATGTGGTACATTGAGAGATGTAAACTAAGTTTATAAACACAATGAAGTATAACTGTTATACTAATTCCCCTTATAAGCTTCTGACACTTACGGCATTAGATCATGTATGAGGAATTATCTATCTTGGCTGTAAAAGGAAGATCTCTTCCTTTCCTCTCACACCTCTTTTCTATTGAGAACTGTCTATGCAGTAAGCAAAAAAGACCACCTCATGGTTTCAAATAATATCCATATTGAACAATGTGTTTTTAATGTACTGCTACTTAGCTCCCCTTGAAGGGGAGGAAGAGAAAAAGTTTGATAGCTCTAATCCTACACTGTTTTTATATAATGTCTCTCTGTTAATGACTTCTATTTGCCTGGCAAATAAAATGCATGTCCCCACCTCTTCCACCACCATCTTAACATTTAAGGTCCTAAACTACAAGTAACTGCCAGAGGATGCAGTGTAGCCAGTGCCTTATGGGTATCACCACATTTGATCTTCCCAGCAACACACTGAGGCAGATACTCTTATTATTCCCATTTTTCAGGAATCTGAGTCCCAAATAGGTTAGGAAACTTAGTTAATCATAAACTTAGTGAGAGACACAGCTAGTTTAGAATCCAGATTTTGTCTGGTTTAGTTTCATCAGGGTGAGCTTCCGTGCCTTTATTCATACTGTTCTATTTCCCATTGATAAAATTTTAGCAACCACTCCTATTCATGATTTTCACATGTTTTCTCTCATTCCTTTTGGCTCCATGGAGGTTGTTTCTCATCTCACTCTATCAGACATTAGGATCCAGTTTGCCTTAGTTATATCCAGGATGATTTGGGCTGCAACTAACATCATACTGATATGAGTGGCATGAAAACTCTATTTGATGACTAGTAAAGACTATTGTGTTGGTTAGCAGTGCAATAATGACAACAAGTAACCAGGTTTTTTGGAGCTTTGGATGCTCCCGTTCTTAAGGTATCCTTAATGCCTCTGCATATGGTTTTTAAAAAGCTACAGGGTTTCTAAGCATCATGCCCTCAAAAACCAATATGTAAATGTAGGAGGGAAATGAGCTCTTGCATATTTCTTACTTTTTATGATGGAATCCCTCTTCTCAGATTGTCCAAGAAGTTCTATTGGTCAGTATTAATTAGTTCAACTAATTTTACATAGATTTACTTTAACATATATTTCTTAAGATCTTAGTATGTAAGAAATAAGTACTGTTATAAGCAGTGAGGATCCATTCATTAACAAAACAGACACTCCTTTTTTGAGGTTTGAATTCTAGTTAGTAAAGACAGATACTAAACAACAACAAAATACATATATATGTCAGGTTGAAATAAGTGATAAGAAGGAAAAATACATAAATAATATGCTATACGAAGATGTTAGATACACTAATAGTATTCAGACATCAAGTAATACAGACTTAAAATTTTAAGTGGAAAAATTGAGAAATTAAATGCACCAATAGTGGTGAGAAAAATTGTAAAGGAAAAGTAAATGCAAATTAGTTTTGGAGAATAAAAGGACACAGGAGGGTTCAAGGAAGAGTCCTTGATTCTGCAGTAAAATGCTTGGGGAGACAATGATGCTATTGATGGGGAAAACTGGAGGTCTTCTCTCCAAAGAAATTGGAGGAATTCACTGGGATACACAAAGAAAACTATTATAGATATCACTGCCCAGATCACAGTCAGCCATCATATGGCATTTGTCCTGCCCATATGCTCTCCTGCCCATAAAAATGAATTTTGACATTCGACAAACTTTTGCCATATAATTAGAACCCTGTTTAACCTTTACACCATCTCATCCTTTAGTCTGAAAGGAAAAAAAATAATTCTTAGATATATGTGTTAGACTGTCCTCAGAGACCAAAATAACCTAACATGAAAATAACGACCCCAGTGAAAAAAGAAATAAGACAAAAGAAAATAACTCAAGATACCTGCAAATAATATCCAATAAAGGCTTCCCATATTAGTTTCTCAGGGCTGCTATAACCAGTTACCACAAACTGAGTGGCTTCAGACAACAGAAATTTATTTCATCACAGTTCAGAAGGCTAGAAATCCAATTTCAAGGTATCATTAGGACATGCTCCCTATGAAGGCTGTAGGGAATAATCCTTCCTTGCCTTTTCCTAGCTTCAGAACATTCCTGGCAATCCTTGGTGATCCTTGGCCTATGACTGCATCATTCTATTCTCTGCTTCTGTCTTTACATGGACATTTTATCTGTGTATATATCTGTTTGTCCTCTCCCCTTCTCATAAGAACACCAGTCATTGGACCTAAAGACAATTTTAATACTTTGTAACTTCATCTTAATTTAACTAATTATGTCTATAAACACTATATTTCCAAATAATATTCTGATCATTCTGAATTTCTAGCTGAACATGAGTTTTCAACTAATTACACTTGTGAAGGTAAATATAAGATCATAATAAGATGAAAAGGAACTATCAGAGAATAGAAAATAATACATACATTTAAAATATAATTGATTAAAGAAAAATTAAATTGAAAAGTTAAAGATAAGTACATCAAAATAGTTCTGGGCATGGAACTAAGAAATAAAGGAATAAGACATAGGGAAAAAATTATAATTTAATTAAAAATAGACAGTCATTCTAATGAATAGAAGTTCTTTAAAGATTAATCCAACTAATAAGATTTTTAGAAATGCCATCTAATAATTCCATATTGTAAACCTGTAATTTTAGAAAGATCAAATAATAGAATATCTCTAAAGATTAACTAATAGTTTTAGAAATCCAAATAACAGGAAATCTAAAGAGATAAGAGGAAAAAAGGGAATATTATTAAATGAAATAAGAAAACCTCCTACAGCACCATGAATCTTCAAACATAAATATTCTACAGATTTATTGTTAGAATCAATAAACAAATTAATTAAGGAAAAACTCCTAAACATTTTTTGGAGAGAAAACAAGTCAGCTACAAAGAAATGAGAAACAGATTAGTGTAAAATTTCTTATCATCAAACTGGATGCTATAATTCCACTGAGCTTTCCCTTCAGATTTCTAAAACTAAATTGTTTTCAGTTAAGAATTCCATAAACCATCAATCAAGTGCAGGGATGGAATATGAAAGTTTCCCCCATGCATTTTCATTGGAAGATATTTGAGGATATACTCCAATAAAATTTAATTTGAATAAACATGAAAGTTTTCACTGAGGTGGCGACATTTAAGCTGAAATCTGAAGGACAAGATCTCAGTTATATAAAAATTCAGGGAAGAATATTCTAGGCAGAAGATATCTAGCTAGTTATGTAAAGAAGTTGTATAGCATGGGCACATGCTCAGAATTGGTGTGGATAAGGGGTAGAAGTTTCAGAAGAGTGGAAGTGCTTTGAGTGAGGATAAAATAAGAAAAACATGTCAATAAATTGGATGCTGAGAATCAGCAAGAGCTCATATGAAATTAATTTGCCACCGAGCCAATTTAAATGGTATCCCACTTCACTGAAAATAAAGTTATAAATACTCTGCCCAACTGTTAATTCAATCCACTCTTTCTTTAATTGGGATTAAGTAATAAGAATCATTGGTATAAAAACTATGTAAATAAAGTCTTGCAAATGATTTCAATAAAATCCTTCATCCTTTTTTTTACCAACACAACATTCTAAATTACAGTTTAGAAATACCCATGCTTAAGATGGCACAGTTATTAAGATTACAATTTAATTCAATTTAAACAGAAGATATTAACTGATTCGAAATTTCAGAATCATTGCTCTTAAACGAAAAAAAAAAAAAAATGTGTTTGGTAGGATGGGGGAAAAAAGAGCTCTCATATTATCATGACTCCATAAATACACACTTTAGAACAAACTCTGGATAAATGTACATTTTCTTCCATACAGTTCAAATTTTAGAATGACTTTCTCACTTAAAAGACAATGTTGAAACTGAGTAGTTTCTCTCTTAAAATCCACCAGTTGCTCAGAATCACTGACAATTAATTTAACTATATATCTGGTCTATTCTACAATATTTTGTATTTTTCTTGCTTTCAAGATTTCTAATTGACTTTCTTTGCCGTATTGGGAGAAGGAATGCTTGCTTTCTTAACCAAATTCTTAATATTATTTCATCTTAACATCAATTCTTTCCATCTCCTAACCATTCCATCTTTTCTTTGGAATTTATAGACCAATGGGCTTCCTTGACAATTTGACTGATTCTTTAATTTTTGTATCATAACTTTATCATTTGACTTCTTGGAATTTTTGTTTCTTTCTCTCTCTCTCTCTCTCTCTCTTTTTTTTTTTTTAGTACCTTTATGCAATACTGAAGATGATTAGTTTTCAATTTTTGGAATCTTCTTTAAAGAAAGCATGGAAGATTTAATTATGCTTACAGAACACAGTGTAAATGAAGTGTTATCAAACTTGACAAATAAATTAGGTTCCTAGACCTAATTCCAGTGTTTGGAGTTGAATACCAGCAGGGTGTCTAAGAATTTAACTCACTTCTGACCCCATCTACCTGGAGATAGAACCAAGTTTTATAGGTTAAGGGCTCAGAGCCACAAGACTGCTCCCCTCCTCCACTTCAGATGCCAGTCACAATCCCAGGTTGTTACCTGTACTTCTGACCCATTGGCTATAAATCAGATCTTCCCAAGTCCCCCTCCTTGGGTTCAATTAATTTGCTAGAGCAGCTCACAGAACTCAGAGAAACATTTTACTTACTAGATTATCAATTAACTATAAAAGGATATACTCAGGAACAGACAGATGGAAGAGATGCATAGAGCAAGCAGTGTGGCAAAGGGCTCATAGCCTACATGCCCTCTCCAGGTCCACCCCTCTCCCTGAATCTCCATGTGTTTACCAAGCCCAAAGCTCTCCAAACACCATCCCTTTGGGTTTTTATGGAGGTTTTATTACATAGACATGACTCGTTAAATCTTTGACCATTGGTGATTGAACTCAATCTCCAGTGCCATTTTCCTCCCCAGAGGTCAGGTGTTTACCCACCCCAAAGTTCTCTAAACGCCAGCCATTTGGGTTTTTATGGAGGTTTTATTACATAGGCATAACTCATTAAATCTTTGGCCACTGGTGATTGAACTCAATCTCCAGTGCCTTTTTCCTCCTCAGAGGTCAGGGGTTGGAACTTTCAGTTCTAATCACATGGTTGGCTCCATTGGCAACCAGCTTCCATTCTTAAAAGGTTTCCAAAAGTCACCTCATTCATATAACAAAAGACAACTTTATCAACCTCAGCACTTAGGGAATTCCAAGGGTTTTGAAAGTCAAGAGCCAGGAACCATGGATGAAGATCAAACACATCTGAGGAATATATTTTGGTCATCTGAATGACCAAATATATATTTCTTATAAATCACAATATTACAACAACAAAATGTCTACTTCATAGAAGTTGGAAAGAAAATGTGGGAAGAAGTGGAAACAGAATTAAAGGACCTGTTATTTTCATCTTACAGATCTACTCTAGATTCTGTCTATAATTGATAGAAAAATATTTACATATAGTATTAACTTTTCAAAGGTAGTCGCAAAAGTCTAAAATATGAATATAGATGCCTATGTGATAGGGCAATAGAAGATGGCAAAAACTGATAAATCATACACAGTGATAACAACATATTTTTTAGCTAGATGGATATAAACAACAACAAAAGTGAAGTATGGATGGTTTTGTAGAACAGGAATAAGCATTAGGAAACTATTGATTTGCTTACAAGCCATTTTGTATTATTGGATATTTTTGAAATTTTGTGTGTGTTTTGATTTCGTACACAAACATTTACACACAGGCACACACGCATAGCACAGGAAGATCAGTTCGGTGCTTTGTGACAACCTAGAGTGGTGGGATAGGGAGGGTGGGAGGGAAGCTCAAGAGGGAGGGGATATGGGGATATATGTATGCATATGGCTGATTCCCTTTGTTGTACAACAGAAACTAACACAGTATTGTGAAGCAATTATACTCCCATAAAAATCTATTTTAAAAAAATGTTATAGAGGTAGATTTTGGCAGATGAATGTTTTACTTTGGATTTTCCCAGAGGTTGACAGAGTGGGAAAGAGTCCTCTATTAAATTAATAAATCAATATTTAGTAAATAAATATTTAGTGCATACATATTCCATATATAAGGCAATAAATCAGTGCTGGAAATACAAATTTACATAAGCAGAAACCATGCTCTTAAGAAATTAATAACTGTGGATGAGTATGTATATTAATAAATGCCACACTTGTGATAAGCATATAATACAGTTAAGAGTGGAAAAGAATGAAAACATGCAACAGGCAGTGGTTAATTCCTATCATATATATTTTGAGGCTATGCATGGCCAAATTATCATGTCACTCTTTTAATAATTTCCTTCTTTGCTCTCATAACTATCTAATATTTTCTTTGGTTTATTATTTACTCATATATTTATTGTGAAATTTTTCTTAAAAATTAAAACTTTCTGACAGTGGAAACTTCATCCATTGTGGGTCTTCAACACATAGAGCAGTTTCTTTGGTAAATAGTAGGCTCTCAATAAGGTTTTATTGAGTGAAAAAATTATGTCAATTGGAAAATGCTATATATGCATGGCATAGTATGGTATATACAAATAGAGATTATATATATATTTATTTATGTAATATATCGATTATTTACTTTAAAGATAATATCTTGTACATATATACATTATATATATATAGAGAGAGAGAGATTATTTACATTAAAGGAAGTGATTCACACAACTGTGGGAATTGTCAAGTTCAAAATATGTAAGGTAAGCCAGGAGCAGGCTGGAAATTCAGGTAAGAGTTGATAACACATTCTTTATACCCCAGTTTTATTGAGATATAGTTGACGTACAACATTATGTAAGTTTGAGGTGTACAACGTGATGATTTTATACATGTATATATTGCAAAATGATTACTGCAATAATGTTAGTTAGCATATCCATCACCTCACATAATTTTCATTTTGATTATTGTGGTGAGAACATTTAAGATCACTCTGAGCAACTTTCAAGTATAAACCACAATATTGCTAACTATAGTCATCATACTGTATTAGATCCCCAGAACTTATTCAACTTAAAACTAGAAGTTTGTACCCTTTGACCAACATCTTCTAATTTCCCCACAAAACCGCTATCCCACCCCTGGCAACCACCAATTAACTCTCTGTTTCTATGAATTCAGCTCTTTTAGATTCCACACATAAGTGAGATCATACAGTATTTGTGACTTATTTCACTTAGCTTAATGCCAAGTTTATCCATGTTGTCAAAAATGGCAGGATTTCCTTCTTTCTTATGGCTCTGTATTATTTTATATAAATATATGTATATACAATTTCTATTATATATAACATAGCTATATATATGGATATAATATATATATAATAGACAAGAATATATTTATGTGTGTGTGTGTGTTTTATCCATTCATCCATCCACAGACACTTTGTTTTCATGTCTTGGCTATTGTGAATAATTCTGTAACAAACATGGGAGTGCAGATATCTCTTCAAGACTGAGATTTCATTTCCTTCAGATATATACCCAGAAGTGGAATTGCTGGATAATATGGTAGTTCTATTTTTAATTCTTTGAGGTGGCCTCTGTATTGTTTTTCACAGTGACTGTACCAATTTACATTCCCTCCAATAGTGCACAAGTGTTCTCTTCTTTCTATATCCTCTCCAACATTTGTTTTCTTTTGTCTTTTTGATGATAGCCATTCTAAGAGGTGTGAGGTAATATTTAATTGTGGTTTTGATTTGATTTTCCCTGATGCTTACTGATGTTGAGCACCTTTTCATGAACCTGCTGGCAATGCATTCTTGAGACAGAATTACCCAGGGCAGACCGAAAAGGCTAAAAAATCAGGTAAGGGTCCTACGTTGCAGTCTCTAGGACCTCAGTCTTTGCTCTTAAAGGATTCAACTGATTAGATAAGGCCTGCCCACATTATGGAGGGTAATTTGATTTACTCAAAGTCTACTAATTTAAATATTAATTACATCTAAAAAATTTTTATCACAGAAACATCGACACTGATATTTGATTAAAAAAAAAAAGTTGGGCACAATGACCAAGCAAAATTGACACATAAAATTAACCATTATGATATATAATAGGAAAAATGCTCTCAAGTTTTAAAATTGAAATAAACACTTATGTAGAACAAATACTGTTCTAAACCTTATAAATATTAGTTAATTTAATCATCATACATCATATATCTCTATAAGGTAACAACTACCATTTCCCCCACTTTAAAGATTTGGGGGAGGAGTGGGGTGTTGGTTAATAACTTGTCCAAGATGAAAAGATAGAGCTGGGATTCAAACTCAGTCTTCCTTCAACTACCATACTGTATTGCCTCCTGGATGATCAAGCTTGAAACAACTGTCTCTTAAGAGCAGAAATAAAAATTAGAAGCGTTCTCTACCCTTCTTATTAAAGTGTATATACACACATAATATTTGAATCTGTATGAGACTGACTCCACAGGAAAATCTATATTCCAAGGACATTTCCATTTCGTCAAGAAGTTGAAGCACCAAATGGTTAATCTAACTCACTCTGTTCCTTTTTACATATTTTAAATTGATAGCAGCATTTTAAAGTAAAAGGACATCCTAAAAATAGAATGGGAAAAATAAAACCAAAGTGGCAGTCACTGAGGAGTAGCAAAGGGTTGGGACTGCATCAGTCTCCACTAAATAGCTTAGGTTGCCCAAATTTTATATATACTCTTGCTAAAACAAAGTTCAATTTGCACCATTTGTAGGTTTAAATCATTGTGTTCTTACTGTTTAGTATGAAAATAGAGAATTAACTGTGTTTTTTTCTTCTTTTAGGGGTGACTGACATTGCCAGCAATGCAATCCGTCCTCCTACAAAAGAAGGAAAAACATCAGATGGCTCTATATTTGGCTTCATATAAAGTTCACTGAATATGATAATTTTTTGCTTTTCTTCTTTTATATTTGTTTTATTATGTGCCTGCTGTGTTCTCAATGTCTTGGACCTGGATCCTCTAAATTTAGAGTTTTTTAAATTTCAATTTATCTTCTGGGGGGCATTTCAACTCACACTAAGACAATCTAAACTTATGTTTCATTCACTTTGACTGACACAACATATTTATTTTCTTTACTACTTTGGTACAATCTCTTGACCGCCGTTTATAACATCAGAGGTGCTGGCAGGAAGTATCCAAAATGACATCACCCTCAAAGATCACTAGAGCCATATGTTATCTGTTCCTAATTGAAAACACTTTATCATGCCAGATACAGATTGAGTGTGCTCTGCTTCCCAAGTTTGATTTTATGTTTTCTGAAAGTCAGGTGCATCTGGTGGTTATATTCTGACAGAAGAGCTTCTTGTATTCCCATGTAGCATTGTATAGACATCATAGATTTACAGTGTATTGAAATGGACGCAACTGACTCTTGTTTTTGTTCAATGTTAAAGACAGTATGAGTAAAGCAAACTTTTCCAAGTGTTTATAAACTAGTAACACATGGCATGAAGTTGTTCCACTCATTTACTTGTATCAGCATGTTTTTTAGTACGGGATGGAAATTAGATAATGAAATATACTAAAGTCATTGAAGATACACGTTTCTTAATTTAAAATATCGTGAAGTTCCTGAGATTTCAGAATGAATCCTAGGAACAAAACAGTAAACAAATAATTAATAGCCAAACTTTCTCTTACTGAAAAGAATGGTGGGCTGTGGTTTTAGAATTTAATAAAACATGATTCTTTATGTAGACTGACTCTAAGGTTTGTTCCAACTGTATAACTTAATAATGTTATACTCATTGGCCATTTCTCTCTGTTACCATTGAGACAATATTTTTAATTAATTTTTTTCTACATATTGTGTGTGCACTTTAATCAAATATATCTAAACAACAGGTAGAATATTTTGTTGTCTTTAAAGAAAAAACATCCTGATGATTTCTTATGAAGAACCAACTGCTATTTAATCATTTCTAATTATATGACTGATACTGGAAACTTTTAAAACGATCACCCTAGTGGAATGAGGAGTAGAACAATTCTCCCTTGAAGGACTTATCCACCCCTCTACTGTGCCTAAATTATTTCCTCGTAAGTGGCCTCCTATCACCTATTTTTGCAGTCTCGCCACATGTTCTCTCCATGCAGCCTGAGTGATCTTTATAAGAGAGAAAAATCTGATCATGTGACAGTTCTGGCAAACTCCTTTTATAGCTCTTCATGGCCTTCAGGATAAGAGCTGAAATTCCTGACATACATACATGTTCTGATTCCTGCTCAAATCTCTAAACTCAAATTGGCACCTACTTTGCCTTCATCTCTTAAGGTTCAGTACACTGGCCTCTACTTCACACTCATCCACAGTTCATTTGTATTAAACCTTCAAATTTTAGTTCAAATGTCACTTTCCAAGAAAGCTTTTTCTGACTCATTAGATTAGGGCAGTGTTCTCAATTTTATGCCATTATTTTTACCTTCATATTATTTATCACAGTTGTCGTTAAGTTAAAAAAATATATATTGATTAAGAGCTAGTCATCTCAAAGGACTATAAGTCCATGAGGGCAGGGTCTCTGTCTGATTTTCGTGATTTCCTATAACCCAAGCACCAAGCACAATGATGGTCACATATAAAGCACCTAATAAAAATGAACAGAATCACTATGCAGAAAGAATAGGAGGTTTGGGGATTCTAGGTGACTTACCCAAAGTTATGTAGCTATACATAGTGGAACCAGGAATTATATCCAGAACTACCTGACTAAATTTCTAAGCTAGTTAAGGTGTGATTCCACCTCAAACACTAATTGGTCATGGTGTCTTTATTTTAAAATGCTTTGGCATAGACACAGTGATTTTAATCTGTGCTCATTAATTGAAACTTCAATGCTAAAGTAATTAGTTGTCTAATTGGGTGTTCCCAATCTCAGAATAGACAATTAGTATTATATCAGAAACCCAACACACATGAAGCTTCAGCTACCATATTCACATAATACTTCACATTTTACAGGAAGTACATTTAAAAAGAGCTTTTATTGTTGGTTAAAAATGTATTCAAACTATGAATTTTAGTTAAAATATCTTAAAGGCACTTTCTACTCTTGCATGAACAGGGTAGCAATCTCCAATGAGATGTGTAGCTAGAACATTAGGGTTATGTCTCTAAGTTTTGTTTTGTTTTTTTCCCCAAGTCATTGAATTACGAGGATTTCTGGATGCCTGATGCAGAGAATAAAGGTAATAAAATACTGTCTCTAGTGAACCTTTAATATAAGGATATGAATGGAGCCCCACAGAAGGACAAAGACCTGTAACTTCATAGAGCTCACAAAACACATATTCTGAACTAGTTTGTGTATTAGTCTTCACATGAGGCAGAATATGGTCTTCAAGGTTCTTTCCTTATAACCTTCTAGTAAGATTGTGGTAATCTCTCTCTCATCTCCAAAGTCTTTGGGGAATGTCATTATCTTCCATATAAAACCTAAGAGATGTGCACAAACAAACTGATTCAGATAAGTCTTAAACTACTGTGTCAAAAGCCCTGGGCTAAATGCATAATAGAACCATCAACCAATATAGGTCTTCACAGGGCAAGAATAAATTGGTGGGAGAGATGTAAGCTTGTTGAATTTTAAGTCTGTTTTGAAAATCTAGCTGAGAACATTTTGAGTGAGACATATGTATATGGAATTAAGAACTAAAAAGCTCTATTTAGAGATTTGGAAAATATTAATAAACAAGTGGATACAGAAGCAGCTAGACTCTCCAGGGAAACTGCTAATAATAAGAAAAGATAATGGCCAGAGACCAGGGGTCGCCAATAAGATTGTTGTTTTCCAAAGTTAAAGACCATGTTCTGTTTTTAATGGAAGCATTTTAAAAAGCCTAAGACATTTTTCAAAGTACTTAATAAATGTTTGTAATGAATAAATAAATAAACCAACTTAGCAACAATTAAGAGAGAATTAATTGGTCTTTATTATTAAACAGAAAAGTTTGCTGGAAAGTCTGTGTAGGTAAGGAGTCATTTTTATGATATTATATTGCTTTGATTATAAAAAGTCTTGATTTTGTATAGCAGCGAATACTTTTTAAAACCTTTTCATTTGTATTTAATACTTTAGTTGTACTGTTAAAATATTTTATTTACTAGTTCAAGTGTATTTGAAAAGAGTTGTTATATTTTAAATTGAAGAAATGTTTCTCCACTCTGCATTTATTGTCCCAAAGCAGAATTCATGTGAGAAATCACATTTTAGTTCAGAAATATTAAAAGAAAAAAAAAACTATGCATAAATCATTTTAACAATGAAAAGTCATTAACTTAAATTGTTGTGTATATTTCTTCCTAGCTAGGCATTTTAAAAAATATTATTGATATAAGTAAATAAAGATGTATTTCTGATCTAGATAATCAGAAATGTAGAAGACCAAGAAGAAAAACATTATAAAAAGCTCAGGCTGTTATTTTAATTTTCAAATTATTAAAAATAATTATTGTTTTTTAGCATCCAAACTGCCTCTGTACAGAAAATTATACTTGCATGAGAGTAGGCAAAGTGTTTATACTATTCCCAGAGTAAAGTGGATTTATACATCTAAGATGCATGTGAAAAAAATCACAGTCTCTGTCAATGTCATGGACCTAGATCAAAGTATTTAATTATTAGTGTACCAGTATACCTCAGTATAAGCCGATCTCACATAAAAAGTTGTTCATTTGCATGGATCTCAAAGTTCACATTATTTTTAAAGCCTAAGATAATGAGCTAAATTTAAAATGTTCCTTAAATTGTAGAGGAAATTGTTATATTATTTTGCTCAACTCTTAGACTGTATGATTTTAGGAACTACAATCAATATATATAGCTTAAAGGAAAGATTTTAATTTTTACCACAGTGTGTGTATAATCAGTACTATTATTATTTGTTCCTGTATTAAGATTTTACTAAGATATACTTAGCACTGTGCTAGAGGACTGCAGTTTTAAAAGAGAATAAAAAGAAATATTTGATTTTTTCCCTCAAGGAGCTTACACATGGAAATGTCTTCGGTAGACCAAGTTCTGTGTGATTTTAAACACAAAGCCTGTATATTTGAATTTCTCATACTCAGAAATCCACACTCCAGGGCTTCCCTGGTGGCGCAGTGGTTGAGAATCTGCCTGCTAATGCAGGGGACACGGGTTCGCGCCCTGGTCTGGGAGGATCCCACATGCCGCGGAGCAACTGGGCCCGTGAGCCACAACTACTGAGCCTGCGCGTCTGGAGCCTGTGCTCCGTAACGGGAGAGGCCGCGATAGTGAGAGGCCCGCGCACTGCGATGAAGAGTGGCCCCCGCTTGCCGCAGCTAGAGAAAGCCCTAGCACAGAAACGAAGACCCAACATAGCAATCAAGCAATCAATCAATCAATAAATTAAAACTTTAAAAAAAAAAAAAAAAAAAGAAATCCACTCTCCAACAGTTGCACAGTTTTGAAGAAGCTTGATGCCCAAAATGAATTAATATTTTAATGTCTGATCAAAAACAAAACTTAATTTCTAAACACTGTTGAATAATTTTGATTTACGAAGGGTTGAATAATGGCTCCGGTTACCTATTGCGGTGTAACAAATCACCCCCTAACTAAATGGTATTAAAAATAATCGTATTTTGCCTATAGATTGTATGGGTCAAGAATTCATAGAAGACAGGCAGGACTTTGTCTGGAAGAAGATAGGATTTTGTCTGCTCCATAATGATTGGGGCCTTAACACAGAAGACTCAGATACCCGGATGTGACTGAAAAAGCTGGAGGCTGAATGATCTAGAAGTTTTTTCACTCACATGTCAACTGACTGGGTTGCAATACTTTGAAGGCTGAGCTCAACTGGAACTCTTTACCATAGCACCCATATGTGGTCTTTGCTTATAGTCTCCTCCCAGCATGGCAGCCTTAAGTTATTTGGATTTTGCATATCATGACCTAGGCTCAAAGAGTGAGTGTGCCAGTAAATAAGATAGAGCTGAATGGCCTTTGCCCAGCCTAAGAAGTCACATAATGTCACTTCAGCCATACTTTATTGGTTGAAGTTTTATAAGCCTAGCCAGATCCAAGGGGAGAGGACATAAACCCCACCTCTAGATAGGAAGAGTGTCAATTTCTGGCCATGCTGTGAAACATACATACTCTTTCTATTCAACACTTGCAGAATATGTTATTTGTGAAACTGATTAGCCCTCCAGAGCTGGAATAATGTAAATTTTTATGCTGTGGTATGTGTTTGTGCTGTCCACCACATGAGTTGTTTTTCTGTCAAAGTTGAAAAATGTTTACTTTCTTTTGACATCTATCTGTGCAACAAAAATAAATAGCCAGATTACTTGGCCTGAAGGTGTTTTGGGAGCTGTCTACAAAGATGGAATAGTCATAGTATAGTGGCTATTTATTTGGGGTCAAACTCTCTGAGTTTAAATATCGGCTTGGAAAATAACTTGGAAAAGTTAACTTCTTTGTTCTTCAATTTCCTCACCATTATGTTGGAAGCCAAATTAGTACTAAATGCAGGGTTTCTGTGAGGATTAAATGAGATAGTATTAAAGGCACTTAACACAGCACCTTGTACTTGTAAAGAGCACAACCAATAGGGGCATTTCCTGGGTCAACAATACGATTCCCTTAGCAAGAGGAATTCTATTAATGAGCACAGATAAATACTAGAATTCAGCCAACCTTGCACATTCTCTCTTCAGATTTGAAAGAAAGGTATCTATGCAGAAAAGAGCCTACAGAAAAACAGTTCTCTCACCTTAAACTTGGTTAGACTTTTATTTGAAACAAAACAAATTCCAATATCATTGAGAACAAAGTCTGGGCTCATGGAATGTCTTAGCTATTGGCTCTACTTAAAGTGTGATTTTTACATGTTTACTCTTCATTTGCCTCTGTGATTGAGTCTTGCTGGGTCAAATAGCTTCTAATATGCATTTGGTCTACAGGAATCAGTGGCCGAGTATTTTCTTTATAATAGTTAACATATTGTAAAGTCTTCACTCCAAATATTCAGTTGGTTGAAGTTTACAGGGTGAATTTAGCAAATGTAGATCAGCCTGGTTGAGACTGTGCATACCTGGTGGGCAAAAGTGGAAAAGACTCCACAAATAGGCCGGCAGAGCTTGCCATTGGGAACTGTCTATGGAACCCGAATTTTTGAAATAGTGAATCACACCTATAATCAGCAAGTGCCTTACACTGTACTTTGGCATCATTGAAGTCCTTAATACCATCTGGAAAGGAAAGGAGCAAAAGGTTTCCTAGTAGGTGGCTTATAAAACTCTTAAGATATTTAGTGATCACATGTAATGTTTAAAATATTTAAGGCATATTTAAAGGAGCTATTTGAAGCACTCCAAATGATTACATCTCCTAATTCACCAAGCACTGGCAAGATTACGTTTTTAAAAAGCAAGACTGGTTTTGATTTATGAAGTGCAAAAAAGGCACCTGAAAAAAATATCTACTTGAAATTTTGTTTCTTTTTACAAAGACCTGAAAGACAGTTTTGTAAAAAATAAAAATAAAAAATAAAAAAAACATAAAATAACATAAATTCTCTTGAGCTAATATTTTACATGCCAAGTAGAGCCCAGAGCTCATTTTTACAGCTGTTTTATGAGTCTTTAAAATAGTGATTTATAATGGAAAAAGTGACACAATCTTAATTATAACATGATGTACCAGGTATTATAATGAGCAAATATATTTTTCTCAAACATGCATAGCATTTAATTTTTGTGTTCCTTATGATTATAATTCTCAATTATGCCTAGATCCGTATCTGCAGGGTTTCTTTTCTTAATAACTATTATCTTCCCTTTAATTTTCTTTTTCTCAGTGATGAAAATGCTGCAGCAAAATATTCCTGAAAAAAATAAGACATCTAGTCTAACCACATCATAATATCAAAATATTATTAGGCAGTACAACATGCAAAATTCGGCAATTACACTATGACAATCATTTTCTGATCTTATCTTATAATTGTCCATTTTATCTACCAGTATTAGGCTCTGAGGTAGCACTAGCATACCCTTTCTAACAGCAGACGTTGCTCATCTAACAGTGAGGTGTGCCACGGGGGGCATAAATGCTCTGAGAAGCCTTAATTTCCAGGGCCCTGACAAATACTGGGGACAGAAGGGCAACCGGAAACAGGACCCTGTTTCTTAAAGTAGAAGACAATCCCCATTGGTCCATCTACTTGCATAGGATCAGAACCAGCGAGGGAACTATAAAAGTACACCATTTGCATGGTCAGTATCTGCAGAGCATGTGTGATGTACTGGATTCTACAGTGCACAAATGTCTTAGTAACTAGAAATTGATTAGTAAATAGAAAAATCTTAGTAAAAGAAAAATGATTGTTAATGTGAGTGTCAGTGAATAGAGGCTTTATTTGTTGTGAAATTAGCAGTACATACTTCCATGATCTATAAATGAGTTAATTCCATAGTAATGCATATCCTACAATGTAACTTTTTTTCCTTTAAAAGAATGCCATAATCACCATTCTTATAATTCCTAAAATAGAAATGGTTTTATGGAGTGCTTTGGTGTGAATATGGTACTAGTTTCCTTCTGTAGAATAAACCATTAAACGGCATGATTGTATATAAGTAATATGGTAATTCCCTCTGTGAGCCATCCTGAAATATAAAATAAAAATATGGTGTGCTTAATCATAACAAAATACAAACATTTAACAAAATAGAGGCATGCTTCTATGTATAAAACTCGAGGACTCAGAAGCTTATTCTTACAGATAAGTATTTTCTTACAGATATTTTCCTACTCAGTTTGGAAAGCAATGTTAATTGACAACTATTCTAACTTCCACAGAATGCCTCAGGTCATTTTGTAGACCATATCCTAGTTTTCTACCCACACTATTTAAATGTAGCCCAAAGCAATAATAACGCATTGCATAATAAAAATGTAAAAATATTTGTATAAAGCATCTTATTGTTAAAGCTACCAGCAAAACAATGGTCATATTATGGGTAGTCTGGATAAACTTGGTTTGCAATGGGAATGCCCCCTAATTTAGTCATGTTTAGAGAAATGTGGGCAAATCAGATAGTTTTTCTGAACAATCTGTAATTCACTGAGTAGACTTTTAATTACTGATTAAGATCAGGAAATTACAAAGACTAGTTCAAATCATGGGAAAATTTAAGAGAAAAAAAATCACCAATTTTTATAAGCAAAGTTTGGATAAATATGATTTGAATTTTTCCATGGCAGTCCTACTTGCTGGTCTTCTGCAATTTCACTTCAAACACTAATACATAGTGGTGAACTTTTACAGTTTTTAAGTAGTGCATCTTTTATTTATTTATTTATTTATTTATTTATTTATTTATTTATTTTTTCCTTGATAGTACCTGTTTTTTTTTTTTTTAACATCTTTATTGGAGCATAATTGCTTTACAATGGTGTGTTAGTTTCTGTTGTATAACAAAGTGAATCAGCTATACATATACATATATCCCCATATCTCCTCCCTCTTGCATCTCCCTCCCACTCTCCCTATCCCACCTTTCTAGGTGGACACAAAGCACAGAGCTGATCTCCCTGTGCTATGTGGCTGCTTCCCATTAGCTATCTATTTTACATTTGGTAGTGTATATATGTCCATGCCACTCTCTCACTTTGTCCCAGCTTACCCTTCCCCCTCCCTGTGTCCTCAAGTCCATTCTCTATGTCTGTGTCTTTATTTCTGTCCTGCCCCTAGGTTCTTCAGAAACAGTTTTGGTTTTTTTCTTTTTTTAGATTCCATATATATGTGTTAGCATATGGTATTTGCTTTTGTCTTTCTGACTTACTTCACTCTGTATGACAGTCTCTAGGTCCATCCACCTCACTACAAATAACTCAATTTTGTTTCTTTTTATGGCTGAGTAATATTCCATTGTATATATGTGCCACATCTTTATCCATTCATCTGTCGATGGACACTTAGGTTGCTTCCATGTCCTGGCTATTGTAAATAGAGCTGCAATGAACATTGTGGTATATGACTCTTTTTGAATTATGGTTTTCTCAAGGTATATGCTCAGTAGTGGGATTGCTAGGTCATATGGTAGTTCTATTTTTAGTTTTTTAGGGAACCTCCATACTGTTCTCCATTATGGCTGTATCAATTTACATTCCCACCAACAATGCAAGAGGGTTCCCTTTTCTCCACACCATCTCCAGCATTTATTGTTTGTAGATTTTTTGATGATGGCCATTCTGACTCGTGTGAGGTGATACCTCATTGTAGTTTTGATTTGCATTTCTCTAATGATTAGTGATGTTGAGCATTCTTTCATGTGTTTGGTGGCAATCTGTATATCTTCTTTGGAAAAATGTCTATTTAGGTCTTCTGCCCATTTTTAGATTGGATTGTTTGTTTTTTTTGGTATTGAGCTGCATGAGCTGCTTGTATATTTTGGAGATTAATTCTTTGTCAGTTGCTTTAAGTAGTGCATCTTAAATGTCTAATATATGCCAATATTGGTGAGAGGTAATAAGGACATACAAAGGAAAGAAAAAATTAGGCAAAATCTCTGTCATCAAGAACTCAGAATACACTGGCATTTCTCTCAAAACATGACTCAACAGCATTATTTACATCTGTCAAGATATGGAAGCAACTTAAGTGTCCATCAACAGACTAATGGATTAAGAAGATGTTGTGTATATATATATATATATATATATATATATATATATACACACAGTAGAATACTATTCATCTATAAAGAAGAACAAAATGTTTCCATTTGCAGCAACATGGAGGGACTTGGAGAGCATTATTCTAAGTGAAATAAGTCAGACAGAGAAAGACAAATACTGTATGATATCACTTATATGTGGAATCTAAAAAAATAAAACAAGCTAGTGAATATAACAAAAAAGAAGCAGACTCATAGATATAGAGCAGGGATCTCCGACCTCCCGGCCGCGGACCTCTATCGGTCTTTGGCCTGTTAGGAACCAGGCCGCACAGCAGAGGCGAGAAGCAGGCAAGCAAGCGAAGCTTCATCTGCCGCTCCCCATTGCTCGCATTACCGGCTGAACCATCCCTCCCACCTGACCTGTCCATGGAAAGTTTGTCTTCCACGAAACTGGTCCTTGGTGCCAAAAAGTTAGGGACCGCTGATATAGAGAAGAAACTAGTGGTTACCAGTGGGGAATGGGGGAGGGGCAATAGAGTGGTGGGGTAGTGAGAGATACAAACTATTGGATGTAAGATAGCTTACAAGGCTGTATTGTACAACACAGGGAATATAGCCAATATTTGGTAATAACTGTAAATGGGGTGTACTCTTTAAAAATTGTATAAAGCTGCTGCAATAAGAGTAACATAAAAATATTAATCATAAGTAGAATTTTTTTTTAATTTGCTTACCAAAGAACTTCCACATTTAAACATAATGTAGAATGATTAATACCATGTCAATTCTTTGCCCTTATATTTTGACTTAAGACAATGACTTGTTTTTTTCTCTCACAACCTGTGTGTTGAGTGGACTCAGATGGGTATTTATTTGCACTTGGAGTCTCTCTCATGTGGCTGATATCAGATGGCAGCTGGAATTGGGCTGAATGTCCAAGATGGCATACTCACTTGGCTGCCAGCTGATGTTGGCTTTGGCTGGGAGTTTAGCTCAGACTACAGATCAGAGTGTCTACATGTACTTTCTCCACATCACGGGGACTTCTCATGGTATGACGGTTAGTTTCCAAGAACTAGTATTCTAACAGTCAGAGCCTATGGAAGCTGCCAGTCTCTGAAACTGTGCAGACTGGCACAGCTTCCCTTCTCCCATATTCTATCAGGGAGCTTCCCAGATTCAAGGCAGGGGCATATAGACCCCTTCCTTTCAATGGGGAGTGGGGCATGTGAAAGAATTTGTGGCCGTGTCTAACCTACAACATCCTGAATCAAACATTTTTGTTTCCAATTTGGAGATGCTCCAGTTCACTTCCTATTCCAGACACCGATGTGCTGATTTGTTCCAGACGGGAACAAATCTAGTTTTTCACAGGCACAACCTGACAACATCTTGCTGTGAACCTCTCACTTCCTTCCCTGGGCTTTTGTGGTACTATTCTGTGGAAGGCTCATGAGAACCCCACTCAGCATGAACCCATGTTTAGCATGCACATGCAGGAGAATTAACACACTGCAGCAAGTCAGTTGTGGATAGGGGTCAATAGAAACTTCCAGCTTTCTTCTCCCTTGGTTGATAGTTCTGAGATACACATCAGAGTGTCCTGTGGGATTAAGCAACCTGTTGCTCCAAGTGGTAGTGATAATGACAACTCCGTGCTTGTAGACAAACCACAAATAAAACACTAAGGTCATGTCTGAATAAGACAGCATGATGCTATAGGCTGATGTGTGTCTCCCCAAAATTCATAAGTTGAAGCCCTAATCCTCAGTGTGACTATATTTAGAGTAAGGAAGTAATTGTGGTTAAAAGAGGTCATAAGGGTAGGATCCTGATCCTGTATGATTAGAGTCCTTTTAAGAAGAGATAGCAGAGAGCTCACTTTCTCCTTCCCCAACATGTGATGACACAGCTAGAAGGTAGACATCTAAAAGCCAGGAAAAGAGCTCTCACTGGGAATGGAATCAACTGGCTCATTGATCTTGGACTTCCCAGCCTCCAGAACTGTGAGAATATAAAATTCTGTTGTTTAAGCCACTCAGTCAATGGCATTTTGTTGTGGCAGCCTGAGCAAACTAAAACACACTAGCAGTAACAGTCTGCTTATATAAATGGTTTGAATGATTTTTTTTCCTTCAGTTAAAATTCTCTATCTCTTATTGTAAAAAAGGTATCTTTGTAAATTCTCTCTAGGTTTGTAGCATGCACTAGTACATTTCTTAAAGAATGATGTCATAAGCTGATCTTTTTTTTGAAATGGAGAACTGCAATGTGACATAGGGACTTGAAAGCAAGTCACTATCTTCTGCAGAAAAAAAAAAAAAACTTCAAATATTTCTAAGTCACTAAAACTGACTTGCACACAAATCTTTACCTATCATCCTGTAATATGTGCTATTTGGTTTTCATTCTTCACCATGATTGATGCACCCACTAGCCACCTGAGCTAACCTTGTGATTCCCAGTGTCTGATATGGTATTCCAACATTTAATCATAAAGCAAGATAAAATGAATAAAATGATGAGCCCATTGCAACTGTTGAAGTTCTGTAAAGTAAAAATTCCTCCTTCAGTAACCAAAAAAACACTTAAATGGGTACTTTCTTAGTATTTAACAACACATTGTTGTTCTTAAAGCTTTTATAGAGTTGTGGAAAAAATATATTTCTCTCAAATCCCAAGTAGAGTCTCCTTAGTATGCTCGTCTGTGAAGCCTAACCATTTTCCAGCCGCATGTTTGGCATATATTGCTGTTCATTATCAGATAACTCAAGTTTATAAGACAAGAAAAATAAAGGAAATCCCATAAATCCAATTTCTCCCTTCTCATCTGAGGAATCCAAGGCTCAGAGAAGTATGACCAAGTCATGGTACTAGTTAGTAACAGAAGCAACTTGGGTATTTTAAGATTAAAACAAATACTATTTCACCTGCACCATTCATTCCTTCTTCCACTGGCTAGGATTATATTTGGACTATATGAGAAAGAGAGAGAGAGAGAGAGAGAGAGAGAGTGTGTGTGTGTGTGTGTGTGTGTGTGTGTGTGTGTGTTAAATGACTACTGAAAGAGAGCATTAGCTCTGTGTGGAATTCCCCTTCTGGCTTTCCCTTAGGATTTGCTTCATTTTACCACTTGGATATCAGACTATTAAATCAGTAAGAGTATACATACGTAGTACCATTTTCTTATATTACACTGAAATCTTTGTTTCTAGATTTTTGTGTCGTGTTTCTAAGAAGGAAAATATGTAAGAACAGATATAACAGACATTAACACTACTTAAGTAAAACAGGGTTTAATATCCTCTACAGTTGATATTCATCTTGCAAAAAAATAAATTTTTACATTTATTCAGTAGTTATAAACACAAAGCAATTTTCTTACTGCAGTTGAACCTTAGAAAAACTGTTTATGTGTAAAAGTGGTGATTTTGCAAACTTATTTTTGCAGCTATATTCTTTTTCCATCAAGAGTTCTATTCTAAAATAATTTAGAAAACTATTAATTTTTCATAGAAATCCAATCAGTCATATTCTAAATCTAATAAATGTTTTGATGGTGGTGTGAGGCAGAAGAGTGAAGTCATTTGAGCTGTTTAGAATTAAATCTCCTGGAAGTGTCTCATCTTTACAGCTTCTCCACTGGTTGCAGAGACTTTGATCAGGAAACCCCCAAGGCATGAGTGTAACCTCATGTATCTCAGACATGCTAATCCTGAACACCAAACCATGTCTCTTTTGATCATTTATATTTGAAATTAAGAATTTTTACCATGTTATCATTTTACACCCACTCTAAAAGTGAAGAGCTATTACCAACACTTGTTCCACCAATCAAATGTTTCATTTATTATCAATAATAATGTCTCATATCTTTTCATTCCTGTTAAGACTGCTAAAAATAACAACACCACCACCAATCACAAGAAAACAGGTCATAAAAAATGAATATGCCAAATTTAGGTCAATACTAGGATTGTTTGAAAAATCTATGAAATTATATTCAAATTTCTTCACAAATATTCACAAATTTCTTTAATTAAAACCTTTAACAACAGAACTATTAAATATAATTTGCTTTTGATCATATATTATTTGTATTTATGTAGTTTTCAAAGAAAAAATCATAAAATAATAAAATCCTTAAGATGCTTTAATTTATATTTAGTATTTTGTGACTCTGCCTCTTTGAAATTAAAAAAAAAAACCCTCTGTTTATAAAAAGATTTCAGATTATTGCTCATCATGCAGTAACTAAGTTGGACATGTTAAGACTTCATGTTTTAAATCTTCAAACAATTACCCAAGATTAATGACTATCAATTAATAGTAGTATTTAATGTACATTTAGATCACCTGAGAGATATTAAGTTAGGCTTCAACCCATGGTTCACAGCTCCTTGTTAATCTTTGTTTCTGAAGCAAGCCCTGAATTACTTTATCCAGTCAGGATCTAACATACACCTAACAGTATCTGATGGCCCCTGGGAAGATGGAGAAGAATCAATGCTATCAAGAAGTTGTGAAAGTCACTGGGGAAACAAACACTATTGGGAATAGAGGAAAAATTTATCCATGAAAATAAATAAGAATCAAAATAACAGAGCAGCACAACTTAAAACTGAGGTAGGTCATCCTAAAGGGGTAGAATTTTCAAATCCTAGTTGAGGAGTTTCCAAAACGTACTTTGAACAGACAACAGAGCATAGCAAACCATATAATCCTTTTTGGTGAGATAGTGTTGGTGATAAACATCTATTCATCAGTGAAAATCATCTTTCAAGCTGGAAATCAGAAATTTACTTTTCATAGACTTAAGTGAATTATTTTTTCTTTGGTCTATTCAACAATAAAACAATTATTAAGCATTTAAGTGTATTTTTAACATTGTTTTTTTCATGTCAGCATACTTTGTATGATAAAATAACAAAAAAATTATCATAAGTAATTTTTTCTTTATTGATGTATAATCGACATATAGTGTTATGTCTGTTTCAGGTGTACAACATAATGATTTGTACATACTGTGAAATGATCACCACAATAAGTCTAGATTCCCCTGTCACCATATAAAGTTACATAATATGCAACACAATATTGCTGACTATAGCCATGCTCTACATTATATCCCAATGACTTGTTTATTTTACCACTGGAATTTTCTACCTCTTGAATACCTTCTCTCATTTTGCCTATCCCTAACCTCCTTTCCCTCTGACAATCACCAATCTCTTCTCTGCATCTATGAGTTTTGATTTATTTATTGTTTGGTTTTGTTTTGTATTTTAGATTCCACATATAAGTGAAATCATACAGTATTTGTCTTTCTCTGTATAATATTCACTGAGTGTAATACACTCTAAATCTATCCATGTTGTCACAAATGGCAAGATTTCATTCTTTTATATAGCTTAGTAATATTCTATTCTATATATATGGTATATATATATATATATATATATATATATATATATCATATATATATCACATCTTCTTTATCCATTCATCCATTGTTGGACACTTTGGTTGTTTCCATATCTTGGCTATTGTAAATAATGCTGCAATGAACATAGGAGTGCAAGTATCTTTTCAAATTAGTGTTTATTTTCTTCAAGTAAATACCCAGAAGGGGAATTGCTAGATCATATGGTAGTTCTATTTTTCAGTATTTTGAGGAAACTCCATACTCTTTTTCATAGTGGTTGCACCAATTTTCATTCCTAACCACTGTGCAGGAGGGTTCCCTTTCATCCACATAGTTGTCCACACTTGCTATTTCTTATCTTTTTGATAATAGCCATTCTGACAGGTGTGAGGTAATTTCTCATTGTGGTACTGGTTTGCATTTCCCTGATGATTAGTAATGCTGAGCATCTTTTCATGTGCCTCTTGGCCACCTGTTGACATTTTCTTTGGAAAAAATGTATATTCAGATCCTCTACCCATTTTTTAATTGGATCATTTGTATTTTTGCTATTGAGCTGCATGTGTTCTTTATAAATTTTGGATATTGACCTCTTATCAGCTACATGACTTGCAAATATCCTCTCCCATTCAGTAGGTTGCCTTTTTGTTTTGTTGATGTTCTACTTAGCTGTGCAAAAGCTTTTCAGTTTGATGTCATCCCCTTTGTGTATTTTTGCTTTTGTCGTCATGGCCTTTGGTGTTAGATCAAAAAAAAAGGTAGCAGTCAGGGAGTTTACTGCCTGTATTGTCTTCTAGGAGATTTATGGTTTCTGATCTTATATTCAAGTCTTTAATCCATTTTGAGTTAATTTATATGTATGGTGTAGGATAGTGATACAGTTTCATTTTTTTGCATGTGGCTTTTCAGTTTTCCCAATATCATTTATTAAGAAGATTGTTCTTTATTGTATATTCCTGCCTTTTTTTGTTGTAAATTAATTGACCATGTATGCATGACTTTATTTCTGAGCTCTCTTTTCTGTTCCATTTGTCCATGTGTCTATTTTTATACCAGTACCAGACTGTTTTGATTATTATAGCTTTGTAATATAGTTTGAAATCAGGGAGTGTGATGCCTCCGGCTTAGTTCCTTCTCAAGATTGCTTGAGGTCATTCAGGGTCTTTTGGGGTTATATACAAATTTTTAGAATTGTTTTTTCTATTTCTGTGAAAGAATGCCATTGGGATTTTGATAGAGATTGCATTGAATCTATAGATTGCTTTGAGTAATAGGGACATTTTAACAATATTAATTCTTCCTATCCATGAGCATAAAATATCTTTCCATTTATTTGTGTCTTCTTCATACTTCTTCAATATTTTATAGTTTTCAGTGAACAGGTCTTGCCTCCTTGGTTAAATTTATTCCTAAGTATTTTACTCTTTTTCATGCAATGGTAAATGGAATTAAAAAAAAAATTCTCATTGTGATAGTTGGTTTTTAGTGTATAAAAACACAACAGATTTTTGTATATTGATTTTAAATCCTGAAACTTTACTGAATTTGTTTGTTCTAACAATTTTTTGGTGGTGTCTTTAGAGTTTTCTATACATAAAACCATGTTGGTCTACAAATAGTGACAGTTTTACTTCCTCCTTTCTAATTTGGGTAATTTTATTTTTATTTTTTTAATTTTTATTTATTGTTCCTGCCTAATTGCTCCAACATAGTATTACTTCAAATACTATGTTGAATAAAAGTGGTGAGAGTGAGCATCCTTTTCTTGTTCTTAATCTTAGCAGAAGAGCTTTTCAGCTTTTCAGAGTGTGATATTAACTGTGGGCTTGTGATATGAGGCCTTTATTTTGTTGAGGTACATTCCCTGCTTGGTTGAGAGTTTTTATAAGTGGATGATAATTTTTTAAATGCTTTTGCTGCATCTATTGAGATGACCATATGATCTTTATTCTTCATTTTGTTAATATGGTGTTTCACTTTAATTGATTTGCAGATGTTGAACCATTCTTGCATCCCTGAAATAAAGCTCACTTGATCATGGTGTATGATCTTTTTAATGTATTTTTGAATTAGGTTTGTTAGCATTTTGTTGAGAATTTTTGTATCTCTGTTCATCAAGGTTATTGGCCTGTAATTTTCCTTTTTCATGAAGTCCTTATCTGGTGTTTGTATGAGGGTAATGCTGACCTCATAAAATGAGTTTGGAAGCATTCTCTCTTCGTTAATATTTTGAAAGAGTCTGAGAAGTACAGGTATTAAATCTTTGAATGTTCGGTAGAATTCACCAGTGAAGCCATTAGATCCTGAACATTTGTTTATTGGTAGGTTTTTGATTACAGATTCAATCACCATGCCAGTGATCAGTCTATTCAGATTTTCTAGTTCTTCATGATTCAGTCTTGGAAGAGTGTATGTTTCTAGGAATTTATTCATTTCTTCTAAGCAGTCCAAAGTAGTAGCATATAATTGTTCATAATAGTCTCTTATGGTCTTTTGTATTTCTGTGGTATCAGTTGTAAGTTCTCCTCTTTTATCTCGATTTTATTTGTTTGAGCCTTCTTCATTTTTCTTAGTGAATCTAGCTAAAAGTTTATTAATTTTGCTTATCTTTTGAAAAAACAACTCAATTTCATTGATCTCATCTGTTGTCTTTTTATTCTCTATTTTATTTATTTCCACTGTGATCTTTATTATTTTCTCTTTCTACTAACTTTGGGCTTGGTTTGTTTCTTTTTCTAGTTCCTTTAGGTGTAGAGTTAAATTTTTAATTTGAGATGTTTCTTGTTCTTTGTGGTAAGCTTGTATCACTATGAACATTTCTCTTAGAATTGCCTTTGCTGCATCTCATAGATTTAGGTATGTTGTATTTTTATTTTCACTTGTCCCAAGGTACTTGTTGATTTCTCCTTTGATATATTTGTTGTTTAGTTGTATGTTGTTTAATCTTCACATATTTGTGATTTTTCCAGTTTTCCTTTTATGATTGAATTCCAGGTCCATATCATTGTCATCAGAAAAGATGCTTGATATGATTTCAAACTTCTTAAATGTATGGAGACTTGTGTTTTAGTCTAATATATGACCCATCTTGGAGAATGTCCCATGCACACTTCATATGAATGTGTATTCTGGTGCTCCTATATGGAATTTATTGCTTTGATTTCTCTCTTTAGGACTGTTAGTATTTGTTTCTCTATATTTATATGTTTACATATTAATATCTATACATTTAGGTGATCCTATGCTGGGTGTATAAATATTTACAAATGTTATATCTTCTTGGTGGATTGAGCACCTTTTTATTATGTAATACCCATTTCTGTCTTTTATTACAGCTTTTGTTTTAAAGTCTATTTTGTATGATATAAGTGTAGCTACCCAGCTTTCACTTTGTTTCTTTTTGCATGAGACATATTTTTCCATCCCTTCACTTTCAGTCTGTGTTTTTCCTTACATCTGAGGTGAGTTCTCTTGTAGGAAAATTCTAGCTGGGTCTTTTTTTTTTTTTTTAATCCATTCAGCCACTCTGTGTCTTTTAATTGGAGACTTTTGGACACTTACATTTTAAGTAATTATAGATACATATGTACTTATTACTATTTTTAAAACTGCTTTCTCTTTTTTGTAGTTCCTCTCGGATCTTTTCGTCTTCCTTTGCTTTCTCTTCTTGTGGTTTGATGGCTTTCTCTAGCGTCATGCTTAGATTCCGTGCTCATTATCTTTTATATATCTATTGCAAGTTTTTGCTTTGTGGTTCTCAAGAAGTTTACATATATCAGCCTATATATATGTCAGTCTATTTTAAGTTGATAGTATTCTAAAACTCTATATTTTTACTCCCCTCATTTTTTGTTTTTGATGTCACATTTTACATGTTTATATTTTGTGTATCTCAACTATTGGTGTAGCTATAGTTATTTCTACTTCTTTTGACTTTTAACCTTCCTGCTAGCTTCATAAGTGGTTAATCCACTATGTTTCCTATATATTAACCATTACCAGTAAGATTTTTACTTTCATATGTTTTCTTGTTTCTAATTAATGCCCTATCTTTTCAGGTTAAAGGAGGTCCTTTAGCATTTCTTGTAAGGTGGTTTAGTGGTGGTGAAATCCATTAGTTTTTGCTTATCTAGAAAACTCTTTATCGCTCCTTTAATTCTGAATGATAGCCTTTCCGGGTAGAGTATTTTGGGTTGGAAGTTTTTTGCTTTAAGTCCTTTGTATATATCATGCCACTCACTTCTGGCCTACAAAGTTTCTGCTAAAAATCTGTAGATAATCTTATGGGGGTTCTCTGGTATATAACAAGTTGCTTTTCTGTTGTTGTTTTTAAGATTCTATTTTTAAGTTTTGACATATTAATTACAGTGTGTCTTGGTTTGGATATTTTTGGGTTCATCTTATTTGGAACTCTCTGAGTTTCCTGGATCTAGATGTCTGTTTCCTTCCCCAACTTAAGGAAGTTTGCAGCCATTACTTTTTGAAATAAATTTCTGTCCCTTTCTCTTTCTTTTCTTCTTCTGGGACCCTTATTATTTAAATGTTGTTCCACTTGATGTCCCATAGGTCCCTTAAGTTACATTCACTTTTTAAAAATACTTTTTCTTTTTGCTACTTTGTTTGGGTGAGCTCCACTGCCCTTTATTCTGGTCACTGATCATTTCTTCTGCTTCATGTAGTCTGCTGTTGAGCCACTCTAGTGTATTTTTCAGTTCAGTTATTGTATTCTTCAGCGTTTTGACTTCTGCTTGGTCCTTACATTTTCCATCTCTTTGTTGAAGTTCTGTCTGTGATCATCCATTCTTCTCCTGAGCATCTTCAGTAAGCATCTTTATAACCATTACTTTGAACTCTTTATCAGGTAAGTTACTTATCTCTGTTTAATTCAGTTTTTTCAAGGGGAGGGTATTTTATCATGTTCTTTCATTTGTAACATATTCCTCTGTTCCCTCATTTTGCTTGACTCTTTGTTTCTATGTATTAGGCTAAACAATAATCTCTTCCAATTTTGAAACAGTGGTAACAGAAAGACTGGGGGAGTATGTTTGTCTGCTGCCTGTTCAGTGTTCTGGGGGTGGTAGCCTGCCAAGAACTGTCTCTCTTACTGTTTCAGTGGAATGGGACCCAGAAAGGTAAGCCCCTCTGGCCATCAGAGCCAAGCATTTGTGGAGCATCCCCTGGGTGGGCTGCCTGCACCCACTGGCTTTTGTGGGGCCTTAGGGGTGCACCAGGTGAGGCATGACTTTCAGCTGGATTTAGTGGGGCAGAGATGCAGGAGGGCACCAGGGTAAGGCAAGTGCTACCAGCAAAGTAGAAGAAGAAAGAAAAAAATGGTGCCTGCCAGCACCAACACTAGCAAGGTGGAAGAACAGTCCAAACCTGGCACTCACCTATGCCTCCATCCCCAGAAAGAGTTCCAACAGACCCCTGACCCTCTGGCAGATGCTTTAAGATTAGCGGATGAATCTCTTTCACATATTGTCTAGGTGCTTTTCAACTTGCTGCTTTTGCACTGGGTCATAGGGTGAGTGAGTCTGTACACAAGCATTTTAAGATCAAGATCTCAGTTTCCTACAGCCTTTTGGGGCTCCTGGACATAAGCACTTTTGGTTTTCAAAGCCAGGCATTTGAGGGCTTCTCTCTGGTGCATGTCCCAGGGGTTGAGATGCCTGACGTGGGGCTCAACCTTCTTGCTCCTCAGAGGTATGATTTGTATTTGTGAGATCTCTCTCGTTTGTGGGTTGCTGAGCTGGAGGTGGAGTTTTTGGCAACACCACTTCTCTGCCTTTCTTACCCATCTTGATGTGACTTTTTATTTTTTGTTGTGGAGAAGCTGCTCAGCTAATTTTCAGATCTGTTTCAGAGAGAATTATTCTGTATGTAGCTCTAGATTTGGTATGTCCATGGGAGGAGGTGAGTTCAGGTTCTTCTTGTGCCACTATCTTAAACCCAGATAAACAAATTCTTTATTTGAATATAATTATTACACTTTTTCAAGATTTTTGTCTATTTATTTATTTTGTTTACTGAAAACATAATATCAGTATTAAAATTTTAAACATATAACTCAAAGCAGTTCTACCAAAATATATGTTTATTCCTTATTTTATGTATATATATTACATATATATATGTGTGTGTGTATATATATATGTGTGTGTGTGTGTATATATATATATATATATATATATATATATATATATACTGAATGAATGATTTTGACATTTATGAGCTTGGACTACTTTAGCTAAAATATTTTAATTGTGCTCCCAATTCCCAATTTCAACTTCCATTGCTTACATTTCTTGCCAAATCCTAAAACTCACAGTGATTTACAACTAGCACTTTGTTTATTGGCTAGTTTCAGTTTTCTGTTTCCAGTCTCATCTTCTTCTTTCCCACTTTCTTTCCTTTAAGCAAAATTTTTTCTTTTGATCCTAAAAACTATTTTTACTTCCAGCCTATTTCTATTGACTCCTTATTTCCCATTCATGTACATAATTAAGCCATCTAGTTCACAACATCAGAGGTTTTCTAAGATTTATGTATACTATGTCAAATGGAAAGAAATTAAAAATGCTTCAGAAGTTAAGTCATTTTTCTCTTGGTAATTGCTATCAGGCATGTTACATATGTGTATAGTTTGTTTATATTTCACATCTCAAAATATGTGGAGTCCATACAAATTCAGTGTGAATGAAAATTGATAGGTTAATTATTCCACAGGTGGCACAACGACACTGGTTCAAGTTTTCCTTTCACAATAACTTCTTGAACTTAGTTTGGGAAGATAGGAACAAAAATAAGTCACTGGGTCATCTTCTAGTTTAAATAGCACAGTCAGAATGGATAGCAAATCATATTCTCTGAACTTGTGACTTCTTACTTGGGAAAGGCTTAAACTTGCAATATTTCTCCCTCAGTGTCAAATCCATTTGTTGATTTTGGGAAGAAAACATTTTCCTGCCTCTGAGTTTCACCCCAGAATCCCTTTGGAAAATGATTGGATCAAGATGATGCATTCTTGGTAAATAAAGCAAAGTCCATAGCTAGCATACTTGGGGTTTGGTATACATCCAAGTTTCAATAGCTGTCTCTTAAGGTAAGTCCTGAACTCATTTGTTCAGAGGCTTGGTCTTTTTGATGGCTAAGGGCAAAGAGTTATGCATAGCTGGCTAATGATTCTATGTGTAGGTGGTTCTACCTAGAGTTGGCACTAATTGGCAGGAAGGAAAGGATTCCAGAATTTAAAAGGGTTTTATTCACAGAGAACAGTTATGAAAAGAACATAATTTTCAGTACATTCAAAGTGATCCCCCTTAAACAACTCTATAGTAAAGAGTCTAGTAGATGGTCACAAACTAACAAATTTATGTTTAACAAATGAGACTGACTCTAGCACATGTATTATGTCACCGTAGTTAATTCTTTGTAGCATCATTGCAAGGAATGAAAAATATGCCTTAGTGTTTTGATGTTAAATTGCACTGAATATTTTTATACCTTTTCCTTAGCATATACTTCTTTGCCTCTTTTCCTATTTCTAAACCCAAAATGGGTTTGCCACAGGGATCCTGTTTCTTGACCAGCTACAAAAGTGGTTCTATTAATGAATCAAAAATAAAATGACTGTTCCCTATGCCAACTGATGGGAAAGAAGGCAGATTTATCTGAATAGAGAGACCAGACATATTCCCTTTATATTTATACTCTTATATGACATATTGTTTTGGAGCACCTACTTAAAGCCAGGCAGTGGTAAGTGCTTTAAATGAATCAACTTAGTCTATCTTCTAGTAACTCAGTGAGGTAACTACTACAAATTTACAGCTGAAGAAATTGGAGCTTAGAGATGTTAAGTAATATCATGAAGTAACAGTGTTGATAAGTGTAGGAGTGGGATTCTGATGCCAAACCTGTAATTTATGCTGCAGCATATGTGCTGAGCTTCCTTTAAGGTTATATCACTGAATGAGATGACACAGATATTTTTTATTTTAACCATCACTTTTTAAAAATAGATGTATAGTTCAATTTAATTAGTCAAGATATTTCAAGTGAGCTATGTTTTGCTGTCCCAATACTTTTTTTTCTGCATTCAGAGGCATTTTTACACTAAAATACTAATATCCTTTGAAATTCATTTTGGTAATATAATTACACATTTCAGTTCCTTGAGGTTGTAATTATAGGTTTAATTTTCTGGAGTAAGACAAGTGAAAATATGTACTTTTATCATTTAAAATGAGTTAATACACACTTGAAAAAATAATTGTCACATCTTGAACTCAAAGTAACCATGAAGAAGATACATCAATATAAAGCATAACTATTTCAGAAACTCTAATTTTATTCAATCAAAAATTTCCTAATGTTAGTCTTCATTTAGATTCTTTGAAGGTGCCCTAAGACCTCCATTTGGAGGCACACAAATTGTTTGAAAAGTTTGTTTGCCCTCTTCAGAGTTTTCAACCAACAAAATTATTGTAAATTTCATAAATATTTTCACTAAAAAAACTAGCACTCCATAATATTTTGATTACAGTCGCTTATGTGTAACAACAACACAATATTGAAAAATTCTTAATCCTGATCCAAATCCTATAAAAACAAAGATCAGTATATATAATATAGTAGGCTTCCCTGAAAATAATGAGAAATTAAGTGAGCTTCACCATCTTTATGAATGCTTTTATTGTATAAATATTTGTCTTGCTTGGTGTTTTTTCATTTGTTTGTTTTTTGTTTTCTACTCTTCTGGTTATAATTCATCTCATTAAGTAAGACCTAATACAGGTGTGAACATTAGATGGGAAGAAGGGTCCCAAGTTTGCAAAACAGGAACTAGCCACCTCTTTGGCGAAGATTATCTTTGATCTATTATGCTAAAATGGTGATAGAAAAGCAAAATGCTAAACTAAGTTAAAAACTACTTCACATAATTATAAGAAAATCAGGCTTTACCCTTAACTTGGTTGAAGTATTTTAATCTTTTTCAGTGTATAGTCAGATTTAAAAGAGAAAAATTCATTTCAGAGTTTAAGGATTACAAAATATTCTGTTTTATGAAATCAGATGTTGTTTGGTTGTATATATGTAAGCTTAAAATACCTTTCATGTTGAAGTCCAAAGAAATTATCCAAAGAAATTGAATTTAATAATGATATAAAAATAGTCTAACTACAAAAAATATGGTGAAAGGAACACATTCTTCTTGTAATGGAAAAGTATACGCAGAGTGTAGCTAACTCCTCTGACACAGTGGTGCACTAGGGTATTTTCCAAATCTCTGTAAACTCCATTTATTTCTTTCTAGGACTTTAACATAAGCTATAGTGTATTATCCAAAGTCATATTACTTTTTCATGCAAGACAGCATAATTTTTTAATTAAATTTTATTCTGAGATAATTATAGATTTATATTCTATTGTAAGAAGTAATACAGAGAGATCCTATGTATACTCTTTACTCAGTTTCCCTTAAAAATAACATTTTGCAAAACTATAATATAAATATCTCTACTAGAATATTGATAGGATATAGTAAAAATACAGAACAATTTATCATCACAAGAAGTCCTTATGTTGCCTTTCTACAATCACAGTCATTTCCATCATGCCTCACTCCCTTCCCTCCATCCTTAACCTCTGGCAACCATGAATCAGGTCTCGATTTCCACAATTCTGTCATTCTCAGAATGTTATATAAATGTAATCATATAGCATGCAACATTTTGAGATTTTTTTTCACACAGTATAATTCTCTGGAGATACATACAAGTTATCATGTATATCAATAGTCCAGACCTTTTTTTTTTATTCTGAATTGTATTCCATGGTATGGATGTACCATAGTTGGTGCTTCCAGTTGTCTGTTATGAGTAAAACTGCTATAAAAATTTTGTATAGGTTTGCGTGTGAATGTAAGTTTTAATTTCTCTGGAAGAAATACCCATGAGTGCAGTTGCTGGGTCATATGGTAGTTTCATGTTTAGTTCTTTAAAGAAGATTCCAAAGTGTTTTCTTGAGTTGCTGTACCATTTTACACTGCTACCAGCAATGTATGTGCATCCAATTTCTCTGTATTTTCACTAGCATTTGTTTTCACTTTTAAAAGTATTGTTTTAAACATTATGATAGGCATATAGCAATAACTCATTGTAATTTCAATATAAATTTTCCTAATGGCTAAAGGTGTTGAATTGAATTTCCATGCGTTTATGTGCCACCTGTATATCCCATGGAAATGGTCGCTCATGTCTTTTTCCTGTTTTCTAATTAGATTTTTTTTTTTTTTTTTTACTGCTGGATTTTGTGATTTATATAATCTAGAAACTAGACTTTTGTCAGGTATGTGGTTTGCAAATATTTCTCCTAGTTTGTAGCTTCTTTCTTTATCCCTTTAACAAGAGCATTTTCAGAGTAAAGGCTATTTAATTTTCAGAAAGTCCAAATCAACTTTTCCTTTTATGTATTATATTTTAGACATCCAATTAAAAAAATTCTTCTTACCTCTAGATCCTCAAGATTTTCTCCTATATTTTAATAAAAGTTTTATAACATTATGTTTTACACTTAAATCCATGTTTCATTTTGAGTTTATTTTGTATAAGGTATGAGATTCAGGTCAAGGTTCACTTTATTTATTTTGTTTTTTGTTTTGCCTATAGATACCCAATTGCTCTATAATCATCTCTTGAACAGGCTACCTTTCCTCCATTGAATTGCTTTTCACCTTTATAAAAAAAAATCAGTTAGGAATAGTGCATAGGTCTACTTGAGGGGTCTATTCTCTTCCATTGACCTATAGGTCTATACTTTAACTAGTATCATCCAGTCTTGATTACTGTAGCTAGATAATATGTCATGAAATTGGGCAGACTGATTCCTGCTACTTTGAATCTTCTTTTTCAAAATTGAATATTCTTCACATACCATATGCGTTTAACATAAATAAGTCTTGATATGTTAATCTTTGCCTATTTTTCCAACTACCTTATTAGATGTATTTTTTCAATTCAGAGCAAGCCATAGTGCCTCAAGGAGATGCAAGATTATTATGACAAGAATAATAAGACAACAATCATGGTTTTATGTTTTTATTACTTCTGAAACAGGCTTAGGAGAAGGAAGGGCAAAATGGGAGCAGAGTAAAAATTCTATACCGTAATGTGGAGCTGGAAATAGAAGAAAGGAAGAATTAGTCCACTTCATGTCACCTGCCCCCCTGGGACCAGAGATGATGAATGATTTTCAGGAGGGAGGGATTTCGAAAAGAGAGAATTCAGTCCGCAGAGACCCATGGTTATTTTCTTGCACAGTGGCAAGCAGTTCTGTAGCAGCCTACTCAACACCTGGACACTTTAGTCTGTATCTACAGATCATTCACCTCCATTCAAGGGAAACTTCAAAGATCCACATTAGCTTTTCATCTGTTCATTGTGGAGTATGGACCTTACATCAACCGCTGCCTGCTTATCGTCTGTGGGCTGTCCACAAAATAGTGTACGTTGATGGGGCATACAAGCTACCTTGTGTAGAAATGTTTCTTTGAACAGTGAAAAGACACCCGTAGGTACACGAATAGAATGTAGAAAATCTTAACCCTCAGGGGTGTGTGACCATGGCTGGCACAGAAATTATTGTCCTAACAAGAGCCACACCTTTGGGATTGGATGCTCTGAAGTTGTTGCGTATCTGAAAAATTTTTAATAATTTTATCTTTGAATTTTTGTTTTGTAAGTCACATCTGATGGGACAATGAAACATTCCCTTAAGGCTTAGAGCCTCAGATCACATATTGTGCTGCTTCTTTCCACCTCTCTGCGGTGTGTTCTTGGAACACACACCGATGGAAGAGCTTGTAGCCCTTCTAAAACGGCTGTTGACAAGGTTTTCTCAGTTCAGTCTTTTTTTTAATTTATTTATTATTTTTTATTTTTGGCTGTGTCAGGTCTTTAGTTGTGGCATGCGGGATCATTCGTTGCAGCATGCAGGATTCTCTCTAATTGTGGTGTGTGGGTTTTCTCTCTACAGTTGTGGTGGGTGAGATCCAGAGTGCGTGGGCTCTGTAGTTTGCTGCACGTGGGGCTCTCTAGTTTAGGAACGCGGGTTTAGTTTGCCGGTGGCATGTGGGATCTTAGTTCCCCGACCAGGAATCGAGCCTGCATCCCCTGCATTGCAGGACAGATTCTTTACCACTGGACGACCAGGGAAGCCCCATCAGTTCAGTCTTTCTTTTTTTTTTTTTCCTATTTTTTTTTTTTAGCATCTTTATTGGAGTATAATGGCTTTACATTGTTGTGTTAGTTGCTGCTGTATAACAAAGTGAATCAGCTATACGTATACATATAACCCCATATCTCCTCCCTCTTGCATCTCCCTCCCTCCCACCCTCCCTATCCCACCCCTCTAGGTGGTCACAAAGCACCGAGCTGATCTCCCTGTGCTATGCAGCTGCTTCCCACTAGCTTTCTATTTTACGTTTCGCAATGTATATATGTCCATGCCACTCTCTCACCTCGTCTCAGCTTACCCTTCCGCCTCCCCATGTCCAAAAGTCCATTCTCTACATCTATGTCTTTATTCCTCTCCTGCCCGTAGGTTCTTAAAAGTTGTTTTTGTTTTTGTTTTTGTTTTTTTTAGATTCAATATATATGTGTTAGCATACTGTATTTGTTTTTCTCTTTATGACTTACTTCACTCTGTATGACAGTCTCTAGGTCCATCCACCTCACTATAAATAATTCAGTTTCATTTCTTTTTATGGCTGAGTAATATTCCATTGTATATATGTGCCACATCTTCTTTATTCATTCATCTGTCGATGGACACTTAGGTTGTTTCCATGTCCTGGCTATTGTAAATAGTACTGCAATGAACACAGTGGTACATGTGTCTTTTTGAATTATGGTTTTCTCAGGGTATATGCCCAGTAGTGGGATTGCTGGGTCATATGGTAGTTCTATTTTTAGTTTTTTAAGGAACCTCCATACTGTTCTCCATAGTGACTGCATCAATTTACATTCCCACCAAGAGTGCAAGATGGTTCCCTTTTCTCCAAACCCTCTCCAGCATTTATTGTTTGTAGATATTTTGATGATAGCCATTCTGACAGGTGTGAGGTGATACCTCATTGTAGTTTTGATTTGCATTTCTCTAATGATTAGTGATATTGAGCACCCTTTCATGTGTTCATTGGCAATCTGTATAACTTCTTTGGAGAAATGTCTATTTAGGTCGTCTGCCCATTTTTGCATCGGGTTGTTTGTTTTTTTTGATATTGAGCTGCATGAGCTGCTTGAAAATTTTGGAGATTAATCCTTTGTTAGTTGCTTCGTTTGCAAATACTTTCTCCAGTTCTGAGGGTTGTCTTTTCGTCTTGTTGACAGTTTCCTATGCTATGCAAAAGCTTTAAAGTGTCGTTAGGTCCCATTTGTTTATTTTTGTTTTTATTTCCATTTCTCTAGGAGGTGGGTCAAAAAGGATCTTGCTGTGATTTATGTCATAGAGTGTTCTGCCTGTGTTTTCCTCTAAGAGTTTTATAGTGTCTGGCCATACATTTAGGTCTTTAATCCATTTTGAGTTTATTTTTGTGTATTGTGTTAGGAAGTGTTCGAATTTCATTCTTTTATATGTAGCTGTCCAGTTTTCCCAGCATCACTTATTGAAGAGGCTGTCTTTCCTCCATTGTATATTCTTGCGTCCTTTATCAAAATCCATGACCATATGTGCATAGATTTATCTCTAGGCTTTCTATCCTGTTTCATTGATCTATATTTCTGTTTTTGTGCCAGTACCATACTGTCTTGATTACTGCACCTTTGTAGTATAGTCTGAAGTCTGGGAGCCTGATTCCTCCAGCTCCATTTTTCTTTCTCAAGATTGCTTTGGCTATTCAAGGTCTTTTGTGTATCAATATAAATTGTGAAATTTTTTGTTCTACTTCTGTGAAAAATGCCAGTGGTACTCTGATAGGGAATGCATTGATTCTGTAAATTGCTTTGGGTAGTGTAGTCGTTTTCAAAATGTTGATTCTTCCAAGAACATGGTATATCTCTCCATCTGTTTGTATCATCTTTAATTTCTTTCATCATTGTCATAGTTTTCTGCATACAGGTCTTTTGGCTCCTTAGGTAGGTTTATTCCTAGATATTTTATTCTTTTTGTTGCAGTGGTAAATGGGAGTGTTTCCTTAATTTCTCTTTCAGATACGTCATCATTATGTTTAGGAACACAAGAGATTTCTGTGCATTAATTTTGTATCCTGCTACTTTACCAAATTCATTGATTAGCGCTAGTAGTTTCCTGGTAGCATCTTTAGTATTCTCTATGTATAGTATCATGTCATCTGCAAACAGTGACAGTTTTACTTTTTCTTTTCCAATTTGGATTCCTTTTTTTTTTTTTTTTTTGTCTCTGATTGCTGTGGTTAAAACTTCCAAAACTATGTTGAATAATTGTGGTGAGAGTAGGCAACCTTGTCTTGTTCCTGAGCTTAGGAGAAATGCTTTCAGGTTTTCACCATTGAGAATGATGTTGGCTATGGGTTTGCCATATATGGCCTTTAGTTTGTTGAGCTAAGTTATGTATACTTTCTGGAGAGTTTTTATCATAAATCGGTGATGAATTTGGTTTAAAGCTTTTTCTGCATCTATTGAGCTTATCAAATGGATTTTATACTTCAATTTCTCAATATGGTATATCACATTGATTGAGTTGCGTATATTGAAGAATTCTTCATTCCTGGGATAAACCCTACTTCATCTTGGTGTATGATACTTTTAATGTGCTGTTGGATTTTGTTTGCTAGTATTTTGTTGAGGATTTTTGCATCTATGTTCATCAGTGATATTGGCCTCTAGATTTTTTCTTTGTGACATCTTTGTCTGGTTTTGGTATCAGGGTGATGGTGACCTCGTAGAATGAGTTTGGGAGTGTTCCTACTTCTGTTGTATTTTGGAAGAGTATGAGAAGGATAGGTGTTTACTCTTCTCTAAATGTTTGGTAGAATTTGCTATGAAGCCATCTGGTCCTGGGCTTTTGTTTGCTGGAAGATTTTTAATCACAGTTTCAATTTCAGTGCTTGTGATTGGTCTCTTTATATTTTCTATTTCTTCCTGGTTCAGTCTCGGACAATTGTGTTTTCCTAAGAATTTGTCCATTTCTTCCAGGTTGTCCATTTTATTGACATATAGTTGTTTGCAGTAATCTCTCATGATCCTTTGTATTTCTGCAGTGTCAGTTGTTACTTCTCCTTTTTCATTTGTAATTCTGTTGACTTGGGTCTTCTCCCTTTTTTTCTTGATGAGTCTGGCTAATGGTTTATCAATTTTGTTTATCTTCTCAAAGAACCAGCCTTTAGTTTTATTGATCTTTGCTATTGTTTTCTTCACTTCGTTTTCATTTATTTCTGATCTGATTTTTATGATTCCTTTCCATCTGCTAACTTTGGGATTTTTTGTTCTTCTTTCTCTAATTGTGTTAGGTGTAAGGTTAGGTTGTTTATTTGAGATGTTTCTTGTTTCTTGAGGTACGATTGTATTGCTATAAACTTCCCTCTTAGAATTAACTTTGCTGCATCCCATAGGTTTTGGGTCATCGTGTTTTCATTGTCATTTGTTTCAAGGTATTTTTTGATTTCCTCTTTGATTTCTTCAGTGATCTCTTGGTTATTAAGTAGTGTATTGTTTAGCCTCCATGTGTTTGTATTTTTTACAGATTTTTCCCCTGTAATTGATATCTAGTCTCATAGCATTGTGGTCAGAAAAGATACTTGATACAATTTCAATTTTCTTTAATTTAGCAAGGCTTGATTTGTGACCGAAGATATGATCTATCCTGGAGAATGTTCCATGAGCACTTGAGAAGAAAGTGTATTCTGTTGTTTTTGGATGGAATATCCTATAAATATCAATTAAGTCCATCTTGTTTAATGTGTCATTTAAAGCTTGTGTTTCCTTATTGATTTTGGTTGATCTCTCCATCTGTGAAAGTGGGGTGTTAAGGTCCCCTACTATTATTGTGTTACTGTTGATTTCCCCTTTTATGGCTGTTAGCATTTGCCTTATGTATTGAGGTGCTCCTACATTGGGTGCATAAATATTTACAATTGTTATATGTTCTTCTTGGATTGATCCCTTGATCATTATGTAGTGTCCTTCCTTGTCTCTTATAATACTCTTTGTTTTAAAGTCTAATTTGTCTGATATGAGAATTGTTACTCCAGCTTTCTTTTGATTTCCATTTGCATGGAATATCTTTTTCCATCCCTTCATTTTCAGTCTGTATGTGTCCTTAGGTCTGAAGTGTGTCTCTTGTAGACAACATATATACGGATCTTGTTTTTGTGTCCATTCAGCCAGTCTATGTCTTTTGGTTGGAGTATTTAGTCCTTTTACATCTAAGGTAGTTATTGATATGTGTGTTCCTATTACTATTTTCTTAATTGTTTTGAGTTGTTATTGTAGGTCTTTTCGTTCTCTTGTGTTTCCTGCCTAGAGAAGTTCCTTTAGCATTTGTTGTAAACCTGGTTTGGTGATGCTGAATTCTCCTAGCTTTTGCTAGTCTGTAAAGGTTTTGCTTTCTCCATCGAAACTGAATGAGATCCTTGCTGGGTAGAGTAATCTTGGTTGTAGGTTTTCCCTTTCATCACTTTAAATATGTCCTGCAACTCCCTTCTGGCTTGCAGAGTTCCTGCTGAAAGATCAGCTGTCAAACTTATGGGGATTCCCTTGTATGTTATTTGCTGTTTTTCCCTTGCTGCTTTTAATATATTTTCTTTGTATTTAATTTTTGATAGTTTGATTAATATGTATCTTGGCATGTTTCTCCTTGGCTTTGTCCTGTATGGGACTCTCTGCACTTCCTGGACTTGATTATTTCCTTTCCCATATTAGGAAGTTTTCAACTATAATCTCTTCAAATATTTTCTCAGTCACTTTCTTTTTCTCTTCTTCTTCTGGAACCCTTATAATTCGAATGTTGACACGTTTAATGTTGTCCCAAAGGTCTCTGAGACTGTCCTCAATTATTTTCATTCTTTTTTCTTTATTCTGCTCTGCTGTCATTTCCACTATTTTATCTTCCAGGTCACTTATCCCTTCTTCTGCCTCAGTTATTCTGTTTTTGATTCCTTCTAGAGAATTTTTAAGTTCATTTATTGTGTTGTTCATCATTGTTTGTTTGCTCTTTATTTCTTCTAGGTTCTTGTTAAACGTTTCTTATATTTTCTCCATTCTATTTCCTAGATTTTGTATCATCTTTACTATCATTACTCTGAATTCTTTTTCAGGTAGACTTCCTATTGTCTCTTCATTTGTTTAGTCTTGTGGGTTTTTACCTTCCTCCTTCATATGCTGCATATTTCTCTGTCTTCTCATTTTGCTTAACTTACTGCATGTGGGGTGCCTTTCTCACAGGCTGCAGGTTCATAGTTCCATTTGTTTTGGTGTCTGCCCCCAGTGGGTAAGGTTTGTTCAGTGGGTTGTGTAGGCTTCCTCTTGGAGGGGGCTTGTGCCTGTGTTCTGGTGGATGAGGCTGGATCTTGTCTTTCTAGTGGGCAGGACCGTGTCCGGTGGTGTGTTTTGGGGTGTCTGTGAACTTAGTATTTTTTAGACAGCCTCTTCACTAATGGGTGGTGTTGTGTTCCTGTCTTGCTAGTTGTTTAGAATGGGGTGTCCAGCACTGGAGCTTGCTGGTCTTTGAGTGGAACTGGGTCTTACTGTTGAGACAGAGATCTTTGGGAGAGGTCTTGACAATTGATATTACATGGCGCCAGGATTTCTCTGGTGGTCCAGTGTCCTGAACACGGCTCTCCCACCTCAGAGGTTTAGGCCCAACACCTGTTCAGAGCATCGAGACCCTGTCAGCCCCATGGTCAGGTACGTGAGGAGTTTCTTACCTTTTGGGAGGTCTGAGGTCTTCTGCTAGCATTTAATAGGTGTTCTGTAGGAGTTGTTCCACAAGTAGATGTATTTGTGGGGAGGAAGGTGATCTCCACGTCTTACTCCTCCACCATCTTTAAGGTCCTCCCATCTACAGCAGTCTTTTACTATATCTCCTTAAAGGTACTACCTCCTCCATAGATTCTATGAATGAAGGATATGCAGGGAAAAACAAGTCTGGGACTATTTCCCTGTGAGAAAGGGATCTATCCAAGATCGCTTGAACTTCAAAAGAGTATTTTTAAGTGTGCCACGGAGGTCTCATGATACTAGTGGCGGCACTGCTTAGACATTATCCAATAGTTACAAACACATTCATAAATCAAGCAACTGTTTGGGGAGGTTTTCTACAAAGAAGTCCCTTTACTTCATGGAGTTTATACAAGTAGGACACTATCTTAAGCAGTTGTCAATAGAAGAGTGAGAAACAGAAATAGTCATATTTTATTTGCCACTCAAATTGGTTTTTCTTCAACAATGATTTATTAAGGACCTGAAATAGACCAGGTCATAGGTTTTGAGGATAGAGCAGCAAACATGAATAAAAATTCTCCTCTACCACACACCACATGGAGCTTATATTGAAGTGGGTGATAAACTTATATTTATGTTATAATTCTACCTAAGATCTACCTAACTTATATTTATGTTATAATTCTACCTAATTCTACCTAAGATATACTCCAAAAAATAATGGCCCTTATTAGCAACTCCTCATGTATAATCTGCATACAATTTGCATTAACATCATCCATAATACTCATTAAAATGACATATTTCCAACACACCCCCTGGAGCTTCTGATTTCCAATATCTGAGAGTGGACCTGGAAATATGCATTTGCAAGCCCCCATGGAATTCTGAATCACAATATCTGAGATCCTCTGGCCTAGGTAAAATGGTGAAGAGACAGGTCTATATAATGATGCAGAAAAACAGGTGTGGCTGATGATGAAATGAACAAAGTGTGAATATAATTTTTTTCATTTTAATTTACTTTTAAACTATAGTTAATGATACTCTTTCTACATATAAGTAATTATGAGTGACCAAAACTATTTCAGATCAGAGCAAAATTTACTTTGAGTTTGGAACATTTTGAATATCTGGAAGATTTCTCAAAGTAAGTAAAATCTCCCAGGAGAAAATATTTTCCACAGGAAAAACAATGTGGTACTTAGTATTTCCAACAATATTAAGAAATGTGTTTAGAAATAGTTTATGGACATCCACATAGAATTAAGTAACACATTGGATTAATTAATATAAACAGAAAAATGTTCTTAAATTATTGCCTTAACTAACTCTATGTGCTTAAATAAAATAGAAAAAATTAGCAAAATTCAACTTAATACCAAATTAGATAAAGTACGTGGGGGGAGCAAAACTTGGATTGAATTGATATAATTTAATTTATAGAATGCAATTTAATTGGTATTCATCATAAACTTCAGAGATTTAGAATGAGAAAGCCATCAGATCAACTAAAATAGATTTAATCCTTTTTCTTTAAAAAATAGAGATAACACATGAGTAATGTCATTTATAATATAAACACTATAATAATTTTCTGTGGTATAAATTAATTACAGCTGCAAAGCAGAAAACAAACACATTAGCACACCACTTTTGAGGCTTTAGCAGAAAACCAATTATTTTGTGTTTCAGGAAGATAAATTGACCCAGATGAAAGGAAATTGGACTCCTATGCTATACACAAGCTGAAAGCAATCAGGAAGTCAACTGAACTATGTGATCAAATTCAAGGTCACTTTTTCCAAATGAATGTTAACCCTTCTTAATCAAGGAGAAACATGTGATGCACACAAACTACAATGTACTCTATCCATGAAAATGAGCAACACTCCTTCTTCCCAGGACCTAAGAATAATCCGGGTGGGTCTAACAAAAATCAGGCAACTGGTTTTGTGAGGAATTCCTATTCTTTTAATTCCTTCTGAGTTACTTTTCATGGGAATCTGCATTTATTGGGAGGATTCTAAGGGTGTCAAATGCAGGTTTACATGTATGTTTTAAAATTTATTGATGGAGATACTAATAACAGGATCAGACAGAGTGGGCAGTGACAGAAACTCTTTTGTGAAAAGCTAATCTCAATTTAATGACCCACTGAAAACTCATTTGCAGGACTCTAAGGAAAGCATTTCCTTTTCCCATGTTTTATCATCTCAGTGTCATATCAGTGGTTTTGACTTCCTTTCCACAACATATCAAATCCCCTTGATGTCAAATTTAAGACTCACTCCCTTCTTCTAGATAAGATTAGGTTCTATATCACTATCAAATACCATTCTTCCTCCAGTCGTTCATTCAGAGTACCAGTCAAGTCCAGCTCAAATTTGTTCTTTGTAAACTTTTCAAAATTTTTCTCTCATATGTCAGGTGAAGATGTATTAACTACACATGTCATTAGGTTAGTATTTTACACATCGTAAGCAACTAGCAGTTGTAATCCTTTTTCAAACTCTAAAATCACATTAAAGTGGGTAAAAAAACTACTAATCATTAGCAAATATATATAGAAAATATATATGTAGATATAAATATATATGTTTAAATTTCATTTTGAACTCTCAAACTTAGGAAAAATTGCATAAATAGTAAAATTGATCATCGTGTACAGAATATATTTTAACATATATGTATATTACATTTATACCCAAACACTGATATTATGCATGCATTACAATAAGAATGACAATAGATTTAGAAGCTAATATATTGCTGTAAATGGTTGTTTTTCTAGATTCCTGAATAGACTGTTTAAGAAATTTACCTTAAATAAAAGTTTCTCTTTTTCTCCTATCTGTTTGGTAGTAGCTTTCCCTACAAAAAGTCATATATCATGCGTTGTCTTAAATTTAATATGAAGGAAGTTCCACCTGCCTATGATCAATAAGATTCTGGCAAATGACATTATGTTTTAACTATGTAAATACAATTCATGTACTAAAGGCATATTCATGTGCTTTCTCTATTCTCCCTACATAAAATCCATATACATTACAAGTATGTGTATATACAGCTCAGTGCTTACCACTAGTAAATAACTATTCACTAATTGTTTCTGCCAATTTTAAGGCCACTACAAATAAATATTTGAATTAAAATAAAAATGAATGACATGTTATCATATATTTTAGAATGTATTTGTGAAATCACTCATGGTCTAAAAATTAGCAAGACTTAAGATGCTCAAGATTGATATAACATTCACAGAAATTTTAAAAGCAAATACCATATATATCAATGATATGACAATTTGTGTTAATATTGCATTACCATTTGTAAAGACAAAAAAGGAAGTTTGATCTTTTCACAAAGAACCGACAAATTTTCATGTTAAAAAATTATATTTGGAGAGAGGAGGAGATGGCGGAAGAGTAAGACACAGAGATCACCTTCCTCCCCACAGATACATCAGAAATACATCTACACATGCAACTGCTCCAATAGAACACCCACTGATGCTGGCAGAAGACGTCAGACCTCCCAAAAGGCAAGAAACTCCCCAAGTACTTGGGTAGGGCAAAAGAAAAAAGAAATAACAGAGACAAATGAATAGGGACGGGACCTGCACCAGTGGGAGGGAGCTGTGAAGGAGGAAAGATTTCCACGCACTAGGAGCCCCTTCGTGGACGGAGACTGCGGGGGGCGGAGGAGGGAAACTTCGGAGCCGCGGAGGAGAGCGCAGCCACAGGGGTGCGGAGGGCAAAGCGGAGAGATTCCCGCACAGAGGCTCGGCGCCGAGCAGCACTCACCAGCCCGAGAGGCTTGTCTGCTCCCCCGCCGGGGCGGGCGGGGCTGGGAGCTGAGGCTCAGCTTTGGTTCGATCGCAGGGAGAGGACTGGGGTTGGTGGTGTGAACACAGCCTGAAGGGGTTAGCGCACCACAACTAGCCGGGAGGGAGTCCAGAAAAAAGTCTGCAGCTGCCGAACAGGCAAGAGACTTTTCCTGCCTCTTTGTTTCCTGGTGCGCGAGGAGAGGGGATTCAGAGCGCCGCTTAAAGGAGCTCCAGAGATGGGTGCGAGCCGCAGCTACCAGCGCAGACCCCAGAGACGGGCATGAGACGCTGGGGCTGCTGCTGCCGCCACCAAGAAGCCTGTGTGTGAGCACAGGTCACTCTCCACACCGCCCCTCCCGGGAGCCGGTGCAGCCTGCCACGGCCAGGCTCCCGTGATCCGGGGACAACTTCCCCGGGAGAACGCACGGCACGCCTCACGCCGGTGCAACGTCACGCCGGCCTCTGCCGCCGCAGTCTCGCCCCGCCCCCTCCGTACCGCTCCCTCCCCGCGGCCTGGGTGAGCCAGAGCCCCCGAAGCAGCTGCTCCTTTAACCCCGTCCTGTCTGGGCGGGAACAGACGCCCTCAGGTGACCCACACGCAGAGGCGGGTCCAAATCCAAAGCTGAACCCCAGGAGCTGTACGAACAAAGAAGAGAAAGGGAAATTTCTCCCAGCAGCCTCAGAAGCAGCAGATTAAAGCTGCACAAACAACTTGATATACCTGCATCTGTGGAATACCTGTATAGACAACGAATCATCCCAAATTCAGGAGGTGGACTTTGGGAGCAAGATATATTATTTTTTCCCCTTTTCCTCTTTTTGTGAGTGTGTATGTGTATGCTTCTGTGTGAGATTTTGTCTGTATAGCTTTGCTTTCGCCATTTGTCCTCGGGGTCTGTCCATCTGGGTTTTTTTTTTTTTTTTTTTTTTTTACTTTAAAAAAATTTTTTTTTTTTCTTAATAATTATTTTTTATTTTTTTATTTTAATAACTTTATTTTATTTTATCATATTTCTTTCTTTTTTCTTTCTATTTTATCTCCCTTTTATTCTGAGCTGTGTGGATGAAAGGCTCTTGGTGCTCCAGCCAGCCAGGAGGGCTGTGTCTCTGAGGTGGGAGAGCCAACTTTAGGACACTGGTCCACAAGAGACCTCCCAGCTCCACATACTACCAAACGACGAAAATCTCCCAGAGATCTCTATCTCAACAACAAGACCCAGCTTCACTCAATGACCAGCAAGCTATAGTGGTGGACACCCTATGCCAAACAACTAGCAAGACAGGAACACAGCCTCATCCATTAGCAGAGAGGCTGCCTAAAATCATAATAAGGCCACAGACACCCCAAAACACACTACCAGACGTGGATCTGCCTACCAGAAAGACAAGATCCAGCCTCATCCACCAGAACACAGGCACTAGTCCCCTCCACCAGGAAGCCTACACAACCCACTGAAACAACCTTAGCCACTGGGGACAGATACCAAAAACAACAGGAACTATGAACCTGCAGCCTGCAAAAAGGAGACCCCAAACACAGTAAGATAAGCAAAATGAGAAGACAAAAAAACACACAGCAGGTGAAGGAGCAGGGTCAAAACACACCAGACCTAACAAATGAAGAGGAAATAGGCAGTCTACCTGAAAAAGAATTCAGAATAATAATAGTAAAGATGATCCAAAATCTTGGAAATAGAATAGACAAAATGCAAGAAACATTTAACAAGGACGTAGAAGAACTAAAGAGGAACCAAGCAACGATGAAAAACACAATAAATGAAATTAAAAATACTCTAGACATGATCAATAGCAGAATAATTGAGGCAGAAGAAGGGATAAGTGACCTGGAAGATAAAATAGTGGAAATAACTACTGCAGAGCAGAATAAAGAAAATAGAATGAAAAGAACTGAGGACAGTCTCAGGGACCTCTGGGACAACATTAAACACACCAACATTCGAATTATAGGGGTCCCAGAAGAAGAGGAGAAAAAGAAAGGGACTGAGAAAATATTTGAAGAGATTATAGTTGAAAACTTCCCTAATATGGGAAAGGAAATAGTTAATCAAGTCCTGGAAGCACAGAGAGTCCCATACAGGATAAATCCAAGGAGAAACACGCCAAGACACATATTAATCAAACTACCAAAAATTAAATATAAAGAAACCATATTAAAATCAGCAAGGGAAAAACAAAAAATAACACACAAGGGAATCCCCATAAGGTTAACAGCTGATCTTTCAGCAGAAACTCTGCAAGCCAGAAGGGAGTGGCAGAACATATTTAAAGTGATGAAGGAGAAAAACCTACAACCAAGATTACTCTACCCAGCAAGGACCTCATTCAGATTTGATGGAGAAATTAAAACCTTTACAGACAAGCAAAAGCTGAGAGAGTTCAGCACCACCAAACCAGCTTTACAACAAATGCTAAAGGAACTTCTCTAAGCAAGAAACACAAGAGAAGGAAAACACCTACAATAACAAACCCAAAACATTTAAGAAAATGGGAATGGGAACATACATGTCAATAATTACCTTAAGTGTGAATGGATTAAATGCTCCCACCAAAAGACACAGACTGGCTGAATGGATACAAAAACAAGACCCATATATATGCTGTCTACAAGAGACCCACTTCAGACCTAGGGACACATACAGACTGAAAGTGAGGGGATGGAAAAAGATATTCCATGCAAATGGAAATCAAAAGAAAGCTGGAGTAGAAATTCTCATGTCAGACAAAATAGATTTAAAAATAAAGACTATTACAAGAGACAAAGAAGGACACTATATAATGATCAAGGGATCGATTAAAGAAGAAGATATAACAACTGTAAATATTTATGCACCCTAACATAGGAGCACCTCAATATGTAAGGCAAATACTACCAGCCATAAAAGGGGAAATCGACAGTAACACAATCATAGTAGGGGACTTTAACACCCCACTGTCACCAATGGACAGATCATCCAAAATGAAAATAAATAAGGAAACACAAGCTTTAAATGATACATTAAACAAGATGGACTTAATTGATATTTATAGGACATTCCACCCAAAAACAACAGAATACACATTTTTCTCAAGTGCTCATGGAACATTCTCCAGGATAGATCATATCTTGGGTCACAAATCAAGCCTTGGTAAATTTAAGAAAATTGAAATTGTATCAAGTATTTTTTCTGACCACAACGCTATGAGACTAGATATCAATTACGGGAAAAGATCTGTAAAAAATACAAACACATGGAGGCTACACAATACACTACTTAATAACGAAATGATCACTGAAGAAATCAAAGGGGAAGTCAAAAAATACCTAGAAACAAATGACAATGGAGACACAACGACCCAAAACCTATGGGATGCAGCAAAAGCAGTCCTAAGAGGGAAGTTTATAGCAATACAAGCCTACCTCAAGAAACAGGAAACATCTGAAATAAACAACCTAACCTTGCACCCAAAGCAATTAGAGAAAGAAGAACAAAAAAACCCCAAAGTTAGCAGAAGGAAAGAAATCATAAAAATCAGATCAGAAGTAAATGAAAAAGAAATGAAGGAAACAATAGCAAAGATCAACAAAACTAAAAGCTGGTCCTTTGAGAAGACAAACAAAATTGATAAACCATTAACCAGACTCATCAAGAAAAAAAAGGAGAAGACTCAAATAATTCTTAGAAATGCACAACCTGCCGAGACTGAACCAGGAAGAAATAGAAAATTTGAACAGACCAATCACAGCACTGAAATTGAAACTGTGATTAAAAATCTTCCAACAAACAAAAGCCCAGGACCAGATGGCTTCACAGGCAAATTCTTTCAAACATTTAGAGAAGAGCCAACATCTGTCCTTCTCAAACTCTTCCAAAATATTACAGAGGGAGGAACACTCCCCAACTCATTCTACAAGGCCACCATCACCCTGATACCAAAACCAGACAACGATGTCACAAAGAAAGAAATCTACAGGCCAATATCACGGATGAACATAGATGCAAAAATCCTCAACAAAATACTAGCAAACAGAATCCAACAGCACATTAAAAGGATCATACACCATGATCAAGTGGGGTTTATTCCAGGAATGCAAGGATTCTTCAATATACACAAATCAATCAACGTGATACACCATATTAACAAATTGAAGGAGAAAAAACATATGATTATCTCAATAGATGTAGAGAAAGCTTTCGACAAAATTCAACACCCATTTATGATAAAACCCCTGCAGTAGGCAGAGAGGGAACTTTCCTCAACATAATAAAGGCTATATATGACAAACCCACAGCCAACATCATCCTCAGTGGTGAAAAACTGAAACCATTTCCACTAAGATCAGGAACAAGACAAGGTTGCCCACTCTCACCACTATTATTCAACATAGTTTTGGAATTTCTAGCCACAGCAATCAGAAAAGAAAAAAAATAAAAATAAAAGGAATCCAAATAGGAAAAGAAGAAGTAAAACAGTCACTGTTTGCAGATGACATGATACTATACATAGAGAATCCTAAAGATGCTACCAGAAAACTACTAGAGCTAATCAATGAATTTGGTAAAGTAGCAGGATACAAAATTAATGCACAGAAATCTCTTGCATTCCTATACACTAATGATGAAAAATCTGAAAGTGAAACTAAGAAAACACTCCCATTTACCATTGCAACAAAAAGAATAAAATATCTAGGAATAAACCTACCTAAGGAGACAAAAGACCTGTATGCAGAAAATTATAAGACACTGATGAAAGAAATTAAAGATGATACAAATAGATGGAGAGATATACCATGTTCTTGGATTGGAAGAATCAACATTGTGAAAATGACTCTACTACCCAAAGCAATCTACAGATTCAATGCAATCCCTATCAAACTACCACTGGCATTTTTCACAGAACTAGAACAAAAAATTTCACAATTTGTATGGAAATACAAAAGACCCCGAATAGCCAAAGGAATCTTGAGAACGAAAAACAGAGCTGGAGGAATCAGGCTCCCTGACTTCAGACTATATTACAAAGCTACAGTAATCAAGACATTATGGTACTGGCACAAAAACAGAAACATAGATCAATGGAACAGGATAGAAAGCCCAGAGATAAACCCACAGACATATGGTCAACTTATCTTTGATAAAGGAGGCAAGCATATACAGTGGAGAAAAGACAGCCTCTTCAATAAGTGGTGCTGGGAAAACTGGACAGGTACGTGTAAAAGTATGAAATTAGAACACTCCCTAACACCATACACAAAAATAAACTCAAAATGGATTAAAGACCTAACTGTAAGGCCAGACACTATAAAACTCTTAGAGGAAAACATAGGCAGAACACTGTATGACATAAATCACAGAAAGATCCTTTTTGACCCAGCTCCTAGAGAAATGGAAGTAAAAACAAAAATAAACAAATGGGACCTAATGAAACTTAAAAGCTTTTACACAGCAAAAGAAACCATAAATAAGACCAAAAGACAACCCTCAGAATGGGAGAAAATATTTGCAAATGAAGCAACTGACAGAGGATTAATCTCCAAGATTTACAAGCAGCTCATGCAGCTCATGCAGCTCAATAATAAAAAAACAAACAACCCAATCCAAAAATGGGCAGAAGACCTAAATAGACATTTCTCCAAAGAAGATATACAGATTGCCAACAGACACATGAAAGAGTGCTGAACATCATTAATCATTAGAGAAATGCAAATCAAAACTACAGTGAGATATCATCTCACACCAGTCAGAATGGCCATCATCAAAAAATCTAGAAACAAGAAATGCTGGAGAGGGTGTGGAGAAAAGGGAACACTCTTGCACTGTTGGTGGGAATTTAAATTGATACAGCCACTATGGAGAACAGTATGGAGGTTCCTTAAAAAACTACAAATAGAACTACCATACGACCCAGCAATCCCACTACTGGGCATATACCCTGAGAAAACGATAATTCAAAAAGAGTCATGTTCTAAAATGTTCATTGCAGCTCTATTTACAATAGCCAGGACATGGAAGCAACCTAAGTGTCCATCATCGGATGAATGGATAAAGAAGATGTGGCACATATATACAATGGAATATTACTCAGCCATAAAAAGAAATGAAATGGAGGTATTTGTAGTGAGGTGGATGGAGTTAGAGTCTGTCATACAGAGTGAAGTAAGTCAGAAAGAGAAAAACAAATACAGTATGCTAACACATATATATGGAATCTAAGGAAAAAAAAAAAAAAAGGCCATGAAGAACCTAGCGGCAAGACGGGAATAAAGACACAGACCTACTAGAGAATGGACTTGAGGATATGGGGAGGGGGAAGGGTAAGCTGTGACAAAGTGAGAGAGTGGCATGGACATATATACACTACCAAATGTAAAATAGATAGCTAGTGGGAAGTAGCCACATAGCACAGGGAGATCAGCTCGGTGGTTTGTGACCACCTAGAGGGGCGGGATAGGGAGGATGGGAGGGAGGGAGACGCAAGGGGGAAGAGATATGGGAACATATGTATATGTATAACGGATTCACTTTGTTATAAAGCAGAAACTAACACACCATTGTAAAGCAATTATACTGCAATAAAGATGTTTAAAAAAAAAAAGTACATTCTATGCTTAATACTGAAAGATGATGTCTTATGCTTTGAAGTTAGCACCACCACTTTATAATGTAGCTTCCATTTATAGAAAAGCTATTTAATCCCAGACCTAAAGCAAAACCATTTCAATCAAAATTTAGTTAATTTAAAAAGAAATTAGGCATATGTGAAAATATCTGACAACCACACAGCAAATCTAAGCATAGCCTCTCCAGGCACAAAAACCTGGCCACCAACCAGCCAAACTGAAGTCCCTTGATGAAGGCCATTGGTAGTTTGCCCATTAAAGCATCAATTTCTGCCTGAGATGCAGCTCTAAAGGTTTCGTTTTATTCTCTACAGAACCTGGTATAATACCACCACCGCAACAAGTTGTCAGACAGTAGCTTCCCAGACATCTAGGGCCGAGGAACTTGACTATGAATCTATAGCCGGGATAAGAATCTGAAGGGCACCCAACTGAGCACTGGAATGCCATTTGGTGACTTTTTTTATTTCAGGAATACCATCCCTAGATCTCAACCAGTATGAGGAAAGACCTGGTGTCTCAGAAACTCCAGTTCTGACACTATTTTACCAATTTTATCTGTAGCAAGTGAAATAATTTCTTGGAGATTCCAGAGTCTTTTTCTGTTATTAGGAATGTCACTCACCACTAGACTGGTTAGGTACTACACAGCTTTAGGAGGTGCCATTCAAGGAGTAGCCTACATGAATCGTGTCCCAAGAATTGTACAGTGTACAACTTACACACCTCTACATTATGGCTCTGGTAACCCTCACTATTCTCTTAGAAGCATGATTGTTCTTGAAATTAATGGGCTGCCCCTGGGAATATTTCACATGCAAGGATATTAGCGTGTTCTTTATGTTCTCTTTTCTTTATTTTTTAACTGACAATAAACAATTACTTTGTAATGACTAAGTATTACTTGCTGGCTATAATAATTCAGGAAATACAAAGTATCACCAGTAAAAGCTTAGTCCTTCTCTCTTGCACTTCGAGTTCAAGTTCCTGAGGTAATAATTCTAGCCATTTGATATGCATCACCTTAGATCTTGTAATTTGTTAGTACACGTTTATTATATAGTTTGACCAAAATCAGGCACATTGCACGTTCTAATTTTGCATTTGTTCTATCCCTTTTTTAAAAAATAAAGTATATCCTGGGCTTTTTCCCAAGTCATTATAGTATATTGATCTGCTTTATTTTTTAAATTACTACCATCTGTTAATATCACAGATTGAGAGGAGGTAAGGAAAGAAAGAACTTGGAACCAGGGAGTGGAAGTGTAAATTTGTACAGCCACATGGAATAGTCATTCAGCAATGTTTACTGAAGATGAAAAGGCCTAGAATTCTGATCGTGTGGGTGTGCCACGGAGAAATTTCCATATATTCTCACCAGAACACATCTTCAAAATAAGATCCATCATATAAGGTAATAAGCTACAGTAGTTAAAATGAATGAACCATATTCATGCTTGTATTTATTACTAATAGGTAGAAGGATAGAAAGCAGTGTTGATTGAAAATGCAAACTGCATAATTAATTTTATAAAATTAAACACGTGTATAAGAAAGAATGCAGTACTATTGATTGTCAATGGATGCACATATGCCCCCACCCACACACGCAGCAAAAATGTAAAAACATCACATGCTAAGTAGATAAGTGATTCCAAAATTTAAATTGGCAAATGAATTGAATGTCAAGGTACCAAAAAGAAAGCAAAGAAAAAAGTTTTAAGTAGATATATATTAAATCCAACAGCAGAATGAATGTTTACAAAGCCACTCTTCAATTTATATTGATGAAATAATCAGGTTCAGAAATGGAAGCTAAGTGTTTTCTTGTTTAATTTTTATAAGCAAGAAAGGATAGTCTGCTTTCAGTGAAGGAAGAAAATAAGGGTTCTTACTCTATTGTCAAATATAATATATTTAAAGAAAGGTAAATGAAACCTATAGCAATTATAGAACAATTTATAACATCAAGAAATCAGTCTCTCATCCACACTTATGCTGTTTCTTCTCTGTACATAAATAAAGTAATACAACACAAGGTCTTTTTGCAAAAAATAACATCAGAAGAGAAAAATAAAAAGCTTAAATGACTATTATCTAAACAGTAAATGAAATACACCTGAAGCACTTTTGAAAGCTATTTTAAAATTGTTTACTTTCCTACTTCTTATTTTTGTTTGCTTTTAAAATATGGGACATTTAAACATGTGTAGTATTATTAAACATGTGTAATACCACTAAACATGTAAAACTGGGGTTTAGATAATTGCACATTTTTTTAATAAAATTTTACCTATTTTTTCTTATTCTTTTTATTGCGTGTTAGAAAGAGCCAAAAGAGAATGTGTGTGTGTATATATATACATATGTACACATATATATATTCATTCAGTATACATATTATACATATTCATTCTGTACTAATCATGGTTATAAAAGTAAAAAATCCCTTCTTCCTTTTAACAAGGCTTGAGTGTCACTCATTGGAAGGATAAATGCAGAATGAGTTCCGAGGTAATATTTATGAGAACTTTATTTGTGTGTTTCTTTTAATCTGTTATGAATATTATTGACAGAACAAACTGCTAGATATATGCTTGTAGCAGGAATTTAAGAGTGTCCTCCTGCAGAATAAGGTAAAGAAAGGAGCTCAGAAGCATTTTAACAATATAAACTGGAAGGTTTGCTAAACGCATATGCAGTTTTGCTGTTGGAATTCACATGAAACAAGTTAAAGTTGTTTGACTTTTCTTTTTCCAGTGATGCTAGTGTAACTCCTATGTACCAATCACTTATCTCCTAAGTATGCCAGTAAAGGACATATAATGGAAAGCTGTTGATAAACATCAGGAAATAAAATACCATACATAACTATCTGCTTAAGAAGTAGAGTATAAAAGCTGTCTTCCAGAATATTTGTAAACCTTACTTAAGTCAGAGCATATATAAGAGCTAAAAGTCAAAGAGTAAGTATAATTTTTCATTGGCAGTTCTAACACAGTTGTGACATATTTCAAGTCATCTTTAGCTGAATGGGAACCAGATGATACTATATAGATGATTAAGAAAAACTATGTGTGAACAGTAATAGATTAGAGAACATACATTAAAATTTGGGACCTGATAGTCATCCTCCAATGAAAATAAACATCAGTGCACTCTCGGCTCTTTCTAAATTACACTTCATTGCTCAATTCAACTTGCCAATTTGGCAAGATAAACTTTTCCTATGAGTAAAAACTTTTAAATTAGCCTTTCAATCCAGGTACATCTTGTGAATGGAAAAATAAGTTTTCCTATTAATTACAATAAAGTTAGTATATGTACACACACACATTTTGGTGGTGGCTGTTTGCCAATCATGTTCTCTTTAAATAAATTCTATCCTCTTCATCATTTATGTTCCCGACTATAGATTCCATATGCCTTCACTGAAAATTATCATGTCATTATATATTGTTTAATTCTAATTTAACTGAAGGATAGGAAAAGGAAACAGGTCTGTGAACATATGTAAAAATGGATTTTGTATGTGTGGATAGACTTTGGGACTCACAGTCTAGAGAACAACACATTCTCAGCATGACAGCAGAGCTTCACTCAGTCATAGAGAAATTGCTAAGAGTTCCCTTTTTCTCAACCATTTGTCACTAAAGTCTAAGACCTGCACATGAGGAATATTCAAACCTACTGGATCAGAAACTTTCGGGGAAAGACTCAGAAATACACATTTTAGTAAGACCTCCTTAGGGTGGCTTGTGCTCAAGTTTGGAAATTTCTGTCCTGAGCAGCCTGTTTTTGTAAAAGTAGTCAGAAAATGACCAGCATATGGCAGTGTGTCCAGAAGATTCTAGATATTTATCTATTCCATACTCATCTGTGTTATACCTCAACTGCTTTGGAATACATTTCCAGACAACTTATTCTCAATGTCATTTGTTTTATCGTTGAGTATTTTCCAAGTTTTCATATCTTCCATCCCCTGGTAGCTATTTTCTTGGCAGTCCCAAGTCTCCCTGTCTCTAATCTCTTCATCAGGTTAATGGTGAAGCCAGTAATTATAGATCGTTCAGAAAAGCACAACTATTACAGTGAACTTATCATTTAACTAACTTCTTTTAGATATCACCTAAAAAGGCAACTCCAAAATTCATCACATTAAGTGATAAGTTATTTGCCATTTTTGACATGAGTATTTAACATTTATATTTTGAACCAATGATATAAGGTAAGAACCTAAAAAAAGTGTAAATATTGAAAACAAAATAACATTTTTTAATTATTTGCAGACCATATAATTTTTACGAGTAACAGCCAAGATAATCAGTGAAATGTCAACTATAACAAAATGTACAATTGTTTTCAGGTACAAAAAGGTTTAAAAATCTGTAGTCTAAATATAGACCCCAAACAAGCAATTAAAACATAAATTGGGAAAATCCCATTCATAACATCTAAAAATATTAAAACTAAATGACTGGGAATAAACTTAAGTAATAAATATTATTTAAATAAAGACTCTACATAATAAAATAACATAAAAAGATACAAAAATAATCAAAGAAAAATAGGCTGTCCTTGGATGGAACATTTTAATCTTGCAAAGGTGACAGTTCTCCTCCAAAATATTTCATGTATTTAAAGCATTACAATTGACATTCCAAAGATTGATTTTTTGAAAGTTGACAATATGACTGGGTATGAGTTTCAGTTAGAAGACATGAGAATATAACCAGGAGGATTACCACCAAGGACAGTGATGAGAATGGACTGGTTCCATAGCACTGGCTGTCAATCTTGGCTACACATTTGAATCATTTAGGGAACTTAAAAAAAATACCAATGCCAGAGTCTGTTCCCCAGGTTTTTTATTTAATTGGTTGGGGTCAGTATGCCCTGGGCACTGGGATTTTTAAAATCCTCCCAGATGATTCCAGTGGGCAGCCCAGGTTGAAAACTCTGCTCTACAAGAGTTGTAGAGAATATATAAATGGTGGAATAAACAATCAACCATTATAATTGAATATACATATATTGATTTTTTAGATTATAACAGTGGAGACAGAGCACTTTAAAGAATACACGGTTACAGGGTGTTAAAATGGAATTCTTCACATCTCAGGACTTTGGCAGCAGCTCACAACAGAACAAGAAGGGCCAAGGACAGAATCTTTTTAAAAATGTGTCATCAAGAAAAATGCTCTCCAGATTATGCCTTATTTGCTAAGAATATTTGACCTTGGAACAGTAATGTAAGAGGTTCAACTGCCCTGAGTCCTTGTTGTTATAGCGGCCACAGGAAGGAACCAGATATGTGAGTGAAAAAGTGATCTGGGAAGTAGATTCTGCAGCCCAAGACGTGGGCTATGCATGACACATGCTGGGTGCAAAATTTAAAATGTATAAACAAAGGTGAAGGGTCAACAGAGACCAGGAGGTGCCATTACCCCCATTAGATACCTGCTACGGAAATGCCTAATAGAGACTTTTCTCTGAGTAACTTAAAAAGCATTTCATGAGAGAAAGACTTGACGTTTAGATATCTACTGCATTCAGTGTAACAATGACAGATTACAATTTTGCCTGTCAAGTGAGATCTTTTCTTCCCCTTCCCCTCCTCCTCGTCCCTCTTCTATTTTGAAGTAAGTTGCAGAAGCATCTGCACCACTTGGTATATTGGAAAAGTATAAAATTGAATGAGAGTAGAGATTTGTTAATACCTAGACTTGCTTCTTTAATACCTGGATTAGATTCTTTATTATCTGACCATATAAAGTGCTGTTACCAATAAACAATACAGAGTAGAAGAATTCAATAGAAAAATAAGCAAATAAAATGAATATGCTGTTTTAGTCAGTGTGAGTTGCTATCACAGAACACGATGTGCTGGGTGGTGTAAACAATAAACATTTATTTCTCACACTTCTGGAGGCTGGATGTCTGAAATCAGCATGCCAGCATGATCTGTCATGATTAAGGTTCTCTTTCTGGTTTACAGATGACTGTCTTTTGGTTGTATTCTTACATGGTGGAGAGCAGAGAGAGGGAAGGAGGAGCAAGCTCTCCCATTTCTTCTTGAAAGGGCACTAATCTGATTCATGAGAGATCATCCTTGTGACCTAATTAACTCCCACAGACCTCACCTCCTAACATCATCACACTGGGAGTTAGGAATTAAACAATATGAATTTTAAGGACACAAACATTCAGTCCATAACAATCCTAGTCACCGAAAGTGAATAAATTAGGTATTGAGTTGCAATTACTTTTTGGTAGTGTATTCACAGTAAGAACCTTCAGAAAATCTGCTGTGGATGTCCTGAAAGTGTGTGTGTGCCCTGAATGTTCACTATATTTGTTTTTTAGAGGTCACTTGGTTATATAAACAGACCCTAAAAAATTATGGAGACAATTGGCTCAAATATTTTTGCTTTTTGTTCTTATTTCATATTATTTGAGCTGAGACAGTTTTTAAGTCTGTTTCAAATGAATTAAAATTATGTTGCTGCAATCTATTCTTTAAAACAATTTTTATGCAATAAAAGGAAGTATTTATTCTATCTTCAAGTAAAATATCAATGGTTATATCTACATAGATGTTATCAAAATGAGGGTAAAGGATATAACCCTGATTTTTAAAAATGTGAATGATGTCTTTGGAAATGAGCTGTTAATTACTAAAAATTAAATTGAGTTGTTTTTCTTTTAAGAATGTTTGACCATTCCACTCATTTTATACCAAAATACACAAATATACCATATAGATATGCTTAGAGGGTGTAAATGAATTTATTTTAACATTCCATAAATTTCCCCTGTTGCAAACAACAAACATTCTCTGGAACCACCAAACCAACATATCAGTTTCAGGGGTATCTTGGCAATACCTGTTCTGTACATCAAATAACATGATTCTGCCTGAGCTATGGGGAGCTGGTGCTCAGTTTTACCCATTCATCTTCTACCTCCCCAGGCATGGAACTCTCCTTACTTTAACCACGACTCACTCTAAGATGTTTGTTTAAACTCCCTCCCCAACCCCCACACCGATTTACCTCTTATTAAATGTATGATGGTGGAAAAAAATAAATAATGTTTTAAAAATTGGAGCTTTTCCAAGTGCAGGGTTGAATGGGAAATGGCACATTTCTCCACAAAGTGGAGAAAAACCTTCCAATAAATTTTCTGTGATTCAAAGGCAGGGGGCAGAGACATGAGAAGTGGTCAAATTAAGATGAAAGGTATTGCTGTGTCAAGTACAGATACCACAATAGAGAAGTAATCAACATCATCTTACATTTTCAGAGTGTTTGGAAATAAGTCATCTTCCTTAGCATCGTCTTACAGTCAATGAAGACACTAATTGAGCAGCTGAAGGCTCATGGACTGAGAATGTCAACTACTTCAAAGGCTCAAATACTAACAAGAAACCATTAACATCAAAACATGATACATAGGATGGATCAGATGACTGGTTTATCACGTTTTCATTTTGTGGGTGATGTACATGGATCATGATCTGAGGTGGAATCATTTAATCTCATCTGAACATTATTTTTTTCTCAAGTGTCCTTCCTTAAATCTTTTTTTTTTTTCTTCCAGATCAGTGGCACTTCATCATTAGTGAAGATATTTATTTTCTACTGTATTTTCTAGGAATTGGTTGGAGGGAGGTATGGAGGAAGAAGGGGAGGGCTATATAGGGAGAATATGCTGCCTCACCAAAATGAAGTAGCTCTCTGAAAACGGAGGGAAAGGTATCGACTTTTCTAGTGGATGTAATGCTGACACTGACTCAAGAATAGATACTGCAGAGCATGAGTGGGTACACTGTATTTTTACTTAATCAATATTTTGAAATTGTTTGATTCAGTCTGTCACATTATTTCCCTCAGAAACAATTTTTGCCAGTAACACATTGCCCTTTGTGGGATAAATTCATCCCAGAAAATAACTATTTAGCATCTTCTAAATGTAAGGAGCTTTAGACAATACAAAGATAAAACAGAACAGAGGTTGCCTTTTAAAAAATGTGTAGTGAGTAAAATAGCTAAGGCATCTGGCACATAAACATAAGGTGTTATGGACTGAAAGAGATGTTCACACTATATCAAATACTATAGCATTTCAGAGGACTGAAAAGTTTTCTCCAAACTGAGGTAAGAGATTTATAATGGAAGACTTCATAGAAATTATAACCTTTAACATTTGAGATATGGCTTGAGGGGTAGTGAAATTTGGACATTTGGTGATAAGAAGGAGAAGATTCCATGTAAAAAAGAAATATAGAAATTTATGGTGTTTAGTCAGAAACACTCAAATCTAGGCCCATCCAAGAATGACAGATCCATGATATCCAAGGCTTGATATAGGGACACATGTTCTCAAAAGCTCCACAAGTAAATCTAAGATAAATCCAGGGTTAATAATTGTGACTCAGAAAGAGATATGACAGTGAGTATTTGGAGATTGATGCCAGGAGAAGTGAACCAATTTGTCTGAATGAAGTTTATGTGGTGATTTTAGTGCCTTAGGCTGCCTCAAAATATTCTGCTTAATTATATATACACAAGCTACAGCGAAATGTGTGGTCACTTCAAAGTCTAGTTCCTGATTGCCATTGAAGGTGTTTGACTGTTGGGAAGAAAGGTGATCTGGAGAAAAATGTAGAAATGTAGAATGGCTTGCAAGGATAAGACATGCGAGTAGGGAGAGAGGAGACTGGAGTCTACCTTTATAATAATGATCGGTCATGTGCCGTGGATACTTAAGATTAGGTGGTGACAACAGGAGAAGTGTAACAATTATTTGAATGTTTGAACTTAGATCTGATAGGCCTTAACTAGTGTTTAGATTTAGAGAACAAGAAAAATAAAAGGAAAAGTCAGATATCCTTTCGAGGATAGAACATAGTTAATAATATAGGAGGAAGCAATTGTGTGAGTGGAAAGGTGAGAAATTCAATTTTGACATGTGTTAGAAAAATCTCATGAAGTCGCTGGTTACCTGGAGACTGTTTATGAAGAAATTAAATATTATTTTATTATATCAATAATTTATTTTCACAATTATGATACATTCTCCTTTGCTATATCAATTTTTCTAACACATCTAGGTAATTGGAATGAACAATATATGTAAATAGGCAGTTGGCTGGCAAATAAATAAAAATTAAGCAAATTGGCAGAGAGTTGAAATTTTGACTCAGAAAGTTGACTTAAAATTTTTCTCTGTGGACATTCTTAATTTCACAAACCAAAAAGTCCTCAGAAGTCTGTGGGTTTTTTAGTTTTCCAGATGTTTTTGCACACATTGGAGAAGAACCATGATTGAAGAAAATGCGCCAAAATCAACTATAGGTCTTGCAAAAAAATAAATGAATAAACTGATTTAGCAATTTAAACACAGAAATGTAAGGGATGATGAATAAGATTTGAGCACTTATATTTAACAGTGAAAAATGGTTGTATTCTCACCTTGTCTGTTGGCAAATATATATATAAATCTAAACAACCAACTGAAAACAATATTAAAAATTAGTTATTTCTTTAATATGCATAATGTCAAATAGGTAATTTTAGTTAGTTTTTCCTCAGAGATGTAGTCATTGAGAAGAAAATTGACAATAATTATTTATGGCAAAATTACAGATAGTGAATTTCTTAGTTTTAGTTTTTTTTAGAGACATGGTTATTAATAATTACTATTTATGGTAAAATGAATTGCAGGATTATTGCTTTTATGCTGATCTCCTCTTGATTTCCTAGGGAGCTTTTGATTTAATTATTTAGCATTAAAAAAATTCCTTACAGAGTAGTAGTGACCTTTGCATGCTATTTTCCCTTCATTCTAAGATGCTCAGCTAGAATCTAGAAACTGCAATGTACTCAGCCAGAATGCAAAATATAGTTTCTGCAAAATGTATAATGCTAAATTTTCATAAGTGTGTGTTGGGAGAGCAAAGAGGAAATACATCATAGTTCACAACCAACAATTTTAAACTTTAAACAGAAAATTACAGGATAAAAATCTGTAAATGGTCTTCATCTTTTGGAGGGAAAATGTTCTATAAATAAATAAAGAATAATCAAAGTAATTTAGTTTGAGAAATAGTCATAACTCTCTTGACTGTTATAGAGAAAATCAATTTAGACTTAGCAAACTTATACTGAAAAGTAAGATGCTACTACATTTTCCAAGTACTATTGTCTAATAAAAAGATACTACAGAACCTCTTCAACTTACAATGTGATTACCTCCCAATAAACCCATTAGAAGTTGAAAATATCATAATTTGAAATGCATTTAATACACCTAAACTATGGAACACCATAGCTTAGCCTAGACTACGTTAGGTGTGCTCAGAACACTTACATCAGCCTACAGTTGGGCAAAATCATCTAACTCAAAGCCTGTTTTACAATAAAGTGTTGAATATCACATGTAATTTATTATTTTTTAATACATATTTATTGGAGTATAAATGGTTCACAATACTGTGTTAGTTTCTGTTAATGGAAAAAAAAACTGCCTAAGAGTAAATATTTCTGGTAGCCTCTGCTTATGTTAGGGCAGGGTCATTGGCTCAGCAGGTGTGGAGACATCTTTGATGATGATGACTACCCCAGAATCCAGTTCCACATTTTATATTGTCTCACTCTGAGATTTGAGCTCCTCTGGGGAATGGTGTTACCTCGGCAAGAGTAACCCGGTTGTGTTCTGACTTGTGCTTTATGCTGGCTTTAGAAGTATTTCAATATTTTATTATGAGATTTCATTTTGCACACTTCTTATATTCACCATCATTATGGCTTTATTTATGTATCTATTAACGTGTTCATTCATTCATGTGTGTATGTATGAGTACATATATTTAGTCAAGCATGCATTTTTACTATCGTTTTAATGAATTTTTGGTTTACCAAGGGGACAGATTAATCTATTTGTTTAGTCTTTCATCTTGAAGCAGAAGTCACTTCTAAATTTTTTGAAAAAAGGAGGAAAAAAAGGTGGAGGCTGTCTTAGGTCTCAACCTTGGATGTATAAGAGATGTAATTTCTTTATCTTATGTTATTTTAGTGTCTAATTTGACCTTCATTATGTTGGATGGCAAAAACTTTAATTTGAGTTAATTTAGGTCTCGCTGCCCCTTCCCTCTGGTGTCCATTGATGTTCTAGGTTCTACCAAGTATTCAGGTGTGGAGGAGGAGGGTAATCATCTCGGGCATCATCTGTCTACACACTGGCATCTGATGGGACATCTACCAGCCCACCAGTCCTCACTTGCTGATTCCACAGAGGTCTGTGATTTGTTATTTCTTGTTCCCATCTTTGGCTCCAATTTTTTAGTCTTGTTTTATCCTAGTCATTTTTATTACCATTTTAGATGGTACCATAATATTTGGTTTGAAAAAGTCACAGATGTCTCAGGCTTTCTGTCTAGACATGTAACACAAGTCGTTTCTGTCATCACATTAAGACCTCGGGCTTTAGCCAGAAAGGAAGACACAGCTACCTCTAACTTTTATCATCCACAGTAGGCTAGCCATTCATTCCAAGTTAAGGTTAAATCTGATGAAAAAACACTTTTCCCTTTTTTTTTTTTTTTGGCATTTTCTTAGTTTATTTTTAGTTATTTAGTTTTTAAACATCTTTATTGGAGTATAATTGCTTTACAATGGTGTCTTAGTTTCTGCTTTATAACAAAGTGAATCAGCTATACATACACATATATCCCCATATCTCCTCCCTCTCGCGTCTCCCTCCGGCCCTCCCTAACCCACCCCTCTAGGTGGTCACAGGAATGCTCCTTTGAGTCAAGGAATGTCATGGTTTCTGCTTGAAAAGGTATAGGATCAAAAGGTTTAGAAAATCTCACAAAAACACATCTGTTAACTTGCAAAAGATTACCCTGCTGCATGTGTATTTAGGTTCATCATGCATAAAACTTAACTTTTCTTGTGAATTCTTCATACTTTTATGTAAATATAAGAAATATAGCTTTTCAGGAATCAAGATGGCAGAGTAGAAGGACGTGCTCTCACTCCCTCTTGTGAGAACACCAGAATCACAACTAGCTGCTGAACAATCATCGACAAGAAGACACGGCAACTCACCAAAAAAGATACCCCACATCTAAAGACAAAGGAGAAGCTAGAATGAGATGGTAGCAGGGGCGCAATCACAGTAAAATCAAACCCCATAATTGCTGGGTGGGTGACTCACAGACTGGAGAACACTTATACCACAGAAGTCCACCCACTGGAGTGAAGGTTCTGAGCTCCACGTAAGGTTCCCAACCTGGGGGTCCGGCAAGGGGAGGAGGAATTCCTAGAGAATCAGACTTTGAAGACTAGTGAGATTTATTGCAGGACTTTGACAGAACTGGGGGAAACAGAGACTCCACTCTTGGAGGGCACACACAAAGTAGTGTGCGCATCAGGACCCAGGGGAAGGAGCAGGGATCCCAGGGGAGACTGAACCAGATCTACCTGCTAGTGTTGGAGGGTCTCCTGCAGAGGCGAGGGGTGGCTGTGGCTCATGGTGAGGAGAAGGACACTGGCAGCAGAAGTTCTGGGAAGTACTCCTTGGCGTGAGCCCCCCCAGAGTCCGCCATTAGTCCCACCAAAGAGCCCAGGTAGGCTCCAGTGTTGGGTTGCCTCAGGCCAAATAACCAACAGGGAGGGAGCCCAGCCCCACCCATCAGCAGTCAAGTGGATTAAAGTTTCACTGAGCTCTGCCCACCAGAGCAAAAGTCAGCTCTACCCACCACCAGTCCCTCCCATCAGGAAAGTTATACAAGCCTTTTAGATAGCCTCATCCACCTGCAGAGAGTAGAAGCAAGGAGAACTACAATCCTGCAGCCTGTGGAACAAAAAACACATTCACAGAAAGATAGACAAGATGAAAAGGCAGAGGGCTATGTACCAGAAGAAGGAACCAGATAAAACCCCAGAAAAACCCCAGAAAAACAACTAAATGAAGTGGAGATAGGCAACCTTCCAGAAAAAGAAGAATAATGATAGTGAAGATGATCCAGGACCTTGGAAAAGAATGGAGGAAAAGATTGAGAAGATGCAAGAAATGTTTAACAAAGACCTAGAAGTATTAAAGAACAAACAAACAGAGATGAACAATACAATAACTGAAATGAAAACTACACTAGAAGGAATCAATAGCAGAATAACTGAAGCAGAAGAACGGATAAGTGATCTGGAAGACAGAATGGTCGAATTCACTGCTGTGGAAGACAATAAAGAAAAAAGAATGAAAAGAAATGAAGACAGCCTAAGAAGCCTCTGGGACAACATTAAACGCAACAACATTCGCATTATAGGGGTCCCAGAAGGAGAAGACAGAGAGAAGGGACCCGAGAAAATATTTGAAGAGATTATAGTCGAAAACTTCCCTAACATGGGAAAGGAAATAGCTACCCAAGTCCAGGAAGTGCAGAGAGTCCCATACAGGATAAACCCAAGGAGAACCATGCCAAGACACGTAGTAATCATACTGGCAAAAATTTAGGGCAAAGAAAAATTATTGAAAGCAGCAAGGGAAAAATGACAAATAGCATACAAGGGAACTCCCATAAGGTTAACAGCTGATTTTTCAGCAGAAACTCTACAAGCCAGAAGGGAGTGATATGACATACTTAAAGTGATGCTGGGGAAGAACCTACAGCCAAGATTACTCTACACGGCAAGGATCTCATTCAGATTCGATGGACAAATCAAAAGCTTTACAGACAAGCAAAAGCTAAGAGAATTCACTACCACCAGACCAGCTCTACAACAAATGCTAAAGGAATTTCTCTAAGTGGGAAACACAAGAGAAGAAAAAGACCTACCAAAAAAACCCCAAAACAATTAAGAAAATGGTCATAGGAACATACATATCGATAATTACCTTAAACGTGAATGGATTAAATGCCCCAACCAAAAGACACCGGCTTTCTGAATGGATACAAAAACAAGACCCATCTATATGCTGTCTACAAGAAACCCAATTCAGACCTAGGGACACATACAGACTGAAAGTGAGGGGATGGAAAAAGATATTCCATGCAAATGGAAATCAAAAGAAAGCTGGAGTAGCAATACTCATATCAGGTAAAATAGACTTTAAAATAAAGAATGTTACAAGAGACAAGGAAGGACACTACATAATGATCAAGGGATCAATCCAAGAAGAAGATATAACAATTATAAATATATATACACCCAACATAGGAGCACCTCAATACATAAGGCAACTGCTGACAGCTATAAAAGAGGAAATAGGCAGTAACACAATAAGAGTGGGTGACTTTAACACCTCACTTACACCAATGGACAGATCATCCGAAATGAAAATAAACAAGGAAACAGAAGCTTTAAATGACACAAGAGACCAAGTAGATTTAATTGATATTTATAGGACATTCCATCCCAAAACAGCAGATTACACTTTCTTCTCAAGTGCGCAGGGAACATTCTCCAGCATGGATCACATCTTGGGTCACAAATCAAGCCACAGTAAATTTAAGAAAATTGAAATCATATCAAGCATCTTTTCTTACCACAACGGTATGAGATTAGAAATGAAATACAGGGGGAAAAAACGTAAAAAACACAAACACAAGGAGGCTGAACAATACATTACTAAATAACCAAGAGATGACTGAAGAAATCAAAGAGGAAATCAAAAATACCTAGAGACAAATGACAATGAAAACACGACAATCCAAAACTTATGGGATGCTGCAAAATCAGTTCTAAGAGGGAAGTTTATAGCTATACAAGCCTACCTCAAGAAACAAGAAAAATCTCAAATAAACAATCTAACCTTGCACCTAAGGGAACTAGAGAAAGAAGAACAAACAAAACACAAAGTTAGCAGAAGGAAAGAAATCATAAAGATAAGAGCAGAAATAAATGAAATAAAAACAAAGAAAACAATAGCAAAGATCAATAAAACTAAAAGTTGGTTCTTTGAGAAGATACACAAAATTGTAAAAACTATTAGCCAGACTCACCAAGAAAAAGAGAGAGAGGACTCAAATCAATAAACTTAGAAATGAAAAAGGAGAAGTTACAACAGACACTGCAGAAATACAAAGCATCCTAAGAGACTACTACAAGCAACTCTATGCCAATAAAATGAACCTGGAAGAAATGGACAAATTCTTAGAAAGGTATAACCTTCCAAGACTGAATCAGGAAGAAACAGAAAATATGAACAGACCAATCACAGGTAATGAAATTGAAACTGTGATTAAAAATCTTCCAACAAACAAAAGTCCAGGACCAGAGGGCTTCACAGGTGAATTCTATCAAACATTTAGAGCAGAGCTAACACCCATCCTTCTCAAACTCTTCCAAAAAATTGCAGAGGAAGGAACACTCCCAAACTCATTCTATGAGGACACCATAACCCTGATACCAAAAACAGACAAAGATACTACAAAAAAAGAAAATTACAGACCAATATCACTGATGAATATAGATGCAAACATCCTCAACAAAATACTAGCAAACAGAATCCAACAACACATTAAAAGGATCGTACACCATGATCAAGTGGGATTTATCCCAGGGATGCAAGGATTCTTCAATATACTCAAATCAATCAATGTGATATACCATATTAACAAACTGAAGTATAAAAACCATATGATCATCTCAATAGATGCAGAAAAGCCTTTGACAAAATTCCACACCCATTTATGATAAAAATTCTCCAGAAAGTGGGCATAGAGGGAACCTACCTCAACATAATAAAGGCCATATACGACAAACTCACAGCAAACATCATTCTTTTTTCTTTTTTAATTTTTTTATTTATTTTTGGCTGTGTTGGGTCTTCATTTCTGTGCGTGGGCTTTCTCTAGTTGCAGCAAGCGGGGGCCACTCTTCATCACGGTGCATGGGCCTCTCACTGTCGCGGCCTCTCTTGTTGCGGAGCACAGGCTCCAGACGCGCAGGCTCAGTAGTTGTGGCTCACGGGCCTAGTTGCTCCGTGGCATGTGGGATCTTCCCAGACCAGGGCTCCAACCCGTGTCCCCTGCATTAGCAGGCAGATTCTCAACCACTGCGCCACCAGGGAAGCCCAACAAACATCATTCTTTTTTTTTTTTTTTTTTTTTTCAAACATCATTCTTAATGGTGAAAAACTGAAAGCATTTCCTCTAAGATGAGGACCGAGACAAGGATGTTCACTCTCGCCACTATTATTCAACATAGTTTTCGAAGTCCTAGCCATGGCAATCAGAGAAGAAAAAGAAATAAAAGGAATACAAATTGGAAAGGAAGAAGTAAAACAGTCACTGTTTGCAGATGACATGATACTACACATAGGGAATCCTCAGAATGCCACCCGAAAACTACTAGAGCTAATCAAAGAATTTGCTAAACTTGCAGGATACAAAATTAATGCACAGAAATCTCTTGCATTTCTATACACTAACAATGAAAGATTCGAAAGAGAAATTAAGGAAACAATACCATTCACCATTGCAACAAAAAGAGTAAAGTACCGAGGAATAAACCTACCTAAGGAGGTAAAAGACCTGTACTCAGAAAACTATAAGACACTGATGAAAGAAATTAAAGATGACACCAACAGATGGAGAGATATACCATGTTCTTGGATTGAAAGAGTCAATATTGTGAAAATGACTATACTACGCAAAGCAATCTACAGATTCAATGCAATCCCTATCAAATTACCAACGGCATTTTTTCAGAACTAGAAGAAAAAAACTTAAAATTTGTATGGAGATACAAAAGACCCCGAATAGCCAAAGCAGTTTTGAGGGAAAAAAACAGAGCTGGAGGAATCAGACTCCTTGACTTCAGACTATACTACAAAGCTACAGTAATCAAGACAATATGATACTGGCACAAAAACAGAAACATAGATCAATGGAACAGGATAGAAAGCCCAGAGATAAACCCACGCACCTATGGTCAACTAATCTATGACAAAGGAGGCAAGGATATACAATGGAGAAAAGACAGTCTCTTCAATAAGTGGTGCTGGGAAAACTGGACAGCTACACGTAAAAGAATGAAATTAGAACACTTCCTAACACCATACACAAAAATAAACTCAAAATGGATTAGAGACCTAAATGTAAGACTGGACACTATAAAACTCTTAGAGGAAAACATAGGAAGAACACTCTTTGACATAAATCACAGCAAGATCTTTTTTGATCCACCTCTTAGAGTAATGGAAATAAAAACAAAAATAAACAAATGGGACCTAATGAAACTTCAAAGCTTTTGCACAGAAAAGGAAACTGTAAACAAGACAAAAAGACAACCATCAGAATGGGAGAAAATATTTGCAAATGGATCAATGGACAAAGGATTAATCTCCAAAATATATAAACAGCTCATGCAGCTCAATATTAAAAAAGCAAACCACCCAATCCAAAAATGGGCAGAAGACCTAAATAGACATTTCTCCAAAGAAGACATACAGATGGACATGAGGCACATGAAAAGCTGCTCAACATCACTAATTATTAGAGAAATGCAAATCAAAACTACAATGATGTATCACGTCACACCAGTTAGAATGAGCATTATCAGAAAATCTACAGACAGCAAATGCTGGAGAGGGTGTGGAGAAAAGAGGAACCTTCTACTCTGTTGGTGGGAATGTAAGTTGATACAGCCACTATGGAGAACAGTATGGAGGTTCCTTAAGAAGCTAAAAATAGAATTACCATATGATCCAGCAATCCCACTACTGGGCATATACCCAGAGAAAACCATAATTCAAAAAGACACATACACCCCAATGTTCATTGCAGTACTATTTACAATAGCCAGGTCATGGAAACAACCTAAATGCCCATAGACCAACAAATGGATAAAGAAGAAGTGGTACATATATACAATGGAATATTACTCAGCCATAAAAAGGAACGAAATTGGGGCATTTGTAGAGAGGTGGATAGATCTAGAGACTGTCATACAGAGTGAAGTATGTCAGAAAGAGAAAAACAAATATTGTATATTAATGCATATATGTGGAAAATAGAAAAATGGTACTGATGAACTGGTTTGCAGGGCAGAAATTGAGACACAGAGGTAGAGAATAAACATATGGACACCAAGAGGGGAAACCAGCAGGGGGCTGGTGGTGGTGGTGTGTTGAATTGGGTGATTGGGATTGACATGTGTACACTGATCTGTATAAATTGATGACTAATAAGGACTTGCTGTATAAAAAAATAAACAAAATTAAATTCAAAAATTCAAAAAAAAAAAAAGCAATATACTGTTATGCTTGGGAAATAGTTGAATGTCTTGAAATAACAAATGCACATAGGGCAAACTGTGGTGCTAAGTGTTCTGTTTGCATGATAAGTTGATTTATTATCAACAGAACCATTACTCTGCAGAACTGACAAATATTGTGGTAGTTTTTCTAAATTTTGTCTCAAAGTTATTGCAATTGAAACCTTAGTCAAGGAGAGCAGCAATCAAGAGGTGATAGCAGTCAGTAAGTGTTGGAAGATGGAGGGAACAAAAAGTGCCCACAAAACTGAGAAGGTATCTTGAGATCAAAAAAGAAGGTAGACAGCTCCATATAATCAGTGGATCCATTTATGATAAGGTAACTAACTCAGAGGGTAGGATTGGGTAGACGATAATATGGAAGCATTCACAGCTGCGCTCTGCACCACCGAGGGGTCAATGGGATAATTTTATAGTTAACCCAGGGTATGGGGGGCACATGCTTAGAGACAGGAAGTCTATTTCTAAGTCAAGATTTATGAATGGGCGACTAGTCTCATGGCTCCAAGAATGTGTCAGGGAAGGTCTTCATCATTGTTTGGAGACTAACAGAACAGAGAGGTCACCTGGACCTAATGATCATTAAACAATATCTATTAACTACAAAGCCCTTAACGACAGAAGCATTACTATGCAATATAGCCCTAGGTAGGGTCAATGGAAGAACAGGAGGAACTGAACAGGCCTAAGGTGGCATCAGTTATGCTAACAGCCATACAATAAGTATGCTTGGCCTACCATAACTTTCTCCACCCTCCTTCCCCCATGTAAATAAAACTATGAAAAGGAATAGGACTGGATTTGGTGCAGTTTAATCTTTAATGGACAAGGATTGTCCCACATTTACTATTGATTAAGACTGAATAATAATATTATGGTCTATTTTCATTATTGTTGAAGCCACAGGGAAGAATTAGTCTTTGTTTGAGGGATAAGAAATCACATGCAGGTAAGAGATAACCCATTGTTGGTCAGCCTGGTTCTGAAAGAGGGACAGAAGAATTTTGTCTTTTTTCTGGAACTGAAAAATCACAGACCTAGATTTCCATGTGTGGCAATACCTGATGATTCCCACTGATGGAGAGTGAAACTACCAACCACATGAGGGACTTCTTGAGGTTAGGGAAGAAATCAGTGTTCTGGTTTGTTCAGAGCACCTAAAGTAGCAACCTTTTCTAATATAAGTTGCAGTCACTCTTGCTTATACGTACTTTATTCCTGTGCTTTATCAATGTTCTGTCCTCAGTTGTGCTGTGGGGAATTAGGGAAGGAATGCCCTCTTCCAAGCCTTCGGCAGGAACACTACTGGCAATGGCCAAAGAGACAGCTCTATCTCACAACATTATCTCACAAAAGTAATCTGCATCAAAGACAGCCATAGGATTTCATGACACATTTGTCAGTTGCAAAGAACTTAGGAATACACGTGAGCTAAAAGCAAGGTGAAATACTCAGAGGAGTTGGGGACTTGGGTTGGGTACTTGTAAAATGACCTTCAGCCATGAAAAGGAAGTGACAAAATTGTTGGATATATACTGGTGAGATCAGGGAAAGATGGGAGCTATCTGTATGTCTAAATATTTGTGAATACATATGTGAACACATGTACACATGTATACACATACACATATCTATGTGGTTTAATATGAAGGATCTTGTACTATATATTTCTATTAACTTCTATGACCTTACATAGGCTATAAAAGTTATAAATAGAACCATATAGTTACCTTACAATCGTATTGCCTTAAAATATGCCCTGGGCATTATTACATGTCAATATCTAAATATATATATATATATTATTTTACTGACTGTAGTATTGTGTGATTTAGGACTGTCTTGGTTGCAGAGAACAGAAATCTGTTCGCAATATTTTAAATAAAAAGGACACTTTTGCTTTAAAACATCATGGGGCTGCCTGATAGAACTCATTGGCTGGGGTGTAGCTTCAACTCTTAAATGGAGCAAAATCAGGATTCTTTCTTCATTTCCTGTCTAGCATTCTTTCTCTGGAGTAAATAACCAAACTTCTGGGACTTCCCTGGTGGTCCAGTGGTTAAGACTCTGTGCTTTCAATGCAGGGAGCATGGGTTTGATCTCTGGTTGAGGAAATAAGATCCCACATGCCCTGCGGCCAAGACATAAAAATAAATAAATAAATAACCAAACTTCTGCCATACTTGGTGAAGGAAAAGCAGTGCCAGGTAGACAGAACAATTGTTAAGCACTTCAACAATATTCTTTCCACTGGTTAGAAATAACAAATTATACTAACACTCTATTAATGAACACTTAGATGTGTTTTTTTTTTCCCTCCAAATTGTCAAAGGTTTAAGCAATGTTCCAAATAAAGCTGCATAAATACCTCTTTGCATGTGAGTCCAACTTTTCATTTGGAAAATTCCTCAGATTGGAATGCTAAAGAAAAGGATATTGATAGTTAAAATTTTAATAAGCATTGCTGGATGGCTCTACTGGAAAATTGAAACAATTTATTCCCTCATTAACATTACTCTTAAGTACACCTTATTCCTCACTCTTAACAACAATGGAAAATTTCGCCTTTTAATCCTCATGATCTCATTGTTGAAAAGTAATTCATAACATTAAATCCTTGGATTATTAGCAATACTGATGAATTATATTTCTCTGCTTTCCTCTGTAATTTACTGGTTCATGTCCTTTACTCGTTTTATTGGAGTATTTTCACTTCAATTAATAATTTATAAATGCATTTTTATATGTTAAAGATACTAAGCATTTATTTGTATACATTGCAGAATCCTTCCCATTCTTGACTTTTGCCTTCTTATTTGATTTGGTATGCTTTGACAAACAAGTTTTTAAACATTTAAATCTGTTGAACTACAATTCTCTCTCAGTTTGGTCTTTGGTGTTACATTAAGCAAAGCCTGCTAGTTTGCATATGGTTTCAGTTTTTATGTTTAGACCTTTAATCTAGTCGGAATTTATTTTTTATAAAAGTTGGGAAACAGGGATAGAATTACCATGACATCTCCTCCCAAGTGTACAGCTAATTTTCACCACCCCATTTATTGAACAATCCATGCTTTCCTCATTTTTGAAATGCCACTTGAATAATTCATTAATTCAGATATATGCAGTTGTACTTTTCTGAATTCTTAATTGGATTATTTTGAGCTATTTGTCATTCGTGTCTCAATACCACATTGTGCTAGCTATTTCCGTTGCATCTGGTAAAAGATGTACCCCTTTAGCAGAAACAGTTTTAATAAATATTTGAAGCCCATCTCTATACAAGCCACTAAATCAGGGAGTAAATTATATATGCGTACCGTGTATCAAAGACTGTGTATACTTCACAAAGGCTTTGCCTTATGGATTTCACACACATATGATAGGCTCTTAATATCTTTATGCTACTTTCAAGAATAACATTAATAGCTTCTCTTTTATAATTTTATAGACTCTTCTACTGGTTTCAGAAGATTTCTTTAATAAGAAGAGAGTCCTCGTTAAAAACAAAGTATCACTTATTGCTTTTTTCCTTAGCTAATATCTAATGACCCAAGAGAAAATAAACTCTCTTTTGTAGGCAACAAGATCAGCCACTAGAGGAAGTTAAGTGCTTTGCGGTGCTGGGCAGCAACACAGGAACTGACTTATGAAGGAAAGTCGCTGTTAAGATTTCTTTCTGCCTCTTAGAATGTCCAGAAGCTCTAGAAAACGGACTTGGAATTCATAATTTAGTAACGAAGTGAGTATATATAATTACATGCTTTAAAATAACTACATTTGACTGAAGGCAGTTATGAGAAAATTCCTCATAGTATGTAAAAGGAACAAACATCTTGTCATCTTGACTAGATTATACACCTTCAATTATTTAGTTGATAAAAGGCATTCAAAACTCTATATTTTCCTATTAATAAATTTTAATGTTCTTTAATTTAATTTTTATCCAGATGACTGTAATTGCTAAAAAGACAACAGCCAAAACTCAAAACAATTCGCTTAACTGAAACTTAGAAGTAGTGGATTTGCAGGAGAATGAAGAGTGGGGTCATAGCCTCAGTACTCATAACAGTTCTAACCAAGAAAGCATAAAAATAACCAATGTCCTTCTGATATACAACCTGGATGTGCAGCATCTATAGCAAATGACATAAAAAGAAAGAAAGGAAGAAAGGGAAAGGAAAGAAAAGAAAAACCCACCAAATCCCAAACTCCAGAAATTAACATTCACTTAAGAACACAGTGGTGATGACTTTTGGAAGTGAAATCTTTACAATTCTTAAAAAGAGGGTCTTCTAGAGTACTTCTTCAAATTCAAAAGTTAAAAAAAAAAAAAAATGAGGAAGGAAGAGTAACATTAGCTTAGAAGAGCTGTCTCCCGTCAGGAAGATGACATTCAGTCCTGCCTCCAAACACAGTGATAACTGGTGATATTTTTTCCTTCTTGGGAGTTCTATGGGAGCCTGCAGGGGAGTCTTAAGATGAGAAACACTTGGGGGCCCTGGGTTCCAGAGGCCCCTCTTGCCTATTAAAATATATAACAATTAAAATGGAATTTTGTGAACTCACAATGAGGAAAATTGCTTTCACTATAAACATGACATGAATAAGTTGCCAGGAATTGAAGTATTAAGTCTATTTTTTTAATTAAAAAAATTGCTTTCTGGTCTTGAAGGCATTTAAATATGTATCAGGACACATGGATTTTAGACTGCTGCAAGCTGAGAGAAACTGAAGAAATATGTGCTTCTTATTTGTGCTCAATTGTCTTTATTTACAAAATGGGAATCATGCTACAACTTAAAATGTATTCATTATTTATTAAATGATAATCACACACAGTCTTTGATGGGCTGTCATGACTAAAAGGAAACTATGTTTATTCATTAATAAATACTTATTTAGTCACATTTAATGCCTCCCATATGCCAGCCATTGCGTTAAACATTTAACACATGGTCCAATGATATTCAAACTTTATTTGTTCACACACTGATTATGACTAGACACCTCACCTATTCCCTGCCATTGGGAATTCTTTTCCTAACTACTAAGTATTGAGCAAGTGATTCCTTTTGCCTGACACAATCCTTCCCCCTTCAATCACTTTGCTTGGTAACTCATTTATACTTGAGGTGAAAATTTCAATATCTTTCTCCTAAGGAAATTTCCCTAATTAAGCAAACATAGTTAAATGTGCGCTTATAAGATAGCACCCTCATTTCTGAACCATGGCATATGGTATTATGATGGCCTGTTGTAATCTTCCACAGCCTTCCACTAGATTGTAAATTTCATGAGAGCATCATTCAGCCAAAAATATTTATTGAGCATATACAAAGTACCAGTTACCAGACTAGCTGCTGGGAATATGAGTAGAAATAAAATAATAAAATAAAATTAAATGAAAATAAATATTTATCATGTTTAACAGAGCATAAAATCTATTGCAGGATCTCTCACATTGTGTAAATGAACCACAGGCACCAGCATCTCTTAGAGTAGTTAATAAAAGGACACATTCCTGGACCATACCCCAAGCTTGTGGGTCAGAATATCTGATGATGTATCTCAGAAATCTACATTTTTGTAAAGTGCCCCAAATGGTCAGTATGCATGCTGAGGCTGGAGATCCACCAGTCCTCAAGAATGGAGAGACCATGTTCTGTTGCATATACTCTTGCATCCTCAGCATGGAGTAGAGTGCCTGGCACAAAGTGGGCTCTTATTAATTGTGAGTTGAGTGAAGGAATGAGTTGCTGACAGCCTCAAGTAGTTTACATAACCCATACACCACAGAGAGCAGAGCAAATTCTACAGAAGCACATAGAAGGACATGACTAATTCTTTAGAGAGATCAGAAAACTTTCACAAGATCTGTGATTTATACGATGAAGGTCAAGAAGTCTGGGAAAAATCAGAGAAATAGTATTCCCAACAGAAAAGAGGCAAGAACTAAGGCAAGAGGACAAAAAGCATGGGGTGTTCAGGAAATGTTGAGTATGTGTGTGTTGTCTGACACTATGTGGACACAGGAGAAGTTAAGATGAGTGAAAAGCCTAATAGGCATTCTGACCTCTACTGTATGCAGTAGTAAGACATTGAAACCAACAAATTTGTTTCTAGACAAATGAACCTTGGCAATGATGTACAGAACAGATTGTCTGTTAGGAGAATATAGGAGAAAGTATGAAGATAAATGGTCATCAGTTATATAAAGGGGGTGTCATAAGAAGGAAGAAGGACAGCATTGTGAGATATTTATGAAACAGAATCTACCAGATATGATGACTGTTGTGGGAATATGGAAAGTGTAACTGATGTCAATATTCATGAGAAGATGCTGATAATTGCTACAATAAAGTTGGAAATTTTAAGAAATTGCTTATGACTAACATTAAAATAAGAAAGAATTCAATAGTTGGAACTGAATAAATCCTCAAATTGTTTATGGCTCTAATATAGTTTTTGTTTACACTACTGGTAGCTTACTGAGTGGATACAACATAGTTATCACTATAAGGACAACGTTCCCCTACAGTTTTACTCCATTTTTTTCTACAATTTTTTTTTTTTTGGCTGCACCCCATAGCATGTGGAATCTTAGTTCCCTGACTAAGGATTGAACCTGTGCCCCCTGCATTGGGAGCACCACTGGACTGCCAGGGAAGTCCCTCTACAATTTTATTATGTGCATATTGTTGATTTCATTGAAGTGGCCAGATAAAAGACCAGCATCTTTGACCTTAGCTAGTAGTTTTAAAAATGGAAGTAAATATAGACTTTCAAAAAAGTTTCTTCTTTAAAAATCTCTTTTAAAAATTGCCCTTGTCAGCTCCATGACAACCTTGATAAAGTATTTTTATATAGGATGAAAAATCAGAAGTCTTTAGATGGAATTTTATCTCTGGTTTCTCTGGATGAATTACACAGTCTAAGTAATGTTCATTGATGGAAAATGATGTTGCACACAAAAAAATACATCATTCTGTCCTCTTTGGAAGACAGAATTTAGGTGTTCTTGACTAGGAAAGAAGTCATAATCATATTTAACCAACAACAAAAATGGAAGCCAAAAATATTGTCACCACCCCTTTCTGTTGCTTTTGAAATGTGTTGATTTCACTTTGCTATGCAGAAAGCACTGAGGACAAACAAGAGGAGAAACCACTTCAAGACTGAGTCAAAGAGACAAGTTTAACTTGTACTTTCATTGACATTTCATCAAGAAAAATTGAAAGTCTTGTTTGTGATGATTTTGTCTGACTCACTTCTTCATTATACAAAAGCACTTTTAAACTATGGTTTTCAAATCTCAAGAAAAAAAAAATTGCTGGCTCTACAGGATAGTCTAATATTAGAAGAAAAACCTGAGTTCTAAAGAGAAATGTGAATTAAGAACTCTCTCTTTATAATGCATATACATATACATGCATAATTTAAATGTTAATGAAGTTGCCCTAAAAAAGTGAGTGAATTTAGAAACATTTGACTTAGTGCTTTGAAATGACTTTGGTGACTTCAGAACAGACACTGAGAAGAAGATAACGGCGCATATTACCAATTGTTCTTCTATCCTCTCTACCAGGACTGTGAAGTTTCATACTGACGTGTTGAATGAAACTCTGTCCCATCTTGCTTCAGATAACTGGTGCTTGCTTAGAACCAAAACACCCAAAGCAGATGGAGTTCCAATTGCTTACAATATACAATAAAGATACCCAAACGTCTTGTATACTATGTCTTTCTTTTATCTTAATATGCAGGTTGAAATAGATATTTTTAATGGTCATATAAAGATGTGCCATGTTAGTAGTTCAAAATTTTAAATTCAGTTTTCGTCATCTGATAGAGCCAAAATGTGTATAAGAAAGTGGATTTGGGTGAAAGTTTTATTTCCTCTCAAAGAATATGTAAAATGAAATAAAAATATGCTTATCTACACACTTTTTCTCTTTGGCTCCTTATAACATTCCCAATGGCTTTTCTCATGACTATTAAAGATGATTAATTTGGAATTTAGTTAAGATTGCCTGATATTGTGATAAATGGAGCAATACTGGAAATCATAATTTATTTAATGAACTATTAAGTGATTTAAGAGAAGTTTTCCACCATTAATTAAAAACAATTTGTGCTCATGGCATAAGATTTGTACTCCTTGCTTCTGCACTGTGTCAGATCCTCTTAGCTTTGCTTGTCTACAGGGACTTTTGTCACATGGTACCGCAGCCACCATTGAGGCCATGGACCCTGCAGGTTTTCCTCCCAACAGGGGCACAGTTCACAGTGAGTTTCCTCATGCCTGTGCTCCATGTGTCTCTACTCACCATCTACCCCAAAGCTTCCCATGATGTGAAATACCATAGGACCACCTTAGAGCCTACTCAAGAGCAGCCCAGAAGTGCTATCTTGTTAAGGCACCATAGGGTATAACTTTCACAAATGAGACACTGTAATAACAGGTAAATGCTTTCCCGTTGTCTCCCAGTGGAGAACCCAGGGATGCCACAGTACTCCAACTTCTTAGAAGATGGTCCCAGGAGACCAAGCACCCTGATGCGTCTGATCACAGATGGTAGCCAAATCAGAACAAGCCTTTTTATTCCCTTGCCCTTCTTCCCTGCCTCTCTCCTTCTCTTTGAACACCCTTCCTTGGAATTACTTTCCCTAATGAAGGGTTAGAACATAAGATTTGCCAGAGATCTACTTTCTTCAGTTCCACACTGAGGAATTATATGAATTAGGGTCTGCTGCTTAATTTCCACCCTATAAAAAAACCTCACAGTCTGCATTATCAGAAAGACCACCCCATTCTGATGAATCTCTACCCACTTGATGTTCTCATCACTTGATATATTATATAATTCTTTATTATTATTGCCTGTCTCTTCCCATTAGAATATAAACAGTGGAGACAGACTATTTTGTTCATTATATATCCCCACAAGCTAAAATATGTTTGGCTGTCAATAATATGTGTTAAGTTTTGCTTGAAAGTCACCTCTACCAGATCTACTCAGACCTTTCCATTTGAAATTATAACCAACTCCTCTGCCCCTCTGCCTTGCCCCCAGTCCCCTTGGCCATTGCTGTTTTTCCATCATTAATTTTAAAAACATCAATTAAAAACAATTTGTGCTCATGGAATAAGATCAGTACTCCTCTCTTGTGCATCAGATGCTCTCAGCTGCAACTGTCTTTAGGAATCTTGGCCACCATTGATGCCACTGACCTCGCAGATTTTCCTCCCAACTTCATAGGGACACAGTCCACAGTGAGTTTCCTCATGCCTGTGCTCCATGTGTCTCTATTTACCATCTACCCCAAAGCTTCCCTGGTGCAGGTAAGTTTTTCTAAGTTACTGTGTAATATACTTTTTTTGTGTTTTTAATTTATAGTGATCACCCCTCACCAGCATGCAAGCTTTACAAAGTCAAGTTTGCTTTGTTTTGTGCTCCATGCATCCCAAGTGCCTAAAACAGTGCCTGGCACATAGTAGGCCTTCTACTGAGTGGATGAGGAGTGCTTAGCCTCAGATGTATGAAAATAGTATATTGGTCATAGTCTCCACTGAACTAGAGAATCTGTGAGTTTTTTTCATGTAAATTGATTTGCCAAGACTAGACCCACACATACAGAAAGTTCAACTAAATTTAAGAAGAGTAGAACCAACTCAGTAGATGCTAGAAAAATACACCAAAATATAATGTTATTATCACCACCACCCCTCTCCAAACTACTCTCCAAGACTTTTCTTTGATTGTATTTTTTTCTTCTTCCCACCTCTCTCCAATGTTTAGTTCTAGTGTTTCAGCTCCTTCTATAAAATTGCCATACAATGAACATAGAACTGGGACTTAATCAATATTGTTCTCATTTATGAAGAGACTCTAAAATAGTCTAAGCTGTTTTCTTCTTTTACCTTGATATGTAAGTTGGAATGGATATTTTGTAATGGCAGCATAAGCCATGGTTTCAACCTATACAAGCTAGAAGTCTCCCTCCAAAGATTTTGATTATATCAGGCATAATATAAATATAAAAAAACTTCATAAGAGTATAACCAAAAAAATCCCCGAACATTACTTCTTCAATAGTCTGCTTCTTCACCTGTCAACAACTAGCTTCCTTTAGTTTCTGTTCTACTTCAAGTTGTGCTCTGGATTTCAAACACTACAAAGTTACTTGCTTCTCCTTTTGTACCAAGATCCAGTGAGTCTCTGATCTTAATTTTGTGCTTTGCTTGTTCTACTAACCCAAGCAGATGGGGGGTGGAGGTGCCAGAGCACTAACTCAACCATGGGCAGGAGACCTGAAGCACCAAACTTTTTGCTCCAGCCTGTCACTGTAATGAAGGCTGTTGCCCCAGGATCATACCTTCTGTCCCTCCCTCAAATAGAAACCAATTGCTCTAAGTTTCGAGAGGAAGCTGCAAAGAGGAAAAAAAAAAAGAGGACTTGTTAGAACCAACTAAGCCCAAGATGGTGGAAGATTTGACTTCCAGTAGACCTTGAACCTCATTATAATGATAATACGTTAGCATGCTAAATGACACACCCACCAGTGCCATGACAGTTGACAATTACCATGACAACAACTGGAAAAGCCCATTCAAGGACTGAAAAGGAGTGTTGCATTTCCAGGTCCAAACCACATCCCTGTTCTCAGATAACTCATGAGTATTCCTCCCACTCTTTCCAAATCCCTCTCTTTTACCTCGACCCTCCTATATATTTGGTGTTTCCACCTGAATTGGGTTGAGAAATTGATTTGTGAACTAAGTTCCTGCTTCTCCATTCATTGGCCGTTGAATAAAGCTTGTGCTGTTCTAGTCTAAGCATCAGTTTTGTTATTGGCTGCATGAATTCGATTGGAAAAAGAACTTTCCTAACTGAGACAGGTCGTCTTGGCCAGGACGTGGGTCAAGTTGACCAGTTCAGTAGCATCACTTGCCATATGTACAAATAGCTCTGCTAAGGCTGACATCCTCTCTGAAACCTCTGATTAATCCTTGAGCGTTGGCAACCCTAACCACCCTAGAAATCCCTGCGTATTTCTGTTCTAGGGCGCATATGAAAATGTGATTTCATATTTTGAGTTCTTGTATCATTTCCTATATCATCCTAATGCTTGTGAGAGCAGCTCCCAGTTTTGTAACTACCTTCTCTTTAACACAAGAAGTCAACCATGCAATCTCAGTGTTCAGTTTAAATTGGTTTCTATTTCCTATCACTTTAATTAAAAACTTTGGGTCTCAAAAGCAGGGACCAGAATTCCATCTTACTTTTTAACCTCCTACTCCCAATACAGGTTGAGTGCTCTGTACGAACTGTGGGTGTCAGAATAAAGTGCTGAAAACTTTTCTTTCTAAGGATGGTTTGAAAACACTAAATGTTTCTCAGATGATTTCAAATAATAGGGGATTTCATTTTTATTTGTTTCAGGATTAAATATCTATTGATAACCCAAAGAGGGGAGTGTTGTTAATGATATTTTTATGTTATGAATAGTTAATTGAGAAATGCAATACCAAATTGGGACATATATAGGACTCCTGGCATAATTATTAAGATAATCTTAAATCATACTAACTTTAAAATGGTATTCTTGAGCGTTTACTATGTTCCAGGAACTGTACTACAAGCTTTAAGTACTAATTATGTAATTTAACAAATTATATAAATTAACAAAACAAATCTTTGGATATTATCTTCACTTTATAGATATTGAAAGTGAAGCTTAGGGAGATTAAACAAATTGTCCAAAATCATACAGGTATAATGTGGCAGAGCTGAAGGTGTATATAGGGTGGGCACTTAGGTAGTAAGACTCCAAAATCCTTGCCCTTTACCACCATTTTGTGTGGCACTATTGACCTTCTGAGCTTGAAAGGTTTTCTGTGGTGGGGGACAGTTCTGTGTCGTGTAAGATGCTTATCAGCATCTCTGGATTCTACTGCCTAGATGCAATTAGCACTGCCCAGCTGTAACAACTAAAAATGTCTCCAGACATTGCCAAATATCTCCCCTGTGTGTATGTCAGGGGGCAGTGAGGGGAGGCAGTTTTCCCCTTTGCCAGCTTGTGAGTCACTGCTCACTGGCTACCTGCATAATAACATTAGTGGTCTAAGTAATAAAACTTGATGTAGATTACAGAATTTATGTGTTGATTTGCAAATCTAGACTGAGTCCACAATAAGCAAAGACTAAAACACACTGGCATAAAAAATTAATAATGGAATAATAAATCATCTTTTCACTACAGAGAAAATCTCTGAGATTTTTATCTCTTGCATCAGACAAAAAAATGACTGAGGTGACTATATTTTTGGTATTTAACCTCATCTCAGCAAGTTTGCATAAGTGCTCTTTTCTAAACACTAGTGAAGTAGAGGACTAGAATTTTCTTACAGCTTTGTACAAAAGCATAATTTCTCAACCCTGGAAAGACAAGCTAATCTTCATTTGGAAGACCAGGTGAGGAAGGATTATTGGATGAGTGGTAGCCAGTAATTCAGACCAGATCACCAGTCAGCTGACCTAACACAGTAATTATCTGCCCTTGGGTCACAGTTTCCTCAGCTAGCCCTTGTGTTGGTTGTATTTATCATGTGTTTAAGTGTATAGTTTTGTAGCTGGCAAACATAACTCTACATGAATAAAAATCATGAAAAAACTTGACCATCATTTCAAGCAGAGTAATACCAACCAAACCAGTAATTTTAATTTATTTTTTAATTTGAGTTTTCTATCTCTTGTATTTTGTGGATTTGTGTAGAAGTAAATGGGATAAATAATGTTTTGAATATTTCAATATGCAAAAGAAATATCAAAAGTAAGTTGTTTCATAATCATTTATGTTATAAAATTGGATCACACCTATAGGGATTTTCTGTTAATTCTTCAAAGTCATTTTTCAAAAATGTTTAAGAGTATTTCAGTATGTCTTTATAAGAGAAAAAAATAGTTACATTTTAAAAAAATAAATCTTAGAAACTTAACACGTGCCTATTTTAGGGAATACTACCATCTCAACAAATATTTATTGAGCTCATATGATTTCCAAGGAATTTGGCTAAATATTGTGAGGAGCTACTATGAAAAATAGGACACTGTATCTATATTCAAAGGATTTATGCTGAGATAAGAACAAAAGAGAAATACAGAAATGACGATGATACAAGTTTGTATAAGTGCCCTAAGATATGTTCAAACAGAGAGCATTGGGGTTTAACATCTGCCTCAAGAGATTGTGTTGAACTGGAGAACCAGAAAGACTTTATGGATGGAGTGGTACTTAAGATGCAATGTGGAAGAATCATAATAAGCAAAGACGAGTGGGAGGAAAATGTTAGCCTATGTGAGCAAATAAAAATGCAATGAGAGTACCAAGTTCAGGCTGCATTTAAAGAGAAGTGTGTAGATTGTGTTGGCTAGTGATTAAGGTATATATTTTAAAAAAAAGAGGAGAAACCAGCACTACAAAGATAAATTAGACTCTACGAGGAAGGCCAGATGATGGGTAAGTGGCCTAGGAGATAATTGTGGGCTCTTAACAAGTGAAATGATAAATCATCAAACTTGCATTTAAGAAAAATGATTCTGGTAGCAGGGAGTGTCCTGGATAAATTGATTTGAGGAGGAAGTTGCAGAGACACCAATGATCGGGTTTTCCTAGATTACCAGTAAAATAAAATGAAGTTGAGTTTGCAAGAGCTGTGGTGAAGTAAAGAAAGGAATCTAGTCAAGAGACCTTGAGGAAGTAGAATCCAGGTCACTTGTTAATTTGATTAACTATATAGAAAGGAAAAAAAGATTATCTGACTGAAGAAATATGTTACTTGACAATTACTTCTTTCAATAAATATCAACTGCATAAGTTAATTTGTAACTTCATTAGAAATCTCCTATTTAAGGTAGACATATTGAGTAATATATTTTAAAGTGGTTTCTTAACTACCAGTGCTTTGGCTATTTGGGAGTAAATTTCATATATATAACATATATATAGTATCTATACACAAATATTATATATATATATACACATACACATTATATATACACACATACATTATTCATTTATTTATTCATTCATTTATTTATTTATACATTTATTCATTAATGTATACAATCTACAATTTTAATCTCCACTGTTGTCAGAAACTAACCCCATTTTAGATACATTAGAAAAATTATGGTGAAATTGTCACTACGCTATGGGAAGATCAAACCTTGAAAATAGTACTTATGATGGCAATTTTCAAACAAATAGTATTAATAATAATACAAAGCATTTGCTGGATATTTTCCATGTGCCAAGAACTAGTCTAAGGACATTATGTGGAATATCTCATTGAAACCTAACAGCAAGTCTATGAAGGAGAGACTATTTTAAGCCTCACTTTATAACAAAGAGAGGTTTAAGTAAGTTGCTAAACTCACAGTGGGTAAGAGAGAGACAATAAGAAATCAGGCAGTTGAATAGAAAATCTGTGCTGCTGATCTGACCAGTGGGCTATTCTAGGTATCGGTCTTTAAGATAAAGAGAGGTAATCCAGGGAAGACTCACAGAAGAGCTGCTAGCAGAGTGAAGAAATGACATACATTACATACAGAACAATTAAAGGGAACTGGGAAGTTATGTCTGGGAAAGAAATGTCTTAGACAGCAGGACAGGTCACACTGTACATTTCTTAATACTTCACCTAATGTGTTCTGTCTTGCTTCTAGAAAACAGACAACTAGGGAAACTAAAGAAAGACAGAATTTGGCTGAATTTAAAATAGTTTTCCAACAGCTAAAACTGTTCTAAGATAGGGTGAGCCATATCCAGAGGCAGTTAGTTCCTTGTGCCTGAAATATTAAATTTGGAAGGGACAGTGTACAGAAGGTTCAAGCTTCACATTAGGGTTTCAGGTAGATGACCTTTATACTTTCTTTAAATCCTAATTTTCCATAATGCTATAATTATCAGTTAAGAGAATGATCTCAATAAATAGATAGGAATTTACATGTCACTGTCAAAGTAATTAACAGGTAAATTTACCTTTTAGTGATATTTTCAGGGATATGGGATATAATATGTGCAAAGCACTTGGCACATTGCCTGGCATATACTAAGTGCTCAATAAATATGGGCTGTTACTATACTTTTTATTAACTACTCATGTTATTTTGTGTAAGCTAATCTTTAAGAGGGTAAGGCTCTAAGACATCTAATTTTAAAATGTGTGTGATGCTATTTTCTTAAAAAAATGCTCTTGCATATGTGATTCAACATTATTCACATGAATAAAAAGTTAAAATATAATCCTAAAATATAGGATATTTCTAAAATGGTGTACATGTTTTAAAATATATAAGTAAAGTGTACAAGTTAAACAAACAACCTATCTTTTTAAAGAAATAGAGATCACGCCAGTATTTAAAATTAACCAGATAACACCGTGAAAAGCATCCTCTGTCTCTTCTTTTGATTTAATGTTAACTATTTATTAAACTTTATATTATTTTCCCCATAGTACAAGCCAAAGCACACATGTAGAGGAGGATTAAAGTGTTTAGACCATAGCGCTATTTTGTGGTGATAGATTGGTTTCAAGAACAATGCGTGCATTATTTCCAGCCATAAACAGATCAATCTTCGTGCTGTGATGGGAGTGACTGGTATTTCCACTACTGTTTGATCATGCCATTAACTAGCTGATTCACTCACTATCTAACATTGAAATCAAAATTATTTTCTCAGTGCCATAGGATTACTGTGCTTCTGTGCACATCTCATTCAACCATGCTAAGAATAAACACAGTAGCCAGAATTCACTATCATGTGTTTCAAAAACACAAATAAGTTAGAAGGTGTCATAGAACTACTCCTTGAGTTTAGCTTATACAAAATAACTTTAGAGTAATTAGTTTAAAATTATATTTTGAGCACTGTTTATATATCAGGCAACGTGCTAGGTGTTTTATATAGATTATTTCACGTATCCCTGAAAATAGCCTTATGAAGTAAATACTATTTTACACCTGGTAATTATGTAAATGTCTGTTTAGTTATTGGTGAGGGGGGAGTATAATTCTTTTACTGATATTACACAATAGTAGAAAATTAGAATTTAAACAAAATATAAAGATCATCTACTTGAAACCCTAATGTGAGAAATTTAATATTTGTTCAAATTTAATATTCAAGCATGGAGAACTCATTTCCTCTGGTGCCACATGGGACAGTGGTAGGTTGGTGATGATTTTTTGAATTAATAATTAGGAGTGAGGAGTGGTATTTAGTGGGAAAAAAAGGAGAACAAGAGATAAAGATATATATATATATATATTTATAGGTATATCTAGTGAGGATATTTACTGAAGAAAAATCACATGGAAAAGGAATTAGATCTTTTCTGCTTAGTTCCAGAAGAATGATTTAGAACTCATATATAGGTGTAGCTGTAAGGTTGATTCTTTGATGTCATAAAATATAATTGATCCTAAATTCTACTCATATAATCTGTGGAAAAAAAGGAAGGAAGGAAGAAAGGAAGGAAGGAAGGAAATGTGTCACCTTGTAAGGTACTGAGCTTCGGCAATATCCCAATTCATTTAGATGTTGAGAGTCTATTTAACTGACTGCTATGTAAGGTAAAGTTTCTTGTGGGGTTAAAACCAAGAAACTGATAGTGTCCCTTTGAAATTGAATATCTTATATGATTTTTTTAATAGCACTAAAAGCCTGAAGAATTTTTTGTAGTCAAATGAAAGAATTTTTTTTTCCTCTAAATGCCTAGGTCTTTTAACCTAGACAAATTAAAGGAAACTTTGCTAACAGTAAGGAGTAAGATTTAGAAAAATCATACTTAGTTGGCTTTGAAAGCAGAAATTTTATACATAGGTGAATTTCCAAGATATATAATATAGGATCAAGATTATGTGCCACCATTGTTGACTATCTCAGTATATATATATATATATATATATATATATATATATATATATATATATATATAAACACCATCACCACTACCACCACCAAGGACAACATACAGGGTGGGTACTCAGCCTTTGGTTATTTGGCCCAGTTATTTGTTTGTATATTTGTATTCTTCCGTGTTTCTGATGACTGCATGGTCAGGATGAGATTTTTCCTCTCCCTTTGTACCAACAGTTTACTACCGGGCTGCTCACTTTCCTTACTATGCAGTTTCATGAAGGCTTGGATATATGGAAATTCCCCTGTCTTTCCACTTTTGTGACAAAACGACTCTAGCTGAAGAACAGTATAGTAATTTAGTCTACCATTCAAAGACCACCTTTCCTCATTTTCAAGAATGTACTTTGGTCAAGCAGAATTACAATAGAATTTTTTTTTTCTTAGTCATAGGCTTATAACTATAGGTTGACCAGTCTGCCAGGATTTTCCCCAGGGGTCTATCAGATGGAATTAAAGAAGAAGCGTTTCCCATGTTTGATTGCTAGAACATTCATGCATGGACTAAGAACAAGAAAAACTCCTCACCAGCAACAGAAACCCCAAACCAAACAAGCCAAAACCAAATTTGCTTCCAAGTCCCAACTTAGCCCATGATCTCGGTCCAAGCAGTGTGCCAATCAGATGGGAAGGGGGCAGGGCACAAACTTTAAAAGAATGACATAGCTCGAAGACAGGACATAAACTGGTTAGCACCAACTAGGTCCAAGGTGGTGGACGAGTCAACTTCCACTAGACCTTGAGCCTCTGTATACACTCATTGTAACACATCAGCATGCAATGACACACCCACAGGCGCTATGACAGTTCCAAGGCCTACCATAAAAGGTCAAAAAGTGGGCAGTGGCTCAATTCCTGGAAATCCCCACCCCTTCCCCAGAATAGTTGGAATAATCCTCCTACTGATTAGCATATGAAATTACCCACGCCTATAAAAACTGACAGCCATGTACCCTGGCGCCTCTCTCACTTTCCGAGATGGCCCACGCTCTGTCTGTGGAGTGTGTATCTCCGTGAATAAACCTTCTTTCACTTTACTATGGCTCGCTCTTGAATTCTTTCAAGAGCCAAGCACCCACACTTGATGGCCGTCCCAGGGACTCGCCTGAGACCTGAGACGTGACCACCCTCTTGTACCCCATTTTCTTTCCTGCAACACCTTCTAAATGGGATTCCCCAGAATCCCCCAAATAGGAACCAAGGCTCCCCCAAACAGACAGGGCCAAACAGGCCCTCAGAGTGCATGCAAGGGACTTATCACATGCTGGCCAAGGTGTCCTAGATGCTACTCTTCTGCTTCCCCAAAATAAGTCCTTGGAGTACCAGGACGGTCCAAGCAGGAGGAAGAGAGGAACAGCCTCACGGCAAAGATGGCCTCAGCAGCTGCTAGGGTGATCCTTCTTCTGCCGTCTACTCCTGCCCCAGATTTCCAGCTGCTGGGATGGCGGACGGGGTATGACTATGGCTCGGGCTTTCCAGGCAAGAGTCCCAGGTGATCTGGCCTCTATAGGAGTTCTCCAACTCTCCACTCCCTAGAAAGAGGCTAGTGTGGAGAAAACATTGGAGCATCCTAACAAGCCAAGGGACATCCCCACCCCAGGACCTTCCCAAGTCGGCCCCACGTTGGACGCCAAAAATGATGCCGATAGCTTAGCCTCTCTGCACCGGTGCCAGATGGAATCTTGGAGACAGAGTTTTGGGTGAAGTAGAAAAGGATAGCTTTATTGTTTTGCCAGGCAAATGGGGACACAGCTGGCTCCTGCCTTAAAAAACTATGTGTCCCAACCCAGGAGGATTTGATGAGGAGTTTTATAACAATACTTCAAGGGTGGGGTTGATGACAAGATTAGGATGTGTGCAGGGTCTCAGATGATCAGTCTCCTAATTTTGATGAGCTTCTCTGGTCCCTTTAATCTTGCCTCAGGTGGTTTGTTGGTTGTTCCTCCCTTGATTAGAAACTGTTTAAATCTGCCCTTTGAAACTCAAGGAAGGTCATGGAGGCTGAACAGAAAGGCTCCTTGTGCCCAGGAGCCCCTACAGCAGTGGTCCCCAACCTTTTTGGTACCAGGGACTGGTTTCATGGAAGACAATTTTTCCACAGACAGGGGCCGGGGGGATGGTTCAGGCAGTAATGAAAGTGATGGGGAGCGATGGGAAGCGGCAGATGAAGCTTCGTTCACTCACCCGCCGCTCACCTTCTGTTGTGCGGCCCGGTTCCTAACAGTCCACGGACCCAGTACTGGTCCATGGCCCGGGGGCTGGGGACCTCTGCCTACAGGGTATGCTCTGTTTCAATTCTGGAATCAAGTACTCAAGAAAATTGAAGGGTCATTGAGACACACAGGTAGAATATCTTTTTTTTCCTGGTAGTATTATTTCAGCTGCAAGGTGGGTTAATAGGTCATAATGGTTGATCTGTGAGATCTAAAAACATTTCCAATATGTGATTTACTATTTAAAATGAACAAAGACATTTCCTAAGTGTTTCAAGTTCTAAGTATAAATTTTTCAAACACCTTTTTGTAATCACCTACTTATAATTTGGATAGTAAGATAAGTTCCATTTAACATATTTATTAAGGTGCTTATAATATGAGAAACTATGTGCTAATCAAATGCAAAGGTGAATAATACAGAGCCTGTCCTCAAGGAGTGTACAATCCAGGCTGCACAGCAGTCAGAGCAAAGACATGGAGAGGCCAACGGCTGGGGAAAGTAATAATAGTCTGCTTGTGAATTTGAAGGAACAATTCCAAAAGAATGTCTGGGAGGCTACTAGAAGAATGAGTATAGAATCTTGATTGTCCAGAGCCAAGAGTAAATAGTAGTGAGGTTGGGAGAGTAACACATATTCTATTTTACATCTAACTTTATTATAGAGTACTGAAAACATCCTCTATGTAAGAATCAAAAGCAAATTTTTTTTTTATAAATGGTTCAAAAAATTGTGTGTATGAATCCAAGTGTAAAGGTGCTCTATCTTCTACGTCACATATGGGACAGAGTTTTCTGGGCAATAAGAGCTACAGGTTTAAGGACCAAATTCTAGTATTAGTACTAACCGAGCTTATTCAGGTAGGTATCCTCAGAAAACCATGTCTGGAAGGCACTGTATGATTAACCATGACAGGAGTAAAGTCAAAAATGGAGGTACAGTCCTGGTTCATCAGAAGTAATTAATAAGTCTTCCTGGGCGAGAAAGCTAGAAGGTAGGATTCAAAGTTAGAATGTAGGAGTTTAGCAGTAATATTAGCCCTATAATAGCTATTATTTATTGGGTACTACTCTATCTAGTACTGTGCTAAATATAAATATATTCATAGTGTTAGTCAATCTTCAATAATTTTATAAGGCCTATCTCTATTATAATCATGTCCATTTGAGAGACAAGTAACTTGCCCTAATTAGCATGGGCAAGTGACGACATATGAGTGAAGGTCTTTGGACCCCAAAGTTCATACCCTTAATGAAAATACTTTATTGTTTCTCATACAACGAAGGTATTAAGTTGAACCATATGAAATTGTCAAACTGGTGTTGACCTAAAAAGAATGGCAATTTCATGTGGTATAAACTAATCAAAGCAGTCTCTCAGAACACTCAGTAATGTCTTGAAAGGTTACTTGCATTCTAAGATAATTTATTATAAGTATCTCAGAGTTATCTAGTCTGTCTTACTTCCAGAATGGAATTTTCCTGGATGATAAAAATTTCAAGCTAGCTCAGGCAGGTTCTCACTAGGGGAAGAGAGATACTCTTAATTCATCCAGGAACACTTAGAATACTGGAAGGGTGTGGATCCCTGGCTGAAATTGCAGCTCTGCTATTGTCCTATCAGGGATTTATTCTGGTTGATTTCTTTGTTATTTATTCTTTTTATCATAATGTGAATAGACCCTAACTTACTTTTCCACCACATTTTTACTTTAAGCTTTGTTTAGTTATGGAACACAAAGTTTTGCCACACACACACACCCAAGATTAGTTACTAGCAGGTAAAAAAAAAAAAAAAAAATTCCAGGAGAGAGATGATGAGATCTTCTTCTTAGACTCCTAAGGTTATAGGTTTTGATAAGGCTACTGATGAAGTTAAGCAACATGTAATCCTTTATTTCCCAAAGTCATAACAGAACCAGAAAGGGTGACATATCGCTCACCTATCTGGACAAAGTTGTGGTGTGATAGGAAAGATTATACTGATGATAAGTCAGAAGACCTCATTCCTACTGCTCTGTGACTTAGGCTCAGGAAAATTGAGTGATTTACCATAAGTCTCCTCAAAACTAAATTAGGACTGATAGTAATAATACCTCCATTTCAATAAAGCTATGAGGCTCTTTGAAAATGTATAATGAAGACACGTCTTCAATGTGGCTGTAGTCTAGATCAACGGATGTCCATTATATAAGTAATAAAATAATAGCATATGTTGAATTTCTTTTAGAATATTTATAACCTGCTATGTTTCATTAAAGATTCAAATGTATTACATTTTCTGTACATTTAAGTTGATCTGCTTAAGAAAGATATATCAAAGAATATAGATTTCCTTTGATAATTTCCTAAATGGATAGTATTTCATTTAAAACAGACCTAAAGGTAGATAGTTGTTGAACCTCTAACTTCTCATCTTCTGATCTGGTTGTGGTTCAAATTTAATCTGTAATAATTTGTGCATACACTTTAAGGAAATATTTTAGTTCACATCTTTGTTAGAAATGCCAGATACCTTCTTCTCATGATAAGTTTCTTTAGAAACTACTTATTGCATTATTTTTTGGTGTGGCTTAAATAAATATCCTTTGAACTCTCTGCCAAATGAACTGTATTTTGTATCACCTGAATTATCTGAGTAACATACTGATTAAAAATGAGTATTGTCTGAATTCAGACTTTCAGTCCCAGCCCTAAATTAAATCAGTCTCTTGTACCTAAGGGAAAGACATTTCGAAATAGCTCTACCTTTTCCTATAATTATCTAAACAATCTAAAGAAAACACATTTTAATAAAAATTTGTCATCTATTTCCAATCCCTCTTGCAAAAATGAGTCTGTTAGGGTGTGAAAAGTCTGAGTCACCAAGGTCATGAATGAGAGTGCAAATTCATTACAAGAACTAATAAGTTGCACCCATTTTATTGTTACAAGTAACATAGTTCACATTAAAAAGTTTACTCCTTCCAGAAGGTTTTCCTGATAGTACAAGCAGATATGTGTTGAACGTAATCTGTCTTGTGTTACAGTTATTTATATACTTATCTATTTTTCCCTAACAGCTCTGAAAGCCTTTGAAAACAAGTTAAGTGTATGTCTCAGTTTAGAGTTCCCAACAAAATGTATTTAAATAATTTATATATATGATTAAGAAGTATGAACTAATATTCAAACAACAATGATAATTATTTAATTAATTTATTAATAATTTAAGTAGGTGGGTTTTTATCCAATTAAATATTTACTTTTGCTATTAACAACAAAGGGTAATAGAAATTATTTAGTAAAAAAATATACACTAATATTGGGAGAAGGTAAGCAAATATACTTCTATATGATACTGTATTGAATTATTTGCTAAGTAACACTTCTTAGTTAGTTCTATATTAATTGTAGTTTAGTTAAGCTGAGTTGAAATAAAGAGGGAGTAATTTTGAGAAATTCTAAATTCCTGCCTTCTAGTCAATTCCTTAGACTTTCTTTAATAAGTTAATAACACTGTTTTCAGTGTGTGGTCCTGGAACCACTGTGGGTTTTTCAGTAGATCTATGTGGACACAATTCTTTTTAAAATAATGCTAAGACATAATTTGTCTCTTTCACTCTCATCCTCTTACAAGTATATAGTGGAGTTTTCCAGAAGTTACATGATATGTGATGGTGTCATCACTTTGGCTGATAATGGACGGTAATGCTTGTGTATTTTTGTATTTTAAAATCATCAAGAGTGTAAAGGCATCTTCAGAACAAAAGGTGTAAAAACCTACTGCTCTAGAAGAAAGTTTAATTCAATGAGAAGTATTATAATAGGAGGTTAATAGAACAACTATGTTACTTGACATTTACTTCTTACTTCTGAAGATGGAGGATCCTGGTCTTCTAAAACTACAGAAGGTACTTGAGAATGATGCTTTTCCCCTTTTTCCCCTTGTGACAGCTATAACCAAGAGTTGCTAGATGATGTTCACTAAAACAGTAGACATGCCTGATAAAAATTTGTCTGCCAAAAGAGAAATGCATGTGCTAAGGGAAAATTATTTTTCTTATATTTAATATAGATTATAACATTTTTAATTTCAATGCTTCATCTTTTGTTCTCAAACAGATGAAAGACAAACTTCTCATCTTGCCAACCCCAAACCAACAGAGTTGCATCACTTACCCCAGCCCTAATATTCTTTTAACTATAGATGTGTCATACAGAAATTGAAGTAAAATATTAATTTGTTTTAAAAACAAATCTGAAACCGCAGTTTCTTTTCCACTATTTAAAATCTCCCTTCAAGAGAAGGAAACATCATGTCCAAAGCACTGGCTTCCTCATAGTGAAAAATTGGAGGGATCACTTTTTTCCATGGTGACAATATCCAGACCTGTATTACTTCATCAAAGAAGTGGGTCCCTTGCCATTAGCCAGACTTGAGTGTTCCAAGTATCATACCATGAATTTTTGACAGAAAAATCACTTCTTAAGAGTATCTGAACATACTTGGGTACACTTTCAGGTTTTCAAGTTATAGTTATTGACTAATGAACAGGAATTATTTTTTCTCAAATGCGTTGTGAAATTATTATCAAAGAAAATAAAACCAAACTCACTTTTATTACTAAAGTTTGGAATCTAATTTCCTTTTATTTTATGGCTACCACTCTGCTTTAGTTGAAGCTTTCGTAAGTTCTAAGTCTCAAAAGTACTCTGCAGATATACAATTAATGAGCATTTGCTAAAGAATATTTCTTTTTAAAATTATATCATTGATTCAACCCAGTCGATGGTAATCAGCATTGTTACTGGCCTTCCCAGATGCCCTTTACTACCCTGGCCACTGCAAATGCTGGGAATGGTTTGCAGTACACCTTGACCTCTTCAGAGAATTGCCTTAAGGTAATGGTTGTCTTCCTGGGTGGTCACATCTGTCCTTACTAGAGGCCAACATGTGATGGTGCAAAAACCTTGCCGCCTTAGAAATTCCTCTGTGATTTATATCATACTAAATTCTGAAAGATGATCAGGCGTGGCTTACAAATATGGTCAGCTCACTAAGTTAGCCAGTTCACTGAGTATCTCTGCCTAAAGTTGCATTAACAGTGATACTAATCCGTTAATCAGCAGACGATTTCTTGAGCCCTTATTGTGTGTCAGACAGTGTAAGATATTGGGGACAATAGTACAATAAACAAAAGACCTCTGCCCTTGTGGAATTTAAATTCTAGGGAGTGAAACAGACAAAAACATAGAGGCAAACAAAACGAATATCCATTGTGATGTGATGTGAAGGAATCTTAACAAGGGAATAAGTGAAAAATAGGAAGAGAATTGCTTAAATGGGGTAGGCAGCAGGGGCCTTTCTTTAAGATGTCCTCCAAAAAAGAAGAAGAGTATATGACTCTCAGAGCATAAAGCACAATTCAGAGCAGAAGAAAAACTCAGAGTGTCTGCTTGTAAGATTGAAAATTTACCTCAGCCAGACTTGGAAGGGCTTAGGATCATCAGGTTCATATGGGAAGGATACTTCAGGTCTGAGCTCTGAACAAACTCATGCAATAATTGTATCTTAGTGATGATGCACTGATTAAAGAAAGGAAGAAAGAAAAGGTGCTCAGGCCAGCACAGACTGCAAACCAGATCTCCTGCAACAAGAACAAGCTAAATCCCACAGAAGATAATCCAGACCAGTCAAACATGTAGACTATTCTGTTTGTCATGCTTTATGGCATTATGATTAGAAACTATAGTCCTATATGATAAATTTATTTAGCCTTTATGTATGTATATGTGTCTATGTATATGTGTATATTTATGTGTGTATATGTATTATATATATATAAATTTGATCCACCTACTTAGAGTTTTTTCTTTCTTTGCTTTTTTTAAAAATAGAATGATGGATTGATCTTTCTCAGATGTTCTTAACCATAGACATAAATTCCCAAGTTAAAAAACACTTTGCCCTTGAATAATATATGAAGGCATTCAGGAACAAAACAAGTCTTACCAAATTACTACATTTCAATTTTTGGTGCCTACAGGGGACAAAACCTACAGAGGCAGAATTCACTTCTTACAGAATTTCATCCTAAAGCTTAATTCTGTCTTGGAGTATTAATTTTATTCACACACCCTTGCAACCACTGGCATTCAATTGTCATATCCTAGGCAAGAAGGTCAGCCTCATGAGCTGGCTTTGGAAAGAAGTTAATGGGGTTTCACAGAACTTCTTCTAAACTTTAATCCCACGCATTTAGCAAAGGGTCTAGTTAATAGTGATGTCCACAGTAAGAATGGTTTATATGAATATATTAAATAAATTTACCTTCATGAGACATATAAAGTTGAGAACTGTGCTGGGGAATTTCAATATAACTTCCAGAGATAGTATTCTAATTCTGCCTAAGTGATATCTCTAAGGTACCTCCACATAGTAAATTTGTTTGTATCCCTCATAGTTATCTGTGATGATGGTTAACAAATCTGTTTAATCTTGATTGAAAAATGCATAACATACTTTTTTTATATTCTATTCTTATACGTTGATGTTTAATATCTTGAAAATATGAATGCATTTCTCATTTTCATTTTATTCAATAATTTGGGTGAAGTGATGATTTCTGTTTATTGATTAGTTAATTTAACCCCTTCTCATTCTAAAGAAGAAATTAAAGCATTTGTCATGAACATTTTCCATTACATAGCATTGTTTCCAACTAGGGTTTATAAAAGTCACAGATAAATCAGGGTTAACTGTGTTTATTTTACTAATTTTGAATCTTACTCATTAGTTTTCCAGCAATTTTTCTCCACTTTCAATTTTAAAGAAATTCTAAAGGCAAAAATGCCTTGAATAGCTCATGTATTTCAGCAAGTATATAAGAAACAATAGTTAATTTAGTCATCTATTCCATATCAGCTGTGGAGATACCAAAACAAACAAACAAAAAGCTTAAAGTACCATAAAGCACCTATTATACTAGCAATTTTACATTTCATGAAGGTCATTATGTGATAGAAGAAAGGAAAATCAAATTAAGTAAACTAATTTATATATCATCTCGCAATCTCATCATCAAAATTTTTCCTATATATACCAACTCATTTTTTTTCTATTTACCTCTGTTAATATTTCATTCTTATCCCTTCCTGGTGATATTGATGGTTTTCATTGTTCATTAACTATGCCTTTCTAAAGAATTGTTTTGAAAATCTTCTAATTGACAATTTTCATACTTACATTTACTGCAAGCTGTATAAATCTATAAATATCTTCAGGTAACCACAACCTACCTTGGATTCTACTACTATATTTCTTATTTTTAGAGACACCAAAACATTGTGAATAATTATTTGGCCCATTTGACCCCATATTTTCATTTATTTAGTAATCTCCCACACATCACCTAAGGATCCTATTCTTTGAACAGGAGATAATAACTGATGAGACCTTGGGATGTACTTTCTTGGGAGAAGTTGAATGAGTTTCATATGTAAGAATAGAGAGCAAAGGAATATTGGAGACCTTAAGAATGTACCGTAGAATAAAAAATCCTTAACAGACATTTCACCAAAGAAGATATATAGATGGCAAGTAATCATATAAAATATATGTATATAATATATATTAAACAAACAAAAGCACTAGGATTTAGTAAAAGACATTCATTCACATTGATTTCAACTTACAAATAGCTTGATCATGTTAAACCAATTAGCTAAATTTAAAGTACTCCATCTTCTATCATTCAATAACATTAAATGCCCATAGAATTTATGAATATATTCTTTATTTACATCAATACCATTAGCTGGAGACCTATTATTTAATTATGGGTCTTGGGAGAGAAATAGTTAGGATTTCATAGTAGCTGATCATATTTCAGTAAAGAACATTTAATCCATGAGATGTTTCAATATTAAAATGCTCAATTTATTTTGAAGTGCCATTATTCACTGAAGTGGCTTTGGTTCCAAAGGGATATTTAATTAATTCCTTATTGCATCTGTACAAAAGAAATGGTTGGCATAAAAATATCAAACCTGTCACCTGTCAGCCTATCATTTTAGTTTCATTCCTTAGAAACTTGACTCTTTAGATAAAGTTTCTTAGTTACACTTAAGTTCTTTGAGTTAACATTGTATCTGTTACATGTCCACCTAATATTTTAGCAAGAATTTATGGAAATTTGTTACATTATAGGCCAAAACATGTGGAATAAAAGGGAATAAAATTGATATTGATAGAGCATATGAAAGACGTCCAAATACAAATTTTGACAAATCACACATTTGCCTAAACTTAACATTCTTTAAAACAATGTGCCAGGAAATAGGCAATTCAGAGACAGGAAGAGATGGAGCCTGGCTCAGTCAGGATTCAATCAGAGAAACAGAACGAGTAGGAGAAATAAAACATGTGTCTCTATGTGAGACAGGGAGAGGGAGGGAAGGAGAGAGAAAAAGAGGAAAAGAGAAAAAGAAAGGGCGTTTTTGCAATGAATCACTTGTGTGATTGTAGTGTCTGGCTAGGCAAGTCTAAAAGTTAGAAATAAGTAGGGCAGACTATCAGGAAAAGCAGGCTGAGACTCTCAGGAACAGTCTGCAGCTACCATCCACAAGCAATTTCTTCTTCCTCAGGGAAACCTCAGCTCTGCTCTTAAGGTCTCTCAAGTCACTAAATCAGACCTACCCAGATTATCTAGGATAATCTCTCTTACTTAAAAATAAACTATGGACTTGAATTATATATATCTATAAAATATCTTCATAAAAACACCTCCATTAGTATTTGAATAACTGGGGACTGCAGCCTAGCCACATTGACACATACAAAAGGCCAATTTGTCCTGCTGAGGAGTCCAGGTCCCAAAAAAAGGGGATCCGCTGATCAAGAAGGTAGAACTGGGCCACTTTGTGCTTTCATTCCTGTGAACAAGCAGACCCATGGAAGAGTCTGTCTCATTGCGGGGTAATGCAGCATGGATACCAAAAGGAGCCAGGGTTACTGCTACAAATGAGGGCAAGAAGAACTATGTTTTGAACACAGGGTACTGACTAGGGCATTTCATAGTGCTTTCATTTACAATGGTAATTGTAAGTGGACCACTGTAGCAACCACAGTTCAACAAATGTAAAGCAACTAAGGTCTAAGCAGACCTTATTCTGCTAACTCTTCAGCGTTAAGGCTTTAGAACAGATTGTGGCTGGTCTCTTCCTTGAGGGCTGTGGGATGCATTTGACTTAATGGAGCTCATTAGGACATCTCTTGTGTTTCCCATAATGGCTCACCTTTACTCCAGCTTTAGCAATCAGCTTCACAGAGCTGTACCTGAAAACATTTTGCTTCAGCTCTACCAAGAATCTCTTAGTTTCTTTGCCAGTCTTCTCTGATGGGGTGAGGAGAATCTATCTGTCCTAGGTGCTAGAAATTTGGGGAGGTTAACATCCTTTGGTTCTACCCTTAACCAATGGGGGATGGAAGGCAGTGGATAAAAGCTTTTCCTCCCCACAGGCAAACAATTTTAAGATGCCAACAGATGGAGCCCCTGTTGCTTAAAGTGATGATCAACTTTTTTCCTCATTCCCTTTTTCACTTTCCTCATCTCCCACTTGACATAAACCAGAGAATCAGGAAATGAGATTAAACAATCTGACCATGTACTACACACTGTATGTTTTCTGTGGGAGAAAAAAAAAGAAAAATTATAAACTAAGGAACCATCTCTCTAGGAATGAAGAGCAAAATATCAACATTAAAGAATTTTATTTTTGGTGAAATATTTTTCCATTAATTTACTTGTAAGAGCCCACCATTTGAACAATGACCATAATTCACAAGTAACAGTTAAGTAGTGTTTACATATTCTAAATACCTTATTTGTAGGCAAAGAGGCAACTGCCTACTTCCTAGAGTCAGAACCTGGAAAGGTTAGAAGCTTTAGAACAGTTTGACAACATTACAGCATCAAGATTTAATCAAATTTACCTCCGTTTGTATGCACGCAAATCACCATTTGACAGAAAACTTTTATCTTTTTTTTGTCAGTTATTAGAAAAAAATCATGTTTATTTTTGCCAAAATTTAGAATATATTAAAAATAACATGATCTTATAACAAAGTCTGTTAATTTTGATGTCTATTATCTAATAAGATGCATATTTTCCATTGGTTTCAAAGAACAGCATTTTACTGCCTGTGAGAAAAAAAAAAAAAATCTCAGGCATAATACAACATTTTCCAAAACCAAATTACATTAGTGTTTTTCAAAAAGTATTCCTTCATCAAAAGGAATTAGTTCATCAGAAGAAAATTATTTCAATATATTTCCTTTAGCTTGTTTTAAAACTGCTTTGAAACCTATGTTATTTTAAACATTTTTTAAGATAATGTCTACAGATGACAATAGTTCATTTGGGACAGTTCTTTATCGTCAAACATTGCCTTGACATTTTCTTCATCTGTGGCATTGTAGAAAAGACTACCCCTGAGGATATCTTACACTGCTCTGAAGGACAAAACACCCTGTTTTGTGAGGTTTAAATTCATGCATTTTTATTGTTTCTCTTTCATCTGTCTGCCTCACTCCTACCAGAAAGTTTAAGATGAGGCAGCCTGTAGAAAAAAGGCTAGCAGACTAAAAGCATCTGGAAGGGGAAAGAAAAAAAAGTTAGTGAACATATGAAATAGCATTTTATAGGCTTTCTAATTCAGGAATTGTGTCCTATTCTTGAAATTCATCCAATTGGATAAGATTTCCTTTTATGAGTCTAAACCCTGACATCTACACAAGGGGTAAGCATATAATTGTAAGATCTTCCTATTTCAGTGAAGGAAGGAAACTGCTCAGCCAGATGGACGTCAATTGCACCGGAATTGTTGCTGAAAAGCCGTTCACCCCAAGTGGGAAGGAAAATGTGCTGGTTGCTAAGCTACTGATAGGCTTTGCCCTTCCTCTGCTTAATGGGCAGTCACTGGGTCAAGGCACAAATGATGACGTTAAAGCTGACTGTTCCTTTTTAATTGAATGGTGACATAGGAAGTGGCTAAGTGTTTCCTCTAAATCAGCTATTACCCCTTGCTATTCTCTAACCTTCACTCCGGGGTGAAGGGTGGGAACACAGACACGCCCTGGTGTAACGGGAACCTGGAGATGCAAGGGATGGAAGATTTAGTAATGGTAAAATGAGCAAATATGAATGATGCATTTAGATGCTAAAACTATGAAAATAATATAAAAATAATAAGTTTTTCAATGTTTAAAGGAGCTTGTAGTAAAAATGTAAGGGGCAGGGGAGTCTATACAAAATACACTGGTGTTTACGACTCCTATTTGTCCATGTAATGTTTCCTAATAGTAAAATATTGGGCACACTTATCCTTGGGCCTTTGCTCAAATTGAACATGCCATCTCCCCCTGGGATTAACAAGGTCATCCTCAGAAATTAAAAGGCACAGCCGCAAGGCCCAGGATAGGCAGCTGCAGTCAGTCTTCTGTGGTTAATTTCAATGTGTGTGATTTTTATTTCTTGTCTCTGCCCCACTCACACACAGCAGCATGTTCTTGTGCTTAAACTCTGCAAGCCACTGCTATCAAAATTCTAGACTTTGCCCTCACAATTATTAGCCCTGTTTTACCCTCAGGTTTTTAATGAGTTAGTGAGGATTTTAAAACTCCTGGTTGGAGGAAGATTTAAGATGTGCCCTTTGCAGCTGAGTGGGAGAGAAGGAAGAAGTATCTGTAATTTTGGGGTACCTACTGTGTGCGTATATTGTGCTAAGAGCTGGGCCCACAGCAGGGGACAAAGGAAACGTGTAATGGCTACTATAATGTTTATGGTCACACAAAATATGAAACTGGACTCAGATTAGTGTCCCCAAGCTGATGTTATCACTGGGATTACATTTAATAAAAGTTGGGGAAAGGTCATTATTAAGGTACAGAAGGTGTTAGATGTACTGAGCTCTGGGGTGGAAACTGTGTTTTACTTTTTTATTCTGGGAGAGAGCTGTCCATTGAAACTTACTAACTCTTTGTACTGGTGAAGACATTGTCATAGGGCAGTAGCTTTCTTGCAGCTGTTTTGGAAAAGTTACTCAAGTAGTTATTGTAAGACCATTAGTTATAAGACAAATATCTTTATAAATTCCTAAGAATGGGTGACAAGACATTTATTAAGTGCTGGACTTAGTGCAGATGAAGTTGGGTTATCTTCATATCCCTTTACATGCAGACCTTAAATGTTTCTGTTTCAGGATTTTCAACGTTGTGTAAGCCTCAAGGAGTCACCTGGCTTTTAATGGATTGGAATTCTTTGACTTTGTGGTGTATAATTTTTAAAGTTTATGAAGATGACTGGTGTAGTTCTGACCTAGATCAAATAGAAGGGAAGACCAATAAAACCATTGAGTCCTAACACACACACACACACACACACACACACACACACACACACAAACCCCAAGAGGGAGGAATGGGAAAGGAACACAGGGTTACTGACTGTACCAATATGAGTCACAGGCAGATAGTTTGTTTTGGGCACCAAATAATGCTGATTTTTAAATGTCTCCTGATTCAGTCATTCTAGCACTCTGGGGGTATTTTGTGTGTATATAGGGGTAAGACAGAAACAACATTATTGGTAAATTAGTGGTGCCAGCTTTCTCTCATTTCTTTTTCTTCTAGGAAAATTGGGTGTAGTTACCTCTGGTTATACCCATCCCAACCATTCCCCACTCTTATAATGCATCACATCATATGATAAGGAATATATACTGAACACCTACTATACACAAACACATACACACTCAGAGATAGTCTAGACATTGGTAACAGTGACAGATTTGTTCTTTGTCTTTATATTCTAATAACTGAGTTCGACAATAACTAATAAATGATAATTGTGTGATAAAAAAGTCAAATGCTGTTAAGTACTCCGAAGAAAGTTAAAGCAGGGTAGGTGCAGGGAATGATGAGGGTATAAGTTAGATATATGGCCAGGGAAGTCCTTTTTTGAGGAAGTGACATTTGAAGAGAAAGCTGAATGAATGCAAGAGAAGCTGCCATTTGAATGTCTCAGTGAAAATTATACCAGTGAAAGACCTCTCCAAGAGAGAGGAATCCAGCTAGAATATAGTACGCAGAGGAGATGGTGGCTAGAAATGAGATCAGAGGTATAGCCAGGGATTAGATGATGGAGAACCTTGTATGAGTGTTTTGTATTTTCTTCCTAATATTATGGGAAGCCAATTAAGAGTTATATACCTGGAAGTGAAACAATCTGATTTGTATCTTAGGAGAATGCTGGCTACTATATAAACAGTTCTTGAGGGACAAGAATTGAAGCAGGAAGCCCAGTTAGAATGCTATTTCAGCAGCTGAGGTAAGAGACGGTTTTAGTCTAGACTGAGATAATAATAGTGGAAATAGATAAGTGGTTGGATTCTGGACTTACTTTGAAGATAGAGATCACAGGATTTTTGATGAGTTCATGCAAGGAGTACAAAAAGAGGCGCAGGCTCCTTTGGTTATCCAGGTATTACTTTGGCTTTGTGGTAGAAGAGGGGACTTGGAAATTGCTTGTATTTTAAGTTCCAGGTTGCTGGCCATGAACAACCAATTCAACTCTGATTCTGTTTGACATCATGGTGAAATGCTGGACTTCATTCTGGTTGAGTAATTGCATAGAACGAATGAGTGGTCCCCCATGGAAGATGAGGTGCATAATTCATAATTGAACAGCGTATAATGAATTTATGGGGAAAGGGGACAATGGCAGAAATAGTTACCTCCAATGGCTATTTTTCTTTTATCTAGTAGTAATAAATTATTTATTCTTAGCGTGGCCCTTGACCATGTGGAATAAAGGCCAAATTTTCCTGAGTTCCCTTGGAACTAAGTTATGGGCAGTTGAATGTGAGCAGAATTGATATGATGTGCAACTTTAGTACCATATCCTTCAAGGGAGGGGGACTTTGTTCTTTATTTCCTGCTTTGTCCGTCTTGTTGCTAGAGATGTGGACTTGAATTTAAGTAATCTTGGACTATGCAGCAAGAGCATCATTTTAAGATTAAACAAACAAACAGAAAAGAATACATCTAAGATGAATATATATCTATGGGATACACAGCAGAGGCAGCAGGTATAGCCCACAACTGCTATATTTCTGTGTTTCAGCAGGAACTCTGTGATTTTATTTCTGTGACTTGTGAAAACAAGAATAAGGCTCTTGAACAGGCTTAGCAGACATTCCAATCCCTTGTCTGTAATACAGTAGTAACTAGTACTGATTCTTTGGAATTAATAAGCATCCCTAGAGTCTTTGGACATGAGGTTAAGGGAAAAAAATGATTATGTTTCTTGAGATTAGCAGAGTGAAAGTTCTAAAGTTTTTTACATTAAATATTAGAAACTGTTATTTTATAATGTGCTGGAATTTAGTACAACAGAACCCAACAATTACATGATTTGAATTGAGACTTTGTACCTAAGATTTTGAGCTTGAGTTAAAGTTGCTTTTTAGGCTATAAAAAGAGCCAGTCAACATTAGATTCCTGATTGATTAAAAAGAAGAGAATATTTCAGGGTGTTCATTGTGCTTGTGAAGGACAGTTGACAGCCAAAATCAACAAAGAAAATTGGAGGAAAGTTGTCAATAGGACTATAGACAAGATAAGTCAGGAATATCCTTAAAGGAGTTCTTACCACCAAATGGAATAAAAATAAGTAGACATAGCATGGGTTTTTAGGAGGGTTATATAGCAGGAAAGCATTAGAGGGGAGATATACTTGCAGAGGGACACTTTACATAAAAGGGTTGGGAGCTGGATATGCTCTATGGAAATGCCATTTATAACCACTACAGTCAGACTTAGACTAGGTAAACATAAAAAAAGCTTATCTAAGGTATTTATGTGATCATTTCAAATCCATCAATTGACCTTAGCTCATAAGAGGTCATTGCTATCAGAAGAAAGTGGGCTAGGATGTACAGTAATTATCATTATCCCGTTACTCTTGTTTCTAACAGATGTTCTCTATAAAGGGGACTAAGGTGTATTTATATCACTTTTAAGTGATATATATGGACAGATATGGTATTTTAAGTTTTACTCGTAAAATACATTTATTTAAAATGAATTATAGATTCCTTTGTTGAATTCTTTTAAACATTAACATGTGTTTCTAAGGGTCACATGGAAAAAGACACAGAAGAAAAACTCAGAGCTGTAGTATTTCTGTATTTAATTTGCATTTCAGAAGATAGACCTAGAATTCAGATTCTAGTTAGATGAGTCTTTTTCCTTTAGTCATTTCAGTCTCAATCCATTTATTATATTTGTATCATTATAATAAAAATTAGAAAGTCTATATTTTCATTCTATTTTAAATTAAAAATATCTGTTACTGCTATTTAATCCCCAAATTACTAATTTACTAGTTTAATAATTATGCAAGGGCACACATTAAATGTTTAATATATTTAGGGAAATATGCTCAGAACTTTAATGAATAATATAATTTAATTCTTAAAATCACTCTATGAAGTAAATGATATCACCAGTTCATTATACACATGACAAAATTAAACAGAGAACTGAGATTTACCTAACCTAAATCAGACAAAATAATTCTACCTTAAGTTTTTTTTTCTGTTTGTTTTTTTTTTAATGTTTAAGCATGTTTTATTTGTGGTACAATTTTTTTTTTTAATTTTTATTGGAGTGTAGTTGATTTACAATGTTGTATTAATTTCAGGTGTACAGCAAAGTGAATCAGTTATACAAATACATATATCCACTCTCTCTGTTTTTTTAGATTCTTTTTCCATATAGGCCATTACTGGGCATATAACTGGAGAAAACCATAATTCGAAAAGATACATGCAACCCAATGTTCATCGCAGCACTATTTACAATAGCCAAGACATGGAAGCAACCTAAATGTTCATCAACAGAGGAATGGATAAAGAAGATGTGATACATATGTACAATGGAATATTACTCAGCCATAAAAAGAACAAAATAATGTCATTTGCAGCAACATGTCTGGACCTAGAGATCGTCATACTGAGTGAAGTAAGTCAGACAGAAAAAGACAAATATCATATGATATCACTTATATGTGGAATCTTAAAAAAAGGGTACAAATGAACTTATTTACCTTCAGTTTTAAAGTTTAACAAAAGCCTCAAGCCTCCCTAATCAAACAAGACACATGTAACTTGCAAACAATTTCAACTGCTTAAAACATGTTTGAACATCATACTTAAAATTATGGACAAAGATAAATAACGTGCAAGTTCTATAGCTCATTATTAGAATTACAAGTGGTTTCAATGTTTCCAATTTATTTAGCTTTACTTTGGTGTCATTTAAAATAATATTTTGCATGTTTGAAATTATTAAATGTCGGCAAGTATAGAACCTATTTTACTATACTTGAACTCATTGCTGCCTTTGCTGTAAGAGTACTTGTTTATTCTAACATAATTTTAAAGTCTAAAAAGGAAATTTTCCTGAACAGATTCTAGCTAAGAGGAAGCCATCACACACACACACACAAAAGACAGGAAATAATGGCACTATTTAAAAACCTCTACATTCATAGAATATTGTCATTTATTCAATTACTCTTTCATTCAACCAACCATTACTGAACCCCCAGTAAGCACTTGGTTCAGTGCTAGACCTTGGAAGTATAATGGAATTAGAATTATAGTTTGTAAATTATTACAAATAATGTAAGAAAAATTATGACACTCAAAAGGGTATTGATACAATGCAGTAAGGAGATGTAAATGGTATTAGTCTAGAAGACTGGAAATTCTCCAAACATGCCCTGATAACCATGCCTTCCTTCTCTCCTTCCCTGAATATTTAAGGATATACATTCACAGAAACATTAGCAAATGATACCATGTTGATTGAATCATGAAAAATAACCCATGTGAAACAACTCTAGAAACCAGAAAGCAGCACATGACTTAGTCCCAAGAACCTAGCTATGCCTCTTTCCTCCGTGCTCATAGTCACAATGCTACCATTTGCAATCTTCTGTGAATGTAGTAAGGAACTTGGAAAGTAAGATAAAAGAAGATGGCTTTCTTGGTAGGGAGATGCTGGCTTGTCTGGAGTAGACCTGGATCACACGTCCATGTCCTGGAGTCTGAACAACCATATAAGAATCTCTACTCTGGAGAAGGAGTGACTGAGAAAGGGGAGAGGGGAGGAGAAGGGAAATTTCCAGGCTGAGGGTGTTCTTCCCAACACTCCTTGAGAGCCAGCTGGAAGGTAAACCTAACTTATCTAGAGTGGAAGGGAGAGCACAGATGATGGCTGCTAGAAGTTATGGAAAAGAAGTGATATATGAATGGAGTTTTGGGTAAAAATAAGCTTTGATAAAGCATTCGTAGATTGGGAGGGGAAAAGTGGCAGGCAGAAGGGGATTTAATTTTCCATGATTAGATCATAAAATGCAAAGTATGTGCACTTAAAACAGGAGAGGTAAGCTGGGGACAGGCCATCAACAACTTTACATTGCAGGTAGAGTTTTATGCATCTGGTACTTTTGTAAACACTGAAAGAATTTAAGAACATAAGTAACATGAGTCAAATTACTTTTCTTACATTACATTTAATATCTATATATATATTTATATAATATAAAACACTTTTATATTTTAAAAGATATAAAACACTTTTCCATATGAAATTATTTCTAAAATACACTTCATCTTATAATAATTAAAGAGAAATTCCTTCAAAAATTTTATTAGTCACAAAAAGTGTCATTTTCACTGTAATTTTTCACCTATCTGGCATGATGATGAAGTTTATTTACATTAGAAATTTCAAGTGAGTTTAGTTCTTCCAAAATTCCAATTAAAGAAAATAATATATATCACTATTGAAAACATTCAAACTAAAATTTTCCCTTCCTTCCTTTCTCCCTTCCATCATTTTTCCTTTTATCCACCCATCTTTCAAGCAAAATTTCTGAGCATCTATTTGTATCAAATTGGGAAACCCTTGTAAAAGACAAGTCCTTGATCTCATAGAGTTTACAGAACTATAGAGGGTCCAGGAAATGAGGAGTTAAATGAATAAACAAGATAAGTATGGAATGTAATGAGAACTATGAAGGCAATAAAAACATGATAAGATAGCAGGTGACTAGGAAAAGAAGGATACTGTGGAAAGCTGGGCCAGATAAGCTTCCACAGTAGATGTTATTCAAACTGAAACATAAAGAATGTAAAGGAAGTAATCGTAGAGACTGCCAGGTGAAGAGCATACCAGTTGGAGGAAACAGCACTTGCAATGTTCCAGAGGCAGAAATGTTAGTATGTTAGAACATCACAAGAAAGCCAACATGACTGAGGTGAGTGATCAAATGAACATGGTAAAAAATTAATTCACAGATGTAGAAGATCGCCCTATCATGCTAGGCCTTGAGACCATGCTAAAGAATTGGGGGTTTCATGCTTTTGGACTGGAAAATTTAACATTGTTAACAATATTAATATTGTTAACATTTTGATAATACCATCTGGAGGTAAAGACATATATTTATAATGTACACACAGACATACATACATCTAGACAGACACAGACAGAGGTCATACACTTTCCCTGCTTAACTTAAAAAAAAAAAAAAGAAAAAAAAGAATTGAGGGTTTGTTCAAAATTTGATTGGAAGTCACTGCAATGTTTTGAACTTTGGAGTTATATGATCTGAATTACATTTTTGAAACAATATTTTGCATGCAGTGCTGACCATAGACTTGTAAAAGGGTAAGAGTTAAATCATGCAAGTTATTTTGGAAGCTGTTGTAGTGATCCAAGTTAAATATGTTGTTTGCTAGGACTAAGGAGACGACTGAGAAAGTGGTGAGAATTGAGAAACAGTTTGAGATATTTTGAAGGTAGTTCAAATGGATCAGATGTGTGGAGTTAGGGAAAGATTGAATATAATTTTATGGCTTAAATAATTCAGTGAATAATATAACCTTTCAATGAAATGATAAAGAATGAAGATCAGCAGGTTCAGGAAGGGAAAGGAATTGTTATCTTTTAAACACGTTAAGATTAAAATGTCAAATAGACATATAAGTGCCCTTCTGAAATATACAGATGAATATATGAGTTTTGTGGTTGTTGGCTGGAAAATAGAAATTTGAGAATCCTTAAAGTCATGAAACTGTATAAGTTTAGCTATGGAGAGATTTTAGCTGGAGAATAAAAATAGCACAACACTGTGTGCTATGGCACTTTATCTTTTAGGGCTCAGAAAATGAAGACTCTCGCAAAGGAGCCTGGGAAAGAGAAGCCAGTGATGTAGAAGAAAAACCAGGAAGCTGAGACATTTTTGAAAGTCAAGTGTAAAAAGTTTTCAAGAAGGAAGTGATAAATGCTATTAAATACTGTTGAGAAGTAGAATGAAATGGGAATTAAGAGCTTTTTGGAAGAGTGGAAGTTTTTGACAACAACATTTTCAGTAGCATAGGAATGAAAGTGTTATTGGGAACCCTCAAGAAAATGGAAATGAAGTCAAATATTGCTAATTTGTTTTGAAGATTTTTACTATTAAGGTAAATAGAAGAATGGGGTAGTAGATCTAGAGAGGTGTAGAACCCAGGAGATATTCGCTGTTGTTTGGGGTTGTCGTTGCTTTTGTTCATCTGTTATTTGTATTTTTAATATGGGAGAAATCAAGGACTGTCTGTATGCTGTTAGAAATCATCCAACATAAAGAAAAACTTTACGATGGAAGAGAAGGAAGAGATCATTGCAGGAGTAAAGTTCTTGAATTGATGATAGGGTATGAGACGCAAGGAAACGAGAGAAGAAGGAAGTTGGCCTGAGATTAGAACATGAACGTTATTTTATTTTAAAAAGAGGAAAGACAATGAATACAGGAATAGAAATATATAGGTAATCAAAGCTGGCAATCTGGTTTTCCAAATTATGGACAGAGAAATAGAGTTTGCTCCACAGAGGAAAGAATAAAGCAGAGACAGAGAGAAAGAAAGATGAGAGATGGAAAGAGAGACGTTTGTGGATTCCTTGCTGCCTTGATTCCTGACTCTAGTCCATTCCTGAGCCCCAGCTACACTCTGAACCCTGTGTGGCACCCCTATGTTTTATGCCATGTTCCCTTTTGTGGTTAATAAACAAACTCTAGGGACTGTCTGTTTCTTGCAACCAAAAAAGTTGTAACTAATATATATGGGAACTGCATTTTTCATTCTGTGGATTTGATTATTGGGAGATTCTAAGTTCCTCACCTCTCTACAAGAACCCCCAACACGGTCCTCACTTACTCTGCAACGGGGGCACACATAATTTATGTCTAGATTTCCTTCTTTGGAGCGATTACTTGACAATATTTCCTATAACTTGTCCAAACACTGATTTTCTTTATAGTATGAACATAAAATTATGAGTCGGTGTTGTCCACAAGCCAATTTCCTTAAAGCCTTTATTTTATTTCATTTGACTTGCTTCCATTTTCCAGAAGTGCATACTGACCTAATTACAGAAAAATGACTAACAGGGGCAATGGCAAACCAGCAGACCTATAGTTCTTAAACTCTTCAGTGATCCTAAGAATTTCCTTTCATTTCTAATCACACCAGTGAGATTTTCTTGGCCTTGGACCTATGAGAACTGGGTAGAATTTTGGCCACTGTAATGTCAGGACAATGCATTTTTATAAATCATTAAGTTCCTTGAAATTCTTCCACATGAGAGTAAAGAGGCTCTGTTTAGCATGAACAATGCAAAGTGAATAAGTATGGAGTAAGCTTGTGGTACACACTCTAAAATATATGGATTTTCCCCCATATCCTTAAAAGGAAGAACGGTAAAATCAGGTAATGTAATTTCTAGCTTGTATTTTGATAAAAACCCTCCTTTGAATCAATTCACTCTGGTGTATCAGTCCTTGCTTTGTGTTTCTGGCCAGTTTTCACTGAAAGAGGGATGCTATTTATTTTTTCCACATATTTGCACCCCCAAGGAACAGTCTCCAATTCAACTATCTGGCATGCCTTAAAAAGCACTTTAGGACTAGAATGTTGATGACAAAGGAAATCTCAACTCATATCTGGACACTAAATATGCAGCCATTAAGTTAAAGTTAGTACTGGTGACTATTTTGGGCAAGTAATTTGTTAGATCTGCCTGAAAAAAATGATGGATGTGGAAAATAAGGGGAAATGAGAGGTCATGTGTAGCAAGTTTAAAAATATGTTTGTTTTTTTCCCCTTCTCCTAAGAGGTCTTGAGGAGGATCAAAACTCTTTTGGAGCAAGACCACAGGATAAGATTCAACCTAGGGTCTATGAGAGAACACCTAACCTCACCTTTGAAAGAGTGGTTGTATCCAACCAAGCCTAAATCAATGCAACCCATAGTAGGGACCCCTATTAGCCCCATTTCTAATTCTAAGGGTGCCTTCACTTTACAATCTGTTCATAGAAATCCCCTGTCAGAAGTTGAAGATGAGTAAGGAACTGATTTCAAGTTAGTAAACGTCAGTTTGAATTCATAGGTTTCATTAAAATATCATTGTACTTAATCAACATGTTTTAGCGTCTGTAGTTTCTAGCTGTGGCAGAATTAACCTAAGCCAAGTTGTTCATTCAACTTCTTTGGGCAAATAATCTAAAACTTCAGCAATTAGAGATATAGAAACTTTTTTTCCTCCATCACCACAATGTCAATAACAGGTTATATGTGTTATAAATGCCACACCACAGGTATTTATTGGCAAGCATGTTTGCACCTTCATCAGTCTGCATCCATCTTTTCTCTCTTTGTGTTCTGACCTTGATTCTTCGATGAATTTCGTGCAAGAAAAGCCTCCAAGGTAGACTTGATGTTATTTTAAATGGCAGGATATAGATATCACATATGAAATATTTTAAAGAAAATTACAACACAGAACAACGTAACACTGACAAATCATAGGCACTCGATAGATATTTGCTGAGTGAACAAAAAGAAAGAAACATACACGTTGGTAGAAGGTATAAAACATTCTAAACAGAATTCCCTAATTCTTACAAGATAAACTTAAGGGCAAATAGAATATGAATTCACACATGGGATTTGTAGAAATGACTCAATTCTATGATGTGTACCACACATATCATGTACAATTTCCTATACTGAGTTATTATGAACTTATATTGAGTTATTATGAAGTACAAAATAGAGCCATCTTTATCCTGTTTTCTTCCATTCACTGTGATGAGAAATTTAAATTTAAATTTTTGGATTTGGGTTGACTATCCTTCTACTAAGCCTGGAAAGTTATGAAGCAAGATGTCTGGTCTCTATCATAAAGGCACAAAGTTACGTTTAAGGGTCTGTCCTAAATTTTTCTTCCAATTCCCTGAAGTTCACTTCCTAAAATGGCCCAATATTTAAAGAAAATATGAAAAATAACATATATACATTATTATGTGTAGAGAGATTACACAAACTTTTATATGTATAGGCACATATGTGATATATATCATATACACATCATATATATATGTTATATAATATATATACCTTATGTTATATACAACATACTTATGTGTAATAAGTATAAATATAATACTTAGTGTGTAATAATGTAATATAATAAAAAATATATATACATTTTATTTGGTTGGTTTCATACTAACTTCAAGGTCAATAGCCAAAGGAAATTGTGGTGGTTAGTTTCCTGAACTGGAAATAAGTAAGTGAATACAGGAAATAAAATGAAAGAATGGACATTTCTGAAAACCCGATGAGTGATTTGGAAGGTTAAATTTCAGGATTACCTCAAAACACAGTCACAATACAGAAATAAACAAACAAAAACTGGTGTTATAAGCAACAAGGTAGGAAGTACAGGAAATTCCCAAGAGACTTCATGCAGAAATAATCAAAGATCAGGAAAAGCAAAATGAGTAAAGGAATAAAAATTAATAACCAAATATACATCTTAATTCCCCAAAGTGAAGACAGACTGAGATTTTAGAACACAAGAATTCACTGAACCTCAATGTAAGACCGGACACTATAAAACTCTTAGAAGAAAACATAGGAAGAACACTCTTTGACATAAATCACAGCAAGATCTTTTTTGACCCACCTCCTAGAGTAATGGAAATATAAACAAAAATAAACAAATGGGACCTAATGAAACATAAAAGCTTTTGCACAGCAAAGGAAACTATAAACAAGAGGAAAAGACAGCCCTCAGAATGGGAGAAAATATTTGCAAACAAATCAGTGGACAAAGGATTAATCTCCAAAATATATAAACAGTGCATGCAGCTCAATATCAAAAAAAAAACAACCCAATCAAAAAATGGGCAGAAGACCTAAATAAACATCTCTCCAAAGAAGACATACAGATGGACATGAGGCACATGAAAAGCTGCTCAACGTCACTAATTATTAGAGAAATGCAAATCAAAATTGCAATGAGGTATCACCTCACACCAGTTAGAATAAGCATCATCAGAAAATCTACAAATAACAAATGCTGGAGAGGGTATGGAGAAAAGGGAACCCTCTTGCACTGTTGGTGGGAATGTAAATTGATAGAGCCACTATGGAGAACAGTATGGAGGTTCCTTAAAAAACTAAAAATTGAATTACCATATGACCCAGCAACCCCACTACTGGGTATATACCCAGAGAAAACCATAATTCAAAAAGATACATGCACCCCAATGTTCATTGCAGCACTATTTACAATAGCCAGGTCATGGAAGCAACCTAAATGCCCATCGACAGACGAATGGATAAAGAAGATGCAGTACATATATACAGTGGAATATTACTCAGCCATAAAAAGGAACGAAATTGGGTCATTTGTAGAGATGTGGATAGACCTAGAGCCTGTCGTACAGAGTGAAGTAAATCAGAAAGAGAAAAAGAAATGTCGTATATTAACGCATACATGTGGAATCTAGAAAAATGGTACAGATGGACCAGTTTGCAAGGCAGAAATAGAGACACAGAGGTAGAGAACAAATGTATGAATACCAAGGGGGAAAAACGGGGGTTGGGATGAATTGGGAGATTGGGATTGACATGTATACAGTAATATGTTTAAAATAGATAACTAATAAGAACCTGCTGTATAACAGGGAACTCCACTGTGCTGTACAGTAGAAATTAATTCAATATTGTAAAACAACTATACCCCAATTAAAAAAAAATTCACTGAAGGCCAGAAATAATTAATGAAAAAGACATGCATTTTTATGTTGGTTAGTGACATTCTTGATCTCCAAGGATTAAGAAGATATTTTCAGGTTTCTAGGATTACTCAACAGTTTATTAAATCATGAAAGAGAATTAGGTTTATAAAAATGTTTCCTGTTCTACCAATATAGAAGCTAAAATTCAGTGGCAGAGCGTTTACAGTATTTTGGCAGACAAAGGTAGCAATCTCCAAATTATTCATATATAAAGGCAACAGAAACAAATAATTTCTGAGTATATTATTTGCAGAAGTAATACAATGAAGTAAAATATTATTTGCAGAAGTAATACAAGAAGTAGAAAATTAAATCATTTGACAATTTCAAAAGAGAGAAAAATGAGTTGTAGTAGAAACAGTCATTAGTGGAATGTATAGATGAATATTTATGAATCATAACAAAGTGATTATAAACTACAAAACAAATAGGATAACATTCTATCTCAGTACTTTAATACAAGACTGGAAGAAATGGTTATTTATAGCTTAATCGTTGTCTGGGAATAAAATTCTGAATTTTTACACTTATTGACACATTTACAGTTATTGAAACTTGAAGGAGAAAAGGAATAGAAAATTATTGTTTATTTTATAATGCTGATGAGAAATATTAAATATGACTTAAGACAAGAATGTAAAAACTAGTAAAGATGCAGCCCAAGTGACTGAGGTACTCGGTCAGATTTAAAAGTTCTACCATCATTGACAAGTGACAAAAGAGAAAATACAAAAATATACTTGGATATTAAATAATAGAGAAAAAATAATTCAAGAAATATTTCATCATTGATGTCAATGTGGCAGATTCTACAGTTCAAAGAAACCTCAAATCAGGTTTAAAAACTCCACTTTGAAAAATCTCAAAGAAAGACACTTAGAAGAATATTAAAAAGGTTGAAAATTGAAGGGTGGTCAGAGTTGAAGAGAGCAAATGTAAATGCAAATACAAGAAGTAGAGTACTATTACATATCTAAGAAAATAGAATTTAGGTCAAAAGCTTTACATGAAACTATGATGGATTTTTTGTAATGGTAAAATTTAGAAATCATATAAAAGATAAAAAGAGCATAAAAAACAATGAGTTGAATAGTACAGCTTAAAAATACCTCAAGCATAAATAAAGTTAGTTTAAAAAATTGTATCTCACAAATTCATAATGATAATGACAATTACCGTAGCCTTCTTAGATATCGATAGATATCTTAGATATTCAGCATCAATGAATTTGATATTCTCTGAGTATAACATAGTCAGATTAGAAATTGACAACAAAATATGGAAGACAAATTATAGAGATGAATAGGACAGATGGAGGGTTGATTGATGGATGAATGGTTATATTGGGTGGAGTGGGTGGGTGGATGAACGGATAGATGGATGGATAAATGGATGGATGGATAGATCGATAGATAAACAGATAGTTACAATTTCTATCAATTTGTTTTTAAAACAACACAGTCTTCCAATTAACTCACTGGTTAAAGATAAAATTAATACTATAAGCACTATTACAGAAAAATTATTTAGAAGTTAGTATGTTACATTTCAAAAACTGTGTAATGTGGCTAAGACAGTTATTAAAATAAAATTAACCTTCAGTATATTTATAAAGCACAAACAAAATGGAATATTATTAAATATAAACATTCCACACAAAAAAGTTATGGAAGCAAAAAATTCTAACATCTTTAAAGGTTTTCATAGATTGGTGATAAACATTTATGTTCAGTCTACCATGTTTCAACAGAAGTAATTTCATTAGATTAAATAAATATCATTGCCAAAATTTGTTACAAAAAATATTAATGGTAACCTAAATGTCCTGTAATATCACATGATCATGCTACACACACACACATACACACACACACGCGCGCACACACACACACACACACACACACACTCTCTCTCTCTCTCTCTCTTTCTCTCTCTCTGTTTTCCAATGGCTTGTGAAATAAGGGCAGCATATTTACTTTCTACTGCATTGTTTTCATATGTGTTAATTTTCTTATAATTAGAACATAGTACTTTCATTATCAGGATTTTAGGGTAAACCTATTTATTATAAGGTAAGAAACTTAGTTGAAGAAAACAAATCTTTCTCGCAAAATGGGGAAATGCTGACTTGATTTTAGAAAAAAAATTTTTTTAATATGCTACTAATCTTAGGATCTCCTCGTTTACTGTTCCAAGGTTTTTAAAGGCAAGATGAATTATCCTAATTACATGAATATTCTTTTCTGACTGATGCTGATGGACGAAAGATGACACAAACTCAAGAACCATGTTCAGCCACTGCCTGCAGGGTCCTTCACCAGAGCCATGTACACAGGTCCATCTTGGTCCATTTATAATAATGTAAAACACCACACTCTAGCCAGAGAGTGGGATATTTTCAACTGGGTAAACTTTTTGAGTCGAATAAGGAGGTGAGCAACTTGCTTTCAGAGAATCTCCACACCTTCTCTTGGTTTCTTAGGAATGTAGTTTTCTCTTTCACCTATAAGCAGTATTAGAATAAAATAAATGAGAGTCCCCTCCTGTTTTAATGCAGTTCCTTCCTCCTTCTTTTTTGGTTATTGTATTTTGTTTGTTCTTATTTTTGCTTTTCCCCAGGGAGCACTTAATGCTTCCAAGGACATATTGGTAAGCAAATGAGAGAGAAATGGGCTTTTAGCAGAGTAACCCAGGTAAAAATCAATGCCATGCTTTCATTCACAGCGCTTTCCTAATGTTTTTCACCATAACTTTGTGAAAGTTTCATCTGGGAATTCTTTTTGTATAAACTGGATGTGCTTTTTCAGTGCCAAGAATGACAAAGGTTAAACTAATGCATCCAGCTGTTTCCCACATGCTAGGCTTAGAGAGGACGGTGTCCAGCTTCTTTCCCATGCTGATCCCGCCCCTGGGCTCTTATCTCCTCCCCCCCACAAACACACACACACACACACACACTCCCACAATGACAGGCTCTGGCTTGGTCTCAGTGACCTGGGGTAACTGCCATGAAGCAGGTTTTGATAAGAGATAGGATGTGTGATGGTTCCCATCAAACAAAATTGGATTCAAAATACACTGCCCCCTCTCATATATCAGGTGTAGCACTAAAGGCATGCCCGTGACCATCTCATCAATTTCACAATTACCTGTTTAGGGAAATACATCAACAAGAGACAAACACAACTTTGAAAAGATAAAGAAAATCCCCATGATCAAATTCCCAGCAGGGTCCCATTAGTAAACATCTGGTAGAGGAAGGAATTTTTGGAGTCAGGTTTTTTTTGAGCCAACATCGTATTTTTTTTAAGTTCTTCATACCATGTGTCAGATAGATATTAGAGAGATAGATAGATGATAGACAGATAGATAGATAGATAGGATAGAGAGATCATTATATATGTATGAGAGACTTTTGGATAGTGTGTTACGTTGAATAACTGCAACTCCCCCCCGCCCTGCCACAAAATACCTGAATGCCTAGAACCTGTGAATAGCTTATGATACATGGCAAAAAGGGGCTTTAAAGATGTAATTTGAGGCTACAGACATTAAAATTAAGGAAATTATCCTGATTACCTTAAGAGGCCCCATCTAATCAAATGGGTCCTTAAAAGCGGAGAATTTTCTCTGGCTGGTGTTGGAGAGATGTGGTGAAAGAGGAAGGCAGCAGAGAAAGAGAACTTACAAACTCCAACATGCCTTTGCTGGTTCTGAGATGTAGGTGGCCACTATGGAGGGCTGGAAAGAGAACTCGAAAAGAATGGCCAGTCCCCAGTCGACAGAGAAGGAAGTGGAAACTTCAGATCTAAATTCAGCCAACAGTCTAAATGAGATAGGAATTGGATTCTTTCCAACTGACTCAGGTGAGGAACCCAGATATCCTGATACCTTGCTTTTTGCCTGTTAGCCTCTCAATATAAGGAATAATGATGCAGAATTGTAGTAGGTAACTGAACTTGGGCCCCCAAATCAGACACACCCAAACCTAAATCTTAAAAATGAATATCTTAAATATATCACTTAACATTCTGTGTGCTTCCTGCTTTCTCTTCACTCATGAAAATCCACATCATAATAATCCTTTGGCTAAAAGGGTGGGTATTCAGTAAAAGAAGAAATTCATGCAATTTATCCTCTCTTACATTTTTAGAGTTTTTTTTTAAGGGGAAGCAAAAAAGATATGCAAATAACTAACTTGATAGTGACAAAAAATTCTGACATATAGCATCTTCCTCTTTGAAAGCATCAACTATAGTAACATGATGTGAAATTATCTTTGTGTGTTTTGACTTCTCTTCCTCTGAGTAGACATCTTCCTCTAATCTAGGTAAATCTGGGAACATACCACAAGCAAGGAGCATTTCATCAGGGAAATCAAAGTTCTGGAAATGTGCAGTGGAAAATAAAATATCTTTGAATTGCTTTTATTTAGAGGCTTCCATAAAGAATTTTTCCAGCCACCATCATTGATTTTAAGATGATTGAGCTAAGTTGAAATGTTCTGGTCAGAGCGTCAGAATAGCCAGGGTTGTTGTTAGGCCCCATCTGAGAATTCACTGTCTCAACATTACAAGAGAACTGAATCAGATTCAAAATTTGTGTCAAGCTGTCCCTGCAGCTCTGAGCTCATCAGCTGATTGCGGCTGGAATTTGCAGGCTGATGGAAAGCCGGGAAAAGAGAGCAGTGAACTTCAGAGTGTTCTGTAGCCTAGAGGAAGCCTGCCTTTGATAAGGGTGGTGGCATGGCAAACACTTTGCTACCGACAATCTCGAACCAGCTCTCTGGCCATCATTCTGCCAAACGAGGCTCAAGGAGTTCAAACTGCACCACTCAGAATAATTAAGGTCATGGAGGACTGATTTTAGAAAGAGAGATTAAAGTAATTTACATGGGTTACTTGGCTCTACAAACATGAAATGAGAATATGAAAATTATCAACAGATACTTTAAAGGTCTAAGTTATGAGGAGGGACATGAGAACATTAAGTAATAAACAAAACATGATAATATGGCACTCTATGCCTAACTAAAGATAAATAAGTGTAAGAAGCTAAGTCATTTCAAAGTTAAAACCACCTCAGAAAATGTACACAAAGCATTAGCTCTTTATTCTCCTATTAAGGAAAGGCTTAGAGTAAATAATCAGGCCCTTCTAATTCTTAGTGTCTCTGAGATGGTCTAAAAAATGCAAACATAATGCTGCTTTTGAGACTGGGAGACTCTGTGTAGGGACACAGACGTGTGCACTCAGCATGTAGCATGGGTAAGCCAGGATGCATTTTGAGGGAAAGCTGATTCATTGTACCCATAGACACTCAGAGAACACTCTCTTGGTATTTCCAGACAAGCTGAAAACCGACCCTGTCAATTGGCATCATCATTAGCAAGCTACTGCTGAGAAAGAGATCATGTGTCCCTGGAAAGGGTGTGCTTCATCATTTCCCCCCAAACTGGATGGGAAAGAAGATTCATGTCCCTCCTCATTCTGTTCCAATGCAAAATTCATCCTTCTGGTGAATTGGAGGATCTGCTGATGTGAAAGTTTGTTTTGTCCTGACTTTCAATAATTTCCTCAGCATGCAAAAGGACACGTTAATGCTGGACAACAAAACCCAATAGTGGGTTCTCACCACAAAGCAAAGTTTCATGACCACATGTCCAAAAACAAGTTTTTACGTCTTCTCCCTCCTCCCAAGAGTACAATTCCATTGGTTACGACATAAGCCACTAGGGAACATGGTGGTTGTTCTCTTGGGTAATCTGTTTGCAAGAACTTGCAAAATGGTCCTCAAATTAGCATGCCACACATTATTTAAAATTCAAGAAAAAAAAAGTCTTTGGCTTCCAAGTAAAGATAGGAGATAGAAAATAAATTGATTTTAAGTATATAAATGTTTATATAGGAGTATATAAAAGTGTTTGTACTTTTACTCAGTAACCTCAATGTTTTTGATTGCTCTGGGTTCCTTTAGTTGACCCATTATGCCATGTTTTATAGTATATGTCCTACTTGTGTAACAGTCATCAGACAAAGGGGCTTTTGGCTACACAGCCAGTATCTAAGAATGTTATGTTCAGTTTAGCTCGGTGTTACACCAAGGGAATCCACATCCATCCTCAGTGCAATGCTGTTCTGAGGAAGAGAAACATATCCAATCAATGAAAATATGTGAACATACGGGTGAGTCATCTAATATAGCACTGACCTTAAAACTTAAAAATGAATTGTTTTTAGTCAAGACCGAAAATTTTGATAAATGGAAAATTGCCCTAATGACTTTTCAAGTTAGACTTTTTTTATTTGATAAAGTTGCTACAAATTAATTACCTTCCTCTGAGGTCTTCCAACTCTTCCATTTGGAGAGAGAGAAAAAGCACTTCAGAAAGTGGAAGCTGAGAGTCACCTCTCTTTTCACAAAAGTAAATGATACTTCCTTTTAAAAGGATCATTATGGTCTCATGTTAGTGACACATGAAAGAGATGACCTCACACTTCACAAATTAATATCCATAGTAATTATAATAACTTTCCTTAAAAGTTACCTTTTATCATTAAATGTCACTGGAAACCAAATATACTAGGCTTTATTTATTGAAATGTGTGACTCACAGCACGGGTCCTCATGACGTGTGAGCTCTGGTACTGAGCTTGCCCTGTATTTATTTTTCCTCCCCACCTACACTACATCTTCATCGACACAGTTTTTCCTGTCATTATGCATGGATTGTTTAAAAACTGCCCCAAGTTCTTTCCAAAGCCAATTGATTATCTTGTTTCAACACCAGAAATATATATTGTGATATGGTCAGAATTTCATTATTATGTCAAAATATTCTTACCCTGAGACAGAGAAAAAGTTTTGTGGAGATTACAAAATTTCCAGTTACTCTGAAATATGGTTCTTACTATTTCACTGCTCCATGAAGTTATTCATCTCCTTGAAGACAGCAGTTGACTCTCTTTTTATCCCCTGATTGCACCTGGCCCAGAGTTTGTCAATTGCTTCATTTTTAAGATTTGACAGTTATCACATAATACTTGAAATATACCTTTTTTGTACTTTTAAGTTACATTTTATGTTACATTCCAAAATATTAAACTGAAAAGAAAAGGTGCTGTACTAAAATATTTTTCAAGTCCTTCTTTACATGCCTTTGCTTTTGGTTACTTGGCTTTGATGTTATTGTTCTTCATTTTGTATGTATGTGTTTTGTCTTTCCCAGCATACACATGCTACTGCCCTTCTTAAATGTTTCATGCTCTACTGCCTTTAGAGAATTTTGAATGTGTTATGCATTTATATGTTTGAGTCATCACAACTACTATAGGTTAATATTCAAGAAACACATAATCAAGTTAAAGCTCTTCAAATAAAAATTATAATTCTAATATTGGAACTCACTTCCTTCATATACTAACATTTCTGGAAAAAGAAAAAGCTGAGTACATCTTTATTCCAGAAAACTTTTACTGTTTTCCAAAGCTTCTTCTTAGAAGACATGCCAAAGATGTTTGCGGTCAAAGTTTGATAAATACTTTTTGAGGGTTGGGTCAGTCTAGTAAAGATTTAAGAGTAACAAACTGCAGCATTTTTGCTGAATTAAGGCAAACCACTTAACCAATTTGGATATCCATTCCCTCTGGTAAAATAAGAGATGGGATGCCTGACCCCTTTCTGAAATCTATTATTTAAAAATAAATAGGGGCTTCCCTGGTGGCGCAGTGGTTGGGAGTCTGCCTGCCAGTGCAGGGGACACGGGTTCGAGCCCCGGTCTGGGAGGATCCCACATGCCGCGGAGCGGCTGGGCCCGTGAGCCACAATTGCTGAGCCTGCGCGTCTGGAGCCTGTGCTCCGCAACAAGAGAGGCCGCGATAGTGAGAGGCCCGCGCACCGCGATGAAGAGTGGCCCCGCTTGCCACAGCTAGGGAAAGCCCTCGCACAGAAACGAAGACCCAACACAGCCATAAATAAAATAAATAAATTAATTAAAAAAAATAATATAAAAATAAATAGATGCATGCACTGAGTTATTAAAGTAAGGCCATAATTCTTAAAGTACTTTTGCTTTGGAAGTTGTTTTAAATAAATAGTATTAACTTCAATGGAACATATGCCAAAGAGTATCATTACTATCTTTCAATATTAACCATATTAACAGACAGTTTTTTAATTATAAAATTTTGTGTATAGAGATTGAGCAAAGTTTAACACATTTTTTAAATCAGGTACACTGTTGATTCAAGGAGAAGTTTGATCAAAAATTCTTCCTAAAACAAAGAGAATTACAAATATGACCACAGTTTATCCAGAGATCCTGGGGTTCTAGGAAGCCTACAAATTTAACATTAACATAGTTTGGGGGTTTGGGGGAGGTGGAACAAATTCTTTCCCCAAATTCAAATTGGAAAGTAATTTTGGTAATTGTTAGTAAGTGATAAAATTTCAAAATACATGAAATCAGCTATCCACATTTTGAAACAGAATCACAATATTCCAGGTTTAGGAAAACAGCCATGCACAATAATATCTTAGGACCCAAGGTAGATGCAAATATGAGTCATCCCAGGGCCAAGCACTTTATTCCATGCTTTACAGTGTATGTCCTCATTGTGTAACCATCATCATCTAGAAGGCTCTGCATTACACAGACAATCATGAGAATGTTATATTAGATTTTTGTAGTAGTCATCAGGTTTTTCCACCTGTTACGTGCAAGATCTTGCTGTGTTTTCATTATTATAGTTTAATTTTAACCATCTGATTCCTGTTATATCAAATTACCCACCATTCCATTAACAAACCCCAAATCTGTGTTCTTGTTCACACTATTTGTCCCCTCAGAATGTCCAGATGTCTATCCTACTTGAAGTCTTCTTGACAACTAATCTGAGCATTAATAAATCCCCACCCCAGAAAAACTAATCATTCTTTCATTGATGATATCTTAAGACCTTAAGAAATAAAATCATTCAAAGAACAAAGACAATGCAATGATGTCCTGAGTATTCATTTTTTAGAGTAAACAAAATATTCATATTTTGGCCTCTCTTCTTCATATTATTAAAAATAGTGTTACTGAAGTCCTTTATGTTCTCCTCCCTTGCTTCATTCATATGTGTGCATATCTCCATAAACAATAGATAGTAATGTTTTATAATATTATAGTGATATTATCACAGTGACCTATAATCATCTACTTATACATCCAACAACCTCTAAAGATTGAAGACCATGAAGTCAGGTTCCATTTTTTTTATATTTTATGCCCAGATACTAGCATATTAGATATTCTATTACAATCAAATAAAAGGATGGATGGATGAATGACTGGAGAATCCATTCATTCTTTAGGTTCTTTCTAGCTATGGATTGTGCTAACTACCAAAAAGCCAGAGAGAGGTTATCAAATAACCATATAAATCTGTGAATAATAAATTAAACAAAAGAACTTACTGAAATATATGAAAACCTTAATATTTTGATTAAAACATTAATATTTTATTCATTCTAGAATTTACTTGCTTTATATACTTTCTTTTTGAGAGACAAAGTAGATATGCTTTCTAGATAAGTAATAGAAGTTTTATCATATCTTTATTATAAATAAGTTTCGATATATCTTAACTTTTCCACTAATCCTTTTCAAGTGTTTGGAATCACCATGCTCCTTCCTAAATGGAAAATGCTACTGAAAATTCCATATTGGTGTCTTGGGTCAGCTTCATTAGAAGTAGTTGTAAAGGGACTTCACTGGTGGTGCAGTGGTTAAGAACCCACCTGCCAATGCAGGGGACACGGATTTGAGCCCTAGTCCGGGAGGATCCCACATACCACGGAGCAACTAAGCTCGTGCGCCATAACTACTGAGCCTGTGCTCTAGAGACTGCGAGCCACAACTACGGAGCCCGAGTGCCACAACTACTGAAGCTCATGTGCCTAGAGCCCGTGCTCCGCAATGAGAGAAGCCACCGCAATGAGAAGACCGCGCACCACACCGAAGAGTGACCCCCTCTCGCCGCAACTAGAGAAAGCGTGCGTGCAGCAATGAAGGCCCAACGCAGCCAAAAAATTAATTAATTAATTAATTAATTAATTTTAAAAAAGTAGTTGTAAAGATGAAGGTTCAGTTGTAAGAGATTCATTCAGGAAGTGCTCCCGAGGGAGGTCTGAAGGGAGCAGAGGAAGCCCAAGAAAGTGTATGTTTTCAGGAAAATTCCTTCTCACCTTGATCCTACAGAGGGACTCTGGAGTGTGAATTATGCCTCAGGTTTGTCCTGAGTCAAGAATGTGGACTTTGTCCTTTCTGCACCAGTCCTTGATTGTACTAAAGATCACACCAGAGGGAAGTAAATGCCCAGGTCTTCAATTCACTCTGCCTGTGGATAAAGGGCTCCAGGAGCCTAAGAACTGTCCTCTGAGGAAGTCTGTGAGCATATGTCATTAGACCCAAAACATACAGAAAAGTGCAGGGGCATATATTCCCAGGAGAGCAATCAGAGAGACCCAGTGTGGAGCACCGACATTGTTTGCTACAAATGGTAGCCTGCAATTAGTATTAGGTTTATCATTTTTCTTATAAAATATTTATTTATTTATTTATTTTTGGCTGCGTCGGGTCTTAGTTGTAGCACTCAGGATCTTTCGTTGCAGCGCACAGGATGCTCTCGAGTTGTGGTGCACGGGCTTCTCTCTAGTTGCAGTGTGTGGGCTCCCTAGTTGTGGCATGCAGGCTCCAGAGCATGTGGGCTCTGTAGTTGCGGCACACAGGCTCTCCAGTCATGGTGCGCAGGCTCAGTAGTTGCAGCGTGTGGGCTTAGTTGCCCAGCAGCATGTGGGATCTTAGTTCCCCCACCAGGGATCAAACCCATGCCCTCTGCATTGGAAGGTGGATTCTTAACCCCTGGACCCACCAGGGAAGATCTTAGGTTTATCATTGTTACTAGATATGCTGAACAATAGCAAACTGGTTATTTTTAAAAAGTACGTTCCTCAAGAAAGTACAATGCGAGTGTTTAAATGATAATGAAAAATTATTTGAATTGACATAAAATATCTTCATGATATATTGCTTGTAAAAAAGCAGGTTATAAAGCAATATGTGTAATACAATCATATTAAATTTTAATTTAATGACATGCCAGGAAATTAGAAAAATATTACCAATGGTGGGATGACTTGCGCTATTCATTATTAATTTATTTAAAAATATTTGTATATAAAACGTATGTGTTGCAATATTTTTTATAATTTGATTTTGAAATCTAGCAACTTACATTGTAATCATATGTCATGATTTAGAAATAGATAAAGTGGACATGATTTCCACATGAGATTACATCTTTAAAGGAAGACAACACAGAAGGAGGTAATCCAGGCTTGGTCAATTCTAAGAAGTTGTGGCATAAAAGAGTTTTCCAATGTGTTTTTAATATATACAAAGGCATTAGGCAGTTACAATAAAAGTCACCAGCTTGATCGATCAGTTAAAAGCTTAGAGGCCGTATATGAGCCCTTTTCTTATAAGAAAGATTCCAGTTCCAAGGATAAAGTTTATTAAATACCTAGCAGGACAATGTTTCCATTAATTTAGTTCTAGAACTTGTTCAGTCCTCCAGTCTTAAAGAAGAATAAATGTTCTTAGAAAATACCAATGGATACTTAGGAGAAGGTTCTGTTTACAGACACAGTCCTACAAAAGAGGTAAATACATAATGGAGAGAACTATCTTTATAAAGGAACTGGTGTCATATCTAAGGGCATCAAGCCTTTTGGCATGAAGAAGCTGGCACAATCCTTCCAGGTTTTCCAGGGTCACTGGGATAAGTGATTTCAAGTTTTCCAAGTTGAATTAACTTGTATGTTAGGCTTCCTTCCATTACAATTAATCATCTTAAGAAAAAATCAACAACAAAAATAAAGGCAGAGTTTATCAAGACAGCTGGAGCGAGGGGGGAGGGGCAATTAAGACTTTCAAGCTTCAGTTTCGTTCTATGTCTTGGCTCTACATTGGGAACCTTTTCTGTTTGCTCCATTTTCCTGCAGGCTTTCCATTCCTAGTGACAAGATTCCTGTAAAATGAAATACACCCTAACTTTTTTATCATCTTTGAGTAGAAAAGATAATATTCTTTTTCTAACAGTTCTCTAAAGTCTAGCAATTGAGTCTCCTTGCACTGTGTTGAGTACCATGTCTATTTCAGAAAAATCACTGTGATCAAAGGGTTGCAAAGTGCTGATGTCAGTGTCAGGGTCACATTCTCTCAAAGGGATACTCTGTGGAATCAACTGCATCCAAGTCCTGTGGACTGAGGATAAGTGGGGGTGGTGAGCAATGGAGGCAAATCACGATGCTTTGTCCAGAAGGGCAAATGAAACAGCGTGAGCACATATTTTTCAAATATGCTTCCTTTCTCACATGAAATTGGAATGACACTAAAATTCCTCGTGAGGAACATCAAAGAAACAAGTTGATGAGGCAAGGAGTGAGACAATAAGGCATTGTTGATGATAGTTTCTGTTATTTATGAATTTCTAAAAAGAGGGTTAACTATTTTGGGATCAGGTAGACAAATATATCTTTTATTGCTTTTTGTTTGTTTGTTTTCAGAGTCCTGGAGTATGATTCATCTAGGATGCTTTTGTTTAATAAATGTAAAGGAGTTTTCTTTATCAAACCTATCTTAATCTTCATTTCTAAGTTTAACTTAAGTACTATACTTGAGCTCTTGGGTGCTTATTGTAAAGAATAGGTGAAGCATACTACTTAGCACAAGCCCAATTTTTTATGAAATTAGACTTTCAGCACCACTATTTTTATTATAATTATATTTTAAAAGATACACACTTTGCCCTTCCATAACTTTTTTCATATGTATTATACAATTACTTGAATACATTGTTAGAGGTTTAATGTTCTAATATTAAAATGATTATTACCATTTGATTTATAATAATTTAGTATATATATTGAGTTTAAATGTGAACTCCAATTTTAACATTATTCTTCCTGTCATAACCAAAAGCAGGTCATAACTGATACCTCGTCCAGACCCAGGTAGAGTTGGCATTAATGGAAGAGTAGAATCAGAGCTACTATTTAACAACATTGAACGCAAATACACATAAAATGATACAGTTGCCCCTCACCTTCATCTCTAGTTTTTTCTTTAGTGGATTAAATGTCAACCTGGCCACTTTCACATCAAACCTAAGAAAAGGGAAGGCAGTTGCTTACTGACTAAAGAAAGATGTTTGATGAAAATATGTTTTTATCCTATAGAGTGATAAAACGTGTATAATTATACATTTCATTAATTGGTTTAAACAATCTGTCATATTAACCAGAGGCTGTTTCAATTACATGGGCCACCAACATCTGTTTAGAGCTAGATGTAGAACGTGTGCTTGGCTTTGTGTAGCTCTGATAAGAAAGATGTGTAATGCAATTCCAGTGAGTTCTTCCATGAAATTGACTATTGTTTTAGGTGATTGAAAATTCAACATAAGGTAAAATATTTAATAAAGCATACATGAATAAAAATATAGTATCAGTAATTCTGAGTGATAAATATGGATGGTTTGGGAAGGAGGAAGATTCATCCATTTAATTCTGTCCAGCAGGAGAGCACTGGATAGTTAAAATGGTCAGAAGCTATATCAATTCAATGGTAGTTAAAGGAACTGAGAATACATAGCCTAGAAAATAACAGGGTTATTCTACTATCTTGAGATAACCCCTACTGACCTATAGGAGTAGACAGAGACTACTTCTGGGGAGCTCAAAACCACACTGAGAAGCACAGATGAGAAAAAAAAGAAAGGCATACTGTAAAATTTAAAAAAATAAATAACAACTATATACCAGTTCAGCAATAGAACATGCTGATTTGAAAGTTAATGGGCTTCCCAGAAGTGGAAAGAGTAGATAAAGAAACTTGTATTAATTAATCAACTTGTGCTGGTCTCCATAATCAGGATGTTGTATATACTACATCATCACACTTCCACAAACAGAAAGACATGGCTAGTATTACCCTCATTTAGATGAGGAAAATAGACTCAGAGGGTTGTCAACACCCCAAAGCTGGAGAGAAGTACAGTCAGGATGTAAACCCAAGTCTTTGACTTCAAAGACTATATCAAGCAGAGGTAGGGTGAACACCTGTCAGAAACATCATAATGGAGATTCTTTCCCCAGTTGATGACAAGTAGATTATGGTATCAATAATGTTTTTTTCAAACTCTGAAATAGTATGACTTAGGAAGAAGCAGAGGTTTAAGTTTAATTTCAGGCCAACACACAAACTTTTTCAAAGTCTATCTTTAACCATCCCCAGCACTGGTTAATAATATTACTGGTAAAACATACAGAGAAAATATCAAGTACAATACCATCAGTATTATATACACAATATAATATCACTTATATTGCACAATACCTTGTGAGATATATCTATATAGAGATAGAAAAAGAGAACGAGAGGGAGGGAGATCTCGCCAAGGCTAACCTGCCTGGCATGAACAGGACAGCTTTGATAGGGTTTAGCATTCTTTGAAGGAAATTTTCTTTCAAATGGAAAAGCCAGCTGAGCTTTACTTCCTGGGCATCATGGTTTATAGCTTTGGCATCTTCATATGTAATGACCGCTAAGCTGAAAAAGAATACTCAGAATCAATAAGCCATTTCCTCATCTGGGAATTGACAAGAGGGCAAAATGGTACCCACACTAGTTAGGATGCACCACTCAGCCTTCTAATTGTGATTGGCAAGGTTCCATGAAAGCTGACTATTGCATCAGTAGAAAGTTGTTTGTTTTGGCCTTTTCTGTCTCATTTAGAGATGGAAAATTCTCATATTTAAACATATGTAAATGTATGTCATAGACAGTGTTTAAAATAATGGATATTTGCATGTGCATGTGTAAAATTATTTTTCTTACAAGCCATTGAAATCATACCATTTTTAGTCTTTGTTTTGAAATTTAATGAAGTATTTTTCCATCAAACAACTTAATTGAAATTATAATGTGCTCGGGTAACATGTTGGGCAGGGTTAACTTCCTAACAAGGCATTGGGTCTAAACCTGACTGGTGTGATGAACAGTGTATACGGGGAGCCGAATGAGCAAAGAAGGGGACGTTGAGGAACTTGATTAGAAAGGATGGTAAATATTTTAATAATAGTTATATTAATTCTTCAAAAATTTTACTAGAACCTGATTTTTATTTTTCTTCTTGTAATATTTTCTCAACTTAAGCAAAATGTATTTGGGAGGTGTGGAGAAACAAAGAAAAGAAGTAGGAAAGAAATAAACAGGGCTATTTTCTAATAGCATTTTATTTATGCAAAGACAGGAAAAACTCAGAAATAAGAAGTCTCAGGAACACAAAAAATGAGAAAGAAGGGAGTCCAGGATGCCTCAGAAAGGGGAATGTCACTTAAAACCTTTCTCTGCTACTACTCTGATTTAAACCTTCTTTAATGCATGAAATACAATAACCTATTTTCTCAGTGACCCAGCTACATTTATTTTAATTTGCGATGTAATCCTTGTTTATTTTTCAACTGCATTCACAGTGGTTAGTGTCAAAGGACCTCTCAGCATTTCTTCATGTTTATTCTCTCAATGAATATTTTAGAAATGGCCAAGCACGTATTTCTGAGTCTATTTTTCAGGCATGTACATCTCCATCCTTTTTTCTCTCTTATATGCAGAACCTCATTTTTTCTTTGCCAGGGAATAACTCCGCCCTTGTCTAAGTCAGAACATCTGGATCCTGATCTCATGGTCCTTGGAAGATAAGCAAAAAATAAAATTGTTCTGAATTCCCAATGCCTTCTCTAATAAGCATTTTATGAGAATAATAGTCTCTTTGGGGAATGGAAAAATGATTGAAACGATCGCATTCAACCCTGGACTAAAGCTCTAATTAGGAACCATCTGAGAAAGGGGGGCAAGATTGCAAACAGTGCGGGGGTCCTGCCATTTGTGCACAAACTGAAGGAGGGACAGAAAGAATGTCACAGAGAGATGGAAATTTTTGGCACTCAGAAAAATACTTCTGGCAAATTAGCTAAAGTTTTCGTCAAATCACTGAAACAAGTCTATTTGGAAAACATGAAATGCTGCATGTTATAAAATTTTAACAGATCCATTTTACATGCAAACAAGAAAACATCTGCTCAGCAGAAACACCACGGCATATCTTAAAAGTTAGAAAACATGGCTATACAAAGCTGGTATTTTTCCATTTAGAAGAAAAAAGGCAAATTATTGTAGTAACTAGATATTATAAGTATCTAAGCTAATCTAGCTGGTTCAAACCAAATACATATTCAATGCAGTTTCCTTCTTTTAAACGTCAAGCCAGCCACATTTTGTGAGGGAAATGCAATCTGTTGCAAAATGATATGTGCTTACTCTTAGGTTTTTCCTCATTAACATTTCAGCCTTTCAAGTAATCTATTTAGACCACATTACCATGAAATGTAATAAACTTTACACACGTGCGTAGACTACTACTTCTCTTTAGGTTGCTACTTCTGTTCTCTCGTATTCTTTCCAAGAAATGAAAACTTGATAGTAAATTTGCAAGAACAATACAAAAATATCTCTCTTATCTCCTGCACCCAGATTCCCCAGTTGTTAAGATTTTACCATCTTTGCTACACTACTCAGTTTCTCTGTCTCTCCCTCTTTATCTCTCACATACACATATACATACACAGACACACACATGCACATATGCACAGCCTTTGTGGTCCTTTTCTTTCACATTATTTATGGCACCCTGTACTTTATGTTTTAAGTACAAAATATTAAAATTTAAGCTTTTTAAATTTTAAATTGTGCAATTCAGGAGCATTAAGTACATTCACAGTGCTGGGCAACCATCACCACAGTCTAGTTTCAGACTATTTCATTCCTGCAAAATAAAAACCTATATTCAAAGCATGCACTCCCCATTCCTCCCTCTCCCAGCCCCTGACAACCCCTAATCCTCTTTCTTTCTCTGTTTCTTTACCTATTCTGGATGTTTCCTGTAAAGGAAATCATACAAAAGGTGGCTTTTTGTGTCTGCCCACATATTTTAAGAGGGGACTAGTGAATTTTTGTTTTTATTTGAAATGGCATTTTTGTTATTTGAAAGAGAAATCCAGATGGATTAGAGATGTACAAAATGGAAAAAAAAAAAAAAAAAAGAAAACAGAGGCAAGACCCATATCTACTTGGGAGAGGGGAACAAATTAGGAGTTGGGATTAACATATACACAATGTGGTATATAAAATAGATAACAAACAAGGGCCTACTGTATATCACAGACAACTATACTCAATATTTTGTAATAACCTATAAGGGAAAAGAATCTGAAAAAGAATATATATATATATATATATATATATATATATGTATTTTATATATATATATATCACTTTGCTGTACACCTGAAACTAACACAACATTGTAAATCAACTATGCTTCAATAAAAAAAATAAATTTTAAAAAACAGCAGAAGCTTATGTTTTTCAGCTGCAGTTAAAGTCAAAATAAGTACAGGGCAGTTGGTACAAATTAACTGAGCAAGTAATGTGGAGTGAGGTCTGGGCAGGCTTTGAGCCGTACTAGAGCAAATTTTGGTTCATCTTTATTGGAGAGCTCAAAAAATTCTCTCACGGGAATCTATATCCCTTTAAGACAATCTGACAAAAAGCCCAAATGAGTTTCTGCATTTCTGTGTGCCTGCATGTGTATGTGTTAGTGTATTTGTGTGTGTTTGCATGAGTGTGTGTTTGTGTATTTGTATGTGCATATATGTTTGTGCAGTTATGTATGCATGAGTTTGTACTTCTGTGTGTGCATGTGTGTGTATGATGGTGGACTTCTGTTTGAGTGTGGTTTATGTATTCACGTGTGTATATATTTGTGTTTTTATTTATTTATTTTTTGGTTTTATCATTTTGGTTTATGTCCTTCTGGATATATTTTTATGCATACACATATATACAAAGTTATTACAAAAATACAATCATACAATGATGTTGTTCAATAAGTGAATTTTTAACCTGACAAAATTCATAGATATTCCTTGTTTGTGTTTTTAATTTACAGATCCAATACTCTGTTCCCCCAGGATTCATTCTGATTAAGCCTCACCAAGGTGGCTATCATTATCATGAATTTCCTCTCAAAGTACTGACACTTATCAAATACAACAAAAACATCAGCACAAAGTATTTCAAAAAGAGAAATAACATCAAACATTGAAGGCTGAAAGCCACAAGTACAGGAAAACACATGTTTTCTTAAATTCAAGGTTTTGGACTGTTTGCATTTTCATTTTAACATGCTCTTCCCCCTCACAAGAATCTTGAAAACCCCTATGATACGATACTATGCTGTTACAGAATTTAAGATATTAAGAGGTTGAAACTCTCACACAGAAACCTGTCTGTGGCCTGCAGACCTATTTCTTTGGCTTACAATGTGGTTTAAGAAAATTGAATTCTTTTTTTTTTAAATGGTGCATTTTCTCTGAAGTTTATCAGAATCTCTGTCACTCTCTATCACACTCCAATCAAGAGGAAGAGGAATCCTTCACTTGGTTTCCCTGGCTGAGTCAGAAGGCGCCCAAGTTTGCAATACTTGCCTTAAGAGTGGCTGGGGAGAGAGTTTCCAGGTTAACCTCTTTAATGAAGGTTTGTTTTAAAATTTGTACTATTCATGAAAATAAAATTATACAGACTACATATCAGATGCAAAGCATAGAAACATTATTTGATGCACCTTACATAGGCAGTAATTAATATTCTACAATTAATTTCAGTTCACCATTCTTTCCTTCCTCCTGTGGTTGAAATGAAATGCCTAGAGATTCTGCTCTGTTGCAGACAGTGTGCGTGAATGAGCTAAGAAGCTTTCTCCTCTGCAGAGTCTGACCTTCCATGCAATTATTTACTGTCTTTTTGATGATGACTTCAGCATTTGATTCTATTGAGACGTAATGTAATTTGAATACTCAAGATGAAAACAAGTTTCCTGTAGCCATTTTTAATCCATTTAGTCTGCCACAGTGAAGTAAGTGTTTGTCAACCCTCCTTGGCTAATAGCAGGGATCAAGGTCCTTAACTTTCCAGTCTAAGGTCCCTCATGCCAGGAGAGTGCTGTGACCTGGCTCTACCAATCCCTTTTACAAATGTCTTAGCTTGCTTCCTGTGAACGGATTCTGAGCACAGGGCCTCCTTTATCTCTCCACGGCTGCTTTGGCAAAATCTTTGTCCCGCTGTTTTGCCTCCTTTCCCCTCCCCATCTCCTAGTTCCATCTTTTTCTAATTATCCTCAACCGGAATGACCCAAAATCCACATACACACAACATGAAATTCTTGTGGTCAGGGACAAAGAATTCAGAAGTTAATGTGCATGTATTAAAATGTCATGTAATGGTAACTTGAGGCTGGGGAGGTGCTGCTGACCTAAAACATACATGACAACACAACCAACCCAGCACAAACTGCCTGTGAATTAATGTGCCACTTTGTCCTTAATATTGTTTATCCTTGTAAAATATCTTTCCCATCCATCAGCACATGAATAAATCACCCACCGTCTCAGCTCTTCCCTAATTTCACCTTGTTCCCTTCCCAGGCTTCTCCTTGGTTTTGAATTTGCTGAAGTGTGAATTCACCTAGGTGTTTTTAAAGTGTGAAACCCACCTTTCTTCCTGTCTGGTTTCTCCTCAGTTAAGTTTTATATCTAACGGTTCTGTGTAGATTTTTAAAGTAAAATTGGTAAACAAATCCCTGTGGCATTACTAGCTCTGAATACTGTTCACTCACAGATTAACTTCTTTTTATCAGGTGGGTTTGGTGTGTGTGTGTCTGTGTGCGTGAAATCCATCTACTAAAAGAATACAACTGATTGGTGGTATTTTCAGGTAGAACATGCCATTGGAGAAACACCTTAAGAGCCTATGAATTTTTGACCTTCCTCAAATGATGCTGTGCTTTTCTCTGCTTCCTATGCAGATGATGAGAGGCAATAATAATTATATTTCTTAGGCAGCAAAATAGAAAATATATATTTGCCTCTAAGCTTCTGAGTACTCTATTTCTACAACATTTCATTTTTCTAGCCTTTGGCTGTGCTATGTAAGTGTGGGCTTGGACATTAACCTCTACATCAAATTCTAACCAGGCTACTCTCTTTCCCATAGTGTGAATACCATTGGTATTTGTGTTGGAAACAACCCAAGCGGGGTGTGTGTATTTTAGTATAGGCCAACCACATGTGGGTGGGATAATAAAAACAAAACCTCAGCACAGCATACCTTGAGAAAAAGGTGGATCAAGAGAGATAAAGTGTGGTGTAAATTAAAAATGACCTCAGATGGAAATTGTGTGGATATTATAAAAACATGAAAACAATCCATCTGTCAGGAGAGAGTTTACTATAAAGGGGAACCTCTCATTCTTCACATCTTACACGGATCTCTTCCTATCATTCCGGAGCGTAACTCACATTTGTGACATTAGTTGTTTATTATCTATGGAACCAGGGGCACCATAAAGAAAATGGTATTAATCTTGAGTGTCTTCGCCATTTTTATAACATGGACAACATTTTAGGGATCAAAACCATCAAACTGCCAAATATTTTGAGACCAGTTCTCCAATATTTCAGGTTAATGAAAAAATTGTTAAAAGATGGGAATAAAGACACAGACCTACTAGAGAATGGACTTGAGGATATGGGGAGGGGGTGGGGTGAGATGTGACAGGGTAAGAGAGTGTCATGGACATATATACACTACCAAATGTAAAATAGATAACTAGTGGGAAGCAGCCGCATAGTACAGGGATATCAGCTCGGTGCTTTGTGACCACCTAGAGGGGTGGGATGGGGAGGGTGGGAGGGAGGGAGATGCAAGAGGGAAGAGAAATGGGAACATATTGTAAAAGAAAAAAAAAAAAAAAGAGAATTATATGCAATGGCTATGTTGGTATAAATTACATATGTTTTATTTCTATGTTCAGGAACAGAGAGGTAGATAACAATATCCTGCAGAAAGCAGTATGGACCAGAGGGAAAGAGTGATGCTGTGGGACAATGCAGCTCTGGTCCAGATGCCTGTTTCGGACAATTACAGCTAGGTGAACTGGAAAAATTACTTACACAGTCCAGATCTCAATATTGTTAACTATAAAATCATGTCATGAGATCTATCTTGAAGGTTTGTTGTAAGTGTCAAGGCTAAAAGAATCTTTTGGTTATTATAAATCTAAATGTGTGATAGATGATTATTATTCTTAGTATTATTTAGTTTATGGAAAAATCTATATAATCAATTTATTGATTTTATGAGAACCACCATAGGACATTTATGAATATAATTACATGTGTAATTGTATTCATAAATCATCTGTAATCTCTATTGGGAATCATCTGTAATCTCTTAAACAGTCATAGTAATACCATGTCTATTTCAGTAGAAAGGCATCATTTTCCCACGAGTTCTTTGACCTTTTTTGGCTCTCACGGTAATTGAACAGCAGAGAGGCTTTCAATCTGCCTTTCCAAATCCTTGCCCCTCCTTAGAAGGCTTTCCAGTTTGTGGTACTCAGTTTAGCCAGACCCTAGGAATTATCTTAAGCCATATCTTGTTTTCAGACCTTTGATCATGACCTTCATGTCTTTTGGTAACTGAGACACTGCTTTTATATTTTATCAGATTCTACCAAATTTACCTCTTTGCCTAAAGATTGTGTTATACCACATTAAATGTAAAACTCTTATCACAGCTCCAGGCTCAGAATAATTGCTCAATAACTGACATATATTATATTAATTATACCATCATCATTGATTTCTTTCTTGCCTTTTCTCCTTGATGACCTATATTATCAATGGCCTCCCAGTTATCAGTTTATTGTCTTTAATCTTCTCTCCCTATGTGCTTAAGAAAATCACCCACTCATTTGATCTTATATTAATGATATTCAGATGTAACTCTCTAGCCCCAACTACTTATTAAAGCTTCAGTTTTATAGTTCCAAGATCTTTACTCAAATAGAATATCCTGTCATCATCCCCAAATGAATATACACACACTGACCTAGATTCTCTTCCAAACTCTTCCATTTGCTTTCTTTTCCACCCCTCACTCACCTGGCTATCTTCAGCTCACCACTCTCCTTTCTCTTTCAAGAGACACTGAGTCCTTGTATTTCTTGGATTTGTCCTTTCGTCATTTCTAGGGACATTCTCCCTGTGAGGAGACTCAAAGCTTTATAATTAAATCCATTCAATTACCTTTTAATTGCCCTCCAATGGAAACTTCGTCTTCTATTCCACCCAACCTCAATTCTACAGGGTACATTGCTATAGGAATGATTTGGAATATCTGATTTTGTTTGTTTGTTTGTTTGTTTCAGAGCCTCCAAAGATACTTTAACACCATCTATATTACATTAAAGTTTATCTACTGTTTTCATGTTAATAATGTCTGCAATAATGCTTTATCAATCCCAATTTTTTTTCCCTAAAACTACTCTGTATGGACATTTAGTTTCAATCAGTCTGGGTTCTACCATACCACCCCTAAACCAGGGTGGTAAACTATTAGTTCTGGACCACAGTCTGATGCTTTGACTTCCTACATGGAAATTCTTCCACACATTCTATTGACCTATTTTTGTGTTTCATTCAAATCCCAGCTTAATTTTCATTGCTTTATACAGCTTTTTCTTAATAGTCTGGCTATTTTACCTGTTTTGGGATTATCACAACTTTTTATGTACCACATATGTTCTTTGTATGCTATCTCTATTAAAGCAATATCTAGGCGAAGTGCTTATATGGCCTTTGTACGATGTACTTTGTATTACCTCCACATATCATCAATTATCTCTTCCTTCTTTGTAATTCCCATTGCTAATACCAGAGTCCAGGTCCTTTTAGCTTTTTCCAGAAACCATCACCTCTGGCCTCCTTGTATTCAGTACCTGTTTTCCCTCTAATCCATCCTAAATGTTATTGATAAATTTCTGTTTCTAAAACTAAAACTATACCATTTTAAAAACCTGTCCATAGAAAGACTTGTCTCTTACCTGTTTAGGAAATACCTGCTTTGGTTATGAGCCTCAGATATTTTTTAATGTTCTGCAAATGCCTAAAAAACCTTCCCAACATATATCAAAGTCTTAGATTTCCAGTCTTTAAAATCATCTATCAGCAAGTTTCATTTAATCCTTTTTTTTTTAACATCCTTATTGGAGTATAATTGCTTTACAATTACATGTTAGTTTCTGCTTTATAACAAAGTGAATCAGCTATACTTATACATATATCCCCATATCTCCTCCCTCTTGCGTCTCCCTCCCACCCTCCCTATCCCACCCCTCTAGGTGGTCACAAAGCACTGAGCTGATCTCCCTGTGCTATGTGGCTGCTTCCCACTAGCTATCTATTTTACATTTGGTAGTGTATATATGTCCATGCCACTCTCTCACTTCGTCCCAGCTTACCTTTCCCCTTCCCCGTGTCCTCAAGTACATTCTCTACGTCTGCGTCTTTATTCCTGTCCTGCCCCTAGGTTCTTCAGAAGCTTTTTTTTTTTTTTTTAGATTTCATATATATGTGTTAGCGTACAGTATTTGTTTTTCTCTTTATGACTTACTTCATTCTGTATGACAGACTCTAGGTCCATCCACCTCACTACAAATAACTCAATTTCATTTCTTTTTATGGCTGAGTAATATTCCATTCTATATATATGCCACATTTTTTTATCCATTCATCTGTCAATGGACACTTAGGTTGCTTCCTTGTCCTGGCTATTGTAAGTAGAGCTGCAGTGAACGTTGTGGTACATAACTCTTTTTGAATTATGGTTTTCTCAGGGTATATGCCCAGTAGCGGGATTGCTGGGTCATATGGTAGTTCTATTTTTAGTTTTTTAAGGAACTTCCATACTATTCTCCATAGTGGCTGTATCAATTTACATTCTCACTAACAGTGCAAGAGGGTTCCCTTTTCTCCACACCCTCTCCAGCATTTATTGTTTGTAGATTTTTTGATGATGGCCATTCTGACCGGTGTGAGATGATACCTCATTGTAGTTTTGATTTGCATTTCTCTAATGATTAGTGATGTTGAGAATCCTTTCATGTGTTTGTTGGCAATCTGTATATCTTCTTTAGAGAAATATCTGTTTAGGTCTTCTGCCCATTTTTGGATTGGGTTGTTTGTTTTTTTGATATTGAGCTGCATGAGCTGCTTGTAAATTTTGGAGATTAATCCTTTGTCAGTTGATTCATATGCAAATGTTTTCTCCCATTCTGAGGGTTGTCTTTTCATCTTGTTTATGGTTTCTTTTGCTCTGCAAAAGCTTTTAAGTTTCGTTAGGTCCCATTTGTTTATTTTTGTTTTTATTTCCATTTCTCTAGGAGGTGTAACAAAAAAGATCTTGCTGTGATTTATGTCATAGAGTGTTTTGCCTATGCTTTCTTGTAAGAGTTTTATAGTGTCTGGCCTTATATTTAGTCTTTAATCCATTTTGAGTTTATTTTTGTGTATGGTGTTAGGAAGTGTTCTAATTTCAGTCTTTTACATGTAGCTGTCCAGTTTTCCCAGCACCACTTATTGAAGAGGCTGGCTTTTCTCTATTGTATATTCTTGCCTCCTTTATCAAAAATAAGATGACCATATGTGCTTGGGTTTATCTCTGGGTTTTCTATCCTGTTCCACTGATCTATATTTCTATTTTTGTGGCAGTACCATGTGTCTTAATTACTGTAGCTTTGTAGCAGAGTCTGAAGTCCGGGAGCCTGATTCCTCCACCTCCATTTTTCTTTCTCAAGATTGCTTTGGTATTTGGGGTTTTTTGTGTTTCCATACAAATTGTGAAATTTTTTGTTCTAGTTCTGTGAAAAATGCCATTGGTAGTTTGATAGGGATTGCATGGAAACTGTAGATTGTTTTGGGTAGTATAGCCATTTTCACAATGTTGATTCCTACAATCCAAGGACATGGTATATCTCTCCATTTGTTTGTATCATCTTTAATTTCTTTCATCAGTTTCTTATAGTTCTCTGCATACAGGTCTTATGTCGCCTTAGGTAGGTTTATTCCTAGGTATTTTATTCTTTTTGTTGTAATGGTAAATGGGACTGTTTCCTTAATTTCTCTTTCAGATATTTCATCATTAGTGTATAGGAATGCAAAACATGTCTGTTCATTAATTTTGTATCCTGCTAATTTACCAATTTCATTGATTATCTCTAGTAGTTTTCTGGTAACATCTTTAGGATTCTCTATGTATAGTATCATGTCAGCTGCAAACAGTGACAGCTTAACTTCTTCTTTTCTGATTTGGATTCTTTTTATTTCTTTTTCTTCTCTGATTGCTGTGGCTAAAACTTCCAAAACTATGTTGAATAATAGTGGTGAGAGTGGGCAAACTTGTCTTGTTCCTGATCTTAGAGGAAATTGTTTCAGTTTTTCACCATTGAGAATGATGTTGGCTGTGTGTTTGTCATATATGGTCCTTTTTATGTTGAGGTAATTTTCCTCTGTGCCTACTTTCTGGAGGTTTTTTATCATAAATTGTTGAATTATGTTGAAAGCTTTTTCTGCATCTATTGAGATGATCATATGGTTTTTATCCTTCAATTTGTTAATATGGTTTATCACATTGATTGATTTGCGTATATTGAAGAATCCTTGCATTCCTGGGATAAACCCCACTTGATCATGGTGTATCATCCTTTTAATGTGCGGTTGGATTCTGTTTGCTAGCCTTGTGTTGAGGATTTTTGTGTCTATGTTCATCAGTGATATTGGCCTATAGTTTTCTTTCTTTGTGACATCTTTGGCTGGCTTTGGTATCAGGGTGATGGTGGCCTCATAGAATGCATTTGGGAGTGTTCCTCCCTCTGCTGTATTTTGGAAGAGTTTGAGAAGGACAGGTGTTAGCTCTTCTCTAAATGTTTCATAGAATTCGCCTGTGAAGCCATCTGCTCCTGGGCTTTTGTTTGTTGGAAAATTTTTGATCACAGTTTCAATTTCAGTGCTTGTGATTGGTCTGTTTATATTTTCTATGTCTTCCTGGTTCACTCTCAGAAGGTTGTGAGTTTCTAAGAATTTGTCCATTTCTTCCAGGTTGTCCATTTTATTGGCATATAGTTGCTTGTAGTAATCTCTCATGATCCTTTGTATTTCTGCAGTGTCAGTTGTTACTTCTCCTTTCTCATATCTAATTCTATTGATTTGACTCCTCCTTTTTTACTTGATGAGTCTGGCTAATGGTTTATCAATTTTGTTTATCTTCTCAAAGAAACAGCTTTTAGTTTTATTGATCTTTGCTATCGTTTCCTTCATTCTTTTTCATTTATTTCTGACATGATATTTATAATGTCTTTCCTTCTGCTAACTTTGGGCTTCTTTTGTTCTTCTTTCTCTAATTGCTTTAGGTGTAAGTTTAAGTTGTTTATTTGAGATGTTTCTTGCTTCTTGAGGTAGGATTGTATTGCTATTAACTTCCCTCTTAGAACTGCTTTTACTGCATCCCATAGGTTTTGGGTCATCATGTTTTCATTGTCGTTTGTTTTTAGGTATTTTTTGATTTCCACTTTGATGTCTTCAGTCATCTCTTGGTTATTAAGTAGTGTATTGTTTAGCCTCCATGTGTTTGTATTTTTTACATATTTTTTCCTGTAATTGATATCTAGTCTCAGAGGATTGTGGTCAGAAAAGATACTTGATACGATTTCAATTTTCTTAAATTTACCGAGGCTTGATTTGTGATCCAAGATATGATCTATCCTGGAGAATGTTCCATGAGTACTTGAGAAGAAAGTGTATTCTGTTGTTTTTGGATGGAATGCCCTATATATATCAATTAAGTCCATCTTGTTTAATGTGTCATTTTAAGCTTGTGTTTCCTTATTGATTTTCATTTTGGTTGATCTGTCCATTGGTGAAAGTGGGGTGTTAAAGTCCCCTACTATGATTGTGTTACTGTCAATTTTCCCTTTTATGGCTGTTAGCATTTGCCTTATGTCTTGAGGTGCTCCTATGTTGGGTGCATAAACATTTACAATTGTTATGTATTCTTCTTGGATGGATCCTTAGATCATTATGGAGTGTCCTTCTTTGTCTCTTTTAATAGTGTTTATTTTAAAGTCTATTTTGTCTGATATAAGAATTGCTACTCCAGCTTTCTTTTGATTTACATTTGCGTGGAATATCTTTTTCCATCCCATCACTTTCAGTCTGTAAGTGTCCTTAGGTCTGAAGTGGGTGTAAGGAACTTGTTTTTGTATCCATTCAGCCAGTATATGTCTCTTGGTTGGAGCATATAATCCATTTACATTGAAGGTAATTATCGATATATATGTTCCTATTCCCATTTTCTTAATTGTTTTGGGTTTGTTATTGTAGGTCTTTTCCTTCTCTTGTGTTTCCTGCCTAGAGAAGTTCCTTTAGCATTTGTAGTAAAGCTGGTTTGGTGGTGCTGGATTCTCTTAAGTTTTGTTTGTCTGTAAAGGTTTTAATTTCTCTGTCGAATCTGAATGAGATCCTTGCTTGGTAGAGTAATTTTGGTTGTAGGTTTTTCCCTTTCATCACTTTAAATATGTCTTGCCATTCCCTTCTGGCCTGCAGAGTTTCAGCTGAAAGATCATCTGTTAACCTTGTGGGGATTCCCTTGTATGTTATTTGTTTTTTTTCCCTTGGTGCTTTTATTATTTTTTCTTTGTATTTAATTTTTGATAGTTTGATTAATATGTGTCTTGGTGTGTTTCTCCTTGGATTTATCCTGTGTGGCACTCTGCACTTCCTGGGCTTGACTGACTCTTTCCTTTCCCATATTAGGGAAGTTTTCAACTATAATCTCTTCAAATATTTTCCCAGTCCCTTGCTTTTTCTCTTCTTCTGGGACCCCTATAATTCAAATGTTGGCGTGTTTAATGTTTTCCCACAGGTCTCTATGATTGTCCTTAATTCTTTTCATTCTTTTTTCTTTATTCTGCTCTGCAGTAGTTATTTCCACTACTTTATTTTCCAGGTCACTTATCTGTTCTTCTGTCTCAGTTATTCAGCTATTGATCCCTTCTAGAGAATTTTTTATTTCATTTATTGTGTTTTTCATCATTGGTAGCTTGCTCTTTAGTTCTTCTAGGTCCTTGTTAAACGTTTCTTGTATTTTCTCCATTCTGTTTCCAAGATTTTGGATCATCTTTACTATCATTACTCTGAATTCTTTTTCCGGTAGACTGCTTATTTCCTCTTCATTTGTTTGGTGTGGTGGGTTTTTACCTTGCTCCTTCATCTGCTGTGTGTTTGTCTGTCTTTTGATTTTGCTTAACTTACTGTGTTTGGGGTCTCCTTTTTGCAGGCTGCATGTTCGTAGTTCCCATTGTTTTTGGTGTCTGCCCCCAGTGGGTAAGGTTGGTTCAGTGGGTTGTGTAGGCTTCCTGGTGGAGGGGACTAGTGCCTGTGTTCTGGTGAATGAGGCTGGATCTTGTCTTTCTGGGGGATGGACTGCATCTGGTGGTGTGTTTTGGGGTGTCTGTGATCTTATTATGATTTTAGGCAGCCTCTCTGCTAATGGGTGGGTTTGTGTTCTTGTCTTGCTAGTTGTTTGGCATAGGGTATCCAGCACTGTAGCTTGCTCCTCATTGAGTGGAGCTGTGTCTTAGCTTAGAGATGGAAAACTCCAGGAGAGCTTTTGCCATTTGATATTACATGGAGCTGGGAGGTCTCTGTTGGGCCAATGTCCTGAACTCAGCTCTCCCACCTCAGAGAGACAGGCCTGACACCTGGCTGGAGCACCAAGACACTGTCAGCCACACGGCTCAGAAGAAAGGGAGAGAAAATGAAAGAAGGAAAGAAAGAAAATAAAATAAAAAGAAAGAAACTTATTAACATAAAAAATAAAAAAATTATTAAAAATAAAAAAAATTAAAAAGCAATTTAAAAAAAAGAAAAAAAGACTGAAAGAAAGAAGAGAGCAACCAAATCAAAAAAACAAATCTAGCAATGATAAAATGTGCTAACACCTATATTTAAAAAAAAAAAACCAAAAAACCGACAGACAGAACCCTAGGACAAATGGTAAAAGCAAAGCTATACAGAAAAAATCACACAAAGAAGCACATACACACTCACAAAAGGAGAAAAAGGAAGAAAGAAAAAAATATACATATACATATACATATAAGAAAATTACGAGAGTAAGCAAATCAATAAACAAATCTATCAGTGATAATAAGCTGTAAATACTAAACTAAGATAAACATAAAATCAGAAACAAATTAGATGCAGAAAGCAAACCCCAAGTCTATAGTTGCTCCCAAAGTCCACCACCTCAATTTTGGGATGATTCATTGTCTATTCAGGTATTCCACAGATGCAGTGTACATCAAATTGATTGTGGAGATTTCCTCCACTGCTCCTGAGGCTGCTGGGAGAGATTTCCCTTTCTCTTCTTTGTTTGCACAGTTCCTGGGGTTCAGCTTTGGATTTGGCCCCACCTCTGTGTGTAGGTCGCTTGAGGGTGTCTTTTCCCTCTCAGACAGGATGGAGTTAAAGGAGCAGCTGATTCAGGGGCTCTGGCTCACTCAGGCCGCTGGGAAGGAGAGGTACGGAATGTGGAGCGAGCCTGTGGCAGCAGAGGCCAACATGATGTTGCAACAGCGTGAGGCGTGCCGTGTGTTCTCCCAGGATCACAGGACCCTGGCAGCGGCAGGATGCACAGTCTCCCGGGAGGGGAGGTGTGCACAGAGACCTGTGCTTGCTCACAGGCTTCTTGGTGGCTGCAGCAGCAATGTTAGCATCTCATGCCCGTCTCTGTTGTCCACACTGATAGCCGTGGTTCGCACCTGTCTCTGGAGCTCGTTTAGGTGATACTCTGAATCCCCTCTCCTCGCGCACCCCGAATCAATGGTCTCTTGCCTCTTAGGCAGCTCCAGACTTTTTCCCGGATTCTCTCCCAGCTAGCTGTGCTGCACTAGCCCCCTTCAAGCTGTGTTCATGCAGCCAACCCCAGTCCTCTCCCTGGGATCTGACCTCTGAAGCCTGAGCCTCAGCCTCCAGCCACCACCTGTCCCGGCAAATGAGCAGACAAGCCTCTCAGGCTGGTGGCACCGATCCTCCGTGCAGGAATCTCTCTGCTTTGCCCTCCACAACCCTGTTGCTGTGCTCTCCTACGTGGCTCCGCAGCTTCCCCACCCCTCGCCACCCCCTTCGCCCCCCACCTCTGCCAGTGAAGGGGCTTCCTAGTGTGTGGAAACTTTTCCTCCTTCACAGCTCACTCCCAGAGTTGCAGGTCCCGTCCCTATTCTTTTGTCTCTGTTTTTTCTTTTTTCTTTTGCCCTACCCAGTTACATGGAGAGTTTCCTGCCTTTGGGAAGTCTGAGGTCTTCTACCAGTGTTCAGTAGGTGTTCTGTAGGAGTTGTTCCACATGTAGATGTATTTCTGATATGTTTATGGGGAGGAAGGTGATCTCCACGTCTTACTCCTCCACCATCTTGAAGTTTCTCATTTAATCCTTTGATCTTCTCTACTTCTGGGATTTGGTCTTTCATTTTTCCTTAGTTACACTTGTTTAGTCGTTCAAGCTCTCAAATCGGTATTAATACAATTACCTCATGAGGATGCCTTTCCTTCCTGTAATATCCCACCTCAGCTCTTCCTAATTCTACTGCAATAATGATTATCCCAAAGTACATCTTTTGATTCTCTTAGAGCACTTCCCATCCTGGTGCTTGATTTATAACTGTGTGATTATCTGTCTTTTGCTTCCTATTACATATTAAATGACTCAGAGGTTATGCATGCATCATCCCTGTATCTCCACAGAAGATGAATATGTACTGTCCAAATGTCAAAAGCTGAATAAACATTTTCATACAAACAAATTATGTAAGCATTTTAGTGTAGTATTCAGCTAAAAGTATACGGTTTCATCATTAGCAAACATATGGTAGATCAATCTACTGCTTACACTTATAATAAAACAATCTCTTTAAAAATGTTTGTTGAGTGCCAGGCACTGTGTATTAAGAGCATAATTATATATTTTGTAATTACCTATATGGGAAAATAATCTAAAAAGAATATATATATGTGTATATATATATATATACACACACACATATATATATATATAATCAAATCACTTTGCTGTGCACCTGAAACTAACACAACATTGTAAGTCATCTATATGTCAATAAAAAATAAATTTTAAAAAAGAGCATAATTATAAACATAAATTTTCCACTGTTGAGGAGCTCAATATATAGTGAAGAACAAAGAGCACCATGTGATAAAATCAGAATATGTAAAAAGGTTAAATTCAAAGAAAGGGCAGAGAAAAGATAGATGACAGATGGGGGGGATAGGTGTAATGTTGCTTTAAGTATGATGGGTCTTAAAAGATTAGATCCTTCTCACTACTATTACATATTAGCTAATGATAAACAATGGACTATGTTTTAAAATCCCAAAAATCTACTTGGACAATTGGTGAAATTCAAATTAGGTCTGTAGGTTAGTTAATAATATTATATTAATATTAGTTTTCTGTTTATGATCATTATACTGTGTTAACACTGGAAAAGATATTAACATTTAAGGAAGCTTGGGTGAAGGTTATACCAGAACACTGCATTATTTTTCAAAATTTTTTAAAATTCTGAAATTATTATAAAATAAAAATTAAAAATATGTTAATGTATTTTTAAAAATCTAAAAAAAAATCCGAGATATCAAGTTTGTGCTTTCTTTTTTCTAATACTAATTTTTCTGCTATGCTTATATGCTTGCCTCCCAAGCACATTTTTAAGATAAAATACTAACCTTCCTCCTTTCAGTTAGATTTCCTTGTTTTGAACATACGGGAAGCTAAGCACTTTCATATTCCACTTGTAATTTCCCTCTTCAGCTTCTGAAATTGAAAGCACCCATAATTATAAGCTTACTTTGTGGTTTCAGTGACAAGGATGGGCATTTTGTAAGTAAAAAAACAATTATCTTCCAGGATAAATGTCAAACCTAGAATTCAATCTCCAAATTACAGACTGCTTGCAAATCCCTGTATGTTTGTTTGTTCTTCTCTCTGACTAACACCTTTCATGTATGGCATTTTTTTTTCTCTGAACATGAAGTAAATAGAGTGAACGTATGAATCCATTGAATGGAATGGAAGTTCTAAAGATTGCATATTTTGTGGATGAGGATCACCAAGATATTCTAGATGCTCATACAAGGTCTTAGTTACCTTCTAGAAAGAGTAAGTATATAGTAGAGGGAAGTTTTGAGGGATGGGTCTAACAAGCCAGCTGGCCTGGATTTGTATCCCAACTTTAGCTCTTGTCAACTTAAACTTTCTGTGCAAAACACTTAACTCCTCTGTGTCACCATATATTTTGCCTAATAGATTTTTGAGATTAAATAGATGAATAACACTTATACCCTGGCTCATAATAATCATTTAATACATTTAAACTATTTTTATGGTGTTCATATTTCAAGTTCCTGTTCACTAGACTTATTACCTAGATTTTTCTTATTCAGTATATAGATATGTGAAGCTATAAATAGTTCTCCTGGGCTTTTCTTAGTTTTTGCTTCCTGAGAATTAACTGACACATTTAGAGCAATGACTAAATAAAGATTCCCTGTTTCTCTCAGTAAAATTAGCTTTTTCTTACCTTCCACAGACCATCTTATGGCCAGTTCCCTTTCATTTTATAAGTTAAATATTATTTTTTGCTTAAAATCTATTAATTTATGTTAGCATTTATTACTATTTATACATTTATACATATTTATTTCTCTCGTTGTTTGTCCCTCTTGCTGAAATGAGTGAATTGTCTGAATGGCTGTAGAAAGTCTTCTCTGCGTGCTTCATGAAGATCATAATAAATTTTGAATAAAGTTAGAAGCAGAAAGAAAGTCATAGTTAGTCTTGCAGAGCAAAGGACAAGTTATGGTTCTGCAAGTTAGGAACCCTTTGGCAAAGACAGATAATTCAGGTTCAGATTTTGCTTGCATGGCTCAGAAAATATATATATCAAAGTATTGAATTTCTGCTGTCTTATAAACTTAGACTTACATAAAAAATTTACATTTCATTTGGGACTATCTACATATAAAAGGATATTTAACAATTTTCTTTCTTATTACTGCAATTCATTAAAAAACTTTTTTTTCCAAGAAAAGTATTTTCATCAAGAAAGTTTTCACAAAAATGCTGTAGGGTGGCAACATTTTCATGTAACATGCCAACTCCATGTGTTTTGTAAGCTCAGATGTTATGGTGTGGTAAGAATGTTAAACCACAATTCATAAAATGGAAAATCTCACTTGTATTTCTGAAACCAGGCAACTGTTTAGACTTACATATTTTAATTCATAAGTCATAACCCAGCATCACCTAATTCTGTACATTGCACACACTTTCAGTGGAAAAAAATGTGAACATCTTCCCTCATAGACCTTATTCAGAAGTAAAAACAAGGCATAATATGTAATTTTTCTGTTGGAAATCTAACAATCACTCCATATTTGTACTTTATTTCAACAATAGTGGTATACTTGCTACTCTTAGAATGGATAACAATGGGCATCTAACAACTCTTTTTCCAATATGATATTGAATAAGAGAAAGAGTGTTATGTGCACAGAAAAAATAAACCTGAAAGATTATATACCAAAATGTTATTGGTACTTTGCTCTAAAGAACAGGATCGTGGGATTTTACCTTATAGTTTATACTTTTCAGTATTTTTAAAGTTTTTTTTTTTAACTTGAACATATATTACTTTAGAAATTGGGGTAGCAGGGAATGCAATGCCACTCCTTTTTATTTTATTCTCTGATATCATCTTAGGCTGTGTGCACCCAGGGATATAAGATTAACATCTAAGAGTACTTAGTGCCCATTTAAATTATGAAAAAAAAATAAATTTATTAACAGAGAACTTTGAATCAAACTAGATGTGATCAAAGACAAAATATCTGATAAAGACTGATGAAAATGTGTTTAAATGTAAAGAACTGATGACATATACACTATTTAATAGTCTTTTAAGGCAATTCTAATTTATTTTCAATCAAAACTTCCTAGGTCTTAATTCAATGCCTTTCTAATAAGAATAAGATATTCTAATAAGAATATCTTAGGAGCCTACACAAACTCTTAACTTTATTTGTTTGCCTGTCAAATAGCAATTCAGCTATTATCTCAGTTAGCTAATACTACAATACTGTGGAAGCAAATACCTGATATTAATTTCTTTTTTGTCTCTCTCACCATTCATTCTTTTTTCTTTTAAACTTTTTATTTTATATTGGAATATAGTTGATTAACAATGTTGTGTACAGCAAAGTGTACATAGCAAAGTGTACACAGCAAAGTGATTCAGTTATACATATACATGTATCTATTATTTTTCAAACATGTACACACTGCTATATTTAAAATTCATAACCAACAAGGACCTACTGTATAGCACAGGGAACTCTGCTTAATATTGTGTAACAACTAAATAGGAAAAGAATCTGATATTAATTTCTTGCTCACATGTTAGCAGGGAAGCTATAGCAGCTCTCCTCCTCTTTGCTTTCTTTGTTTTGAGATTAGAAGTTCACTTGCTTTTCTGAATGAACCGAGTAAGGGTGGTTGGAGGCGTCCACTAGTGTGTGGAAACCAGATGTTTTTTAAGACCTAGGTTAGACTACGTTGGTAATAGCTGCAATGGGTAAATGTATCCCTCCTATGGAGGTGGGGTTGGAGAGTAAGGAACAAATTTCGGTAAATAATGATGAATTTACTGCAGCTATATCTACCAAGATGCTAGGACGAGAGACATAAAAACACAGCCTTTTGTGATAAATGTCAAAAATTAAATTTATATGGAAAATGTGGAAACAGAAAGCCAAAGGTTACATTTTTTGGGGAGAGTTGGGAAAATCATTATGGAGTCAATAATATTAGAACTAGGTCTGGAGAAAAAGTATGAGTTCACAAGAACAGATGGGTGAGACCATGACAGAAGGCACCGTGTATACAACTGGAAATGCAGGCTTAGAGAGAATTATAAAAGATCTTGACTACAATGAATGTTGCAACATTTGAAATTTACTTTGTGGGTTATAAGAGGTATGTTGAGTTACTTTATGTTGCATACCAATTTATCACAAAACATAGTGGCTTAAGGCAACGACATTTATTTAGTTAATGATTCTGCGGGTCAGCAATAGGGACGGGGTTCAGGAAGGTGGTTCTTTTGATCTCAGCTGGGCTCACTTAGGTGGCGGCAATATTTCTGGGTAAATAGGAGACTGGTTTGATTAGGGGTCACATGAAATCTCATCCTTCAGTGGACTAGCCCAGGGTTGTTTACTTGGGGAAGACAGAGAGGCCCCAGGAGAGTGGGTGGGATTGTGTAAGGCCTCTCACAGCCTAGATTTGGAACCTGCACATCAAAACCTTTTTACTTCATTCCATTTGGTCAAAGCAAGTCACCAGACCAACCCAGGGACACTGACTCCAATTCTTGAGAGTAAAATCTTCCAGGTCACATTACACGTAGAATGGAAACCAAAAGGAGTGAAAGATTGTGCCCATGTTTGCAATTTACCAAACGGAACTTTTGAATGATTTTATTGGTACAGTGAGTATAAACCCTGTGCTGGATTTATTTTGAATATCATCACCTGGCTTCTAGGTAACTAAATCTTGAAAGAAGAAAAAACCAAGGGATATAGGACCTGAAAATATTAGAGGATTTCTAAGGGTAGTTATGAGAGAGAATAAAAAAAAAAAAATTTCCTCCTAAGGGACTCCAAAACACTAGCTTACCAAGGCAGCCCATTCTTCTTGCCTTTCCCATTAGTCAAGCAGAAAGCACCCCCAGTTAAAAAAAAAAATTCCTCACATTGTGTCACATGCCAGTAATATCACAAAATAAAAATTAATTTCAATTAAAGAGTATTTTCTTTAAAAAATTCTTGTGAATATTAAGAAAGGCATCCAGTATTTATGTACGAACCACATTTAGCATAAATTGTAATAGCAGTGTAGTTCAGGGACCATATATTAGACTACAACTGGTAGAAGAATGAACCTGATTTCGATTTACTAGTAGGAGTGTGAATTCAGTTTTGAGCCTCTGTGCTGTTTACTGTTGTCATTTTCTAGAAATGAAGGGAAGTCGGAAAAAGGAAGATTACCAACAGATGGGGAGCAGGATACAGCACAGCTAAGACCATTTCTCCTTAGACAGGCCAAGGCTGAGTGCCAAGGGGTTGCTAATAAGAGTGGATAGAGTTGCTAAATAGGAGTAGATGGAGCCAAAGGGGCATAAAGACTTTGGCCCTTGATGTGGCTAACTTTTCTTCTGAGATCCTTTTTAATTTTCAATGACTGTTATTTCCTTTCGTGAAGCTGATAAGAGACATGCTATTCCAGATGTAGTCTGTTTTGTTTGTTTTAATTTTCCTCTTAAGCATAACTCTTTCTATACTTTTAAATAAAGCTACCATGTGTTGGGCAAGAGCATATGTTGGTAGCGGCCTCCCTCCTCTCAACATAACACTGTGTTTTGAACACTGAATGTAAAGGGAGCTGAGTCACACTCTTCCCCTTGTATATATTGACACGCATGAATTCACAGAAAGTTGAAGAAACCTCCTGAGGCATGAATTCACAACAAATATTTATATATATGGAGATTCTAATATATCAAAACCCATTTTTAGAAAAGAAGTGCTTTTATTGAAGCCAGGTTACAGGAAAAGACTATAATGGATCATCTTCTAGAACCAGACTTTTGAGGGGAGCCCTGGTTCTGGGGGAGAGGGTAGAACCCATACATGTAATTCATTTTGGGGAAAATGCTGCATGTTTTAGAACCAGTGTGTCTTATCCACAAGGCCTTTGAAAAAAGAGAGTAAAGATTTGTGAAGAAAACTTTAAGACCTACATGCAATAGATACTAGAGGGATTGTCATTTGTGGACCAGCAATTCCAATGCAGTTTTGGAATACAGAGAGTAGCTGGTGTCTTTTTGATGGACAAGCCAAAGCAGAGAGAAAAAGCAGCCTGGATCATAAGTGGGAAACGAATGCAGGGATGCTTAGTATTTTTCTTCTATGTGGATTTTCAGAGACTCTAAACTCTGAACTATAATTTACTGTCCATCCAGAGACACTTTTGAGAGTAATATGATACATCAGGGTTTCCTGAGCAAAAAGGGACATGTGGTCACACTACTCAGAGAGAGCTTTCTAACGGAGTACAAAAGTGTGCTGTGGGTAGTAATCAGAGAGTTGTTGGAAAAAGTCTGAGAAGATCTGGGAATCTGGACTCCTTCTCCTTCCTCTGAAATGAGAAATCATTGCAAACTTGGTTCCAGACAAAACCATGATATCCATAATTTTCTAAATATGTGGAGGATTTGACTGAGACACATTCTTCCCTGTTCTCTAATCAAGTAGGAGTAAGCATGAATTAAGGAAAGACGGAATCACCAACAAGGACAAGTAACTTGGGTACGTTCAGGGCAATATTTAGGTAGAAGATCATGTGAAAAAGTGGAATTCCTGCTTAAAGAATAGAAAAAGGATTAAAATTGTTGCATTTGGGATGTGAATGAAAATACCACCTCATTTTTACTTATAAACTGGTAAGGACTGTACATTCTCATCACAATTCATTATGAGTTCTCGCATGTGGATTTATAGGGACTGGGTAGATGGTGGATGTAGCAAGTACAGAAAGTCAATATTCCTTGCCATGCTGACAGGAAAGAAGAAAGAGGGTGTATCAGATATAAGGTATATTTCTAAAAACAGTGCCCTGGGTCTAAAGGTTATGTTATGAATATAATCACACTTGGTTGTCTTACAAATATCCAAAAGAGATCAACCAGATCAGTGAAAGAACAATTATTCATGGTGGAGTGGATAGAAGTAAGAGATGAAGTTGAGTTTGAGGCATGTGGCCTCTGCCAGAGGAAGGGGTCATAGCAAAGACAGGGCAAGAACTTTTAGCAAGATGTTCATACTGTCACAGGAATTGCCTACAAAGAAGGTGTAAGAAAAACAACACACTCTACACAATAGGTTGGCCTAAGACAAGCCTGGTCTCCTCAATGTCCCTGAAATCCCAGGGGTGGGATTTCAAAAATACCGATCATTTTTGTAGCAACTTCAGATAGTATCAGGCTTTAATACTCCATTAGTAAAGATGGAGTAAGAGAGGAACCCTCACAACCTACCTGTTACTGATCCCTGTTCTTAGAATGTGTGAGAAGCTGAATAGGACTAGAAAATGAATGCAAATGAGCAAGTTCCTGCCTTGCGATTGTAGCTACATCCTGGAGCAGAGGGAGACTTCCTCTGCTTGACCTGGTCCCTCCTCTATCCCCAGATAGTGGAGCCCTGTTTTCAGAAAGTTTTCCTTTCTCCTTCCTTCCTCTCCTTTCCTCTCACTTGCTGAAGGCCTAGAAGTATATTGGCTGTGCACAATAAAGCATGCACTTTCATCTTAAGCAGACTAATGAGCAGACTAATGGGAAAATGAATTTCAGTGATCACAAATAAGTTGAGCAGTCGCTGATTTCACACATCTGTGCTACTATATTTCTCTTCGTGCGGTGCACAAAATTAGAAAAATACTATTAATCCAGAATATGTGAATCAGCAGGAGAATCTGCTGGGGCACATTTTCTCACACATGAGAAGTCAGTGGATTCACCTGATCCTTCCCATCTCATATTCAGACCTTACCATCCCTTTCCCAAGAGCTGTGTCAGGAATTTTAGCTTTTCCTCTTTCAGTTTTATTGTTTTAAGACCTTCTTCTCACCTTTAAAAAAACATTTCCACATCCTGCTTAACGAAGACACGCCTTTGGAGATAATGCCTGGAAATCACGGCTGTGTCATCAGTCTTAATGTTTGATATATCAGCTTATTAGTTTTTAGGATATGATAGCAAAAAAGTGGTAAATGCAATGAACATTGGTAGTCATATGTGAATTTTTAAATAAAATATGAATTATTTAGATTGGTTTGATTTTGTTAAGTTTTTTTTATAATTGCATTATATAATTGGTTAGACTACACAATTATTAAATTACATGGGCATCTCATTAAATGACATTTCAGCTAAAAAAGGTAAAAAACAGATAACTACTGAATGTGCCAAACATACTGCTAGCTTCCAAGCTCAATTCTTCATTTGCAACAAGTTTAATTTACCCCTTTATTCAAGTTCAGAAAAAATACTCTATAGTTATTAAAGGTTGGTAAATTGGTTTGAAGTCAGAGGTATGTGGGCCCAAATATATGCTTTTTCCATTATGTCCTGTTCTCTTTACTTAGAAAAACTAGTGTTAACAAAATACAGCTGCTGTGGCTATTGTAACAGTGGGCCTTTTTTAAAAATCAATTTCATATCCATCAGATGTTAAGCTTTATTCTGTATGCTGATGGAATATTCCTTTTTGGAAACCCTCTAAACACTCTATTGAGCTAATACTAGGAAAAAAGAACCAGAGTTCTAGTCTGACTCTATTATTAGGTTACTGTACCATCTTGGGCATCCTACTTATTCACTCAAGTTCCTATTTTCTTATCACCAAAAGAAGGGGACAAAATTAAGTGAACATTAATGCACTTCCAGGTTTAAAATTATATTTTTATAACATATAATATAGCATTATTCCACATTTTGTTGTAAGCCTTAGTGTAGCAGAGAAAAGGTTTTTACATTTCTCAAAAACATATTGGTTTTCTTATGGAAAAAAATATATCTAAAATGAGAATATTCTCCAGTGACCAAGAAAAATGAAGGTCTGAGTATAAGGATATCCATGTGATCATTATTCTACCTAACTTGGGTAGATGGAAACTTTCTGATGAAAGGTGATCACAGCATGGATCTTAATAGAAAGTAAACTTGTTAATTTAATAGAATGAAAACTTTTCAAGTAGAAAATAGTTATTTTGTTTATAAATGATGACTACTGTATCACTATATGGGAAACCTACCCACATTCACACATACCATTAGTCACTAATTTATTTGTAGATTCATCGCAGAAGCATCTAAAGAGATGTATTCCATTCCTTCACCCTAAGCAGTCCTTTTCAATCTTTTTTGTTTGCTTATTATCTAGGTTTTGTATAATAAAGGGCATATGTTGATTGCTGTTTTCTCACGCAAACTGAGATCTTCCTGATTTTTCATACACTGAGTAATTTTGGATTGTATTCTAGACAATAGGGATTTGGATGGAGTCCAGTTTCTCATCAGAAAATATAGAGACCCAAGGAAATAGAACAGTATTTTTAAATGCTGAAAGAAAAGACTGTCAGCTCAGAATTTTATATCCGGTGAAAATATCATTGAGGAATGAAGGTTAAACAAAGATATATCCTTATTTAAAAAAAAAAAAGAAAGAAAATTAATTGATTGCAGATATCAACTAAAAGTATTATTGAAGGAAGTTACTTAGACAGAAGTGAAATTATACCAGAGGGAAATCTGGAACATCAGTAATGAAAGCAAAGCAACAGCAATGGTGAATATTGGGTGACTGTGAAAGACTAATATCCTCCTCCTGACTTTTTAAAATATGTTTGACAATGAAGGAAATTTAGACATTGTTATGGGATTTTCATTATATGTAGATGTAATACATAAGACAATTCAAAATAAACATAGCAGGATAAAGGGCCTTTGATGCTAGTAAGCCTTTTGCATTCCACTTGAAGTGGCAAAACATTGATTGTAATTGAGTATCAAAAGTTAAGTATGAGGAAGTATGGAGATGTATGTATATGTGTAGCTGATTCATTTTGTTATACAGCAGAAACTAACACACCATTGTAAAGCAATTATACTCCAATAAAGGTGTTAAAAAAAAAAAGTTAAATATGTATAATATAACCCTAGAGCAAGTGCTAAAAATAACTACAAAAAAGAGATATAGTTAAAAACATAAATAAAGCTCAAATGACAGTAAAAAAAAAAAATGAATAGCAGAGGGAACAAGCAGAAAATAAGTAGTAAAATGGCAACTTTAAATCTAAACATTTTAACAGTTATGTTAAATATAAAAGGTTAAACATATCAGTTGAAAGATTGTCAGATGGAGAATGGTACATCATGCATATGCAAACAATAATCAAAAGAAAGCTGGATTAACTATTTATATCAAACAAAGCAGACTTCAAAGCAAAGAAAATTGCCATATCTCTACATTAGAACATCACACTATCACACTGAAAATGATCATCATGAAATTACTAATGACTACTCTCCAATCTAAACCAGGTGTGATGTAAAGATATATCAAACAATTGCATAGAAATCAAACTGAGAAATGTGATTTGACAAAGAAAATGATAAATTATAGACTACATGAATGCCCTTGCAAGCACACTTCTATTTTTATTAACATCTTCAAACAGATTTATTTTTCCCCAAGAAGCCCAAGGACATTAAAAAACACATTTTAAATTATTGAGCCAAAATAAAATTATGTTTTCTGAAATTTGCCTTTATCATTTAACAATATGTTGTAGATATACCTTCAATTCAACTGCTATAGTTGTAATTATTTTTAAATGGTTTACACTGTGAATGTGCTGTAATTTATTCAATTTTACTCTTACAAGTAAGTGAGCATTTATTTTATTTTTCTCTTTTCCACAATGAACAATACTGTAATAAATATTCCTCCACATTTGTCCTCTCATAAAATTGCTCTAATTCCTATAAGGTAGATTCTGAGGGATAGAATTTTGAGTATATAAAACTAATTAAACAAAATATTTTTAAACTGTTATTGAAGAGACTGCTCTGGCTTGTTTCTTAAAACCATCTCTTATAACACCTAAGGTTTTAAACTCTTCTCTTAAGTGGTGAACTCTTCGGGCACTGTGACAGAATGACATCAGTATTCCCCAAATCTCAAGTATAAAATTTACAATTGATTTAACTTGTTTGAATAATACAGAGTCTTAAAAATCATCAAAAAAGATGAAATAGTAAAAAGACAAGACCAAAGCACCCTTAACTACAACTAGGTGAAAATGTGATTTCAGACTAAAACAACCTTATACAATGTTTCCCAGTCAGGGTACAATCTACAAAAATGTAATTTCTCATATAAGTTTGAATACATTATGCTTTTTAAAAAATTCATTATTCATAGAGGTATAAACATGCCAAACTCTATAATTCCTACATCTCCTGAAGGACAATGATGGGTTAGTGCATGTTTGTAAAACAATTCCCAGGTTGGTTGATTTTTCCAGGTATTTCTTCATTTTGCATTGAAGGAAATAAAGAGGGGAAACATCACTTATTTAATTTAGGAAACACTTCAGAAGAGAAAAATCGTTGTGGAAAGTGACATAAATTGAATCTGGATTTCAGAAAGCAGAGAACATTGAATGAAGGGGTTTAGACTGAGTGTGACTCTACATTTCAAGTTGAATGAGAATATTGAGCTATTGAAGCCAATAAATCTGGCACTCAAGGAATTCATGGAGTAAATAACCCACCTCTCAGCAGGTTTTAAATGTCATCAATGTTTGTGGAGACAGTATCTTCCATTTCATATTCTTTAAATATATCCTGTGGTTCTTTTTAGTCTTGTACAGTTCTGAAAGTTTTTTTGACTTATAGGAAGTGAGAGTGTGTTCACACCAAGTTTACCCACAATAAGCAACAGTAAATAGAACTATTTATTAATGGTGATAACACCTTGTTCTGCAGGAGAGGAGAAAGGTAAATACCCACTAATGCAATAAAACTAAGACCAGTTGTAGAGTCAATTCCCTGTGTATTTTGTCTGCCATCAGGATCTCCTTATTCATCATCTTTCTCAACACACACACTCACACACACACACACACACACATGAAGAATTTTAAATTTAGAATTGATAAGTCTCCCAAAAATCACCTTCCTGAAGTCCTGCAAAAATTTATCCCTATTGAGTTAGACTAAGCCTGTGATTTAAAAAATACCAGCTCAGAGATCAGTTATGTTTGGGCTGGAGCCTATAAGAAGTTAATAATACCTCCTTTTCAGAGACCAATATAGGGGAGGGGAAAGAGCACAGTATCAGAAGTGAGAGTCTGACTTTATTTCTCAAGGTTTCAAATTCCTTATCTCCCAAGCACCATGCTATTGATATAAGTATTAAATAACATACGTAAAAAGCACTTTGGATAATTGTCTACGATTTTCTCTAATAGATCCTGATATACAATTGTTGTCTTTCAAAATGGGTCTATGCATTTCAGGTAATCCAACTGAGTATATAGCCTCATTGAAGCCTTCCAGAGTCTGAAAGCTGGACCAACCCCATTTGTTCCTTCGTTGTGAATAGAGTACAGAAATGGATTCAGGAGATTACTGTTATATTTAATTGTTTATGTTCTCTCCCCCAGTGTATTATAATTGCATCACCCTGTAGTAATGTCTATTTCCCTAAGTGTAGTAATAATCAAGTCAGAGATGTATATACATCTCCTTACCCATTTTCTCTTTTATACATAAAAGCAATATGTTAAATTAAGTTTTCAACTGATGTATCAGTTATAGAAGATAACTCATAAAACTGTGAATCATAAATATGATTCACTAAACTATAATTAAATTTCAATGAAATTCTAACTACACAATACTTGGGCTCCCGACTCAGAAAATCCTTACTCAGATTAAAGATAATAAAGTGTCAGTAGAGTGGGGATAGTTGAAGGGTCAAGAGAATGGATATTTTGTAAGGAAGATTGTTGTCCTGGGACACTCACTGGTTCCTTCCCACAAAGGCAATGGGTAGAGGTGGGATGATTGAGAAATCACCCCAAGCCTAGTGAGAAGAGATTTTTAATAGATTCATTAAGTAATCATGACAGGTATTCCCTCCAGTGGGAGACACTGAGTTGACTCTTGCCTAAAGAAGACAAAGCATTCTTGGCAGCCTAGTAGGTTGTTGCAGCTGGAAAGTAACTGCACTTGCAACTCGGAACAGGCAGGTTAAAGTGCATGAAACCCACGGACTAGGTGTGACACATGCAGAAGAAACATTATCCTGGGGGTCATACAAAATGGCGCCTCCCCAAAGAGCTGTCTCCTATAAACAGAAGATTACAACAGTAAGTGGCTCCTGGAGGTATAAGCTAAAGGGGATCCCTAGTGGCAAAGCAACAGAAAGGTGGCATCATTCCCATCATGGGAGCTATAGTCCATGGATACCACTAAGTTACCTTCAAGGAACTCACAAAGGACCCTGTAAGAGAAACCATAGCTTTAAATATCTTTTAGGCAAAGGATACGTGAACCCTGCATGTACTAGTACCAGTCAAGGAGGAACTTTTCTTAGCGTCCTTTTTCATCTTCCCTCCCCTCACACCAACCCCAGAGGGATTAGAAATAGTATCCAGTAGTGGAAGTAGAATTGAATGACAAGAACAGTGCAGCCCAGGAGGGTTCATTTTTCTAATAGCTAGAAGCCCTCCTGAGGCTGGCCCTAACTGGCAGAGAAATGGGAGGGCAAATTATCTTGAATAAAAATTAAAAATGTCAATTAATATATGTGATGGGATACATTAATTTACTGAAATAATGAAATTGTGTTTGCAACTTAAAGGGACCAAAGGATGTTACACTACCTAAAAGTGGCTAGAAATGCATGGGTTCCTCATCAAGGCTTCATCCAGTAGCAGAAGGAAAATATTCCCCTCTGTACAAGTTTAAAGGGACAGTGGAAGATAAAAATAAATTAGCTCTTTCTTACATTTAATGAGTCGTTCTAGATTAACATATAGATTATAGATATACATTTACTCTCCTTCACCATGATACGAGAAATCAATTTTTTTTTTTTAACAAAACAAAACTCTAAAATGTTAACTAGATAGAAAGAAAGATGGATGGTAGATGACGGATAGATAGACAGATGATAGATAGATAGATAGATAGATACATACATACATACATACATACATAGATAAATTGTATATATCCATATACAGTAGTCCTCCCTTATCTGAAGTTTGTTTTCTGAGGTTTCAGCTACCACCATCAACTGAGGTCCAAAAATATTAAATAAAAAATTCCAGAAATACAACAATGCAAAAGTTTTAAATTGTATGCTGTTCTGAATAGTATTATCAAATTTCTCACAGTCCTGCCCAGGATGTGAATCATCCCTCCCTTCGTCCAGGGCATCTCACCCGTTAGTCACTTAGTAGCCTTCTTGGTGATCATATCTACTGTCACAGTATTGTGGTGCTTGTGTTCAAGTAACCCTTATTTTACTTAATAATGGTCCCAAAGTGCAAGAGTAGAGATACTGGCAATTCAGATAAGCCAAAGAAAAGCTGTAAAGTCTTTCCCTTAATTGAAAAGGTGAAAGTTCCTGACAATAAAGAAAAAAATTCGTATGCTGAGGTTGCTAAGATCTACAGTAGGAAGGAATATTCTGCTCATTAAATTGTGAAGAAAGAAAAAGAAATTTGTGCTAGTTTTGCTATGCAAAAGTTATGGTCGCAGTGTGTAAGTGCTTAGTTAAGATGGAAAAAGCATTAAATTTGTAAAACAAGATATTTTGAGAGAGACAGAGACCCCACTCACATAACTTTTATTACAATATATTGTTCTATTTTATTATTACTTATTGTTGTTAGTCTTTTACTGTGCCCAAATTATAAATTAAACTTTATTATATATATATATGTGTGTATATATATATGCTAAAGACATAATATACATATAGGATTTGGTGCTGTCCATGGTTTCAGGAATCCACTGGAGCTCTTGGAATGTACCCCTGTGGGTAAGGGGGGGCTACATGTATGTGATTAGCAAGGGGAGTACCTACACACTCAAGACAGTATATACCTAACGCACAGATCCCATTTGTACTTCTGCATCAGCAGGGCTCTCTTCCTTCCATGGATATACACACATCCAATCCTTTGAATAACTACATTCCGTTTTAGAATTTCACTTGTCCCACTTTGTTACATGAGGCATACCTTTGAAATTGATCAAAACCTCCAATCCATTAATATTCCTCTGCTTTTTTTCCTGGTTTTCCTGCCCTCACTTCCCCTCTTCTTGATACTCGAGCCTGGATCTAATCAATCATTTTACCTCTATTCTGTTCTGGGATCTAAATTCTGTCCAACTTACTCCAGAGCCACACCTGCCCCTTTAAACCCTCAAACACTGATAGATCTCACATTTGTTTTCTATTCATTGACTCTCTGGAGGCTGAACATTGCTTTGGAATATTTCATCAGCTTGCTGATTGGCACCATTTCAGGTTATTATTCAACCTCAGCTGCTCCTTCAATCTTTCTTGGCAAGTTATTTTTGCAAAGCCTTAATTATATTCTTTATCAAACCACTAAAAGTCCACTAACATCAAACCACCTTCTCATTTTTAATTGCGTTCTACTTTTACTTCTCTGGTTAAAAACTAGAGTTATGAGTACACTGGCACCAAGCCCCTATCTTCACTCATCCTTCCTTTTGTCATCCCCTTTCCTACCTTCTAAGAGCGACTTCCTCCACGCTATTTCTCCATAAGTTACATCATTTTCTAGTTGTTATGTTGAGAATGCATTCCCCTGGGCATTCTCATTGCTTTAAAGCAGTGCTTTTCAATTAGGGGCAGGGAGAGCAATTTTGTCCCCTTGGGGACATTTGCCAATGTGTGAAGATGTTTTTGATTTTCAGGACTGGGGAGGTAGTGCTACTGGCATCTAATGGGGTTGGGGGGGGAGGGCTAGGAACGCTGCTAAACATACTAACATTCATAGAGCAGCCAGCGCCTACAACAAGGAAATATCAGGTCCAAGAAGTCAACAGAGCTGATGGTGAGGAATCCTGCCATAAGTACATGAAGTTCATAAGGCTTCTTCTAATAGCAAACACATAAAGAGAGAGAGAGAGAGAGAGGGAGAGGGAGAGAGATAGAAACAGAGAGAGACAGAGAAAGAGACAGAGCAACAGAGAAAGAGACAGAGAGACAGAGGGAGAAAGGGAGATAGCTGTCTTTCTTTGATAATGTTTTCCTGTATAATTCTGCCCCAATTGTCTCCTTTTATCCACCTCTGAATTTGTTTAAAAAATCACAGTATGAAGTTTATATCTTTTCATTTCATCTGCAATACTGCTAATTAAACTCTGGTTACATTTATTTTTAAAATTTACTAAATATGGCCCCAATTCCAAGTTGTCTAACTAGTTATTGACGTTGTTTGACATTACGGAAAAGTTCCTTCTGTTAGAAACACTCAGCGTACATTCTCATGATATAGTGAAAAAGGCACGAACTTTGGAACTGAGCCATACTTTCAAATCTGGATCTAAACTATACTACCTGGGTAACTTGGATCAAGCTCTTTAACCTCACTAAACTTCATATAACTATGTTATATGAACTATGTTATATATCCTATTCCTAGAATATATTCCTAGAATATATCCTATTGTCTTTGGATTCAGATCATGTATTGTTTTTATATCTTTTCTCCTCCTCCCTGTCCCTAACACTTTACTTGGCTGATAGAGTGTTCAATAGGTTGAATAAATTACTGAATATACCTATGGGTACTAGTCCTACCCTCACCTTGTCCTTTCTTTTGATGTCCTTGACCTGTGGTTTCACAATCATTTCCAAGGAGCTCTGAAAGGTCACTTTGGTCCACTTGTCCTCCATGTGTCCATTTCTTCTGCCAGTTTTGTAGTATCATCCATCATGGTCCCTCCCTTGAATTTGATCAACTATTGTGAAATAACTGAAAAGGTGACATGTGGTAAAATGGTTTAGACTTATTCTGCATAACGCCAGAATACAGAACTAAAATCAGCATTTTAATGGAGGGAAGAAATTACTCCCAGTTAAGCTGTTCAAAAATGAAAATGGTCAGTGTATGTGGGTCAATGATCATCCTGTTACTGGAAGTAGATGAGCAGAAGCTAAATGTTAACCTATTAGTTGATTAGTTTGGACTGAATAACTAGAAGGGAATCAAGACATAATGTCAAGAGCAATGGACTCAAAGGAATGCAACATGGTTTAAGTTCAATTTGCCTTAACTTAGCTACATTCACCTTGACCAAGTTATTTGACTTCTCTAAACCTGTTTCTCATCTGTTCAGTCTTACAAAATTTGATGTCAGATTTTTAATAAATGGATAGGAAAATATTTTGTAATATATGAAGCACTATCTTTTTTGTTTGTTTGTATAAGGTGTGGAGCTTAGATAAAGGTTCTTTCTCTCTCTCTTTTTTTTTTTTTTTGACTGCACCGCGCATCATGTGGGATCTTAGTTTCCTGACCAGGGATCGAACTCACACCCCCTGCAGTGGAAGTGCAGGGTCTTAACCACTGGACCACCAGGGAAGTCTCTGAGGCACTATAAGTTGTTAAAACTTCGAGGATTTATTTCCACATTTGAATTCACTGTTGCAGTGATGATAGCTATATATTTATATAAGTAGTAATAGGTGAAAATAGATGTTTTTCTGCATACTTGTATATATGTATGCAGCCATTTTCATTCTCATATTTCAATGAAAGTAATATGGAACATAGAAAATTAGCTATTTCTATAAAAAAATAATACTAGCAATGAAAACAAAATGACAAAAGTTTATTTTGAATTACTGTAGCACACTTCATAAAGATCATATTTAAGCCTGAAAAAGGCTTTTCTGGATATCTATGCTCTTCTTCACCATCTCAAGTTAATATGATTATTACTGTAGAGAAACTGCTTTTAAATTTCATTCAGTCTCTTCAGATGTTTGTAACTTCCCACAGTCTCTTACCTTTTAAGGAATTAATTAAAGTTTTAACTTGTTTTGTTTGATTTGATTACAAATATATAATACACTTTAAATATTCTTCTAGAAAAATTAAACATTAAAAAAAAGCAGACAGAGTATTAACTAAGAAAAAAACCCTAACAAAAGTTTATTCTGACACTCTAAAAGCATTCAGACAATACTCTAAATTACAAAGAGAATATCTGAGAAATGTAGATTTTTCTCCTTTTTGCTGCTGTTTCCTACTCTGCTCTCCTGGTCTCCTTTACCAAATTACAGGATCATTTGGCACCATTCTAGCAATCTGTTGAGAAAAACAAGGGCACGTTTTCTATCTCAAGTTTAAGTTTTCCAGGATCTGCTGTTGCCACATCCCTTCTTGTTGGAGTTAATCACAAGGGTGGGGACATAGGCCATTCCTGACTTCAACAATTATTCCTTCTGCCTCACACCCATGGGACAAGTCTTTCTAGATAAAGTGATGATGTGCAGCACGTTGAATGTGCCTCCTGACCAACCTTGGGAGAAGAAACGGCAGGGGAGGGAAATGTTTGGAATTGTTGGTTCTTTATAATGCTTTCAAAAACTAAATCTGCACTGGATTTTCATAAGCTGGAAAAAAAAATCATGATTTAGTTTTCATTTTTAAAGCTAAGCAGGAACCAAATGTTTTGTTGATTGTTGTTGTTTTGGCAGTAAGCATACTTAATCCCCCAAACATACTTAATGCATCATGGTCTTTATGAAAAATATTTTAGGTTTTTTTAGCTTTAAAAAATTTTTTTCATCATTTCTGTTATTATTGTTCATTTAAAAGCACAGGTTATTAAATCACCTATCTACTTGGCCTGTTGACATTCTGGGTATATTTTTCTCTCTTGCAAGCTCAGTGTATTGTCTTGAAAATGCCTTTTCTAAGAATCTGACAGTGTAAAAGCAGAATGGACTTAGCCAGCCTTTAAGCTTGAGTAGATTTCCAAAATCAATTTGACATGTGTCCTGTTCTAGGGAACTGAACCCAGATTGCTAAATTTGTTCTCCTGCTTTGGTCTTACTTCTCTGCATGTAATACTCTTCTGTATTACCTTTCCTTTAGAAATTCTTCTGCTTGTAAAGGGTATGCATAAAACCATTTGGATTGCTTTTGGCATTCCATATTCATGTACAGTTGATTCTTCCAAATATATACTTTATTTCAGCATTTTTTGCTTTAGGTTCCCATGAAAGTTTTCTATGATTGAACAATGGATGAATAAAAACAAAGTTGTGGGTTGTTTTGCATATAGCTTAGACAAAACGAACTTTTGCCAATAAATTGTTCTCTCAGTTTTCATTTAGTTCCTAGACTAAAGACATCTGAATGTTTAGACTTCCTTCATAAACACAGCTCACGTTTGTATCATTGAAGCAAACTAACTATGCTTTGATTAAAATTTTGATTAAATGGATCTGGAAAGTTTGCATCACAAGAAAACAAAATTTTGGAAAAAAGTTTTACATTCACAGTAACAGTGGTTTTAAAACAAGAAGTAGAAGGCCATATATGGAAACTTAAATGGACGCATAAGGAAAGAGTAAGATAAAATGACTCAGATTAACAAAAATTAATAATGTCAAAAGTTAAATAATTTATTTAGAACATGAAAGATACTGATGATCCTACTCTGCAGGGTGCAACCAGAAGTCTTTGTCTTTTTATCTTCATCCCATCTACCACCCCTACTCTGTACACCTCCACACTGCCATCCCAGTCTTGCTTTTTGTGGCTATTTTGGAGTAAAGAAAGAAATCTGGGAGTATAACTTAGTTTTTGCCAAGAACCATATCTTTAGGTTTTAGGCAATTTATTGTCTACTTGTAAATTTACAATTTCTATGGACAATTTAAGAGTAGATAAATAGATTGGACTTAAGAGATAATTTGTCATGCCAAGACAATTTAATGTGTGCTAAAAATATGAAAAAAATAATCTTATTTGAGAAGTAGTCATTCCATCTACATAGGGAATACAAACTTTAAGTATCCTCTGTATTTACCTTTAATTGAATAGTAAACTCACAAAACATAGAAATCAGAATCTATATTTTCCCTCCAAAAGTGCCAGGACAACTTCTTACCCATAACTCACATCTTTTAATTGACTGTTAGAAAATTCCATTGAAAAATGGTATTCAATGAAGTTATGTGACCCTATTCAAATAATGTTTCCAGTGTTTGTATCTAATTCCTACCGCTAACTTTCTTATGTTAATAAACTAACTTAGTTTTATAGCTGAAAATAACTTCCTTTATTTTTTATCATTTATGTCATGGTTATCAGATCTTGAATCATGCATCTCCTCCTTGGAGAAGCTACACAGCCTTCTCTGAAGTTACCCCCAGTCTAAGCTAAATTTCCTTCTTATGGCTTATCATAGAAATCTGTGGAAATCTCTAATATAGCAGTTACCTCTCTTTAATTTTTATTTTTATTCATATGTCTCCACAACTATGTAGTGAGTTCCTGGAGGAAAGGGTCTATATCAGTCAAGTTTCAACCAGAGGACCAGAACCAGTAGAAACTATATACGAAAAGATTAATTGCAAGTAATTGGCTTACTTGATTTTGGAGTCTGCTAGGCAAGTCCAAAGTCCATAGGACAGGGGTCAGGAAGAGTAGGCTAGAACTCTAGGACAGGAGCTGAAGCTTCAGTCATGAGCAGAATTTCTTCTTCAGTTTAGTTCTGTTATTAAGCCTTTCAGGGGCTTCCCTGGTGGCGCAGTGGTTGAGAATCTGCCTGCCAATGCAGGGGACACGGGTTCGAGCCCTGGTCTGGGAAGATCCCACATGCCGCGGAGCAACTGGGCCCGTGAGCCACAACTACTGAGCCTGCGCGTCTGGAGCCTGTGCTCCGCAACGAGAGAGGCCGCGATAGTGAGAGGCCCGCGCACCGCGATGAAGAGTGGTCCCCGCTTGCCACAACTAGAGAAAGCCCTCGCACAGAAACGAAGACCCAACACAGCCATAAATAAATAAAAATAAAATAAATTTTAAGCCTTTCAACTGATTGTATCAGGTCTACCCAAATCATAGATATTAATCATATCTATAAAATATCTTCACAGCAACACCTAGATTAATGTTTAATTAAATAACTGGGTACTATAGCCTAACCACATTGACAAAAATTGGGCCATCACAGGGTCTATGTCTTTTTTTCCAACTTTCATAATAAAAACTTTTAAACCTTCAGAAGAGTGGAGAGAAACTTATAGCCATGTACTCCCCACATAGATTTAAAACATGTTAACATTTGGGCGAATTTGCTCTTATACGCCTGTGTTTGTGTGCATTTTAGAAATCATCTGAGAATACATTGCAAACATCATTGCTCTATATCTCTAAGAACTTCAGCATGCATCTCCTAAGGATGACATTCTTCTACATGACCACAATTATATTATGTCCCATCAAATAAATTAAAGATAACCTTATAAAATCATCTAATAATCAGTTCACATTCAGAATTTCACAATTGCTTCATAACAGGGAAAGAAAGAAGGAAGAAATGAAGGAAGAGAGAAATGAAAAAAGCAAGAAAGCAATAAACAAGGAGGAAATCTTGAGGATTTTCATCTAAGATTTAAGGTAAGCTAAGGGATGCATGTCTAAAACATTCCTTATGTTATAGTCTCTGGCAATCTGAGTTCAGTGTTAGGTAAGCTCGGTGTGGAACAGGTCCAACAGGGAAATGAGATGACGGTGCCTCCAACTTGTACTCACACCTCTGAATTTTTCATAAGCTACAAAGTAATACATATATTACACCTAAATCTGATATATGTGTTTTAATATTTCATGCATTTAGAGTCCTAAATTTATTTAAATGCAACTCTTTTGCTAAAAATTAGTTGTTGAAGTTCTAACATGTACCAGGTAGTGTATGGTAGTGATTGTAGATTATGTCTTAATAGGTTTAATTATTTTCTATACCAATCAATGTTATATGTATTTTTACATCATCTCCTTCAATAGTAACATTACTTGAATAAGTGGGGTCTTTCAAGTGACTTGGATTATTAATCGGAGTCTTTGCTCATTGTTTACAAGTATGCTTACCTTTAATTTTACAGGCATTTAAAACTGAAAAAAAAAACTATTTGTCATAGTATCATTTCTCTATCAATGACAGTTTTAAAAGGATGTGAATATTTGGATTATTATTATTGATAATATGGATATGTTCTATGTAATATTGGAAGTAATTTGTATTTAATTCATAATTATATTTATTCATCATTCAAAAAAGAAAACTCAGTGGCTATCAAATTGCTTAACAGAACTCAAAATGAGTGTAAGACATAGTCCTTATGATGAAAAAGGCTAGGCAAAAGTAAAGAGAAATGGAAAGATGATATAGAAAGGATCATGTAAAAATTGGCATATAAACAGCACATTTCTGTCTCCACTGGGCGGATTCAGCTCCCTTCTTCATTTAAACTTGCTTCTCATAAATCCTCACCCTCTTTCCTGCCATAAGTTAGGAATTACTTGGTTTAACAAACTTCCATCTGGATGTACTGGCATTTTGAGGAGGAATTCCTCTTAGTCATCCCTTTAAAGATAACAACTTTATGCATGACAAAATTCATTTTTCCCTTTATCCATTTAATTCCACAAGACATTTATCCACTTACTCATTATTTAAATCTAGTTTCAAGCAGGATTTGAGGAAGGATTACTTCAAAGAATGCTTTTTGATACATTTAAAAATGGTAATTGATGACATGAGTATTTGCCTAGCTAGGCTGGTTCTTTGGCTTTAGAGAACATTCTGTTCCCAGGAGGTAATTTCAATATATAGCAAGTGCTTAAGAAAAAAGGGGGAGGGGAACATTCAGAAAATTACTAACCTTGTCTAACTTCCAGTCAACCTTGGAATTTTGTGGCAAGATTCTAAAAGTTACAAAATGGATTTTGTTCTCATCCTTCACAATTTGAGGAATTTGGGTTTGTTAGAAGTTCACATCCAGGCAAAAGAAGCCTCGCTCTGAGCTCTGGCCTCATAATAAATTGAGAACCTGAAACATGGCCATTAATGCATCACTATAGTGTAGAAGCTTTTCCAAGGGCTATAAATTCAAAGTCACGGTATCCCCACCTCCAAAATTACCCTGCCTCACTCACAGCCTGTGTGGGGCTGGATTTATTTAGTCCTTATTTTGTCACAACATGAGGAAAGAAAGCTTAAGAACTAGATATGTGGGTAAGAAACGATGAAGAAAGACTCTTGAAGGAAAAGACCTATAAAGTAGTCGCTTCTACTTGAGCTATATGATCCACCACTTTAATAATAAGTTCTCCCCTTAATGTGCTTAATGAGCTTAATATGCATCCCAAAATTTCTGATTTCAGATCCTAGGCTAATGTTAAAGAAATTGCATTGACTTTGGTAACTTTGACATATCCTTCCCCATTCTTTTGCCATCATATATGCCCCTGGATCTTCAAAGGGACTGTACCTAAATCCTTTCAATACAAACATGCCCCACGTGTAGTTTGTAATGTTTCTTAGTTTGGAAACAAAGAAAGTCCCATAAGAACTCTGTGTCTGCACAAAAGAGCTACATTTCCCATTTTATAAAATTTTCTATGTCTACCTAATCCATTGATTGATTGTTTTCACACACAAACAAGAATAATTTCAGGCACTTGCAGCATGTTAACTCCTGAACCCCTTTGGTCAACAGTTCTGTTCCCTTTCCTTTTTGGTTTATATGAAAAGTTTGTGCTGTATGCATGTGTTGTTGTTCTTATGTCTGTTGTTCTGTGTATGCAAGAGAGATTTTTGTTTTGTTTTGAGAGTAGAGTCTTCTAAGCCTGAAAAAAAAGAAAGTTTTAGTTACTACACACATCCATTAAAACAAGAAAAAGATGTTATTTTCTGTGACGAAATCTGCATTTACAGAAAGATGGTGCTGAAAGCACTCCCTGCTATGTGTAGTAAGTTAAACTATCCATTCTGGTAATCATAATTGTTTTTATGGTCTTTACCTGGAAGTTATTCTATGTTATAACAATTATTTCTTACTGGACCATTGGAAAAAGAATATGTTAACATATTTTGAAACCATATCTGGATTTTTGTTTCTATTGGGAAAAATGAAGTCAGCGAATAGTGTCACACACACAGACACACACACACAAATGAAAATCTGGTGCCACACACCATTTTACTACAGATTTCACCAGTTTTGCCACTCATGGCCAAGAATAAATTCATTTGCCGTGAAATAAATAAATATGGGTGAAAACTGAAAGATAAGAACAGGGCATCTAATAAAAAATATAAAAATATTAATAATTCAGGTTGTACACATACAGGGTATGAAATAAGTGTACTATAAATCACTAGGGTTACAGCTACAAGCAAAACGTTAAAAAATTGCAGCAGTAATACTTTTATCTCCCAAAGTATTTCTGCTAAGTCTCTAAGTGCTGATGTGCTCCAGTGCCCTGGTCTTTCTTTTCTATATACACCCTCTCTCTGGATCTCATCTAGTCGCATGCCTTTGAATGCAATCTGCCAATGAGACTCACATTAATAATAACAATCTGTTCCTTTTCTCTGTACTTTAGAAGTGTACATCACCTTCTTATGTGACATTCTGACTTAATTCTAACAAGTAGATCAACTTCATCATATCAACCCCTCATCCACTTACCCTTGCTGTGATATATGGTATCATCTTTTGCCCAGTTGTTTATCCAAACTCTTAGGAGTCATTCTTCATTCTCAGTTTTAATCTACAGGCAAATCTTCAAACATTTTTACTAAATCTATCTGCTATCTGTTTACTACTCTCTGCTGTCTTTGTTATACTCCAAGTCCAACCTTCTATATTGCGTACTTGGACGAGCACCATGGACACTTACTGGACTTCTTGCTCTAAAATCCACTTGTTCAGAAGCAAACAGCATGACCTTCTGAAAATTCAAATTGCTATGCCTAAAACCACCCCATAGCTTTCCACTTCATTTATAATAAAATTTATACCTTTTACAATGACCAAAGTCTCTACAGGATCTGGCCGCTGCATAATTCTCTGGTTACATGCTGTACCAGTTATACTTTGCTCTCTGTAGGAAGGCTCATTGGTTTTCTTTCTAAGTTTGCAAGCACTCCAGGTTGGCTTCTATCTAAGGGTGTTTGCACTGGTTGCTTTCTCTCATGTTCTCCACGTGATTGGTTCCATCTTGATGTTAAAGTTTCTGTTTAAATGTGAGCCTCTCATTATAACCTGCTTTATTTGCACAATTTGAAGGAGCTCCAATGATTACTTTTAAATTCTATAACCCCCTTTTATTTTTATCATATTGTTTACCACTACTTAAAAGTATATTATTTATGTACTTATTTATTTTCTATCTCCCCCTTGAATGGAATCATACATTGTTTTTTCTTTTTCTTTGCCAATCTAATTGTGCTAGAGTCTTGGCAATCTACAAATGTCAGATATGGAGGGTATTTAAAGAATCCATGCCTTGGTTTCCCCACAGAAGATCAGGAAAATACATTTATCTATTTCAGCAGATTGTTGTGTGAATCAAGTCAGGTAATAAAGATGAAAACAATGTTGAATAGAAAAACTGCTACACAATGAAAAATAGTATTATTTCATTAGATATGAACCTGGATAACCTCACAGATTGGAAGAAGTCTTTTCCTATTGGAATATTATTAGTAAAGTCTGAACTGTAGAATTCTGTTATGTGCTCACCATCACTTAATATTTTATCTAAACTGCTACATATATTTCTATATGAAATATTTTTGGTACTCTGATAATCAGTTGACCCCAAGTCAATGCTTAGTATCACCGCTGACCTTGCATCCTCTGATCCTATTTCTCCTACTTCCAGCTCCTGTTTGAAAGAATTGAAAACCCTGCAGTTGTGCCAGTGTTTATTTTGGTGGTCAGAAATCAAATGGAATTAACAAAAATGAATAGTGCGTTTTATATTAATGGCTAGATTGTTCAATCTTGCAAGGATTTACTGTGCTTTTTGAACAGTTTTGAATATTTTATTTTGTTTTCATTTTGACAAGTGGGATATAAATTCAGAAACCCTAAATATTAGTAAAGGTTTTATTTGGAAATCCAAAAATTTAGAGCTGTGGAATATATAGGAAGAAACAAATGCCCAGTGGAAAACTTAATTTTATACTGTGGTAGATTAACTGTAAAAACATCCCCAATTATTCTCCTTCTGGTATCTATACCTCTTGCAAAGAGACTTTTCAAAATTCCTCCCATTAAGCAGTGAGGTCTATTTACCCAGCCCTTTAAAATGCACTGGCCTTGTCACTTGCTTTGTCCAAGAATGCAGCAGGTGTGATCTTGTGCCAGTTTCAAGTTGAGACCTCAAGAGGCCTTATATAATTCTGTTCACTCTTCTGAAACTCTGCTTACTGCATGTGTAAGAGTCCAGATTAGCGTGCTAGAGAATAAGAGATGTAGTAGCAGGCAACCTTACTGTGTTAACCAATGTCATCTTAGACCAGCCTGCAGCCAGCCAACCTTCAAGCATGTAATACATCCCAGCCAAGATTAGCAGAGCTGCTCCCCAACCCACAGCTAATTGTAGATGCATGAGTGCAGCTAAGATCAGAAATTCCCAATTGATTGAAGACTCATAAGCAAAAATTAATGCTTGGCAGTGAGTTTTATTGTGTAGCATTATTATATCAATAGATAATGATTCATATGAAAACAGAGAAGCAAATTATAGCATCTCTACAGTCTTTTGGCTCTTGTGTGATTCAGGCCCAGAACTATTTCTGAGAATCAATTTACATAGAGATTAAAAATTAATCTAATTAAGCTAATTAAATTGAAATAACTTCCTATATTGACAAAGACAATTGGAGACTGGTACAGGGTCTGATATAAAGTAAGTATCCAATAAATATCTATTGAATTTATTAACTGATAGTTTCTAAGTAAAGTCCGAATAACCTCAAGTGTATTCAAAGAGCTGGAATTAGCCAAATTCCTATCTAATTTAAGGAAAGAGACATGACAAGTCTGCATTTGCCAAACAGCTACTTTTAGACTACAAAAGGGAATCTCAAGTCCCTAGGAGATGAGGGAAGCCAGAGCCTTGGTGCAAAGATTAGCTCTAAACCCAGGACAGCAAACAGCAATATTGGACGTGGTTATATGAACAGTGAGAGTTTCAAACCTAGGGGAAGAGAGAACTGGAGAAAAAAGGAGGGTACACAGAAACAAAGAGGCAAGATTCATGAGTATCTTTTCCATAGATGAGCTTGCATTTACAATTTTCCTTTAGGGCCCAACAACATGTGCTAAGTTTCAGTTCTTGGTTTTATTAAGGAGCAAGATGCAAAACAAACAATCATTGTATTGGATGCAGTGGTATGGTTCACAGATTTCCCCCTTTAAAACTGAAATGTTTAATTCTCATATGCCTAGAGCTTTGTCTGCTGACAGTCCAAAGTTGAGGCCTTCTCAGGAATTGCCTTCAGCTAAGTGAAGTTGCCTTGCTCTCACTCATCCCAGAGAAAGCACACATCCATTGACTGGTCAATGCAGGGTACAAAGGTCTGGTCCCTTTGTCTCCATTAAGAATATCTCTGAAAGGTCATCTCAAGGTTTAGAATTCCCTATGGATTAGCAAAGTCTTCTGCTGCAGCTGCATCATAGTTCAACACTTCCTAATCCTACCAACTACACCTCTTTTCAGGTATTGTTTCTAAAAGCACTCCACAATAAGCCAAGTGCATACAAATCTTCACCTCTGTATCTGGTTCCCTAAACAGGAGAAAGACAAACTTCTGCGCCAAGAGTGGACTTAGAAAACACTCTAAATGGGAATTTTGTAGCTGTGTCATTGGCCAGATGGCTGGTAGTTTGGGTATAGACAATCCCTAGTAGGCAAAAGTAGTGTAACTATTAAACTTTTCTTGGTAGAAGAAAATGTACTGGTGAGTGCAATATATCATGCATTTGAGAGTTCATTGGAAGTAGTCTTTATAGTGATCATTGAATTGGTTGGCTTTTGCTGGGGGCTCTCGGTTTTAGAAAATGACAATGAAAGGCTTAGGGTGATTGATCACTAATTTCAGGCTAAGTGTGAAAGTCAGAGGACATCTTAGCAGCACGGAAAGAGCTTCTCATTTCCTACAGCCATAAGGCAAAAAAAAATTGAATATCCAGTCTACAACCTGATTATAAAAACATAAGCAGATCTCTAGTGAAGGTTGAAATTTTCAAGATCAGCAAGTCTGTTAAGGCATGTCAGCGTTTTTATTCAAGAGGAATGAAATTCTGCAACTTGATATGGGGATATGTGGGCAATGTCTTAAAAATCTTGAATCCCAGATTATTCTGAACACTCTGGACCTGCATAAATGCCGCACTCTTCCCAGTTAAAGTCTAGCTAACCCCCTCGCAATGGGAACACAGCCATGGTCACTTGTTTATATATTGTCTATGGCTTCTTTCGTACTACAACAGCAGAGCTGAGTAATTGAGAGAGAAACAGTATGACCCTTAAAGCCTAAAGTATTAGCTATGGGGTGCTTTAAGAAAAAGTCTGCCCACCCCTGATCTAGGGGACTTTGGCACTGTTTCTATCACATCCTCCTATACAATGAGGAATAATGAAGTCCAGGCCCAGTAATGGCTCACCCAGTGGTGATTTCTCTGGTCTCAAAATGTGTAATTGAAATTCTCACATTGATAGTTGGCAGAATTCTACAGTATTATTATATTTTTCCTGTAGGATAAGATCTACTATAGTGAGGGCACTCAAATGGAAACCTTTGAAACTTCCTTACTATCCCTGTCTGGCCAAGAGAGTAAATCAAAACAATATTACTTCTTAGGGAGAAGAGCAAATATCACTCAAGTGTTTTTCCTCAGTATATCCATACCATCAGCTTATCCTCTACAAAATCTGGAAATATTCTTTAAAATATGAGTGGGCTATTGTAAATTGAAGGTGGTCACTGTCCCTATTGCAGCTGTGCTGCTGGATATATTTTCTTGGCCAGGGTAGATTTACATGGTCTCAGATATATTGTACCCATGAAGTATAGAGAGTGTTTTCTTCCGATTCCTATCAAGAAATAGAACAAGACACAGTTACATTCATATGAGATGGGCTACAATATATATTTATAGTTTTCCTTCTTGAGCTCAATTTACAACCCCATCCTCTGTCATAATTGAATCTGAGAGCATTTGAAATGGCAGGACACTCCACAGAACATCACTTGATCTACTATATTGGTGGCATCGTGTGAATCAGACTAGATAAGCAAGAAGCAGCAAGTTTATTGGAAGCCATGATAAAATGCAAGTGCTCCAGAGGGAGGAAGATGTAAGCTACGATGATAAAAGATCCCACCATGTCAGTGAAGATTTAAGGGACCAGTGATATGGGGGATACTAGAATATACTCATCAAAATAATGGATTAACTATTGTATTTCTAACTTTCCACAATTAAGAAAACACAGTGCCTGGTAGGCCCCTTTGGGCTTTGAAGTAACATATTCCACACCTGGGAAAATAATCCAACCTTTTTACTAAATGGCATGCAACCTTTCCAGCTTTGAATAGGGCCCAGTGAAAGAAATGGTCACCATCAGGTCCAGGTTATAATGAAAGCAGTCCTGACACTTGAGTCATATGTTGTAGACTTTATACGTTAGAGGTATCTTTAGTGGAGAGTTTTGTGACAAGTTCTAGTCTCAGAATTACAACAGAGAACACTGGAATTCTGGATCAAAACCACATCATACGAATCTACAGAGTCAAAAAACAGCTCCTACTATGTCACTGGGCTAGAGACAGAACACCTGATCATGGGATATCAAGTGATCATGTGACCACAACTGCCCATCTTGCACTGGGTATGTTATAGTCACAAAACCAAAAGATCAGAGAGGATCTTAAAATGCAGCTGCACTTTAAGAGGGAAGCAATATATTATATTTGGGATTAGTCTCAGATGGCAAAATTAACATATATGACAGGTGGCCCAGAGTGCCATGTTATTCTTTATTGTTGAAATAGCATCTTTTCTTTGGCTCATGCTTATGGCCATAGGAGAGACCACTCATGACCATCTGACAGAGGAAGTCATGCTTGCTTCCCAGAGGCCTCAGCTTAGTAAGAGTGTTCAAACTTAAAACCAACTGTTACTTTACAGCAACCCCACTCAGAACCAGCCCAGAAAGACAGTGTTGATGGTAAATTCATCCAATAGGTAGATTTTTTGATGTTGCACCTTATTACTTTGCATGGAAAAAGAAATGATACATGGTAAGAGTTTATACAGGCACACAGGCAATAGCCAATGGCTTGGCTGGTTTGATAGAAGTTTTGAAAGAAAAATATTTTTTAAATCTGGGACAAAGTGGTTGGAAGAAGAGGCATGTGATGAACATATAGTCCTTTTTATGACCTTTTAATGCCCATCAGAGAGCATTCACCAAAGAAGAGGTGTGAAACATTGTAGATTTAGTAATAGCCCATTGCCATCAGCCAGTGTCTTTGTCCAGCCATCACTTTGATGCACAATTGATTTAAGAGCAGAATATCTGTAATGGCAGAGATGGAGCCATGCATGGGCCCAATAGTATGGAATTCCAGTCAATAATGTTGATCTGGCTACTTCTTTAGTCAAATGTCCAAACTTCTAGCTTCCAAGACCAAGTTTAAGTCTGTGATATGGCATTATACTTCAAGGAAACTGAACAGGCATTTAGAGGTAAATTGTTAACCTTGGACCTCTTCAATTCTAGAAGGGACATAATTCATCTTGACTATAATTGACATATATATTCTAGCCAGTGGCTTCTCTCTCCTGATTGCAGGACCTCAGCCAAATATACAACCCAAAGGCTTACAAAATGTTTACCCCATCAACATAGGATTCTGTGTAGAACCTCATTGGATAAAGGGATCCATTTTACACAAATTGAGTTAAGGGAGTAGGAACACAACCTTGTAGTTCATTGATCTTATCATATACTGCATTATATGATATGCCAGAAATTGTCAGCTGATAGAAAAATAGAATGACCTTCTTAAGGCATCATGCTGGAGATACACTCTGCAGGTATGAAGCACTATCTTCCAGGATGAAGTACATACCCTAAAGCAACAGTTATTATATGGTACCATATCTCCAATGGTAGAGAACATGGGTCTGGAAACCAAAGGGTTGAAGTAGAAGCAGGCTCACTTACCCTTAGTCTCAGTGATCCACTTGGGGAATTTGCACTTTAAGTCCCGGTCACGCTATGTTTTAAGAGTCTAGAAGTATGGATCTTCAGTGGGCAAAACAAGAATCCTATTAAATTTTAGACTTGTCACTTTTTCATTCATAATCCTTGAGCCAAGAAATCTGCAAACTAGTAAAAGAATTATCATCTTGGTACAATGAAGTCAGAGAAGAAAATATTTGGCACCCAGGTGATCCACAGGGGCTCTGCTTGTTACTCTTCTGCCCATATTTGATAGTAAATGAAGAATATCAGCAGCTACACTCACAGAAAGACATGGTAATGTGAGTTGGGAACTTCTTAAGGTTAAGCATATAGGCAGCCTGATTAGATAAACCATCTAGACAAACTGAGGTATTAGCTGAGGGTGTGGAAAATCTGGAATGGGTAGTAGAGGAAGGGAATGATAAATATCAGTGTCTGATTCTGAGACCAGCTGTTGGAGGTGTCACAAACAGTAAAGGCTCTGAGATTTTATCATACATGCAAGCTCACAAGTCACCTTGATATAGTTTCATGGATGCTGACAGAAGACAAACACTTCTGACCAGAGACAAAATATTTTTTGCTCAAAGAAAAGTCATTACCCAGAGAATCAGCATATTTTTGTCCATTATTTGAGATGCTATCTCCACAGAACAAAGTGGAGGGCCAGGTGGCACTTGTAGATGTGGTGGGGCATATGAAGGAGAAGATCCCTGAACTTGTTGGGGCATCTATCTTTTTTATAGTAAGCAGTAAGTAAACCTTATCTTTGCCTCAGAGAGACATCACCTGGTCCTTAAAAGTTTTTTGCTGCAAACTTAACCCTAGGCCTTGTTTAAATGATACCCTGTCTTGCATTCCTGACATACATGGCAAGATGTATAGTAGCACAAGAGACCCATGCAGTATTTTCCTCCAACAAGGGGCAAGGTTGGTAGTTTGCTCCATTTTCTTTATTTTTATGTTTCCCTAGGAAAAGGCCAATTGGAATCCTGAGATAGCTCTTCCCAGATGAGCTAAACTTATTACACAAATCAAGTATAATTTGGCAATTGGGTGGATTGAAGTGGGTACTTGAGGTGCCACCCAGATGCCCACTCACTCCACCAGCTGCTTGAAGTGTTGCCTAATCATGGTTCATAGATAATTTTGTCCTCAGGAATTTCATTTAGTCAAAGAGCTATCTCACCCAAGTTTCTTCCTCTGCCCAATTCTCCTTTCTTTGCTTATTTATAGATATTGTTCCTGAGATAGATGTTTCTGAGAGAAGTATTCAATTCCTGCAAATCTCAGTCTCAGAATCTGTTTTCCAAAGAACTCATCTATAACATCAGCATAAACAACATAACCAGCTGAATGTTTGAAGTTTTACACACTGGTACATCTAAAATTCATGTTGATATTGTTGACTTAAAACCTAGTCTCAGACAGTAGCTATCTCTTTGTTTTCTAAAAAAAAAAAGTATAAACAATTATTTTTTTCCTGAAAAACAAATGGCTAGAAGATGCCCTATCATGTTATCTGTCTCCTGCCCTTCTCAAAACACCACTTGAATGGAAGAAATTATGGTTTTCTACATCATGTGCTATTTACTCTATAATCTACATTTTTATAATTTTATATGTTCTTCCTTTCAAAATATTGAATGTGGAGAATCCCCTACCACCTTAATTTCTTCCATTCTTCTCTCTCACATGGGAAGACAAACTTGAAGAGTCAAGGACTGATTCAGGAGGTAATTCCCTAAAGACTTATTCAGCCACTATTCACTGTTCTAGCTTTATTGGCTTTTACCTAAAGTAAGGTAATCATACTTGACCATATCTAATCTCACCAATAAACTAAATAGTAAATTCTTGTTCCAAACAATGGTCTAACAACATACAACAATCCAATTATAATTATTTTATATTGTATTTGTATATTTGTATTAAAGTTAAATTAATTTAGTAATGCTATAAAAATTAAATAAAATGATTATCACAAAAAATTCAACACAGTGATTATCCCTGGGAAGAAGATGGGTACTCTTTGCAGAAGTATACACAGGAGGTTCAATCATTCTAGTCTCTAAAACTTATGATGAACATTATTATATTTTAAACTTTAAACATATATCATATATACTTTTTGTAAGTACATGATAATCCTTTATAAAAATCTATATTTCTGTTATTGACATCTAATTCAATTATATTTGATCAAAGTGTCACCTGAATAATTCAAATCCTGTGCAATTTGAGGTTGCTTATGACTAGCATATGATCAATCTTTTGAATGTACCATGTGCACTTTGAAATAATGTATATTCTGCATTTGTTAAATATGCATTTGATAGCTATGTCTTATAAAGACACTAGGTCACACTGGTTGAGAATATTGCTCAAGTATGTTATATCCTTAGTGTTTTTCTACTTTTTCTATTAATATTGAGAGAGTACAGAAATATCCAGGTCTCAATGCCAATTATTCTATTACTGCTTTCAGTTTTTACTTCTAGTATTTTGAAGCTATGTTTTTCTGTGAAACATTTAAAACTATTATGGTTATGTGATGAATTGACTCTTTCATCATTATGAAATGTTGTTCTATTTATCTTTATTAATATTCCATGCCCTGAAGTCTAATTTTTTTTAATATTAATATAACCTCTTGAGCTTTCTCATGGCTAGGGTTCCCATGTTATATTTTCTGTCATTTTACTTTTCTGTGTCTTCGTAAACAGCATATAGTTGAGACATCCTTTTTTATCCTGTTTACCAGTCTTATACCTTTAACTCATGTGTTTAGCCATTTGTATTTACTATAATTACTGATATTTCCATTTTATTTACTCTGTGGGTATATTAATATGTATTTTTAAAATTTGTTTCTGGTGGTTGTCATAGAGTTTGTGATATGCATCTTAAAATGTCATTATCTACCCTTATGTAATGTTATGCCACTTCACATATAATAAACATCCTTAAAATATATTTCTATTTCTCCCGCTTGTACTTCATATTATTATTTTTACACGTTTTACCTCTACATATGTTATAAACTCCTCACAACACACTATTAAATAATTTTGTTTTAAACAAATCAACTTTTAAGAAAACTTTTTTTTGCAAATGAAAAGTCTTTTCTATTTATCCACTTATTTACAATTTCTAGCTCTTTTTTGACTAATGTTTTTGTTCAGTCTGAAGAACTTTAAGATCAATCTTCTAGAGGAATTTTCTTGGCAATAAATTGTTTTTTGGTTTTTAATTATTAAAAGATATGTTTGTTGGAAATAGAAATTGAGGTCAAGAGTTTGTGTTGTTGTGTTTTCTGTCTTTACTGCACTTGAAAGATTTTGATCAATTCTCTTTTTGTTTATACACCAGCTGTTTATCTGTGGACTATTATACATAATAAAAATGAAATCCTATCTTGTAAGGATTACTGTACTTTAGGGCCTATTATTGCATAAATACCAAAAAATACAAATAAAAATGGGAAAATGGAGACCATCTAGCTATATAGGAAGTCAATGAGTTTGGAAATTAAGGAAAAATTTCCCTATGCATCTTTGCTGACTTGATTTGACAAATTCATCTGTAAACCAGTTAGTTTATAAGAAGCTGTATTAAAAAAAAAAAAAGAAGAAGCTGTATTCTCTTCAGTGAGCATGAAAACATGTTTTTTAGTACTAAAAATTCTACTGATCTCTGAATGTCTGCTTTGTCACTAGCAATTGATTTGACTCAAAGAGATAAGAAGAAAACTCAAGTTCTTAAAAACTATATCCAATTACACATAATAAGGTGGTGACATTACTCTCAAAGACACTTAGTATTCAAATATAGCAAAAAACAAAAGCAAACAAAAACAAAAAACAAAAAGAAAAACACACATTGACCTGCTAAAAACTTAGTCTGATATAAAACATGAGCTGGATAGTAGCAAAATAGATGACACTTTCTTATAAAATTAAACATCCATTCACCACACAACCCAACAATACCACTTCTAGGTAGATCTGAAAGAAAAATGAAAACATATTTGTACAAATATCTATACACAGATGTTTATAGTAGTTTTATTCATAATCACCCAAAACTAAACCCAAATGTCTGTCCATCAGCTGGGAAAATGTATACAAATTATGACATATAATGGAATACAAAAAATAATGCAACAGCATTGCAGAATTGCAAATCTATTATGCTTATTGAAATAAACTAGATTCAAATGGCTACATACAATATGATTCAATTTATACGAAATGCTGGAAAAGGCAAAACTATATGGACAGCAAATGACTGTTAAGGGTTGGATACGAGAGAAAGGATTGGCCACAAAGTGGCATGAGAGAATTTTTTAGGGTGAAGGAATTATTCTATGTCTTGATTGTGGTGATGATTTCCCAATGTATGCATTTGCCAGAATTCATAGAACTGTATAACTTAAAGGGATGAAATTGACTGTGAGCATATTATATCTCAAAACCTAACTTAAGAAAAAATAATTCAGTAACTCAAGCAGAACTTAGGACAATTTCTGGCACATAGTAAGCATACAGAAAATACTAGCTGCTATTGTTACTACTGACACCTTTGTCATTATTATTGAAATGACAAAAACATTTTCCAAAAAGTGAATAGCTACAAGTTTTATAATATAGGATGAAGAGGTAATGCAATTTCAATTAATTTCATTATCATATACTGAAATGGTCAAATAAATAATTCTACAAAATTTCAGTTAAGCTAAATAGTAAATTTGCATTTAGAAATAAGTCAAGCATTATACACTTGCTCTTACAGCATTCCATCTAAATTTCTAAATCAGATTAAAAGTGTCCATGTATACATTTATTCATGCAATATTTACTGACCATTTACCATGCATCAGTTTTTTGCTATACATTGGGAATATACTGGTTAAAAAAATACCACTAATAATTGTTACCATTGCATAATCTATTTCATTGCATATTCAAATCATGTAGTAATAGTAAAGTCAAAAATATTTAGGACTGAATAGAAATATATTTGTATAATCTTAAAACAATAATGTTTCTGTGCTACATGGTTGATAGAAGCCAAGTCAAGTAGAGCAATTGATGACATCATATGTATGTAACACTATTACATAAAGTTAATGTTAGGGGAAAACTAACAAAAAAAAGTTTAATGGGGAGTTGTGATGTAAAATTATGTTTGAATGAAGGATGGCCCAGCTACTGTTGCTGAATAACAAATTATCTCAAAACCTCTCTGTGTTAAACACACACAACTATTTCAGTAGTGTTGTAGACTCTGGGGTTCAGGATGGCTTTATCTCAGCTCCACAATATCTAGGGCTACACCTGGGAAGACTTGCTAACTGGAGGCTGAAATCATCTGGTAGTGCTTTTATTCATACCACTGGTTGTTGATATTGCTTTTTGGCTGAGTCTAGAGCTGGGTTGTTGGTTGGACACTTACAAAGGGCCTCTTCAGTTCTAATTAATGTCTAAGAAGGCTCATTTGCACTTCTTCCCAGCATGGTGATGGGGAGCAAATATCCCAAGAGAACAAGGTGAAAATGCATAACATTTTTATAATCAAACTTTGGGAATTTTATGGCATCATTTCAGCCATACTGTTGAAACAGTCACAAAGGTCTACACAATTGTTATGCGGAGGGTGAGCAAGGCACATTCTACCACATCACCACATAAAATGGAAGGAATATCAGCGACACATTAAGAAGAGCATGAAGGACGAGCCATTTTGGAAAATGCAATCTGCTACAAAAGGTGAAAGCTTGCCATAGAATTATATGAACATTGATATAATTACCAACTGGCAATTTCCCATTTGGAAATACAATAATTGGCACCAGGGTTAGTGAACATCACATGTTTGGCCTTAAATATTTAGATTCTCAGTGCAATCAGGAATCATAAATTATTTCCGTTCTATAGGAAAGTTTTCTATTGATATTTAGGTCATAAAAGCAAAACTCGTTATTTATAGCTAGCCAGAAATGCACTCTTTAGCAGACATGTATTCACAACATTTATCAAATGTTTATTATGTGCTAAGCACTAGTAATACATCATGTTTTCCATATAAAACTATTATATTAAATACTCTGCCAAGTTTAGGATTTTATTTTTCCTTCCAATGTCATGTATTTTACTTCTACAGAAAATTTTTCTCATCTTACAATTGTTAGTTGGATATTTGTCAATTTGATTACTATTAAGGAAGTTCAACTAAACTAATATGCCTTTTGGGGAATGGGCTGAGATGAAGAACTCAACGCATTTCTTACTGTTTTTTTTCCCTGACAACGTTGTTCTATGGGATTGAATTTAAAATCACAGGATATCAGTTTGTAATGACCGACAAATGCAAATTCCAAAACCCTGAAGTTAAAAATCTTGCACAAGAGTTTTATGTATCTCCAGGCACGATATTTTCTGATGTTTAGACAGCACAACTCTTCCCCAACATAGGCAAAATTCAACTAATCATGACAATAACATAGGAATGCCAAAAGGCTTTTTTTTCCAGTATCCTTTCATGAGGTTGCTATGCATCCAGGCCCTTCCCTCTGAAAAGCCTAAGTAGAAGGTGGACTTAGTAAGAATACTTGCTACTCACCAAATCTATTTTATATTCCAGAATGATGGAAGAGAAAATTAGCTCTGGCTGATAGAATGCAGATGAAAACAGTGTAAGTCATTTCATTAAAGGACCTTCTTCTCTTGTTCAATGTCCAGACGCAGAGAACTTTAAGACTCCAGAGGACTTTGAAACACTTGATAACAATGGAGGGTACTAGACAGAAAGAACCTTGACCCCTGAATCACCACAGGAAGACCATTACAGAGGTTTTACAATGAATACTTGCATTGAGCTTGATGGAGCAAGGATAAATTTTATCCTCTGCTGAAATCTGGAAGATTGTATTTTACATCAATTAACCTATCCTGTTCAATACTGATAGTATTGTGGGACAGACAGAGGTAAGGTTTGAGGTTTCTTATATGTAGTTTTAGCACAAGTAGCTGAAGAACAACATCATTAATTACATGTGAGGAAGTGTATGAAGATTTTTTTAAAAATAATAAAAAATGGTAGTGTAGTAGACCTAGTTCTTGTACCCATGAGATCCTCTCAGGGCCACCAGCTCATCTACACAGACATTCTCCAGACCTTGGGCCCTTGCCTGTTTCTTATGGAAGAGACATAATGATATCTCATGGACTGCCCATGTCCAGATTACTCCATTGTTCTACCACCTCTAGAGATTGGGGCAACCCTCATTCTCTGCACTGACTGATGAGGAAAACCTGCCCTACCTTAACATTGGCCAGACTGGACCTGGGGAATTTCTGGTTCTTCTCGTTACCCATAGGAGCCAAATTACACAGCCTGGAGGTATGAGCAAAGCAATGCTTCATGGGGCACACCGTGACCCATGAAAAGCAGGATGTTGGATTTTCTTCTTCAATAAGATCTTAGAAATGTAAATATGAAAGAGTTCACCTAAATCAAGCAAATGCTTCCCTATAAAACACCTACATTTTCTTTTGTATAAATAGGTTAATTTGGAGAAATGATGCTGACATACAAAATCAATTGCTCAGTAAATAAAGGCTGATTTTCTGGTGAATAAGCACTTTGGAACTTAAAATAATGTAAAAAGTTTTAAGCTGAAGTGGGCAGGTGCAGTTTTATACTCTGGTAAATATTTGACAGCTGTGCTTTTAAATGACCATTGTAACTTTGAAACCACATTCTGATTTAACCCTGGAAGGTTTAAGAAACAAATCGTGGCCTAGGAAATCATAATTATAGAGAAGCTGTTGTGTGTTAGGTTAATAAATGGAATGTTAAAAATTTTTGTATTGGACAAGAGTAAAGCATTCTGGATGTATAAATAAAACACAGTTGATTGATGATCAGTGTAGCCATGTATGTGTTCATACATCTTCAGCCCCATCAGACCTGATAAATAGTCACAAAAAATGTGCCCCAACCTCAGATTAACTTATCTGTTTAGATGTTTGCTTTCACTATGAGATTGATCATAAGAACTTAAAGTTAGAGACTGTTATTTATACTTTTTTCAAATATCAACATTATATGATGTATCTGATAAGTAGTAGGGGTCAATAAAAATGAGTGAAACTAATTTCAGAAGAAAGATAAACATTTGAGGCTGAAAATAAATAACTCAAAAAGGAAGTATTGTAGGAGGTATCTTAAGGAATTGACATTTTCATTAATTTTTCAACATTTAAAAAGATTTTATACTATCACGAAACTTTCAGAAAAATTCTGCAAGGATATCACACATTTAGAAACATCATATAATGATTCCAGGAAATAATTTTTACTTTTAAAACGTTTTTCATCAGTGTAACATAAAATTTCATGGGGATAGGATCACTTGAGGATAAAGAATATTGGATTGCTGCAGAGCCATAAATTACAAATACCAACCAGTTGACAGATTCAGCAAAAAAGAGGAAAATGCAAACTCAAAAGTTTGAAATGTAAATATGTTGCCCAAAACCATTAAAAAATCAGTTTGCATGATACTTTCAAAGCTGTTTCCCAAAAAAAAAAAAAAAAATTGTTTAAGCAGACAGTATTGCTTACTTTGAAGCTAGCTCCCAAGAAAAAGGGGCTGCATTTATCCTATTCACCATGAGAATAAAAATACAAATACGAGATTTATTTCACACATTGCTTAGCGTTATCCCAGGTCCGCAGTTATACTATATCTACTGTGTCATTCTAAACTTTTATATAAATTTATTGCTACAGGAGACCTCTTTACTTAAGACCTTTCTGACTGGTAATCATGCCATCATAGAAGCATTCATCTCTCATAATCCTATTAATGGGATTTAATAAGCAAGTCAAGGAGACAGCAGGGGTCAAAAGAATTGGAATTTTTCTGGCTGTGAGATAATCAATGAGGCTCTATGAGCTGCTGGGTATGATGTCATTTTGGAAATATTTTGCTCTGTGCTTGTTATTGAGTAATTTTATAATCTGATTTTGGGAGAAATCACTATGTACTACTTTCACTCATTTATTGTTGCAAGATTTAGTTATAGAGTCCTTGTTTTGTACAATGCCACATGCTAGGAGATTTGTGTGTTTGGTGAGGGGAGAAGAATAAGTTATAAACTGGACATGAAGGAACCTACAATCTCATAGCAGAGATGACGCAGGAGTCCAATTGCAAAGACATTGTAAGGAGTTCTAAGAGCATTGATATCACTCAAGGCTTGCACTTGTCTCCTTCCTCTGTATGTTTGTCTCTTTCTTTCTTAGTTCAAGATTCTATCACCAGGATTATATCAGAAGTTTCAGACCTATACATCCCATTTCCACTACAACTTTCTCTCTTTCAAGTCTCTGTGTTAATCTATCCCCATTTGAACTCTTTCTCAGCTTCCCTTGAATTTAAATTCCCTTGAATCTCTCATTTTTACCTTTACCTAGCTGTACCTTTCCTCTTTATTTTACATCCTACCAAGCTTCATGATCTAGTCTTTCAATGAATTTTGTAGCAGTACTCAATCTCTTTGAAGTGTCCCACTCCAATAAGTCTGGCAAAACCCCAACCCAGTTCAGACCCAAATAATCACTTTCACTTTGCTTGCATCTATAAATCTAAATGTTGCATATTGGTACCAGTGTGAGGTTGCCAACTTTAACCTTGATAAAATTCAGACAGGCTGACAATACTACACTGTTTCTCTGCTTGGTAGCCAAGAACCTCCTCAAATTTATCTTGTTATCCAAAAGTAACACTCTCCCTGGAATTGAATTTTCCTTTCTTTTTCTCATTCCATTGTATGTCAACCACATCTATCTAATTATCAAAGCCAGAAATTTAGGTGTCACCCATGACTGCCTTGTCCCCTTACTTGACAATTCCAGTTAATCATGAGGTCAAGTCAATTCTGGTATATATGTCCATCTACTTTTCTACAACTCCACGGTTAACTCCTGGTCAAGTCACTATTGTCTTTTTTATTTTAAATATTTATTTATTTATTTGGTTGTGTGGGGTCTTAGCTGCGGCAGGCGGGCTCCTTAGTTGCAGCATGCGAACTCTTAGTTGCGGCATGCATGTGAGACCTGGTGTCACAGTGGATAAGACCACACTCCCAAAGCAGGGGGCCCAGGTTTGATCCCTGGTCAGGGGACTAGATCCCACATGCATACCATTGTCTTTTGAATAGATAATTAGAGCAGACTCTTAACTCACTCCCCTGCTTCCTATTTTGCTTCTTGCCAATACATCCTATACATTGAAGACTGAGTGACTTGAAAAATGCAAATTTGATCATTATTCTCTTTTGCTTAAAATACTTCAATAGGTTTCATTTCATTTGGGAGAATGTCAGATCTCATGACTTACAGGCACCCTATCTCTTGGTCATACATACTTATCCAGCATCATTTCTTATTACTCTCTTTCTTTATTGAAGTCTATATCTGGCAATACTGAATTTATTTTTTATTTTTATTGAAGTATAGTTGATTTACAGTATTATATAAGTTTCAGGTGTCTAGCATAGTCATTCAGTACTTTCACAGGTTATACTACATGAAAAATTATTACAAGATAATGGCTATAGTTCTCTCTGCTGTATTCTCATTGCTTGTCTATTTTGTACATAGTAGTTTGTATCTCTTAATGCCATAACCCCTTCCCTCTCTTCTATGGTAACCACTGGTTTGTTTTCTATATCTGTGATTCTGTTTCTGTTTTACTTTGTATTCATTTGTATTATTTTTTAGATTCCACATATAAGTGATATCATGCAGTATCTCTCTGTCTCTAACTTATTTCACTAAGTATAATCTTCTCTAGGTCCATCCACATTGCTGCAAATGGCAAAATTTCATTCTCTTTTATGGCTGAATTACATTTCATTGTATATGTATACCACATCTTCTTTATCCATTTGTGTGTTGATGGACACTTGGGTTGCTTCCATATCATGACTATGAGCATTGGGGTGCATGTGACTTTTTGAATTAGTATTTTCTTTTTTTTTCTGGATATATACACAGTAGTGGAATTGCTGGGTCATATGGCGGTTCTATTTTTAATTTTTGGAGGAACTTCCATACTGTTTTCCATCATGACTGCACCAATTTCCATTCCCATCAACAGTGTACAAGGGCTGCCATTTCTCCACATCCTCTCCAACATTTGTTATTTTTAGTCTTTTTGATGATAGACATTCTGACAGGTGTGAGGTGATATCTCACTGTGGTTTTGATTTGCATTTCCCTAATGATTAGTGATGTTGAGCATCTTTTCATCCACCTGTTAACCATCTTTGGGAAAATGTATATTTAGTTTTCCTGCCAATTTTTAATTGGCTTTGTTCTTAACATTAAGTTGTATGAGCTGTTTATATATTTTGGATATTAACCCCCTTATCAGTCATATTATTTGCAAATATTTTCTCCCATTCCATAAGTTGTTTTTTTGTTTTGTCAAATGGTTTCCTTTGTTTTGCAAATGCTTTTAAGTTTAATTCGGTCCCATTCATTTATTTTTTATTTTATTTCTTTTGCCTTAAGAGAGAGATCCAAAAAATTATTGCTACGATTTATGTCAGAGTGTTCTTCTCATGTTCCCTTCTAAGAGTCTTATGGTTTCAGGTCTTACATTTAAGCCTTTAATCCATTTTGAGCTTATTTTTGTATATGGTGTGAGGAAATGCTCTACTCTCATTGTTTTGCATGTAGCAGTCCAGTTTTCCCAGCACCACTTTTTGAAAAGAATGTCTTTTCTCCACTGTATAATCTGCCTCCTTGCTGTAGATTAATTGACCATAGGTGCATTGGTTTATTTCTGGACTCTATTCTGTTCACTAATTTGTGCCTGTTTTTGTGCCAGTGCCATACTGTTTTGATTACTGTAGATTTGTAGTATAGCTTGAAGTCTAGGTGAGTGATACTTCAGTTTTGTTCTTTTTTCTCAAGATTTTTTTGGCCATTTGGGGTCTTTTGTGGTTCCATATGAATTTTAGAACTATTTGTTTTAGTTCTGTGAACACTGTCATGGGCATTTTGATACAGATTGCATTCAATCTGTAGATTTCTTTGGGTAGTATGGCCTTTTTAACAGTATTAATTCTTCCAATCCAAGAGCATGGGATATTTTTCCATTTCTTTGAATCATCATCAATTGTTTTATAGTTTTCAGGGTATAGAGCTTTCATCCCCTTTATTCCTAGGTATTTTATTCTTTATGATGCAATTTTAAATGGGATTTTTTTTTGTTAGTTTTTGTTTTGTTTTTACTTTCTTTTTCTGATAACTCTTTATTAGTGTACAGAAAAGTAACAGATTTTCAAATGGGATGATACTTTATATAGAAAACTCTAAAGGCTCCACCCAAAAACTATTAGAACTATTTTTTATATTTTTTAGTTAACTTCTTAGATGTACCTTATTATCTCTTGCATCTGCAATTTTGTTTAGCTTTTTCTTTGGTTAGAAGTGCTCCCCTCTTATCTTTGACTGAATTCTGTTTACCCTTCAGATTTATGAAGGCCTGCTTGAAGTATATTGTCCTCTTTTCCTTATACCAAACATGCTTGATTCTAAATTGTTGCTTAATAACCATATTCTCCACAGGACTATGTGTTCTTTGGAAGCAGAGAGTGCCTCTGTCTTGGTCTCTGTTTTCCAGCATGCACCTAAAACTCATAGGGTGTTTAGTAAATATGATAAGATAATACATGATGGACAAGTTCATAGGAGGGAAATATTATTCAGATGGTAGCATGGCTGAAAATATTGGTTAACAAGTTTCAATGATAATAGTAAAATAAAAAGAGTTAAGACAGAAAATATGAATAGTCCTGTACCTCATTAAGGAAATTGAATTTGTTATTATGAAGAAAATTGTAAGGCTTAGTTTTACTGGTTTAGTCTAACACTGAAGAAATAAAATCAAAATAAACTCAAAATGGATTAAAGACCTAAATGTAAGGCCAGACACTATAAAAGTCTTAGAGGAAAACATAGGCAGAACACACTTTGACATAAATCACAGTGGATATTTTTTGACCCACCTCCAAGAGTAATGAAAATAAAAACAAAAATAAACAAATGGGACCTAATGAAACTTAAAAACTTTTGCACAACAAAGGAAACCATAAACAAGACAAAAAGACAACCCTCAGAATGAGAGAAAATATTTGCAAATGAAGCAACTGACAAAGGATTAATCTCCAAAATATACAAACAGCTCATGCAACTCAATATCAAAAAAATGAACAACCCAATTAAAAAATGGGTGGAAGACCTAAATAGACTTTTCTCCAAAAGACATATAGAAGGCCAAGAGGCACATGAAAAGATGCTCAACATCACTAATTATTAGAGAAATGCAAATCAAAACTACAATGAGGTATCATCTCATACCAGCCAGAATGGCCATCACAAAAAATCTACAAACAATAAATTCTGGAGAGGGTGTAGAGAAAAGGGAACTCTCCTACACTGTTGGTGGGAATGTAAATTGATACAGCCACTATGGAGAACAGTATGGAGGTTCCTTAAAAACTAAAAATAGAACTGCCACATGACCCAGCAAACCCACCCTTGGGCATATACCCAGAAAAAACCATAATTCCAAAAGATACGTGCATCCCAAAGTTCATTGCAGCACTATTTATAATAGATAGGACATGGAAGCAACTTAAATGTCCATCAACAGAGGAATGGAAAAAGAAGATGTGGTACAAATATATAATGGAATATTACTCAGCCATAAAAAAGAATGCAATTGTGCCATTTGCAGAGACATGGATGGACCAAGAGACTGTCATACAGAGTGAAGTAAGTCAGAGGGAGAAAAACAAATATCATATATTAATGCATATATGTGGAATTTAGAAAAATGGTACAGATGAACCTATTTGCAAAGCAGAAATAGAGACACAGACATAGTGAACACATGTATGGACACCAAGGGCTGACGGGGTGGGTGGGATGGATTGGGAGATTGGGATTGACATATGTACGCTACTATGGATGAAGTAGATGGCTTGTGAGAGCCTACTGTATAGCACAGGGGGAAAAAAAGGCACAATCTGTTTGCAGCACATATATTATTAACCTTAAAAATGCATTCCAATATTTGTTAGGTGCAGACAAATACTGTTTGATTCCACTTATAGGAGGTACTTAGAATAGTGAAATTCATAGAGTCAGAAAGTACATTTGTCAATGCCAGGGACCAGGGGATGAGGGGGTGTGGGGAGGGGGAATGGGGAGTTAGTGTTTAATGGGGACAGAGTTTCAGTTTAGGAAGGTGAAAAATTTGGGAGATAGGTGATGGTGAGAGTTGCACAGCAATGTGAATATACTTAGTGCCACTGAGCTGTACAGTTAAATATGTTTAAAATAGTATGTTTTATATTATGTGACTTTTACCACAATAAAAAAATTAAAAAAAAACAAAGTTACACTCACTTTTTCAGAAAACAGAGGAAGAAAGCTGGTATTTAACTCACTATATGAGGCCAGACAAATACTCATAACAAAAGCTGAAAAAGATCTTGCAAAAAAAAAAGAAAAAAGAAAATTATAGATCATTATTAGCCATGATCAACACTATGGGTTGAATCGCCTTCAAAAGATACGTTGGAGTTGTAATCCATAGTACTTAAATGGACCTCAAACGCAATATTCTGAATGAAAAAAAAAAAAAAAAGGCTCGAAATATCATATACTGAATGATTCCATTCATACCACATTCTTGAAATGACAAAATCATAGAAATGAAGAATACATTTTTGGTGTCCAAGGGGTAGGGATGTTGGAGGTGGAGGAGAATGGGTGTGTTGATAAAGAGGTAGCACCAGGCAGATCTTTGTGGTATTTTGATTGCGGTGGTTACTACACCAGCATAACATAAGTGATAAAATGATGGAACTAAGTACACATTTTGTATTAACATCAATTTTCTGGTTTTGATATTGCATCATAGTTGTGTAAGATTTAATCTTTGAGAGAAATATGGTGAAAGATACATGGGACTTCTCTGTACTATCTTTGCAATTTCTTATGATTCTATAGTTATTTCAACACTAAAAAGTTAAAAGTACTATTTATAGTGAAGAAATAGGTTTTTAAAAAAAAATTATTGTGGAAGAATACTTTGGAAAAAATACAATAAGATTGCTAGGAAACAAATAAAACAAAGATACACAAAATATAAACACATTCATTTTTAGAATCAGGAATACCTTCCAGTTTTATAGATGTAATTGGAACAAATGTAATATATAAAAAAAGAAAATAATTTCAAAAATAGTATACTTTGCTTATTAAAAGACTGTGCATAGGCCATTAATATAGAGAATTGTTATTACACTGTCTTTCTACAATCCCAACTAAACAAAATTTCTAAGTGAAATGTGATTTCATATAATAACACAAACACACACTTTGAAAATACTCTGTATATAAGTATTTACAGATGTTGGATGTGATAAATGCAAACAGTTTGTTTCTTCCTTGTTAAGGAAGAAACACATGGCTAATCTAAATTTTACTGACAACATGCATGACATGATGACTGTCTGTACTATTTCTAGATTTTGTTTTGATGACACCCACTGTATAGAAACCAATCTCACAGATGTAAAGTGGGATGGAACAAGAGCCTTTAAAATAAGTTCAGCAAGCTAAGCTTATTTGTTTTTAACTTACATTCAAAAATCAAGCAAGTGATATCATATTTTCAAAATTTATCTTCAGTGTTTCATCAGTAGCTAGTTCTATCAATGTGTATTTCCAATATGTTTGGAGCCTTTGGCAGGCTACGTAGAAGCACTTCTAATGGCTTCTACTTGGCTTTTCCCAACATAAGAGCATGCACTGTACAGGTCAAAGAACAAATGTGGGGACTATGGCAGCTATTAATTATGTCTATTCCAATTATGCATTCGGGAACTGGGGAAATCGAAGAATGGGTTTGGTACTCACTCGACTCACTGTGAGAAGGACCTGAGTAAAACTCCATTGATCATGTGACTTCTGTAAACCCTTACTCTGACTGGCAGATAGTGATATTTTGGGTCTCCTGAAATTGGTGTCAGTTTAGAGTCAGAAGTCCCTTAAGTGTCTGATGATTTCCATTTTCCCAATGTATAGTTACCCTGGTAAAAGGCCATAGGTCTTTCGAGAAAAGTCTGGGAGAATGATAAATAACATAAATTTTCAGTATTTTAGAGGGATCCTTCCTCAAGAGGACCTGACCTCTTCGTTCAAAGAGTTCTGGGTTTATGCATTGGCTCAATTCTGGAAATTGACTAAAAGACTCTTGACTCCATTTTTATGATTCAAGTACACTTGACCTAGAACTTTTCTGTTTATACACATCAAGTAAGAATTTAATAGGCTTCCTATCTATGTCACTTCTAGGAACTCCATGATTAACTAGCCAATGCCATAAATCTTCATGAGTCAGACTATTTTGATTGCTGCTTTGACTCTGCTGTCCATTATGATAACCACACCCACCTTGCCTTTCGTGATGGAGTGCTGCCAAATGACCCCTGCCACCTCTGGATCCAATTACTTTCATTGCTTTTAGCTTTCCCAATTCAGTGGCTACCGTTCCTACTGTAACGTCTGAACTATAGGGAAGAGTAGATATGGAGTTTTTCAGGGATTCTGGGGCTCCCCTTACAAATTTATTTCTCAAAATATTGGTGAAAGTTATGTCTTCTGGACATGTCTCCATGTGTCTTACGTCTTCAGTGTGAGTGCCTAGGTATTAACCTACAAATCCATTCTAATAGTCCAGTCTCCCTAAACCTTTCAATCCCTTCCTCTACATGAAACTAAGGCAGGTGGGGAATTTCCAGTTCACTAAGGTGGGTCATCTTTTGGTCCATGTTTCAACAACTCAATCAAAAACAACTGTTAGAGCCCTTTATAATCCCTCAAACTGCAACATTAAATGCAGAATCTCTGCTTAGTGGACCCATATCAATAAATTTAGCCTGATCCACATTTATGCTCCTTCCCCCCATTATCTAACACCACCTTTAGTATCCATTCCCACCCAAGTTCCCTGGACTTCTGCTTGTATAAGTGAGAAAAGTCAAGTAGTTCTTTTGAAGTGTAGCACATCTCCTCATGGGTCACACTTTTTACCTCATCTTTAGGGACCTCTTGGGAGTTGAGTCTTGTTATAGGTACTGAAGCATAGAGGAGTGGTGGGGTGGTTCCTGGAGGAGAATCAGAATTGTCTTACATGACAACTGCCTCAAGGGAGGCCATTGCTGTTTTCTCAGGCAATACAAGGTTAATCCCTTCAATCTGAAGTAGAAGGGCTACAACAACTGAGTGTGAAGATGCTGCTGCCACTGAAGGTGGGGAGGCCAATCCACTGGAGGTGGGGAGGCCAATCCCCTGGAGGTGGGGAGACCTCTGTTACTGGCAAAAAGACTTATCAGAATTTAGAAGTCCAACATCCCCAGCTTCATTTGGTCTTCCCACAAGTCCTCTCCCCAATTTACAGAATCCCACTTATTCCCAATCAAGGTCCTCATTTTAACAGTAGACACCCTGCGAGGCTGGGAGTTCAACATGTAATTCAGCCAATTGCAGGATGAGGTTCTGTATTTGATTTCCTGCAAAAAAGATAAGGGTCTCCTTCAGAACACACACAGAAGCTCTTAGCTCACTTATGCAGCACTTTAGCTGGGAATTCAAATCCCTGAGTTCATGTTTTTCTTTCACCACTTTGTCCAGCAACATTAGGAGCAACCAACCATTTTCTTCATATTCTTTAGTTTTCCAAAAATGTTCCAAAGTATCAGATACAGAGTAACTTAGCTTCTTGCTTCTGATTAGTGGCTGTTTGAAATATCCAATGCAGTATTTTGTGTATCTCTATAAACAGTTCACACCATGTATTATCAGTGCTCTCTTTACTACTGGAAATAAAGCCTTTAGCATCTTTAAAACTAATTAGATTAGAGAGCCAATTCTAGAAACCTCAGAAACAATTCAGCAAACTTATTCTTAAAATCCTGCCCTTCTAAAACCACTCCAGTACCAAAATCTGTATTAGAGTTAGCCAGAGAAACAGAAAAAAATAGGATTCATATAGATATATAGAAGGATATTTATAATAAAGTATTGGCTGACATGATTACAGAGGCTGAGAGGACCCACAGCCTGCTACCTGCAAGCTGGAGGCCCAGGAAAGCTGGTTTCAGGCTAGAGAACCAGGCGAACCAATGTCAAAGTCCCGGTCCAAGTCCAATTTCCAAGAATCAGGAGTGCTGATGTCAAAGGCTAGGAGAAAATGGATGTTCCCATTCAGCCAGAGAGAGTGAATTCACCCTTCTTCCTTCTTTTGTTCTATTCAGACCCTCAATGGATTAGATGATACTCACCCACATTGGTAAAGGTGACCTTCTTTACTGAGTTTATGAATTCAAATGCTGATCTTTTAGAAACATCCTCACAGACATTCCCATAAATAACACTTCACCAGCTGTCTGAGCATCCCTTAGCCCTGTCAAGTTGACACATAAAAACCATCATACCTTCAATTATATTTTTGGTGATAACTTTTTGCAAGTGTGAAAGAGTAACATTAACATCTACCTAATTCATAATTGTTGTTATTAATTTCATAAAATCTGTAAAAACTAGTTTTTACAAAGCTCCTAAATTTGATTTTTGCCCTTCAATCTTATCTGCCATTGAAAAACATTTCATTCCTACCATTTCTAGAAGTACTAATATTATTAAATGTACACAAAGCATCATATAAACAAGTAACCCTGGCTATCATTGGATATGTTTAAAAAGTTGGAACCAAACTGGTTTCTTATTTTACTAAAATATTAAGAGATTTCTTTTTAAGTAATTAAAACTTTTAACAGAATTTTTCTTCTCCATAACCATCATGCCTCTTCATGTAACCATGTGAGTTTATAATCAGCTTCTATATTATCATTTGACTTAAAAAAATCTCAAATTCAATTTATTAGTGTTTACTTAATTCACAAACTATTATGCTATTAAGCACTCTATTTAAGCTGACATTTTGTGCAAAGCAAGACTTTTTTGATAAACAAAGCAGTGTGTTGATCTGCATTTTGGTGCAAGCTCAACTCTATATCTAAGAAACTACCCCAAAATGCTTTCTGTCATAAATATACTATCAGAACATACTCCTACACAAAACTTAATCTCCAAAATACACTGGTTAACCGTTCATAGTTTTATACTGTTCAGATCTAGTCATTTTAAGTCAATGATGAAGAAAAAAAGTTCCACCCATCAACTTGAAAATGCAGTATGATAATTGCCATGTTAACAGTATCTGTGCATTAGTCTATTTTCACTTAAAACCACTCTGTTAGGGGCTTCCCTGGTGGCGCAGTGGTTGAGAATCTGCCTGCCAATGCAGGGGACACGAGTTCGAGCCCTGGTCTGGGAAGATCCCACATGCCGCGGAGCAACTGGGCCCGTGAGCCACAATTACTGAGCCTGCGTGTCTGGAGCCTGTGCTCCGCAACAAGAGAGGCCGCGATAGTGAGAGGCCCACGCACTGCGATGAAGAGTGGCCCCCATTTGCCGCAACTGGAGAAAGCCCTCGCACAGAAACGAAGACCCAACACAGCCATAAATAAATAAAAACCAAAAAAACAAAAAAAACAAAAAAAAAAACACTCTGTTAGCTTTAATTATTCTATGAGTTGGTCTTCTATATCATCACTCAGTTCCTGAATACACAGTATTATTGGAAAGTGATATTTGATTAACCTCATACCACAGATTCTTCCAAGCAAATATCTTTTTTTTCAAACAAATATATTTAATAACATATTTTGCTAAACAGTCAGCAATTGTATATATGTTTTATTTAGTCTCAGCAACCCAAAATGTTACATTACAAGAAGCCCACATAGCACCAGTATTTATATGTGAAATGTTGAACATCTGTTTCTGTCAGTTTTTTAATGTAATAGTCTTTTTTACAAAGAACTCTTGCTTTTGAACATATTTATTTACATGCTTTATGTAAATATCATTTAAGTTTTGATCCCTTAATTATCCAATATATCTCCACAAATAATACACTGTGGTTTTAGCACATTATCTTCAATTATGGTTTAAAAGAATGATTGCAATATACTATGAATTGTATTTCTGAGTCAAATGAGTATGAACTCTTGGTTTTCAGCTCTTCATAATGACTTCCATCACCATCACTTGGCTTATACTACTGTAGCATTCACAGAATATATAGTATATCTCCTCTTAACAAGCCTAATTCAGTAAATTCTCCGTATGTAAATTTAGGTTGAAAATAATGCAAATTGAAAATTTTCTTACGATCACTAATATTGTTAAACTATAATTTGAAAGGCAAGTATCAATAAAAATATAAACACTTCTAAAAATAACAAATTATAAAAACATACAAAAACTTACATTTTCTCAAAATTGTACACATACTTGAGTTACAGGGCACAAACTAATCTGAAAATGTCACGTGTTGCAATGTGGTCCCACTGTATGTGATTAGAATACAGCTTATACCATATGTGACTCACAACACCCTGTTTTATATTGCTGGCCAGAAACATCTCCCTGATTAGAAATTTGGGTGGCCTGGCCATGTCAAATTGCAGCAAATTTTCTGAATGCTTATCCTTATCTCAAGGCTTATCCCTATCTCAATGCTTATCCCCAACTCAATGCTTATCCTTATCTCAGTGCTTATACTTATCTTGCACAAACAAGTACCAGAGAGTTCTCCACTGGCTCCAGTCCACAGGATCACACTTTGAGTACCCAAGTCTAAAAGGCAAAAGATACATCAAGAAATAATAATAATGCTGCAAATATATTATAGGTACAGATCGTGATATCGTTATAAAGGAAAAATACAGGGTGATATAAGCAAAGAAAATAGGATGCTATTTACATTAAAGAATCAGGAAAGTCCTTTCAAGAAGTATGAATGGATGAGGGGCACCTCCTGGGTACAAAAAGAGAAAACATCAAATTGCATAGAATCTTGGAACTGAAAAGAGGGCAGAGTGGCCATAGGTTGTGAGATGGCAATGAATCCTAGGAAATGAGCAAGGTGAGGGAGGAAAGCCCAGAGCCTACAGGACACTATAAATTGTATTAATAAGTCTTATTTTTTCCTAAAGGCTATGAAATGCCATTGAAAAGAACAAGATAGGTTGTGGCTGTGGGGAATGACATATATTCAGATTTGCAGCACATGGGCCAGATTTGGAACAACTCTGTTGGAAGAAGCCTGGAATCCAGTATTAGTCTGGGTGTAGAGGGTAGGGTTGAGAAACAGGCCAAAGATGAGGCATTTTCATCTTTGACAATCTGTTTGCTGTTATTGTGTGTCTCACTTATTTTTGTAGCATATTGTAGAAACTCAAAAAGTATCTTTTAATGAATTAATAAATGAATTTATTCTGTATGCTGTACAAAAAGTATAACTTCTTTTCTTAATACAAAATTTCCAAGTAGAAATAAGAATATAAGGTATATTGATAATTCATACTGTTCCTGAGAAAGGATAAAAGTAACTGTATTTTAAAAATTATAAACCAAAGTTCTTATGGTGATGCTCATCCTCAAGTCACTTTTAAAAATCACTAGCAGTGTGACAGCATTATTGTTGATATTTAAAAACTGAGCCAGCTTTTCTAGATATTTATAGGATGACTTTGTAGATAAAATACAAGAGTAAATATTTGTGCTAGATTGTTTTATTGCACACAGTTTTTCATTCTTCCTTTCCTATAAGGGAATTGTATATTGTTGCTTATTGCCATAGAGTTCAATGGGCTCTTTATGAAAGGACAATGTATTTCCTGGTCTACTGACATTAGACTTGACCATGTGATATCCCTTGACCAATAGAATATGAATGGGCATGATGTATAATACACTGGAGAAGAATATTTAAGAGGTACTAATACATTTTGCCAGACCATTTGTTTCTACTTTCTGTCTGGGTCCTGGAATGGAAATATACAAATAAGGATTGCAAGTGACCACAGCCTACATGTAGCATGAACAAGAAATAAATGTTGCTTTATTGTTGTAAGCCACTGAGATTTTATGGTTGTTTTGTCCCCAAAGCAAATCTGTTAAAACAACCTCTACTGTTACAATTTGGCTAATTGAATTTACCGTGTATGACAGAGACCCCATCATTATTTGTTCAGTGTTGAGTTTTTAATGTTTGGACAGTACTAACATAAAGTTAGAACTCAATAAATAACTTTGGACGAATTAATGGAATAGTGAAATGAGTGAATTAAGTAAGAAGATGGTCATCTTCATCACTGGCATATTTTGAAAGTCAAGAAGAAATAGAGAAGGAGACGTTCAAGATGGTGGAGGAGTAAGACGTGGAGATCACCTTCCTCTCCGCAAATACATCAGAAATACATGTACACGTGGAACAACTCCTACAGAACACCTACTGAAAGCTGGCAGAAGACCTCAGACTTCCCAAAAGGCAAGAAACTCCCCATATACCTGGGTAGGGCAAAAGAAAAAAGGAAAAAACAGAGACAAAAGAATAGGGTCCAGTGACCTGCACCTCTGGGAGGGAGCTGTGAAAGAGGAAAAGTTTCCACACACTAGGAAGCCCCTTCACTGGCGGAGGTGGGGGGGGGTGGGGGAGGAAGCTTTGGAGCCATGGAGGAGAGTGCAGCCACAGGGGTGCGGAGGGCAAAGCAGAGAGATTCCTGCACAGAGGATCCGTGCCGACCAGCACTCATCAGCCAGAGAGGCTTGTCTGCTCACCCGCCGGGGCGGGCGGGGGCTGGGAGCTGAGGCTCCGGCTTTGGTCGGATGGCAGGGAGAGGACTGGGGTTGGCGGCGTGAACACAGCCTGAAGGGGGCTAGTGCACCACAGCTAGCCGGGAGGGAGTCTGGGAAAAAGTCTGGACCTGCCTAAGAGGCAAGAGCCCATTGTTTTGGGGTACGTGAGGAGAGGGGATTAAGAGCACCGCCTAAATGAGCTCCAGAGACGGGTGTGAGCCACGGCTATCAGTGCGGACACCAGAGATGGTCATGGGACGCTAAGGTTGCTGCTGCCGCCACCAAGAAGCCTGTGTGCAAGCACAGGTCACTATCCACACCTCCCCTCCTGGGAGCCTGTGCAGCCTGCCACTGCCAGGGTCCCGTGGTCCAGGGACAACTTCCCTGGGAGAACAAACGGCGCACCTCAGGCTGGTGCAAAGTCATGCTGGGCTCTGCAGCCGCAGGTTCACCCTGCATTCTGTACCGCTACCTCCCCCCAGCCTGAGTGAGCCAGAGCCCCTGAATCAGGTACTACTTTAACTCCATCCTGTCTGGGTGGGGAAAAGTCACCCTCAGGCGACCCACACAAAGTGGCGGGTCCAAATCCAAAGCTGAACCCCAGGAGCTGTGCAAACAATGAAGAGAAAGGGAAATTTCGCCCAGCAGCCTCAGGAGCAGTGGATTAAATCTCCACAATCAACTTGATGTACCTTGGAATACCTGAATAGACAACGAATCATCCCAAAATTGAGGCAGTGGACTTTGTGTGATTTTGTCAGTATAGTTTTGCTTTTACCATTTCTCTTAGGGTCCTAACTGTCTGTTTTTATTTTTGAGGTTTTTTTTTAGTATAGTTTTTAATGCTTGTTATCATTGGTGGATTTGTTTTTTGATTTGGTTACTCTCTTCTTTCTTTGTTTTTTTGTTTTAATTACTTTTAAATTTTTTATTATTATAATATATTTTTTATTTTAATAACTTTCTTTCTTTCTTTCTTTCTTTCTTTCTTTCTTTCTTTCTTTCTTTCTTTCTTTCTTTCTTTCATTTTTTCTCCCTTTACTTCTGAGCCATGGGGCTAACAGAGTCTTGGTGCTCTGGCCAGGTGTCAGGCCTGTGCCTCTGAGGTGGGAGAGCTGAATTCAGGACATTGGTCCACCAGAGACCTCCGGGCTCCACGTAGTATCAAACAGCAAAAGATCTCCCAGAGATCTCCATCTCAATGTTAAGACCCAGCTCCACTCAACGACCAGCAAGCTACAGTGCTGGACACCCTATGACAAATAACTAGCAAGACAGGAACACAACCCTACTCATTAGCAGAGAGACTGCCTAAAATCATAATAAGGTCACAGACACCCCAAAAGACACCACCAGACACAGTGCTGCCCACCAGAAAGACAAGATCCAACCTCATCCACCATAACACAGGCACCAGTCCCCTCCACCAGGAAGTGTACACACATGCTGAACCAACCTTAGCCACTGGGGGCAGACACCAAAAACAATGGGAACCACGAACCTTCAGCCTGTGAAAAGGAGACCACAAACACAGTAATTTAAGCAAAATGAGGAGACAGAGAAACACACAGCAAATGAAGGAGCAAGGTAAAAACCCACCAGTCCAAACAAATGAAGGGGAAATATGCAGGCTACCTGAAAAAGAATTCAGAGTAATGATAGTAAAGATGATCCAAAATCTTGGAAATAGAATGGAGAAAATATAAGTACCATTTAACAAGGACCTAGAAGAACTAAAGAGCAAACAAACAATGATGAACAACACAATAAATGAAATTAAAAATTCTCTAGAAGGAATCAATAGCAGAATAACTGAGGCAGAAGAATGGATAAGTGACATGGAAGATAAAATAGTGGAAATGATTACTGTCAAGCAGAATAAAGAAAAAAGAAAGAAAAGAATTGAAGACAGTCTCAGAGACTTCTGGGACAACATTAAACGCACCAACATTCGAATTATAGGAGTCCCAGAAGAAGAAGAAGAAGAAAAAAAAGAGAGACTGAGAAAATACTTGAAGAGATTATAGTTGAAAACTTCCCTAATATGGGAAAGGAAATAGTCAGTCAAGTCCAGGAAGTGCAGAGTCCCACACAGGATAAATCCAAGAAGAAACACGTGAAGGCACATATTAATCAAACTATCAAAAATTAAGTACAATGAAAAAATATTAAAAGCAACAAAGGAAAAACAACAAGTAACATACAAGGGAATCCCCATAAGGTCAACAACTGATCTTTCAGCTGAAACTCTGCAAGACAGAAGGGAGTGGCAGGATATATTGAAGTGATGAAAGGGAAAAACCTACAACCAAGATTACTCTTCCCAGCAAGGATCTCATTCAGTTTCGACAGAGAAATTAAGACATTTACAGACAAACAAAAGCTAAGAGAACTCAACACCACCAAACAAGCTTTACAACAAATGCTAAAGGAACTTCTCTAGGCAGGAAACACAAGAGAAGGAAAAGACCTACAATAACAAACCCAAAACAATTAAGAAAATGATAATAGGAACATACATATCGATAACTAGCTTAAATGTAATTGGATTAAATGTGCCAATCAAAAGACATAGACTGGCTGAATGGATACAAAAACAAGACCCATATATATGCTGTCTACAAGAGATCTACTTCAGACCTAGGGGCACATACAGACTGAAAGTGAGAGGATGGAAAAAGATATTCCATGCAAAAGGAAATCAAAAGAAAGCTGGAGTAGCAATTCTCAGATCAGGCAAAATAGACTTTAAAATAAAGAAGGACACTCCATAATGATCAAGGGATCAATCCAAGAAGAAGACGTAACAATTGTAAATATTTATGCACCCAACATAGGAACACCTCAATACATGAGGCAAATGCTAACAGCCATAAAAGCAGAAATCGACAGTAACACAGTAATAGTAGGGGAATTTAACACCCCACTTTCACCAATGGACAGATCAACCAAAATGAAAATCAATAAGGAAACACAGCTTTAAATGACACATTAAACAAGATGGACTTAATTGATATTTATAGGACATTCCATCCAAAATCAACAGAATACACTTTCTTCTCAAATGCTCAATGGAACGTTTTTGAGGATAGTTCATATCTTGGGTCACAAATCAAGCCTTGGTAAATTTAAGAAAATTGAAATCATATCAAGTATCTTTTCCATCCACAACGCTATGAGACTAGATATCAATTATAGGAAAAAATTCTGTAAAAAATACAAACACATGGAAGCTAAACAATACACTACTAAATAACCAAGAGATCACTGAAGAATCAAAGAGGAACTCAAAAAATACCTAGAAACAAATGACAATTCAAACACGATGATACAAAACTTATGGGATGCAGCAAAAGCAGTTCTAAGAGGGAAGTTTATAGCAATACAATCCTACCTCAAGAAGCAAGAAACATCTCAAATAAACAACCTAATCTTACACATAAAGCAATTAGAGAAAGAAACAAAAAAAACCCCAAAGTTAGCAGAAGGAAAGAAATCATAAATATCAAATCAGAAATAAATCAAAAAGAAATGGAGAAAACAATAGCAAAGATCAATAAAACGAAAAGCTGGTTCTTTGAGAAGATAAAATTGATGAACCATTAGCCAGACTCATTAAGAAAAAAAGGGAGAAGACTCAAATCAATAGAATTAGAAATGAGAAAGGAGAAGTAACAACTGACACTGGAGAAATACAAAGGACTATGAGAGATTACTACAAGCAACTAAATGCCAATAAAATGGACAACCTGGAAGAAATGGACAAATTCTTAGAAAAGCACAACTTTCTGAGACTGAACCAGGAAGAAAGAGAAAATATAAACAGACCAATCACAAGCACTGAAATTGTGACTGTGATTAAAAATTTTCCAACAAACAAAAACCCAGGACCAGATGGCTTCACAGACAAATTCTATCAAATATTTACAGAAGAGCTAACACCTATCCTTCTCAAACTCTTCCAAAACATAGCAGAGGGAGGAACACTTCCAAACTCATTCTACAAGGCCACCATCACCCTGATACAAAAATCAGCCAAAGATGTCACAAAGAAAGAAAACTACAGATCAATATCACTGATGAACATAGATGCAAAATTCCTCAACAAAATATTAACAAACAAAAGCCAACAGCACATTAAAAGGATCATACACCATGATCAATTGGAGTTTATCCCAGGTATGCAAGGATTCTTCAATATATGTAAATCAATCAATGTGATAAACCATATTAACAAATTGAAGGAGAAAAATTATATGATCTTTTCAATAGATGCAGAAAAAGCTTTCAACAAAATTCAACACCCATTTATGATAAAAACCCTCCAGAAAGTAGGCACAGAGGGAAATTACCTCAACATAATAAGGGCCATATATGACAAACCCACAGCCAACATCGTTCTCAATGGTGAAAAATTGAAACCCTTTCCTCTAAGATCAGGAACAAGACAAGGGTGTCCACTCTCACCACTATTATTCAACATAGTTTTGGAAGTTCTAGCCACAGCAATCAGAGAAGAAAAAGAAACAAAAGGAATCCAAATCAGAAAAGAAGAAGTAAAGCTGTCACTGTTTGCAGATGACATGATACTACACATAGAGAATCCTAAAGATGCTACCAGAAAACTACTAGAGCTAATCATTGAATATGGTAAAATAGTAGGATACAAAATTAATGCACAGACATCTCTTGCATTCCTATACACTAATGTTGAAAAATCTGAAATAGAAATTAAGGAATGACTCACATTTACCATTGCAACAAAAAGAATAAAATACCTAGGTATAATCCTACCTAAGGAGACAAAAGACCTGTATGCAGAAAACTATAAGACACTGATGAAAGAATTTAAAGATGATACAAATAGATGGAGAGATATACCATGTTCTTGGATTGGAAGAATCAACATTGTGAAAATTACTATAACACCCAAAGCAATCTACAGATTCCATGCCATCCCTATCAAAATACCAATGGCATTTTTCACAGAACTATAAAAAAAAATTTTACAATTTGTATGGAAACACAAAAGGCCCTGAATAGCCAAAGCAATCTTGAGAAAGAAAAGCGGAGCTGGAGGGATCAGGTTCCCTGACTTCAGACTATACTACAAAGCTACAGTAATCAAGACAGTATGGTACTGGCACTAAAACAGAAATATGACCAATGGAACAGGATAGAAAGCACAGAGACAAACCCACACACATATGACCACCTTATTTTTGATAAAGGAGACAAGAATACACAATGGAGAAAAGACAGCCTCTTCAATAAGTAGTGCTGGGAAAACTGGACAGCTACATGTAAAGAGTTAAATTAGAACACTCCCTAACACCATACACAAAAATAAACTCAAAATGGTTTAAAGACCTAAATATAAGGGCAGACACTATAAAATTCTTAGAGGAAAACATATACAGAACACTCTATGACATAAATCACAGCAAGATCCTTTTTGACCCAGCTCCTAGAGAAATGGAAATAACAACAAAAATAAACAAATGGAACCTAATGAAACTTAAAAACTTTTGCCTAGCAAAGGAAACCATAAACAAGATGAAAAGACAACCCTCAGAATGGGAGAAAATATTTGCAAATGAAGCAACTGACAAAGGATTAATCTCCAAAATTTACAAGCAGCTTATGCAGCTCAGTATTAAAAACACAAAAAAACCAATCCAAAAATGGGCAGAAGATCTAAATAGACATTTCTCCAAAGAAGATATACAGATTGCCAACAAACTCACGAAAGGATGTTCAACATCACTAATCATGAGAGAAATGCAAATCAAAACTACAATGAGGTATCACCTCACACCAGTCAGAATGGCCATCATCAAAAAATCTACAAATAATAAATGCTGGAGAGGGTGTGGAGAAAAGGGAACCCTCTTGCACTGTTGGTGGGAATGTAAATTGATACAGCCACTATGGAGAACAGTATGGAGGTTCCTTAAAAAACTAAAAATAGAACTACCATATGACCCAGCAATCCCACTACTGGGATATACCCTGAGAAAACCATAATTCAAAAAGATACATGTACCACAGTGTTCACTGCAGTACTATTTACAATAGCCAGGACGTGGAAACAACCTAAGTGTCCATCGACTGATGAATGGATAAAGAAGATGTGGCATCACACCACTGTAAAGCAATTATACTCCAATAAAGATGTTTAAGAAAAAAAGATATGGCACATATATACAATGGAATATTATTCGGCCATAAAAAGAAATGAAATTGAGTTATTTGTAGTGAGGTAAATGGACCTAAAGTCTGTCATACAGAGTGAAGTAAGTCAGAAAGAGGAAAACAAATACCGTATGCTAACACATATATATGGAATCTAAAAAAAAAAGTGGTTCTGAAAAATCTAGGGGCAGGACAGGAATAAAGACGCAGATGTAGAGAATGGACTGGAGGACACAGGGAGTGGGAAGGGCAAGGTAGGATGAAGTGAGAGTGTGGCATGGACATATATACACTACCAAATGTAAAATAGATAGATAGTGGGAAGCAGCCACATAACACAGGGAGATGAGCTTGGTGCTTTGTGACCACCTAGAGGGGTGGGATAAGGAGGGTGGGAGGGAGAACAAGAGGGAGGAGATATGGGGATATATGTATATGTATAGCTGATTCACTTTGTTATACAGCAGAAACTAACACACCATTGTAAAGCAATTATACTCCAATAAAGATGTTTTATATATATATATATATATATATAAAGAAAGAAAGAAAAAAAGAAATAGAAAATAAGTTTAGATGTAAAATGGGGTCATGTCAAGAAAAGCCAGGAATAGCAAATAGGTCATTTTTTATGCGTTACAAAAGAATGAACAATTTGAGAGTTTTAATTATTCCTTAAGTCATTCTAATTTGTTGTTTCCTTCTACTAGCCCCCCATGTGTCCTCCCAACACAAGTATTTAAGGTTTCATCTTGACATTTCATCAGTTTTCAAATATGCTTACCAATCACATTTTTTGAAACACCTTCTCCCTTCTAAAATGCCGCACTCTAGTGGTTTTCTACTTACTTCCCTGTCTTTTACAGACATTAAGTGCTGACATTAGTCACAGCTTCATCCTAAGCCCTTTCTTCACACTCCATACTTAACTTCCTGAATTACTTCATCCATAATCACAGCTTCAGTTACTTACCTATTCAAGGATAACTGACACAACTACATCTCTAATATTCACCTCTAAGTGGAGCTTTAGCTTTATATGGCCAACCCTGTTTTTAACATATGCAACTAGATTTTTCCAAGACAGGGAGCAAGGTCAGAGTTATGGAGTGCTTCTGAAAGGTTTCATAAAATGAGAACTAAAATCTGCCCATTGAATTTAGCTACCTAAAATCATCAGGAGTTGTTCTGGTGAAATGATAGAGGTAAAATCCAAATAGGAATAAGATGAGGAATTAACAATTGATGAGGAAATTGAGAGAGTTAACATGGACAACCTTGCTGAAGTTTATGATGAGATAAAGAGACAGGTTGTCAGCTTTAGGAAGAAGTGAGTATGTTTAGATTCATATAGATTTCACGTTTGTTTGATCGGTAACAGAAAATAAAGCTATAATATATCTTTTGTAAGAGATAAGTATTATGTTAGAGGAATAAATACTATAATATTGGCATGCGCTTTGGATATTTTCTTCCCCAAGTTGATACTGAAAACAAGGTCTTCCAATTTATATAAATAAATATTCTATAGACATTCAAGTATTATTTATGGGTTTACCATATGGACTGCCATTCTATAAGGCAGTTAGACATGCAGCTAGCGCCTCAATTTAAAAAGCATAATTAGAACAGGGGGTAGAGAGTAATAGTTTATTCCATATATCTCCCATCATCTGGAAGTAAACACCCAAATTAATACACTTGAGATTTTTTTCTGGGTGTGATGGTTTAATTTATGTGTCATCTTGAATTAGGCTGTGGTACCAGTCTAGATGTTGCTGTGAAGGTAATTTTTAGAGGTGATTAACATTTAAATCAGTAAACTTTGAGTATGTTGCCCTTAATAATGTGAGTGGACCTCATTCATTCTTTTGAAGGCTTTTAAAAGAAAAAACTGAGGTCCCCTGAGAAACAGTAACATCAACTGTTCCTTGGGTATCCAGTGTATTGGATGGCCTTTCAGATTCCAGATTTGCCAGTCCCCACATTGAGAAGGCCAATTCCTTAAAATAATATTTAAGAATAAATATAAAATTCCTTAATATGCACACACACATCCTATATCTTTTATCCTATTGTTTTTTAGGAGAATCCTGACTAATACTGTAGAATCATCTTGGTTTGCAAATAGAAGTGGGAGGCAATTTGGAAGGGACTTACAGGGCTTTTAAGCCACAAGCAATTTTCAATTTTTTAATCTGGATGGTAGTTACATAGACACTTATTTTACTAAGATTCTTTAACATATATTCTTCATATATATTCTCTGTAGTATTAATGTATTTCACAATTGAAAAATAAAATTATAATGGAAATTGCAGTTTGAATTTCCAGATGACTATATAGTATATAATATATAAGCTAATATCTAATTATTTCATTTATGAGATGATATCAGTTCTAGTTAGCCCTGTGTATAAAACAGATGAGGTCCTAAAGAATCTCAGATATGACATTCTGGTCATGTGTCTCCTACTTTTGTTTTTCCTTTTTTCCTTTTTTTTTTTAATCTAGCAGGACTTTTTAGAGATAATCTTTAAGATACTATGACATATGAAATAAAAATAGCTTGACTTTAAATATTCTTCAATGATTTTAAATTGTGATTGAATAGCCTCTTACTATATTTTCTTTACCTCCTTTCCATCAAAACATACTTAATTCTGCTCATTAGTTCCTTGAAATCTTGCTTAGAGATAGATGGTAAGGTGTTTTAATTGAATAAACTCTTTTATATGAACTAAACCTTGTTTTTTAGCTTCCAGATACCAGTCTCTTAAGCCAGCTCAAGTGGAGCCCTTAATGCATGTCTAATTCAGACAAGTTCAGAAGCATTGCAATTAACTGGGAAAAGGTCATTTGGCATGTTTGTCATTCCTGGTGTCACACCATGTAAGTAGATCCCTCCTACACAGGGCTGGCAAAGAACCTATTATATAAACACAGAGTTGGCTGGGGCCCTGGTATAAATCTTTCCATCTTTAGCCATGAACTGCCTAAGATTGTTAAAGAAAAGGAGAAAAATGCGGAATGGATTCCATTCTTATTCTTTATTAACCTCTTTTCCAAAATGAATGAGAAAGTCAATTAATGAGAGCCACACTTATTGAATTTGCACCCAAAAAATGGGTTCAAATTCTGCAAAGTTTGAGAATTTCTCTCATCTCCTGGAAGTGTCTGATTTAGATTTCTTATCTGTAGGCCAGGTGATTTTTAAATGACACTCTTCCACCTGCAAATATGGTGATCCATTTTATTCAGTTTGCTTTATAACTATCAGTGACTTTCATTTGCAATAGGAAGTTTGTCATATCCAACTCTGATCATTAAAATGATGTCAAGAACTGATTAAAATTGAAATATTAATGGTTCACTACTACAAGTATACATGCGCATCTGTAGTTATTCTGCAATAATAGGCAAACTCTTTATATTTTGAGAAAAATATATTTCCACTAAGTAGTCACATGCTTTGATTCTTTTCTGTGAAATTCAAAATGAGTCAAAAAGATGAAATTGCTGAACATTTGGTTTCTTTCTTTATGGGAGATTTAAGAACTGAGACTGTCTCCCAGTAACAGTTTACATATCACCATTTATAATAAAATGCCAAATTCACTTAAAAGAAAAAAAAGACCTGTGGCTGTATGATGACCAAAACATAACATTCTTGACTTTGTCTAACATGAATGTGGCTTTGAAGTCATTAAAATGAATTTCCTTTAGACACTTTACTAATTGGGAGATCCATTTGCTAATTGGGCTGTTTGGCCAATGATGAGACATCAAGGAATGCATGAGAGAACTGTTTTCATTTGCTCCAGTGAAAATTCAGCCACATTCTTTGTAAGGGGTTGAGTTGTTTTCTACTTCTAATTTCCAGCCACTCCTATTGATCTTAGAAAGAAAGACATTTATTAATGACAATATAACTATTTTATAAAAAGTAACATATCTTTCCAGATTGTCATTGTTGATTCTGAACATTTTTTTTTGGTAAATCTTTGAATATCTTGTATTTTTTTTCACAAAAGCCTGTATAGTAGGAATCAATTCAACCAATTGGAATAAAGTTTTGTTTTTTGTTTGTTTGTTTTTTGTAATTAATTAATTTATTTATTTATTTATTTTGGCTGTGTTGGGTCTTCGTTTCTGTGCGAGGGCTTTCTCTAGTTGCGGCGAGCGGGGGCCACTCTTCATCGTGGTGCGTGTGCCTCTCACTGTCGCGGCCTCTCTTGTTGCGGAGCACAGGCTCCAGACGCACAGGCTCAGTAGTTGTGGCTCACGGGCCTAGTTGCTCCATGGCATGTGGGATCTTCCCAGACCAGGGCTCGAACCCGTGTCCCCTGCATTGGCAGGCAGATTCTCAACCCCTGCGCCACCAGGGAAGCCCCTGAAGTTTTGTTTTTAATTGAGATATATTTGACATAATATATTCATTTCAGATGTACGACGTAATGATTTGATATTTGTATATATTGCAAAATGATCACCATGATAAGTCTGGTTAACGTCCTTCACCATACACACTTACAATTTTTTTTTTCTTTCCTGTCATGAGTACTTTTAAAATCTACTCTCTTAGCAACTTTCAAATATGCAGTTTGATATTATTAACTATAGTCACCATGCTGAGCATTACTTCCCCATGACTATTTATTTTATAACTGGAAATCTGGAATAAAAGTAACTTTTTAATCCAGGTATACAATGTGTTTGAATAAGCTGAATCTTCAGTGATTTTTATGTTGAATATTCATGGGTTTTGTTTGTTTTGCTGAGTTTTTTTGTTTTGTTTTGTTTTGTTTTTTCTGGTGAGCATTAGAGCTCAGTTGCTCCCTAATTTTTGATCTAGAGGAAATCCAAGGATATCAGGGAAGGGGGTGATGACTGGTAACTTTGTTTCTCAAGTTTAAGTATAATACTAACATGAAGAATAGATAAAATTAGAAGTTTTAGGTGGATACTTTTCACCAGTCATTGGTCCAAGCACATTATAATTCGAACAACCCCACAAGGTAATTATGATTATTCTCCTAACTTTATAAATGAAGAAACCAAGTCATAGAGAAGTAAAGTAACTTTCATTTTAAAAGCAATGGGCAAGAGCTGGCTTATATAATGGTCCATTTCAAATATTTGAACATTTTAAAGAATAGGAATAACAAAAAAACCTTGCAGGTTATTTACTCAGGAGATAAATGTGTACTTCTCCTACTACAGCTTAACTGCTGAAGTACCTACAACAAGAGGGGAAAAAAAACATTTTGACACTGAGATAGTTTTATTCTACCTTTGTAATTCCATGTCTAAAATATATTCACTTGTATATAATCACTGATGTGATCTCAAAAAATCATTTCTTGTTTCTATTTCCTTCTTAATAAACTGATGTCACTCTGAAGATAAAATTACACATATGAAACAGCTAACACACATCAATGGTAGTTGCTTAATAAATCAATGGTATCCTTCATTATTTTGTCTTTCCTCATTATCTGCAATGTTTCAGACATATCTAGAATTCTCCCTTATACTTCTCTTATATGTTTAATGAATGAGTATTGTCCAAGCCCTCTGCTATACTTCTGGCACGTTTTGTGAGTAACACTGAGGCATACTTGATTGCTGATGGAAGTATTTAATTGAGTTACTCTAGCTAGGAGCAAGGCAACTGAACCTAGCCATTCCTTAATAAAACTTGACCCTAAAAGATACATTATTTGGCTCTAAGTTTGGGGTAAAACTATAAATCATTGGAGATTTAGAACAGAGAGTTTAAAAGTTAAGTGTGCTAGCATTGACTACTTGGACCACCAATTCTCACCCGCATTGCACGGTTTGTATCATTCTCAATTTTCTTACGTGGAAATAATAGGAAAAATTGACCTTATAGGGTTGTCAACAGGATTAACTGGTTTTTTTTCAACAAATATTTATCAGCAGCCTTGTATGTGTCAAGCCCATAGCAGAAAAGAAAACAAATGAAATCCTTTCTTTCTATTGTTCTAGAAGCAAGGGTGTGATAATTAATTGTCTTAATTTTATGTGTCAACTTGGCTAGGCCAAATTGCCTATTTGATCAGACATTATTCTGGATGTTTCTGTAAGGGTATATTTGGATAATAAAGCATTTAAATCAGTGGATTTTGAGTGACACAGATTGCCATACATAATCTGGGTGGGTTTCATCTAATCAGTTGTAGGCCTTAATAGAACAAAAATTAACCTCCTCCTAGCAAGAAGAAATTCTGTCAGCCGACAGTCATTGGACTTGAAGGGCAACATCAACTCTTTCCTGGGTTTCCAGATTATTGGCCTACCCTACAAATTTTGGACTTGCCAGCCTCCTTAATCATATAAACCAATTCCTTAAAATCAATCAATCTCTCTCTCTCTCTCTCTCTCTTTCACTACCTATCTCTCAATAAAAGAATATAAATAAGGAAATATATGTTATATAATGATACATAATGATAAATTTTGTGGATTGAAATAAAGCAGAAATAGAAATAAGGTTATAAGGTTTTCCAGGAATTGGGATTTCAATTTGAAATAGAGGGTGAAGAGTAGATGACATTTGAGTTAAGATATAAAGGAAAAGATGGAATAAACTCTGCAGATAATGATAAGAGAGTCCCAGGCTGAGAAAAAGCAAGTTGAAAAGCCCTGAGATAAGAGTGAGTCTGGTATTTTCAAGAAAGAGCCAGGTGGCCAGTGTGTCTAGACAAGAGTGAGAAAGAGGGAGAGTGATAGGAGAATAAATCACAAAGGCAACGAGGGACAAAATCATGGAAAATTATGTCAGAGCTTGTTAGGATTTTAGCTTTTACTCTGAATGAGATGGAAAGACTTTGGAAGGTTTGAGCAGGGGAGTGACATGTTCTAACTTGTGTTCTCATAGATTATTCTGGCTATTGGATTAAGGATCACCTAAAGGGGTGTGCCTGTCAATAATCAATTTCATAATAAGGGATTACTTAGAAGGAATAAGTTTATACAATGTGGGGGGCAACTAAGCATTTGTGAAGTTCTTAGGGCAGGCAGTAAGGAAGAGAAGACCATGAGAGGTTTACAGCCCATGGGCACAGGCTAAAGCTTGTCCAGAGGCAGTTAGGAAGGGAAGACCTGGAAAGGCTAGACCCCACAAGTGTGAGCCAGAACTCTTCCACAAGGTGGAGTCTTTCTCTCCCACAGAAGACCTAAGCCCTTTTTTAAAGGCTTTCCAAATGATTAAGTTAGATGCTCCAAAGATAATCTTCCCAATTTAAATCAGTTGATTATGGACTTCAAATAATCTGCTAAATATCTTCCCAGCATCACAAGATTAGTGTTTTATTGAATAGCTGGGAGGAACTGTGTTTATGCTATAAGACGTCTGCTGTTTGCCTTTTTTAACTTTCCACCTCCCATAAGAGAATATATCTTGTAGCCCACACTCTCCAGAAGCATTCTAGAAAGAGAATTCTAGGGAATACAGTTTAGTCTAACCAAGTTGCTAAATCATAAATACATTGTAGGGAGAAGGAAGAGTAGCAGAGACACCAGTTAGACAATATCACAATAATAAAGACAAGAGATTATGGTGGCAGGATGGAAAAATTTTAGAAGAGAGGGAAGGTTCAGGGATTGGCTGAAATAGTTTGATGATCTCAAGGCCCACATGGTGGTGAGGCCAGGAGCAATAGAAGGTAGGGATCTTCCCAGGAGCCCAGAGAGTTCTGTCGCCCTATTTCTATCGGACACTTGGAGGCTGGGACAAGGATGGTTATTATATTTTTTGTTTTCTTATAGCAGAAAGCTTCTTGGGGCTTCCTAGCCTCACTCCAACAAAACTTTCAGCTTCAGCTCTTAGCATTAATTCCTGGTTCTCAATGCATTTAGGGGGATTAACACAGTACCTTTTACATGGTTAGTTCTCAATAAATGCCAGTTATCATTACTGCCTTCAAGTCATCAAATGGTTATACTCAGGCTTCCCTTTCTAAGTGAGTTATTATTGGATCAGCTTTCATGGAAGAAGTCATATTTTTGTTTCCCTTTAACTTGAAACATTAAATTTTTTTTAATTATTGAGGATCTAGAATATGTTAAAGTCATAGTTTTGGAGCCAATAAAATTGAGTTTGAATCACAAGGCTACAGTCTTTTATGGCTGGGCAATCTTGGGGAACTCACTTATCCATTTGCATATTTCATTATCTGTTACAGGGCTCTTTTGAGGTAAAAGAAAATATTTAAAGACTTTGGTTCATTGTCAGCTCCCAAATAATGCCATTTTCTTTTTTCTCTGAGGTTAGGTAAGGAGAGATGGCTTCTGGAGGCTCATTTTCTCCACTTCTTTGGTAGTACTGAAGAACTGGCTCAGCGGAGCTGAGATCCTCAGCAGAATAAAAGACTGATTCCAGCTCTTGAAGTTCCTTGTTCTAACAAAGGACTTTCCCCAACTAGGGAGCTTCCCTTTGATATACAATCTACTAAGTTTCCATAACCCCCCACCTTATGGATGCAGAGACTTAGAGGATCTTCCGTTAGCTTTCTCTAACGGGCTTTTTCCTGGTGTGTTTGGTCCAATTATGCCCTAAGAACATGTGAGACATTGCAAATCAGCAGCTTGTGTGAGCCTTGGTACATCTCTGCTCATAGTTTTTCCTAGATAGACTCATTTTGATGTTGAGCTATGTGGCTCTAGTATCTTCTGTGTGTGCATGAAGTTTTGTGTTTGTTTTCCTGCCTCTTTGCACAACATACTCCATCATTTCTATTACTGTGATGACTACTGCTTCTTTGCATTTTCAGCTAATTAGCCAATACCTAGTGAATCTTCTTTTTCTGAAAATGTTAAGCTTATTTTATTTAAATAAGGGATAAGTGAATATATTCTCCCTGTTAAATTACTAAAGTTTTAAATTCATGCCCACTATCTACATTTTTAAATAGACTTTATTTTTAGAGAAGTTTTAGGTTCACAGCAAAATTGGGTGGGAAGTACAGAGAATTCCCGTATCTCCTGTTCCCACACATGCACAGCTTTCCCCACTATCAACATCCCACAACATAGTGGTGTATTTGTTAAATTGATGAACCTGCATGGACACATCATTATCACCCAAAGTCTGCAGGTTACATTAGGGTTCACTCTTGGTGTTGTATATTCTATGGGTTTGGACAAATGTAAAATGACATGTATCCACCACTGTAGCATGATACAGAATAGTTTCACTGCCCTAAAAATCCCCTGTGTTCCTCCCATTCTTCCTTCACTCCCTAAAATTCTGGCAACTACTGATCATTTTACTGTCTCCATAGTTTTACCTTTTTGAGAATGCCATATTGTTGGAATCATATAGTATGTAACCTTTTCAGACCTATTTTTTTTCACTTGATAATATGCCTGTTAAGTTTCCTTCGTGTCTTTCCATGTCCTGATAGCTCCTTTCTTTTCAGTGCTGAATAATATTCCATTGTTTGTGTGTACTACAGTTTATTTACCCATTCACCTATTGAAGGACATGTTGATTGGTTTCAAGTTTTGGCAATTATGAATAAAGCTCCTATAAACATTCATGTGCAGAATTTTGTGTGAACATAAGTTTTCAACTCATTCAGGTAAATGCCAAGGAGCACAATTGTTGGATCACAATCTATATTTTAATATCAATTCAATAAAGTCTTAGTAGTCTCTTAATTTTCTTACATATAGAACTTTAGTTTGGCTTATAAACTCTTTTGGTAATTACTTGAATCTTCTAATAAACTGTGACTTCTTATCAAATTATCAAATCAGAAATGTAATATTACTGGATGTTGCATATGGCCTTTATTTTACTTTGATTTTAATTAAACTTTTGTAAAAACAGAATAATGAATTAAAGTGACATTTCATATTTGTTGGTATGATTGGAAGGGAAATGAAAACAGGTACAACCAGTATTGCATGCCTACTATTTTCTAATTATTTTCATACAAAGATACATAAAAGTTCAGTAGTCTGATTTTTCTTTTAGAAATGGAGAGAGTAAGAACCGTTGAATAATTTGTCCTAGTGGACACACTGCAACTCCATCTGTCTAACTCCGGGTCTATGCTCTTTCTAGGACACAATACTCACAATTATGAGGGAAAGAGATTTGTGTTTTATTAGTCTATCTGAGCTTATTTTCCAGAAAGAGCTTTTAAACTCTAATGCCCATGGGTCTATCCCATCTGTGAGATTTTTTCTCTGTGGAAATTCAGGGTAGGGCTGCAAATGATTTCATAATACACAATTCCAGAATCTAAACCATATGGCTGTATTCTATGTTTGCACAAACAGATCATGCTATCGCCATACAACAGTAGCAGTACATGTGTAATTACATACTCACTCAGTTATTACAGCCAGCATCCTCTGTCCTCCACAAAGAAAACCATAACAATGTAGTTATTTAGAAATCATATGTGGAAAAGTTCTATATTTTTTGCTTATAATAATAAAAGAAGTAGAATTATAAAAATGTAGTTTTCTTGGGAATTAAAAATTGTTTCAAATGCAAGGTATATTCATAATAATAAACCTTATACCAATGCTTTTATACAAGTGAATAAACACACTATATTTAATAATGTTTCCTTAGCAATACCCTGTAATTTATATTTTCCTAAATGCTCAGCCAAATTTCTCTACTGCTGCTCTTTAGGAAAAACAAATACTGCTACGCTCTTTCAATTCATAATTTACTGCAACATTCAAATTTAACACTGTTTGGATAAATAATCTCTAATGTCAAAAATATTTGTTAAAATCCTTTCAATCTTAGCTAAGTAAAGGAAAAGCTCTTCTAAAAAGAAGTAAAGGGAAGTTCAATACCCACAAGTGTACTTAAGAAAGGACTCCCTGGAAAGACCCAACCCGTGGTATGACTCACTCAGTAAATGATGCTTAACTGACCTCACCTGCGAAAGAGAAATGATAACTCATACACAGCAGTGTCCGTGATGAGTGTAAATTACAGAGTAAGTGACTCTTCCAACAATATATTTTGTTTTTTGAAATATCCTGTTTAATGCCAGAAACAAGTCATGGATATGGGAATAGATGCGCTTTACCAATGAAAAAGAAACATCAACTTTTCTCTAAAATATTTTTTGTGACAGTGTGAAATATTATACTTCTGAGTCAAATGTTATGGAATGAAGAATTTATCCAATAGCCATTTTAATGAAGACCGGACAGGAAACGCTCATATTATTTAGCTGAAAAAGTTTATTTTTCCCAAGGATATAAGCAGAATAGTCATGGATTTGAGTTCATTTAAAACTTTTTTACCCCTGATTGGATCTGTTTGCAGAAATGTTTGCATGTTTGGGTAATGAATTGGCGATAGATACATGAACTGAACAAAAGTGTCTTTAATAGTATATTTTACTTGATAATTTTTAAATAATACAATACTACTAACATCACAGAATCATGTATTTGAGTAATATGCCATTCCATGGTAAAGTGAAAATAAATATTTGGAAATGAAATATTTAATCAAAAAGTAATTCTGAGAATTTTGCATTATTTTCTTATGTGGGTATATGTATATATATAATAAAAACTTGTATTTAAATGGTGAAAACATTTTGAACAGTAATTTGATGATTTAATTGTAAAAGGTTCCAAGACATATGGACTACATTTCCCAGTTCCATTACAATCCCATTGTGTTTTTAAATAATGGGAAAACCTCTTAAAAAAAAAAAAAAAAGACACAAAACATGTGAAAAGTAACTTGAGCATTTAGACAAACTCCAAATTCAACAAGACTTGCCCCTCCCGAGTGTGTAATTGACCTAAATCATAGGATTTTTGTACAAGTACATATTTTCTTTTTGTCACTCTGTTAAATATGATCTATTAGACATAATAACACCAGTAATTTTCTCCCTCCCCCCAACCGTATTTTCTTTTACATAACTGAATAGTGAGTTGAAGAATGATATTCTAAAAGCATTTAAGAAATTGAGGAAGTAGACACCCACACTCAGTATACTCAGCCAATTAAGTGTTTGTTTTCTTGGGTTTTTTTTGTTTGTTTGTTTGTTTGTTTTTAAATACTGGAGACATTCATTTGGATTTTCCTACAGGATGGTAGTTATTATTAGTAGCTCACACTTATTTTTTTTTTTTTTAATTTATTTATTCTGGCTGTGTTGGGTCTTCGTTTCTGTGCGAGGGCTTTCTCCAGCTGCGGCGAGCGGGGGCCACTCCTCATCGCGGTGCGCGGGCCTCTCACCATCGCGGCCTCTCTTGCTGCGGAGCACGGGCTCCAGACGCGCAGGCTCAGTAGTTGTGTGGCTCACGGGCCTAGTTGCTCCGCGGCATGTGGGATCTTCCCAGACCAGGGCTCGAACCCGTGTCCCCTGCATTGGCAGGCAGACTCCCAACCACTGTGCCACTAGGGAAGCCCTGTTTGTTTTTTAATATATGTTAAAGGGAGGGATGAACTAGATAAGAATTATGACTTATTTTTTATCCTTTAATCTTTGTTCCTGGATTTAGTCACATGAACTGGAAGTATTTTCAGGAAGTAACAATTATGCAGAATTTAAATTTTAGATTCATGCTACTTGAAATTATAATATTCAAAACTTGTTAACTTTTACTTGATTTGCAAAAGTAAACCTTAGGATTCAAGTCATATTTAGCATGTAATATTCTCTACAGTTAAGAAAAGAGTGACAAATTCACCCAAGCTGCAAAAATTTTTGACTCAATAACATGTTGAAAATAGTGTTATTTTTCATAATTTTGTGGAAAATGTGCTTATTTTACTTTGAAGCTAAGAGATGAGCAATTTTCCTCTATCTCCACAACATTTCATAAGAGACAACTGTCAGCTAGACACATAATATCCAAGTTGCTGTGGTTTGCTTTCTTAAAGCTTAAACTCATATCTTCTTACATTCTCTGTAATCTTTGGGATTTTCTTATTCTTCACTTTCCAAGTTAATTTCTTGTCATGTTCAATCCATCACTTTTTGTAAGTGTGTGTGGTATCAGTTATTTATTTATTTATTTATTTATTTATTTATTTATTTATTTATTGGCTGTGCTGGGTCTTTGTTGCTGAGCACAGGCTTTCTCTAGTTGCGGCGAGTGAGCTTCTCATTGCGGTGGCTTCTTTTGTTGTGGAGCATGGACTCTAGGCACGTGGGCTTCAGTAGTTGCAGCACACGGGCTCAGTAGTTGTGGCTCGTGGGCTCTAGAGCACAGGCTCGGTAGTTGGGACACATGGGCTTAGTTGCTCTGTGGCATGTGGGATCTTCTGGGACCAGGGATCAAACCCGTATCCCTGCATTGGCAGGCCGATTCTTGAGCACTGGACCACCAGCGAAGTCCCAATCCTTCACTTTTCTTTACTTCTCCACATCCAAGCAGACTTCAAGTCCTGTCAGTGTTCAGATATGAGGGCTCATTTCTTCTGCATTCCCTTTATTATTACTCTAAGTCTAGATTCTCATCATTTTATACCCTGATTACCTCCTTAGAGCACACCTGAAATGTCATGCTTTACTCCCATTTTACCTTTTTCCAAGATGTTTTTTATCACCTGAAATCTCATGTTTTACCTCTCAAATAATTCAAATCTAAATCATCCTTTAAGGGCAAACTTATATCACTTAACTACAACCCTATTGATTAAGAGAAGCTGGAGTGAAATACTGTCATTTCACTTATTTTGAAAGACCTAAAAGCATTTTATTTGTTTTATGATCCTTCTTTAAATTTTAATATCATTCTGACTGTAGTGAATATACATTTAGAATTTAACATTCAATTTTGTTTTGATATTTTCAGAACTTCCCTGTATAATTTGACATAGAATTCTGCCATTTAGATTTTTTGTTTTTAGCATACAAATGGAAATATATGAAAGAGTCCTTATCTAAAGGACTTCAAAGTAAGCTTAATCACAACCCAACAAAGTAAGAGCTTTGGCTGGCTGAGATCAATGTAAAGCTGCTACTACTCTCTGAGAAACACTTTGCTTTTGTTCTGCCTATATTATAATAACCTAAATCAAGGGTTAATCAAAGCTACTAGTGAAAAAAATATCTAATTAATTGAGTAATTTTTGTCATCTTAATCTAAAGAATAAAAGAGAAAGAAAGGTTAAATATAATATCCCTAGGATTTCTAAATTTTTGAGAAAACCTGAAATGTTTTTTAAAATGATTTCATAAAATGTAGCAGCTATGAAAATTATTCTCTACCACTCTTCTGAAACTTAGGAACCAGAATTCTAAAATTCAGTGTATGTATTATTAGGAATACTAACTGCTATATATGTATGTCTTTGAGCAATAGACTCAACTTTGGGTACACAGATTTCTAGGATTCTGTGGTCACGTCTTCAAAATTTCATTTTCTTTATTTCAAATTGGAAAACTACTGCACTATTCCAATTCACTCATAACACTCTGGCAGGTTTATTATTATTTATTTTTAAAGCAGAGCCACCAGTCAATATGATGATAATCATAGAAGAACAAGGCAAGGCTGGCGTTCTATTTAACAACATCAACAAAGACAGACTAGCAATGGCAGTTTCCGTCTGCCAAATATGTTTGGGGGTTTGTTTTGTTTTGTTTACAACATCTGTGTAAGAACTGATGATGTGTGACTCAATTATTTGGACAGTAAGTTTCTTCTACCTCTAGATTCTTTGGTTTTCTGATTATGCCAACATTCTTTTTCAAATTATAGCAATGCCAAAGGACCAAACACACACACATACACATATACCACATAAAACTAAAAAGCATGCATATTCTTCATCTATATGCTACTACAGTAGAAGTAAGGTTCTTTCCAGAAAACAAACAAAAAATACTAGAATTCTTTCAAACAAATCCAAAATAAAAATTTTTTAAATTGAAAACAAGAGGGTCTATTAAGAAATAAGGGTAATTCAGAACACAAAACATTAAAATAGCCTGTACATATTGTACACTTACATACAACATACTCTCTTGCCAAAAGGCCTCAGGGGTCATACTGTAGTCAGTGTGTGTAGTCGTCCCTGTTTTAAAGTTTCATAACTTCTAAATATACTCTGTTATAGAATGAAGGCTATAATTAGGATTATTGATGGAACTGAATAATGGATGTGCCAATCTAAAATGCATCATCAAATGCATCTGGGCAGAAAGATGATTGTTAATAGAAAGAAAAGTGGTACAACTTCTTTCTTACTGAATCCTAATGAAACACGTAAGACACACAGTATTTTTGGAGGATTTATTATAAGTTAATTAGAATATGTTGAGTAGGAATTAATAAGTAACTGAAAGGGATTTGTAGTCACAGCTCTGAGACTAGCTGTGAATATTAAAGTTCAGCAACACCAATCCCAAATGAGACAGTAGCAGAAGGAATATAAATTATCACTATGATGAAATAGAATAGTTGCAATTGCAGACGGATTGTTAACTAATATTGACTCTTGCTCTAAAAGCTGTCAGAGCTTTACTATGCAGCATGGAAACAGCTGGGAATGTTCTGTCAAGAAGGCACTGGGAGAAACGTTTTACTTGGGTTGAAATACAAAAGTTAGATATCTGCTAAAAACATAAGAGCCATATGTTTGTTCGTGAGTCAGACAAAACCAAAAGTCTTTTTTTTTAGTGTATTCTAAAATGTGTGTTTCTTTTATTCATCAAACATCAATTAAGCAATTGCAAAGTGACAAACTCTACAGGTTCTAGCGCATAAGTGACATGCCAATCCTGCTGTTATAGAAACTGAAATCCAGAAAACACTGAATTGATCATTTAAAGTTTTCTATAAGTATGGCCAAAAAAAAAAAAAAAAGAGGCCTCATTGGTTAAGGGAAGCTAACTGTTGTAAAAAGAGTCTAAAGTGATAGGGACTCACTTTAATGAAAGTTTAGATCCCATTCATATTCCCATTTTGGCCAAGGTGTCTGGATTGAGGGATTTGCTTTTATACATGCTGCAGTTCACGTACCTAGGCCCATTTTATTCTGTTATTCCACCTTCTCATAGGGTCTCATTGTCATCAAGAAGTAACAAGAAGAAGGGGATAGAGCACACAGAAGGCACCTTCATGTCTTGAAAGCCTTGGTCCCAAAGTGGCACATACCACTTCTACTCAAATTCAGTTCGGTGATGACTAGTACGATGGCTCGTACAGGGAGTAATAAAGGCATGGGTAGGCTTCCCTGGTGGCACAGTCGTTGAGAATCTGCCTGCCAATGCAGGGGACACGGGTTCGAGCCCTGGTCTGGGAAGATCCCACATGCTGCGGAGCAACTAGGCCCGTGAGCCACAACTACTGAGCCTGCGCGTCTGGAGCCTGTGCTCCGCAACAAGAGAGGCCGCGATAGTGAGAGGCCCGCGCACCGCGATGAAGAGTGGCCCCCACTTGCCACAACTAGAGAAGGCCCTCGCACAGAAACGAAGACCCAACACAGCCAAAAATAAATAAATAAATAAACAAAAATATTGTTAAGTGTTTCATATAGCAAATTCTCTTCCAACCAGGTTATGACATATACACACTACTGTATATAAAATAGATAACTAATAAGGATCTACTGTATAGCACAAGGAACTCTTCTCAATACTCTGTAATGAACTATATGGGAAAATAATCTAAAAAAGAGTGGATATATTTATATGTATAACTGATTCACTTTGCTGTACAGCAGAAATTAGCACAACATTGTAAATCAACTATACTCCAAAAAAAAAATTTTTTTTTTAAATAGACATCATAAAGAATATTTTCTTTGGTAAATATCTCATTTGGAAATTGAGGTAATAAGTTGCCTTCTTCGGAGGTAATTTCAGCATTGGAATAACTGACTATTCAAGAAATGAATTTTGAAATGACATTAAATTATTGTATTAACATGAGCAGAAATCAAGCAATTATAAAAATTTGCAATGCCAATCTTAATCTTTATTGTAATTTTAGAATTCTCTAATTTGTTGAAGACAAGAGTATGTTTAAAATCACAAGTACTTGGTATTAGATGTCTCTAGATTATCATTGTCATACTGTATTGTACAAATGAACTTATTTACAAAACAGAAACAGACTCACAGACATAGAAAACAAACATGGTTACCAAAAGGCACAGCAGGGCGGGGATGGGGGGGGATAAGTTATGAGTTTGGGATTAACATATACACACTACTATGTATAAATAAGTAAACAACAAGGACCTACTGTATAGCATGGGGAACTATATTCAATATCTTATAATAAATCATAATAGAAAGAATATGAAAAAGAATATACATGTATATGTGTGTGTATATATATATGTATGTATGTATAACTGAATCACTTTGCTGTACACCTGAAACTAACACAGCATTGAAAATTAACTATACTTCAATTTAAAAAAATGGTTAAAAAATCAAAAGTACTTGGTATTAGATGTCCCTAGATTATCATTGTCATACTACATTTTAGTCCAATGATTTAAAAAAAAAAACAACATGGGCTTCCCTGGTGGCGCAGTGGTTGAGAATCTGCCTGCCGATACAGGGGACACGGGTTCGGGCCCTGGTCTGGGAAGATCCCACATGCTGCGGAGCGACTAGGCCCGTGAGCCACAATTGCTGAGCCTGCGCGTCTGGAGCCTGTGCTTTGCAACGAGAGGTTGCGATAGTGAGGGACCCGCGCACCGCGATGAAGCGTGGCCCCCGCTCGCCGCAACTGGAGAGAGCCCTCGTACAGAAACGAAGATCCAACACAGCCATAAATAAATAAATTAAATAAATAAATAATTAATTAATTTAAAAAACAAACAAAAAAAAAAAAACAACAAAACTGTAAGATAAGTGTGTAAAATGCTTGGGAAGACCAAATTACAGAGGGTAGATAATACATCTGGAATTATGTCATAGTTGACTTACTCCAAGTTCCCTGAAGCCTATAGTAAATGCACCTCTTTGGCATCCCATCTTCTCTTTTGAACTTACACACCTTTTTAAATTACATTCTTCTTCATAAATATAGCTAGCCAAACTATCATAGAAGAGCTAGAAGTCTACACAAAATGAATGTATGTATAAGTAGTAAAATAAATTAAATCTCTATTTTGGTAGACACTGCTATCATTCCATTTCATAAGTGCTAATACAACACTATTTTTTTCAAGGACAAAATGCCCCTAGACTGATTAACTTAAAAATTCAAAAGACAAAAATCATAATGGATTGGCTATCATCCCCTGCTCTCTCTTCAGCTGCCCCTCATTTGCAGCTTGGAGTGATCACTTAACCCTATCCTGGACAATGAGACTTGAGTAGAAGTCACCTGGGAGTTTTCTAAAACAGTACTTTTTTGATAAAAACACAGGTACAGCTAGAAAAGACCAAGAGTACTCCACTTTTTCCTATCTTTTAGCTTTGTATATATACCAATTTGCTAAGGCTGACATAACAAAGTGCCACAAACAGTGTGGCTTGAGCAATAGAAATTGTCTCACAGTTGTGATTGCTTAGAATTCGAGTAGTCACAGAGTGGGTTTTCTCTGAAGTTCATGAGGGAAGGATTTGTTCCAAGCCTCTCTCCTTGGCTTGTAGATAGCTGTCTTCTCCTTGTGTCTCTTCACATTCTCTTCCCTCCTTGCATATGTGTCTGCGTGTCCAAATTGCCCCTTAGTATAAGAAGACCAGTTGCATTGGATTAGTCCCTCATCTGTAAAGACCCTGTCTCCAAAATGTCACATTCAGAAGTGGTAGGGGTTAGGAACGTACATATTTTTGGAGGACACTATTCAACCCCTGACAGACCCCAAACATGATGTGGAGGTAAAGTAACCATCTTGCCACCAGTATGAGAATGAAATCCTACAACACAATAAGATATTAATGGTGGACAGAAAAATCAAGACTCACTGATGGCATTAGAAATTAACAGACTCCCTTCTGCTTATTTCAGAATAATGGTTTCTCTAAATTGTATTTCCAAAGTGAGAAAACAAACCAATACTTTTTTAATAATTTAAAAATTCAGTATTTCACAAATTGTTGAAAGATTTAAAAGAATCTAAGACAAGTGTTTTAAGGTATGTTTTACCTTATGTTTATTATATGTAAGTATGCTAATCTGAAAATGAATGAATCTTCTTATACTTGATTATAAGTGATTTACATTTACCTAGTTCCAAAAATGCTTCATAAAAAAAAACATTATTTGAAGGCATTTGTAAATTTTATTTGATTGCTGAAGAATCTGAACAAAGCATACAAAACAGCAATAGATACCCTAATTTATTTATTTACAAGTGAAACAAAATTATTTTGCATTTACATAATTGACTCTGGAAATATGACTCCCAGTGGTTTGTAAAGAATTTAATATGACGCATCAGATTAGAGTATGTCTCCAAATGCTTTCACTCCTATTTATAGTTTTCAATGTTCTACTCCTTGATGATCTTATTTATTTTTCTCCACATCAGTATTTAGCTTGGTCCACATAACTATGATAGACAAAACAATGTTACAGCCCAGTGATGTTGGGGTAAAAGATTTTAATTTCCACAGCCTGTCTAATGTTTTGACGGTGTTATTTATGACATTTGTGATGCTTGTATTGTAATTGCTGGTGTTAATACTTTGCATTAAACCCCCACAATATACACTCAATAATCTGTTCCATCAGTTCTAAGACAGAACACTTGCTGTCTGTTGTTTGAATTTCCAGCTGTGTGCAGGCAACTGGCCACATTCTTTTCCTGTTCGTATAAACAGACTATTACAATTATGTAAACAGCTTAACTTTTAAATGCTCATTATATTCCATTAGATCTATTTACTAGACTCACATAAGCTTAAAGACATCAAAATTTGAAAGAAAGAATATTAGATTAGGGAACTATTCTAAGACTGGCCAAAAATATATAGGCCTAGTTTTATACAAGGAAAGGAAACACAAATCATTTTTCAATAAGGAAAACCTGAGGAAGTGTAGCAATGAAAGGTTACATTTACAGTTGGAGTCATGGTTTGATAGATCAAATGAAAATTGATATAAACTAAGGTAAATGTTTAAGGACTCATGATAGAATTTACATGAATGTATCAGTTGTCTGATTTTCCGAGTTTAAACAATATCTAAACAAAGCAGTAAGAGGACATTTAGATCTTTTACTTTGGGAAGAAGTAGAAAATTCCTCTTCGTTCTCACTCTTGGCTTTGTTTTACAAAGGAACAGTGCTTTCTTTACTCATTCACTTGACTAAACTTGGGATTGATATGAAAATAATGGGATGTTTGCGGGAGAGAACAGTCAGTCCAATGAATGGAATCAAGGTGAAAGTGCTTTAGAGGAAGCAAAAGGTTGTACTAACTTTCTATTAGTTATTAGTAATGTGTGCTCAAATTTGTGATGCAGGAATAATACCTTAGAATAAGTCCTTTTTAATTCAAATGGTTAATCTATGTTATGTATATTTAATTGTATTCAAATACTTCGAAATCATCATATATTTACAGTATAAAAAATTCAAATAAGAAATTCCCTCACAATAATTGTATAATCATACTACCATATGGTTGGAAAGAATATTAGATACCATGCAAACACCTTTTCCCTCAATTCGGGAATCTATTATGTTGCGTCTTCAATATGGTATCATGCAGGTCCCTTTCAATACTCCATCCAGGAAGGATTTCATTGTGATGGCAAGGTGACAAAATCTATTTCTGAACAATTCTGTTTGCAGTATAGATTTACTTAATGAAATCTGCTCTTCCTCAATTATCACTAGATTTACCTTGTTGTATCTTCCAAGAGTTTACAGAATAAATTTAATCAATCTAAAAAAATAGAGTATGTTTTTATCACCTACCTAATGCCTTCATTCCTTATTTGACTTTATGTCCCTGGAGGACAGAACCACTGCTTATTTACTTTTCTATTGCCATGACCAAGCAGATTATAAATTTTCAATTATTTGCAGAATTAAAATGAAGCCTATGTCTTTACATATACTCTAAAGTTATCATAACCACATAACTACATACTGTCATAATGCATGAGAGCCATTCAATATCATTAACTGTGTTTTTCAAAATTCTGTTTTGAAGTTAGATTAAACCTCCCTCTCCTGTTCTCTCCTTTTAATTTGATGCCATTAATCTTATTTGTATTAATTTGTCTTTCTTGTTGCAAAACTATTTAAAATATTTTAGAAGTTCTTAATTTTATCTTTTATTTAACTAAAATTAAATTATCTTTGAGACATAGAGCCGAATTCAATGTCGATAGGCGTGCTGGCTGATAGAGTAACCACTAGACACGTGGGAATACTGAGCATTTGAAATGCAGTTATTTCAAGTTGATATGTGTTGTAGGAATAAAATGCACACCAATTGTGAAGACTTAGAACACACAAATGCATAATATCTCAGTAATAATTTTTACATAGACTACATGTTCAAAATAAAAATTTCTTGGACATATTATATAAATTAAGTATATTATTGAAATTATTTGCTTTTTTACTTTTTTAATGTGTTATTTAGAAAAGATAAAATTAAATATTACAGGGCTTCCCTGGTGGCACAGTGGTTGAGAATCTGACTGCCAATGCAGGGGACACAGGTTCGAGCCCTGGTCTGGGAAGATCCCACATGCCACGGAGCAACTAGGCCCGTGAGCCACAACTACTGAGCCTGCGCGTCTGGAGCCTGTGCTCCCAACAAGAGAGGCCACGATAGTGAGAGGCCCGTGCACCGCGATGAAGAGTGGCCCCCGCTTGCCGCAACTAGAGAAAGCCCTCGCACAGAAAGGAAGACCCAACACAGCCAAAAATAAATAAAATTAATTAATTAAAAAAATTAATATTACATTTTAATTAGATAATCCTATTCTGGAAGAATTATTGACAACGCTTTACTCAAAGAAATGGTCATGATTTGCATACATGATTTTTGTTGGCTTACTATAAATAACACTGTTAAGAAATACTAGAGAACTTCCATTATATGTTAACTCAAAGAGTCTCTTTCCTCTGATAATTTAAGGTGGCTCACCAGTAGTGCTAGGATCTCTGTTAATCTTTTTTGTTGAATACTGGGCTTTCCAATTTCCTCACGGATTTTAAGCAGTCTGTTATTAAAGAAGTGGATAGCCTTTTGCAAGCCTCTTTTTCCTTCTGTTGCATTCAGCATTTTCATCAATCATTTGTTTCTCTGAGTGATATTCATGGCTACATTATCTGATAACATTGTTTCTTAAATACAAAATGCATTGCCCCTAGCATATGTCTTAATTTCTTAATTTCATAATGTGAGTATAATAAGTATCTTTTATTAGGACATGATCAGTAGGAAATAAAATATTGCCACTAGGAAGAAAATGAACATCTTTCCTGTTTTAATCGTTGCCATTTCAAGAACTATGTTGAAGGTCAATATTAAATCTGTTATTAATATAAGGGCAATGTGAAAACAGAACTTTACTAATTTTCCAATATTCTGTCAGGGTTCTATTAAGTGTGATTTTAAATGACTTCGCTGTGTCAACCATTTCCAGAAAATAGGCAGAAAATTTTTAATGCATTTAATATTTAGCTTCCAACTATCATTTTAAAAGTACCATATCCTCAGTTCTGAGTTTTCTGGCTCCCAAGTTAAGGGAGAGTAATAAAATATTGCTGCTAAACTGAATTCTTTCAAATTTCAACAACAGAACAAGCATTTTCTTTTAGGGAATCATGATCTGCAAGAATAAGCAAAGCCCTAAGACTTGACTCAATCATGCAATTACTGCCTGAGACAGAATTACGCTTTTGGCTAATTCATGGAGTTCTTTCTAACTCAACATAAACTATTAGATAAATACCTTCAGCAAAAATTTAAACAAAATATATTGTGAACATGTACCAAGGCTATATTTTTTCTACCAAGAAACTATAATAGTTGTCAATATATTCCCCTTTAATAATGAGAACTTAGTAAACTCAGATCAAAGAAAAAGTCTTCATGTGATGACATTTTAGGACATACAATCAACATACAACATTAGCAAAGTTGAGACATATCAGATGTTTGTAGAAAAGGTTGTTTATACTTGGTGCAACAGCAGTAGACCCTTTAAATAAGATTTCTCTCTTTTTCTCTCTTTATTCTTACTCTTTCCAAAGTAAATTTTTATTTTATTAATTATTGTGTGTCCTGGTTATTTCTCATTCCCATTACTCTTTTACTTTAGTTGAATTTTCAAAAGATTTAACTTTCAATAAGTCAAGGCTACCCCATATCTCCCTTCACACTTAATTTACCTATTGGTGTCCACTACATTCACACACTTTTATCCTATAATGTTTTTCTTTTCCTAGAAATCAGTATATAATTTCATATAACTTGAAAATATTGCTACAGGACTCTAAAATATAACAGCTGAAAACAATGAAGCTTAAAAATATTGCCAGAAACCACATAGTAAAAAAATGTGGTTATATATTTACACACACACACACACACAAAGCCACTGAGCACACTTTCAATCTCTTTTCTACCAAATGTGAGATGTACGGATTTGGGGGTAAATAAGGTTATGAAAATATGGAGTGATTTACATGAATAGATGAATTTTCAAAATTGAAAATATAGCAATAGTGGAACAAGTATTATGTGAACATTCATAGGGAAGTTCAACTTTAAATATATCTTTCCCCCATAATAGTATCAATTTCAATATGGGAATCAACTTCTTAAAAAGAAAAGAATGAAAAAATCTAAGACTACTAGAGTTCATCAATGAATTCAGTAAAGTTGTAAGATACAAAATTAATACACAGAAACCTGTTGCTTTCTATACACTAACAATGAACTATCAGAAAGAGAAACCAAGGAAACAATTCTATTTATAATCACATAAAAAAGATTAAAATACTCAGGAATAAACCTACCTATGGAGATTTAAAAACCTGTACTCAAAATTATAAGACACTGATGAAAGAAAGTGAAAATAACACAAACAGATGGAAAGATACACTGTGTTCTTGGATTGGAAGAATTAATATTTTTAAAATGACCATCCTACTCAAGTCAATCTACAGATTCAATGCAATTCCTATCAAAATACCAATGACATTTTTCACAGAAGCAGAAAAATAATTTTAAAATTTACCTGGAAATGCAAAATACACCAAATAGCCAAAACAATCTTGAGAAAGAAGAACAGAGCTGGAGGAATCACACTTCCTGACTTCAGACTATACTACAAAGTTACAGTAATCAAAAGAGTATGGTACTGGAACAAAAACACACACATAGATCAATGCAACAGAATAGAGAGCCCAGAAATAAACCCACACACTTATGGTCAATTAATTTGACAAAGGAGGCAAGACTATACACTGGAGAAAAGACAGTCTCTTCAATAAGTGGTGCTGGGAAAACAGGGCATCTACATGTAAAAGAATAAAATTAGAATATTCTCTAACACTATATACAAAAATAAACTCAAAATGGATTGAAGACTTAAATGTAAGACCAAATACTACAAAACTCCCAGAGAAAAACATAGACAGAACACTTTTTAACATAAATTGCAGCAATACTTTTTTTGGATATGCCTCCTCAGGCAAGGAAAACAGAAGCAAAAATAAACAAATGGGACCTAATCAAACTTAAAAGCTTTTGCACAGCATAGGAAACCAATGACAAAACAAAAAGACAACCCACTAAATGGGAGAAAATATTTGCATATGAAATGACTGACAAGGGGTTAATATCCAAAATTTATAAACAGCTCATATGACTAAAAAAAAAAGAACCCCTCCCCCATACACAAAACAAACAACTTGATTAAAAAATAGGCAGAAGACCTGAATAGACATTTTCCCAAAGAAGACATACAGATGGCCAACAGGCACAGGATAAGATGCTCAACATCATTAATCAGAGAAACACAGTTTAAAACTACAATGAGATATTACCTCACACCTGTCAGAATGGCTATTTTCAAAAAAAACACAGACAACAAACATTGGCAAGAACGTGGAGAAAAGGGAACCCTTGTACACTGTTGGTGGGAGTGTAAATTGGTACAGACACTGTGGAAAACAGTATGGCAGTTTCTCAAAAAAAATAAATAAATAAAAATAGAACTACCATATGACCCAGCAATTCCACTCCTGGGTATAGATCCAGGGAAAATAAAAAGAAAACACTAATTCAAAAAGATACATGCATCCAATGTTCATAGCAGCATTATTTACAATTGCCACCATATGAAAGCAACCTAAGTTTCCATCAACAGATGAATGGATAAAGAAGATGTGGTATATATATATATATATATATATATATATACATACAATGGAATATTACTCAACCATAAGAAGAATGAAATTTTGTCATTTACAACAACAAGGATGGACCTGGAGGGCATTATGGTAAGTGAAGTAAGTCAGACAGAGAAAGACAAATGTCATATGATATCACTTATATTAGGAATCGAAAAAATAAAACAAACTAGGGAATATTAAAAAAAAAAAAAGAAGCAGACTCACAGATATACAGAACAAATTAGTGGTTACCAGTGAGGAGAGGAAAGGGGTGGGGGGTGGGGGGCAAGATAGGAGTAAGGGTTTGAGAGATACAAACTATTACTATGTAGAAAATAAACTACAATGGCATATTGTACAACACAGGGAGTATGGCCAATATTTCATAATAACTATAAATGGAATATAACCTTTAAAAATTGTGAATCACTTTGTTGTATATCTGAAACATACATCATTGTACATCAACTATACCTCAATTAAAAAACTAAAACTTATGTATATTGTCCTCAAGATAACCATTTCATGCGTTTGCCACAAGTATAGTTGCCTATGTCTTGGATGTTTCTCCAAGATGTCCATATAACAGTTTTTGGTCAAACTTTCTAGCATTATGTGTGAAAAATAACTTTTACTTGTTTTCATTGTCCAACAAGCTATTGCATTATTCCAATGTTGTTTTGTTATGTTTAGAAAGCTAAAATGTAACAAAACATTTCTAAACTTTCCCCCCTTAATCTCATGTTTGACTTTCCACCACCCCATTGTTTTATAAATGCTTTTCACCACACTATGAGTTGCATTTCATATCATTATCTTATAAATGCAGATGAGCAAAAAAGAAAAAATCCACCATGCTGTAAATTCTGTTTATAACTACAAATGAAAAGCAGAAGTGACTTTCTTCCAAGCCCAAAAGGCAAGCTCTTGTAAAAACTGGAGCCTTGCCCTAAGGAAAGTAGGTCACCTGCTTGAAAGAATATTTTTGGGACCTGAGGATTTGACATCATTTTTTTATGCTTCCTTCATTAAAGACAACTTTAGTAGCATGGAATGTTATCCTCTAATCTTTAATTATTTTATGGGCTTCAGACATGCATTTGCAAACCATTATATAAGCACTATTAGATATATTTAATCAAAGATGGATTCCCTAATGGAAAAGAACTTTGGTTTATATTTTTCCTGAGTTTCAACTTCTCGAGAAATTTTAGAATTTTTTTTTTTTTTTTTTTTTTTGGTAGACAGTGGCTTTTTCTAATATGGAAGATATTCAGTCACTGGGCATGGCTTTTTAAAAATTTGTCTACCCTTTGCATTAAATGAGGTTTCCAGTAGCTACTATATTTAACAAAGTTTTCCCCAATTTAAATCAATTACTAAGAAAGAAATAAGAAAGGCACATCCAGTATCTTTTTATTAACAGACACTTTCTTTCTGGAAACAAGAAAATGCTACTATATTGTAAATTAGGATGAAAAATCAGGATAGACAGTTAGATAGATAGGTAGAAAAATATATGTGAAACAGATATTTTTAAAATTTTATTCTTAAGGAATTCTCTCAGGATATAAATTTTTAAAAATTTTTTTTTTAATTTATTATTTATTTATTATTATTATTATTATTATTATTTTAATTTTTGGCTGTGTTGGGTCCTCGTTTCTGTGCGAGGGCTTTCTCCAGTTGCAGCGAGCGGGGGCCACTCTTCATCGCGGTGCGCGGGCCTCTCACCATCGCGGCCTCTCTTGTTGCGGAGCAGAGGCTCCAGACGCTCAGGCTCAGCAGTTGTGGCTCACAGGCCCAGTTGCTCCGCGGCATGTGGGATCCTCCCAGACCAGGGCTCGAACCCGTGTCCCCTGCACCGGCAGGCAGACTCTCAACCACTGCGCCACCAGGGAAGCCCTTCTCTCAGGATATAAGTAACAATTATACTGAAGGTAAACAGCAATCACATCAACTTACAACTAGCATATTTTGTAAAAGATTGGAATTTAGATGAGTCAAAAGAGAAAAACAGGACTTCTTTTAGTTCACTGAGTTCTTAGCTCATAGCCAATACTCAATCAACATTTACTAAATTGAATTAATAATAAATGAAACTGGGCTTCCCTGGTGGCGCAGTGGTTGAGAGTCTGCCTGCCAATGCAGGGGACACGGGTTCGAGCCCTGGTCTGGGAAGATCCCACATGCCGCAGAGCAGGTGGGCCCGTGAGCCACAGTTACTGAGCCTGCGCGTCTGGAGCGTGTGGTCCTCAACAAGTGAAGCCGCGGTGGTGAGAGGCCCGCGCACCGTGATGAAGAGTGGCCCCCACTTGCCACAACTAGAGAAAGCCCTCACACAGAAACGAGGACCCAACACAGCCATAAATAAATTAATTAAATGAATTTTTAAAAAATAATAATAATAATAAGTGAAACTATGTCATGTGAAATCTAGAAAGAGGTCTTTCTTTCCTTTGTGAAATCAGTCTTATTTCCACTACAACATCACAATCTCTTTCTCTTTCTTCTTCTAAAAAGAACATCTGGATTGTTTGTTTCAATCAGAAACACACCAATTTTTTTTTTAAATAACAGCCTACAATACATCTGACACAATGTTACAGACTGAATGTTTGTGTCCTCCCAAAATTCATATGGTGAAACCTAATTCCTAACGTGATGGTATTCAAAGGTGGGGACTTGGGGAAGTCATAAGGTCATGAGGGCAGAGCCCTCACAGATGGGATTAGTGCCTTTATAAAGGAGACTCCAAAGAGCTCCCTCAACCCCGTTCCTCCAGAAATGTGAGAAACAAACTTCTGTTGCTTATAAGTCATGCAGTTTATGGTAGTTTCTTATAGCAGCTGGAATTGACTAAGACATACAATGTTGGCACAATACTTTCACATGAACGCCAGGATCTTATTGCTAATAGAGAGCAAACCCTCAAACCAAAGTTAATTGTGTTTGGCTTGTTCACTGGAATTGGACTATTGGAGAAGATTTTAGCAACAGAAATAATTCAACTTTGGCTTTATCTTGCTTTAGTTTTCTCTTTCTGCAACATGTGGTTTTATAAAGTAAATACATTTTCTACAATAAACATGTTTTATGTTTATAAAAATATTTTTTAAACTAGACTAAATGGTTGATTATATTTAAAGTTAAGCATTATCAAGAGAGGCAGCAGTAGAGTAGAAATACATTTCAGGTCCTCTGAGAAATAATTAGGGAAGGATAAATAAATGAGATCTTAAATCTGTAACTAATTATTTCCTAATGCACTTCCATTAATTTAACATGTTGAAATGATTAAATTTAAAAAGTATTATATTGAAAAATCTATTCCTAAACTTGAATACAAATTGATCCTATATTTTTCCAATTTTTTTTTCTTGAAATTGAGGTTTGCAGTTTTCATTGTACTTATATATGCTTACTTGGTCAAATTACTTCCTTTTACTAACATATTCCTCTAATCTACCATCTAGCTGATCCAAACTTCCATTCATCATTCCTTCATTCCTTCATTTATTAATTTGTTTGGTTGTCGGGGCAGCTAATATTTATAAAGCTTCTTACCCAGTTACCTCTTCCTAAACCCAGCTGTCTTTATCTTTCTAAAAAAATTGAATGACCACTATTTTAATCAATATCCAAATCTTTCATGACTGACCATTGTAAGTGGCAAGCCCTAGATTTGTATGGGTCCATCTTACACAGCATCTGGCTAACCAGTATCCTCAAGGTATTACAGACATGCTTCACTACAGCTGTAAGAAACCATACAATAAGTTATCCATCTTTTCCCACTTACTAGGGCCTGTTTCACTTGTTTGTTTTCTATTATATTAGGGACTGGTTTCAATTCTCTCTCTGATATGTTGGAGAGAGATCCTGCAAGTGGGGGAGCTTATCTCTTACCAACTACTCCCCTTTCCAGACACAATCACTTCTGCAAAACTTTATGCTTCCCAGGTAATCTGCCTTCTTTGGTCAAAGTTGAATTTTGCCCTCTAGGATGCATTTGCAATTTTTTTAGAGACCTCTTCACCAATTTGTTGGTTTTTCACAAAGAAATGAAGTTATTGGCAAAATTCACAAAGAAGCACAAGTTGATATGTATTTTTACAAGAAAATACATGAAAACTTAATAAAACAATTATACAGACCAGGTGGCAACATGACATGCTCTCTCCTGATAGAAGTATACCTCAACCTTGCCCCAATTTCCAAGACTCACTCATTATGTAAAACCCTTGATGAACCTACCTCCGGTAAAGATTTGAATAGAGTTAGAAACAGTTCTTCCATTCTAAGTTCCTCACCTCCTACCCCACTGTGCAAATATTTTGGTTACTCTGGTTCTGAATTAACCTGTTGGTTAAGTTTAAGAACTTGTGTTTAGAACAGTTCTGTATGTATCCTGATTGATTTTTATTCCAGATCTTTAGCCAGTGCCTCTCAGGATACAAAAGTTTACAAATTGCTTCTTGTGTGTTTAACTTATTGCACTGTGAATACTTCACAAGTTGCTAAGTCAAAAATTATAATCTTTTCCCCCAAACAAGTTTCTTCTCATTTATATAGAAGATGAATCTCTTACTCACAAGGCTCAAAACATACTAGCTTTTACTCTTCAAACCCTTGCTTCTTGTTAACTGACACTATAGGTAAAATGGTAAAGTTCTTTTTTATTCATTGATCACACTTTTCATTCCATTACCAGGCTCTCATTTCTTTGACCTTGAAAGATTTTACAATTGTGGTTAAATGTATATGCTGTAGAGCTAGGCTCCTTGGTTTTGAACCCAAGGAGTCTGTTTGTGATCTTGGTCTAATCTTTTAACCTCTCTGCACCTGTGTCGATGTTTCTAAAATGCTGATGGTAATAGTACCAATATCATATGTTTCTTGGGAGGATTAAATATGCTAATATATAAATAAATCTTTTAAACCAATGCACGAAGTAGAATAAGACTCAAAAAACTTAGTTGTTATAGTGGCATCTTAAGAGATTTTCTCAATTTTAGTTTTGTGTTTGTTGTTCATTTTGAATGCAACACAAATTTTTCCAAATCAAATTCCTAAAACATTTCTCCAATTATATATATTTTCTTTAAAAATTTTTCACAATTTTCACATTGACTACTGATATGACTACAAACTCCTTAATCTGAGTTTCCAAGGATTAGCCATACTCATCCTTACAAGTCTCCTGGGGTCAAGTGTATATGGCAGATGTAAAATAAGTATTTGCTTGATAAATTAATATATCATTGTAAGTTTCTCTGTGTTTTTAATGATATGGTTCATAAATAAATTAACTCATACATATATGCATACACACTTTTAAATTGTAGTGATCAAAAATGCCTTCCTGAATGTAAATTTAAAGTATTTTAGAAGAAAATAGCAATGAATGGTTAATTCAAGAAGCCAATAACAATAACAATTTAAAACTTACATAGCTCTTTGTAGTTTTCATTGTAATTGCATACATTGAAGATAATTGCTTACAACAAATGAAAGTATATTTGGTCGATTTCTATAACACCATGAATGGATGGTCTCCATCTAACTGTGGTGGTTTTGGTGATATAAACAAATATATGCAAATGAAGCCTCTAAATCATAGAATTAATGTATAAGTGATCATAGATCATATATTATTAATTTTATAGAATTAGCTAAGAAAAAAAATTTATGACAATTCTGTAAAAGCTTGTGTCATCAAAATTAACCAAATATTATTAATATTTTAAAAGTTTTAACATTATGTGCATGCTGAAGCATTTAGGGGTAAAGTATGGCTCCCCTTTTTGTCTTTTCTTTTGTTTTTTTATTTATTATTTATTTATTTATTTATTTATTTTATTTATTTATTTTTGGCTGCATTGGGTGTTAGTTGCAGCACGTGGGATTTTTGTTTAGGCATGTGGGATCTTTTGTTGCAGCACACGGGCTCTTCATTGCAGTGCACGGGCTTCCCTCTAGTTGTGGCATGCAGGTTTTCTCTTCTCTAGCTGTGGCACTTGGGTTCCAGAGCACGTGGGCTCTGTAGTTTGTGGCACACGGGCTCTAGTTGAGGTGCCTGAGCTCAGTAGTTGTGGCGCACGGGCTTAGTTGCCCTGCGGCATGTCGGATCTTAGTTCCCTGAACAGGGATCGAACCCACGTCCCCTGCATTGGAAGGCAGATTCTTAACCACTGGACCACCAGGGAAATCCTCCCTTTTTTTCTTTATGCATTTCAAAGTAAGACAGTTTGATGGATATAAAGAAAGATGGATGCATGAATAATTATACAATAAAGCAAATACAGTAAAATATTAATTGTAGGATCTAAGTTATGTACTGTTACCTGTGAGTTTACAACAAATTTCTTCCAACTTTTCTACATTTGAACATTTTCATAATAAGATGTTAGAAAAAGCAGTACTTCTGTTATCTCTAGAACATATGAATGATTGTAATTCAGTTGTTTCAAAGAAAGAAAAACCTTCATATACACAAGAATCCATGAGACAGAAAATTTTTAGAAAAAGTTGGGTTTATATGAAATTTATCTGAATCTGGCTGTGAGTTTTAAATCTTCATCATCAAGAACAATAATGTGAGTTCTGTCTGTAGGTTTTTGGACCAGGACTGCACCCTTTAACTCCGGAATAGTCAATTCATAGGCCAATCATGAAGTTTGGATGACGATGGAAGAGAAGACGTAGCAGTCCGCCTCTCTCTGGTGAACTTCATTGGAAACCACAACAAAACAGCAGAAGAGAATGGCTTAGCATGGGGGTAGATTTAAGGTAAAGAAAAAGCCAAAGACAATCTATGGCAGTGAACAGCCAGCCCCACCATGCGGAGCTTGCAGTTTCAACGTGGAAGGTGAATCATTAAACATACTAACAAACTATAAATATAACAACAGGTAGTGTTCAGTGAGATAAGGGAAAATTGCAGGTTTTATATGAGAGTAAAATAAGGAACATCAAATTAGATTGGGACTTCAAAAGAGGTCTCAGTATGAAAATGATTTGCCCCTAGACTCTGATAGTGGGTAATTTAGGGCATTGAATTTCTCCAGCTGCTCATTTGTGCCAAAAGCAGTGGACAATTCCAAGCCTCTTCTTCTCCGCCTCCCTATCACCACCTTGTATTTTTCTCACTGGACAAAGTTTTCAACAACTGGTCCAAGTCTTAGAGTTGCTTAAACATGTGCTGTACAATAAATTTACAAAGCAACTAGGCACAAAACTATTTAACAAATTGCTTTTTCCAATGCAGCCAAGAGTTTTCAACCCTTTCTGCATACAAGTTTTGCTTAAGTTCCTGTGTCCACATAGTATAAATTAATAAGAATATTGAGAAAGAAGTGTTTGTTAAAGGTAAGGAATGGAGCTGAAGCATTTTTCTGTTGGCAAAGTTTTTAAAAGTTCCAAACATCTAACTACCTAAATGACACAACTTTAAGTGTTTGAAATGTTTTCTTTTGAGGAGTGGACATTCATCATAGATGCTGAGATTGAGACCTTTGCATTTGCATAATGTGCTCAAAAAAAAACACTCCTAAAACCACATCCACCCAAACATCATGTAATACATGCTTTGTACACAACTTTTTACAGACACATTTAATTTTTGTTACACCCTTTGGGGAGTTAACTGAAAAAGCGTTCCTGTAACACTCTCAGATGTTTGGGATGCATTTTTTAGAAATTAATATCCTATTGGCATATGTGTTCTATTACCTCATATGCTTTTTTGCCTAAAACTTCATGACATTTTTGGGGAAAAAAACAGGAAAGAGTAGCCTATCAGCTATGTAATATCAAACTGCTTAGTGTTATGAATCTAGGCAAGAACTCTCACACATGTCTTAAGAGTGAATTACATGCCAAAGGAACAAAATACTTGCAGGATTCAATCAAACAAACTTGGGAGGGGGAGGGCGGATTGGTGGATAAAAACCAATGATTTTGTCATATTGCAAACATTGAATAAAAGTCAGAAATATAAAGACAACAAGGCGAAGGGTTTCTTGAGCTCTTTCTGTCCGTGAAATTTATGCATTCCAACTTTTTTTTTTTCTGACAGCAAATATTTTTGCACTACATGTTACAGAGCCAGAGCAGAAGATAACTAACGCTTTATATCTGCAAATTCCTAAAACATGGACCAAGTCCAGTCCTTCTTTGTGAGGCTTTTGTTATCATGAAAGGATTTCAACTCACTTGTATTCCTCTTGCAACAAAAGTCACTTTGTCAACTCTCTTTCCTCTCCTCTGGAGGAATGTGCAGTTTGGTACATCTTGCAAAATCACATGTGTGTATTGATAGATATATTTCCCTTTAAATTTGATGTATGTTCATAGCTTGCTCCCTTGGCATCAAATAAAAATAAAAACAGATTTCAATCTCAACTTTACTATCGTTGGCTAAAAAACTGAAGAACAACTGAATTTAATTAAGCACAAAAGCAATGATTGGAAGACATTTTAGACATGGAGTTTGAATAAATCCAACTATTTTATAATTCTCAGCTCGTGAACAATATCTATTACAATTTCAATTAATAGCTGTAAACTCAGGGACATGAATGATTCACGTTACGTTCTCTAAACATACAGTGCATGGAACCAAAATTTAGCAGTTGGAATTTTAGCAATCTCTGATGGGTAATTGATTGTTAGCAAAAGACAGACAAAACAGGGATCTAGACTTTCACAAAGACAATCAAAGAGAATCGAGACTACAGAAAAAGAATAAGAGTTAATGATGCTCTTCCCATTTACTGTTTACAAAGTATTTTTACAAGCAGAGTCTCAATTTGGGAGTGGGAATAAGAATTCATATAGTTCACTATTCCAAATACTAAAATAGGATAGTTGTTAAATGTGTCAGGAGGTAAACAGCAAGTTCACTCTCAGATGCTGAACTTCACCAAGTCTTGGAGACTGGATCTGGTAACAATTCCCATGGCAGGATGGAGACAGGGGCCCCCAAATGAAACCAGCATTATGATTTTTACTATATGATGTTTCAACTCTGGGAGGAAAGTGGGGCTATTAGTTAGGATACCTTAGTTTTTATGTCCAAGGGTACATTTATGTAGATTCTTTATTCCAAATGGAGTCAGAAAAACAAAGAGAAACAGGAGGGACATGACAATGGCTTTTGACAGTGCTCAGCCACTGACGACTTCCTGACTTGGAATGAAGGACAGCTTATAATCCTGGTACCACTCTTAGGACCCCTGCCCAGGCCAGTGATATGTTCTAACAGTCTCAAATGGTTTATGAAAGTTGGTTGTTAAACGTTGAGGAATTTTTCAAGTCGGTAGATTGAAATAAGCCATGGTAGGTGTATTTATACCATAGAAATTGTGAAATGTTACAAATCAGGGTCTTTTTTCTTTTCAGAGATCCAGTTTTGTTAGCACACCACTGCCTGTGCTTGAAGAGTAGTCTGGGCACCTCCATTATTAATTCAGGGCTAAACTATTAAAATCTACTTTTTGTGATGAGGGTGAAACTTTCCAGCAATGGCTAGTGAGCACCCCCACTGGATTGTCAGTCACTGTTTAAGAACTCTACGTAATCAATCAGCAATGAGGTTGGTTGGAAGAAACATGTTTCATACAGATGATGGGGTATTCATTTAAGATTAATTTCTCAAAAGTGGGTGGATGGAAAACTACAAGGGTAAGAGCTCACCTAGGTAGGTAGTCATCCTAGGGATAAAGGGTGGTTTGTTTACCCTTACTTGACAAAGTTCAGTTCCTAGAGCTTTGGTTGCTTGCTGCTGGTTTAAAAGGAAAGATAATCTTGTCAAAATATGCATTTCCTTTAAATCTCATAATTCAAAGAATTCATTCTAAGAAAATGATCAAATACTTGACAAAGAGAAACCTTCACAAGCATTCATTCCAGAGAAAGTAAAACAGGAATCTCTTAAACAAATTATGATACTTTTTAAAATGGAATATTATACAGATATTGAAATGCTGATGCATATTTATTTTCCTTTGACATAGAAAGTTCTTAACACAATTTAGATGAGTAAAAAAAAAAAAGGTAAAAAAATGACATTTTTATACTATGATCCTTTAAAAAATACATATATAATTAAGAAAAGTTCTAGGAAAATATACACCAAAATGTTAGCAGTGGTTATTTCAGAGTGATGAAAATTTAAGTTTTGTTTTTAAATTTAGATTTCTATTTTTCATGTGTTTTCTCAACTTCTTCTGGAGTGATTATATACATATTTTATACATATATAAAACACTTTTAATACATAAATAGAAGAATATTTTGAAAATATTAAATCAATCAAACTTTCATTTCTCCCTCTGAAACTTGTTGGCCTATAGCAAGTTTTTTAGTATGGTCACAGGGAAGAGAGACTGATTTAAACACCCAGAAGGAGAAGGACATGACAAAAATTTCCTGTTAGAAAAGAGAGAAAGGAAAAGAAAGTCCTTGTAATTCACAGCAGATTCTATAAGTGGGAGAAAAGTAGAAAGATGGGAAGAAAGTTCCCTTAATTCATATATACCCATCCCATGTTCAGATCCAAATTCCTAACTGTTAAAGGTTATTGTATAGTGGCTGTTGCCCTATTTCCTGTTTTGGACCATGACTACATCATTGCAAAACATAAAGGCATGTGATGTCTGTCTAACGTCAATACCAGACACACATGCTGGTCTCAGGGCTAATCCTGCATGAAGTTATCTTTCCTTATTTCTGTGCTTGTTTTATGATGGGTATTCTTGGCGTTCTTTGTTTTAAATTTATCTTATCTAGTTGTAAGTGGAATCATTCTAAGGCAATGACTTATATTTTATGCCTTGTTGAAGCTGAAATAATCATCTAAGTTATATAGCTTGGGATTTTATTTTAATTAAAGAGAAAATCTACTATGTGTCACTCCAGATATTAACCTTCAGCCTTAGAGGCAAACTATTGCCTCTAATAATGATAATACATAAAATTTTTCATACAATGATAGAGAATGTGACACAATTTAATTAATCAGTTCATTAGTTAAAGGATAATTTAATATGGGGTTTGAGAGCCTTTTAAAAAGAATTAATTGCTTTAGCTTGACTTTCATCTCTTTATAGAGTGCAATTCTTTCTAATGGGAATAAAAACAATCTATATCATGCTTTACGCACCTAGTTAGAGCTACTTAGGGCTGAGAAAAATATGGTTTAGTCATTAAAAAAAAATTCACAAGCAATGGATTTTCAAAGCAATCTCCTTCCCAGAAGTTTGGAATTATTTGGTGATTACTATGGAAGTCCTGTAGAGATGGGAATTTTTTTTACAAATTAAATAAATGTGTTCAGGGAAATATGGGGAAAAAATAAGTTACATGAGAAGGCAGTGGACAAAAATCAGATCACTGTCACTATTCATATAAAAGTGTCTGATATGATAGCATTATAGTGACATAGTTTATTTGACATTAAATTCAATGAAAGATTGAGTGTGAGCTTAGTTTTTCTATTTAATTATATCAGCAAATGATACTTCAGGAATATTATTTAGATTTAAAGATGTAGACATGAGTTTTCATTTAATTATTTCCGTATTAATCAGGATAGATCAGGCTATGCTTTAACCACAAAATTTCAGTGGCTCAAAATACACAGTTTTATTGCTCATGTTTGTAAATTCCACCGTGGGTTTGGGTGACTTATCTACTTAATACACCAGGCTGCTTCACCCTTTTGATACTGTCACCTTAACAATGGCCTCTACATTTAGTATCTTGGAGGATATGGTAGACAGAAGAATTGCTACCTGGGATTATCACTGCTGCAGCCCAGGAGTGATACACATCACTTCTTCCACTTTTTCTGGCCATCATCCTATGGCCTGCTAGGAGATATAATTGCAAAACATTCCCCTGAAAGAAAGGATAATCAGACATGGCTGAGTACTATTATTCTCTATCACTCTACTCAATAAATGCTTCTTTCCTCCCTGTGCTCACATCTGCTCATTGAGTTTTACAATATTTTTCTTATTTAGTATTCAAAAGTTTTTGATATAGAACATTATCAGTAATCTGGGCATTGCATTGTCAAGTCTGCATACTCATGGCAGAAACGGTAACTAACTACTTTACTCCTTGTTTCTTAGGTAAGTTTTCTTCATATTGGATTGTAGCTATCTTTACAAAACAAACGGAGTTGGAAAGTGAACTAAAACTGATGAGTTATGCCTTTTGCCAAAATAATCCCATTTTGAGGTAAGAAGAGAACATTATTAAGAGTTAAGTAACCTGATGGATGATCACACATGTAGTAAATGGTAGTTCTAAAACACAAAATCAGAGCCGCCTGAATGTAAATTTAAATCATTTCCAGAAAAGCTCATGAGAAGTCTTGCCTTATGGATTTTGACAAATCCATACCAAAAATGCTTTAACGGTACATTTAGATTTGCAATGTGAAGCACTGACTTTTAAAATATTGCATTTTGATAAATGTCCCCATGGACATCAATAGTCATTCAGGTTCATGCTATCCTTGCTACATTGTAATCTGAATAAACGTTATTCAGTGAATGAGTTTGATGTGATATGACTTATTTTATTCAAAAGCAACATTTTCAACTTGTAAGATATGTTATTCCTAAACCTTACCTTTTTGCCTTGACCCCATTATCCCCAAATCAATGGCACAGTTTACATGGAAATAACTTTTATGAGCCTGAAGTCCAATCTCTAGCTTAAAAAGTTACATGGGAAAATACTTAGTTATTGAGGTTTGATTCATTTGGGAAGTCTTGGTTTTCTCACACTAAAATCTACTGAGAAAAAAATTGATAGCTTCCTACAACTTCTGGATGAAGAATGTATTAAGTTTCTCACGCTGCTGAAACTCTCTTGGCACAGACAGCTTTTTGTTCCCTACACTGCTTGATGCATGGAAGCCAGTGCTCAAAGCCAAACGATTTCTAAGACAAAGCTCAGCATTTTTTTTTAATAAACTGGGAGGTAGTACCTGGCATCACTGCTATAGACTGTTCAATTCAGCCTTTACTGGAGCTTCATTTTGATATATTCCTCTCTCTCTGCATACACTTCTTGCCCTGAAGTTATAGGTAGTTACATTTTTAAAGATAAAAAGGGGGGTAAAGTTATGGTACATAAAGAGCATTATTAATGTTTCCCAACATTGGAAGGGATTTTTAGGCTTATCTAGTTTTTGAGTAACATGCATCAAGGCCCTTACTTACCTGGGTGTAAACTATGAATTTATCAAAGTTGTAGTCTTTTTTTTCAACTACGAAAGAGATAGGGCCCTAGAAATATACATATTGGTATAAATAAATTTTGGTTCAATTGTTCTGCTAATGCTATCATAGTAATAGCCTTACTTTGCTTAGGAAATGCAGTTGAGACTGTGAAACTCTGCATATATGAATCAAGAAAATATCAAAGCTGAGCCAATGAAACCAAACACATAGGTTAGAAAGACCTGTGAATGAGACACAGGAGGCAGGAGGCACACCTAAAAGTATGGGGAAAGAAAAGAATAAGACAGAATCAGAAAGTACATCATGATGAAGTGAGATTGCCACACATCTAGAAGTTTGGGAAAGGCCTCTTATCCATTTCTTAGCTGGAAAATACAAACCCCTTCTCACAAAGAGGAGGGTTAATGAGTTAATTTTTGTATCCAATAGCCAAAGACACTGGTTGGCTATTTCCTTTCCTCACTGAGTTTTGCTCTTTTGCTTTTTGTACATTCTGCATTCAGACTAGAGCAGATCTGTAAAATCCAACCCCAATGAGCTTAATAGGTAGGTAGAAGCTGCAGGATTTGATATTTCTGTTGTAGTCATAATTGTAAATAAGTTTTCAGTTTTGAAGTGACTTAGAGGTCTCTGATTATTCTTTGCCAATACAGTGGTGGGTTCAATTAGCATATCTTAAGCTAATTTACTGGAAAGTTCCTTGTAGTCCTTGCAACCACTGGGTACACTAACATATGGAAATAGTGTGAGTGGAATCAACGATGCCACCCAGAAGAGGAAAACAAACCCAGTGCCAGATGTTGGAAGAAGAATAGAGCATGTAAGATGCAGAGATGCCAGGGAAATAAAAAAAAAGAAAGAAAAAGAAAAGCAAATGCAAATAGACCATGGCCAAAACAGAATTCCAATATTGAAAAGTGAAGAAAGGGGGATATGTCACACCCACAGTGCCCTTCCAAAAGTTTCAAACCCAGAATCTTGCTGAGGAAATTGGAAAAAGCTGATATCACATTTCTAAGCCCCACAACTCATCGGTAATTGGTCCAGGGATGAACTGAACATCTAATCTAGAACTGACAAACTCTGAGTAGATCAGAATTCTGTGAGACAGATTGATATGAAAGCTTGTTCTCACAAGTTAGATGAGCCTGACTGAATTTCAGCAAATTTTTCACAAAGATTTTAAATGTCAGATACTGAGATTCCTAGCAGTTTGTAGGAGAACTCAATAAACAAGTAAAAGGTGACAGAAATACATGAGAAGAAACAATGACTAAACAGACATCAGACAGCAAATAAAGATGGAATAGAATACAAGAGTGAGTCCCTTCAGGAATATCAGATGTTGAGACGGGGAGGATATGGACACCGTATTTGGGGAGCAGAGAAGTTCACATGACCAGCTCCTTCTGCTGAGACGTATAAAGTCTATGCCTTAGATCAGGCAGAAAAATATGTGTTAGGTTAGGTTTTTTTCTGTAGAAAACAAACTCCGATACACAGATCTAACTACAGTTAGATTTAACTACAGTTAGTTTGCAGTTAGTATACTGTGATCTTTGAAACAGCTCCTTCGGAGGAGTCAAGGTAATGGGATTAAATGAAGGGAAGGGTTGAAATTTGCTTTAGTCACAGCAGTCCCAACACAATTTCTGGAACCACGTGAACATTTCAAAGTTTTCCTTCCTTGACACAAGAGGCTAATCTTTTGGTTCGAGCCAAGATGGAATATCCACAGTACATTCAAGTTTCTCCCTCTTACAACTTAAAAATCTTGGAAGTAAAACAACAAACAAGCATAAGAAGAGTCCTAAAGATTAAGAAGTAGGTGGACTGCCTAGGGACCTTGGGACCTGTGGAACACCATGGCTGTGAGTTCCCTGGGTTTTATTATTACCTCATGTATATCCCAGAGAGGGTGCTGCAGGAGCCTCTGTTGGAACCACCAAACACCTCCGACTCGAAAAAAAAAAAGCTCAAAGAAAAGTCTATTTCCTTTAGCCAAAAGAAAAGGGTAGCCTAATAACAGAAAAACATTTTGGCAATTGCTGCCCTACTCCTGCCAAATACCAACAGAAAAAACTGCAGCATACCCTCTTCCCACCCACATGTTAAGCAGGGCTGAGTGAGGAGTTGACGTAAATCCCACCTTCCTATCTTGCAAAAGCAGGTAGCAGGGCTCCAATTTTACCATTCATTGGTGTCAGCAGGACCGAGCAACAGCTAATCTTCCATTCCTGGCTTTGTAGAAACAGGAGAAATTCCATATCCCAGCTGGATGTTATCAATGGGGCAGAGCAGGGAGCTGATCTTTCAACCCTTTCCTGATAGAAGCACGTGAGAGCAATCTGATTCACCCACTGGCAAAGAGTAAGAGGGACCAAACAAGACACTGAAAAATAAATACAAAGTACAAAATAATGTATACAGAATTTTCCAAGGAACTGATGTCCAATTATCTTATCTGCATTTTACTGACATTAAGAAATCAAAGGGCCAGGACTATTAATGACTGTGTTCTAATAGATATTTGGAAAAGGCATGGAAAATATAACCTTAGTTAATGGATTTGCTTGCTTACTCGAAAACTGTTTTACCACTTGCTACTTGTCCAAAAACTATCTCACCACTAAATCAGTGACATTTGTCAAATGTCAGAAGAGTCAGTTAGCAATAGATTTTTATATTTGATTTTAGAGGCTTGGCAAAATGCAAGATTTCAGTGCATTGTGTAACTGTGTAAAAAAGACACTCATTTAGTTCCTTGTATAATAAGCATAACATATGTTTCTTCATTGATATTACAGTTGTAGAAAATATGACATCTACATTTATCAAATACTTTTTCAGCACTTATTAAGTTATAATATACATCTATGTACATATTGTAGGTGTATAGTATATATCCATATACATATTGCAAATGTTCAGCTGTTTGAATTTTCACAGACTAAGCACATCCTTGTAACCAGCATGCAGAGCAAAATCAGAGCATCACCAGCCAGCCCCACCCCTCCCACCCCTCCTGAGTTCCATTGTGCTTTGCCTCTTCGCAGTATTTCACTGCTACCCTGGATTCTAACCACAAAGGTTAATTTTGCCTGTTTCTCTAATTTATGTAAAGCACACAATATCTCTCTTCTTCTTCTAACTTCTTTTAGCTCACCATTATGTTTGTGGGATTCCGCCATATCATCATGTGTATTTCCTTCAACAGATCTTAATTGACCATTTACTATGTGCCTGGTATAGCTCTAGCTGCTCAGCATTCACCTGTGACCTATGTCCCCATTAACTAATGACCTTTAATGACTATTCATAATTCATACGAAATGAAAAATTGAAAACCAGTAAGAAAAGTTGATAAGATCCCTGGAATAATACAATTTGATAAATAAACTTATATTTTGGCTGATCACTTCAGCCAGAGCTCATTTTACACTTGGCTACATTTGAATCTGTATTCATAACGAAATGGAGAACAATGCACGTGGAGTCTGCCAAGCTGAAAACAGCAAATATATATCATTTTTTTAATGGTAAAGAAAATATTCCTTCCAGAAAATAGCTACTAGCAAGATTTATTGCGAAAGTCAACAGACTTTGGAAACTCTAACACAATGTCTGCTGACTCTTGAAGACAGTGCTGAGATTCAACAAAACAGCGAATTGTACTATGGAACACAAAACCGTGCATAAATTCATTCCATCCCAATAGCCATTGAAATAGGTAGCCAATCAAAGTGGTTGTTTATAGGGTTGTTTACAGGGAAAAGTTTTCAGTAGGTACCATAACTACAGTATCTATTAAAAACAGTGTATTTATTAAGTTTTTCAGTACTTTAAAAATTATTTAGCATGCAAGTTACTAGGGAGACTATATCAGCTTAAGTAAAGGAAAGGGTAAAGAAATGGGGTAACTCGTTCTACAAAACAAAAGTGTCTCACTGCACCCTGCAAGGGGTACATGTGTGAAGAATCCCCTGTAACCTGCATTCAATTATATTTCACCAAGATAGAGACTGGTGGGAAGCAGGGGAGGCTAGGGGGTGGACCAAAACGCAAAGTGATTAAATATGAGGAGGCAATTAGATGATGTCATCTCTTCAAAATCACTTTGTAGAAACAATAAGCCAAGTAGTGATTTACATGGGTACAGAAGGACACCTACTCTAGGACTTCTAGGGATATAATGGAAATTTCAGAGGTGCAGGGAAGTGATTAACTGGAGAGCTGAAAGAAGTCAGAAAGACAGTGTTGGGAATGTGAGAATGGTAGAGATAGCTTTCTAGAAAATGTGACCTCAGTATTGGAAATCCTTGTGGTAGAATGCCCACAATCTGAATAAAGGCCAGTGTGACTAAAGTATAGACAACACTGAGAAAAGTGAAATGAGGTTGATCTTGTAGGCAGGGAAAAATACTGCAGTAACTTATGGGCCATGTAAATGACAGGCCTTGATCTTGAGAGTAATGGGAACCCAAAGACCAGCTGTAAACAGCAGTTACATGATCAGATTTGCATTGTTCATGACTGAATACAGAGACTAGATTGAAAAAAGAAAAGAAGAGACAAACTAAAGTAGACATACTTGCTGTGCCTCTATGAAGTGGTGAAACTGTGGTAGAACATAGAAGAAATGCTAAATAGGAATTGTGAGATATGGGTTCCAGGCTTTTCTCTCTAGTGAATATTTCCATAGGCATTGAAAATTAATTTATCTGAGATTTAGTTTCTTCAAATGTAAAATGATAATAGTACCAATAATAAATAAAACTTTTTAAAAATCACACAAGTAAATAGAATGATATGAAGACCTTAATAAAAACCAAAGAACATGTGTAGTTGTTATTTAATGATTATAAATTTAAACAAGTAAAATGAATAAAAACTTTCTAAGAATATGCAAGTTTACCATGAAGAGTACAGCTATAGTTAGATCAGAAAATTAAAGACTGTCAATTTTCCTAAGGAAATATTTCAACAATTCATTTAAAAATAATCGAGGAAAGTTAGCTTAAGCCTAAAAACACCTATAGCTCATTAATTGGTGACAGATGACAAGAACTGCACACTGATATACACACACACTCACACACACATACACTTTCCAGGTGTTAGAAGAGTTTAAGGTTTTGTTTTGTTATTTTCAAAGTAATAAATTAATTTACCACATTTAGGAATACTTCACATTTTCTTCAACCATAGCACAGATAATGGATGGCGTGTAGTTTGTCACATTGACTGGATGCTTAAAGAATCATGTCAAAGAAAAAAAATATCCAAATTCCATTAGGTTCAAGCAATGACAGCACCTCATTTTAGCCATTTTCTTTGGATAAAAAAAAATCTCTCAAGCATAAGTGTTGGCATTCCATGGAGTAAAATATGTTATTTGAACAGAATCTTAAGAAAATTATTTTCCTCTTAGGATGAAATGGTGATTAATCAGTGAGAACAGAAGAGAAAGTCAAAAAAAAAAAAAAGAAAAAACCTGTTGCTCAAATTTTTTTTTTTTTTAATAGGATGACTAGGGCACTACTGATCTAGCGGAACAAGTGCAGTTTTAGATCCTTTCAAAAAGGGGAATATTTTCCTACTGTTGTCCTGTAGAAAAAGATTTTAGGAATATTTAAATAACAAAGGAATATTTTTGGTTGTTGTCAGAGACGTGTATTTGTTCATTTAAAGTGTAAACCAAAACCAGCCTTTGATTGCATAGAAGGATATGTTTATTAACACTATAATTTTAAAAGACTGAATGAATGAATGGAAGAGAAAGGCAGAGGAGGGGATATAGGAAGGTAGAAGAGAAAGAAAGAAGAAATGAAGGATGAAGGAAGGGAGGGACCGAGGGAGGAAGGAAGGAAGACAGGCAGGAAAGATGGAAGGAAGGAGAAAAGAAACAATTTTTTTTAAAAAACACATAAACAGGGATCATATTTCACAACTCTAGTTTTCAGTTCATAAGTTATAAGGATAACCTGGGTTTTCTGCTTTGATTCAAATGAATAAATGAATACATAAGAGATGTATACTAAATAAATTATAATTACCTATACTATTGTCCACTGCTATTTAGTCACCTAGGGGTAACCTAAGTAAAACTCAAAAATCTAAATATATCTGTACACCTTTTAAAGCAGAGGTGTGTTATTTTTTTGTTTTGTTTTTATTTTGAAAGTAATATATAAAGGTTCACTGAATATTTTAGTTTTCTTTACAACAGATTTTTGGGGATTATCTCTGTATCTATATATGTTGATAAAATATTGAAATGCTATATAGGACAGCAGTCACCCACTGCAAAAATCTAGATACCGATACCACTATAGTCTCAATTCTTTTTTTTTTAATTGAGGTATAGTTGACATACAACATTATATTAGTTTCAGGTGTATGACATAATGATTCAATATTTGTATATATTGCAAAATAATCACGACAATAGAACTAGTTAACATCTGTCCCCATACATAGTCTTTTAGCCCCAATTCTTCATAAATATCATTCAATTTATAATTTTGCTATAGAAGGGAAAAATTCATATTTCAGACATGCATATAAAGCAATTTCTCGTATAATTAGAGTTTGCAAGAAAGTTAAAGTATTTCTTTTAAAGTTTACCATTGTTAGTAGCTATGATAGCAAGAATACATGTTTTCCAATAATGCATTGCAGCATCTTAGTGGCAGACAAGGAAATTCCTAAAATAGTTTTTACTGTAACATAACTTGAGGCATATATAACACCTTATATATAGTGTCTGAGCCCAGCCCAAACAAATAAAATAAGAATAGGAGAAACAAATACAGTATGCTAACACATATATATGGAATCTAAGGAAAAAAAAAAAAGGTCATGAAGAACCTAGTGGCAAGACGGGAATAAAGACACACAGACCTACTAGAGAATGGACTTGAGGATATGGGGAGGGGGAGGGGTGAGATGTGACAGGATGAGAGAGTGTCATGGACATATATACACTCCCAAATGTAAAATAGATAGCTAGTGGGAAGCAGCCGCATAGCACAGGGAGATCAGCTCGGTGCTTTGTGACCACCTAGAGGGGTGGGATAGGGAGGGTGGGAGGGAGGGAGATGCAAGAGGGAAGAGATATGGGAACATATGTATATGTATAACTGATTCACTTTGTTATAAAGCAGAAACTAACACACTATTGTAAAGCAATTATCCTTCAATAAAGATGTTTAAAAAAAAAAAAAAAAAGAATAGGAGCACTGACAGTTTTGTTTCAAAATTGGCTTAACTTGTACTTTTAGGACATTGTAGTACTTTATGAAGCTGACTTCTGGATTCACTGTCTCTTGCAGAATTCTGCAAGATTTGTATTCTTGTAAAGATTGATTCAGACAGATCAGAGAGGTGTCAGGATTTGAAAAGTCCTCCAGGGAGATGTGAGTTATGTCACGTGATATTACCCTTAATTACAAAGAAATGGAAAATAAAATAAAAATGAAAACTGAGACTCTTCCATCACCTTACAAATGTGATGAAACACAAATTTCCAAAGGTATTAAAAGTTAAGTTGAGCAATATTAAACTGGTAGGAATAAATCCCTTTATTTTATGAGAGGTAGCAAAAATATAAAAGTAATCATGAGGAACAAGTAGTTTTAGCCAGACATGGTCCTTTAAAGTATATTTCCATTAGTTATATTAGCAGGGAAACAGCAAACTACAATGTATTTCTTAACATTATTTTCAGCCTGTTCATTCTGATTTGTATACAACTGGGCTTTTTCCTGCTAGAATTACCCACATATAGCCCCTTAAATTTCTTCACTCAGAATTACATCATTACTCATAACAATTCCAAAACAAAAACTGAGCCACATAATTAAATTATTGTTATGTTTTAGGTAATTTTTTTACATGTGGTCTGATATTATGGATAATATCTTTTTGAAATAAAGTGAACATTCACTCCACTTTCTCTGAGCATGCTAAAGGGGCTATGTCACAGGGTAAATATGTTTTGATGAATTTTTATAAAAATTCTACTTCCAATATGACACATTTCTTAGGAATATGTACATTTATGATATGATAACAATTCTTTATAAACTGTTGAAATGTGATTTTGGAACTTGTAGCAGCATTAAGTTGTGTAAAGTTGATCTTTTCTCATCACTTAGCTCAATTATTAACAATCTAAGAGTTAAGTTAAAAACAAAGTACTGCAAACCTTCAATCATAAAACAATTAGTCCACTCACCTAAAAATCTGTAGGCACCTTGGGACTATCAAACATATTTGTCCTGGATTTGGGAAACATTGTAACAATTAGTATTGAATATCCATAAAAATTAGATAGCAAAAATGTGAAAGAAAAGTTTAAATATATGATATAAAATATAACCAAGTAGGAGTCCTTGGTTTACTTTTAAGTGGAAAAGACAATCAGGAAAGGGATGAAAGCTCAGCTGGAAGGTGAAAGAAATAAACACAGGTCATTCATACCCCCCAAAAACACACATGTGCACATACAATGGAGAGAGAAAAGAAAAAGGAAGAGAACAGACATTTGTTGAGCATTCATAGTATGCCTATGGACATATATATGCTACATATTTTATTTTTTCAAGAACCTTCATAAACTGGTTCTTTTTAATGCCCATTTTCAGATAAGGAAATGTAAATCAGAAAGGTTAACTAATTTGCCCATGATCATATAATTAGTAAGCAAATTCAGGTATATCTGACTAAAAATGAAATAATTCTTCTACTACATGAGTCTCTGATTGATATACCTCCCTTCTTAAAGTCTCTGAACTTTTTTTTTTTTACTTTATTTGACTTGGTATAGAGAGGGCATGTGGTTAATTCCACATGCATAATATTTTATCAGAAAATGGCTATAGTCTTTGACAACTGGGTAAACAATTGTTTAGTGAAAAATCAAAACAATACTGATAACTCCATTTCTCTTCCTTCCTTTCTTTCTCCCTTCCTTCCTTCCTTTACTTTCTTTTTTCTTTTGTTTTTTAGACTTCAAAATAGATAGAATATCCCAATAATGACTTTTCAGTGAATTCTTATAACTGAATACTAGTCTCCTTTTTTAACTAAAAAAAAAAAAAGTAAACTTTAATTGTGATTTCTTTTTCCAGTTGATGTACACATACATTAGTCCCTATGAACTCTGAAACAAACTTAAATAAGCAAACCAATCTGGATGTATTCTCTCTCCAAACCTGGTAATCTGGCCTGGGGAAATAGAGACATAAGGAAAGTGTCTCTATTCTGGCGGTGGAGAACAGATGTAGAAATGTGGAGTGGAGAGGTTGGTACCATTTTGCTAGATGTTTTTCACCTCTTCTAAACCATTCCAATACATATTTTGAAGGACTGTAGAAACTCAGTTCAAATTTGGCTCCGCTTTCCTAAAAGCATCTGCAGGTTGGTATAAAATTAGCCCTGCCTCTGGCTTGCTGGAGGGAGACTTCTGGCTGGCTCAATTGGTAGAACACATGCCCATGGTTTGCATCTTGGCTTGGGCTGTATCCAAGATGGACATTATGTCTAGCCTGGCAGGTTGATAAAATGTTCCATTATTGGCATAAGTCTGCTCTACTGGCCACAAACTGGAAGAAAAATACTTTGTCACAACTAGGAAAATCAAAGAACAAGGAGAAGTTTGCAGGAAAATAGACTATCAAAAGCAAAGAGGAACTCCATGTGAATCCAGCACTCTCAAAGCCAATATGGCCCAGATAAACATTATTACAAGAAGATGGGCAGCCAGTAAGAGAGAAGTACAGGCTACAGCAATTATAAACCTGTGACTCTGTCAGGAGTGAATTATGAGTTCAGGCTGCAAAAGAGAAGATTCAAACTGAGTGATGGTAGGAACATGGCATTAAGTGAACATGGAATTAGTGAACTAGAATTGTTTGCTTACAGGAATTGTTTGATTTTTGTTTGTTTGTATATTTGACAGTGTAGGTACTTAAATGAGAATCTAATACATGTCTAGCTTACCCTCTTGCACAGAGAGCAATGTTGTGAAAATAAACAGTATTTCTCTACTACTTGTCACAGCCTCCTATTACTTTTTTTCATTAGTCCCTTCAAATTACTTCAGTTATAGTTAATTTCCAAGTAGTCAAGTTTATCCTTTCAACTCAAAGACACATTCAATTTTAAAGGGTAGCCTTGGAATCTTTTTAAAATACATTGCACATTGCATATTGTTCTTCATGGTTTGGGATACTACAATGGACATCAATTATTACTTTTTTAAGCCTATAGTTATGACATCAGAGGTATTAGTCAGGACAATTTGCTCCTTTCCAAAATAACTACAGTTAACAGAGCTTTCTGAGTTTTCAGATCTAATTTGGTTGCTTTTCTTTGTCCCCTTCTTCCTTCTAAGCTATATCCTACACATTCAATATACCTCCATCTTTTAGTCCTCTTACTATCTGATTTCCTACTGTAAGAATTACTATCATCAAGATAATGTGTAGTTGGAGAGTTGCAAAGGCACTGAGTGCCTAGTAACTCTCAAATAATAACATGGTTTAATTGCTAATTAAAGAAGGCCCTTGACAAGCAGGACATTTAAAAGCATACACTTTAGAGTAAGACAGCTCCAAGTTCAAGTCCCAGCTCTGTCATTTCTAACCATGTGGCTTTAGGCAGGTTATTAAACTTCCTAAGATTTGCCCTACTCGCATGTAAAACAGGGATAATAACAGTGTTTAACTCATGGGATTAGTGGGAGGTTTAAACAAAACAATGCACATAGAGCTCTGAGTAAAATATCTGACAGAATAAGTCCCCCAAAATAATTCTAGTCCTGGAAGTAGTGTCATATAATGAGGGCATGTGATTTTTTAAATCCTCTTTAATGTGAAGATGTTATCTAATTACAAGTATACTGAAGTCTGATTATTTTACTAACCATGGAAATCGTGTTGGGGAAACTGCTCTATAATTATTTTCCATTTTAGTATTTAAATAATTAAGTCAAGGTAAATGTATTCATGACAATTTTACTTAATATTGACTTTCAGTGTATTCTAATAGTTGTAGAGCAATCCCTATCCCATTTATTCTATTTGGAAGTTCTTTTACTTACTCCATATAAAGACAAATACTTCTTAAATATATTGACAAATATACTTAAATGTAGCATATTGAAATGTAAACAATTTAAACCAATGTATTGCTTAACAAAGATATAACTATGAAAACTTACATATGTTTTATACATTTATTCAAATAATATATGAAGATTGAGAACCTACATTGTACTGGGGTTTGGGAATGCAAAGGAGGAAAAACTGGTGAAAAAACTCCATCATGGAGCTTACCATTTAGAAAAGAAAACAAAATCATAATAGAACAGATAATAAATAACCAGACATTGTTTAAATTTTGAAGAAAAAAAATAAAAGCAAGGACTTCTTTTGAGGTAGAACCTAATGTAAATAACATTTTCAGAGAAAACTTTTCAGGAGAGGTGAAATGTAAGCTTATATCTGAAGAATAAGAATGAGCAAAAGGGAAGTAAGGGTAGAAGTGTTCTGGGCAAAGAGGGCAGTCTGTGCAAAGGCCCTGTGATGAGAGAGCTTGGCAAGTACAAGGACTGAAAGAAGGACCTTGCAAAGAGGAGATAATTCCGAAAGGAAGGCAGGAGCTCAGTCATATTAGACTACAGAAAGAACGTCTTAGCTTTTAAAACAAGTGTATTGAAAAGGCATGGGAGAATTTTAGTAAGGAAACTAACATGATCCAATATTCAAGTTCTATTTGATTATTCTTTCTGCTAATGAACAATTGACTGGACAGGTTTTGTTGAGAGTGAAATGCTGAGCCTAGCAGACAGCCTAGTTGAGACAGTTGACAGAGAAAAGAGTTGCTCAGGTTAGATTGGAAATATATTTTGAAGACAGTATTTAGAGGATATAATCACAAGTAACTGTGAAAATAAAAAAGACCAGCAATACCAAATTGGCAAACAAGGTGAATCAATGGGAATTCACATATACTCCTGATTAGAATGCAAATTGTCACCATTACTATGGAAATTAATTTGATATCATCTTGCAAAATTGTATAAGCTCAGACTTTTGATTTAGGGATTCCTCTTCTGTGTTGTTCCCTGAAGAAACTCTTACATATGAGTTTGAAGAGATGATATATACATTTTTAACAGTGTGGTTATAATAGAAAAAATAAATAACTAAAATAAAATAAGCAATCCAGATTTCTACCAAGAGAATAATACACAACAATTTTGTGATATATTTATATAATGGAAAATCACACAGAAGTGAAAAATAAATGAAGCTAAGCAACATGCATTAATATGGATTGATTGTATAGCTATAATATTATGAGGTAAAAAGTCAAATTATAGATGAATCATAGAGTCAGAAACCATTTATATAAAAAAGCAGTTCTTTAAAGTGTGATCCAAGTATATAAAATATATTTTTATGGTAATACCAAGATAGAAGGGAAAATCAGAGAGATTCAAAGTCTAAAAGGAATTAGACCCATGTTGCTAAGGGCATTAGCTGGATTGCATTAGAAGGAATGATGGCAACCTCTAGAAGCAAAGGCTGGTCCCCAGCTGACAGCAAGTAAAGAAGTAGGAAACTCAGTCCTACAACCACAAGGAACTGAATTTGGTCATGAAACTGAAGGAGTTTAGAAGCAGATTCTTTCCCATAGCCTACAGTAAGGAATGCAACCCTGCCAACAACTTGATTTTGTCTTGGAAGACCCTAAGCAGAAGACCCAGTCAAGCCTACCCAGGGTTCTGGACTATAGAATCTATGAGGCAATTCATTTTTGTTGTTTTAACCTGCTATGTTTGCGGTAACTTGTCATGATTATACTAGAAAAGTAACAGACTTTTCTGTATTTAATTATTAATATAATTCAGTCCTCTACAGGTTATTGATAAACCCCCTGAATATGCAAGTATGGTCCTGAAGGTCTTCAATGATTTACACTGAAACAAATTAAAATGTGATATTTAATGAGCCCTCTACCTAAAATTTGGTTATTTGAGAGAATATTTATTCTGAAGAATGTAGCCCACAGACAGATCAAAATGTCCAAGTTTCTTCTGATAGCCACAACCAATGCTAATTTTTCTCGGTCTCCAAGATTTAGGTTCATTCATTTTTGTGAAAGAGAAGGAAAATAAAGCTATGAGACATGATACAAAAGTAAAAATGTATTATAACTCCCAGATGTCAGCCCTAGGTTTACCACAACAATGGGGATGTCTAGCTGCCATACCCGAGGTGTTTATCCAAAGATTCTCCAAGGATACTGTAAAATGAGACTGTTACACAAGTCTTCTTTTGTTGAAGGTTCTTATACTCATTTTAATGTATATATATAATAAATTCCTCCACATTGAAATGCCACTTTTTACTCTGAAAGATGAAAAAGAGGATTGTTACATCTAGCCAAATAGTTTGCAGAAAGATGTCAGGAATGCAGGCTTTTTTTTTTTTTTTTTTTTTTTTTTGCTGTTTTTTTTTGTGGGGGTGGGAGATGGTACTGGCTTCTATAGCACCAACTTATCACCAAGACTTCAATTACTCTGAAACCATTTCTGAGTAATAATATTTATAATTATTTAGATACAAAAACGGTTTAAATTCTGAGCATTATATATTTGAGGCACTGTTCTGAAGGAAGGTGACAATATTGATTTACTTTAGATTGTTAAGAAAGCATGTTAAAATGTCAGTAACCTCTTAAAATTAAGGAAAAAACATGTTTTACTTTCAAACAAAGACAGGAAAAGAGGTAATTTAAAACAGGGCAAAATAAATAGAAATCACAAAATATGCAGGTGGGAATAAATACAATTATGTCATTGATTAAAATAAAGTAGAATAAGCTCACCAGTTATACGACAGAGGAAGCCAGATCCGTAGAAAAGTTGATACTGTTCAATAAATGGTGCTGGGACAGTGTTTCATGCAATAAATTAAGCTGGATACGTACCTTCAAGATACACGCACAAAAATCTAATTCAAAACACGTTAAACCTAAAAGTATATATAAAAACTTTAAAACATTTTTATAAGAAAAACTATTAGATTTAAAAATTGTTATTAGTGAAATAACAAAGTGCACTTCTATTTTCATATACCAACAACAAACAATAAAAAAAAAAAGATTTTAAGACTTAAAGTAATGTGTAAAAGAATAGCTCTGCTATCTTGGGGAAGGGAAATGTTTATTAAACAAGATATACACAGGTAAAACAAGAGAGACAGAGATAAAAATATTAGACATGTTTAAAATGTTCGCTCATAAAAACAGGCAATATGTAAATAAAAACAAAAGCCAAATCCTGGAAAAAAATATATATGTAAAACATAGTATGCAAGAGTTCTTACCCAAAATTTGTAAAGAACTCCTGTGAATCAATAAGATGAAAAATAAGCTATCACAAAGAGAGGTAAAGGTTTTGTACAGACAATTCCTAAAGGAGGGAATCCAAATGGTGCACATGTGTCTGTGTATTTATTTGAAAACATGTTCAACTTTATCAATAATCAGAGACAGGTAAATAAAAACCATCATAAGAAGAAATCATTTCATACCCCCTTAAAATTGGCCAAGTTAAAAATCCTCCCTCCCCCTCCCAACACACATACACACATTGTTAAGTGCGGCTGACAATGAAGAACAACAGACTATCTTAGGCATACCTGATGAGAAAGCAACTTGGTGCATCACACACAATTGGAAATGTGCATACTCTTTGGAATTCTACTCTCTCTACACACACTCAAATCAAAATATAGGAAAATAGTGCTTGTTGCAGCCTTGATATAAGAGCAAAATATCCAATAAAAGATGAAGGAATAAATACATTGTAGAAGGTCATGTTGAGCCCATAATTGTTTCCATGATGTTTTCTTCCTTGAGATGGGTACTGAGTGTGGGGCTGTTCACTGTATGTTCTTTATCCCTTCTAGACTATTTATAATCATTCAAAAAAATGAAAACCAGAATATTAGTATAAGATAAAAAGGAACAGAAGTTTTAAATTTGAATCCCTTTCCCCAACTTAGAGCTGATAGGAACTTGACAAAAATCACCTAACTTCTGTATGCCTGTCTTTTCCCATTGATATACTTTGATAATACTCACACCTGTTCTACCTATTCGCAGAATTTTCGACAAGATCAATGAAATAATGCATGTAAAATCCTCTGTAAGTTGGAAAAAAATCAAACAAATGTTACTTTTCTTATAATCATAGTGTTGCTATTGTAATTGCAATAAAAATAATTACTCTTATAACTTGGACAAATAATTTACACTCATTTACACTCTCATTTGAAAATGAGAGTTTGAAGCAAAATACTTTTAAGGAACCTCCACACTTAACATTCTAAATTGATTTATGGCTAGAATTAAATATAGAGAAAGAAGGATGATGTTTACTTTTTTGGGTAATGCAACAATAAGTGATGATCATAATAGTTTTGAGTTACGATGAAAGTTGAAACAAGTAAAAGTAATACATTTAATACTATGAAAAATGAATCCAGAAAGCTTGGAATGAACTGGCCAAGTGCTTTGAAGTGAATATGAGAGAAGATATTTACAGATAATACTAAATGATATGTAAGAAGATGAACAGATTCTAACAGAACTGCTTATTTACTGATGCCAGAACTTCTGGGACTATTAAGCCACTGGGTGAGATAGTATCCTGTATCCCACCGTTAATAACTGAAAAATTAACTAGATTTTCTGTCATGATCAGAAATGGAAAATATCAGCACAGAGAACAAACCTTTGACCCACTCGTGAGAAACAATGTTCACCTTCAGTGAGTTCTGGATCCTACATATAAAAGTCAACGGAAATGTGATATCTCTGAGCAATCCATCAAAGGTACTCTATAAGAAAGCCCTTCTTTGCCAAATTTGTTCAGAGCTGACCAACTGTGGTTCTATTCACTTACGTATGATAATCATGAAATACAAACACAACAAACAAGGAATCATAGACAAAGTGCTTAAAAGTAAGGGCTCTGGAGTAAGCCCGTCTGGATTCAAATCCTGTCTCCACCACTTCCTGGCTGTATGACTTCAGTTACTTCCTCTGTAAAACATCAATAATAATAGCAAAATCTTCATATGAAGTTTTGCAAAATTGGATGAGTGAATGCATGTAATGTGCTTGGACATAGTATCTCTTCAACCTCTCAGGAATGTTTAACTGCTATAATCGTGTTAGAAAAATGTGTGTGGGTATCTGAGAATTTTACTATTAATGACCTTAAAAAGTCAGAATTTTCTATTATCCGTTTACATACCTTAAACTTGCCTTCTGAGGACTTTGAATCACAGAGGTTATGGGTTATAAAATCTGGCAGGTTTATTAGCTAGCTGTCTCTCTGGCCTAAAATCACAGTAACTTTGTCTTAGAATATTTGACTACAATTCATAAGTGACCTATTCTTTCTTTTTATTTTATGTTCCTATATCCAATAATATTTTCCAGAACTTTTTCTATGATCTGGCTTGGATTATTAATTTTGTTCTTTAGATGCACAAGATTTTATTTATCTCTCTTGAATAGCCAAGAGAGATGTTTCTTCTCCTAATTTCAAAGTCCTTTAGCTAACTTCTCAGTGCTTATGCCAGCATTTTAAAAGTATCATTTATTAGTAATGTTTATGTTCACAAATAAATTATGTTTTCCCTATTAAGATGTTAATGAAAATGAAACACTCTGATACAGTGTGGGAGAGGCCAAATGTAACATTATCCAACCACACCCAACCAAATTCCCCGAATTTTTGTTTATCATCATCATATGATTTCAGAGTCAGAGGCTTTAAAACTCAAAGGGACCATAGCAGTCATTTACTGCAACCTCCTCATTTTTTACATAAAAATTTCAAAGCCGGCATTCATTAGATAAATTAAAAAGTGAACTGGGATTATACACCAAATCCATTGACTGCATCTTGAGTCATTTTCTGGTAAAACACACCAGTAATTTAATCACGTGAGTAAAAATGTGGCAAATAATTTAATAAATAGGAAACAGTTTAATATCAAACATATAACACATTATTCTATAGGTTTAATATTTCTAATGTTTTGGTAAGAGTTTACAAATCAGGTTGAATTTTGGACTGACAAACATGTAGAGAAGATAAGCTGCTTCAATTATTTACTAAATGCAAAGTTGAGAGATGTTTTAGAGTCATGTTTCTAGATGAGGAAAATAATAAATGAAAAATTCTAAAGGAAAAAAATATTCTGAAGTCCTAATGAAGAAGCTTCTTACTGGTGGCATAAATTTTCCTTTAGAGGATCAAAGACATCAATATCAGATTCCAAGATTTTAATCTCTCCTTTTCAATGTTAATAACTCATTGATATAGCATTTGAAATATCTTGCCATTCATTTCTCAAAAAAAGTCCCCCAAAACCAGATTGTTTGAAAGTCTATGAATAGTGAGAATTACTGTAATGAATAAAAGTTCCTAGCTATTTTTTTTTTATTTCAACACTCTTCATATTCCTCAGGTTAGATCATTTTATTAAAAAATTCAATATGACCTTAAATATTTCTTTGTTCTATCTATTCATGCATTTTTGACCTACGTATTGTATGTGTTTATACTTAAATTTAAAAAAAAATATTAAAAAGTTTATTTTCAAATAACTTTAGATCCGATTTAGACCAAAGTTTTTTATATAGCACCAACTAAAACACTGATCTGAAAGCCATGCACAACTCATCTGTGAGAGCTGACATGCATAAGTCACAAACAAGATAATAAATAATCATTTCTATCAGAAATCTTTGTCTTGACTCTAAGGTCTCTGGTTACAATTTAGCTTTCTGTTTACATTTAACTGCAGGAAAAAATTCTGGTCATGGTGATATGCTCTGAGCATAACACAAATATTCTCATAAAACTTTGGCATATTGGTCATGTAGGTCATTCTCTCTGAGCTGAAAACAAAAGTCTATATTTGAGAACCTGTGAAGTTGGAACATGGTTTCTGTATTTCCATGACCTTCCAGGAGTAAGTAGTAGTTCCTCTCCCTACCTATTTTCATGTTTAATAACACCATGAAACTAATTTTCTTAATAGAAGATTCAGGTCAACCTTAGCCTTACGTCTGATTCTCTCCCTGCTTGATATCCCCTCGGGCTGAAGGTGACTTTCATTCACTTACCCCTTTTCTTTCCAGATTTCTTTGGTTACTCTGGGTTCAATAGCTCTTACTTTGCTTGGCTTGACAACATATTGTCTATTTTCACTTCTTTCATTATTATAATTCTCTGACTTTCCATTGTACCTTTGTACATCTTGCATTGATGAGAATGACAATCACCTTAGTTTCTATTTTATTTTAGTATAAAGTTTGCATTCTGGCAGACAAGCAACCAAGAAGGACCCCTCATTTAGAAATTTAAGAATGAGCTGGAAAAATACATTGTAAGCTAATATGAAGATTATCTGCTCAAATTGTTACAAATCAGTAGTATGATCATAACATGAGCTCCACTCTCTCTTACTAGAAATTCAAATATCAACCAGGAAAAATTTAACAAGTCTGGTTTGAACTTGGAACATGGCTATACTCTATCTAAAGGACATACTAGATCCTGGCTACATTCTACAATATAGACCTGGATAACACATCAACAGGAATGCCTTGTTTTACAGACAAGTCTTAGGAGCTTGATTAGGGAAAAACAAACAAACAAGCAAACATTTACTTTGCTGAGTAAGGAATTTTGGAAAAAAATACAAAAGAATTCTTTTTCAAACTCTTATGCAGATTCCATAAATGCTAATCTCACATTTTGCTTATAAATGGCACTTGAACTATGCTACCAGACACAAAGAGAGCCAATGCTCCTGCAAGATTAGTTCGTAAGTCTCATGACATTAAAGGGATATGTTTTCCTAGGAGAGGTAGTGCAGTGTAAAGGAAAGTGCCAAGTTTGTGATTGGAAATTAGACATTCTTGGGTTCCCAGTTTGTGTCTGTTACTGTCTAACCATGTAGTCTTGGGCACATTATGTAATCACTGTAGAATTTTTTTAGCTACAAATGGAGACAAAAGAGTTGGTGTTCACGTGAAAGAGGAATAAAAGGTGGGAGATACATAACAGAACTCAAAAAGTGGTAATATTTTTAAGATTATACCCCCTGTAGTTGAAAAACATTATGGTGTTAAAATATCATGACAGCTGTTGAAGAGGTGGATTGACTTTAACAACCTAACATGCATTTTAGAGTTTTAACTTCTATTTCAGGCTATTAACTGATAAGTCTTAGCATGACAGAGGGACACATCAGTGTAATGCGTTGGCTCATGTCAATTCTGTCCTGGACGGAGGCACCTCTATTACCTCTTGGGAAGCCCTTGATCAGCAAATCAAATTAAAATCTCCCTTTTAACTTTGCCCATGACCACATGGATGTGTTTCTAGAACTCTGAGGAGATTAGATAGAAGTAGAACAGTACAAGTGGATATAATACCTTGTAGTGTAAACACTGACAGGTTTTTTTTTTTTTTTTCCCTTTTTATAATTTAAGTGCCTGACTTGAGCTTTGACTGCTGAGGCATCCACTTCAAAGATGGTTATCTCGAATAAACATATTTCCAGGCACTTGACTAGATAAAGAGCCAGCCTGTCTCCACTCCCACCCACCACTCAACCCTCCTCCACTGAGGTTTTGTTTTACAGATCTAGGTTGATTTCAGTAACTGACCGTTTGGGTTACATGCTTTTTCCTCTTCCCGCATTTTATTCCAGCTCTTATGTTCTAAATTCACCAATAAAGAGTGAGCTTGAGAAAGTCTAAAGCCCCCACCTTCGACCCCCTCAAAAAGCAGAACCTCTTTTTTCTCTACCCGGGACCTCCCTTTGTGAACCCAGGTGTGCTGTGTAATTTCCTGGTCCTGTGAGTAATAAAACTTTATCTTTTCAAAGTTTCCGGATGGTTAGCGCTGAAAGGGGTCCTGCCATCATAATAAGAACCACAGGACCTGTCCAGCCACAACACTGGTTATTGATAAGCTGCAACTGGCACAAAACATATCTTCCCTTTATCTTGTTTACTTTTTTGCCTGGCGCATTGTGATGTGATTTATGTCCAATCATTTCTCTCCCTAGCAAAGGGAAAAAAGTGCTATTAATAGAGAAAAAGACTAATAGGCCAAATTCACACGTTTTTGCTTTGCATGGTTTCATTAGCCTTCAAATAATAATGGGGCGTGTCTCATCAATGGAAAATAAATACATTTCTATGTAGTTTGTTTCATCTACCAGAGCCACTAGACAGGATTCTGCATATGCCTCCTACCATAACATTCGTGTGCTTTACAGGGATTGATTGTGCAAAAGTCTTTCTTCCCTTCTAGGCAGTGACTTCCACAAAGTTCTCAGCACTTATACAATACTGGATATGATAATCAATTCATAATAAAGCCAGGGATTAACAAATAAATGAACAGATACACAGCAGTGGGAGGTTGGACAGAATCATCCACATTTTCACATTTTGAAGGCTTACTAGTGAAAGCAAGAGTATCATAAACCCTGAGAGCAGAAGAGAATCTCTAGCTGAAATACCATTGCAATAGAGATAACACATGTTGAACATAGTTCTGGAAGGATGAATATGCTGTGGGAAAGTACATTTAAGGGAAAGGACGCTCATGAAGAAGGATTCTGTGAAGAAGTGTCCCTAGATGAAGTCAGCCATCAGGTGGATGGAAAGTCAGCAGCCCCAAGAAACTGGAGTTCAAGGGACCCAAGGGACAGAGAAGAAAGTGAAAAAGTCTGGAAAAGTGAATTAGTGAAAGGAGAGGACCCTGCTGCACATTCAAAAATTTGCATAAGAAAAGAAAAAAATCACAAAAAGATGTTTCACTCCAGAGAAAATATAATTTATAAACAAACTAGAAAATGGCTTAAATTTCCAAGAACCCACATGAGTGCTAGTGGAGGAAGCAAGTTTTTAAAATTAATGTTTTTTTGTCAAAACTTAAAAAAAATCTTTCCATGCTACTGACAGATTTATATTGGTATTTTTTCTTAGTTTCAAAGAGAAGATTGGGCTTATTTGATAAAAGAACATATAAAATGTAGAGATGTGTAGTGGGAACAGTAATGAAAAGACAGACAAGGGGGTAAGTGGTAAATTTAAAAAGCAGTTAGCAGGGTTTGAGGCTATTAAACACAGGCAAAAGTAAACTGTTTTGCATCACTGTTATATTTGAGCTTCACATATATAAGTATTTGCAGGGACTTCGCTGGTGGCGCAGTGGTTAAGAATCTGCCTGCCAATGCAGGGGACACAGGTCCAAGCCTTGGTCTGGGAAGATGCCATATGCCGCAGAGCAATTAAACCCCTGCACCACAACTACTGAGCCTGCACTCTAGAGCCCGCGAGCCGCAACTACTGATCCCGCGTGCCTAGAGCCCGTGCTCTGAAACAAGAGAAGCCACTGCAATGAGAAGTCCGCGCACCACAAGGAAGAGTAGCCCCCGCTCGCCACAACTAGAGAAAGCCTGCGTGCAGCAATGGAGACCCAACACAGCCAAAAGTAAGTAAATAAATTTATTTTTTAAAAAGCATTTGCAAATCTAGGAGAACCACACTTTGAGAATTTTTAAAATTTGTTGGCGTCCATAATGCAGTTGCCAGTAGATGAAAGACAGCTTGAGGCAGCAAGGCTTCAGTTAGGTTGCCGAGTATATTATTCATCGCAAATAGCAAATTTTTCCCCTATTTAAAAAGGGACGCACTTTATAATAAACTTTGCCATTTTTTCCACTGTAAAAATCATGATTTCTTGCTTGTCACCACTTGCTGTAAAGCAGCTGCTTTTCTAAGTAGTGATAAAACTCCCTTTGGAATGGAGACATTGTAAATTGTGATGTACCATTGCTGACAGGAGAGATTTTTATAAAGCCCAATCATTGTACATACACAAAACAATATCAGGGCATGAGAGAGACTTGTAAGCTCAAAGCTCTATTCATTTCCATGGGATCTGTGTCATATTTATGCTAATTAAAAATTCTTTCCATTTGGAGAGGAAAAAAATAACTCAAGGAATGTGTTTTCTGAACAAAGAATAAAAATAAAAATAATGACTGCCACAGTTTATCAATCTCTTTTCTCTGTTGATAAATGATTCACTGTCTGTTACTTTTAGCAAGCATTTAAAAGTGAATCGAGGCTTGAGTTGTCTGAAAAGGAGAATTCCACAACCTTAGACAAAGCTAAGTAATAAAAATAAGAGACCGTGAACTTGCCTGACAAATGAAGAGTCTAAAGCAAAAGCAAGACAAAAGCAAGATGGCAACAAATCTTCCTCTATACCACCCATCACAAGAACTATTTCACTGGCCAGTTAAAATGAATCCTTAGTAAAGGAAAAAAAAAATTCATAGAATAGCCCAAGACTCATCACTGAATAATCAGAAAGGGCTATGGTGCAGGTAGGAAGCAGAATGCTAGAGGAATTTTCAGATGTTATTGTTTTTGTTGTTTTCAAAGCATTGTAAAAACAATATTTCAGTTGTAGCTTTCATGACGCACACAAAATTTTATTTTCAAAAAGTAGCATTTCAAAGTTCTTACTATGTAAATGAAACTTGGTGTGATGCTATATGAAAATAAGCTTACAAAGTTAAACTTCATAAGAAGAATCAAAATCCAACAGACTTTCATTCTGGGGGACTTGAACTTTTAAAAAATAGATTTAAACCCAGGTAGGAGAGAATTACTTTTATTGTAGAATCAGAATATATGACAAAAGTCTTAGTACAGAAAGAGACTATAGCTTGCATAGCTCAACTGTCTACTCAGTGCAGGAATGTCCTCTAATGCTTTAACGTACACAGCAGTCATCTGAGGATGTTGTCAAAATGTTCAGGTTTGGGGTGGGGCCTGAGAGTCTGCAATTCTAATAAGCTCCCAGGCCATACCAATTATGCTCTTCTATGGACCTCAGTATATGCATGAATTGTCTAGTCCATTGTGAATATGTTCCATAGCATGGACTGATTACTTCAAGAAGAAGCAATTTCCATTTGGGGGCCCTCAAACTTTTTTACCTTTCATTAAGTTAAGATTTGACTTTCAATGTCTTCCATCCGTTGACCCTGGTTCCAGCCACCAGAATCACAATTACTAAATTTAATTTCTCTTTTACATGAAGATTAAACTCAAGAAATATATCCCCCTGCAGTCTTTTCTTTCTAGAATATTACACCTCCGATACAATAATGGTTTTGAGTCCTTTCTGGCATTTCGTTTGCTCTATACTGGATATGTTTCAAGGTATCACGTCCATCTAAAATTGAGGTCCCAAGCCACCACCACAAGACTGCAGTCCATATTGGAGTGGTGGTCATTATGCTTCTATTTATGATCTTATGTTTCCATAAGACATATTGACTATGTCTACGTTTCTATAAAACTCGTGGGCTCTGCCCAAAACTGACACTGCACGTGGTTAATAGTTCCCCACAAAACAGCCCCCACTTAAATGAACGTAATGAAATAGCTAACCTAATAATTAAATAACTAACCTCCTCTTTTTCTTTTTGGCATGGTGACTTCTCATGATATTTTTTCACTGGCTTCATCACCTGGTTCGCAGCGTCATTCTCTCCCTTCCCCTGTCATCACTCATCCTGTGGCTTCACATGTCTTAAAACTATTGAACTCCAGTGACCTCCATCTCCACTCCAACACAACCATTTATTGGCATGTCCACACCCTAGTTGTGTCATCCCTTTAATTGTTTCTCTTCCAGTTTTCAGATTCTGACCACTGCTTTAATCCGAATACCACATGCTCCCCTAATGCACACAGAACCTAATTTATATCTGTATTGTGATCCTCATACCTTTGATCTCTCCATGCTGCAGTAGTTCATCATGCCCCTCTGATTTCACTTTTCTTTCAACCCAGTTTGCAACTTCTTGTTAAAACAATTTGAGAAGGTTCTTGCAATGTTATCTGCAATGCTTCCTGCAGGCTCCACACTTATTTTTCCCTGATCCTAGCCCTGGGAAATCCTCATTATCTGTTTTCTTCACTCCTGTGTGCACAAAAGTGTCTGGCTAAGGGGAAAATAAAGTCTTTCAACTTACTGATTTCATTAGAAATGCAAGTGATTCAAACTGCTTTTGACTCTGTATTTCACTCCCTATAGCAACAGATCCAAACCTCTTCAATTTCTTGAAGTCCCCAACCCTCCCTGGAACCATAAATTTTAACAGATGAACAGATGATCTCACTGACAATTCACTGAAATTATCAAGACCACCTGGCATATGATCTCTCAACTTCCTTGCTCTCCTAAGAGTGTCTTTATATTTTGCATGCCTTTCCTTCCTTCACTCTAACTTCCTCAGAGGAAGACTCTCCCTTTTATAAATGCTGAGGTTAAAATAACTACGCATTTCTATTTAACACTTTCCTGCCTAGAACAATGTGTTGTTTTATCAGTTATACGTTCTTCCAGTCTCCCTGCTGGATTTATACTCTACCTATTAACATGCTCAAATTTTCATATCCTTCTTCTAACTAGCTTTCTCTTAAGCCTTACATCTTTTTCACTTTCACATATAAGCTTGATGAAATAAACCAGTACTCCCTGCTTCAACTTTAACCAAATCCTCTCTTTGTAAGCCCTTGTAATTTGATTCTCCTTCACCATATTTCTCACTACCATCTCACCCACTGAAAGTAATGAATTGAAAATCACCTCCCATCAAGTTTAATAACATTTTCTCAGTTATAGTTCTTTTTGCCCTCTCTATAGCATTTTATGTTACTGATTTCCTGTTCTTTCTTAAAACTTTTTTTTTTTTCTGAATTCCATTATACTGTATGATTCTGGCCTTTCTATCCCTCTGCTCGTGAGCCCAATTAATTAAAAAACGTACCACATAGCAGATTTTTTTCTTTTCCTATCTCTGCTACTTCTTATTTAGGGCTACATTTCCAACCATCTTCTCTCTATGATTGTCCATTAGTGACCTATTACCCAGGTGATATGACGATGACAACCACATTTATATTTTTAGCCTGTATTTCTCTCTATAATTTCAGAGACATAAAGGAATAAATCCACTACAATAATTCTACGTGAAAATTCTACAGGTACCTCAACATATCCAAATTTTTTTCTAATAGACTTTCTCCTTGAATCTACCTTTCCTCTTATATTTTCTGTCTATCTTGATTGTGAACATCACCATCAATCTAGTACCCTAAATCATCTTAGATGTGACTTAGATATGACACATAATCATTGTTATTCTAGTTCCTCACTGTCTTTCAAATCCATTATTCTATTTACTCTCCACTTCTCTTTTCACTGCTTTAGTCCAGGTTTTTTATCAGTTCTTGGAAGGTATATCACAATAACCTCTTAACAGACTTCTGACCTTCCATCCTTTGATCCATCTTTAACATTGCTGTCACTGTTATCTTCCTGAAATCCACCTCATTCCCAGATAGATTCTACAGCACTGCATGTGGCACACTTGATCTTTCCTGGCCTGACACCTACCATTCAAACGGATTCTTATCTAACATTAATTGACTTTCCAAATAATATAGGTTTCAATTCACACTCTTCTCTTTGACTAAAAGTATTCCCTCCTTCATATTTGTTGAAATAGTAAATGTTCTTCATTTAGTACCCATCTCAAATTGCAGCACGTAAAAGACTAATCCTTTTCTGATTTCCACTACTGGGAATAATACCAACTTTCTATAAATACTCATGAGCCCTATTTTGGCACTCAGTTATAGTACTTATTACTACATGTGCTCTTACTTTTTGTCTCCAGTTAGACTGTAATCACCCTGAGAATGATGGTACATCTTTCCATCTTGAATAATGCCAACAGCATGATCTTTCATGCTTGCTTGGTAAATTAAATTGCCTTTTAGTGACATTTTATGCCCTGCATGTAAAAGCCTTAATGTAAAAAATATCCAGAAATAAAAAGTATAATTACCATTCCACTAAAAGAAAGAGAGAAGGAAGGAAAAAAAGAAGGAAGGAAAGTAGAAAGAAAGGAAAGTCCAGATTAAGAGTTTCGCTTGTGAAATTTTCTTCTTTAAATCGTTCATTGAGAAACTCCAAATATCAGATATCATACTGATAAATTTTACACAACTAAAATAAGGAAGTTGTAGAATACAGAGTAACTTTAGGTAAGATATAAACAGGCCCAAAGTTGACTTTTTTTTTTAGCTTCTCCTACATAATTACAAATCAGGCTGCTGTGAAACCCAGAAGAGTTAAAAGAAGCAGCTCTTTTAAAGTGTGATTGTTTTTCTCCAATGCAACATCATGGGAGTTGAGTCGGCTTTTCAGGTGTCACATGGTAGAAATGGTACTGCTTCTACTTTTCACATTGAAACATAACCCTCTCTGACATTTAGGACAATTTCCATGCTTTTTCTTCTAGTGCTATTAAGAGAATAGCCATAAGTTGTTATTTTCCTGCTTAGATCACTTTCTATTAGCCTTCTCCATTGGAGGCCTTAAAAATCACACATCTGATGCTGCCCTTATATAATGGAGATGGCAGTTGTCTACTTCTACCCACTTCCCCCTAGAATATGGTGGACACATATTCTGGTGAGCAGAAAATTGCTTGAATATTCTGAGAATTTTCTACTTTTATCACACTAAGGGATGTGTGTGTGTGCATGCATGTGCACATGGTTGAATACATGTCAGTAGGTAGACAGTAATGGGTGAAGTCTAGCCATTTCTGTGTTCACTGAGGTAGAGATGTAAAGCTTTCCTACATGCTGAAGAATGCTTACCCTCCTTCTGAACTATTCACCTCGATGGGAGCTCAGAAGAAATCAGATAAACTAAGTTATGAATGCTTGATGGACCTTAACCTAACCTAACCTCCAAAGTGACATCTCACCACTTTTGTTACATCCTAATCATTATAAACGAGTCTCTGGGTCCAGTTCACACTCAAGGGGCATAAACACCAGGAGGCAGGGACCACTGAGAGCCCATCTCAGAAGTTGCCTATCACACACATCATCCACTGCCTCACCAGCTCTGTTTCCACAGATTCTATGAACACCTTCGCATCTTTCCTTTGCAGGCTCCCTAAGAAGTCCAATTCAGTGTCATATTTCCCCCAAGAAAGGAACGGTACTAAGTGACCTGACAGAGCAAACACATTCTGAATCCCATTCTAGTGAGCCCTTTAAAGCTGTGTGTGGACTATTAAGCACTTATTAATTAATAGAACTTTGGCAACAAATTCTCTAGAAAGGCCTATCTTCTGCCTGCCCAGACAAAGGCTCAGGGATATAGACACATGCATTTGTCTGCTCAATATTGCAATGAGAAACTGTAAGTACATTCGTATTTTGGTGGTGTCATCAATAATGAATTATTCTAGAGTTCTAATGAAATAACTCTTTAAGTCCCAACTTCCTCATTGAGGATATTATTCTCAAATTTATAGGCTGTTATGAAAATATCTTGTGTGTTATGAACTGAAAGTGTGTCCATCCCCAGAATTCATATTTTGAAACCCTACCACCAATGTGATAATATTTGGGGATGAGCATTTGGAGAGTAAATAGAATTGGACGTTGGACTTCATGTAATGTAATGTCCTTATAAAGACAGACACTAGAGAATTTGTTCACTCTTTCTCCCCATGCATACACACAAAGAAGAGGTCATGTGAGCTTGGTACTGAAATGGAAGCCACCTACAGGTCAAAAAAAGAGGCCTCAGAATGAACTGTGCCTTGCTGGCACCTTTATCTTGGACTTCCCAGCCTCCAGAATGGTGAGAAATAAAATTCTGTTGTTTAAGCCACCCAGATTATGGTATTTTGTTATGGTGGCCCAAGATGACTAATACACAACACCTAAACTGAAACAGAAAACAATGACAGACTTAGTAGGGAGATCTATACCACACCTGTCATCTTGATAAAAACAATCAAGGTAACTGTCAAAAGATTAAAGTTAATTTTTCATAAATATTCCACTATGTACATGTTCAGTTTCACTTATTCAACTTCATTCACATAGCCATTGATATTTTTATTTCAAATGTATGCATTTTTATTTAAAATGTTTTTTTAATTCAAATTATGAGCTATTGAAAATATGTTTATAGTACATATGTTTGACATCTTCTATGTATATCTTAATATAATAAATCCCCCTAAACTAAAAAAGATACAAAAGAGTAATTATATAAGATTAAAAGTAAGATTATTAGAAGTGTAATTATCCTGCCCAAACTAACCCAGGACTCACTGCCCATGCCGCCTTCCTGAATACAAACACAAGGGTGAGCTGCACACAGTAGCTTGAGTTTTAGTGAGAACTGCAGGAAGAAAGATGAAGACAGGAAAGCCCTAGAAGCCCAACACCTCCAGAAGTTAAAATAAACTCCAGAGAGCAGCAGTTCCAGTCTGATTTGTTCACACTATCTGCCCAGTGCCTAGAATAGTGCCTGGTATGCAGTCGGGGCTCAGTAAATATTCAAGTTGAATTGAAAGGATCCCTCAGCACATATACTCAGTAGTTAGGCTGGGAGTTAAACCTGAAAGGGAAGCATAACAGTAAACTAACATTTAAGCACACATTATGTTTTAAATACTGATATGTAGAACCAAACTAGATAGAAGTCTAGTCTTAGAAATATGTTTTAACCATAAAACTGTCCAAACATTAGTCTATATAGTTATTTATATTTTAACTATCAATATATCTCGGTGAAACCTTTGTTTTTAATGTGGCTCATACCAGGATTCATAAAGTGTACCCTTAATAATAGAATGCTTCAGTGAGTGAGCATGTTAAGAAAAAAAGAAAGAAAGAGAGAAGGAGGGAGAGAGGGAGGAAAGAAGGAAGGAAAGAAAGAAAAAAGAAGGAAAGAAAGAATTTTGAATGACTAGACTTTAATTAACGATCTTTAAGGACTCTTAGATCTACAGATGACACACAAACCTAATCTGTTTATGACTTCTTTTTAAACTTACCTTAATTAAAAATGAGTTTTCTATCCCTTCCTCATTTTCCCATATCAGGTTCATCTCTGCCTGCTGTGGTTATTTTTTCCCTTAGAAAAATTTGATTTTCTGACAAATTGAGGTTTAGATACTTTCCATAATATAATCTCAAATTCACATGGAATAGCCAAAGCTTCTTTAATAAACCAAGAGTCAACACACAGCTTCAAAGTACCCCTTAGAAGGGGATTTGGAAGGCATTCATTCTGACTGACCAGTTAACACAGTTTCTGTAGCATGAGGCTATTTAAACACAAAGAGCCAATGACAGGGCAGGAGAGAGAAATGGTGAGCTTTCATCAGACATAATGGAAAAATGGAATTACATAATTTCAAATTATGTAACATTTACTCTGCAGAGACAATAAATGTAAGAAACAAATCCTGGTCAAAGATTGGTGGTATGTGGTCTTCTTCAATTTCCTCCCTTTTAACATTTAGTCCCATCAATACTTAGAATCAAGATAATTGTTTTGCTGTGGTGCTGGCACTAGATACAATGGGACAATTCAATGAAAATAAAATTGCAAAACATGGCGGCTTATGTTTAGACTTCAGGGTCTTTCCACTGGTCTCTCCACACATTTATTATAAGTTCTCAACTTGTGTAACCCTGACCCAAAGGCCCTGCTCCAAGGAGCCCGGCTACTTTTCCTGTCCCACCCACTGCTATGTTTCCTTGCCTCATGGCCATCCAAACACACTTCCTGGCACTTTATCTGTCATTGGACTCATGATTATTTGCTTATCTCTTTTTGCGTGATCACATCCACTACAGTGGAAGCTCCTTGAAAAAATCATAACTGTTTTCTTCACTACTGTAATTAATAACCTCTACAGTGGTGTCTAGTACACAGTAAATGTTCAAAAACTGTATGCATGTAAACAAATAGATTCATGTATCTTTCTGTCAATCAATAATCAAAATAATCAAATAATCAAAATAATTCTCTGGAAACATTTTTATTATCCATCACTTGTAGAGTCCAAAAGCAGTAGATGTTGCTTATGTGACAAAATTTCAGTAAGGTAATATTTGACATTCTAAAAGCATATTTTAAGAATAGGCAACTAAAATTAATTTTATTCTTAAGTAACCAGTATGTCAAATTTTGTTTTAGTGGTTTCACAACTTTTCCAGATAGAAACAGAACTTAGTGAATGGGACCTACACATAGAATTCTCTACTCCCTGGCCTCTTGAATCATCTAAATACCTTTTAACAGGCTTTTGTTTTTACTTTTTTTTATTTTTCATATCACATATCAAAAACTGTTTTAAAAACACTTTGGCTAGAAGTCAACGAATTAAACTATTGGCTTAGCACTTAAGAACTTAAAATTGTAATACTTTAAAATTGAAATTTTTATTGGCAGAGAAAGCAATTTTTGCTCAATTTGTTTTTATTCAATGTAAAAAATAATCTTCTCTCCAAATAAAATACTTGCCAATGAGTTCATGTCAATCCTACATACTGTTGATCAGGCAAACATTTTTAATATTTCAATAAAATGACACTGATAAATCAGTCAACTTTCTAAAAACTGTCTAGTTCTCAGAAAGACTTATCCAAAAGTGGAAACATGATATGCATAATTTTGTTGCTATCATATGTATGAAAGTAGCAGCATTGTATTGTAAAACTTAAAACTTGCCACTTAAAACAGCCCTCTGAATTTTCTTATTTTCAAATATACACTTTAAGTACAGAGATTTTTGCCTGGAAAAATAAGAGTATTTGCAACAAAATTCCTTGAATCTAAACTTGAATTGTTGAGGTAAAATGTACAAAATAGATTAATTATTTACAGCCAAAAGAGTCTTTCTTTTTCTCCCTGAAGAATTGCTAAAGATCAGAACTGTTCTATTTTCTACATAAGCACTTCCCTTGAACACCGCCAGCATTGGTCCCTCACCCATTTTCAACCACCCTTTTTAATATAACTTAAGTCTCTATCTTCTAAAATGGGTACGTTTCTAAAACACACAGGTAAAAATCCTCACTTTTTATTAAATATAGCTCTTGGAAAGGAATTTAAGAATCAGAGGTTGAGATCATACCATTTCAGGCCTTTTATTAGTTTCCTGAGGCTGCTGTAGCAAATTATCCCAAACTAAGTGGCTTAAAACCACAGAAATTTAACTTTAGCAGTTCTGGAGGCCATTAAGTCTAAAATCAAGGTGTTGACAGGGACATAAGCCCTCTGGGGGGCTATAGGGAAGCCTGTTTCAAATTCCAGCTGCTGACTTTCCTGGACTCATGACCACATCATTCCAAGTTATACTCTTTTCTTCACATCTACTCCTCTGTGTGTGTGTCTTCTCTATATGTCTCTTATAAGGATTCTTGTCATTGAATTTAGGGTCCATCCAGATAATGCAGGATAATCTCATATCAAAATCCTTAACTTAATTACATCCGCCAACCCCCCTTTTCCAAACGAGGTAACTGTCACAAGTTCCAGGGATTGGGATGTAGATATGTAAGCAGCTTTTGGCAGGAAAGACCTCTTTGCAGGAAAGAGTTCTCTGCAGGAGGCCTCTTCTCTCTTGACACTAACCTTAAGCCAGGCAACCCCATGTTCTACACATCTCTGGCTCTAGCACACCTTTCAAATCTTTTGATCACACAATACTTGGCCTAACTTGTTGGTTCTTTCCATGGATCAAAGAAGTAGAAATGAAGTATAAGTAATTAACAGATGACCAGATCTCTTCCCTAGCTTCCCCTTTAGTAATCACATGAACAAAGTGTGTGAACAAGAGAGCATCTAAAAAAACCCACAAGAAGTCGACAAGCCTACACACCAGCCTGCACACAGTGGGGGGTGGCAATGACTCTGACCCCTTATCTTAATCATTAACTGAGATTACTTCCCTGTTTCCCTTTAAAAGCTTTCATAGCCAAGCAAAATCTTGAATTCAGCTTCAGCATTTACTCATAGGGGGCCCTTGGACAAGTCAGTCAAACCTTCAAATCCTCATTTCGTAATCTGAAAATTGGGAGGAACTAAATCAAGAGAAAATGATGCTTGCAGCCTTTAAAAGAGGATGTGGATCTTAGGGTGCCCTCCACCTAGGTTTTATGTTCTTTTGGACAGAAAACACTTTATTTAATATGATTTTCTCATTCAGAACTAGATGTTTTCCCCCATTTCTAACATAAGAGGGTGTATTTTAAATATGTACATAATGATATTTATAATAAATACTTGCTCATACTCTGAACATTTTCCTCCCCCCAACTCCATCTTCACCCTTCCCCATAAGACTCCTTTTCAAACAAGAACACACAAGAGGGACTTCCCTGGTAGTGCAGTGGTTAAGAATCCTCCTGCCAATGCAGAGGACACGGGTTCGAGCCCTGGTCCGGGAATATCCCACCTGCCACGAACAACTAAGCTGGTGCACCACAACTACTGAGCCTGCGCTCTAGAGCCCGTGAGCCACAACTACTGAGCCCATGTGCCTAGAGCTGGTGCTCCACAACAAGAGAAGCCACTGCAATGAGAAGCCCATGCACCGCAGTGAAGGGAAATCCCCACTCGCTGCAACTAGAGAAAGCCCGTGTGCAGCAACGAAGACCCAATGCAGCCTAAACATAAATAAAAATAAGTAAATACATTTAAACAAACAAACAAAAAGAATCTACAGCATCAGGAGGAAAAAGGTTGACTTCACCTGTGAGTTATAAAAAAAAAAAGAACACACAAGAAAAGTAATTTTGGACAATGTTCTTTGGAACCAAGGAATGGCTAACAATACTGTCCTTAGGACACAGCAAAGGTGTTCTTCACCCTAGAGTAAATGCCCCTTCTAAATCAAGAGTAACCAGACCTATGCAAAAACACTTCCATAAAAATCTCCTGCCTCAACACAACACAACGCCCCATGCACTGGGGAAAGCCAAGTCTCTGCAAACAATTCTCTACCATTAGCAAGGACTGCCAAGACCTGTTCTCAAAGGTTCTGTTGAGTGTGCATGTTGTCCTGCAGTTATTGTCTGTTTGGAAAGAACCCTTAAGAACTAAGACTTTTCATATCCAAGTGTCCCCTCCCAGAAAAAGCAAAAAAAAAACAAACAAAAAAAAAACAAAGATTTTATGATGTCTAAATAGAGAACCCACTTAACTAGTTCTCTTTTGTTGAATACTTCAGGAACAAATGTTTAAAAGTTTTCAGTTGGTTTGCTGTTAATGTATCTTGCAAATGGAAAGAAAGGGGAAAAGTAACTCATGATAATGGCAGAGTGCAGAACTGTGAGGAAGTCTCCCAGAAGACCCAACAAAGGTCAGCAGGAGAGCTTTATTTCACATAATGTCTTCACCCATGACCATGAAAGGGGAACAAACAGCTCACTAATTACCCTCATCAGGGGCATGATGCAAACACCACCAGGGAGATGATAATAAAGAGGGGAATATAAGTGCTCAAATCCCAGATGAAAAATAGAGTGAAATGGACCTAAGTATATATGAGCTAATAAATCTAGAGAAAAAAAAAAATTCAAGCTCAAATATGTGTGAAAAATCAGAGTCTGGAAAGTAGGAAAAAAATGATCTTAACATTAAGTGATTGTGTGACCGAAAGGAAAAAAGAGTATTCATGGTTTTAAGTCAGAGCTAAAAGTAGTGCGATAAAATTGTACGAGAAAACTTTGGTCAGACTATCAGAAAAACATTTCCTAGCAGCAAAATTTATTAAGGCCTGAAATAATTTCCCCAGAGAATAAAAGTCCCTTCATCTGATTATTTTAAAATTAGACTAGACAAACCACTGGGAAACAACTGGTTCGAGGTTTACTCCATCCTGAGATGTCCGGGAAAAGCAGGCGAGATGATCTAATACTTTGATCCACTGCATAGCCCTAAACTGGTATTAAACATGACTAACCACTTGATTTGTTCATATCCCTGTTTGCCTCCCAGAAACTGAAACTGGAAAATGTAAATTTGTAAAACTATTTAACACATGGAATGCGTTAAGTACGTGCTCCAGGAAGAGCACTTTATCAGGCACTGAGGCACAGACATCTTCCCCCTGTCATGGCAAAGACAACTAAATAATAAAAGATGTAGCAAAGGAAAGCCAGAATTCCCTCCTACAACCACTGTCATAGCTCTTTGAGTCAGGTCCAAACACCTTAACGCAGTTAACAGAGGTGCTGCATTGGCTAAAGTTCACATACTTCAAAAGCTCCCACCTCCATTTTTCTTTGACATTTACCATTGACATTCTCTTCTTTTTTTTTAGCCTCTCAAGTATTCAGTGCCCGCTGATGGCTCATCCTGTTAATTTTGCTTGGAGTACATTTCACTTCTCCATACACTTTTTGCAAAACAAACTTCTACTGTTTACATAGTCAGCACTTCCTATGGAGACTTTACACCAAATCCCCAAGTATCAATGAGGCACCAGTCTCATGTGTTCCCACAGCACCAATCTCTTATCAAAACACTTCCCATTTTATATTGCAATTATCCATTTACTTGTCTCACTCTGTAGATTCTAGTTTATGAGATCATGTATCACTGTTCTCTTGTCTACTATTTTATCACCTTCTAGCTCAGGATCTGACATATGAGTCCTGAATGCATGTGGATAAGCCATCTATTGCCACAATAATGCCATGTAACAAACTATCCTAAAAATTAGTGACTTGCAACAATCATGTACCCACACTGTTGTGCCTGCTGGTCAGCTGGAAGTTGGCTGACTAAGCAGCTGGATGTGGTTAAACTTGGAACCAAGCTGCAGATTGGAACTCTGTCCCATGTGTTTCTAATTCTCCTTGGATCAATGGGTCAGCCAGGGTATGTTCTTCTAATTGCAATGGCAGAAATGAAAGAGGAGGCATAAATGTGTAATGCTGCTAAAGCCTAGATTTGGAACAGCTGCGGTCATTTTTACTCATACTCCATTAACCAAAGCAAATCACAGGGCAGAATCCAACATAATGGGGCAGAGAAATATATGCCACCACTCTTGAGAGGAAGTGTGAGGTCACGTGGCAAAGAGAATTATAGTGGGAAGACTGAAGGATTGGAAACAACAGTCAGATCTTCTACAGTATGAATACATAGCTGTCGTACAATGAAAATTCTAATTATAATCTTGGTTGAATAGCAGCTTCTTCTTCTTGACTTTAATAAACAAGAGTGTTTGCCCAATAAAAATATAAATATTGTCTGATTTATTTTATGAATATCAATAGATTTATTATCTATATGTAGTAAATGGCTAATAATTGTTACCTATAGTGCAAGATAGTTTTAAGTGCTAATAATGTGATAAAAATCAATTAATAATCATTGCATTGTTTTAGTTCTTTTGTGGCATAAAACTCACCTGTCGTTTGAATTATACTTTTGCAGAGGCCAGGTTATATCTCAGGATTTGTTTTTATATCATCCAGAGGAATAGAAAAAGAAATAAATTTAGCTAATCACTTTACTTCTTTTAGAAAGTTGAACCACTAATTACCAAATTGAATACTTATAATGTATTTGTTAATAAGGTGATTCTGGGGCTTTATAAGGTAACACTAAAAAAAATCTGGAGATTATGTTCAAGACTGCTCTGCAGAAGAGACTAGATGGGAATATGGTTCAATGGAAAGACCACTGGTCCTCACTGGATTCATTCTAGAATAAAGTTACATCTTGAATTAGAGTTGCCAGAATAGCATAGAGGTTAAATGCATGGTTTTTGAAGATACACCTTTAAGATCATCTTCTACTTACTAAGTGTGTAGCCAAGGTCAAGTTATTCAACCTCTCTAAGTCTCGTAAGATAATATCACAATCAACCTCTTATCATAGTGAGGGTTTAATGATAATCAATGAGAGCAAAGAGGAAGGCTCATGTCCTCCTCTGCATCATTTCTCTTCCTGCACTTAGTAGAGTACTTGGATAACAGTATACCCTTAGCTAATAGTATAAGGATGGATGACTACAGAGTCAGCAATTTTCCAGATTTATGGAGAGCTTAGACTTGACTATTTTCCTCAGATTTATGTTAAAGATCCATTGAAGTTTCCAATTAGGTTGATCTCATAATTTATCTTCTAAATAAGGACATTTTTTAGACCAAAAGAGGACATGATTAATAATTACAATGGGAAAATAGTCATAAAGCAGACCATTCCAGGCAATCAAACCATTTTGGAAACCCTAGTTCTAGGAAATATAGAGTATTTTCTGTAAGCTGTAGTTATTTCATGCTCAGGTGTCAACTCTCGAATTCAAATTTTGCTTGTTCTGCCCTCTTAAAATGTTTTATAATAAACTTGTATCTTTATCATTCACATATTAATTTTATTATTCCAAGGCTTAAATCCTAGAAACTTCTACAGACACATTATAATTTTCTGTATAACATGATTGTTATGGACTGAATCATGTCTTCTCAATATTCATATGTGAAGTCCTAATTCTCAGTACCTCAGAATGTATCTATATTTGGAGATGGAACCTTTAAAGAGGTAACTGATGTACAACAAAGTCTTATGTGTGGGCCCTAATGCAACATGACTGGTCTTCTTGTAAGAGGAAATTAGGGCACAGACACACAGAGGGAAGACCATGTGAAGACAGAGGGAGAAGACAGCCATCTACAAACCAAGGTAAGAGACCTCAGAAGAAACCAATCCTGCAGACACCTTGATCTTGGACTTCTAGCCTCCAGAACTATGACAAAATAAATTTTGTTTAAGCCACTCAGTCTGCAGTACTTCACTATGGCAGCCCTGACAAATTAATATAATGATACATATTCATTTTATGTCTATATTTCTTTCCCAGACACAAAACGATGGCTACAACAGATCATCCTTCATTACTACAAAACTTTTTCAATAGTCTTACTTAATTGTTTTCTTTTCTATGACACATGCCTTATAATATCCCACTTTATTCTTTCCAAAAACACTCCACACCACCACCCCTGAAATAACTTCCCCAAGATCAACTTTGAATTCTTCAGGCAAAACTTCAAAGATTCTGGTAGCCAATCCAATTTTACATACTCAATAACATTCTTTACTATGCTTTATGAGACAATATTTATGTCATTTAGCACAACCGTGCATATCATGCTTGGACCACTTGTATTTTCTGGCTCTGTCACTTACTTCTGGTACACCTACTTAGCATTTCATTTTACCCATTTTCTTAGAATATTTTGGTATTCTGTACCATATACTGTAAAAGTATGAAAAAAGGGGCTTGATTGGGGAAAAAAATAGTACTCATATTATCATTGCCTCAAAAAGATGAAGAAATGTGCCTGATAACTTTTGTTACCTATAGTTACCTAGAGTAACTTTCAGAATGTTTAGTAAGAGGAACCTTATATGAGAGTCAGAAATTAAGTGCTGGGAATTCTTCTAGAAATGTTTGCTAAATGGTGTTCAGAGGATTATAAGATGTCAGTTTAAAATTTCTTCTGGAAGCCCAAAGTAATTTGGATTGTATGTAAAAGGATATGAAATTCCTCATAAAATCAGAGCAATATGGAGACAGATATATTTAGCCCATAGTTTTTCTAGCCTGGTATAAGCAGGGTTTAATGGCCCATGATAAAGATGCAAAACATTAGTTGGAAAATAAAGAGATAACTTGTTACTCTTCTTAGATATTATTGTATGTAGAAAATTCATAAAACTATCATAAATTGTTAGAATTATTGAGTTTATTAAATTTTGTAGACACAAAGTTAATATACCAAAGTTGAATGCATCCCTACACATCAACACTAATGTATTTCCAGAATTTTAAAGTTCCATTAATAATAACATGAATACAAAGTGCTTAGAAATGAATCAAATAAAAGATGTACAATACATTTATGGAGGAAATGAAAGAATTAATTAGACTATGATAAAATAAATCTAAATAAATTGAGAGTTAGACTGTCCATGAAAGAAAAATCCACTATTGCAATCAATGGACTCAATGGCATGCCAAAGTGCAAGAGTTAGAAGGGGCTATTCTTAGAAATTAACTTGAAATTTATATTGAAGGAAAAAGGGTCAAGAATAGCAAAGGCTTTTGAAGAAGTGTGAATTGAGAAAGCTTAATACACCAGATAGATAAATGAACAGGTATAGAAAAATGGAAAGTAGAGTAGAGATTCCAGAAATAACTCATGTGTATAGAATATTTTAATTTGTGACAGAGGAGGCAGTTTATATCACAGGGGAATGGGTAAACTTTTCTACAGATGATGTTTGGACAACTGTCTGTCTATGGAAAAAATGTCTATGTATATCTGTCTATAGATATTCATATCTAAATCTATAGTTATGTTTGATCCTTCCCCCATGACATACACTAAAATCAATTCCAAGTTTATGAAAGGCATATATATATATATATATATATATATATATATGACAAGAAAGAAAGTCTTAAGGGAAATTATAGCAAAGTCACTTTTTGACCTAAGAACAGAGGTATTTCTAAACAAAGCACAGAAAGCATACCATAAAATAAAAGACTAATTAATTCAACTACATACATTTTATCAACAGTTACCATGAAAGGTGAAAGACAAGTTAAAAGGGAAAGAAGTTATTGCAGAACATAACAATTGAGAGCACATAAAGAATATATAAAGAATAAAATGTATATAGTGTCCCTAAGAGAACAAGAGGAATATTTAAAATGACTGAAAGGAAAGCTAGTAAAAGACGTGAATAGATAGTTAACAGAAGAAGAAATGGAATTGGCCCAGAAACATATGAAAAGACAATCACATTCACTTGTGATGAGGTGAATACAAATTAATATCACAATGAGTTAGGATTTCACACTTACCAGACACTAAATATTTTGCCAAAGTAAGTATGTATGACAATGTGGTGAAACCAGTATAATTATAAACTTCTGATGGGAAAGTAAATCAGTACAATCATCTGGAAAACAATTTAGTACTGTTAAGTAATATTGAGGAAACACATACCCTCTGTGGCAAAGATAGTGGCAGTCACCAAATATTCTTTGGCACCACCAAATTTCCTGCTAGTTTTTTCTAGTGAATTGTGGGCAAAAGAAACATAAATCATAGAAAACACGTAACCCATTATCTCTCTCTTCTCTTGGGAGAGGTCTTGGCAAATCTAGGTCTTTGCCTAAGTGGACCTGAACACTATTACTTTCCTACAGCAGAGTTTACATGAGTGAGATGTAAAACTTACTAGTGTTGACTCTGATATGTTGGGGTAATAGTTTTACCACCGCATAAATCCACTTGGCCTTGCCTAAAATATCCTAAGCTTACTAATTTCACTCCTCAATATACCTTAGAGCTTGAAACTGAAGGTTGCAATTTGGTATATGGTCAAAGATCTATTGGGTCAAAATGAGCATTGTTTTTAAATTAAAGAGAATAGAAGTAGAAGATATAGAATAGATTTTTTTAAAGTTACATTTTATGATTTTTTGTTTTAGTTTTACAAACACAATCATAAATGCAAGCTCATATACACTACAAGATATGTTTATATACTATTGCTGAATCAAACACAATTTCTAGAGGCAAAAATATGAAAACCAATATCCTGGAGAATCTCTACCCCTGTGCACCAAAAAACATGTATGAAATCTTTATAACATTGTTTGTAAAAGTAAAATCTTGAGGAAGAAACCCACAAATACATCCACAATACAATGGATAAATATCTTGATGCATATGGATGGAACGGAATATAATTCAAGCCTGAAAAATTAATGAAGTATATGCAAAATTACATCAGTGAATCACAGGATCATAATGCTAAAAAAAAAAAACCCACAGAATAATACATATAAAGTACTACCTATATAAAGTACAAATCTTTGAAAACCTAAATAATATGTAGTTTGAGGAATCTAAGATATGTGATCAAAGCAAATACCAAGGGAAAGAAATGACAAACAAAAGAAATGACAAACACAGTATTTAGAATTATGTTTACCTCTGAAATTTTCTGAATAAAGTGGAAAGAGAATGGGATAAGGCAGGGGCCTCCAGAGGGTTCCAAGATTAACGGTAATCAATTATAGTATACTCAATGTGTCCTTTGTAAACACTCAATATGTAATAACTATAATTTTTAAAAGAATACAAATGGTTTGAATCCCAGTTTTAAAACTTATAACCATAGAAATTTAATTCTCTTTGCCTTAATTTCTTCAACTGTATAATGGAATTAATATTATCAACATTACATTGAGTTTTATAAAATAACTAGCATACAGTACCTTTTAAGTATATGAAAGAACAGATGTTATATTCATTGTTTGATAGTAAAATAAACCCACATTTTATTAAAGAATTTTCGAGAAGTTTGTGTCTTCCCATCAGTTAAGCATTTTGGGGGTGCTGGCACGGTGTTGTTTCTATGATGGTGCCTCAGAAGTGGTCAGAAGAAATGAATAAGGAAAGAAGAAATCTCAATCCTAAACATTCCTTGAAGGGCAAAACACACAGTATCACAGATTAAATGGGACTACAAATTAGGTCTTCTGGTTTATAAAAGTTTATAAACTAAAGTGCAAAAATCAAAAGACTATGCAGATAAATTTGCCACATTATACAACACTAAATTGAAAAAAAGAAATATTAAACTGCAATAAATACTATTTCTTTTAAATAAAGAATTAATGAATGTGAAGAACACTATCTTCTGATTTGAAACCTACATAAATTTCTATAGCCCACAAGGATTTTTTTTTTTTTTTAATTTATTTGGCTATGCCAGGTCTTAGTTGTGGCACACGGGATCTTTGTTGCAGCACCCGGGATCTTCGTTGCGGCGTGGGAGATCTTTTTAGTTGCGGCATACAAACTCTTAGTTGTGGCCTGTGGGATCTAATTTCCTGACCAGGGATTGAACCCGGGCCCCCTGCATTGGGACCGCAGGGTCTTAGCCACTGGACCACCAGGGAAGTCCCCACAAGGATGTTTCTAATAACTTTCAGAACTCAGGATTTTTCTAACAATCTTCAGAACTCAGTTTTATTTCAGTCAGGCAGGATTCCTTTTCTTTGACAACGGAAGTTTATTTTCTGCAGCTCTCTTATCAGGCTGGCTCATGCAGCAGAGAACAATATTTGAACCACAAAACATAACTATATTTATCCATTCTAAAATGCAAGGTTACTTTTTCATGGTGGAGGTAGGGGTAGACATCATTATATATCTTCACATTCTTATTTGTTACATGAAATTCAAACCCTAAATGAGCACTAGATTTTGGCATATTATCAAAATGTTGTGAAACTACTCATTAAGACATTTAATATTTTATTGCCAACTCTATAAACAATGCTTCCACACTCAGTATTCATATACAGATTGATATATAAACAAACAACCTGCCCAGATATCACAAATGCTTGGTCATTTGTTTTCAAAAAGCGACTGTCTCCACTATTGAAAATCACTTTTTCCAGCACTTTTTTTTTTCTTTCGGATGAGCAGAGAGTCCCCAAAACACAATGTTTTCAAATTTTATATGCCAAATACTATTCTAAATATGATAGATATTTAGATATGGTATCTTTGCCCAGGATTCTTGTCCATGTTTAAAGAATAGGTAGGGTGCCATCTTTTAATTTTTTTATCTTTTATCTTTTAGAGCAGTTTAACAGTTTAGAGAAGTTTTAGAGCAGTTTAAGATTTACTTGAAGCAGTTTAAGATTTTACAGCAAAATTGAGCAGAGGGTACAGAGATTTCCTATGTACCTCTACCCCCAACACAGGTACCGTCTCATCAGCATCCCCCGCCAGAGTGGTACATCTGTTACAATTGATGAACCTACATTGACACATTGTAATCACTAGAAGTCCATAATTTACATTAGGGTTCACTCTTGGTGTTGTACAGTCTATGGGTTTGGACAAATGTATAATATAATAACATGTATCCATCATTGTGATATCAGTATGATTTATTGCAGTAGGTAGGGGTGGAAAAGAAGAACACATAAATACAGTTAGTGAAGTAAAATTGCAATATTGCTTCATCAGAGTATGTTTCTCATTTCCCTAAAAGTCTTTCAGCTTCTGGTCCTACAATGATCTTTTATATCTTACAAAAAGGCAATTAATTATTCTCTGATGAGATCCTCTGACTACTAGGTATTTCTTGCTTCAATATTCCTTACATAGCTCCTCCTATCAGCAGGAGGGACATTTCAATATGTGTTCTGGAAATAAAGGAATCCCAATTGCCTTTCTTTTTCAAGGTACAGTATTAAAGTAGCCAATTAGTGTAAGGAGAATAATATTACCTCTTTTAAAATAAAAATGGAAAATATAGCAATAAAAAATAACTCATATTGTTTAGTCTTGAGATTAAAAAGTCCTCCTTCCCCAGTTTTAGATTGAGTGTAAATATATCCAACTTGGCTGAGATAAGAGTGGTCTTAGAATACAACTGTCCATACAGTTCCTTTCCTACTAATAATAAATAAAATGAAATTAACAAAAAGACTAACTCAGGGATGGATGAGGAGAAACCCACTTCGGAGTCGAAAAAAGAATGTGATACTCTGACAGAAAAGATATGAATTTGTAGGAAAAGGAAACAGTAATGAGAGTTGGGGGTTCAGAAATCATATGATGAGGAATCTGGGTGAGAGTCCCAGCCACAGTGCGGTGTACGGTTTGATATGAATTCCTACCTCCAAATGTCAGTGCTCCTTAAGGTTAAGTCTCTGTTTACTTGCTCTTTTCTGAATCTACCTGAGAAATTCAAATCACTTTCAAGCTTTTTGAGAATAAGGTTTATTAGTTTTATTTTAGAGACTCATTCATCAACATTCTCCAAGGTTAATCAGACCACAATTTTGTTTCCTCCACCTTTTTGTTGGATTTTGCTATTTTGATATTCTTCTACTAAGTGCATCTCAACTAATTATTTACTGATTTGTTCTTCTTATCTGGCCTTTCCTTTGAAGATTTTGACTTAGGCAAACTAGGAGGGTAAGGCACAGGGAGCTGTTTATTTTTAAAAGCTCTCCATTTAGGACATCTCTTTTATATAATCTGTGATACACACCACCACATATGGATCTACCTTCTTTGTCCTATTATATTTCTATTGTTCATAAATATTTAATAGTCTCTCTTTCTGCAGGATAGGACAGAATCAGGGTTTCACCCACAGCACTCTGTCCTTTACCTCCCTTTTCATCATACATTTTATTACACTGTAGAACATTTTTTTATTTCAGTCTTCCTGATCATAAACATTCCTTACACAGTCTAACATCCACACTTTCTTCACATTTATCACCAGCCCTGAAATGTCCTCCTCCTACTTCTCCAATTACCTAAATTTTATCCAGCCTTTGGATTTTAGATAAAACCTATCCTCTCTGATAAATCATTCTCAGACAGTCATAGACCTCACTGATTCCTTCCTCCCTTCTCTGAACTCTTAATGTTCCTGTATATTCTACTTCTAATTTCTCACTTTCCATACATTGAGATGGATTGTCTGTTTTTTATTCCCCAAAGCATGTCTTTGATCTATTGAAATGACCTGTAAGAAAATGCTTTTGTATTTCTCCAAATGCCTTGTATAGCACTTTGCACATAATACATTTCTAATAAGAAGATGTCCATCTGTATATCTAGTCCTAAATATGAAACAATTGGTGTCCCAGAAAACTATAAATAAGAGAATCACCAAGCTGTCCTGGGTGTCAGAAAATGTCCTTTTTGCCTTTAAGTTGCCGGTGAGTTGATCCTACCAACTTTCACCGGAGTTAGTTTCTGGGAGTTAGTTTCTGCCTTTACAGAACTGCAATACTCCCCACCAAAAGCTTAGACTGCCCATGCTCCTTAATTTAATTCTCTTGTCCACCTCTCATGGTCATAGACTCCTGGTTCTGGATTCTTTGTTGAATTTCTAACTCCTTCTTAATTCTTTGGTACTGTGCTCTTCTGATTCTCATACGCCAATATGGTTTTGACCAGTGGCTTAGAACTGCCATCTTAGGAGGGCAAGAGATAGTGTTTGAGGTGGGGAAAGATTCTATATTCAAAAAAAATTTGGAAATTGCTGGTATAAACAAATTAAAGGAGTGTCCATTAACCCAGTGTCTTTAATAGAGGAATGGCCCATCTTGTAGAAGAGAATAAAGATGGTAACATTTCTCAGAATTCTGCACAGCATCTTGTGAACACTTGCTGATTATCATCTTAGAAAAATCCCAATCCTGGCCACTTCTTGCCTTCCCAACAGAGTAACTGATGATAAAGTGAAAATTCATGTCTCGTCTAAGCTACACCAAATGTGATTCTATAATCTGCTGCTTCCCTATCTACGTATAATTGAGCCCTTAAATCACATGGAAGTTTTTTCTATCTAAACAGCTTACTAAGTGTTATAATTGATTCAATGACTCACCATGGAAAATTAGGTCAACATCACATTTTGAGGATCTGCTATGTGAAAAATACTATGAGATGTGCCAGTAATATAAGAGTAAATTGGAATCAATCCTTGCTCTTGAGATGTTCACAAATTGCTTGGCGTAACAATCTGATAAAAAGATGAAAGCATAATACACGTGATTAATGCTGTGACCAAAGCAGTAACAAAAACATGTTACTGTGGGAACCTAACAGCCAAGATCTGGTCTATTGAGTATCTCAGCGATGGTCAGTAGATAGAAGAGATGATATATGATGGATTTCTTTTGGGGTTCCTACTCAAACTATGCTTACCTCTAAAAATTGTCCCCAGCCCTGAGGGCTTCATTCCTTCAGCCACATGTACCATGAGATCAAACCTTGTGATGGTTAATGGGGTGAGCATGTGATCTAACTGAGGAAATCAACTTTGAACAGAGAGCCTGTAGTACTTTACTTGTGAGTAGTAGATCCTTTTAGTTCAGTCATGCTAAGTCATCTGTAGATGAACCCAAATCTGGGTCAAGGAGAACATAATGAAATGTTACTGAGTCATAGAGGGAAGCTGCACCAAGAGACTAAACAGTCTCAAAGAGTTAAAGACAAACAGGTTGCTGCTATGGACTAACAGTTCATGCCCTCCAAAAGTTCATGAGTTGAAACCCTAATTCTGACTGTGATGGTATCTGAAGGTGAGCCCTTTGGGAGGTAATTAGGTTATAAAAGTGTAGTCCTCATAAATGAGATTAGTGCTTTTATAAAAAGAAACACAAGAAGATAATCGCTTTCTCCACCATGTGAGAATACAGAAATAAGGGAGTCATCTGCAAACCAGGAAGAGGGCTCTCAGGAAACGTGGAATCTGATGGCACCTTGATCTTGGACTTGCCAGCCTTCAGAACTGTGAGAAATAAATGTTTGTTGTTTAAGTCACCAGTTGATGGCAATGTGTTATTTACCAAACTGACCAATACAGCTGCCCTGAATTGTGATGGCTTTTAAACTCTCAGTACAATTTCTCACGAGCTCTGACAATACATTCACCACTTAGATGCTATGAAATGCCCCAGAATGAAACTCTCTTTCCTTGAGTATTTCTGTTCTTTGTAATTGAAGAATCATTAACTAAGAAAGGCTATGTTGACTAAAATGCTACGGAAAAAAATGTTGAGATGAATTTGGGTTGCGACGGGGAGAGGGAACAGGAGGGTGGTTCAGGCCAAGAAAGAGTCTAGGATGACACCAATTTGTTAGCTGTTGGATGGACATGAATTATCATCCTCTTGTCCTTCCCCAATTTCTCCAAGTATCTCCTCCAAAAGGACCTGCCATATAACAATGTGGTACTGAGATAGAAAAATTAAAGAACCCTCATCCCCTATCTGCACTCCCACCCTGAACTAGTAGAGCTCAATATAGTATCATTTGATTCAAAACGATGTATAGGACTAGATGCCAATATTGTTCTCTCTTCTGAAGCCCTGTTTTGGTTTTCCCCTTTGCAAACCCAACCATAGCTATACTTATAGGATTGAATACCTCCCTTGTTTTCTCTCTTCTTGGACCTAAACACCTGTCTAGCTCCTTTGGAATATGTGGATTGGAAGTTTTCATTAATTTACCATCTTTTTTCTGAGGATTGGAACCTATTTAACCAGAATTGTGTGCATTCAACCCTATTTCATGTGGTAGAGTATTAAGATACAGTCTCAAACTTCAGAGTAGATCTCAACCCCAACTCCCTATTCTCCTTATAGTTCCAACATTTTTATTCCTCAGTACATCTTAAAACTCAAGCATTTATTATATTAGGCTCTTTTGATAAAAAGTGAGTTTCTTCTTTTAGCTTTGGGATTAAATAGGTATTTAATAATAGAAAATGATGTAAGATTTTTTTGTAACTGAGTTCCCAAATTGATAAAACCTGTGGGTAACTCATATCATCCAAAGATTGCCTTGACAGTAGATTTTTCTATCCTTATCAATACCAATTATAACAGAATATTCTTTTTCCTTCCTCTCCCAATATTTTTGTCCATTCTACTGAGTATTTCTAATACCATATTTAAAAGCTGGCACTTATTGATCACTTACTGAGAATTAACACTGTTCTAAGCACTAAATATTAAATTATTTAGCTTTGTAATAACCCCTTTATCATCATTATCCACATTTTATCCTAGAGGAAACAGGGACAGGGAGATTATGACTTTCATGGTTGTCACATAGTTAGGAACTAGACAGTCACAATTCAGATCTTAACTGTTGGGCAGTAGGGTGTGTATTTCTAGCCATTATATCACACTGCCTCTCACATCAGCTGTTATGTTTCTATCTGATCTGGCTTGCTGCAAAGACATCACTTGCTAAATTGAAGAATCCTGAGAGAGCAAAGGAAAGTTATGGAAGATTATAGAGGTAGAAAATAAATGCTTGGTTGTGTTACAATTGTGTGTGTGTAGAGTTTCTCTAATTATTAACAAAACAGTAACAAGTATCTGAAGGTATTCATCACCTTTTCATAAGTTTATTATCTTGATGTATTCACAAGTGTAAAAGTGCACTTTAATGCAACTTCTCACTTACATAGAAAATGTATTGTTGTAATTTTATTCTTTAAATTCTAATTTCATTCTTTTACCCACAAAGTATAAATAGAAGTGAGATAATAATTCCCCTCCCCAACCTTGTAAGCAAAAATATATTTTTGCAAGCCAAATATTCAGACACCCAAGCTCCACACGTTGTATGCATAATGGGCTTGGAAATGGCATCATCTCCTGGTTGATGTAACTGTACATTTCTGCCTGTATTTGTACATTTCTCTATGTTTACTCAAATAAAAATCAGCTGTTGGAGATTTAAGAAGTCTCTAGTTCTGAAAGGTTAGGTTTCTTAATTTGCTTTGAATGGTACCATATACAGATATATATATATATATGATATCATATATATACATGATATACATATATACTAAGTAAATATTATTGGGTTATAATGTTGGTTTAAAACATTTATGTGAAATTGTCAGAAATGAAATTCATATGTAGAAGAGACTTTGCAATTGAACTATGGGAAATAGAGAGCTGCTCTTCAAGGTGTATAAATTTGCCTTTATGCAAGATGAAAACATTTTAGAGATTTACTGTGCTTATAGTTGTACTTATAGTACAATACTGTACTGTATACTTAAAAATTCTTTAAGAGGTAAATCTCATGTTATTTTTTAAACACAATTAAAAATATAATGAACTGTGTTACCATTACATTTTGTAAATTTGGGAACTAAGACCCAGAAAAGTTAAGTGACTTTTCCAATATATTTAATGGATCATGAAGGCAAGATAACAGCACACAATATATTACTAACCTTGCATGATGTAAAGCCTGGGGCATAGTAAGAAAGCAATGCATTATAAGTGCATTATTATTTTCTTGTCGAGTAAATTTCTTTCTGCATTTTTTTCTTAACTAGAAACTAACTCAAGCTTTCAAAATAGGGCCAGAAACTGTCTGCATAGAAGCTGGCTAAAAGTCATGTCAAGAACAGATGTGCAGAGGGTGATAAGAATGCAGACGATGTGCTTGACAGATGACATCTTCACTGCAGCAAACAGCTGGATGAAACCTGGATCAAGGAAAAAAACAATTGAGTCAAATGTCCAGATGTTTGATATTGATGCCCAAAAGATAAACGTCTACACAGCCAAAACAATTGAAAAACAATTTTTCAAGTTGTAATCAATTTAGATATTCAAAGAACATGCTAATTAACAAATGATATTTTGTTGATACTATATCATTTTCTTCTCAAAAAAATAATTTATATAACCTTACATAGAAATATGACAATAAATGAGTCCATGAATCAGCTGCTGTATTTCCTGGGAAAAAAATCTGATTTAGAAGAAACAAATGTCCCAGAGTTCCAATTTTGAAATATGTTGTTTCATTCAGTGGGAGAAAAAGTCATGGAGAACCACCATTTCACATAATTTTGATTACTAATAACCAGGAGAAAATTAGTCATTACCCAAGAGATGGGACCTTTGAAAACAAAATAATTTGAGAGTAGAGTCATCTTAAGAAAACTTAAATTTATACTTTATACCAAATACTTACATAGACCACTCCATAAAATATCTTGATGAAGGGATTTCTCTAATAAACTAAAAGACATTTTCTTAATCCTTGTGAAAATCAGTATATATAAAAATCAAAATATTATTTTTGATTTTTAAAAACTAAATTTTATTGTTAACATCCAGCAACAGAAAGCAGTCATTCCTTAATCAGCTAGAGGTAATGATAGTATTTTTTTCCTTCAGTAGAATGATATGGTCTTTAGGAACAGCAGTGACTTATACTCTTGAGGGTAAATCCAGTGGGAAATTTTGTGCAGCCAGTTAAAGCCTGGCCTATGGGTGATTTTGGTTAAAACAGCCCTAAATCCAGTAGCACTCATTTGATAATTCCACCAATTAAATTACCAGCCTCTGTAAGCTACAGCCTGCCATTACTGTCCATGTGTTATAGCCTCTGTAAAGAATTAGATGTTTACATTGGAAAGTCACTTGGGATGCTAAAAAAAAAATTAACTTAGTTGAGTCAGAAGCACTGGTGGTAAAACAACTTATTTAAACCAGGTTTTGCTTAATTGCTTTCTTTTGTTTTGTAAAATAAAATAAATGTTATAACTTTAAGGGTTTTTGAAATATAGGTAGCCTATTCTCTTAGGCCTTTATTATTATCATTATCTTTATTATAGATCAGACACAATCAACTCTTTATTCTTTCTCAGGAAACAAGGTAAAGGTTTAAATATTATTAAATAAAATTTTACAAGTTAATATGATAAAAGAGAGCTAATGAAAATATGCAACATAACAGCAAACTTATCTTTCTTAAATGCATATATGAACATGTGTAAACATTCAGTTTTAAAGCTAAGCAATAACAACAACAAAAATTAAAATAGATTAGGGACAAGGAAGTGCAGTCATTTATAAGATAGTTATTTTAATGAGCTGGACGATTGATGTAAACAGCCAAATAGATAAGACGATGCATTTTCAACTATATTTAAAGATAAATCATATCTTGTCTTGGAAGTAAAAATAGTAGGATACCCTGACAACAGCTGTAGACTTAATAGTTTACTTGGTTGTTTTTCTCTCGTCCAATATTTTTCACGGTTAGTATATTATAGCATCAACTGTTATTTTAGTAAAATGTAACCAAAAGCCCAAAATTCACTTGTGAGTCTACAGCGATATGGAGTTCAATTCTTTTGAACCAAACATTTTACTAAGCATTATATATAATATGTATATAGTATATGTATATATCTATTTTAACTGTGTTTTCATCGGATTTATTTATTTCTTCAGAGATCTCCCAAATGCCTAAAGTCCATCAGTTTCATCACAAATTATCCAATGAATACTGACTGGGAGAAGCAGGGGTTCTGGCAACATATATATTGAAAAAGAATATAATTATATCAACTGAATTTTTTAAATTAATTTTTTATCCTCATATAAAACAGTTCTTGAGTGCATTGAAACAAATTAGCTCACTTAATATTGATCAGATATTCTGGAAATAACATTGTTTTCTGAAGTCCAAATGTACCTTGAATTTTCCAAGGATGAAGACTTGCCCAGCTTTCCAATCTTTGTTTTGAGATTTACCAATCACATCTGAATAATGGTAATAAGGGTAAGCTGCATTTTGGCCCTGTTTCTAGATCTTTCAAACTTGTTGAAAGTTCACCATATCTCTGTGAACAAATGTATTTATGTCTTCAGCAACCATTTCTTAAAGAACCACTAGGCTACAGGATAGGAAGAGAGAACATAAAATAAAAAGTAGAAGTGATTTGAGTCTCATTGGCCTAAATAACTTCCTCCATACACCAAAAATCATGCCTGAAAAAATATATAACCACATTTTCTTTTCTTTTTCCTTTTCTTTTCTTTCTTTCTTTCTTTCTTTCTTTCTTTCTTTCTTTCTTTCTTTCTTTTCTGTTTTTTGTCTTTTTTAAGGTTAAGTGTTTGGTTTTTCTAAGACCTTCTCTGTTGAAGAGTTGAAGATACTACCAGATATATCACTACAAATCAGTATCCAGAATGCATTCCTTTCTTTATTTTATTAAATTGTTTTACAAAGACCAGTAGAAGAACTTGAGAGAAAAGCTTCAGGAGACAGGTGATTTTTATCAGGAAGAAAGATTTTTTATCAGGAAGAAGAAGTGTCTGCAGAGTCTGTTGTAGTTGTTGTTTAGAATTTTAAAAAGGGGGGGGAGAAGAAAAGATAAAAGAAAGATGTCCCATGAGCTTTGTTGGATAGGACATAATAGGGCACAGGAGGGAAGTAGGGACGGGGAGTTGGGTTGTGGACAAGGAGAAGGCTGTTGACTCTCATTGCATCTCCTCTTGCTGGTGGGCTAGTGGGCTGGGAGCTGAGGCCGCAGTCCCCTCTTCCAGGGAGCAGGCAGATGACTTTGGCAAGGGGCCAGGGCACAACTGGGGTTACTTCACCTGGGCTTTGTAATTGGTTCCCCCTTTTTCTTTAGCTTACTCTTAGAGAAATCTTCCTCCAGCTCCTTCCAATCACTGATCACAAGCTCTTTAGCAAAATTCTTGGCAAAACTCATCCCTACAAGCCTCAGTTTCCTCATCTTTATATTGGGTGTTATAACAGCATCTGGTTCATGATGAATAAGCCTGGCCTTCCTTACATGATCCCTAGAACCACCGTTCACAGGCTGCTTGTGAATGTGGAGAAAATAGGTCCTAGCGTACTGAAAGTAGATTAGCTCCCACCCGGAATTTGAAGACTTTTGTTACTTCATAAGGATTGGATGCAGACATACTGTTCTGAGCATTTGTGAAGAACATTCTGTCCAGTTTATTTACTGATAAATACACACACACATAACACCCACATCTATTAAATTTTATAAAACTTAGATAAAATAAATGAGAGCTATATAAACTCTATTTTCCAGGAATTCACGATTCCAGTTTGGGGAAAGATATGCAAACAATTTAAAGATAATTGGTAACAGAAATTCAAACAATGGAAACATACACGAAGAATAATTAATTTTGATTTGTGGAAAAATGAAATATTTTATAGACAAAGTAGCATTTGAATTAGATTTTAGAACAAGAATGTAATCATGGCTGCAAGAAAAAGAGAACAATATTTGAAAACAGAACAAAGTATTTTGTAACTATGAATGATTCAGAGACTGAGTGAAAGACATGTGAGAAGAGTGGGCAGAGATGCAATCCAAGGTTGGGCTTGGATTCTGAAAGGGATAGTCCACTGTGTTGAACCTGGACTTTATTGAATAGAATGAGCAAGACAAAAATTATCATAGGCTTTATGATCTGATAGGAGTAGGATGTAACATAATTAGCTGCTGAGTCCAGAACAATTATTCTGTGGGAAACGGATATATATTTGGGGAGAAGTGGATGAGGATTGGAAAGAATAGAAGATATTGAGAACATGGAGATGAGTCAAAAGGTTTCTATAATAGTTCAGGTGAGGAAAGGCAGCCCCTGAACTGGGCAATGAATCAGGAGGAAGACATAAAAAGAAATAGTTCAAAAGAAGATCAATCAGAAGCATGGAATCAAGGGTAAGGCTATTAACACTTGCTTACTGTTTACGTGTTTACTGAACTAACTTAGGTAAACATTTTGTTAAAATATACGCGGTTTTCCTTTCATTCCTAACAATAAGTTGTGAAGTTTTCGCTTGTGATTCTGACAATCATCAACAATTATAAACCCAGAAAACTACCTAAGGAAACGAGCACTTCTCTTTCTCCGTTTACCGTTATTCAGATATATGACAATTGTGTTTAACAAACCTAATTTTGGATCAGCTGTGCTTTTGCAAGGAAAACATAAATAATGAGCCTGGAATATAGACAATATTTTCTCATGCATGGAATTATTTCACAACCGATAATCCAGTGTAAACTTTTCAAGGACAACATACAACAGCGAAAATATTTTCATGCCAAATCGACAGATGACATAGTAATGGAACTAACAGGAGCATCTAATCTTAATAATACAAACACAAAACTGTGATTTTCAAAGTAACATTCTTTAATCTTCCTTTTATTGGTGGTCCCCTTTTCAAATTCAATTAACCTCCATACTGAACTTAAGCTAGATTTATTTGTTCATTCAGTCAGCAAGTACTTATCAAATGCCTACAGTATTTATTGAATGCCTACAGTATTTATTGAATGCCTTTTGTATGCCAGGTACTCTGTTCCATCAGAGACACCAACAAGAAGACAGACACATTCTGAAGAGTCAGTCAGACAATGTGAACTAATATTTGCAATGACCAGTGAGATGTGCAGTGTATAACAGAGAGCATATGAGAATATTGGTAGGTAAGAAACAGAAGTGTCCAGGGCTGGGCAGAAAGGTTATTGTTTTATAGAGGAAGAAATGCATTAATCCTTGAGCTGAACCTTAAATGACATTTAGAAGTAATTCAAGACGAAAACAGAAGGAGAACTACTTTCCTAGGTAGAGAGTGATGAGAAGGTCTGATGAGTTCAGAGGAAGAGCAGGGAATTCTCTGTAGGTGGAATTAAGGGAATCAGGGAGGAAGAAGTGGAGAGAGATAAGCCTAGAGTTAAGAGCAAGGATTTTATTTTGAAAGTAATGACTTTATGGGAGAATTGCAGGGAAAGAGTAGGAGAAATGAATTATGATGTGATGTGTGTGTCTGTACGTGTGAGATATATATATATATATCTCACTTCCTATATTTAATCCCATACAACCCTCATAATGCGTGGTCAGCATGATGTGCTCCTTTTGCAGAGGAGAAACCATAGCTCAGAATGGTCAGGAAATTGGCCAATGCCATACAGATCATAATTACCAGCAGTAGGATTTGAACCTAGATATGTATGCTCTGAAGTAAGACGAAAAAAGAGGGAAAAGCCAAAGGACAAAAGAGAATGGAGCCAATGTCAGAATTATCAGAGTGGATAGGGTAAGGGGGTGACAGATGAGAATGATAGGCTGAAGTACCAGCCCTTTCCTTCACAATTATTCCCAGTATTCCACCATTTTGGAGTAAAATGGTTTTCTGAGATCCTGGGTATTGAGGTCTTTTCTTGGTATTAAACATTTTTAATCAGAATGTTTGAAAACTTCAGGAGACATTTTTATTCATGATATAGTGTCAAAGCATAGAACTGTTATGTCAACATTACCACTTATAGTACTATTACTGATATTACTATAGCTACTATTACTATTTCCATTACTACTACTAATACCGCAATTATGATTACAAGTAGCATTACGATTACAATTATAATTACTATTGCATGGTGTCTAGCTTCATGCCAGATACTCTGATACTTAGAGAATATACCTGACTTCATAGTAATTTGTCATCATTGAAGAGATTACATTGTAAAAAATAAACTTCGTAAAAAATTTGTCTTAAAACAAAAATGCAGTAGAGATGGAAAATTGTATAATCTTTCTCTGTAGCCACTCTGAAGTGAACAATGTTTACATACACATACACATTTTGGTGAGTTATTTTTGAAACAGTCCATTTCTTAAGAGTTAACAAAGAGAAAGTAATTTGATATTAGACATCATTGTAGTAACATCACCCTTTGGATTCTGCTTCTCTAGATATTTGTTTTATTATTTTGAATACTTTCTTTGTATGGTTGTTTTAAAGATATTAGGCTTTCTAAAGGTTAGTTCAACAACATGTATTTTAAATAGTTCAATAATGTCTGTCATTTTAAAGTAAGAATAATACAAATATACAAAATAAAGTCTGTAAAAGAGAATCCCCTAAAGATTGTTAATATCCAAGTAATACATATGCATTTTTAATTAAGTTTGGGTGATATTATAAATACAACTTTATTTCACTTAAAATGAATATTTTCTTAGGTTTCTTAAGTTTGCATAAGTTTTTCTTCAAAAGCTTAACTTATTTTTTTATTTTTTTTTATTGGTGTATAGTTGATTTACAATGTTGTGTCAGTTTCAGATGTATAGCAAAGCGATTCAGTTATACATGTACATATATTCATTCTTTTTTAGACTCTTTTCTCATATAGGTTATCATAGAATATTGAGTAGAGTTCCCTGTGCTATACAGTAGGTCCTTGTTGGTTATCTTATATATAGTAGTGTGTGTATGCTCTTCTGATTTACCCCTCCCCCCTCCACATTTCCCCTTTGGTAACCAGAAGTTTGTTTTCGATACCTATAAGTCCATTTCTGTTTTGTAAATAAGTTCATTTGTTTCTTTTCTTTTTTTAAAAAATTAGATTCCACATATGAGTGATATCATATGATATTTGTCTTTCTCTGTCTGACTGACCTCACTTAGTATGATAATCTGCAGGTCCATCCATGTTGCTGCAAATGGCATAATTTCATTCTTTTTATGGTTGAGTAATTTTCCATTGTATATATGTACGACATCTTCTTTATCCGTTCCTCTGTCAATGGACATTTAGGTTGATTCCATATCTTGGCTGTTGTAAATAGTGCTGCAATGAACACTGGGGCGCATGTATTCTTTCGGATTATGGTTTTCTCCGGATATATGTCCAGGAGTGGGGTTGTTGGATCATGTGGTAGCTCTATTTTTAGTTTTTTAAGGAACCGCCATACTGTTCTCCATAGCGGTTGTACCAATTTACATTCCCACCAACAGTGTAGGAAGGTTCCTTTTTCTCCACACCCTCTCCAGCTTTATTGTTTGTAGATTTTTTGATGATGGGCATTCTGACCAGTGTGAGGCGATACCTCATTGTAGTTTTGATTTGCATTTCTCTGATAATTAGTAATGTTTCATGTGCTTTTTGAACATCATGTCTTCTTTGGAAAAATGTCTGTTTAGATCTTCTGTCTATTTTGTGATTGGGTTGTTTGTTTTTTTGACATAGAGCTGCATGAGCTGTTCATATATTTTGGAGAATAATCCCTTGTCAGTCTCATTGTTTGCAAATATTTTCTCCCATTTGGAGGGTTGTCTTTTTGTTTTGTTTATAGTTTCCTTTGCTGTGCAGGAGTCAAAAGCGTAACTTGTAAAGATGGCATAATTTGCTATATTGAAGCTTATTTAATCATCTTTCTATTTTTGGACATTTAGGTTGTTTACAGATTATTTCTATAATGTTGTGAAAATCATCTTGGTATATAAATGTCTGTCCCTTTCTGACAATTTTCTCATTCTTTTTTCTTAAAAGTAGAGCAATTAGGTGATAGAACATGAACAATTTAATGGATTTTACTAGCCATTACATATTACTATGTTTAGTGTATTAATGAAACAAATGTCAATTTGATAAATATAAATTAGCATTGTCTTGTTTAAATTTGCATTGATAAAGGCTAAACTTTTGTTGTTGTTGTTGATCATTAACCCTAGTTCATCTTCTTTGTAAACTGCCCAAAGGTAAATTACAGAGACACAGTATAGCATATTCATTACAGACCTTGACTGGGGAGCCAGATGTCATAGACCAAATCCCTGCTCTACCTGTAACTGGTTCTCTGACTTTTAGCAAATTAGTCTCTTTGCATCTTAGGTTTATTTTGTTGTTGTTGTTGTTTTTCTTATAATACAGGGAGAAAAAATTAAATCTACCTTGTGGGGTTATTGAGATGATCAAAATCTTTGATACACATAAAATAGTTAGAACATGAAAGGGAACTTACTAAATGATCAATAAAGGTTAGTTGTTATTATTAGATATCTTTAAGAGACTTCATCTACTTTTTCTTTAATGAAGTCATTTTTCCAATTTGATTGAAGGAGTTCTTTATGCGTTACAAATAATAAACTTCATACCACATACCTGTTGCAAAGATTTTTTGGTGTTTGCCTTTTAAATAATGTTATTTGAGATACCTGACTTTTTTAATTTTAGGTAGCTATATTTAGTTATAAAAAGACTTTATTTTTATTTTTCCTATCTTTTCTAGATCATTAATCATCTGTATAGATGCCTCTAAACTTTCTTCAAATCATTTCCTATTTTTCCAAAAGATTGCTCTACAAATATACATACAACTAACAGGTACTGCGATGTGTTGACTTTTTGGTGAAGTTATTTCTTTTGTGGGAGAGAGAGAGAATTATTTATTTTTGTGGGACAAAGTTATTTTTCTTAAGATCAAAGATTCAGGGCCTTTTAAATTTAGACATAATTATTAGACTGACTTTTATGAAGGGGTTATTTTTACAAAAACTAACCAAATGGGTTTGATTTACTTCAGCTAAGACAGTGATATGCCATGTAGTTCTTTACTGACCATATCAGTGACCTCATTGTACACCTAGACCCACTCAGCCTCCTCTGACTTTTACCCACTTGTTTCCTCTAAGCCTCTACAGTGGAGACCAAATCTGAGGTGCTTTTCCAGCTCTTGCCACAGGGACAGACTAATGACTTGACTCTTAGGCCTCTTACCCTGTGGGCACTTCAAATCTTCCCGTCCCCCTTCTGCCTGAAGTGCTGGGGAAGTAATGCCCAGAAGGGGACTCTGACCAACCAAATGTGGGAACCCACAGGCTATATTTTTATTTCCTCTTTTTGCCCATTTAGGCTGCCATAATAGAAATACCATAAACTGGGTGACTGATAATCAACAAAAATTTATTTCTCAAAATTCTGGAGGCTGGCAGTCCAAGATCAGGGTGCCAACATGGTTGGGTTCTGGTGAGAGCCCTCTTCTTGGTTACAGACTGCTGACTTCTCCTGTGTCCTCACATGACAGAGCTCATAAATGGGGAAGCAAACTCTCCTGTGACTCCTATAAAGGCACTAATCCCATCATGGAGACTTCACCCTGGTGATCTCTTCTAATCCTAATTACCTCCCAAAGTCCCACCTCTGATGCTATCACATTGGGGAATATAGTTTTACTTTATAAATTTTAGGAGAATATGTTCACTCCATAACATCCTCCATCCCACCACAACTGTCCTGAGAGACAAAACTTCATATGGTTTCTTGGCAGATAGATCAAGAAACCAACCCTAATCCAAGCAGTGACCAGCTGGTAGCACACTCTTGTTTGTTCTCCCTACTTCAGTGCCTTTCTTTCCTTTCCTCTCACTTCCGATTCCCTTGGGTTGCAGTCTCTAATAAAATAGTAGCATGTAAATGTATGCGTCAGGCTCTGATTTCTTAGAAAAGGATAACAGTGAGCTATAAAAAATATTTTAGTGGAACAGGAAATAGAATTCTCAGTGATATCTTATTTCAATTAAATTACACCTTAATGATTTTGCTGTCCAAGTCACTGCCATACTTTGATGAATTCAGTATCTTTTGTCATAATAGAGAACCAAGTAATATAATTAAAATTAGTTGGGATAGTTGGGAGTGTGACAACCTGAAATCCTCATTATAAAAGACATGAGGAGGCTAAATTATTAAAATAATTTTTTATGAGCTGGGTTGTCAAATATGTACTCTTATGGACTGTTATATAACAAATATGTACTGTTACATTTTGGGGCTCAGAAATGTTTCCAGTTTTTTGTTCTGTTTTTCTTTTTTAGCAAAAAACTAAAATATCAGTTTCTGATATTTCTTAGGTGACCTAAACAGCTGAAAATTGATGAGCTTATAAAAACTTGGGAGCTTAAGATAATTAAGTAATTTTAAAACAGAATTGCCCTTTGTTTTTAACAAAAGCAAGGTGATTGATTATTTTTACAATGACTATAAAATGTATATTATTCTTAATTTAAGGTTTAAATAAAATAGTCACTTGGAAAAATAGAGAATACATCTTTCATAAAAAGTTGTATAAAGAAGAAAACATTTGGCTGAAAAGTAATTAAATATAATCATATTTTATTTTGAGGCTCTAATAGAATTGTAAAAAAGGTTTTCCCTTGAAATTTAGATTTTTAAATTATATTCTATGTGGCGAGTATTTGAAAAAGTTTGCTTTTCTTATAGCTAATGATATTTCATAAATAAAAGATATGAAGAGACTGGATATTTAAAAGAACTGAAGTAAAACCATAATATTTAAATCTAAGAGATTTGGACATTTCTCCATAGATAGGAACAGATTGGTAGAGCTGAAGCTCTTAAGAAACTATTGCCCAAGGCAAAAGGAAATAAATTCAAAGAACTGCTCATGAACATTACAATACTTTTATTATAATCTGTGGTATTTTTTTTCTGTGGGAGGTATTGTAACATAACCTTCTCCATCTCAAACAGTGCTGTGTAGGAGGTGATTTTGGTATGACAACACTCAAAAAAGGGGGGGTGTACTCTGTGACTTATGAGTAAAGTGACTAAGGGACTTTGAAAAGTTATTTGAATTCACTGAATCTCAGGTTTCTTTTTAAGAAAGGGATAAACGATAACTACCCCAGAGAAATTTTTGTGAAGACTTTAAAAAATTGTAAAGCAACATATTTATTAAGCTCTCATCTTATGATGGAATAGTCAACAAATGTGAATCTTCCCTCCTCTTGTAGATGAACCTCTCAAGTATGAAAATGGTCTACACAACATAGCTGGGGTTTCACTCATCATGTTTTGTAAGCAAGTTTGATCAGCATAAAACCGAAATGAAACGACTTGAGCATTATGATACATTTCCTGCTTTCTTTCTGTTGAGCAGATGTGCTAGACATCTCTTGTGCTCTACCCATATCCATATGGGTCATCTTTTTCTCCAGTCTTTGCTGCAGACACCAGTTTTGCACAAATGTAATCTGGCAGCACTTCAGCTTCGTGCATTACATGCCATTCACCTTTGGTCTTTGTGCAGTGTAGGCTTATGGGAGAGCTAATGTCCTGCAGGGCAACCTTTGATAAATAGTATCAGATGCCCATGGGTTAATGTTCCTTACTCCATGGTACAAATAAGAAGGCAGTTCCTTGAGTGGGCAATTCTGAGGCATATTCTAAAGAGCACCTCAGAAATATCTGGCAGGATCCAAGCTCTTTGCACACAGTGGTATCAATTCAACTCAAGAATGTCTCCTGGCTTGGCTTTCCCTCCTCCTTTCCTTTCACTTTCCCCAGTCACAGGCCAAAAAAAACTACCTGCATTCAAGTCTTTATTTCAGGCTATTTGGGGCTGGTAGAATGGAGGAAATCCAGGGTAAAGAGAAGCCACTAGGGGATTAATTAAAACATGTTAATAGGATGGTGACTTGTAGTATCCAAAAGGGAAAGAAACATAATTAGTTGGCCAACATTATAATAATAATAGTAAAAAATTAATAAATGTAAAACTTGATAGTTTAAATAATTTAAATGAAAATTCAAAAGGAACATTTAAGCTCCCTAAAGCTACTGCTATTCTAAACAATCAAGGCAACTTATGTCCAAGAGACTGTCTTCTATGAGCGAAGGCTATCTCTTATTTTTCAATATATTCAAATGGAATGAAGCCAGAACATTGAAGGGTTATGGAATTTTCTTGCTGCTTAGCTTGGCAGAAATTCCTACTGCAATTTGAATCTACCTAACTCCAGTTTATGCTTTATCTTTTACATAAATAATACACAGAGTTTCAGAAAGATATAAGCTATTGAAAAACACTGACACCTTTTCTCACAAAGCTTTCAACATTACAGCTGCTCTATGAGTTGTTTATTTATTTTTTTTTTCTTTCATTCTCTGAAGACAAGGGGATTTTAACAACCAACAATGTGGATTATATTTATATTAGTCCCTTTTGTGTTTTTTCACAACAACAAATGTATTCTCTTTTACCATTTTTACCACAAGTCTCATTTAAAAATTTTTTTTTCCCTTTTTGTCACCCTGAACATATGTACATAGTAATGCAAGACACTTTTGAAAGCAACTTCTGAGTATGAAGTCCATAAACTTCAGGACACCAAAGCAGTGTATGTTCTACTCCCAAATGTCATTCATCTTGGTCTATGATAGTGAGGTCTTCTTGGAGATGAGCAAAAGACAACCTTCATAGCCACTCTCCCCATCCTCTCAGTATGCTTCTCCCACCTGCTCCATTCTACACTTCTTACAATAGAATAATAATCACAAATCCTCATATAACACATATTATGGCATCAGTACCTAAGGATTTTACAAAAATCAGCTCATGAATCTTCTTTAATACCCTAGGAGGGTTGTAAACCTAAGGTAAAGAGTAGTCAAATAACTCCCCAAGATTACACACTTAATAAGTTCTTAATATGTTTAGGAGATTTTTGGGATTCACACCCAAGCTGTTCAGCCCTGTGTCTATATTCTTAATGACTAAAATATGTTCTTTCTTTATGTAACTAAAATCCTTGCCAGAGTAAGAGAAATGTAAATGCAGAGGTAAAATCCAATGACCATGTAGCAGATACACAGAGAAAAGCACCTCTAAAGAGAAGCAATAGCCATGTAATCACTATTTTAAAGTAACAACTGTTCTTTGACTCTTCCACAAGATCCATACACATAAAAAGAATGAGAGATAATGGAAAGGATTCCCATATTGTGAAAATAACATGAGAGGAGGTTGAGATGCCAAGAAGATTGTTGACATTTTGATCACTATCTCAACCTACACATCTGTTTACAGGTTCCATATATCAGCACTTGGTTATACTATGAAATGCTGGCCACCCAAATTTGTTGAGATTCTAGAAAATTTGGCAAGAATTTGAAGCAATTTTACCACTTATATCATGGGAATTTATAACATATCACTTCCCTTATCTTAGAGTAAACTCTTATTTAATACAAGGGTATCACATATAATGGTGGTTGGTCCTACTGTTATATTCTGATGTTCTATATATACATAATGTGTTTAGGGTTTAACTGTGCTACCACAGTTGAACTTTAAGAGGACCACCTGATGTAAGTTGCAACTATAAGCAAAAGTATAGAGGGGGAGTTAAGATGGAGGAGGAGTAGGAGAACGTGGAGTTCATCTTTCTCTGTGGATGCATCAGGAATACATCTATAGATGCAACAATTCTCACAGAACACCAAGTGAACACTAGCATAAGACCTTGGACACTGGAAAGGACTATAAAGATCCCTGCATAACTGGGTAGGACAAAAGAAAGAAGGGAGAAGGATGAGAGGAAGTGGGATGGGACCTGCACCCTGGGGCTGGGGAGCTGAGGCAGAGGAGAGAGTCCAGAATTCGGGGAAAACCCCTCTCTGACGGGGAAATCAATTGGGACAGAAGGGAAACATTTGAGGCTGTCGGAAGAGGGTGAAGCAGCCAATCTGTGGCAGATGGGGCAGGGTGAGAAATACACACACCATCCGTACTGTGACCCTACGTTCCCAGGACTGGGACGTGTGTTCACAGGTGTGCAAGGTGGCTGGGAGCTGGAGCACAGGGATTGGAGAACAGACCCAGAGCGAGAACTGCTGTTGGCTGTGGGGAGATGTACTGAGGGAATGGGAGAGAGGAAATCCACAGCAGGGAATGCCTATGGAGGAAGACCAGACTGCCGTGGAAGCAGGCGCTACTGCTGAGTCACAGGTAGGTGGAGAAGCCACAACTGTAGCCTCTCTCTCCCCACACACTGACACCTGCTGATGAACAATAAAAAAGCCCCCTTTGGGCTGGACCTTGTGCTCCAGCAGCCAGGAGCCAGAAAAAGCCCAGCGAGGGCTGGCCCTCACGTGCCTTGCACTGGGCACCAGAAAAGTCCCTCACTAGGGCCATATCTCTTGTGCCCATGGCCACTGGCCTCCCTGTGCATTTGGCACCACAGGGGCTCCTGCAGCCCTAACAGTCATACCACCTCTGTGCCTGGTCCTCACAGGGGCAGACCCAAGAGCTCCAAGGCTGCCTCAGGACCAGCCTCCTGTGGGTAGACCACACACAGAGGTGGGGATAAAACCAAAGCTGAACCCAAGGGATGGGATGACTAAGAAAGAAGATTGAAAGCCTTTCCATCAGCTGTTCCGGCTTCAAATTAGATCCCTGCAATCAGCTAGGTAGACCCTGCATCTATGGAATATCTGAGTAGACAGTGAGTGTCCCCACAAATGAAAATGTCTAGCCCTGCCAGCTGTGGAATTTGGGGGCAAGCACACACAGGAATTGGGCCAGATCAGAGTCTGAGTGGTCCCCACAGGGCCCTCAGCAGGTCCAGAGACCAGCCCAGAGGCAGAGGAGAGCCTCTTGGGGAGGTGGAGGTGGGCTGTGGCTCATGGCATGTGCAAGGTCACTTACAGCTGAGACCCCAGGGAAAAATAATTATTAATATTAATTTTAATATGTTTTGATTCATTCTGTTGTTGGTTCTGCCTTCTTTTTGGTTTTTGTTTGTTTTTGTTGTGTTAGTATTTTTTTTATTTAGTCTTTGGGATCTTTGTGTTTTATAATGTTTTTGTTTTATTTTTTATATATAGTTCTATTTTTACTTTGCTTTTCTGTTGTTCTGTGTTCTTTTCCCATATTTTTTTCTTATTATTTTTGTTTAATATATATATTTTTATATTTCCATTTCTACCTTGCTTTTCTGTTGTTCCATTTCTTCCCCTTTTTATTTTATGTTATTTTAATCATTTTTATTAGTTTGTCCTCTTTCCTTGCTTTATTCTTCAGTTGACACACTGCTTTGGTTTTGTTTTTAAATTTTGTGTTTTTCTTAGTTCTGATTCTAATTGTTTAATTTCATTTTTGGGTTCTTCTGTTTGTCTGGTTGTTCTCTTGCTTTTTGTTTTATTTGGTTCTGTTTTTGTTTCTTTTGAGTGTGCATGTGTTTCCTTGTTTCTGTTTTTGTTTGTTTGATTTTGTTTTTACCATTTCTCTGGGGTTTTGTTTGTCTTTATTTTTTCTTCCATATATATATATATATATATATATATATATATATATATATATATAATATTTCTATTCCTATATTGCTTTTCTGTTGTTCTGTCTTCTTTCCCGTCTCTCTTTTTCTTTTTTTTTATATCATTTTCGTCAGTTTGTTTTGTTTCTTTAATTCACTCCAGTTGGCACTCTGCTTTGGTTTTGTTTTCTGGTTTTGCATTTTTTGTCAGTTTTCTTTTTAATTATTTGATCTCATTCTTAGGTTCTTTTGTTTGTCTGGCTGTTCTCTTGCTTTTTGTTTTATTTGGTTCTGTTTCTGTTTCTTTTGTGTGTGTGCATGTTTCCTTGTTTCTGTTTTTGTTTGTTTGATTTTACTTTTTACCATTTGTCTAGGGTTTTGTTAGTCTTTTTTTTTTTTTTTTTTAATTTCCTTTATTGCCAGGATGAGTGACTTGCAGGGTCTTGGTTCCTCGACCGGAAGTCAGTCCTGAGGCTCTGGTGTGGAAGCACTGAGTCCAGGATGTTGGACCACTACAGAATTCCCAGCCCCAGGGAAGATTAATCACTGAGAGGTCTCACAGAGGGCTCTATCTCAACCCAAGACCCAGCTCCACCCAACTGCCTGCAGCACCTGCAGTCCACTGGACTTTTCACACCAAACAACAACCAAGACAGGAACACAAACTCACCCATCAGCACACAGACTACCTAAAGTTACAGTAAGCTCACAGACACCACAAAACACACCAACTGACATGGCCTTGCCCATCAGAGGGAAAAGACTCAGCTCCACTCACCAGAATGCAGGTACCAGTCCCTCCTACAAGGAAGCTTACTCACAACATTGGAAAAACCTCACCTCTGGGGACAGAGAACAGAAGCAAAAGGAATTATGACCCCGCAGCTTAGGGAAAGGAGACCTCAAATACTGTAAATTAGACAAAATGACAAGACACAGAAAAATCTTGCAGGCAAAGGAGCAAGGTTAAAAACCCTGAAGACCAAATCAATGAAAAGGAAATAGGCAAACTACCTGAAAAAGAATTCAGAGTAATGATGATCCAAAATCCTGGAAATAGAATATAGAAAATACAAGAAACATTTAACAAGGACCTAGAAGAAGTAAAGAACAAACAAACAATAATGAACAAGACAATAACTTACATTAAAAATACTCTAGAAGGAATCAACAGCAGAATAATTGAGGCAGAAGAACAGATAAGTGAGCTGGAAGATAGAATGGTGGAAATAACTGCTGCAGAGCAGAATAAAGAAAAAAGAATGAAAAGATGGAGGACAGTCTTAGATACCTCTGGGACAACATTAAGCACACCAACATTGAAATTATAGGTGTCCCAGAAGAAGAAGAAACATAGAAAGGGTCTGAGAAAATATTTGAAGAGATTATAGTTGAAACATCCTGAACACAGGAAAGGAAAGAGTCAATCAAGTCCAGGAAGCACAGAGAGTCCCATAGAGGATACACCCAAAGAGAAACAAATGGAAACACATATTAATCAAACTAGCAAAAATTAAACACAAAGAAAAAATATTAAAAGCAGCAAGGGAAAAGCAGCAAATAATATAAAGGGAATCCCCATAAGGTTAACAGCTGATCTTTCAGCAGAAGCTCTGCAGGCCAGAAGGGAGTGTCAGGATATATTTAAAGTGATGAAAGGGAAAAATCCTACAACCAAGATTACTCTACCCAGCAAGGATCTCCATCAGATTTTTTGGAGAAATCAAAAGCTTTATAGACAGGCAAAAGTTAAGAGAATTCAGCACCACCAAACCAGCTTCACAACAAATGCTAAAGGAACTTCTCTAGGCAGGAAACACAAGAGAAGGAAAAGTTCTACAAAAACAAACTCAAAACAATTAAGAAAATGGTAATAGGAACAAACATATCAATAATTACCTTAAATGTAAATGGATTAAAAGCTGTCTTTTGCTAATGTGCAGAAGACACAGACCAGCTGAATGGATACAAAAACAATACCCATATAGAAACTGTCTACAAGTGACCCACTTCAGACCTATGGACACATACAGACTGAAAGTGAGAGGATGGAAAAATATATTCCATGCAAATGGAAATCAAAGAAAGCTGGAGTAGCAATACTCATATCAGATAAAATAGACTTTAAAGACTACTACAAGAGACAAAGAAGCACACTACATAATGATCAAGGGATCAATCCAAGAAGAAGATATAACATTTATAAATATATATGCACCCAACATAGGAGCACCTCAATACATAAGGTCAATGCTAACAGCCATAAAAAGGGAAATGACAGTAACACAATAATAGTAGGGGACTTTAACACCCCACTTACACCAATGGAGGGATCATCCAAACAGAAAAAAAATAAGGAAACACAAGCTTTAAATGACATATTAGACCAGATGGACTTAATTGATATCTATAGGACATTCCATCAAAAAACAAAAGAATACACTTTCTTCTCAAGTTAACATGGAACATTCTCCAGGATAAATCATGTCTTGGGTCACAAATCAAGCCTTGGTAAATTTAAGAAAATTGAAATCATATCAAGCATCTTTTCTGACCACAACACTATGAAACTAGATATAAATTACAGGAAAAAAACTGTAAAAAAATACAAACTCATGAAGGCTAAACAATATGCTAATAAACGCTCAAGAGATCACTGAAGACATCAAAGAGGAAATCAAAAAATACCTAGAAACAAATGACAGTGAAAACATGATGACCCAAAACCTATGGGATGCAGCAAAAACAGTTCTAAGAGGGAAGTTTATAGCAATACAATCCTACCTCAAGAAACAAGAAACATCTCAAATAAACAACCTAACCATACACTTAAAGCAATTAGAGAAAGAAGAAAGAAAAACCTCCACAAAGTTAACAGAAGGAAAGAAATCATAAAGATCAGATCAAAAATAAATGAAAAAGAAATGAAAGAAAAAATAACAAAGATCAATAAAACTAAAAGCTGGTTCTTTGAGAAGATAAACAAAGTTGATAGACCATTAGCCAGACTCGTCAAGAAAAAAAGGGAGAAGACTCAGATCAACAGAATTAGAAATAAAAAAGAAGTAACAACTGACACCACAGAAATACAAAGGATCATGAGAGATTACTACAAGCAACTATAAGCCAATAAAATGGACAACCTGGAAGAACTGGACAAATTCTTAGAAAAATACAACCTTCCAAGACTGAACCAGGAAAAACAGAAAATATGAACAGACCAATCACAAGTAATGAAATTGAAACTGTGATTAAAAATCTTCCAACAAACAAAAGCCCAGGACCAGATGGCTTCACAGATGAATTCTATCAAACATTTTGAGAAGAGCTAACACCTATCCTTTTCAAACTCTTCCAAAATATAGCAGAGGGAGGAACCCTCCCAAACTCATTCTACGAGGTCACCATCACCTTGATACCAAAACCAGACAAAGATGTCACTAAAAACGAAAACTACAGGCCAATATCACTGATAAACATAGATGCAAAAATTCTCAACAAAATACTAGCAAACAGAATCAAAGAGCACATTAAAAGGTTCATATGCCATGATCAAGTGGGGTTTATCCCAGGAATGCAAGGATTCTTCGATATATGCAAATCAATGTGATACACCATATTAACAAATTGAAGGATAAAAACCACATGATAATCTCAATATATTCCAAAAAGGCTTCTGACAAAATTTCACACATATTTATGATAAAAACTTTCCAGAAAGTGGGCATAGAGGGAACGTACCTCAACATAATAGAGGCCATATATGACAAACCAACAGCCAACATAATTCTCAGTGGTGAAATTTGAAAACATTTCCTCTAATAACAGGAACAAGACAGGATTGCCCACTCTTACCACTATTATGCAGCACAGTTTTGGAAGCTTTAGTCACTGCAGTCAGAGAAGAAAAAGAAATAAAAGGAATCCAAATCAGAAAAGAAGAAGTAAAACTGTCACTTTTTGCAGATGGCATGATACTATACATAGAAAATCCTAAAGATACCACCAGAAAACTACTAGAGCTAATCAATGCATTTGATAAAGTAGCAGGATACAAATGAATGCACAGAAATCTCTTGCATTCCTATAAACTAACAATGAAAAATCAGAAAGAGAAATTAAGGAAACAGTCCCATTTACCATTGCAACAAAAAGAATAAAATACCTAGGAATAAACCTACCTAAGGGGACAAAAAACCTGTATGCACAAGACTATAAGACACTGATGAAAGAAATCAAAGATGATACAAACAGATGAAGAGATATACCATGTTCTTGGTTTGGAAGAATCAACATTATGAAAATGACTATACTACCCAAAGCAATCTACAGATTCAAAGCAATCCCTATCAAATTACCAATGGCATTTTTCACAGAACTAGAACAAGAAATTTCACAATTTGTATGGAAACACAAAGAAACCACGAATAGCCAAAGCAATCTTGAGAAAGAAAAACGGAGCTGGATGAATCAGGGTCCCTGACTTCAGACTATGCTACAAAGTTACAGTAATCAAGACAATATGGTACTGGCACAAAAATAGAAGTATAGATCAATGGAACAGGACAGAAAGCCCAGAGATAACCCACACACATATGGTCACCTTATTTTTGATAAAGGAGGCAAGAATATACAATGAAGAAAAGACAGCCACTTCAATAAGTGGTGCTGGGAAAACTGGACAGCTACATGTAAAAGAATGAAATTAGAACACTCCTTAACAGTGCACACAAAAATCAACTCAAAATGGATTAAAGACCTTAATGTAAGGCCAGACACTATAAAACTCTTGGAGGAAGGCAGAACACTCTATGACATAAATCACAGCAAGATCCTTTTTGACCTACCTCCAAGAGAAATGAAAATAAAAACAAGAATAAACAAATGGGACCTAATGAAACTTAAAAGTTTTTGCACAGCAAAGGAAACCATAAATAAGACAAAAAGACAACCCTCAGAATGGGAGAAAATATTTGCAAATGAAGCAACCGACAAAGGATTAATCTCCAAAATATACAGGCAGCTCACACAGCTCAATATTTAAAAAAACAAACAACCCAGTCCAAAAATGGTTGGAAGACTTAAATAGACATTTCTCCAAAGAAGACATACAAATGGCTAACAAACACATGAAAAGATGCTCAACATCACTAATAATTAGAGAAATGCAAATCAAAATCACAATGAGGATCACCTCATACCAGTCAGAATAGCCATTATCAAAATACCTAGAAACAGTAAATGCTGGAGAGTGTGTGGAGAAAAGGGAACACTCCCATACTGTTGGTGGGAATGTAAATTCATACAGCCACTATGGAGAACAGTAGGGAGGTTCCTTAAAAAACTGAAAATAGAACTACTGTATGATCGAGCAATCCCACTACTGAGTATATACCCTGAGAAAACCATAATTCAAGAAGAGTCATCTACCACAACGTTCATTGCAGCACTATTTACAATAGCCAGGACATGGAAGCAACCTAAATGTCCATCGACAGATGAATGGATAAAGAAGATGTGGCACATATATACAATGGAATATTACTCAGCCATAAAAAGGAATGAAATTATTTGTAGTGAGGTGGATGGACCTAGAGTCTGTCATACAGAGTGACATAAGTCAGAAAGAGAAAAACAAATACCATATGCTAATGCATATATATGGAATCTAAAAAAGCGGTACTGATGAACCTAGTGGCAGGGCAGGAATAAAGATGCAGACACAGAGAACGGACGTGAGGCCCTGGGGGAAAGGGGAAGCTGGGACGAAGTAAGAGAGTAGCATTAACATATATAAAGTACCAAGTATAAAATGGATGGCTATTGGGAAGCTGCTGCATAGAACAGAGAGATCAACTCAATGCTCTGTGATGACCTAGAGGGGTGGAATAGGGAGGGTGGGACGGAGGCTCAAGAAGAAGGGGATATGAGTATATATGCATACATATAACTGATTCATTTTCTAGAATGGTGTTTTATAGGCACATTCATTCTATTCATTTGACAAGTATTTATTGAACACCAAGTTATGAACAAGATACAGTTTTGGGAGTTTGAGATTACAAGGAACATTTAGACACAGAACCACTGTTCAGGATCCAAAAGAAAAATAGGCAAAGTTATAGACACTGTGTTTACAATAATGGAGAAGCAGAGAAAGTCCCTTCTGTAATGGAGATGAGGTTCCTGTTGGAAGCAACAGAAAATAAACAAAATATGTAAAGAAAATATATAGTAGATTATATGATAGTGAGTGTTATGGGTAACAAACAGTCAAGGAAATAAAGGAGAAGGGGCGTGGAATTCTCAGTGGAGTGTTAAAGGAAGCCCCTTATATTTGAGGTACTTTATTGCTCTGGTCAGAATAGAATGCACTCTACTGGGACAGGAGAGGAAGCAGGGAGGTCAGTTAAGAGACTTTTTCAATAATTCAGGATATAGCTGATAATGGCTTAGATCAGGATGATAACTGAGAATTGGTTGAATTCTGGAAAAGTTTTGAAGATGGAGCCAACAGATCATATTGATGGATTCGATGGGAAGTATGAGAGAAGGAGGAGCCAAGGGTGACTCATAGATTTTTTGCCTAAACAATTGAAAAAACAGAGTAGTCATTTTTTAGTAAAGCATCTTTTAATGCTAAAAAAAAAAGAATGGTCAAAGTGTAGAGAAGTGTGGGCTTGAGGACATAACATTATAATACTAATCAGTGTCATTTGTTCAGAGCCAGGACAGTCAACCTAATTGTTAAAATGAAGAGCTAACTTAATTTGGTAGGCACAGGATGAGGAATTAAAAGATAAGCAGATTTTTTTTAAGAGAGTGGAAAGACAAGTCACAGACTGGGAGAAAATATTTGCAAAACACGTATCTGATAAAAGATTTGTATCCAATATATACAAAAACTATTTACTTCCAACGATAACCTAGCAAACAACCTTAGCAAAAGATTCAGACATCTCACAAAGGAGATATACAGATAACAAATAAGCATACGAAAAGATGCTCAACAACAACAACGTATGTCATTAAGGAATTGCAACTTAAAGCAACACGCCATTCAACCAAATTCAAAACAGAATTTAGATCCTATCACTGGTAGTGTGGTGTCTTGGATATTGCTCTATACTGAGTAAGTCAACATCATATGTCATTAGAAAATTGTAAATTAAAACAACAGTGAGATATCATTACACATCTATTAAAATGGCTAAAACTTTGAAAAATGGACAGCATAAAATGCTGGCAAGGATGACGAGCAACAAGAACTTTCAATCATTTCTGGTGAGAATGCAAAAATGGTACACTCGCTTTGGAAGACAATTCTTAACAAGCAAAATATAGTCTCATAATACTATTCAGAATTTGTGCTCCTATGTATTTACTCAATTGAGTTGTAAACTTATGTCCACCCAAAAGCCTGCACATAAATGTTTTTAGCAATTTATTCATCATTGCTAAAAACTGGAAACAATCAAGATGTCTTTCATAGGTTAAGTGAATAAACTAACTTTAGTATATTCATACAATAGAATATTATTCAGTGATAAAAAGGAGCTAACAAGACATGAAAAGACATGGAGGAAACTTAAGTGTACACTGCTATGTGAAAGAAGCCAGTCTGAAAAGGCTACGTACTCTATGATTCCAATAGTATGATATTCCGGGAAGGGCAAAAAAAAAAAAAAAAAGGAGACAGCAAAAAGAACAACGGTTTCTAGGGCTTCAGGGGAAAGGAGGAAGAAATGGATAATTAAAGCACAGAAGATTTTTAGGGCAGTAAAACTATTCTGTATGATGCTGCAATGGTGGACACAGGACATTATATATTTGTCAACACCCATAGAACTTCGCAACATAAAGAGTGAATCTTAATATAAATACAGACATTGGACTTCAGTTAATAATGTCAATGTTGGCTGCTTAATTATAACAAATATACCATATAATGCAAAATGTTATAGGAAAACTGTAATAGGGAAAACTGTTGGGGGTTGAGTTCTTTGAGAAATCTCTGTACCAGCTGTCCAGTTTTTCTGCAAATCTGCAACCATTCTAAAAAATAAAGTTCATTAATTTAAAGAAAAGATCAGCAAATTTTTTTTTTTTTAAGATCAGCAAATTTTTGATGAGGAAAGTCAACCAAAGATTTCTAACAGTAACTGAATTTCCAAAGAAAAATAATAGATTTAAAAATAAATATTTGAGAGCCATTTGTGTTGAATTATCAAATGAAGCAAAGAAATTTGAAAAAAATTTCAACACCGGAACAAAAAACAAACAAAGAAAAAGCATAAATGTAGATCCTCTGTGTCAGTTTTTTCTTTTCCCCCAAACTGGTCCAAGAATTACTTGCCTAAGCTGGAGGAGAACTTGTTAAAAATATCTGTTTCCAAGTCTTGTTCTTGACCCATTGTATCCATACATCTAGAGACTGGCCTACTAAATTGTATTTTCAATAAGGGCTGGAAGTAATTTTTATCTTCAGGGAGGATGAAACACCATTCTACCCATGACTTGAAGAAAAAGCAAGATGAACTGGAAAGGAAAGTTGATAATATATATGATAAGAGAACAACCTCAGAAAAAAAATAGTATTCCCATTAAATGGACTTAATGAAAACTAGTTGGAACAGAGTCTCTAGGCTTGGACTTCATCGAGAGAGAGAAAGTGAAGAAGCATAGGTGCTCCAAATGACTGATGCAAGTAGAAGTAGGTGGGTTAGGAGGAGAGGTAAAGAGAAGAGCCTCTACCTCCTGGGACATAGAGGAGAAGATATGGAGAAATTTTGAAGTGCGGTGAAGGAAGTCCTCATTTTGTTGTTGATCTTATTTGTAGAAGGTCACAAGTTGCTGAGTGGGGCTGGATGGTGGAGAGGGCTTGATGAGAGTAGGAAAATTTGAAATTTGTTCTGAGGGCAGTCTCTCAGCACTGAGGGGCACAGTTGACTCTGAACAACAAACCCAAGTGGAATGGGATTATTTGACCATCTCAGTAATTGTACTACTGTCTCTGCTTCTGTATGGAAGAAACTGGAATAAGGACATCTAAGAAAGTTATGGTAATAGGACAACCATTAAAGTAGTTTAAAGGGCTTGAAAAAGCTTTATTAGTGTAGTGGTTTTGCATCAAGAGGCTGGACAGGGCAGACTGAAGAGAGGGCAGGAGTAGCTGAAGTTCAGAAGGCTTTGACGGAGGCAAAAGTAGGTTCACCAAGAGTGGGGAAGTGGGAGGCTGAAAAGATGAGAGGTTGTCATTAGAGAATGGGGTTCGCCTCTTCCGTTTTGATTAAGACCCACCCAACTGCCAGATATATTAACATACATCAAGTAGATGCAACATCATCCGGGTTCTGAATCAAGGTAAGCCAAATCCAGCAATATACTAGGACCTCTTTTCCCATTAGATGATAAGATGGTGTTCCCAAATATTGTGTCCTGTGTCTGTAGAAGTGAACTGGATCTTCTGTGTATCTAAGGGAGCATCAACTTGGAGCCGCCCTATTGAACCTCAACTATCTGCCACCTCTTCTGCCCAACTGGCTTTCAACCTATGTCCTTTTTTTCCCATCACAGTTACTCTCTGGATGAGTTGAGCCCTGAATCACCACCTAATTTCCTCCCACTTACCTTCCAAGGGAAAACCTGCTTCAATTCCCTTTCCCTCCCAGTGTATGTAACTTCTCTGATTACCAACTAAACTGTAGATTTTACTGTGTCCATCTTTGATATCCACCACCTAGTTTTACTGGAAAACTTTACATCAGATGCCTCAGATATTAACCACAACCAAATATAAAAAGAGTTGATCCAATTCTTCTAGACTTAATCTTTTACATAGAAAGCTGTTCCCTGGGGGAAATTTAAGGATTTTGGCTCCTCTCTTTGGTTTATTTTTTCTAAGTTTTATTTTTTGTATCAGCTACCTCTTCCCCACTCATTCCCTGAATATCCGAGTGTGCTGTGTGGGCCAAAGTAATACCATTCATTATTGAAAATATTTATCGAGCACCTACTATGTGCTTGGCACTGGGCACTTGGGGGATACACCACTTTAAAAAACAAACAGAAAGTATCTTTCTTCAATGAGCTTATATTTGAGTGAGGAGAAGCACAAAACAAACAAGATATGTGATGACACAGAGCAATAAGTGTTTTAGAGAAAAGGAAGGCAGCTAGGAGGGATAGGGAGTCTTGTGGGTGAGGAGCTATTACTTCATGTAGCGTGGTCAAGGAATGTTGAAGTGACATTTGAGCAAAAATATAAAGAAAGTAAGTGAGTTAGCATTTTTATTTAAATCCATAACAGAATTCATATTCAAATAATTGAATGGAGGAGTTCTAAGACATGACAAAATATAGTCTGTAGCCATGCCTGCAGGGGAATGCAAATGATGGCAGGAGGTTAAGAAGTTTTGAAATAAAGAGAAATCATGGGTTTTGAAGTGTCTCAAGTTGATAGCAGAATAAGCCATGAGAAGAAGATGAAGAAGTGATGTTAATATCACTCAATTTAGAAAAAGCTCTGGAGGTCGATGTGTGATTTTAGTTCTTTGTATAATGAAATTCTTTGTCTTTGTCATCAACTTTTATTAGTGTAAATGCACATTTTGGATGAAGATACGGATTCGAAATCAATACAATTTACTTCTAATCACCTGAAACAACTAGACCATTAACCGGTCCTTCTACTTCAAAACAGCAACACTAGATTTTCAAGTAAATAATGAGACTCTAGTCAGCAATACCACATCCAGATGTTTGGATTATTTTCTGCACAAAAGTGCCACATCTAAGGGGTTGTCATTCACATGAAAGATTTATTCTTATTCTGAAAATGTGAGGTCAGAGCCAGAGATTCCAAGTTGTCTGGCTAACCCTCAGGTCAGCAAGGCAGAGCCCTCCTTCAAAAATCCCCACAGGCACAGGCCCAGCCATGCAGACACTGAGGGAGCTAACAGGCACACAGTGAGTACAAGATTGCTTGCTGACCTTGCTCCCAGCATCCACCGAAATCCCTTCTCTAGTATCCCTGCTGCCTTAGCCTGAATATAAAATTGACAGGGTCACCCCTCATGGAGGGCAGGGTGTTGATGTGTCAAGGTGCATGCACACTGCTGGTTGTGTGTACCAGAGCATGTGGGAGGGGGCTAGAGTGTGTAAGGTGCCTGCACCCAGCAGCCAGGTCCACTGCCCATTAGGAAAGCTACCCTGAGCAGAAGCAACATTGTAGAAGGCTGCTTCATATGGTATTTAAAACCACACATATTTTAGTATGATATACCCAGTATTTTTCAGCATTATCATTTGAGTCAATTTATATATGAGCAGAATTATTCCTTTTTTTTCTTGCCTTTGGAATCAACTAACATTACAGAATTAGCTTATTTGAGAGAATTTGCAGTAATATCATGAATCATTCCATTTGATTCTTATATCAATGGCATGAAGTAGATACAATTATAATCCTTCTTTTAAAGAAAAAAAAATGAAGCTGAAAGTTCAATGATATGCCCCAAATCATAGAGGCTGTATTTGATGGAGTCAGGATTTCAATCTAGATATTGGGGCTGCAGAGCTCATGTGTTTAACCACAAAGGCTAAGCCAACTCTGCTGTGTACTATGCTGACCCCCTCCCATAACAAGGTGCCCAGTGCACAATGCCTTTGCAGATTATGTGTAAATTGCAATTAACTAGGCATTAACATGTTTAAAAACATCAAATCTATGTGTGTCAAAATGTCTTGACTCCATTGGTAACATTAGATGAGTTGAGTGATGGTGTTAGTTCAATGCAGACTAAATCAAATGCAACTCACCACTTTTGGTGAAAACCACAATATTTTGATGTACTACTGGATCTTAAATCCAAAAGCTTCTTAATCTTGCAAGAAGTAATTTCTAGATATATTCCCCTCCCCCTCATAAACCCATAGTTGGCTTACAAGATAGAAAATCACACTGAAATAATTTTGCTGCCAAAGTGTTGAAAAGAATATTGTGATACACATACATAGTATTCACTATGTTTCAGTAGACATGTGGGAATCCACAAAGAAGCTTTTGATATGCAGCCCCTTTCCCGCAACATATTAGCTCCTTGCTTTAATGCCTAAAGTAGTAAACTATAAAGGAATATAAAAAGCAGAGAGAAAATAAACTCATTGCTACATAGAATTAAAGATATATGTGTAATGCTATTTTTACCAGGCATAAAAAATGTTCATAAAATGCATTCTGTCACCCACGCTTCTCAAAGTCCTAGAAAAGTGCAATGCAGCCATATTTTTATACTTCTCAGATATAGATTCTTGTGGAGTTTTATTATCAAACAGAAGAAATTACATCACCTAATCCTTCCTCTCAGATTTGTATTTCTTTACCTAGTAAAATTGAAATTATTTCCAACTTTAAAATCTGAACTATTTTCAAGTCCAGCTGTTAAAGATTATACGTAAACTCCTGTAAAACCAACTTATATTGGCTTTATGGTGGCAACTGGAGCTGACAGAAATAATATAGCACATTTTAGGATTTACAGTGCAAAACAAAAACTGGATTATAGTCATACACACAGGTATAATAAAGACTAATGAGTAGCCTCTCATTTTCGAAGGTTTTTGCTATTTAATAATGCTATCTACCTGTTTATAATTGTTTTGCAAATCACGAAGCCAAGGGACTGAGTGCAAAAGCAGTTCATTTGAATTATTTGGGGCATAGTGGTAAACAACAAGGCTATTTGTTTCACGTAGCAAAGTGAATTTTGTGCTTGGAAATCATTGGAAGGGCTGGAGCATCCCATCCTGATCAGAGCTCCCGGGAACAAGTCTCAGAGCTAAGAAGAACTGACCCTCCATGGAGCAACTACTTGGCCACACCACCAAACAGCGTGTTTGCAATAACATACTATTACAGTGACAATCCAGGGATCTGGGATCTGGAATCAGGGAAATGTCCCAAATCTAGGCAGAGAATGTAATTCACTTTTAGAACGCTAGCTGCTCGGGTACCTGGGAAATGTAAATGCTAACTTTCCAGCCCTTGGAAATAGATGCTCAGTGGGAGTCCAACAAATCTAGTAAAACTTTAAATCGTATTTCTGAACTGAATTCTGAATCTAAATATAATTTTATTATTTTAACATAAGTTAAACAGAATCAAAGTTGTAGGTTCCCACCAATAAACAAATAAACAACAAAACTCGTGCAACTGATGCCTTAACATTATCTAGAACTAAGGGGAAAATTGGGAGTTTGGGATTGACATGTACACACTGCTATATTTAAAAAGATAACCAACAAAATATATATGTATCTATAATAAATAAACTCAGTTTTACGATTCTCTTAAATTGATAACTCTAAGTATGTCTCTCAAAAAAGACGTAATTGATATTTCAGCCATTTCTAGTACCCCTAAGTATAGATTTAAAAACTAATAAGGAGCAATAAGGTCAGTTTGTAGCAAAGATAAAAAGTTTTTGGCAATCTGTAAGTAATTCCAGTGGCTGTTGAGATGGGATGAAAGAGACAGGCAGGCACCTGTCTTAGTGCCTGCATAAGAAGTCACTGTCAACGCAGACTTTGGTAGGGGATTCATAAAGGGACTCATAACCAAACAAATAGCCCAAACGAATTATTTAAAATGACAATTCCACTCTGGGAAACTACATTCAATCTATCAATGAGTTACTGTTGAAATTGTACTGAGACCCAACACAGCACATTCTAGATAATTTGTCAGAAAAGTAAAGGATAAAACACAGCCAATGTGCTGAAGGAGTTTAATGTCTAATGGCATTTAGGAAGCTGCACATTTCTGAGAAAGAATGTAAAATAATGTTCCATTATAGTATATTATTATATATAATAATAATTTGACTTATTTTTTTTCTTATTAGAATGTCAAGGGTAATATTTTTAACTGAATTATTTCCAGGAAACTCAATAAAGTTACACCAGTTACATAGACTATGATGGGATTATTTTAGTGACCGTTCACAAAGTTATATAAAGACAGGAGACAAAATGACATTTTTCCATGCTTCTTTTTCATTTATCTTCCTCAGAGATTCTCAAAAGTATTTTAAAACTGCTCATCTGTGTTCTTATGGTGGATTTTCTGTTTAGTCCCTGGAGTTTAATTAAAAAAAAAAAAAACATATACTTTAGATAGAATTTCTCACTGTATATTTTTTATCAACAAACAAGTCAATAGTTTCAAATACTGAGAGGAGTTTTTCTAATGCCTTATTGAGTTAACAAGTATGGCCAAATGTTCTAAAACTTTGTGATGTCCACAATGGACTACTCAGCAAGCATATTTAATATCTCAAATGAAAACATTCTATTTTTTCCAAGTTCAACAATCTTGCATATACACAGTATATCTGATGAGGAGTGAAAACTGGAGAGTAGCATTGTTGAATACTGGAGATTGGCTAGAAATCTGCCTCTTGAACTGACATTTATTTTAATTTCAGTGACCAAATTAGCAGTCATAAAAAGTTAAGTTGTATAAAATAGCTTGTCTCCTCACTGAAAAGCAAAAGAGAATAAATCAGTATACATAGTATTTTAAAGCTGAAACCACAGTAAACATATTTAGTAACACTAAAGTCTTTATCGTCCAAGACAATAGAGTGTCACAACAGCTGAGTGGGTCCATTAGTGACCATCTTGCCTATTAATCCCATAGCAGGGAAAACCACTGTCAAAAAGCTCATTTTCTTATCTCTATGGAAAATAAAATCAATGGACTTGGCTTTAAGCATATTAATAAAAATAACTACCGTTTATCAAGTGCCCACCATCCATATCGTGCTAGAAATATATTTCAGTAAGCCTTTAAAACAACGTTGCAAGAATGGCCTTATCACACTCACGTTGCAGATGAAGAAGCCATAGTGGAGTCAAGCCAAACAGCTGAATCCAGAGCACATACCAATGACATCATGACCAGGAGTTGACCTACCTACATTTGTGTGGCTCAAAAGCCTATTCACCATATCCAGATGCTCCTGTTAATGTGTACTCTAATGAAATTCCAAAATTGGGGTCTTTCTATTTCCCTTTTCAGGATGCTGCTAATCCGTCCTCAAAAATAGTCCACAAGGGGCTTCCCTGGTGGCGCAGTGGTTGAGAGTCTGCCTGCCAATGCAGGGGACACGGGTTCGAGCCCTGGTCTGGGAGGATCCCACATGCTGCGGAGCGACTGAGCCCGTGAGCCACAGTTGCTGAGCCTGCGCGTCTGGAGCCTGTGCTCCGCAGCGAGAGAGGCCGCGATGGTGAGAGGCCCGCGCACCGCGATGAAGAGTGGCCCCCACTTGCCGCAAATGGAGAAAGCCCTCGCACAGAAACGAAGACCCAACACAGCCAAAAATAAATAAATAAATAAATGAAAACTAGTAAATTGGCCACATGAGATCTTAAGGAAAAAAAAAAAAAAAATTCTTAAAAAAAAAAAAAAAAATAGTCCACAAGTCAAAGTTGCATCAGTACTTCCAGCTAGCTTCAAGTCAGAAAGTATCCCCTCAAGCTTTAAAATAAACCAAATAATAAAATAAAATAAATTTACACCAGATAGGCCATGAAAATACTATTTTTAAAAATCAGGCAGAAAACCAAGAAAACCCTAAAATTGGAAAGAATCTAAGGGTTTGAAGTTGCATAGAAAAAAAAAATGCTTCTAAATCTAGGAGTGATAGTTAAAATTTTTCAGCATTGATTTGAGAAAGGTATCTATAAATGAGAATGATTAATGGATTTAAGACATTACTAGAAGTAGAATAACAGAACATAGTAGAAAAGAGAGCTCTTGGGTTCTACCTTGGCTCCTTCCCTTACTAGCTGTGTAACCTTAAACATTCCACAGACCTTCAGTTTACTCACATCTGAAACAGGGTAAATAAAAGCACACACAATATGCCCCATAGATATACCGTGACGGTTTCATAAACAGATCAAGTGCTTGTAAAGAATCTCTCATATAATGTTACCTTCTATTATTATTATTATAGGAGATTAAAAAATACTTAGGAAACAAAATTAGAGATAAAACTGTGAGACCTCTAATAAATACATGCAATAGAATAATGACCAAAGCATAGCAAATACAAGTAGCATCAATTCTAATATTAGTATGCAGATCTAAAATTAGTAACATCAGTCCTATTAGCATAAATTCTCTATCTCCCTTCCTTACTAAATATATTTCAGGTTCTCCATCGTTACAAGTTTCCATGCAATATTTGAAAATTTGTTTTGCTTGGTAATGGATAATACACTGATATAAGGAGGCACTTCTCTCTTTGTTTTTTTTTTTTTTTTTTCTTTTAACTGATGATTCAATGTCTTTCCAAATAAATGATTCAAAATAATCTCCTTAGCCTCTCAGTTTCATAATCCCAGATCCTCTTTTCTGACCCCTGTCATGATCCCAGAGATCCAAAGAAACTTAAAGCCCTAATAAGGAAAATAAATGTTTGTGTTAAGTGCATATTATTTATGTTATGTTATAAATATGTTTTAACAAGCCTTTACAACATTGCAAGACTGGCTTTATTGTGCACATTTGGCATATTAAGAATTTTGCAGATGAGCAACTGTCTGGTTTGTGGCAAGGCTCTCCCAGAGGATGGAGCATTTAGAGTGATGGGTGGAGGTTGGGGGAGTCTTTGGACACAAACCAACTGTGGTCACCAAGAGTAGTTTTAGCTGTACCATTTGCTAGTTTAAGCAAATTCCTCAATCTCTGTGTGTCTCTTTATCTATAAAATCCAAGCAGATATGGGGCCCACCCGAGGAATACAATGACTTCCTCTAAAAATACACAGTAACTAACTCTTTCTCACTTCACAGCTAATAAAATAAGAGCTCTAATCCAAGTTACAAGTATACTTCCCAAACTTCATTGATAAATACCTCAATTTCTTCTCTGTACCATCTACTTTATCTCCCTTCTAGTGTTAATACATTTAGCTAATAGAAATACAGGGCACTCCGTTAAATTTGAACGTCATATAAAAAATATTTCAGTATAATATCTCAAATATTGCATGAGACATACTTATACTGAAAAATAATGTTTATTTGAAATTCAATTTAACTGGGCACCCTGATTTTATTTGACTGCTTTCCTCCTTTCTTTTTCTAATTATTCCGAACAAGAATGATTTGAAATTTGGTAAATATTATTTTTAAAAATTGGGATAAAAAATAGAAAATTCTACTGCTATAAAGTCAAATGTTACATGAAAAACACTACATTGGGTAAAAATAACTCTAAATTATGTATAGTGAAACTCTACTTTCTTTGTTTTTTTTTTTTCAGGGATGGGAGACTTTGCTTTTTATTATGTAAGTGGCAAAGGACATGAACAGACCATTTACAAAAGAAGAAAAAGCTAAAACGTGTATAAAAATTTCTCAGCTTCCCTAGTAATCAAAGAAATATAATGATGAATTATTTTTCACTTATCAATTAGAAAATCTTTAAACACTTAGTAACCAAGTTTACACAGGTAACAAGGGTGAAGTGAAAGGAACACATTTTTTTATAAGAGGTGAAGTGAAACAAGCACAAGGTAAGAGGGATGAAGTGAAACAAGCACTTTTCATACACTGCCAGAGAGATTTTAAACTTACATAATCTTCCTGAAAAAGCAACTGAGTGATTTGGTTAACAGCTTTAATATTTTTCATAACCTCTAACTCTGTAATTTCATTTCTTGGGAACAATTCCAGAAGATGAATCAAAAATACAAACGTTCATGCATAAAGATGAATTGTCATTTATAGTACTGAAAACTAAAGTTATCTCAACACTCAAAATTTAGAAGAATTATAAGTAAATTATCACATATTTATATAATAAAATACTATAAAGACATTAAATATGTTTTTTTTAATTTTTGAATTTCATTGTATTTATTTTTTGTATACAGCAGGTTCTTATTAGTTATCCATTTTATACATATTAGTGTATACATGTCAATCCCAATCTCCCAATTCATCACAACACCACCCCCACCGCTGCACCACTTTCCCCCCTTGGTGTCCATACTTTTGTTCTCTACATCTGTGTCTCAATTTCTGCCCTGCAAACTGGTTCATCTGTACCATTTTTCTAGGTTCCACATATATGTGCTAACATACAGTATTTGTTTTTCTCTTTCTGACTTACTTCACTCTGTATGACAGCCTCTAGATCCATCCACATCTCTACAAATGACCCAATTTCATTCCTTTTTATGGCTGAGTATTCCATATACAATTCCATTGTATATATGTACCACATCTTCCTTATCCATTGGTCTGTCGATGGGCATGTAGGTTGCTTCCATGACCTGGCTATTGTAAATAGTGCTGCAATGAACATTGGGGTGCATGTGTCTTTTTGAATTATGGTTTTCTCTGGGTATATGCCCAGTAGTGGGATTGCTGGATCATATGGTAATTCAAATTTTAGTTTTTAAAGGAACCTCCATACTGTTCTCCATAGTGGCTGTATCAATTTACATTCCCACCACAGTGCAAGAGGGTTCCCTTTTCTCCACACCCACTCCAACATTTGTTGTTTGTAGATTTTCTGATGATGCCCATTCTAACTGGTGTGAGGTGATACCTCATTGTAGTTTTGATTTGCATTTCTCTAATTAGTGATGGTGAGCAGCTTTTCATGTTCCTCTTGACCATCTGTATGTCTTCTTTGGAGAAATGTCTATTTAGGTCTTCTGCCCATTTTTGGATTGGGTTGTTTGTCTTTTTAATATTGAGCTGCATGAGCTGTTTATATATTTTGGAGATTAATCCTTTGTCTGCTGATTCATTTGCAAATATTTTCTCCCATTCTGAGGGTTGTCTTTTGGTCTTGTTTATGGTTTCCTTTGTTGAGCAAAAGCTTTGAAGTTCCATTAGGTCCCATTTGTTTATTTTTGTTTTTATTTCCATTACTCTAGGTGGTGGATCAACAAAGATCTTGCTGTGATTTATGTCAAAGAGTGTTCTTCCTATGTTTTCTTCTAAGAGTTTTATAGTGTCAGCCTTACATTTAGGTCTCTAACCCATTTTGAGTTTATTTTTGTGTATGGTGTTAGGGAGTGTTCTAATTTCATTCTTTTACATGTAGCTGTCCTGTTTTCCCAGCATCACTTATTGAAGAGACTGTCTTTTCTCCATTGCCTATCCTTGCCTCCTTTGTCATAGATTAGTTGACCATAGGTGCGTGGGTTTACCTCTGGGCTTTCTATCTTGTTACATTGATCTATGTTTCTGTTTTTGTGCCAGTACCATATTGTCTTGATTACTATAGCTTTGTAGTATAGTCTGAAGTCAGGGAGCCTGATTCCTCCAGCTCCGTTTTTTTCCCTCAAGGCTGCTTTGGCTATTCTGGGTCTTTTGTGTCTCCAAACAAATTTTAAGATTTTTTGTTCTAGTTCCATAAAAAATGCCATTAGTAATTTGATAGGGATTGCATTGAATCTGTAGATTGCTTTGCGTAGTATAGTCATTTTCACAATATTGATTCTTCCAATCCAAGAACATGGTATATCTCTACATCTGTTCGTATCATCTTTAATTTCTTTCATCAGTGTCTTATAGTTTTCTGCATACAGGTCTTTTGTCTCCCTAGGTAGGTTTATTCCTAGGTATTTTATTCTTTTTGTTGCAATGGTAAATGGGAGTTTTTCCTTAATTTCTCTTTCAGATTTTTCATCATTAGTGTATAGGAATGCAAGAGATTTCTGTGCATTGATTTTGTATCCTGCTACTTTACCAAATTCAATGATTAGCTCTAGTAGTTTTCTGGTGGCATCTTTAGGATTTTCTATGTATAGTATCATGTCATCTGCAAACAGTGACAGTTTTACTTCTTCTTTTCCAATTTGTATTACTTTTATTTCTTTTTCTTCTCTGATTGCTGTGGCTAACACTTCCAAAACTATGTTGAATAATAGTGGTGAGAGTGGACGTACTTGTCTCATTCCTGATCTTAGAGGAAATGCTTTCAGTTTCTCACCATTGAGAATGATGTTTGCTGTGGGTTTGTCATATATGGCCTTTATTATGTTGAGGTAAGTTCCCTCTGTGACCACTTTCCAGAGAGTTTTTATCATAAATGGGTGTTGAATTGTGTCAAAAGCTTTTTCTGCATCTGTTGAGATGATCATATGGTTTTTATTCTTCAATTTGTCAATATGGTGTATCACATTGATTGATTTATATATATTGAAGAATCCTTGCATCCTGGGGATAAATCCCACTTGATCATGGTATATGATCCTTTTAATGTGTTGTTGGATTCTGTTTGCTAGTATTTTGTTGAGGATTTTTGCATCTATATTCATCAGTGATATTGGTATCAGTGTGATGGTGGCCTCATAGAATGAGTTTGGGAGTGTTCCTTCCTCCGCAATTTTTTGGAAGAGTTTGAGAAGGATGGGTGTTAGCTCTTCTCTAAATGTTTGATAGAAATCACCTGTGAAGCCATCTGGTCTTGGACTTTTGTTTGTTGGAAGATTTTTAATCACAGTTTCAATTTCATTACTTGTGATTGGTCTGTTCATATTTTCTATTTCTTCCTGGTTCAGTCTTGGAAGGTTATACCTTTCTAAGAATTTGTCCATTTCTTCCAGGTTGTCCATTTTATTGGCATAGAGTTGCTTGTAGTAGTCTCTTAGGATGCTTTGTATTTCTGCGGTGTCTGTTGTAACTTCTCCTTTTTCATTTCCAATTTTATTGATTTGAGTCCTCTCCCTCTTTTTCTTGATGAGTCTGGCTAATGGTTTATCAATTTTGTTTATCTCCTCAAAGAACCAGCTTTTAGTTTTATTGATCCTTGCTATTGTTTTCTTTGTTTCTATTTCATTTATTTCTGCTCTTATCTTTATGATTTCTTTCCTTCTGCTAACTTTGCGTTTTGTTTGTTCTTCTTTCTCTAGTTCCTTTAGGTGTAAGGTTAGATTGTTTATTTGAGATTTATCTTATTTCTTGAGGTAGGCTTGTATAGCTATAAACTTCCCTCTTAGAACTGCTTTTGCTGCATCCCATAGGTTTTGGATTGTCGTGTTTTCATTTTCATTTGTCTCTAGGTATTTTTTTATTTCCTCTTTGATCTCTTCAGTGATCTCTTGGTTATTTAGTAACGTATTGTTTAGTCTCCATGTATTTGTGTTTTTTATTTATTTTTTCCTGTATTTCATTTCTAATCTCATAGTGTTGTGGTCAGAAAAGATGCTTGATATGATTTCAGTTTTCTTAAATTTACTCTGGCTTGATTTGTGACCCGAGATGTGATCTGTCTTGGAGAATGGTCCGTGCGCACTTGAGAAGAATGTGTAATCTGCTGTTTCTGGATGGAATGTCCTATAAATATCAATTAAATCTATCTGGTCTATTGTGTCATTTAAAGCTTCTGTTTACTTAATTATTTTCATTTTGGATGATCTGTCCATTGGTGTAAGTGAGATGTTAAAGTCCCCCACTATTATTGTGTTACTGTTGATTTCCTCTTTTATAGCTGTAAGCAATTGTCTTATGTATTGAGGTGCTCCTATGTTGGGCACATATATATTTATAATTGGTATATCTTCTTCTTGGATTGATCCCTTGATCATTATGTAGTGTCCTTCCTTGTCTCTTGTAACATTCTTTATTTTAAAGTCTATTTTATCTGATATGAGTATTGTTACTCCAGCTTTCTTTTGATTTCCATTGGTATGGAATATCTTTTTCCATCTCCTCACATTCAGTCTGTATGTGTCCCTAGGTCTGAAGTGGGTCTCTTGTAGACAGCATATAGATGGGTCTTGTATTTGTATCCACTCAGCAAGCCCGTGTCTTTTGGTTGGAGCATTTAATCCACACATGTTTAAGGTAATTATCGATATGCATGTTCCTATGACCATTTTCTTAATTGTTTTGGGTTTGTTTTTGTAGGTCCTTTTCTTCTCTTGTGTTTCCCACTTAGAGAAGTTCCTTTAACATTTGTTGTAGAGCTGGTTTGGTGGTGCTGAATTCTCTTAGCTTTTGCTTGTCTGTAAAGCTTTTGATTTCTCCATCGAATCTGAATGAGATCCTTGCCAGGTAGAGTAATCTTGTTTGTAGGTTCTTCCTTTTCATCACTTTAAGTATATCATGCCACTCCCTTCTGGCTTGTAGAGAAACTCTACTTTCTTAAGTGTACAAAGTATGCCATTCATCCTTCCCTCTCCCTAGCAAAAAGGAAATACTTTAAAATGTTAATGAAAACAAAACTTTTTTTAATATAAATTTATTTATTTATTTATTTTTGGTTGCTTTGATTCTTCACTGCTGTGCATGGCTTTCTCTAGTTGCAGTGAGCAGGGGCTACTCTTCATTGTGGCGCATGGGTTTCTCTTTGCAGTGGCTTCTCTTGTTGCGGAGCATGGGCTCTAGGCATGTGAGCTTCAGTAGTTGTGGCACACGGGCTCAGTAGTTGTGGCTTGTGAGCTCTAGAGTACAGGCACAGTAGTTGTGGTGCATGGGCTTAGTTGTTCTGCAATGAAAAGAACATTTTTAAGTGAACTTTCAAATAATTGATCATGGAAACTGATTTTATTTTCACAGAATACATAAGTTCAGTTTGCCAAGTTATTTCGGATTTGATAGCACAATGCATGTGCCAAATATTCAACAACAGGGAAGCATTCCTGCCAAAGAAGTAACATTTCTCATAGTACTTGAGTACTTGATCTGTTTTTCTAAAAATTAGCTCCATTTTGGAAGCTTATGCATCTTAAGTAACAACACACAGAATTACCTCCATAGATCTTAAGTCACACAAGTAAATTGTTCAAAGTTTTATTAGTATTTAATGTCATAAACAGAATACATGTTTATTGCCAGATAACAACCTTGGAAGGTAGAAGTGGAGTTAATAAGTCTTGAAGGACATTACCCTCCTAAGAATAGGGGAAAATCAGATAAATGCTATTTATCTTGGTGTGTCCTAGCAGCAGCACTCAATCAAATGCTTTACTCAAGAGTTTTTTTTTTTTTCAATTTTGGGTTTTTTTTAAATTAAAATATAGTTGATTTACAATATTGTGTTAGTTTCAGGTGTACAACAAAGTGATTCAGTTATGTATATATATATATATATATATACACATATATATTTCAGATTATTTTTCGTTATAGGCTTTTACAAGATATTGAATATGGTTTCCTGTACTATACTGTAAATCTTTGTTGCTTATTTATTTTTTATACAGTAGTGTGTATCTGTTAATTTTTGTTTTGGTTTGGTTTTTGGTTTTCTTGTGTGGTTTTTTTTGCAACATCTACACTAGAGGAAAACAATTTTCTAGGCTCAATGAATGGTTAAGTTTGGAACAAAAACTGACTGACTCTTGGATTCCAAAAGCATATCATGTGCAAACATTAGAAATGGTTCAGCAGATTTTACACAGTCTTTGATATCAGTTAGCTTCATAAAAACACTAACGTGTCAGAAGGGAAAAAAATATTCAAACTAATTGGAGAAAGCAACATTTGGAGAAATGATTTGGAAAGATCTTTTTAAACATCAGAGAGAAGAGACAGGGTCCCCTCCTTTTAAAACTACTGAGGATTCCAAATGAAATGAAAACAGTCTAGATTAAGAGAGAGTACACATATATCCATCCAGAAACAGACACAAACCAAACTACCATAAAACAGAACATCAAGAATTAAGGTCAGGTCATACCAAACTCTGAGATTAAGGGCTAGGGGACTAACCACACAACATGACCAATTTCAATTAAACATGAGGTTTAAGTATGGGTCAGAAACATAAAAGGGCAGAGGCAGGTTGGAGAACTCCAATCAGAAATATTTGAAATTTGAATTAGGAGAGATACTATGGTCCAGGCTGACACAATGACATAGGAAGACATCCAGAGAGAAAAGGGCCCAAAGACTGAGTATTCTGCCCTTTTTTTGTTGGTATCTCTTCTATCATATGGTTATGATTTACAGATTCTCCCCATTATATTTCCATGAAATAAAACCACGTAAAACATAACCTTCAAGACAACATGAGACATAACATATTTCATTATAGTTGTATCAGAATTTCTGTTTTCTTAATGTCTTTTCTTTTGTTATCATCTCACCTAATTCTCACAGCCACCATGAAAGGCAAGGCTTATAGTTTGAGCTGAACCAATATATGGATGTCAGTTTGGGTTGCTATAACAAATTCCATAGATTGAGTGGCTTAAACAACAAACATTTATTTCTCACAGTTCTGGAGGCTGGGCAGTCCAAGATCAACGTGCTGGATGATTCAATATCTGGTGAGAGTCCAAGGTCAGGTTCAGTGGTGGACATCTCACCATGTCCTCCATGGGATAAAGAGCAGGGGATCTTTTTTTTAATGGGGCCAGTCTCATTCATGAGGGCTCCCTCTTCAGGGCTAATCACCTCCCAAAGGTCCCACTTCCAAATGCTATCACAATGGCATTAAGATTTAACATATGAATTTTGGGAGGATATAAACATTTAGTTTACATCAACAGAGAAAAGGAGATTCAGAAGGATTAAGTAATCATCCTCATGTCCAAAGCCTATAAATGGAGTGAGAGCCAAAATCAGGGTTTCTGATACTGACTATTCAAGAAAAGCACAAGTTATGTATTTTAAATGTACTTAAAAGTTCTTGATAAGTTATAGATCTAAGGATAAAAAGGAGGGACATGTGAAATTAGAGGACTGGACTCTGGGGAGAGCCCTCATATGGTTAAGGAAATCTGGCACGTGAAACTAGAGTTGCCAGACTTAGCAAATAAAAATTTACAGACACCAGTTTAATTGAAATTTCAGATAAACAACACATTTCTTTTCCTGTTTAGTTTAAGTGTGTCCTAGTGTTTGGTATAATTATGTCCAAGTTTCAGTATAAGTGCATCCTGATATTTTGGTCAATTTTACACTAAAATACTATTTTGTTATTTTCTGAAATTCAAACTGAATTGAGCATCCTGTGGTTTACCTGGCAACCCTCCTCAAAATGTAGAGATGGCCTCTAGCTATCTAGAGGGGGAATTAGGGTATGCTCAGCAACCAATTAAAATTCTCACTGTTTCAATGAAGACTTATTGAATATTATGGCCTGATATTTGCTTTAATTGTGATAAATTGAAGGGCTGTATCCACAATGTGGATAAATTAGTACAGTAGAAGGAGCAGCACACCATAAGAATTCTAATCTCCAGACCAAAAGTAGTGAACTAGAGAAGAGAAGGTGCTGGTCAAGAGGGCAGAGACGTGTGGCATGTGGAAGCCCTTCCTGGGATTTCCACAGACACACATGGGGAGGAAGACCTCATGAAAGCTTGGACTTCCGGCAGCATGGCAGAAAATGAGGCCGAATTATTGGTCTTTTTTTTTTTAAACTCACTCCTCCTGCATGTCTCCTCTACTCTTTTTTTTTTTTTTTTTTTTAATTTATTTATTTTTGGCTGTGTTGGGTCTTCGTTTCTGTGTGAGGGCTTTCTCTAGTTGTGGCAAGTGGAGTCCACTCCTCATCGCGGTGTGGGGGCCTTTCATTATCGTGGCCTCTCTTGTTGCAGAGCACAGGCTCCAGACGCGCAGGCTCAGTAATTGTGGCTCACGGGCCTAGTTGCTCTGCGGCATGGGGGATCTTCCCAGACCAGGGCTCGAACCCGTGTCCCCTGCACTGGCAGGCAGACTCTCAACCACTGCGCCACCAGGGAAGCCCCTATTGGTCTTTTTGAAGGTTAAAGAGATATGGAAACTTATGACTGGATAAAGCTCCCCTTGCACATTAATCTAGAAAGCTCTGTTTGCTAAAACATCATAGTGATAGTGCTTCTCTGACAACTAATAAATATAGTACCATCAAGATGGGTGGTGTAGGCAATCAGTTATTGACACTAAAGTTTATTGTCTACCTTCCCATGGGTTCTTAAACTTCTTTACAGTTTTTACATGGGGAAAACAATATAAATTTTTCATAGTCATCTTACTCTATCCAAGATCTAGCTGCCTCACCTATAAAATGGGAAGAATCTATCTTAAAGGAACATTAGGAGATTTAAAGAGGTAATACTTTTAAGGCACTAGCAGAAGACCCAGCACCTGGAAGTCACTCCATTTTGCATTTTCTTCTTCCTCTTTCTATTCCTACCACTCATTTGATCTGTAAATTTGATCAAGTTACATTAGCTTTATAGCTCTCAGTTTTAGCCTAAGTAGTGGAAGTAAATTATCTCTTAGCCTCTTTCACATCCAAATGTTTTATTATTAAGGTAGAGGGAACCTTGAGGAGGCATGTATTCTACCATGAAATCAATGTCATATGTAAAATTCCATCAGGAATTAAAATTTTTCCCAAGAGCAGAGAATGATTGCAAAACAAAAGATTATCACTATGTGAGGTTTAATGATTTTTATTGAAACAAGTTTTAAAATATGACAACATGAAACATTTGGATTTAGAAATACAAAGAAAAAGATATATGACAAAAAGTGATATTTATTTTGCTCACACATTCTCTAATATAAGCAAAAGAAAAAAAATCCTATAATTACTTAATTTTCCTCTGGTTGGAGACTTAAAGAGAGACATTTCAGTGAAAATAACATGAAAGGGAGAAAATTTATTGAATTACTCACATCTTAGCTATGAGCCCTATAAACTCAAAGCAGAACTTAGAAAAGCAAGTTGCTTCATTTAATATTAGAAAATTAAAACAACAAAAGTTAAACCAAATACCAGTAAAATATACCACAATCTAAGTATCTCAAAACTGATCATTTGTAGAGTCTAAAACGTAAAAAAAAGTAATTTCAATATTTTATTGCATGTATTTTTAGTAAAAATGATTAAAAAGAACAAATAAAAAAAAAACTCATCAAGTAATAACTTACTACAACTGAAATGGATACCGTGTGTCAAAAGTGAATTATAATGTAAGCTATGCATTTACCTAATTTACTTTACAAAGGTGAAGCAAACACTTGCCCTTTTACATTAATTTAGTCATCCATATATACATACATACATATCCTTTCTTGCCTAATGTGATTCTACCATTTTGGAACTTAACAAATTTACTCTTTAGAGCTGTTTAAAATGGAAAAACGCTATACAATTTCAAAAACCATGCAATAATGTCATAAAACTACTATACAATGCTTTTCAAATGATTTTCAATGTAAGTGTTTTTCAAAGTCCATTTCAAAAGTCATTAAAATAAATAAGGCCTGAGAAACTTTATTCCATACATAGAACTATTAAACCTTACTCAAAACTTTCCAAATGAAATACTGAGCACTTCATACACTCTAAAGATTTTAATCATTTAAAGTTGCAAGCACTTGGGACTTCCCTGGTGGTCCAGTGGTAAAGAATCCACCTTCCAATGCAGGGGACGCAGGTTCCATCCCTGGTTGGGGAACTAAGATGAGAGAAAACCTGCACGCCAGAACTAAAGAGAAGTCTGCGTGCCACAACGAAGAGCCCGCACCACAATGAAAAAAGATCCTGCATGTCTCAATGAAGACCCCATGTGCCAAAACTAAGACCCGACGCAGGCCAAAATAAACTAAGACCCGATATAAAAAATAAATAAATAAAATAAAGTTGCAAGCACTTAAGTAAATGCTTGCTTATATTATTTTAGTTCATTTTATGTTACACTACTTTTCATTATTTGAAATAACATCTAAATTGATAGAAATGAAATTATTTCTTAAGAATCATACTTTTCTTCAAGAATATACTACCATAAAACTCTTAGGTAAGTACCAAATTCTGTGTGTTATTAGATTCTTAGGATTTAGTAGTCATAATTCAAGGTAAATATTTTTGATAAACAGTAATGCCTTTGAAAGAGGTATGTAGGAATGTTGAATCATCCTACCATATATTTTCTAATACTATTATATTCCAGGAATATGTTGAATTTCAAAACTTATTTTTTCAATCTTGCAAAATATTTAGTCATCAACAGAAGTCAAATGAACTTCCAATCTCTGCATTTGACTTCTTCTCCTTGAGAATAATTGCATTGTTTAAAATGTGTCACTTTCAACTATGTGTGTGATAATATATTTGTATTTAGAGCCTTAATTTTTAATGTAATGCTTAGATTTCAACTCAAAGGCATTTATTATACTATGTTTAATGGTGTTAACTTCATTATTTTATTGTGCAATATATACAAAGATCATAAATGTCAAAAAAACTAATCTGGGAAATTTTATGGATTTTCTCTTTAACAGTGACAGTCGTTCTGTTGTTTTGTTTTTACATATGGTGGGAAATACACAAAACATTAATGTCTACAAAGCACTTTGTAAGTACAGTCCCAGTGTACCGAGTCTTTACTCAAAGTGGCCCACATGCACTGCCTAATCTTCACAACAACACTGTAAGCTAAATAGCATTATCCTCATTTTATAGATAAGAAAGCGAATTCTTAATGAAATTAATTTTTCAAGTACCCATATACAGTAAGAGTGGGCACAGATTAAAACCCAAGTTTATCCAACTATTTAATACTCTAAATTCCAACACTTTCATCTGCCCTCAATGTTTTCCCCAGCTCTGCTTTCTCACCTGAATAGACACATATTACCTCTACTAATAAAAATACTAATATTGAGAGAAATATTCCTAGTACACTATATTTCCGCATGTAAAAAGTGAACATCTGAAACTATGCCATAGATACGTTTACCTGAAAGAAGCAAATACCTTTGCATTTTATTCTAAATAAAGCTCTAAGAGATACTAACAAAAACTAAACTTTATACTATTTATTAAAATTCTCACTCACAAATTAATATAAATACAAACAGATAAAACTTGAGTGGATATTTTCTAATACTCATTTGCCAGGTATATATTGATGACTATTATTATGAAATTTTCATCAACCCAAGAATCTTTTTGAAAAATACACAACTTATCACTTAAAAATTTGAAACTATGAAACTGTACAAATTGGGTTATAATGTCTTATTAAATTTTCACAGTATTGAAATTGTAGAGAACATCCAAATCCATCACGTTTACACATCTTTCAAAGCCAAAAATCAATAATGTTTTCGTATGTTCCTTCAACAGACAACTTTTGCCATTCAAACTATGATGATTGATATTCCTCAAAAGTAATTCTTGGAAATGTATATTTATAGTCAACTCTTCTATCTTTATAGGGCTATGCTTACTTAAGGGAAAATATGATATATATTTATGTCACATCTACATACATATGTTATATATATATATGCCCTACAGAGTTGCTGAGGCAACCACAACTTGACAGGTCAGGATTTTCAAGAAATTCCCAAGTAAGTAAGCCAACATTTGATTTGCCTACATTTGCAATCTGTTTCTTCCTCCAGGGCCTTGGTGATTTTTTTCCCAGAAGAAATGTGGGGAAATCTTCCAAAGTCCAAGTCTAAGAAACCAGAAGAACTTTAAATAATAGCACAGGTCTGGAAAGACAACATTGGAGTTTGGAGCTGGCAAGACCATCAAGAACTGATGTGCCTAGCCCATACAGAGAAAAAATGGTGGAGAGAAATGAGTGTGATAGTTGGAGGTTTGTCATTTTGAGAAATTTGCAAAATTGTTAAATTTTATGGAGCAATAAGTTCAGAAGCTAAGCCAAAATCTACTGAAATTCAGAGTGAAGTTTTGGTAGACTTACTGTATTAAGAAGCCAAAATTGGAGTTCAGATCTGACCAAGTAATAAGGGTTTTAATAAACAGTCCAAGATCTCAGTTGGGGCCTATGGAGATCTAAATCTTTAGAACACAGTTGAAACAGAAATAGAATGAGCTTTATCAAAACTTCAAGCAAATCTGGACTCAGCTAAATCCCCACCTGGATTAAGGAGACTTTCTCCCAATAAGGCTGCTTGCCAGAATTTAGGGTCAGCCTTCTGTGGAGGAAGGCAACACTATCCAGAGGCACTATACTTTTTTATATGCCTGGTATTTTATTGTACCAGGCAAAAGAAGAATAGAAACATGACTAAAAATATTGCAGTCAACACAAATGCAAGATCCAGTTATTGGAATAATAAAATATTGATTTTGCTTAATGACCATGAAGATAATAGGGATAATAGTTATGAAAATAATGTGAACAAGAAAATTTAGAAAAACAGTGGGCAAAATATATAAAAGGATGGATAGTTTTGACCAAAATTTGGAATCAATTAAAAATGATTCAGACATTCTAAAGCAAAGAATGGAATATCTAAGATTAAAAACTCAATGAATAGTTTTAATAAAAGACTGGATATAGCAGGATACAGGAGTTTTGAACTAAAATGCATGTCAGTATAAAATAGTTAAACAGAATCACAGGCAGAAAATAAGCTAGGAAGAAATGAAAGAAAACAGAACATAAAATAAGTCCAAGATGTTTAATACACATATAATTGGGGTGACAGAGGATGTGGCAGAAGCAATATTCAAATGAATAGTAGCTAATAGTTTCCTAAATTCCAAATTCCAGAAATTCGGGGAACCTAAAGCGAGAAAAAGAAAAAAGGTGAAGGGGAAGGATGGGGAATGGAGATGATAAATAGAAAATAGGAGACATAGGGGAAAATGCACATTCTCTTCAAAGAGCAATGGTAAGACAGGTGATTGATCAACAGAAATGATGGATACTGTTGACAATGGTGAGTTCAATGGTGAATCTTTAATCTATAGGCTAGCTTGAGTTTAAATCCTACTCTGAAACTATCACTGTAATTTAGAACAGATTAATCTTCCTTCTGAGCCTAAGTTTCTTCAACTCACCAGAGCCCAATTATTGTGATAGTCACATATCAAAATTATTACAATACTTATCAAAATTTCTGACACACCAAAGACATTCAAGAAATGCTAATATCCTTTCCTCTATTTAAAGCAAAAAAGAAAAGAAAAAGAAAAGAAAGAAAATCTGAATGTTTTCTAAACTGACTGTGGCATTTAGTCAACTAAGTGCATGGATCTTTGCTTTTGAGTCCTCAGATCAGAGAGAAGGGGAAGAGAATTACCTTATGAGCACCTGGCACAAGAACACACAATAATGTTGTCTCCTCCTTGTCTCTGCCCATCTCCTTCCTCAACTTCAAATGTCACCTACAGTTATTTCTGAATTTTTTAGAGAAACCTCACAACAAAGCCAGTGGAATAATTTTAAACTGAAAACGCTGCTTGCTAACCTGTAAAATGCCTATTGGTTCCTTCCAGAGAGTCTCATTATTTTTAAGTTCTGAAATATCATGTATAGCACTTCTCGTGGAAACTAAAAGTAACCTGTATTTTTTTTTTTAAAGGGGAGAAGCTCCAAATTGATATGAATTAATTATTTAGTCTAAATGATAAATAAAAAATGTTGATAAATGGCTTTAACAGACACGCTAAGTACAGTTACATAAAGTCCAAAAGTACACTCAGTGCTTTTAATGGCAAGGAAGGATTTTAGCCAAGTTATTCTTTAAGCATAATGGACAGTTTAACGCTTCACTGCTTCTTTTCCAGCTGTGAACTGCATGTTATTTTTCAAAGAGTGCTTCCTTTATCTAAAACACTTAGTCCAAACCATTCAAGTACACTCTGCTGCTTAAGGGAAAATGATGTTTTGAGTGACCCATTTTTTAAAGAACCTTATCTCAATTCACCATCTGAAAAAGGAAAATTTTTGTAAGCTTACACGCAGTCTAGTTTAGAATTTTCTTTTTTCCTAAAATTCTAAGCATAAAATGAATAGGCAAAAATTAATAAGGGCAGTGTTTTATAAATACATAACAGCTAGATAATAACATAGATCACAGGAAATTCAGCGATTCTTTGATGGAAAAATCTTTTCATGATGAGCTCTGAAGGAAATCACTTTCAAGTTGATATTACCAAAATTCAGAAAAATGTTACATTAAGAAGGCTAATGATAAGAAGTCCATCATCTGGGCATCTGGATTCTTTGGTTTGTAAATAAATAGATGTTGCACCTTTAAGGCTACCAAATATAAATGGAAGAATTTAACACGAATTAATTATGGATGATGGTTTACTGGAGCAAAGTGATCATTATTACGAGATGGACAAAGAGAGTTCTGAAATCAACAAGACACATCATCATAAGACATGGAGATACAACTTGGCTGCCAATGGAAGCAAAAGAATTTGCTTTCAGTGCTTCTCGGGACAAACCTATAGTGAGCTAAGTTCTGCACAGGACCTATGGGCAGGACTATCCTAAGATGACATGTCCCTGACAATTTAGGGAGGGGCAAAATACGTGTGTATAAATAACTATGATACAAGTAAACTGACACATGGAAACTTGTAAACATAGTAGAAGTAAGCTTTATATATTTTGCTGGACTGGAGAGACTAGAAAAGCCCAGAAAGTTTTCTTGGATGAGGTGAGGTTTGAGCTGGGATTTAAATAGCACTTGTCAAATGCTAGTGTGTTTATGAGTCCCCTGAGGATCTTGTTAATATGCAGATTCTAGTTCACTAGGTCTTGATGGGACCTAAAATTCTGCATTTCCAGCAAGCTCCCAGGTGAAGCCATTGCTGTTGATTCTGAGGCCACACTTTGGAGAGAAAGTCTTTAAAGGACAAATAACAAGTTGTATTTATTACCTTCCTTGGGTAATAAATAATGATAAATGCAGTCCAGGCATAGAGAGTAGTTTAGGAAAATACACAGAGGCAATAAAATGCAGTATTTACTTAGGAAGGACAAATACCTATTAAGGCTGTTGTGCTAAGGGGATAGGATGTAGAATTGTTGATTCTACTCCTAATTATCTTTTTTTTTTGCCACTAATTATCTTTTAAATCCACTTCCACCTACCCTGTGCTGTTTATTCAATTTATAACTTAAGCATCTTGCACCTGAGTTATTGTAATAACTACTTAACTAGAGTTCCTTCTCCTATCTTCTTCCCCCTAGAATTTATTCGTCACAGTGTTGCTCGAATTATTTTTCTGAAACACAAATCTTTGGCTCTCTAACTTATGTCAAGTAATGTACAAATGTTGGGACATAGCATGCCCCATGATCGAATTCTTCTGGAGAATTCACAATCTACAGCTATCCCTGTGGACCACACTGTAGCAATGTTAAGAGACCTAGAGTTCTCTTAATGAGTGACATGATTTCACACAACTGTACATTTGCACATGCTGCTTTTAAGCCTGAAATATACTTGCTGACTGGGATAATCCTATTCATTCTTAAAATCTAGCTATGTTTAATATTCTGATTTCTCTTTCTCTCCCTCGCTCCCTCTTTTCCTCTGCCCTTGGTAGGAAGAATGTTTCACTTTCTCCTCTGTTCTTCTGTTTTCATTCATGCATTCATTTATTCAAACACATTTTCTGAGCACCTGCTAGGTGTCGGGCAATAAAGAAGTTAGCTAAGGCCCCAGCCTTCGTGATGCTTAGAGTTCATCGGGGAATGTAGGTGTTAAACAAATGACTGAATATGTGTTATTTATAGAAAAAGGTAAATAAGTACAGCTTTCCTAAAAATAATTGGATGGTCAAGAAACACCAATCCTGTATTCTGTTGTGGAAAGATCAGTCAAAGCTGATGGTGGCTTCCCCCTTTAGAGAGGGTAGCATGTGTTCTCTAGTCTGCAACACATTCCTGTGTCAGTCTGGGTCATGCCACACTTGGGTTCATGACTTCTTTTTAAAGCAAGAGGGTGATACAAGCTAATTTCATGTTCATAAGATCATTGCCAAAAGTATAGAGAATAAGTTGAAATGTGACAAGAATTGCTATAAGGTAGTTAGTTATGAAAATATTATTGCAATTGTCCTAGAAATGAATGAAGTTGGTCTAGGCTGAGGATGGTGTGAGTGAGGATAGAGACAAATGGGTGAATTACAAAGATATTTATGCTGTAGGTTAGCAGTATTTGTTAATTTTTTATGGAGCATGGTATGAATAGAGAAGTAAAGAATGACTCCCAGAAATCTGGCTTGAACAACTGGTACCTGCTGGCCATATAATGAGAAACAAAGTATAAAATACTAACAGTTATGAAGCAGGGAGGAGATTATGAGTCTAGTTTTGCACACATTAAGTTTCAAGTGTCTGTAAGATATTTGTATAGGGCTGGAGCTAATAAAATAGGCCTTAAGCTAAGAAAAGAGGTTAGGCTGATAGATATACATTTGGGACTTGTTAGAATGTACGTGATAGTTATATGCATGTAAGAGGATGAAACCACATAGAAATAGGGTTTAAATTAGAACAAGAAAAAACTTAAGAAGATATTGAACATTGAATAATTGTGTGACAGGGAAGCAGTTTAGCCTAAGAGACTCAGAAAGAATGACTCTTCCCCTGAAAGAGACAGGAGCAAAACCATTTTTAAAAAATACCAAGGAAGGCAAGTATTACAAGAAAAAGGAAGAGATAAATAAGAGATCCAATAAGCTGGACCCAAAAAGTTTCCAAAGGAGTGTTCACATGGAGCTAACAGGTCCTGTTAGTGACAGGAGTTTCAGAGGAGATATATTGGCATAAGCCAGATAGAGAAGGATGAGGAATCCATAATTGCAAAGAGGTAGATGCAATGAGCATAAATAAATGTTCTTTAAAGGGACAAATAAAAAGAAAGGTAGAGGAAGAGGTAGTCAAAGTGTGAAATAAAATTCATATTTCACGACAAGAAAAAACATGAAAAAAATTTTAAACATGAAAAATTTTTCCCTGCCCTTTAGCCTCCTCTCTCCCCGCTGTATCCCCCACTGAATATCTGCATTATGCCTCCACCAAACCTCCCCATCTTCTCCATCGGCAGAAATACCTGGTCAACCATAAAGAGCAACATTCTCCTAGCACCAACAAGACAACTCCTTAAAAGATATCATTCTTTCTTGATCTTGCAAGGGTCCACGATGACCCATGACCCACTACTCACTAGATTGTATAAACTGCCAATAATTCATAATTTAATGTACAGCCCTCTGTCTCAAAAAATTATATAACTGTGCTTTGACGTCTAATGGGTGGAACAGTTCTCAGAACTTTCTGAGAGACTGTTCCCAGGTTATATTTCTCAATTGGCTCAAATAAAATTTCCATTTCTTTTTTAGATTGACTGATTCATTTTTTTGTTGACAAAAGGATAGAAGGAGAAGCAAGGGATGAAATGTTAAAATGGAGGATGTTGGATATTTAAAGACTGGAAAACCAGTAGGTGCTAGAGAGAAATGGAGCAGACATAAAACATGCCATAATGACCCCATGAAAATGAGAGGGCATGGGAGAAAGGGGAGGGGATCACCCTTAGATAACCAAAGGGTACAGTGCTCCCATTAAGACCAAAAATCAGGAAGAATGTATGGCTGCATATGCAGACATTTTTATAGAGTGAGAAGTTTAGGCAACTTAACTGTGATGGCTTCAGTTTTCCCTGTGGTATATGCATGAAATGATATCCTTAAAAGGAGGGAGGGTAGAGAGAGACAGCATCGCTTCTCAAATTGTGGTTCATCCACACTTAGAGTCAGTTAGGGTGCAAGTATGAGAGCTCTGCAGGACTTAATAAATATGATCATCTGCATTTTAATAAGCTACTTCAAATGATATTTAAACACATTGAAGCTTGACAATCACTAAAGAGAAGGAAATAAATGAGTCGTTTAATTCAGAGATTGCCTAATTTTCCTTAGGGAACAGTCCAAAGATATTGCTTTGAACTTTAGGCCTCAGATCACTTACCTCTCTTTGTTTCCTTATAAGTAGGGACCTTTGTTTCCCTTCCAGTGTTAAGTCCTCACTTGTTTCTCAGCCAGTCCCTGATGGCTGCATGTCCTACTGTGAGCCTGTAATTGATTAGAATCTACCCAGGGAGACACCCTTCCTTAGCTTCTCCATGACTGACTACTAAAAGAAAGTCTGAATGTCCTTTCCTTGCTTTTTTTTTTTTTTTTTGGTTCCTTTATAGTTTATCATTATACTTTCTAAAATGATGGCTAGAAGGGATATACTGTGCTTTGATTGCTCACCATCAGGTAGAAATGGTTGGAGTGGATTTTTGTGTACAGTGTGAGGTAGGGGTCCAATTTCATTTCATTTTTTGCATGTGAATATCCAGTTTTCCCCAGGTCATTTCTTAAAGATATTATCTCTTCCCTATTGTGCATTCTTGATGCCTTTATCAAAGTAAGTTGCCCATCTCTGTGTGGGCTCTCCATTCTGTTCCATTGGACTATATATCTGTTCTATGCCAGTATCATACTGTATTAATTACTGTGGCTTTGTAAAATATCTTGAAATCAGGAAGTGTAACATCTTTGGCTTTATTCTTATTTCTCAAGATAATTTTGGCTATGCTGTGTCCTTTGTGGTTCCATGTAAATTAAAAAATTTTTTTTTCTATTTCTGTAAAAAATGCCATTAAGATTTCAATAGGCATAGCATTGAATCTGTACATAGCTTGGGGTAGTATAGAGATTTCAACTATATTAAGTCTTCCAATTTATGAACCCAAGATGTCTTTTCAGGTATTTGTGTCTTCTTTAATTTCTTTCATCAATGTTTTGTAGTTTCCAGTGTACAAGTCTTTTACCTCTTTGGTTAAGTTTATCTCTAAATATTTTATTCTTTTCAAAGCTATGGAAATGGAATGGTTAATTTTTATTTTGGATTATTAGTTGTTACCGTATAGAAATGCAACTGTTTTTACGTTAATTTTGTATCCTGTAATTTACTGAACTAATTTATTAGTTATAGCAGGTTTTATGTATGTGAGTGTGTGTCTTTAGGATTTTCTATATATACCGTCATGTCATCTGCAAAAGAGATCATTTAATTCTTCCTTTCTGATTTAGATTTCTTCCTTTTTCTTGCCTATGCTCTAAATGTATGTTTTTGGTGTTTTTTGCTTTTGAATGTATCATAATAATGGTAACAAATCAGTTTTAGTAATTTTTATATAATTCATTTGCATGCTAATTTTAAAATATGAACATACATGCCTACACACACATACATTCACATATTCATATCACTATAAAATAGGTAGTAATTATTTTTCTTGAAAAAGCACCTGGTAGATACAAAATTATAACACTAATAACACTTTAAAACTAATTTTAATAATAGGTTTCATAAAGGAAGAGCTATGGTTTGCTTTAAATAGCAAAAAAAAAAAGAAAAAAAAAAGAAAATAAACCAATAGAATGTTCTAATTATGGAGGAATAGATGGATCCAAATACATTTGACAGGTGGGAGTTACTCTTAGATATGACTGAATTAGTCACAGCTGCTTTCCATAGAATAATGCCCATATGCTCAGTAAAATGGGAGATTTCGTTTTTATCATAGGGTAACATTGAGTAATAATCTTTAAGGAGCCATGTTAATGCAAGCTAACTCCATTTGTATCTCGGCACTAAAAATTCAACACAGAAAAAACGGCACCATATGTGAAGGGAATTATGTGTATGACCTCCCAGAATTATTCAAGGGAGTGACGTTTCATGGAATTTGGTCACATTCTATAAATCCTGATATTTCTCCTGATTTCTTCACACCCTCTAGATACTTGTATCTGGGGACCTGGTCCTTGACTAATAATTGACTTAAATGTAGCTCAGTTTCAAAAAAAGAAACAGAGATTTGCCTTTTCCTTTTGGAACTAGCAAATTTAGTACAAACCCATTTTCACAGTGAAAAATGGATATATTTATTTTGGGCATGTGGCTTCATTTTTCTCCCCATTGTCTTCCAAATACTCATAATTATTTCAACTGTTAGTCATGTTTAATCACTAGATGTTTAGTGGCATTATCATTTACAGACTTGTTATTTTGTAATGAAAGCATTAGCAATTACATACGAAAGGATAGGCCAAATATATTCAATTAAAACAATGTTTGGATATCTTTATATAACTATGGAATTAAAATTTAACACAACAGTTTGAACATTATATAATTTGAATCACCATGAAATATTCTCTCAAAGCTTAAATGGCATTAAAAGAGAGCTTTTCTTTGATCCCATGCAGATCCAAATGTTCTCAAAATCTGGAAAAGCAGAGGATGGGAAAATTCTTCGAACCAATGATGCCAAGTATGTTTTCTATGTAAAATAATATTATGTTGTTAATCAAATGAGTAATAGTGTAGGGTAAGTGTGAACTGAACATATTTTATGGGAAAAAAAATTCTGTCTTCTCTCCATGTAAGAAGCATTTAGGCAGATGACAGTCATTGTATGACTTCTATGGAATCCATAGCTCTGTCTAGCACCCTTAGTGCTCACAAGAGGGTTATAGTAGGCTCCAGTGGCCTGAAGTAACAATAAACTAAAGAAGCAGCCTCTTTCCAAAGCATTTTTGGGAACTTGGAACCCTGGAGTCAATGTTTCTCATTATTAAAGCATGAATCTGGTGATAACAAACAATAGATAGAAGCGATATCTGCTTTTTGTTGATACATGAGGAGTAACTAAATATGACTTATCTTTGGTGGATCTGATCAGTTCTGAACTTTCTTACACAAATATGCTTATTATGTCAGCAATGCAGGAAATGTTATCCAAATCCTAATAATAATTTCCAAGTTTATGTTTTAACTTTGATACTATTCACTCATTTATGGATTATGATGAAAATTTTACTATTCTAATTAATGAAACATGAATCTTGATTCATTGTAAAGTATTTTAAATTCTGATTTTTGTTACCATATAGATCCATTAAAATATAGAGAAACAAATATTTACAAACTCATTCTACCTGTTTTGCTCTATTTCAGGGATTATTTTCAAGGGATTTTCTAAAACTTTTAGGCAAAAATCATTTAGCAGTAGTTCAAGAATAAAGTATCCACTAAGATTTCTATTTTGTACTAGTCTCCAACCTTATTAAGTCATTTAAGCCTCTTTAGCCATAAAATAACTTTACAATAAAGCACATATATTTACATACATACACACACACGCATACACATACTCCTTTTCTAACATAAATTGCTAATTCTATCCTGTTGTAAAGAGAATTTCAAGGAAGAAAAGAGATTCTAACTTATAAGTTTGGTTCCAAACCAAAAAAAAAAAAAAAAAAAATTAAAGCCAATGTCACAGACAGGAAATCTGCTAGCAGTTTCTGCTCCAAAACTCTACCAACCCTCCCTACCACACCCAAGGAAATGCTTTTTTCTTCATACTTGACATAAAGAAGCCCATTCATAGTTCAGGATTTAATGAAACTGGTGGTGATCTTACTTATAGGGCTGATAAAAGTTCTCTGATGCATGAAACAGATCTACTGCTCTTCAATATCTACATTCGCATCCAAAATGGTTGCAAAAGGAGATCTTCTCTCTCTTCCTCAGGGAGAAAGAAGTAGAGAATCAGAAAGTTCCAGATATATTATGATATACTTCATCAGTGATATACTTATCAATAGTAACACACAGCATGTGCACGTCAGGGCATTTTGTTACAAAAATCCTTAGCTTGTTTTTTAAACTACACATTTTAAAGAGTGGAGTCAAAGTTACAGATGTTTTAATAATCCTATTCCTGCCCCCTCCCCCAAAAAGCATTAAAACATTCTTAATACATTTTCCCTAACTTTTGTTTAAAAATCCAGGAGCAAAAAGGAAAGTGGAAAAGCAAAGCTGCTTTATACAATATAATCCAGGAATAACTGCAAGGCTAGGATTCAGTGAACAGCTGAGTATTTGAGGGACAGACATTAGCATCTTAAATGTCTGTTTGATCTGTTCAACAAACACATTTGAATATGGGAAAATCACTCCAGTTATGGGCTATCATGATATATCTGAGTGTAATGAGTATGCTATTTGAAGGTAGGTATGGTGAGAAAGACCTGCTTTCACTGGCAGAGTATCACTATCCTTGGCAGCATTGAAGGTCTACTTCTACACTGAATACAGTAATTGTGTATGGAAGACTCTAGGTTGAATACATTTAGTGAGGCAAGGTGCTAGGGGAGCCCTTTGCTCACTGTTGGGCACAGTTGGATTTGCATTCTGGCTCCATCAACCATTATCGTTGGTTCTTAGTCAAGTTATTACAACTTTCTTAGTCAAATTTTTCTCAACTCTAAAAAAAAGTATTAATCATACCTATCTTGCAGAGGTGTTGGGAAGATTATACAGGGTGATATAGATAAAGCATTTAGTGCCCTCTCATTAGTATAGGTGGTGACCACTCTATAAATTTCCGTCTTTGATACATGCACTACAATGTTCATAGCAGCACTATTTACAATAGCCAAGACATGGAAGAAACCTAAATGTTCACCAACAGATGAATGAATAAAGAAGATGTGGTACATATATACAACGAAATATTACTCAGTCACAAAAAAATGAAATAATGCCATTTGCAGCAACATGGATGGACCTAGAGATTATCATACTAAGTGAAGTAAGTCAGAAAGAGAAAGACAAAGACCATATGATATCACTTATATGTGGAATCTAAAATATGATACAAATGAACTTATTTACAAAACAGAAAGAGACTCAGAGACATAGAAAACAAATGTATGGGTACCAAAGGGGAAAGGGGTGGGGGAGGGGTAAATTAAGAGTTTGGGGTTAGCAGGTACAGACTACTATATATAAAATAGATAAACAACAATGTCCTACTGTATAGCACAGGGAACTATATTCAATATCCTACAATAAACCATAATGGAAAAAATATGAATCACTCTGCTGTACACCAGAAACTAACACAATACTGTAAGTCAACCATACTTCAATTAAAAAAATAAAAAAAATAAACTTCCATCTTTGATACTTTTTTTTCTTCTTAACACTTTTTTTCATTCTCTCTTTTTCTTTATTATTTGTGCACCCTACTTATCAGTACTTTAACTGATTTTATAACAATTAGAAAAAATTTAATTTTCTAAGTGAAAGAGTATGCCCCCCCCTAAAAAAAAAAGAGTATGCCCATAGTTTTGGTAAATTCCATAGCAAAAACGTGCTAAAGTAAAATATTAACAGAGATCACAACAAGAATTTTCTAAAGTCTGGCACATAGGAGAAATAATAACAATCTTTACTGAGTGATTGCCATGATCCATGCAACTTGTTAAGCCCTAAATGTCATGTCATTTAATCTCCATGTAATATTTATGAGGTAGTAGTTACTGTAGTCCTCATTGTAGAGCTGAGGACCATGATGTCTCATGGAAATAGTATAATAATGTACCAAAAGCATATACTGCCAGTTCTGAGCCAGACAGGACTTGGACCTTGATCATCTAACTGTGCTATTTTCACAGCTACAGTCTTCAGTGGAACTTTTGATAAGGAAGGTTCAGGTCATTGGTAAGCACTTCAAAAAAGAACTGTTCCTATTAACAGTGGAGAATGGTGTCCAAAAAGGAGGCTCAAAGGAGATGATTATTAATGGCAATAGGGTTTCTGATATCCTTTCTTGTATCAAAAAAAAAAAAAAACCAACAACATTGGCATAAACTTTAATCATAAGAGGGAAAACTTAAATGCAGAAAAGCATTTTATAATAAACTCAATCTATGACATAATTTTTTTTTAATGAAAAACTGATTAGAGAAAGCTAGGATAGGATATAATAGGAAAATGATTGTTTATTTCAAGATCACCATGTTAACAATATGAAGCAATTTTGTTTTACCTCAGGCTTTTTACTATGTATAAGGTAAATGTGTAATTAACTTAATTCACTATTTGTACAGAATCAATGGTGTGTAAGTAATGTTGCATTAAAAAATACCATCAAATTCAATTGTTTAAAACATACCTATGATTGTTTATGAGACTCTGAATCAGGTGGCAGTTCTGGCGTCACCTCCCCTCAGTAGTCACTCAGTCACCTGCGCTGAGCTGCAAGTCAGCCAGGTGGCTTGGCTGATCTTGGCTGGGCTCTCACATGCCTAGGGCTTTGACTGCACAACTGAGCTGACCCAGCTCTGCTACTCATGCTCTCATCCTCCACCACACTGAAGACAAGGGTCTAAGAGACAGAGAATGGAAGCACACAGGACTCTCTAGACCTAGACTAGAAAGAGGCACTCCATTGCTTCTGTCATATTCTATTGTCCAAAGCAAGTCACAAGGTCAATACAGCTATAAGAATTGAAGAAAAATATTCCTCATGATGAGAAGACCTATAAAGATACATTGCAAAGTACACAGAGATGGGGTCAAGAATTCAGGATATTTTTGCAATCTATCTACCACAAATGGCATTTGCCACTTATATATCTCAAGGTGACTTTGGTAATGAGGCATTTTTTAATAACCTTTTTATTTCAAATAGTTTTAAATTTACCAAAAAATTACAAAGATAGTACAGAGAATTCCCATATACCTCACACCCAGCTTCCCTCATTATTAACATCTTACATTAGTGTGGCACATTTGTGACAATTAATCAACAAATATTGATACATTATTATTAACATTTAATTATAATAAACATTCATTATAATAAAATCATGCTTTATTCAGATTTCCTTAGTTTTTACCTAGTGTCTTTTTTTCTGTTCTTGAATTCTATCCAGGAAATCACATTAATTTTAGTTGTCATGTCTCTTTAGGCCTTTGCTGTGACAGTTTGTTGTTGGCATTTTTAGAAATCTGATCACATATTCATAGAGAAGTGTATTGTAAGTGATTCTTCAGATGTAAAGTTGCTTAAGCCAAGTCCATAGCAAAGTGCAACTGTGAATTGCTCATAGGAACAAAGAACTGCATACAGTCAAAAAATAAAATCTGATTTTATTAATGCACCTTACTTTTTTTAAACACTATTCCCCAAACACATATAGTTACATGTGGGAGAAATTTATATCATACATACCTTTAGACAGAATAAGGGACAGCTGAACCAAGGGCCTTGGCACAATAATTTAAAATAAAGATGATAATCCAGGGAGCTTTAAAAACTACCCAGAAAGCTCTACGAAGCCTCATCTAATCAGCTGCATTAATGGAACTCCTGAGTGTGTGTTTGGGACTATCCTGGGGCTGTTCTAGAACTCACTTTAAATCATCCACAAAATCTATAATTGAATTCAAGTAAAGAATGCAGCTAAGCTAAAGCAACTGTCTTTAGCATGGCTAACATATAATGCAGCTTACGCGCACACACACACACACACACACACACAGACACACAGACACACACACACACAGACACACACACACACGCACACACACACACACACAGACACACACACACACACACACATATATTTTAAATTAATAGTGCTCTGGGTTGTTAGCAACTGATAAAAAAGTATTGTTTTCTCTTTAAGCGACAAACAGAAAATCAATTCCTTTCAATCTGAATTTTGTTTGGTCTTCCACACTCCTCCTACTTCTGTATAACAGCCTCCCAACAAGCAAAAATATAAAGGGTCATTTAATGAACTTGGCATCTGTGCCCTCAGGTACTGCCATTGGCTTTTCAAGATGGGCCATTCCACTATGTTTGCCTATGTCTAAGAGATAAGTTTCTATAGGACCCCAACTCAGTGCCCCACAATTCAAGAATTTTGAAGAATGCTATGGAATAAATTCTAGACAAAAGATAGTCTTAAGGAGTAGGTTCTTATTCAGTAATAGAGATCAAAATTAAAAGCTCCTTGGTCTAAAAGAAGTAATTTAGAAAGTATCTGTCAGGAGAATGTTGACACACCTATGAGGTAACATATCCCCCCTTTTCTCCTAAAGAATGTCTCTGATTACAGGGTGTCATGGGAGAGTCCCTGATATTTGGACAGAAGAAACCTATTATCTTATGAGAATACATCAGTTAATTAATTTATTTTTTTCACAAAATATATCCATAGAGAGTTAACTCTACATGAATGTTGGAAAGGTAACACTCCAGGTTATCCTAAAAGGATGTGAACAATTGAGTGAGGTAAGAAGGATGAGAGAAGAATGTAGAACCAGCATCAGAAACCTTTGATTTCTCCTCATGTCACCACCTAGGTGTGCAAAACAGGTGCCAGGTAGAAGACGTGGCCTTGCATAGGAAGTTTGTACAGGAAAGTTGATGTGTCAGTGGCCCAGGGGGAGGTGGTCCTCCAGAAGATGCTGGGAGGAGATCAGAGTAGTGGCCACGAGCAACTTGGGGACATCAGCTCAAAGTTTTAGGAGAAGAACTTTAATTAACAAATGAAGACATCCTCTGAACAATGTAGTCACTTTAAGAATTAAAAAAAAAAAAAAAGAATTATAGTCCTCTGGCTAAACATGGTCAAGTTATTGTCAAATTTATGACAATATCTTATTCCTCAGAAGATTTTAGGTAATTTATGTGATTGTACATAAAATACCAAAAGGTACTTGAGACAGAGTAAAGGGGAAAGGACCTTTCCTAATTGAACAATGCTAATAGATATTTCTAACAAAATAACCATTAATAAATAATGCTAATGTAATTAATGTAGGAAGACAGAAAGAAGGAAAGTCCAATGAAATGAGATGAAACTCTAGCCAATACTCCACTAGGTCTTTTATAGACACAAATACACTTAGCATAATAACCCAAAATTAAATATATATTGAATATATGCCATTTTTTATACCTGCAGCTTGACATCATCTTTTTAAAAATCGCATGCTTAACTCTAAACCTCTGAACAAAATGCTAGATTGTAAAATAGAAATTATGTTTATTTATTACACATTGACATTTGATCATACTTGCCTAGTTTTTTAAAAAAGTCTTCCTCCTACTACTTTTAGAGACCTTAAAATGCCTGTGCCGAAATAAGTTTTGTTCCTTCTATAAGACATCACAGAAATTCCATGTTGCAAATGTGCCAAATTATTTGAGCTAATAATGAACACATATAAAAAAAAAAAACTGAGCTAATTCATATTATTTTAAAATTACCTCTCAAAACATCATTTTCACATATTAAATGGATAGCTTTGTATACTCTTATTTTAGCATCTCTTTCATGTTTGGAATTTTCTCACACAATTCTATGAACATAAAATCTGTGGGTGGGGGAAATACAGTTTTGCTAAATGCAGAGAGAATACACTTAATCTTAGGGGTTGACTTCCGAAAGTGGACACAAGCTATTTGGTGATCTAATTTATTTGCCCGGGACCAAAGTTATTTCTTGCAATTTAAGAAGCATGCTTTAGACTGGCCAGTCTGAAAATACACGTAGCCTCTCTTTCAGGATTTATCCCTGAATTGGACGGTTGGCATTCCCCTAGGATACTTAGGCTAGTCTTTGCATGCTTTGCCTCTTACAGCTGGCTTCTGTGACATTCTTTAGACTTACCCTGGGGTAAAGGACCTCTTAGGGCCAGAAGTGCCTGGAATTTTACCTTCCCTGAGCTGAGTCCCCTCTAGGCAGCCCCAGAACCCATAACTGATTGATCCTGGAAGAAAAGGAGGCTCTCTTCCCCTGAAGAAAGGCAAATACTGCTGTCATTTACACTGGGAGCTCCTGGTAGGATTGTGCTAAAGCTGGGAGTTTGACAAGAAACTTTACCTTTGCTTAATTTCTTCTGCCCTGACTCCCTACTGGATCATTCTGGCAGTGTTTGCATATAAATGTGCATATCCTGGTTAGCTTCTGGGAACCCCAATTTAATACCCCCATTGATTTAACTGCTCTTCAAAAGAAAGAAGACCAATCTCACATAGAGAATCAGTGTAAAAATCCTAGGTAGATTGAAAACAATAAAATCTAACAATAAAATTTTTAAAAGATTATATAACAGTAATTTCAGAAAAGCAAAAATGTTCTCTAAGAGAAGGTTTTCAAAATATAATTCACAGTATTAATTTTTCAAAAGAAAAAATTATCATGATTGCTACATAATAAATAAGAATAGTAAATAAAATAAGAAAGATACTTCCCTTAAATTATAAAAATGTGTCAACCTTATACTGATTTGAAAGTATCCAATAACATTCAATTTATAGGAGACTTCCTGGAATAGAATTCACATTTCTCTCCAGTTTTCTAATTCTGTGATAGCTTCTCCTCACGTATATTGTAAAAAATCAGACAATATGAGAATAAAATCTGTATTATAAGATTGAAAATGAGATCATTATAACGATATGAAATAGAAAATAAATTGGATGAAATTATTAGGAAAGCAGTAAGTGGCCATCTCTACAATGATTATATTTTAAAAGTAATTCATGACACTTGATAATATTTCTTGTATTTATCAGAGTAAACCTACAAAAATATCTTTTCTCTTATTATTAATATTTTTATGTGTACAGCAAATTTGTTTGGTTTGGTTTTCTGACTATAAGAAATCCTCTGCCTTAAAGCAGATGACCTAATTATCCATGGGACTGGCTTAAAACCACACCGCAGACATCAGTAAAAGTTTATTCAAGATTTAAAATAAAGAACATCTCAGAAAAGGTATTATATGTGCCTGTCCTTTTAACATATTCCAAAATGATATGACTGAAAATAGTATTCATGACCTAGCTCTTCATATCTCCTCAGGCACTTAAAAGCAACTAAAAATGAGATTTTTAACCCTGGAAGATTAAACTTGTTTTAGAAGTGCTTGGGAGTAAGGCAATTTTGTGAAAAGTGTTGTTTTTAACTTTAAAATGATAGGTTTTACACAAACTCACTTTCCGAATAAGGATATACAGAAATCAGAAGGGGAAAGGAAGTTTTCTTCCCAAACTAGTGAATTGTTAGAATCAGACTACATTACAACAAATCACTGAGCAACGTGAATGAATACCAAGCTTCCCATGGGACATAACTAAAGAAAAGCAGGTACATTTCTACTATAGTCATTAAAAGAAAAAACAAAACAAAAATACATAAACTTAAGCAGTAAATATTGCAATTTCCACTTTTCCCATCAGGAAACAGATTCAGACATGAGTAAACAAATAGGCATTATATAGGCATTAACTTAAGCTTTAACTTCTCCTAAGGATCTTTTTTCCTTTTTTTAAAATTTTTATTGTAGTATAGTTGACTTACAACGTTGTGTTGCTTTCAGGTATACAGCAAAGTGAATCAGTTATACACATATATATGTCATGTATAGCCATTATTTTCATATTCTTTTCCCATGTACGTTATTACAGTATAGTTCCCTGTGCTATACAGTAGGTCCTTATTAGTTATCTATTTTATATATAGTAGTGTGTATATATTAATCCCAATCTCCCAATTTGTCTCTTCTCTCAACGTTTCCCCTTTGGTAATCATAAATTTGATTTTGAGATCTGTGAGTTTGTTTCTGTTTTGTAAATAAGTTCATTTGTATCATTTTTTATTAGATTCCACATATAAGTGATGCCGCATGATATTTGTCTTTCTCTGTCTGGCTTATTTCACTTAGTATGATAATCTCTAGGTCCATCCATGTTGCTGCAAATGGCATTATTTCGTTCTTTTCTATGGCTAATTACCTATAATCTTGACATTGTCTCAGGGATGAAGGGCCAACCCCTGGAAAACAACCACATCTTCTTTCTCTTTATTTCTCTCAGACACAGAGAGGTAGAGAAACCATCAGAAGAACAAGCTTTGTTAAAGGAGCAAATAAAATGAGCTCTTGGAAATTACGTTAGACATTTTTAGATTGAATGGGAGGGAGAGCTCTCGTGACCTCAATGTATGTGGACTTCTTGTAAGGCCATGTAAGGAAGGAAAGAACAGGCAACCTCACAGAGAATGATACAGGAGAAAATTCATGCAAGATTGTTACCCTTGGGAACCAACAATTCAACCCTTTTTAAAACCACATTTTTTAAATAATTTATTATTGTATATTGGCTGTGTTGGGCTGTATAACTTGTCTTTTAGTCCAAAGTCTAAACAGAGGGTAGAAAACATTTTCAGAAAAAACTACATAGTAAATAGTTTAGGCTTCTGGACCAAGAGGAAAAACAGAGTATATATATATATCCAATAAAAACTTAAATACTAAAAATTATTTTAAATCACAATTAGCCCAAGAGCCACACAAAAACTGGCAGCAGGCCAGATTTGGCCCAAGAGCAATATTTTGCTAACCCTTGATATATAATATGAAAAATTAAGCAGGGGCTTTATGGAATTACACATCACCCAAAATACTAAATTTGAACATAGATGATACTCTGAGTTTTTTCTATTTGAGAAAGGGTATGTTTTTTTACATCAGCATTTTTGACATAATGCATAAAACAGATGAATTGTGGTGGATATTTTTGGTGGACTCCTCCTAAACATCCATGTCACACCAGATGATTGTTCTATTCCAGCAATGATAACTCCCACTTCCTTGACAGTGATCTGGTAAAGAATGTAATGTGACGTGACTCTAGCCAATAAGATACATAGGGAAGTCCACTTGGAGGCCTCTAAGGAAGACATTCTTTCTCTAAGAAGGAGACCTAAGAAAGAGATGGTCCTTTTCTTCCTCTAAATGTAGTCCAAGTGAATATGAGATGTGATGTCAGGAACCACTGCAGCCATCCTGGTAACAACTGAATGTGAAGCCAAAGTAAAGAATGGCAAGTCAGAAAGATAATGTAATTACTTAGATGGATCTGCCTGCTTCTCCGCCCAGATCCCAATTAGTCTATAGATTAAAATCTTTTCTGAATCTTTTTTTCTACCACTTCTGGTCTCCAAAGACACTTAAGGATTTTTGGTTGTTGTTCTTTTTATGGCTATACTTTTCACATTTTACCATTACTCTATCATCACTGTGATCTTGCATTCTGGTGCTCATAGATTTTTAAATCTTTAAAAAATATATACCTAGGTTTTAAAAATGTTTGCTTCTATCTATTCTATTAAGCATTTGCAGAAGAGCATCAGGGCATGATCTGTATAGATATCTTGACCCTAAATGTCCAGATTTTCTATAGATCTAGTATTTAATGCAGGGTAATTGACTCGCTCCACTAATAGATGTCCTCCTTTGGGTTGGCTTCTTGCCCCAGGTTATGTGTATACTGGTCAATCTGTGAATGGCTGCCTCATTGCCAATCTGGCCACGGTAGTAGAAGGGCATAGTACAATTAGATGTGGTCAAAGCAGACAATACAAAGCAAGGAGCAGAAAGAACAATCTGTGATTACTTTTGTCAGAAATGAACCATAGGTGTGGAAATGTCTCTAAATTGGAGGTCCAGGGCCTCCTAAGAGAGAAATATACCTCAGTGCAGGAGGGATGTGTGTAGGTCTTCTCCCTCCATGCCTAGAGAACACCTCTGATGTGATACAGAGAAGTTATATAATTAGAGCTCTATGGGCCTGAAATATAAATGTAAGCTTCACAGCATCAAAAGAGCAACCAAAGCTGGAGTTATAATCTTGTATCTGGCTTACAAAAAAAGTTCAAATATAAGTGGAGAGTCCCCAGGAAGTAGCTGAAAAGTTGGATAAATATATCCTTAAGATATACAGGATAATGAAACTCCACCTCAGATGCTGGGGTGAAGCTCTTTCTAACCCCATTCTGTAGGTTCTGTATATAATCCTTCTTACTTATGCTCTGTAGCTATTTTCCTTCAGACTGAATTAAGCACAACTTAAAATGAAAGAAAGTCCCCCACCCTCTCTTCTTCTGCCAGGTAAGGGTATAGCCCTTCCTGCCAAAAGTCTCCCAAGTAAATAAATTGCACTGAACCCAAGCTCTTGGATCTGGACAAATGTTTCCAAAACGCAACTATCAACCTGTCACTGAAGTGAGGGCGAGGAGCCCTTCTTATCTGGCAAGTATTAAAGAATGTTGGATGAATTACGTTTACTACTGCTGTATCTCATGGGAGTGGGGTAGGCTAATAAATGTGTGGGATGATTAATTCTTTGTGTTTATTGGCAGGGTATTTCTAAGATATTCCATCACATACTCCCTGGGTTTATATTATGTTGGAGATGTCTAATACGTTTTTTAAATCCGTTATTCAGGAATAGGAGGAGAAAAGTCTCCATCTTTTATGTGCCAGGCCATGAAAGAAAGTGATCATTGAAAAAATACAAGCAGCCTTTGTCCTAGGTAAGTTTCACATAAAATTCTGCATGTTAGAATTTGGAATTGCTTTGGGATCCCTCCAGGCATCAGCCCATGGGGTGACAGGACAAAATAAAGGAGGAAATGTGCTATCTACTTTTAATATGTACATTTCTTAAAATGAGGTCCTATGTAAAGTAATTCTGAATGCTTACCCATTGGGTCACCTCCAGACAATTTCTAAAAACATTATTTTTATTTGATGAATAAAGAATACTTGGTTACAGACCTGATTTAGATTGCATTTAGAGAGCAGGGAATTGGTAGCTGGGAAACTAAATTGAACTGAATATTTCTGCTATTATATTATCGTAAAGAAATTTCACTTCTAAATCATTCCTAACAGATTGAACAACTGATTGGCATTTTGAAACAATGAGTTTGTTATTGTATAATCCTTTTGTTCATTCATTTGTTCACTCATTCCATCAACAAGATTGAGTTTTTATGTGAAGCCCTGTGCTTAATGCTGGAATATAGTCCTCAAATTCATGCAACTTATATTTGAGGGTAATTTCTATCTACTCATTCCAAAGTTAAGGTTTCTAATATGTATAGTAATACTATATAAAGTGAATCAGAAAAAAATAGTATTGGGGAATTTAGATAAAGAATGACTCCAGCTTAGGAAAAGATAATGAACATACTAGGATACTGTTATATGCAGAGACCAATTTGCTTGCAATTTTAATGTGACTCTTTTTGAAACCTTTATATATTTCTTCTGCTTTAGATTTTCAATCAATGAATTGAATAGCTTGGTATAAAGAGTGGGTTAAGAAAAAGCAAGAATTCTTCAGTAAATTCTTCAATAAAAAGACGTAAACCAAATGAATCTTCATATCATATATTTCATTTACACCTATTTTTCATAAATCAGGAATCTAGGGGTCATCCTTGACTCCCTTCTATTCCTCAACAGTTTCTCAATCCCCTACTGCCCAACCAATCCAACCTACTGATTCTACATTCTTAAAATACCTCAGATCCAACCCTGACTCTCCATTCTCACTGCCACTATTTTAATTGTCCTTAGATTAATAAAATAGTCATTATGTAGGTTTTTCTGTATTCTTTCTGGCCATACCCTATATTTATCTTCACATGTCACCCAGAGCTTATTCTTGAACTCATCTTCTTACTTTCATTATAGTCTCCAGTGGCTATCCAAGCATAAATTTCAAATCCTTTAGTGTCACATACAGGGCCATTTCGGATGTATTCTCTGCCTACTTTGGGGGACTTTAATAAACACCACTGTCCCATCTAATACCCTGAACTCTGGTCCCTGAAGCATCTCAGCAGCCATTATACCTCTATTTTTTGTAAGGCTTTTCTTCCTCACTGGTTGATCCCCCCCTCAAACCTTCATCCATCTGGTAAAAATTCTCTCAATTTTCAGGATTCAGTTCAAACACATAATTCTCCTCAAACCTTTCTAAGCAAGACCCACTCTTCTAACCCATACTTCAATATAGAATTAGCCACTTCCTCTCTGTGCTCCATAACAGGTACTCCAGACCTTTGTTACAGGTACCTATCTAAGGATTTGTCCAAACTATTAGCCATCAAACTCCTTAGGAACATAGGCTGTTGAATTCACAATTCTTTTCCCAGTGCCTTATTCAAAAAGCCTGATATATATATGAAATTTAGCTCCTGTTTATTTAAAAAGTAAATCAGTGAACACATAAATATAAAATCCACTTCTTTTTATCATAGTTCACCCAAAAGAGAGCAGAGATGCAATAAATATACCAGTGACTAGAGGAACTCAGATATTTTCAAGTGATGGATCGGAGATATTTTTCTGGTTTTAATGGGAAATAATTGACTGTATACATTTAAGGCATACTGTATGATAGTTTGATGTGCACATACTGTGAAATGATTGCAGTAGGTCAGCTAACATCCATCTTCTCACACAGATACAAAAGAAAAGAGAAGGAAAGAAAAAAGGAAGAAAATTCTTGTGATGAGAATTTTTAGGATTTACTCTCTCAACTTTTCTGTGTATCCTGAAGCATTGTTAGCTATAGTCATGATGCTGTACATTACATCCTTGATACTTATTTATCGTATAACTAGAAGTTCATACCTTTTGACCACCTTCCTCTAATTCTCCTTCAATCACTCACCACCTCTGGTAACCACAAGTCTAATTTCTTTTGCAGTGAATTTGGTTCTCTGTTTGTTTGTTTGTTTTATGTTTTTATTTGGATTCCAGATATAAATGAGATCATATGGTTTTTGTCTTTGTATGACTTATTTCACTTAACGTAATGCCTTCAAAGTCCAACAATTTTGTTGCAAACGACAGGACTTCTTCATTTTTGTGGTTGAATAATATTCCATTATGTATATAATCACAACTTCTTTACCCATTCATCCAGCAATGGACACTTACATTGTTTCAATGTCTTGGTTGTTGTAAATAATGCTGCTATGAACATCGGGGTGCAGATATCTTTTTGAATTAGTGTTTTCAATTATTTTGCATATATTCCAAGAATTGGAGTTGCTGAATCATATGGTAGCTCTATTATTAATTGTTTGAGGCGCCTCCCTACTATTTTGCATAACAGCTGTACCAATTTACAGTCCCATCAACAGTGCATAAGTGTTCTCTTTCCTCCACATCCACACTAGCATTTGTTATCTCTTGTCCTTTTCATAATGGTCATTCTAACAAGAATTAGATGATATCTCATTGTCATTTTAATTTTCATTAGCTAGTAATGTTGAGCATCTTTTCATGTACCTGTTGGCCTTTTGTATGTCTATTTTTGAGAAATGTCTTCTCATATCCAAAGAATGTCTTAAATGTTGAATAAGAAAACAAAATTCTGTTTCGGAAGAGGTCCAATCCCCTATGTTTCTCTGAGATACTGCAGATTGTGCTATTTTTCTTTAATAGTATACTTTTCATTCAGGGAAACAAAGACAAATAAAATTCATAGCAATTTAAACCACAAACTCAATGCAAAAGAGAAAATAGGAAAGAAGGAAGAAGGAAGGAAGGAAGGGAGGGAGGGAAGGAGGGAAGAGGGAGTGAAAGAAGGAAGGAAGGAAGGGAGGGAACGAAAAGACCTAGAAACTTCCACCAGTTCTTCCTTAGGCTACATCTTTTGATGACACCTATCTAAGTTACTGAGCACAACGGAAGCTCATGAATTTTGCCTCCACGTCTGTTTCAGTCATCTGCACTTGCTAAACCTGTTCTGATACCCCATAAAATTCCTTCTTACTGGACTTGAGCAATAATTCTTCCACAGCTCCATAAATCCTTAGGGTCTCTATCCCTGACTGATGCTAACTTCTCCAAACTTGTACAACAAACTTGTACAACAAATGAATAATCCTTCATTTAATCTTTCATTCAGTTCTTCAAAAAAGAGTAGTTACTGAATACCAAGGCCTTAGGGTAGTAATTACACATTTCCCCAAAATCTTAAAGGTAGCAAAGGATAGTAGAAAGGACACAAGTAAGAAAAGCTCAAGCAAAAATATTAAAAATCTAGAATGAAGGTACAACTGAAATGCCTAGGTATTCTAAAAGAGCAAAGTAACATTGTCTTGCTTTACTCAATTGTTTAATATCTTTTAAATACAGTTGTTTATAATGTGTCCTGACTTTTACATTTCTAAATTAGTCTTTGCTGCTGCTCTCGGACACAACACTCTGTTTCCTTAGAGTGTGAATTCAATCTAAGCTACATTTAATTGTGATTCATTTTTTTCCTGTCTTTCTGTATTCCCTGCTAGAATCTGAACTTCAGACAGGACCTGCTCATCATATTCTCCCTGTAGCCCTCTTTCTTCACACTCAGTTCATTCATTACTTAAAATTCAATGAATATATTATTTTATTGGATTCTGGTAAAGACCTAGTAAAGAGAGAGGTATTAATCTCATAAGTCTGGTGACAAGGAGATTGAGCCAGAGGGGCAAAGTAGTTTAAACTCAGTCAGTTGCAGGAGAGTAAGAGTTCAAGCCCTAACTGTCAAGGACCTTGCCTGACTGTACTCACACTGCCTGCCATGTGGTGAGTAGCATTACTTAGAGCTATTGGAAGATAGTCTTAGAATCCACACAGATTTAGAACGGCACTGGTTGGGGCATAGAGAGGAAAACTAATACTCTTCTATCTCACTTGACATAGAGGTATTAAATGTAAAGAAAAAAAAGTAGAACAGCAAAATATTACATTATTTTGACAATTATTTAGTGAATGTCATTTTTATCCAGTTTATTGTTCAGATAATATATAATTGAATTCTTACATTGATATATAAAATTAAGTAAACAACTATGTGGACTGATACTTAACCCCAAATCACAGAATCAGTCATTTTAAAAAAAGGAAGTCCATACAGCTTATTGAAATATTAATGAATGACTAATAGAGTATCAGATAGAAATTAGATGAAAAATTGTGAGTTTGAAAATAGCAAATAATCAGTATGTATGCTTTTGAACGGTCCATGTGAGTAAATGCCTTTTTTATTTATTTATTTATTTATTTATTTATTTATTTATCTATCTATTTATTTATTTATTTTGGCTGCACCACACAGCATGTGGGATCTTAGTTCCCTGACCAGGGATCGAACCTTTGCCCCCTCCATCCCTGCATTGGAACCAGGGAGTCTTAACCACTGGACCACCAGAGAAGTCCCAGTAAATGCCTTTTTTAAAATAGCATTCAATTAGAAGCTCATTTATCTAACATTCTAATAGATTATTATTTTAGCAGATATTTAAGACGAGAATAAAAATATTTAGTAGCATTATATGCTGTATTATTTGGGTTTAAATAAAGTATGGAAGATATGGGTATTTGATACCATGAGGTGGTAGTGGTAGCTGGTGGAAACAACCATTAGAAAGGATTTTCAATCATATGGTTAAAAAACTTCAGAGGGTTGCTCTAAGGCTTAGGTAAGTTTGCATTTTACATGTATTTAGTATGGCCACTGGCATAGACTGAGTGCAATGTAAGTTTCTGTATAATAATAGAATGAAAAAGCTGAAATGTATACTTTGTTTAGGTTTATGTTTGAGTGTTTTTGTTACATAATACATTGTTCATCTAAGTAAAGATGGCAACAGATGTCCTACTTATGTTTTTTTTCATATCTCACATCTAGATTTTTAATTGTATGACTTTTAACAGATGTAATAGGATATAACTGACATGCAATAAACTTCATTTGTTTAAAGTGTATAATATCATACATTTAGTGTATTATATACTCACAAAACCAACAGTGATGGTTAATTTTATGTGTCGACTGGACAAAGGGATGCCCAAATAGCTGGTAAAACATTATTTCTGGGTGTGTCTAAGAGGGTGTTTCTGGAAGAGATTAATATTTGAATTGGTAGACTGAGGAAAGATCTAATCTCACCAATGCAGGTGGGCATCAGCCAATCCTGAGGACCTGGATGGAACAAAAAGGCAGAGGATGGATGCTTTGCTCTATTTGAGCTGGGACATTCTTCTTCTCCTGCCTTTGGACACAAACACTCCCAGGTCTCAAGCCTTCCGACTTGGGTTAAATTACACCATCCTCTTACCTGGGTCTCCAGTTTACAGACTGCAAACTGTGGAACTTCTCAACTTCCATATTTGTCTGAGCCAATTCCTATAATAAATTTCCTCTTATACACACACACACACACACACACATATTCTACTGGTTCTGTTTCTATGGAGAACCCTGCCTAATATACCATCCTATATTAAGATAGTCAACATATTCATCACCTACAAGTTACCTCATCATTCTTGACTTCACTCCCCCCAACTCAGGAATTCTCTTACCTACTTTCTGTCACTTGACTAGACTGAGTTTTCTAGAATTTTATAAACATAGTATGGCTATTTATACAGTATGTATGGCTTTTTGTTGTTGTTGCTGTTATTTATGTGGCTCCTTTCACTCAGCATAATTATTTTAAGATACATCTATGTTGTTAAATGTATCAATAGATGATTTATTTTTCTTTCTGGGTGATGTTCCGTTGTTAGGGTATATCACCATTTGTTAATCCATGTGATGGGTTGTTTCCAGTTTTTAGCTATTACAAATAAATCTATTCAAACATTTGCATACAATTTTTGTACGGACATACGTTTTCATTTCCTTGAGACCTGGGAGTGGGATGGCTGGATCTTGTAATAGCTCTTTGTCTTTTTTTAAGGAAACTGCCAAACTGTTTTCCAAAGTAATTGTACCATCTTCTGTTTCCACCAGCAGCGTATGAGTGTTCCAATTCCTCCACAACCTTGCCAATGCTTGGTATGACCAGTCATTCTAAATTTAACCATTTTAATAGGTGTGTAGTGATATCTCATTAAGGTTTAATTATCATTTTCCTATGAGTAATACACTTAGCTATTATACAGCCATCATCAATATATCTTTTTAGGAACATTATCAAGTGATGCAATTATCACCATAAATCAGTTTTAGAACATTTTTACAATCCCCTCTAACAAGATCTCTCATACCCATGTACAGTTAATCCTTGTTCCCACCCTCAGCCTCAGGCAACCAATCATCTAGTTTCTGTTCTATAAATTTGCTTCTTATAGACATTTAGTATAAATGGAGTTATAAAATATGTGATCACTTGTGCCTGGTTTCTTTCACTTGGCATACTGGCTTTGAGGGTCAACCATGATGTAACATGTATCAGTAGTTCATTTATTTTATTGCTGAATAGTAATCCATTGTATGAATATAACAAAAATTTTTATCCATTTATCTATTGAAGAGGATTTAGGTTGTTTCCAGTTTTGGACAGTTATGAATAATGCTGTTATAAACATTCACCTGCAAATCTTTCTGTAGACATAAATTGAGGTATGGATTGAAGTTCGTTTGCTTACATATGAATATTGTTAGGGACTGAATTGTATTCCCCCAAAATCCATATGTTGAAGTCCTAACCTGCAGTATCTCAGAATGTGACTGTACTTGGAGATAGTGTCTCTAAAGAGGTAATTAAGGTGAAATAGGGTCATAAGTCTGTGCCCTACTCACTATGACTAGTGTCCTTTTAAGAAGAGGAGATTAGGACAAGCAAACATAAAGGGAAGTTCATGTGAAGACAACAGAAGAAGTTAGTCATCTGCAAGCCAAGGAGAGAGGTCTCAGAAGAAATCAACCCTGTTGACAACTTGACCTTGGATTTATGTGCTCCAGATTGTGAGTAAATAAATTTCTGTTGTTTAAGCCACTCAGTTTCTGAAAGTTTATTTTGGCAGCCATAGCAAACCAACACTGATATCAATTTGTTCCAGTAATATTTGTTGAAAAAAGTAAAACTTTTTCCACTGAGTTATCTATGTATGTGTGTCCTTGTCCATATTTGTGTGGGTTTGTTTCTGAATTTCCTATACTGCTCAATTGATCTGTATATGTGTCTTTAAGTATAAATTGTCTTGATTAATGTAGATTTATATTGTCTTGAAATCAGGTAATGTTAGTCCTCCATTTTTGTTCTTTCCAAAGTTGTTTTGCTTATTATAGGTCATTTACATTTCCATATATATTTAAGAATCAATTTGTCCAAAAATTCCTTCTAGGACTTTAATTGGGAATGAATTGCATCTATAGATCATTTTCAGAAGAAATGACATCTTAACAATATTGAGTCTTCTGAGACAAGAAAAGCAGGTATATCTTCCAATTCATTTAGATCTTCTGTGTTTAATCTCAGCAATGTTTTGTAGCATTTTTGTGTACAGATCTTTCAAATTTTTGTTATATTTCTCCCTAAGTATTTTATATTTTTCTTATATTTAATGGTATTTGTAAATTTCTTTTTAATTGTCACTGATATATAGAAAAACATTTGAATTTGTATATTAATCTTGTATTCTGAAATCTTTCTAAAATCATTTAGTTAGCAGCCTTTTCATAGATTTCTTTTATTTTTTGTATAGATAATCTTGTCCTCTGAAAATAAAGGTGGTTTTATTTATTCATTCACATCCAACTTCTTTCCATTTTCTTTTTCATCTTTTCATGTTGGATAGAAGCTCCATTATAATATTATATAGATGTGGTAAGACCACCTAGTTTCATCATTAAGCATGGTGCTTGCTGCAGGTGTTGTGCATACATCTGTTATGAGCTTGAGAAAGTTCCCTTTTATTCCGAGATTTCTTTTTTTTTGAATTTTATTTTATTTATTTTTTTATACAGCAGGTTCTTATTAGTTATCCATTTTATACATATGTCAATCCCAATCTCCAATTCATCACACCACACGAAAGATTTCTTAACAGGAATGGATGTATTTTGTAAAACGCTTTTCCAGCATTTATTAAGATAATTATATGATTTTATCATTTTTAGTTTGCTAATATGATAATTAAAAAGCGTAGGTTAAATTATTTTTATTTCTTTTTTAAACATTTGGTAGAATTCACCAGTGAAACTATTTGTACATGCAGCTTTCTTTGTGGGATGGTTTTAACTACAAATTCAATTTTTAAAATACATATAGGTTATTTAGTTTAGCTATTTAATCTTGAATGAGTTTTGGTAATTTGTGTCTTTAAATAAATTTGTCCATTTTATCTAACTTCAAACTTATTGGCATAAAATTGTTAGTAGTAGTAATTTTTTATCCTTCTGTTATCTCTAGAATCTGTAGAAATTTCTCTTTTCTCATTTCTGATAACTGTATTTTGTGTCTTCTCTCATGTTTTCCTGATCTATTTGGCTATGAATTTTGATCTTCTCAAAGACACAGTTTTGGGTGTCGCTAATTTTCTCTATTACTTTTATGTTTTCTATTTCACTGATTTTTGCTCTGACCTGTATTATTTTTCTTTGCTTACTTGATTAAAGTTTCCTTCTTTCTGCAGTTTCTCAAGATGGATGCTGAAGTCATTGATTTGAGCCTTTTTTTCTAATATGTGTTTAACATGTTATATAATAATACAAATATTTATATTCGGAAAATTTTTTCTAAATATTACTTTAATGGTTTTCCCCAAATTCTGATATGCTGAGTTTTCATTTTCATTCAATTCTAAATATTTTCCAATTTCTCTTTTGATTTCTTATTTAACTCATGGGTTATTTAGACGTGGGAAACTAAATTACATTTTCTAAATATTTGAGGGTTTTCCAGTTGTCTTTCTTCTGTCAATTTCTATCATAATTTTATTGTGTTTAGATAATATGGTGTGTTTTCTTTCAACTTTATGTGTCCATATTATATTCCTTGAATACTTGTAAATTTATTGAGATTTTTTTTTATGGCCTATAATATAGGCTATTTCAGTGAGTGTTAGGAGCCCACTTAAAAACAACAGGTGATCTACTGTTGCTAGGTGAAGTGCTCTATAAATATCAATTAGGTCACATTGGTTGAAAGTGGTGTTCAAGTTACTATATTTTTGATGGTTGTCTACTTATTGTTCTATCAGATATTGAGAGAGTGTACTGAATCCTCTGACTATAAATATAGATTTGTCTATTTCTCTTTGCATTTCTATCAATTTTGCTTTTATGTGTGTTGAAGCTTTATTCTTAGATTTGTTAATATTTAGAATTGTTTTCTTGATGACTTGCTTCTTTTCATTATGAAATTTCTTTTTTAACTTTAATAATATTTGTTCTGAAATCTAATTTATCTGATATTAATAAAGCTTTCTTTAGTGTTAGTACAGTGTACTTCTTCACGTTTTTACTTTTATTCTATTCATTTCTTTACAATTAATGTATATTTCATTTAGGCAGTATATAGCTGGATCTTGCTTTCTTATACAAACTGACAAATTCTATCTTTTAACTGAGTTATTGAGATAATTTGGATTTAATGTGATTATCAATATGTTTATGATTAAATCTTTTGTCTTGCTCTATATTTTCTCTTAGCCCATCTGTCCTTTTTCCTCTTTTTTTCTACTTTCTTTTAGATTAATTATATATTTTCATGATTCTATTTTGTTGGCTTATTAGCTATAAATCTTTCTTTTGTTTTCTATTTTTAGTGGTTGCTTGAAGGTTTATAGTGTAGGTCTTTAACTTAAGAGTTATCTGCTTCAAGTAGTATTACAATAGTTTATATATATTGTGCAAACCTTACAACAGTATACTTCCATTTCTCTCCTGCTAAACTTTGTGATATTTTTCTTATACATTTTACTTTTACTTATTTCATAAACTCCACACAATGTTGATTTTTTTTGTTTGTTTAAACACTCAATTATTTTTCAAAGATATTTAAATAATAAGAAAAAATTCTTATATAATTATCTAGGTAGTACCATTTCAGTTGTTTTTCATTCCTTTGTGTAGATACAGATTTGTAACTAGTACTATTTTCTTTCTGTCTCAAGGGATTCAACATTCTTGTAGTGCAGGTGCATGGGTGATTAAATTGTTCAGCTTTTATAGATATGAAGACCTTCTTATTTTGCTTTTATTTTTGAAAAAAATAGTTTTTGCTAGGTATAGAATTCTAAATTGACAAGATTTTCTCTCAATACTTTAAAATATTGATCCATTCTTTTAGATTTGTCTCTTTCCAATGAGAAACACTGATGTCATTCTTATCTTTCTTCCTATGAACATACCACATGTTCTTGTTTTTTGTTATTTGGTTTTCCCCAATCTAACTGTTTTCAAGATTTCCTCTTTATCACTAATTTTGAGAAATTTAATTATGGTATTCCTTGGCACAGTCTTCTTCATTTTCTATTCCTGATGACTTATTAATATTTTTAGATCTGATGATTTACAGTTTTCCTCAAATATAGAAATATTTGTGCCTTATTTCTTCAAATATCTCTCTCCCTTACTTTCTCTCTTTCTTCAGATACCCCAATTACATATATATTACACTGCTTGAAATTGTCCCAGGCTTACTGATATCCTGTTCATTTTTTTAAAATTATTATTCTCTTTTTTCTGTTTTATTGTGAACATTTTCTGTGTCTTCAAGTTCACTAATTTTTTTTCCACAAGGTCTAATTTGATATTATCAGATCCAATGCAATTTTCAATTTAGGCTTCATTTAATCTCCAAAAGTTTGATATGGGTTTCTAAAAATATCTTCCAGGTCTCTTCACAAACATTTGTACATAAGTAATACAGTTAAAATAATTATTTGAATGTCTTTGTCTGCTAATTCTATCCTATCATCTATGCCAGTTCCGGTAAGTTTTATTTCTACTTTCCTCCTCATCATTGTATTTTCTTATTCTTTGTATGACAAATAATCTTTGAGAGAATTCCAGATATTGTGTATTTTGCCTTATGCTGAGCATTTTTATATTCTGATAAATCAACTCAGCTTTATTGCAGATGCAATTAAGTTGTTTGGAAACAGTTCAATCTTTTCAAGTTTTGCTTTTAAACTTTTTTTTAGGCACAACTAGAAAAGTACTTAGACTAGGAATAAGCACTTTCCACTACTGAGGTAACTGCCTTTTGAGTCCTCTACCAAATAACCCCTGATTCATGAGTTTCTCCAATCTATCTAGCAGGAACAGGCACTATTCCTTGTCCTTTTTTAAAAAAGAAAGTTAATTGAATGAAAGATTCTTTAAATTCTATAGTGCTTTACAATTTTTGAAAGTTTCACACACATGATTTCATATAATCCCATAATGACCCTTTTTTCCCCTACTCTTATATTGCTCTCCCCACCTCTTCTTTCCCTGCTGGTAGCCACTAGTTTGATCTCTGTATCTGTGAGTCTGTTTCTTTTCTGTTTTATTCACTAGTTTGTTATATTTTTAGATCACATAAACATGATATCATACAGTATTTTTCTTTCTTTATCTGACATATTTCACTTAGCATAATGCCTTCCAAGTCTACCCATGTTGCTGCAAATGACAAAATTTAATTCTTCTTTACAGCTGAGTAGTATTCCATTGTGTGTGTTTATATACATATATCATATTTTCTTTATCCATCCATCTGTTTTTTTTATAAATTTATTTATTTATTTATTTATTTTTGGCTGTGTTGGGTCTTCGTTTCTGTGTGAGGGCCTTCTCCAGTTGCGGCGAGTGGGGGCCACTCTTCATCATGGTGCGTGGGCTTCTCACTATCGCGGCCTCTCTTGTTGCGGAGCACAGGCTCCAGACGCACAGGCTCAGTAGTTGTGGCTCACAGGCCCAGTTGCTCCATGGCATGTGGGATCCTCCCAGACCAGGGCTTGAACCCGTGTCCCCCGCATTGGCAGGCAGACTCTCAACCACTGCGCCACTGGGGAAGCCCCATCCATCTGTTAATGGACACTTAGGTTGCTTCCATGTCTTGACAATTGTAAATAACATTGCTATGAACATTGGGATCATGTATCTTTATGAATTAGTGTTTCTGGTTTTTGGGGGTCCTTTGTGAGTACCTAGCACTAGTAACTCTAATCTCTTCCTATAGTTGTTTCCTTAGCCTCAGTGAGTTTCCTCACATACATGCACTGATCCATATTCAGATGAGTAATTGGGGCAAAACCTTCAGATTCCCTTTCTGTCCAGCAATCTCCTCTCTAGTACTTGGTCCTGCAAACTCTATTCCCTTTGGGATCCTTGTACTCTCATTTCTTTCTCTTGAACTCAAGGAGTCCACCAAACCTGCCTGTGTTCCTTCTCCCTACCTTGTGGCATGAAACCCCCTCAAGGCAGTATGCTGGGGCAATTATAGTGTTCTTCCCATTTTTTCCTCTAAATGGTTACTCTCTTGAATTATATTATGTCTAGGTCCAGCGCCTTGAAAACCATCATTTCACATATTTTATCTATGTTCTGATGGTTTCATGCAGGAGTGTAAATCTGGTTCATGTTACTCCATCTTGTTTGAGAGTGTAAGTCCCATTTCTTTTTAATATGATACCATAATATAATCACAGAGAGAATATTATTTTTATATCACAATGCTGTGGTAATATTAGTATCTGCAGCATCACTTTATTCCAGTTCTCAATAAGTTAATCAGCGTAAGCCTCTGCTCTACTAAGTATCTTAACCCTCCAAAGTAATTAACACTTCTATCCCATGACATTCAGGAGCAAACCTTGAAATTAAAATGAATTAATATCTTTCATGCTATTTTGCTTAATGGTAACAATTTAAGGAAAAATGCAGTTTATCACACTGTTTCTAATTTTTTGCAGAAATTTTATATATATATATATATATATATATATATATATATATATACACACACACAAACATAGATATGTGTATATATGTATATGTATATATACATGTGTATATATATATATATATATATATATATATATATATATATATACATGAGAGAGAGGGCACAGAATGAAATAGAATAAAGAAACAAATAAGGAAAAGATATGTGCACTTGACAGTTTTCCCTAACTGCTATTTTTCTAGCTAGGATTTCAGTGCATGTAAAGTTTATGGGCATAGAGCTCTTAAGAATTTTACATTCCTACTATAAAATGGAATACATGTCTTCTCTTTTAGACCACTTATAAAGATTACCAAAATCAAAAGGGTGTACAGAGACAAACAATCATACATTTAATCATAATAAAAAAACACTCTGCAGCAGAAACCACACTAATTTTTTCAAGTTTCTAATAATGAGTTCAAGATGGATTAACCACGTGTCACTGAATCTTTGCAAATTTTGTATTGTCTTTAGGACAAGAGACTTGCACTTTCACAGTATGTTTTTCTTCAAGAGGCCTCAGAACACTGAGACTTTCTCCACCCTTTATGAGTCTCACCATGAAATGATTCCCCATGGGTGGGGAGTGTGGATATCACCCTTCATAAGCCCACCAATGTGGTCTTGGCAGTTACTGGAATCTACTGGCAAAATAGGACAGAACACAAGGAATCCATCACTTTATATTTTTTGCTGCACAGGAACTGGTCCTGTAAAAACATGTTAACACAGATGTGAAAAGTCTTACAAGCATATAAAGCATATTTTTTGATGTTTTCTGTTTTATATAGATGTTTACCTATATTTGGAGTTTACTAGAAAATATCAGTAATAAAACTCACGGGAAATTAAGACCATTCTCTAAGACCACCAAACCAAACTCATTCAGATTTTAAGATTTTTAATCCTATCTTAAATTTTTCCAAGCCTATTTATTATATATTAGGGGAAGAGTCACTTTCCTGATAACGCAAGAAAGAAAAATCACCAAAAATACTGCACTAACCAGCCCTCACTCTCTGGCTTTAGCTTGAAATAACATCAATGACTAGTTGTGATGATCAACAACTCATAAAACTGTGACAGGAACAAAAATTTTATACTCCTTTAGCTCACATTCAAAAGTAAATTGAAACTGAACTGACTATAGCCAAGTATCTTTTATGTTAGTGAAAAAATGAGCAAATGTAAAGTTTCAGATTGTTCTTTTGGGTATTTTTTATAAATTTCTGTAAAAGTTGGTATAAGATATTCATAGAATGTGTTATTAATGACTTTTGAAATCTTGAACAGAAAAAGAGGAGAATTAACAAGAGTATCTGTTTTGATTTTAAGTGCCTTATCAATAGCCATGTTTTTCTTCTCAAATGTAGAAACAGCCAAAAGGACGCAAGAATCAACATGCATATGGGGGGTCCCTGAGCATCACAGTTACTACTGATAAAAAAGTGGATCAGAAGAGGTGGCTTAGATGCATGGCCATAATTGAATTCCTAACACCATCGTCAATAATTTAATTTATCCCCCAAATTCCTGGCTGCCCACCCAGAGGGAAGTACCTGTCTTACTGTAAGGCTCCTATGAAAGTAGAAAGTAAGAGGTTTCAGAAAAGACTGAGCTAAGCTTACTGAGTTTGCTTTGTTATATTTCAACAAATTGTGAAGCATATATTAATCTTCATCCCCATTATACCAGTGTATTTAATCACATTGCTTAAAAGCTGCAAGACATCTGTTATTTTAACTTTGAAATGATATTTTTTCCACAGTACACAGTGGAGAATAACAATAGTTTGTGTTTCCTTTATAAGTGAATGCATTTAGCAGATAGATTTCACATTATAAAAAATAAAATTTCATAGCCAGCAAGATCTTAGTGATATCAAATATAAATATGTCCCCTAACAAATGAAGAAACTGTAACTCAGAAAGGTTAAGTGACATGCCCAACCAACATTCCCCAAGCTTTTAGTAGCAGAAGTGGCACCGAAACTCATCTCTTTGCTTACTCTTTGCTTGGACTCTGAATGTCATAAGAATTTCTCAGGGTTTCCTTCCACCCCCATATGTGGAACATGATGGCTAGAGTGGGCTGGCCTTTCCCCAGCTCGGTTAGACTCTGATAACACACCAGAAGGTTAAGCTCTGCTAATTCATTGTCCCTGAAGGCAGGCCTTCTTAGGAAGAATAACTCTATTCCCAGGAAAGAATTTTTCTCCAGTATTTACTGTCAGAACCTGGTTGAGCTCCTGGGTGTGATTCCCACAATTTTCCTCGAATTTTTAACTCTCCACGCTATCTACGCTGAGCCTCCAACAATTTGCTGATGACAGTTCAGATTTTTCTTCCCTGGCACCAATTCCGAAGTATTTTCTGCTCAAGAGTTCCTGTTCTGGGAAGCCATGACTCCTATTCACCTGTCTGTCTCTCCAATCTTGGGGGCAGTCATTTGCCCTGCATCCTCCCCTCTCTTAAGGATCCAAGAAGAGTTGTTGTTTTTTCAGTCTATCCAGCTTTTCACTCGTTATTAGAACGGAGTGGGGACTTCCAAGCTCTTGACGTGAAGAACCAGAAACTGGAGGTTCTAGACTTTTTCATATTTTATCTTTTCAGTAATGCCAGATGTTTACAAACATCACTAAACTTAGAAAATCCTAGTGTACATCTGTTCCATTTTTCATAACCCCAAGGGAATTATATTAAATTCAGTCCCCATTTTTACCAAAACTTGTATACCTCTGACGCGTTGTTTTTGAACGGTTTTCTCTTTTTATGTTTAGAAAAGTTCTTCAGTCTTTTAAAGATCAATATGATTCTCTGGTTGAAGAAGTGGCTTTCGCTGTGTTCTTCACAGATATGTGAGTCAATTTCCCTGAGAATGCCATCAAAATACAAGTCCATCTTCTAAGTGTTTTCCTAAGTCATCATAAATGTCGTGGGGGTATTTTGTACAGCATTTGAATTTTTTTACTGATTGAATGATATAAAGATTTTCAGGTTCTTTACAACATGAAAATGCTCCTTATCATATAATGGAAAAGTTGTCTTTTCACTGCTTTGAAAAGTTTTCCTTCAAAGTCAGGGGGATATGCCTTTGCTCTCCATTACATTTCTGTTCTACCACAAGGCCACCCTCCCCCCAGAGGATTCTGGGGGTGGGAAAGTTGTGCCCCACCTGCTCAATGGGGCCCAAATTAAGCCTGAGGTATTGCTCCTTCAGATCTCCTGTCAATGTTTTAATCACGGTTTAAACTAAGTTAGCTAAAAACCAAGCCATTCCCTACTTTATTCACTGTCTCTGAGCACTGCAGTTAATAGTCAGGAAAATTAGTCCCATTCATAATAGAGATATTGTGTTTAAACAATTTGAAAGTGAAACCTTCAAATTTCTAATTATTTTCTATCCACATTAGAGAATGCCATGGAAATGTCTGTAATATTTGTTACATCCTTTAACACGGTGCTCCTTTAGTCAGAAGAAAACAAATTCTCTTCCAGGGAAAAGAAAATGAGGCTGTATGTTAGTACCAAAAAGAAAAAATAAAAATAAAAGACCCTATTAATGCATTGTCACTGTTTCAATAAATTTATATTTCAAATATATTTGAATGAAATATGCCCTTCCTTTTATTCAAGATGAAGAAACTACTCTTGATGACCTGAAAACTATATAAAATGTACCTAGCTCAACTCAAAAAAATTTACTACTACCTGGGACTTCCTTGGCGGTCCAGTGGTTAAGGCTCTGAGCTTCCACTGCAGGGGGCAAGATCCTGCATGCTGCATAGTATGGCCAAAAAAAAATTTACTACTACCTGTTTTTCATTGCATATACTCATAAAAATTATTTACAATGCAATTCATATTTTCTATGTGAAAATTAAGGATAATTATTGTGATAAATAAGGAAACAGGCTATACTGAATTTTACCCTCATTAGTTTGCAAAGGCAAGCTACTTGTTTTTAGTATTCATTTTTTCTAGTATCTTACATTAGCTGAGGATACATTTTTAACATACCATCTATGGTATTCTTGAGTTTTAATTTTTTAATAAAAGATCACCTCCAATGTAAACTATAATAATGAGAATGTTGCATTCAGCAGGAAAATGAACTTTCTGTATCACATTTAATATTTTATTTTTTTAATACACTACAGCTTTGGCAAATCTTTATTGAAAAATAAACAGTAAGCCATATTATGATCAAAGGAATTGGTAGGTTTATAATTAACCTATGCACTTCATATTTCATTTAAGAAGAAAGAAGTAGAAATAGAAACACAATAATAATAATAATAACTGCTATAATTTAGTGCTCACTTACCCTAGGTCAGGCAGTTCAGTGAGTGACCTGTGTTATCACTAAACAACTTGTTATCAACTGTCTCTATTTATAGTGAATATAATCAAAGAGATTATGTCAGTTATCCCAGGTCACATCTCGAGTAAATCTTAGAGCCAGAAAATAGATTTTTTAATATAAACTCTCCTCTTAACATTGGTAGGAGAGACCAATCTACTATAACAAAGGATTCCAAATTCAGCAATCTAAAGAAAAAAATGAGACAATTTCTTTCTTTCTTATACAAAAAGTTCGAGAAAAGCATGACAGATGGTCAAATGGTTCCTCAATCATGAATGCCTATCCCTTTCATTTTGTGGTTCTGCCATCCTTAAGGCCTTGATGCATGGTCTAAGTGGAGCTATCAGCAGGAACTCTCAGCAGGAGGGAAGAAGAGATAACACAGAGGAACCATATTCATACATTTGTGCCTATAGAATGGTAAACTGAAAGAAGGCTGAAAAATGGAATCCAGCTAGGCAACCATGTGCACAGTTCTCATTCTATTATCAATGAAGAAAGGAGGCAACCTCCGTGGATAGTTGAGTGTTGCCACCACAACACAAATTCATGTGATTTCACTGAAATCTCTATGCCCTTGGCTATCAGTCATGAGCTTTTCTCATCACCTCACCGCACAGCTTCAGAAGCCATCCACATACTTCAGTTTGGATTTCTCATGGCCCAAGATCAATAAGCTCCAAATCAATTTCATCTTAGTTCTTCTCTCCTAAACCAAAGTTATCTTCTAAATGTATCATCTTGACCAAAGACCAATGGCTAGTTTTCTAATCAAGAAATCCATAAACCTTCATTTTGCTCCATACATTTCATTCACAAAGTCCTTCCAGATTTCTTTTTAAGTAACAACTGTATTCATCCTTTTCATGGATAATTTTATCCATCACAGAGAAATCCTCCTTATTAATATCATAAATTCAAATTCATTAACCACCTACTACATCCCAGGTACTCTGCCCAATGTTGAACAATGATAAGCAAAAACAAACAACAATAGCTAATATTTATATATTACTTACCCTGTGTCATGTACTATTCTAGGCATATAACATAAACTCACTTATTTCTCACAGGAATTCTAAGAAGATATTTCAGATGACAACACAAGGATCTATAAACATTAAGTAACATGTCATGGTTATATTCTAGAGCTTGGAGCTGAACTTGGTCTCTGGTTCTAGAATCCATGTTCTTTAACCAGTAGACTCTATGACCTTATCTGATAGAAGTTACTGTTCAGTGAAAAACGTTATAGAGTAAATAAGTGTACAGATAAAATATTGTTATAAACTGTGATAATTGCTACAAAAGAAAAATATAATGACTATTTCAACTATTAAAAATGTTTCTTGAGGAAGTGAGGGAGAATGAGCAGGATATAAACCTTTCAAGCAGAGAACACAATGTGGGCAAGGAGCCACAAGAAGCAGGAAGGCCAGAACACCTTGGGAACTGAAAGACCAAGTGACTAGAGCTGAGAAATGGAGGGTGTGCAAATAAGCCTGGAGAGATATCAAGAGGCCAGAAGTTGAATCTCTTTTTAAACTGTTTTAAACTTTTTGTAATTATCACTGTCTTGCAAAGGACAATGAAAAATTTCTTATGCGAAGGCATGTCATGGTCTGATTCAAATTTTAAGATCTCCCTAAGGCTGCTATGCATAGCATAGATGAAAAAGTATAGCGTGGATGTGGGTAAGCCTTTTAAGGAAACCAAAGAAGCAGTAACAGATGAGAGTAGTTTGGGCTAAAATGATGCTGATGGCAAAGATGGAGAAAAGTACATGAATTAAAGATACACTTGGAAGGTAAAATCAGTAGGATTGGTGATTGACTGGATGTGGGGGTGAGTGAGAGAAGGTTATGTCAGGGATAATGTCTGACTTTTAGCCCCACATCATAAGGAAACCCTGCTCTGGAGGGGGCCCAGGTTTAGGAATGATGAAGACAGGAAACCCTGCCCTGGAGGGGGCCCGGGTTGAGGAAAGATGACCACAAGTTCCATTTTGGACTTATTGGGTTTGTGGTGACTTTTAGATACCCAACTGGACAAGTCTAATAGAAAGTTAGATTCTGTGAACTGGACATAAAATTTTGGGAATCATCTGAATGTTTAAATTGTAAATTCATGAGCACAGAGAAGATAATAAAATTAAAAAAGACTGGCTAAAAGATGGTCTGGCAAAGGGACTGGAAAAGGATAGCTGGATAACCTATGACTAGTTTATTCCCCAAACCTCCATACTGATTTATCTCACTTTATCTAACTCCCATTACTATTTATTCTACATAACGTTGTTGGTGTAATTTCCTTTAAATATATCTATCAAAATGTCACCAATCCTGTTTGTTGCTGTTTATTTTCTCTTACTATATGCACACATGTTTTAATAAAACAGCATGTTAAATTTTACTGCAAGAATCATATTTAGATAAAAAGAACAATCCAATATAAGAATAGTTAAATAAATCCTCCATTACTTTTCCTTCCCCTTTTAGCTGCTATTCTGGAAACTGTAGCAATAACCTTTTCAGTGGTAAAAGGGTTAACAGATAAAAAAACACATTATCTTGTCTCTGTTGTTAAGGTTTATTGTTAAAGCTTACGCATAGAAATTCAATAACAATTTTGGTATAAAAGAAAACCTCATTCAAATTATTTTTCACTTTTTTCCAGCCATGATTATATTAAAACAGAGAAACTATTGGGAGAGAAAAAGAGCAGACACTACAAAGAGCAAGAGAAATCATCATGGTAAAAGGAAACTGACGATGCAGAGATTCAGCACTAAGATCAGCGTGGAATTTTAGAAAGTACCTATTGACTCAACAGTGCAAGATGTTTTTGTCTTTAAAACATTATCTATTGTAAATCTATCCCATTTCAAGCCCACATTACCTGGTTGACTAATTTACCTAGACTTAATAGAGTTCATCTCTTACATAAAAATGAACTCATGAAATAGATTCAAAATTTATTTTCTCCAAAACAAGACATATAAAAGGGGATGGGGGGGTGGGTAATGTCAATTATTTCTTTTTCTTTTGCTCAATGGCCTCACAGGGAAGAGCCACAAAAACTCAGGTTTTTTTCCTCAAGATACATTGTGGAGAATATTCAGGCACATTAATTCAAAAAATATTTATTGGGGCTTCCCTGGCGGCGCAGTGGTTGAGAATCTGCCTGCCAATGCAGGGAACATGGGTTCGAGCCCTGGTCTGGGAAGATCCTACATGCCGTGGAGCAACTAGGCCCATGAGCCACAACTACTGAGCCTGCACGTCTGGAGCCTGTGCTCCACAACAAGAGAGGCCGCAATAGTGAGAGGCCCGCGCACTGCGATGAAGAGTGGCCCCCACTTGCCGCAACTAGAGAAAGCCCTCGCACAGAAACGAAGACCCAACACAGCCTAAATAAATAAATAAATAAATAATAAATAAATAAATTTTAAAAAGTGAAATTGTAAAAAAATATATATATATATTTATTGAACAGATGTCCACTTTATTATACTTTTCCACCTCACTGTATTCCTGGTTACAAATAGCATATTAAAATAGTGATCATTTTGAGAAAGTTTTGATGCACAACGTGTAATGATAAAGGCTGAAACTGATAGCAATTAAAATTATCAATCTTAAACCTAGTAATCAATTTAAAATGAACATAATTTGGCAGTGTTAACATATGTGTTCAAGGTTTCTTTTCTATACTATTCTACTTTTAAGTAAATGTTCCAAGTGAGTACATTAAAGAGACAAAAATCAGAAATTGTTTTATTTATTATTGTTGTTGTTGTTATGGTTGAAATTGTCATCATTACTTTAATTCTATTATGTTAAATACCAGGGCAGTTAAAACACATTTCTCAATACTATATAGGATGAAAAATAAAATCACTTACTATAATCACATCTGTTGGAAACACTCCATCTAAAAGGTCTATATTGTTGCAATTATATACAATTTGAAACAACTTTGGGTATCTAAAAGATTATAAAAAGATAATTTACTTTTTAACTTCAAAGCAATAAGAATGACTACAGAAATTATTAGTCGAGAAGAAAGAAAAGAGAAAGTCAACAAAAAGTATCTCACCTGGAAGATTATTTTGCAGATAACTTGAATAAGCTGTTTGTTAAAAGCTTAGCTAACAGGTGTCCTGTCTAATTGACTCAAAATAACGTTCAATTATGCTTAAAAAGGATATGGAAGTGTTTTTTCTCTCTTATCCAAACTATGGCATAATGATAAAAATAAGGAAAGATCTAATTTCATACTCAAAAATAAATAGCTTATATTAGGAACTAGAGTTTATTTTTTAAATTGGTAAAGAGAAAAATATTAACCAAGCTGAAATAAAGAATCGTCTTTGTGCATTTTTGATGCCATACAAATAGAAGAGGTCCTAGAACACTGAGAATAGCCTTGAACATGGAACAAGGAGCCCATGGGTTTGGCCTCTGTGCAAGTGACTTTTAATGTTATTATTTGAATACCATATATTGAGGGATTTCTGTGCTAAGACTTTTAAATATTACTTTAATCCTCACAATAACTGTATGATGCTGGCCAAATAATCTTTAATTGTTGTTATATATTATGTATTTTATAAGTGAGTATACATGTGTAGGATGGGAGGAATAATTGAAAGAATAGACAAATTAGGTATTAGTAATAATCAAGAGTCGAGTCCATTGTAGTTGTTTCTCAGAAGCCTTATAAAATTTTTCAGTCATTTTTTTTAAAGGCTTAATTCCATGTTATCGATATTTCAAATGTTTAACTTCTTTATATTACTGAACTTTATATTACTGTCCCTGAACTTTATTTTTTTTAATTTTTTTATTGAAATATAGTTGATTTACCATGTTGTATTAGTTTCAGGTGTACAGCAAAGTGATCCAGTTATATATATATATATGTATATATTTATTCTTTTTTAGACTCTTTTCCATTTTAGGTTATTAAAAGATATTGAGAATAGTTCTGTGCTATACAGTAGGGCCCTTTTGGTTATCTATTTTATATAAGGTAGTGTGTATATATTAATCCCAAACTCCTAATTTATCCCTCCCCCCACCCTTTCCCCTTTGGTAACCATAAGTTTGTTTTCTATGTCTGTGAGTCTATTTCTGTTTTGTAAATAAGTTCATTTGTATTATCTTTTTCTCAGGCCTTGTTTTTATCCAGACTGAACAGTGATACAACCAGTTGGCAGCTACCTTCTCATGTACAACTCCCATAAATTCATCAGGGCAGCTGAGAGGTCATCATTTGCAGCTACAGAGGGAGACTTTGAACACTGGAATCTAAGAAATAACTTTTGAACTTAGTACAGAATTATGAAATATGTCTGTGGCAAAATCACCCAGAAGAATATTCAAAATTGTTTTCATTTTTGAAACAGATTTGTCAAATTTTAAGCAATCTGTGAACGTGAAAAGTTCTGGAATTTTTAAAATAATTTTGGATTTATTTTTCCATTCAGGAGACCACAATCATAGAATTTGGGGGGCGGGGAGTCTCTTATTACTGGAATTATAATAAAAATAAGTAATAAAATATATAATAAAAATAGCAAGAAGAATGTGTAGACTACAACTTGACCAAAGTTAATGTCCAAGAATAAATACAGAATTATTAATTTCAAAGACCCCCACTCTAAGTGCTTGTTGGAATATTTTAACTTAATTATATTTGAGATTGCAAAAACACAATTTGATTGAAAAACTACTGCTTTCAAAAGCTACAGTTTTGTACTGAGTTCTTTGCACATCTGGAAATGTTAAATATATCACGATTCAACTGTAAAACGTATATACTGCTTGACCCAGCACTTTCATCTTGGGCATTTATCTTAAACAATAATTGAACATGTACATTAAAGATTGGTTAAATATAGTCATCATAGCATTATTATATTATCAAAATCATGGAAATTCAATGAATATCAACACAAAATTTTTGAAATAAAATAAGATATTATGAAGACATAATATTTCATATGGAAATGTTTTAATTGATATTTATAACAGCGTTGAATGAAGAAGCAGTTTAAAAGATACAAAGAATCAACCATTTATATAAATTATGTATATATGTTTATTTCTCTTTATGTATGCAAAAAATGATGTCAGGAATTTATTTGTCAAAATATCAAGAGTGTTTAAGTATGAGTATGGAGATTTTAGGTAATTTTTTTCTATCATTTTGTATTTCTTTACATTACTGATTGTTGTTTATAATTATATACTATTTTATAATAATATAGTAAAGCTATTTTAATCTTTAGATATTTAACAACTTGAATGAGTGTGTGGAAGAGTTGAAAAAATAACTTGATACTGGCACATGGACACAAAGACAATTATACCAAACTTCAACATGTCGAAGTTTCTGTCAAGGAATGTTGTGCACATTATCTGAGTTCTCATCTATGTGAATTATATATGCTTGGCACTTAACCATCTCGAAACTTGTTCTTCTCTTGGCTTCAAGAACACCTTGATTTTCTTATTTTTCCATTTCTATAATAGATAAATTGGTTTATCTCCTCTTTCTGACCTCTATATTTTGTAGCCCTTAGGATCCTGTCCTATTCTGTCCTGCTAAATATTTATTAACACCTATATAAATATTATATCACCATCCCCAACATCAACTTGAACTCCACTTTCAAGTAGTTAAATGCCCATTCTACGTCACTTGCATGCTGTTAGGCTTATCAAACTTAACATGTTCAATGTCAAATAGAATTCTTTACTTACCTCAAAAAACCTACTCCCCATCTCCCTAGACTTTAGTCCAAACTACCATTATCTCTTGCCTGCTGCACTGCAACATCTTCTTAACTGAACTTCCCATTAACCCTTCCTCCCGCCCCAACTCCCAGTCAATTTTCCACATAACACCTCTGTTCAAATCTTTGTAAAGTCTTCCATTTTGTTTAAATTTCATACTCTTTATTCTGACCCACAAAACCCTACATAATCTAGACCATTTCCACTTAGTTGAGTTCACATCCCATCACTCTTACACTCACCAACTATTCCTCCACTCACACCCAGCTTCTGTTGTTCCTGAACATTTGTTTAAAACGGGAGCCTATATTTGTGCATTCCTCTTCCTAGTAAACTACTACTGCAGCTCTTCACGTGGATAGATTGGTCTAATGTTCTGGTCTCGGTACAATTATCACCTTCTTGATAAGACTCCTTTGACCACCATTGGTAAAATATCCTTCCTCCCCTTTCCTATCCATCCCCTCATCATGTTTTACTTTCTTCACAGCTTATTCACTACCTGAAATTACATTATTTATTTATTGGTTTGACTGTCTATTTTTGCTTTCTACTACTATAAAAAGTAAGTTCTATGTGCTCAGGGCCTTTGTTGCCCTTGTCCACCATTGTATCCCCCAAATTTAGAAAAATGGCTGCCATGCAAGAGATACTCAATGAATACCTTTTGAATAAACAAATGATTGCGTATTTCTGGCTAAAGTCCCTACTGATCAATTTTAATTTGTTTTAATCTGCTGAAGACCTAGTCCCAAATCTAAAATAAAGTCAACTCTGTCTGCTCAGAGACAGCCTTAGACTTCCTTTTCTTTGCTTACAAAATTAATTTTTTTTAATTGAAATATACTTGATTAACCATGTTGTGCCAGTCTCTGCTGTACAGCAAAGTGACTCAATTATACACATATAGACATTCTTTTTTTTTATATTCTTTTCTATTATGGTTTATCACAGGATATTGATTAAATTTAAAATTCTTGCCTTAGGCATTTTACTCCCTCCATGCCAAACTATGTTTGCTTGTCCCTAGATCAAACAGCCCTCCCACACACACACAGCACATACTACCACTCTTTCCTTCCCTCTTACTGCTGTCATGAACCCAGGCACAGGAAAGCAGTGTAGACATGGTAGAGAAGATTGGCTCTGGAGACAGGTTACTCACTTCATTCTCCCACTTCACCCTCATCAACTGCTCAATCATGGGCAAGTTGCTCAACTTTTCTAAGCTTTAGTTTATGCATCTGTAAATACGATAGTAAAACAGCCCATCTCCTAGGGTTGTCCTGAGAACTACTTGACATAATGCTTGTAAAGCACTGAAGAGAGCTATTTCACCATGTCTCAAATATGTTTTCTGAAAAACAGTAATTTGTACACATAAAGAAACCAAAACGTTTTCAATTCCTTTCCCTACCTAAAATTCTGTACATGTCAAGTATTTACTAAGAATGTTAAACGGAGGATTTGTAAACTCTCTGATCATGCTTTCTAAAAGAAAGACGTTGGTTTATAAGGTTAGGGTAGCTCACAATGCCTATCTCCTTACCTCATTATGATCCTGATACAATGCTTGCCAATGTAAAATCATGACAAAGCTATTTCATGGGTGTGAATTATGAGAAAACTACTTCAACATCAAATTTTTTGGCTTGGTTATTTTCACAGGTCATTTTGTTGTTGGTTTCAAAATCCAGTGATATTTCCACAGAATAATCTGGCCTCCTGGGCAATCAGGTATTTTTGGAAGACAATCAAACGATTGACATTTTTACCAAAAAGAGAACTATATGATCAATTTAAAATTTCCTTTGATTTTGAGGTGCTCTAGCACACGGTATTTCTTTTATTTTCCTTTATTAGTTCCATTTTATATTTTACCTAGTAGATACCAATAAAAGATTTTAAAAGAAATTGCACCAATTATAGATAAATAATAGAACTCTTTTTCCAAATACTTTTAACTTAAAAATGGTATTTTGCTTTAATGATGAGAAAAAGAGCTTTAAACTATAATAAAAACTAAGGTTTTTAAGGTTAAAACTAAGGTTTTAATAAGGTTATTTTTAGTGTGAATTCCATTCAATACTAACAGGGTACTGATTAAAATTTATATAGTGTTAGCAAAATGAACAACTTTCCACTCTTTGGGGGTAGGGAGGAAGCAGAAGTCAGATCTTGCATTTATGTTATGGGAAACTCCTTTTTTGCAACATTAATACCCATTTAATGCCAGTACTCTTAAATTTTCAAACTTCTATATAAAGCATATAAAGCAAAATTGTCACATATATGCCAGTAATAAAGCAAAATTGTCACATATATGCTAGTAATTCATCTGCAATTTTAAATAAGAGCGCCTCATGGAGTTAAGCATTTTCAAGGAAAATTATAACACATAACTTTTTCCAAAGACTAATTAAATACAGAATATTTGAACAGGAAGATTCAGCATCATACTGGATCCAATATGTTCCTCTAAGATGTCAAAATCTTCTTATTTAGTTAATTAAAGGTTTAAAATAAAGTTTTTTTTTTTCTTCTAGCTATAAATTAAAATAAAATAAACTGCATTTACATAATAAGATTTCATTTTACAGCTGATGTTTATTTAAAAACCAGATCAACTCAGGTTTTTTTGTCATATATTTTAGTGCTGAGTATAATATGTATGGGAAAACCCACTGCTTCCTAACTCAGTGCTTCTAACACAAAGAATCAGATACAACAAGAAATGTTCTGCTCTGCCCTGCCCTTGTCAGTTCAAGTGAGATGTTTAACATTGCTCTAACATGGTGTTTTTTTGAGGTTTAATTTCAATTCAGTTCCACTTTTTAGAATAGCAATGGTGCAAGCAACTTGGTATTACAACACAGAAAATCCCAGCCACATGGTAAAAGCTGATCCAAAAACAAATGAGTAACATCAAAAACAGGCCAAAAATCATATCCAAAGAACTTAAAAAAAAAAAAAAAAAAAAAAACCAACAATTTCAGTGGAAACTTCTACACTGGTTGGGTTCATAAACACAAGTTAAAGGTGGGGAAAGTCATTATTTTCTTAACTCTGCTTAAGTACTGAAATTTAGAGACCAAAGTAAGCTTTCTTTCCTGATAGGAATGGCAGAGAATTTTTAAATTATAGGTCTACATTTTGCTACTCAGTGGTCTTTAAAACTAAGTTCTCTTGAAAGTATAATCTTGCTAACAGTCAAGTAGCTTCCTGTTTACTTAAATCTTTTTTTTTTTGAATTTTTGAATTTTATTTAATTTATTTTTTATACAGCAGGTTCTTATTAGTTATCTATTTTATACATATTAGTGTATATATGTCAATCCCAATCTCCCAATTCATCCCACCACCACCACCCCTGAGTTTACTTAAATCTTTTCCAACATTTTTTGCCCTAGTAGAACCTAAGGAATATCCTCTTTTAATCTTGACATCATCTATCCCCTCAAGCCATATAAAGATGGGATTGAAGTGAACCTTTGTAGATGAAAAAACACTGACAACTTTTTTTTTCATATGGAATATGCTTAAAACAGTTCTTTAAATAATCATTGTTCTTAGGCTCTATCTATAAGGTAAATTCAGATAAGAGATTTTTTTTTTTTCTAGTATGACAGTATTTTGACCAGAGTAGTCTTCCAATAAACACTGATTGACTTATATGTACTTTAGGAAATGGGGAATAAGTCTGACATGCATCCATGTTGCTGTTTCATACGTTTTCAAGGAAAAAAGCAATATATTTTCTTGGTCTTAAAATGGTCAGCAACTTATTATTTCTGGTTCAGACATGTTTATAGCTCTGGCTTAATTTTCTAATCTCTCAATATTTTATTTTTCTTATCCATCCCAAAATAAATATGGATTCTTAAAATTACATGGGTTCTTAGCAGTATATTATGAATATCAATAAAATATGAGTACTACAGGACATTATAGATATAAAAACAATCAGTACCATGACTAGCCAATAATGATATCTTTGCAAACTATAAAACATCATGCAAATGCAGAGCATGTACCTTGGCAAAAAGAGATATTAGGCTAAGAATGAGTTTTTCAAGAATACTTCTGGAATTCTATTAGAAAACATATATATTCAGGGGCTACCAGGGATATCACTAGATTCTTTAAAGAAAAGCTGCAATTTTATATTTAATTAAAATTTCTATTCCAAAGTAACTTATGCCTTTAATTCTGCTTTTAAGTCATATTGTGAGCAAATTCTACAATCCCTTTCCTTTGATCAGATCATAAAAATATTGGAAAATATATTTTAAAATAGAGTGAATGCATGGATTCTCTCAGAAACACAAAAGAGAAGTTACTTTCAAGAATATCTGAAAAACATAAAGCAGATGAGATTCAAACTAAGAGGAAAATGACATCTTAGGACACTTGTGAGACCCTGTGGAAGAGAATACCAAGTAAAGTGGGAACTGTCAGAAGGATTTCTATGCCTAAAGATGGTAGATGCTCAGGGTGAGGGAGAGGCAACTGACAGGGACCACCCAGTGAAAGGTCCAAACCAATCAAAGCTGAGAAAAGGTAAGGAATAGCAGATGTAAAGCCACTGTCTCATCATTTTCTCATCTTATGGACAAAGTAAGGAACATGAACTCTGGAAGTTCCTACCTCTCACTCTACTGCAAGAAGAGGCAGCAGGCAATTGTTAAGGATTTGTGAATTTGAAGCCGTCAAAAAGACTCCAAGTTATCTGAAAAGCATGGAGACCATAAAATCAGATAGCAGACCAAAATACTCAGACACACGAAACAGTAGTACTAAAGCTATCAGAAAAAGACTTGAAAACAAGTGTAATTAATAAAGGTAAAAGTTGCATCTGTGAAACAAAAACAGAAGGTAGTTTGCCATAAAAATAATCCTTTAGAGATATTAGAGGTAAATATAGCTGTTGGGAAAAAAACTTAATTAATATATGGGCTGAATAAAATAATGGTTATAGATGAAGCAAGAATTGGTGGTCTGGAAATGGATAGTAGATATCAAAAGTTGATCTTAGCTTATTAGGAATGTCAAAAAAGGGAATAGAGAAAAATGAAGCTGAGAATCATAATTATGGAACTAACACTTGGGAGTGACCAAAAAGCTAAGGACCATGCCCAAGATGCTAACAAAAGACAGTGAAGAGAAGTACTACAGAGAATATTTTTAGGCAGAAATGGGAGAAAACAAAAACTTCTCCTGATAGTACTGCACCAAGTATATCACACTTGGTACTCTGGTTCAAATATACTTGTGGGTATTGGTAAGTGTTATGCACAGAAAATGATGGGACAGAACATAATCAGGCAGGAGTCATGGAAGATGAAGGGACTTCTGAGTGGAAACTAAAATATTGTGCCAAATGAAAATAAGCCAGCAATAAGTGGAAAGGTGCCCTCAGTGAAAAGATCCTCAGTATGAAATGAGCTGGACACATTCCAGAATCATTAGAAAAAAACATTAGGTCTTCTGCAGAGTAAGCATGGAAAAAGACAGAAGGAAGAAGAGTTCAGAGAAAGTCAAGAACCAGATCATACAGTACCTTGTAGGCCATAAGAAGATTGTCTTTATTGTACATGCAATGTGAAGCCTTTGGAGGTTTTTAATAGAAAGTCACATGAACTACTTTGAACGATCACTCTAGATTCTATGTGGAGAATAGAAAAGAGTGTGGAACAACAAGGAAAATATGTTGGGAATTTATCAGTTGTTGGAAAATCAGGTTGTCTTGCTGGTGTCTATTTTGAACAAGAGATATGATATAAAAATTTATATGAATCCCATTATTTTAAAACTATTTCTAGTCAGCATATTTATATAATGCCACTTACAATATATGATTTGATTTTTCTCCTCAGACTATTTGGATTAGCTTTATACTAATTTCTCAACACACACTCAACTACCTCCTTTGATGTCAAATAGGAAGACCTTGAAATATGACTTGTAGGGTTTGGAAATACAGGGATTACAAAGTTAAAGAGTAGGAAAACAGATGACTCTTGGACAAAAACACCTTAAGTACATTCATTGGCCAACTATTATACCAAAATGAGCACTTACTATTTGTCATATATTAAATCTAATGTAAATATAGTAATTTATTTTGAATTTCTGATTTCTAAGTTATCTTTAAATCTGCATTCTCAGATAACAGAAGCCTCTCCAATTAAGAGGCATAGAATAGCTCTATATATTGAGTGATTACAAAGTGCTTAGCACAGTGTATAGTGTTTTATGTTCTTTATCTCATCAAATCCTCATGACTATTCTATTTGACCTGGGCTTTACTATTTCCATTTTACATATGAGGAAGTTCTGTCTCAGAAAGACTAAATCATTTCTGATGGCCAAATGGCTAACATCAAATGTGAAATTCCAACTTAGGGATCTCTGACTTGATAGTGGTCATAGCCATCATTTTATACTGTATCACATGAAGTCAGAACAGCAGACCTATTCCAATTCCAGGGCAGTCACTAATTAGTGGTGTGATTTGGAGTGAGTCACTGAAACAGTTCAGGGTAAGTTTTTTAGTTTGTAAAAGTATGAACAATAATGCATACTCTATTACCATGTATACATTGTCAACTACAAATTGGTTCTTGCCATTGGCACTTGTCATCTACCTCTACAAGGATTAAATTATGAGCCGCTGCAGCTGCTTACTTTCAACACTCCCTGAAAGGAGTTCAGAGTGGAGATCAGGAATGAGGCGCTCTGTGCTCTGGGAAAAACTGGCAGAACATGTCTTCAGATAGTAAGCTATTTTCAGGAGACCAATTTACGAGCCCAATTCTTGTATCTCCTCATATCTAGAAAAACACTAACATCCTTCTTGGTGATGTCTGCTCCTCGTGACTAGCAGTAACCTTCACAAGACTAGCAGAAACCTTCTGCAAAAAAATATGTGCTTGATTGCATGTACTCCCCCTTCACCAAAATCACATATATACTGACCTTCCCCCCTATCTCTTTGAAGCAGTTTCTCAGAGCTTCCTGAGATGCTGTCTCCCAGGCTGTAGACCTCATTTTTGCCCCAAATAAAATTTAACTCTCAAGGCTCATGTTGTGCTTTTTTTTTTTTTAAGTCAGCAGTATCAAAGTAAATGAAATAACATTTGTGAAAAATCCATCACAGTGTCTGGCAGCAGAGTTGAATCTGATATATGTATATCTCCCTTCTTTCTAAAACTTAACTCATTTTCAGAAAAAAAAAGAGTTATTCTAAAACGAAAATCAAGTGTATCTGTCTTTCAGCCAAAGATACTTAGTGTAAATGTACCTTTTCTTCAAGGCTGAGGGTACACACCATTATGCCAAATGAAGAAGGGACATAGGACCATTTGCCATCATGCTAAATGCAGAGTTTTACTTTGCTGTGCTCTTTTGTGTTCTGAATTTCTGACTCCCAGGTCATCTTTCATGCTAGAATTCTAATGTCAGTTGTCTTCCTCTAGTGGTTACCACTGTTTTACAACTTTACACTTCTAATTTCTGCGTCTGATCTGTAGTGGGCTGAACAAGTAAACTTTATTTCTTCTGTTTTCTCTAAACTCTAAGATCCAGCTAACATCTAATGACAATGAGCACTTAGCACAGAGCTGTATATGTGAAAGCTCTTTGACAGAGGACATTGGACCAATAAAGGTAAATAAAGTAACACAAATGACAGCCCTCAGTCTTCATTTATTTCTGTATTCCTAGAGCCTCAGTCAGTGTCTGACAAATGGTAGGTGATAAATAGAATATTTCCTGCCATATCAGTAAACAAAGGATGTCACAGTCATCAGCTATTGCAGCCACCACCAGACAGTGAGCTGGTGAGCCCTGAGGGAACTCAGCAAGGAAAAGAATACCTGCCATCTAGCAGCCATCAGACTGCAGCCACTCCCCACAGTGAGCCCTGAGGAAACTCAGGATGTGAAAACACAGGATACTGGCCCCAGATAGCTGAGGTGCATATCAAAGAAATGATTTCAGTGAGCCCAGACTCTGGCATCTTCCCATGCATAGAAGAGCGCTAAATTCCTTAACTTGAGATATCTAGTTTTCTTTTATTAACAGTAATCTTTTGTTTCTACTACCTGCCCTTCCTTGCAAAACTCCTATATATCCTGGCTCCCCCTCTTGCCTCCTCAGAGCACTTCTCTCAGGGTTACTTGAGATGCTGCCTTCGGGCTTGAAGTCCTAAAAATTCCCACCGAATAGAACATAACTTTCAACTTTTAGGTTGCTCACTTTTTTTGTTGTTGTTGTTTTGTTTTCCCAGTTGACATAGGCATTCAATAAATGTTTCTGTAGTGAAGGTTTAATACATGAATCTAACTGATACTTTTCTATGAGTCTTTTTACTAAGACCTTGTGGTTTTGAGTTTAATTTTAATATTTTTGGTATTTCTATTTCATAAAATGTCAAAGATGCTACATGAATCACGTTCAGTTCCTTTTAAATCCCCTGAAATTTACTTCCTACTGATTTTTTTAAAAGAAAAAGAAAAAAAAAAGCTATAAATCTACAATAAAATCATGAGAAAGGCTATCAGATAATGGATTTGAACTAATTTATGATTAGATGAAAAGCATTTGGGGGGGGGCATCACAAACCACTGGGAAAAAGATGCGTTATTTTTAAATGATATTGGAAAGATCAGCTCAATATAAGAACAAAAAATAGATTTGGGTCCTTTCACACGACATCCCAAAATAAACTTTAGATGGAATAAATATCTACATGTGAAAAAGAAAATTATATAGCTAATAGGAGAAAATATAAGAGAAGATATCTGTGGGCTCAGAGTGGGGGAAGAATTTTTTGGCTTAATCTAGTCCAAAAACTGTTCTCATTTTACAATTTAAATGATGTTTATTTCTCCCTAATCAGGAGAAAAGCCAGAACCAAGGGTTGACTCCCAGTTCTGTTCTCTTTCCAAGGAATCATTCCTCATTTATTTATCAGTCTCAAATGAAACATATGCTATCTTGAATCCTTCTGATCCTTGGAGATTAGTTAAACCTGGCCTGAAACACAATTTCACAGTATGTGATTGTCCAGAACCCTCCTCACGGTTTCTGGAAGCTGCCGAGACTAAGATCTTCAGGGTTTCCTCTAAGTATGTGCCGGTCTGTGTGGGCTTGTCCTGTGTCAGTACAATACCAGACCCATCACTGGTTTATGTACACACCCACAGTCTCACATCACATATACACACTCACACCTACAAATGACAAGCATTTCTGAGTTTGGCAACTTCAGTCAACATCTGGGAAATAATGGGTGGAGGGACTTTAAATTCCATACAGCTTTCTACCACAGCTCCACTCCCTTGTTTGTCTCTCTTTCTCTTAGATCAACAGGTACCTTATTATTTTTTTAAATCTCACTTAAAACATTTCATCAACTTCAAGGTCCCTGAAGATCTCGCCTTCTCTCAACCACTTGTCAAGAGTATTTTTGTTGTTGTTTTGTTTTTTCTTTTTCTTTTTCTCTGAATAAATACATTAGCTTTTCTAAAAAGGAATTCCAATGGCAACTACTAATAAGATATATCTGCCCCATGACAAATATGCATCTAGCATAACTAACATTATACAATGTGCAAAAAAATAATTAGTGACTCTGGAAATGGTCTGGGAAAGAAAGCTGAAAAATAGGAGCTAGACTAGAATTAGTCTAGAAACTGAAATCTGGTTAAAGGTACCAGACCTTAACCCACTGAGCACTGTCTACTAAGTAGTAGTAATTAAGTCATTGGGACTGTGTGGTGAACCTGTAAGTACTGATTTCAGTACAATTTGAAAGTTCATTTCCTTCACCACCTATAGAAAAGCACTCTGAACAACCAACAACCAAACTACAACAATAGCAAACATATGCTGGCTTGATTGGTATAATAAAAAAAGATAATACATAGATCTCTTCAATATATTCATAATAAAAGTCTGTAGCCATACTGACTCCTTGTCCTGTGGAAAGCTACTTAGGTCAAGAGGGAGATGTGCATGTGGAAGGTTGAGGAGGCCTGGAGATGACTTCAGGGAAGTGTAGGAAATGTGGATGATGCTATCCATCCCCTCTACAGTCACCTAAGCTGTATTCCATGAAGGTACTGACAAAAAAAGAGCATGTCAAAGAGAAGAAAAAAAGTAAGGAAAAACACTAGGAAAAGCTAGTTTCCAGAAAGACCTAATATCTCATTTTAGAGACTCTTCAGTGAACATATTTATGTTGAAATGTTAAATTTAATCAGCTGATAAATAAGTATCAACTCTTTCAAATTTATTTCATTTTAAAAATTAACTTTTCTCTTTGAAATATTGTGTTTTAGAAATCAATGAGAATTTTGAGTTAAAAATTTCATCATCCCAAATGAAAGTTAGAATGACATTTTCAGTGCAAATTATAGAAGTGATTTGTTTGAATTGTGAGATTTCAGTGAGTTGATAATTAACATGAAATCCTGTCTCCGTATTGTCTCCAGACCTCCTTTGAAAGACAGTAAGACTGTTTCCTAAAATCTACCATGATTTAGCTACTTTAGCATCAATTTAAGTTTCTATAAACCAAAAGAATGGCTAGAAAACATTATTTTAAAAAAAATTCTACTCTCAGAATGTCAACCTATAAAGGATTACTATTGTTATCTACCTTATAAAATGTCACGAGGTCCTATTACACTAGCAACTTGACCTTAATGTATGTAATTCAAGGGGTAAAGTACCCAATCAAGTATGTGGTTCATGTGCCTGGGCATTCTACTGGGGCTATTGGCACTAGTATCCTGGCTCCTGCAGTAGTTGGTCATAAAAGAAAAACCATCTGATTCTCTTTGCCAATTCCATTATTTTATACTTTCAAAGTTCTCATACTACTGAATATCTTAGACTATGCTACCGAATACATATTTTCCACATATACCTTTGGACTATGCAGGAAAAGAATGAGACAGACTCTTTGTTAAAGTGGCTAGTCCCAAATTTACTTGAACTGGCAAACTTCCAGAAGTCAGATTCTTTCTTTATCTATTTCTCATTTAGGAATAAATGAACTCTTCTACTGATCTTTATGACAAACATGTAAAGCTTTAGAAAATAGCACAGGTATTATTCAGATATGGCATGGTGCCATTTTCCCTGAAAACAAAAGAAAAAAAAAAGTTTCAAATAAATTCTACTAACAAAAAAAGTTTCATCATTAAACATGAAGTTATTAATTAAATAAAAGCTTCAACAATATTATATCATACTATGAGGGCACATAATTTTCTATAATATACGTTTTAATAAAAAATAAATTAATCAATTATTTTTTTCTATTTTGAGAGGTTATTTCTAAATTTGTACCATGACAGGTGATGTCAGCTAGATGGAGGAGTAGGAGGTCCAACACTTCTCTCTCTCACACATACACACATACACAAACAATAAATGACTACAAAGCAACAAAAGTAGCTCTGGGAAAGCTCTGTTCTACAAAAACCTGTGGAGCACAGAAAAAGGGTGCCCGCATAGAAAAGCACAGGGAGCATTTTACCTGTGTCACCCCATACTCTAGTCCAGAGCAGCTCAACACCAAGAGAGATGACATTGGAGAGATTTCAAATAGATGCAAAAGGAGAACAGGTGGGACCCAGCAATCCTGGACATCGGTGGACATCTGCAGCCTTTGTAGAGAACCTGCACAGTTTCCACCACTGTTGTACTCAACTGTAGTGCTGCCAGCAGTTTTTCTATGCGTCCTCTCCCCAGGGCTGGAGCTGTCACTGTGGTGAGACCTGCCCCCAGAGGTTGTAGTGGCTGCCACACCTGGCTATCCAGGACTGGGACACCACAAAACTTTACCATCTACAAGACTGGAGCTGCCACTATGTTCAACCTGCCCCCCCCCACTTTGTCCTAAGTTGAAGGCTTAACCACCCTCTGGGTCCTAAATCAGGGCTTTGACCCTGATAAAGTTATTAGTGAGTATCTCAGTATAAACTTTGCAGGCTAGGACAGTGGGATGATATATTCAAAGTGCTTATAGAAAAATAATGTTAACCAATAATGCTTTACATGGTAAAGTGGTCCTTCAGAAATGAAGGAGAGATAAAGACTTCCCAGACAAACAAAAGCTGAGGGAACTCATCAGTACTAGACTTGCCTTCTAAAGTAAAGGGAGTCCTTCAGGCTGAAATGAAAGGATGCTTAGTAACATGAAAACATATGAAAGCATAACATTCACTGGCAAAGGTAAATGTATAGTCAAATTCACAAAACTCTAATACTGTAATGGTGGTGTTAAATTGCTTTAAATTCTAGTATAAAAGTTAAAAGACAAAAATTAAAAGTAGTAGCTACAACATTTTGTTAATGTATACACAATAGAAAAGATTAAATTGTGACAGCAGCATCATAAAATGTGGAGGAGCAGCAAGTAAAAGTGTAGAGCTTTTGTATACAACTGAAGTTAAGTTGTTATCAGCTTAAAATAGACTGTTATAAGTTGTTTTATGGTAACCACCAATCAAAACCTAGAGTAGATACACAGAAGATAAAGATAAAAGAATCAAATTACACCACTATGGAAAATCATCAATTCACAAAGGAAGACAGCAAGAAAAGATAAAAGGAACAAAAGAACTACAAAGCAGTCAGAAAACAATCAGCAAAATGGCATTAGTAATCTCTTATATATCAATAATTACTTTAAATGTAAATGGATTAAATTCTTAAACCAAAAGGTATAGAATGGCTATATGCTGCCTACAAAAGACTCACTTTAGCTTAAGGACACACATAGGCTGAAGGTGAAGAAATGGAAAAAGATATTCCATGCACATGGTAACTAAAAGAAAGTAGGGGTGGCTATACTTATATCAGACAAAATAGACTTTAACTCAAAATCTGTAACAAGAGACAAAGAAGGTCATTATATAATGATAAATGGGTCAATTTATCAAGAGGATACAATAATTGTAAATATATATGTACCCGACATCAGAGCACCTAAATGTATTAAGCAATTATTAACATGTGAAGGTAGAAATAGTCAACAATGCAATACTAGTAGGGGATTTCAATATCCCACTTTCAACAATGGATAGATTATCCAGACAGAAAATCAATAAGGAAATAATAGACCTGAACTACAATTTAGAGCAAATGAACCTAAAGGACATATATAGAACATTTCATCCAACAACAGGAGAATGCACATTCATCTCAAGAGCTCGTGGAACATTCCCTAGGGTAAATCATGTTAGACCACAAACTAAGTCTTAACATATTTAAGAAGACTGAAGTCATATCAAATATTTTCTGACCACAGTGGCATGAAATTAGAGCTCAGTAATATGAGAAAAGCTGAAAAATCCACAAGTACATGGAAATTAACACATATCTGAACAAACAATGGATCAAAGAAGAAATTAAAAGAAAAATCAGAAAATACCTTGACACAAAGGGAAATGGAAACACAACATATTAAAATTTATGGGATGCAACAAAATCAGTTCTAAAAGGGAAGTTTATAGTGATAAACACCTACACATAAAAAAAAAAAAATCTGAAGTAAACAACCTAGTATTACACCTCAAGAAACTAACTAAGAAGAACAGCCTAAGCCCGAAATTAACAGAAGGGAGAAAATAATAAAGATGCAATCAGAAAAAAATTGAAACAGAGGCTAGAAAGCCTATAGAAGAGATTAACAAAACTGAGTTGGTTTTTTGGAAAGATAAACAAAATTGTTAAATCTTAGCCAGACTAAAAAAAAGAAGAGATGACTCAAATAAGTAAAATTATAAGTAAAAGAGGAGACATTACACTGATACCACAGAAATACAAAGGCTCATAAGACACTAATATGAGCAATTATATGCTAACAAATAAGATAAGCTAGAAGAAATGGATAAATTCCTAGAAGCATATACCTTACCAATAATGAATCATGAAGAAAGAGAAAATCTGAACAAACAAATAAAAAGCAAGGAGATTAAATCAATAATTCAAAATGTCCCATGAAATAAAATTTTAGGACCAGATGGCTTCCCTGGTGAATTCTACTAACCTTTTAAAGAAGAATTAATACCAACTATTCTCAGACTCTTCCAAAAAATCAAAGAAGGAATATTTCCAAACAAACATATTTTACAAGGCTAGCATTACCCAAGGCTATACAAGGATATCAAAGAAAAGAAAAGTACAGGGCAATATCTGTGATGAAAATAGATGCAAATATCCTCAACAAAATACTAGCAAAATAAATTCAAAAGCACAATGAAAGGATCATACACCATGATCTGGTGGGATTTATCCCTGGGATGCAAGGATGGCTCAATATACACAGATCAATAAATGTGATACACCACATTAACAGAATGAAGGATTTTAAATCATGTGATCATCTCAATAGATACAAAAAAATTTCTGACAAAATTCAATATCCTCTCATGATAAAAACTCTCAATAAACTAGGCATAGAAAGAATGTACCTCAACATAACAAAGGTTATATATGACAAGCCAACAGGCAACATCCTACTGAGGAAAAGCTAAAAGATTTTCCTCTAAAATGAGGAACAAGACAAGGATGCCTACTGTAGCCACTTCTATTCAACATAGTACTGGAAGTCCTAGCCAGGCAGTTAGACAAAAAATGAAAGAACAGGCATCCAAATCAGAAATGAGGAAGTAAAATTGTCTCTGTTTGTAGGTGACATGATCGTATATGTAGAAAACCCTAAAGACTCCAACAAAACCTGTCGCACAAATAAACAAATTCAGTAAAGTTGCTGGGTGCAAAATCAACATGCAAAAATCAGTTGCATTTTTTACACTAACAAAAACTATCTGAAAAAGAAATGTCAAAAAGAATATCATTTACAAAGCACTGAAAACAATAAAGTACTTAGGAATAAATTTAACCAAGGAGGTGAAAGACCTGTACACTGAAAACTGTAAGACATGGATAAAAGTAATTACAGATGATACAAATAAATGGAAAGGTTTTCTCATGTTCTTGGTCTTGGCAATAAGTTTTTGGGGATATGTTGCCAAAACACAGGCAACAAAAGCTAAAATAATCAAGTGGGACTACAACAAACTAAAAAGCTTCTGTATAGCAAGGGTACAATGAATAACATAAAAATGCAACCTACTTAATGGGTAGAGATATTTGCAAGTCACATAGTTGATAAGGAATTAATATCCAAAGTATATAAGGAACTCATACAATTCAAAAACAAAACCATAAACAATCCAATTAAAAAATAGGTAAAGGACCTGAACAGGCATATTTTTCCAAAGAGGATATAGAAAAGGCCAACAGGTACATGAAAAGGTGCTAACATTACTAATCATCATGGAAATGCAAATCAAAAACCACAATAAAATATCACCTTACACCTGTTAGAATGGCTATTATAAAAAAGAAAAGAGGTAAAAAATGTTGATGAAGGTGGAGAAAGGGAACCCTTGTGCTCTGTTGGTGTAAATATAAATTGGTACAGCCATTTTTTAAAACAGTGTGGAGATTCCTCAAAAATTAAAAACAAAACTTTCATATGATCCAACAATCTCACTTCTGGGTATATACCCAAAGGAAATGACATCTGTATTCCCATGTTTATTGCAGCATTACTTACAATAGCCAAGACATTAAAACAACCTAAGTGTCTGACAAGGGATGAATGGATAATGAAAATGTGCTATATATTATGAAATATTATTCAGTCATGACAAAGAAGGACATTCTGCCATTCAGGGCAATGTAGATGAGACTGGAGGGCATTATGCTAATTGAAATAAGCCAGACAGAGAAGACCGATACTTCATGGTATCACTTTTATGTGGAATCTTAAAAAACAACACCAAAAATAATGATATCATGGAGAAAAATGTGAAATGATAAAATGGTGATTGCCAGGGGTAAGGGTGGGGGAGATGGGGAGATGCAGGTCAATCAAAGGGTACAAACTTAGTTATAAGATGAGTAAGTTCTAAGGATCTAATGTACAGCATAGTGACTGTAGTGAATAATATGGTATTGTGTACTTGAAATTTGCTGAGAGTAAATCATGTGTTCTCATCCCCCCAAAAAGAAAACTGAGTTAAGTATATGAGTTGATGGATGTCTTAATTAACTTGATTGTGCAAATCATTTTACAGTGTTTATGTACATCAAATCTTCTCGTTGTACAATTTAAATATATACAATATTTTTGTAATGATAAATATATACAATCCAGTAGAGTGGATTTTGATGACATCACAAGCTTTACAGCAGAAGTGAGAGCTTTTAATTTGATGCTGTTGTTTTATTTTTCTTTTTTTATGAAAAGAAGCAAAGTTATGTTAAATGACATAAACTGGCCATAAAACGTTCAGGAGAGCTAGAAGCCGAGGATCAGGAATTAGTTTTAATCAACACTTCAAACCTAGTTTATTCACAAATAGGTTTTTTCTTTTGTAGACTTACCTTAAGAAGTTGCTTCAAGGCCTGGGAGAAAGGGCTAGGCTTGGGGGGGTGGAATGGGGAGGGACCAGGAGGAACGTGATGGAGGAAGAATTCAGACCACATAAACTCTCTAACTTTTTAAAAAAGAAAAATTGAAGGTAATCAGTTTGTGGTTATTTGTGCTCTGCACCCAAACTTCAATGTGCATAGTGTGTGGTGCATAGGGGCGGGCTTCCCCATACTCCCAGGCAATTCTCCAGACTCCGCTAGGTGTCCTACTGTTCAACTCAATTCTGACACTATTTAGCCAAAGCTAGCATCAGATTCCACAGGTTGAGGGCTCAGACCCACAAGACTGCTGTCTTCTCTCCCCACTGCAGGTACCAGTCACCAGTTGCAAGGCGAGGTTATTGCTTGTACTTCTGAACAACTGGGTATAAACCAGAGGTTCCCACAACCTTCTCCACAGGTTCGATTCTTTTGCTATAGCAGCTCACAGAACGCAGAGAAACATTTTATTTACTAGATCACCAGTTTATTATAAAAGGATAGAACTCAGGAACAGCCTGATCTAAGAAATGCACAAGGGCAAGGCATGGGGAAAGAGCCAGGAGTTTCTATGCCTCTCTGAGAATCACTCTTTCCGCACCTTTACATATTCACCAACCCAGAAGCTCTCCAAACCCTGTCCTTTAGGACTTTTATGGAGGTTTATTACTTAGAAACAATTGATTAAATCATTGGCAGCTGGAGATTTCCCCCTTTTTCCTCCCCCAAAGGTGGGCTGGGTAAAGAAGTGGGGTGAGACTGAAAGTTTCAACCCCTCGAATCGCTCCCTTGGTTGTCATGGCAACCACCCCCCCCGTTCACTTCATTAACATAACAAAAGACACCTTTAAGGCTCTCAACATTTAGTAAATTCCAAGAGTTTTTGGAGCTCTGTGACAGAAATAGGGTCAAAGAGCAAATAAATATTTCTTATTATAAATCACAATATCACAGTGCTATTTTTATACTTCAGTCTGTGACCATGTTGTAATAAATAAATGAAACCTGTTACAACCAAATATGTTTTCTAATTTTCCTCTCACTGCCTAAAGGATGATTCTGTTTTCCTAGCTAATGGTGTGCTGTTGCAGTTAAGATTCAGGTGTATAAATAAACTGAGAAATTACCCAAGCCATAAAAGCAGCATACTTTGCTTCCTTCCATTTGTTAATTTAGGTTTGCAGAAGATGTATTTCTAGGAAAAATGAAAAATATATGTATAATGCCAGATGTACACTAGAATTAAATTGATGGGTTTCTAAAGAGACTGTTTAGCCAAAGAAAAATTAGAAATTCTGAGAATATAGGAAATAAACTTTTCTGAAAAACAGTTGCTGTTCCCAATGACCACTAAGTACACTTTATTCCATGGGTTGCAATTCTATTTCTTTTTTCTGTGAGACTCTTGGGAAGCATTGGTTCCTAGTTTCATGGGTGGGGAGGTCTTCAAAGTCCAGGCACATAGAGAAGGAAGCAAGTTCAATGGTGAAACCAAATGAAGACTCCTGGAGCCCCTAGTTCAGTCCCCCTTTAAGATGTTTGGAGGAGATTGATTCTGATCTAATACCTTTTGGCGCTGCTCTGTCTACAGACACTCAAACCTGAAACCCAGCCAATCATAACAGTTCCTGCCCACACGAATAATCACAGGCATTTCAGAGTTTAGTCTTACACTTTGGCCATGAGTTTATAATGAAAATATGCTATTCAGTGTTTGCAGAATGAGGAAAGCTAACTGGCCAGGTGGATTTTTCCAAGCTGTCAATTATTTCTAGAATCTAGGAGTATTTTCCTTTTTTTTCTTTTTAACAGTGACACTTTGCTTGCATATAGTTCGGTTTGCACCCCCTCTTTTTTATCATCTGACATTCCTACAAGAGTAGAAACTTACAACTTTTATGAAAACTTTGTAGTCACCAATCAAAATGATAAATCAAATTAAGTGCAATTTTCTCTTGAAGAATCTCATGAGTGCTGCTTTCTTAGAACAACCTGATATTGCAAAACATCTACTTTCAGGCATAATTGATGCAAATCAGAATCAATGACAGGCCAGTGGTTTACTGGTTTCTTCCTGTATCATTCCTACATCATTTATTCAATGCATATTTATTGAAATTGTAGAAAGTGAGGGGCAAGTCAACCATGATGGTGTCCTGGACCTCAAATAATTTATAATATTTTAGGAAGGCAAATTTGGAGAAAAAATAGATACCCACGCACACATATGCAGTAAATTTCTGTAGCTACAATGGATGAATGCTATTTTTTTTTCCTGATTGTGGCCATATGAATGGAGTCACCTTTCTCCATGCATGTGTTCCGTTCTCCCTAATCCAGCGCCTTCAAGATCCATCCCCAGGCAGGTGCACCCATTTCTTGTTGGTACATATTAGCCTGATCTGCAGTTATATGTTGAATAGTCCCTTTCTTCCCTTAGCAGGAACATGATTTTCGTGGTCATGCCAGGTTAAGACTTAATCTGTATGATTGGTTTAGAAGCAATGAAGAGAAGTAGGAGTCGATAGTGAGAACAACGTTATCTTGAGAGGCATCTATCTTGGGTGAATTCTTTGCATAGTTTTAGTCAATTTGGGGCTATCAAGATGGAGGGAGGGGATACATCCTTGCTGGCTCATAGGGTCCAAGAGCGTTCTCCCAAATGTCTCCATCTAGGCTCAGTATTCTAGTATTCCCTTAGCAGGACCCAGAATTCTATATAGAAAAATTTGCCAGGAAATACAAATTTAGCCTCCTTTCAATTGTAACTCTCTTACTATCAAATCTCAAGCCTGGTTTTCCATGCATTCTGCTCTTCAGCTAAAGGAGGTGTGAGCCTGTTTAAATGCTGCAAAGAATAGCTTCTGGCTTTCACTCTGCGACTTTATTTGATAACCTCTATTTTCTTCCTTCAGAGCCTGTGTGGTCACTAACAACAGCTAACCAATCTAATAATCTTGATAATTATTATTCATTTCATGTATTTCCTGTGAAGAGCTATTACAAAACCAATCATTATCTCTTCATTTGTACTTCAATCCATCACACGTGATGAAAAGTAGGGTGCTGAAAAGTTCAACTAGCCTATTTGGATTTTGGAAACAATGCATACCACCCTTGAGAATACCATTTTACCCATGTATTGAAGGACTTAGAAGGCTGGTAGTCTTGAATGTGCCCCAGAGAGAGATGATTCTGCAGTAGTTTTCGGCTGTAGTACAAGTAACCCTTCCACTTGACTCAAATTATTAAGCCAATTCCATGGTGCAGGAGGGTTTTTGGTAGATAGGACATTATATCTCATCTCTGGCAAGCCACAGAGAAAATGACCTTGCTCTAGATATTAGAGCAAGCCCATACCATCTTTAGCAAAGAACAAGTCACCATTTGAAAAACAGCTTCTTATATGCTACTGGGCCCTACTTGAGACTGAACAACAGAACACATGATATCAAGTGGCAGTGTGGTAAAAGACACCCATCAAGAGATGGATATTGTCTGATCCATCAAATCATAAATTAGATTGAGCACATTAACATCTATCAAATGATACAAATAGTGAATTTGGGCCCAACCAATTCTAAAGGGCATGAACAAATTATGTGAAATAGATGACTAAGATCTCAAGTCACCTATGACTCTTTCCCTGACTCCTATCTTTAGCTCAAATCTATGACCTTGTGGAGGACTCCCTACAACCAGATGATAGAGAGGGTAGAAAATCTGGTCCTAGTTTATGGATGGATCGATTTAATATGTTGCTGTGAGTCAAAATGGACTGTTGTCATACTAATATAACTCCATTTAGGAATGACTATAAAAGTCACTGATGAGAGAGAAATATGTCAGTGGGCAGAGCTTTGAGAAGTTTTTGTGGTCATAAACTTTGTGTGAAAGAGAAGTGGCCTAAGTTAATGGAATCCTGAGCAGTGCCTAATGGCTTGGCTGCATAGTTAAGTGTCTGGAAACAGCAAAAGTCATAAGGCACTAAACAAACCTATACACAGGATGACCCATCCAGTGGAAGTAAAAAATACTTTGTCATCTGCCACCCCAGTGTTTGCACAGTGGGCCTATCCATAAGTAACTCTGATAGAAGGGGTACACATGGGCTCAAGAATAGAATCCTTTAATTCTCTTCACCAACCCTGATCAAGCTTCAATACTGCTAAATGTTTAACCTATCAAGAGCAGACTGAAACAAACCTTTGAGACCAACCATCCCTCTCTTATGGGCATTAACGTGAGACACAAAAGATTTGCATACTTCAACACTGGGGCTGGGGAACCAGCAATTTTCCCTTACAGGGATTGGTATGTTTTCTGAATATGGGTTTGCCTGTCATGCTCACAATGTCTTGGCCAGCACCGAAATGCAAACTCATTAAAAATTCCACTTAACAGCAAATATTACCTTGAACCAAGCGACCAAATTGATAGGAAAGATCTGTGACCCTGGGCACATGGCCACAGGACTAATAATTTGTAGCATGTACTTCATCCCCTTGAAGTTGCATTGAAACAGCTTTTGAAAAGCACAGCTAAATTGTTGATTACGTGGGACAGTCTATGGGGTTGGGGCATTTTCATTCAAGACAACATGTATACTTAAAGTCAACAGCCATGGCGTGGTACAATAACCCAGATAGAGCACATAGGCTTGGGAATCAAGAGGTAGAAAGAAGTGTGACCCCTCACACCATCATTCTCAGGGACCCACTGAAAAAAATTTATACCTCTCTTTCCAATGACTTTAGGCCCTGCTGAACTACTGATAGAAGTACAGATGCCAGGTAGAGGATGGGTGGGGTAGGGAGGACTCTTTGACCAAGAGAAATAGTAAGGATTTAACTTAAAATAATAAGGATTGAACTTTAAAATTACTAATTCTACATGATCATTTTGGGCTCTTCATGCCAGTAGACCAGGGGAGGGGGGCAAGTTACTGTACTGGCAGGTATAATCAACCCTGAGTATTGTGAGACACTTAGATTGCTGTTAAAAAAAAAATAGAGGCATAAGCATCAGGGGATGAACTGGGGCATGTTTAGATATATCTTAACCCATTAATAACCACAAGTGGGCAAGGTAGAAAACACAGTTACATAAGAAATCAGTAAACAGGAATTCACTCAAAGGTGAAGATCTGCCCATGGAAAGATTTCACCACACTACTGTTTAGGAGGTCCACATTCAATGGACCTAAAGTGTGTGTCTTAGTCAGCTCAGGCCTCTATAACAAACTACCATAGCCTGGGTGGCTTAAACAACAGACATTCATTTCTCATAGTTATGGAGACTGAGAAGTCCAAGACCATGGTGCCAGCAGATTTGGTTCTTGGTGAGAGCCCTCTTCCTGGCTTGTAGATAGCCACTTTTTCATTGTGTCCTTACGTGACAAAGAGAGTAAGTTCTGGTGTTACTTCTCTTTATAAGGGCATGAATACCATCATGGGGCTCCACCCTCATGACTTCATCTAAACCTAATTACTTCCCAAAAGCCACGCCTCCTAATACCACCAGCGTGGGGGTTAGAGCTTCAATATATGAACTGAGGGTGGTGGGGATGACATAAACATTCATTCCATAACAGTGTGACAGCCATCCATCTGTAACCCTCATCAACACACTCGGCTGGCTCATGAAGCACGCCAAAGTCTTTTCCTTCTCTGTTGGGTCACTGTAAAGTGTCTCTCTGCAACTCAAAGAAAAGATATAAAAGAAAAGGAAAGAAGAAAGTGTAACATAGGTAGGTAGCATGGGAGTCATGCCCTCTGTACCTGCCTGATCTTACCTGGATTCCCTCCCTGCTCAGGGCTATGTGCAAGCAAACTGGACAAACAAAAGTGCTGTTGGAGGATAACAAAATCTAGAATGGTTAGTAAGAAGAGAAACAGTATGAGGTTGGGGTCAACTGCAGTGGTGGAGAGTGTAGTTTATTTTACTTAATCTTTCTTTTGCAAAGCTTTAATTGTGACTGGCCGCTAGTATATAGTGTTTGTATTAGTTTTCTATTCCTACGTAACAAATCATCATTCACTTAGAGGCTTTAAAAAACTCTTTCACAATTCTGTATGTCAGAAGTCCAGGAAGTCTGCCAAATTTAAGGTGTTGGACAACTTGGTCATTTATTTAGAGGCTCTGGGGAAGAATGTCTTCTGAGCTTATCTAGGTTGTTGGCACAGAATCTAGTTCCATGCAGGTGTAGGATTGACATCCCCATTTTCCTGCTAGACAATTTAGGCATTCTCTACCATGCTTTCAAAATTTTCCTCAAATGTCTTCCAGACTCCACCCACTTGATTCTAAAGCCTCCCTCACATTTTTTATGTCTTTGTTATGGCAGTACCCACTGCCAAGTACCAAAATTGTCTATACAAGTCAGAATACAACCAGAGATGTGGAACCTGTAGAGCATGTGTGTCTGTGCACAAACAAGATAGGAGGTGGATGGATAGATAGATAGATAGATAGATACATAGATACATAGATAGATAGATGACATGGTTGTGGGAACTGGCCAACAAAGTCTGAAATCCATGGAGTAGGTGTTTAGAAAGAGGAAGCTTTGAAACCATGGTTCAGGCTGAAACTGTCATCCATGAGAAGGGAAGATAGCAAGCAAGATGGAACTCCATGGGCAGAGGTCTAAGGTGTTGCCTACAAGAGGAATTTCTTCTGTTTGTCTTGATGAAATGTCAGCCCTCTATTTAAGGTTTTACAACTGATTGACTTAGTCCCACTCAGATTATCCAGGATAATTCTGTTTCCTTAAAGACACATTATTAGGAGCTTTAATTACATCTACAAAGTACCTTCACAGCAACACCTGGATTCATGTTTGATTGAGTAACTGAGAACTGGAGCCTAGTCAAGTTGACACATCACAAAAGCCATCACAACGTTAGTGCCCTCTGTGTAAGCCCTTACAACAGTATTCGCTCTTGCCACATGGGCAGTAAATGTCCCACTGTAAGCATTTGTGGCTCTAAGACCAAGAGTCTCTTCTCAGTCTGTGAGCTGGACAGTATGGAAAAGTTGGAGAATTACCATCCCCAGGAAGTGCCCTCGGTCAATGACAAATGGAACTTCAACACCTTTCCTCAGTGTTCTTTTCTCACCAAATCCTAACCAAATTAGTCAGCATTCTTGGTTGCAAACAACACAAACCAATTCTAGTGAACTTGACAGTGTTGATGAAAGTCAATTAACTATCAAGTTAAGAAGTAAAAGGGAATTTTATTTGAACCAAACTGAGGATTGTAACCCAGGAAGCAAATTCTCAGAAAGCTCTGAGAACTATTTCGCCTGTTAGAAGTCAAAGGCATAGTCATATACATGTTTGAGACAAAGGATTGTACATCAAAATGACAAACTGACATTTTACATAAAGGTCACCAAGGATCCACAGTCCAGGTAAGCACGTACAAAGTGAGCGGAGGCACCATGACCTCCTACAGAGTTGGGAAAGAACACTATCCTTTTAAGAAGTTACATTGCTAGAGTCAGAATTAAGAAAAAAAATTGCTCTTTATGGTTGAGCAGACACTGCCGTCTTTGAGGAGCTCTGATTAATGTGTAATGCAGATGCACACTGCATATTAGGGAGGAAAGGAGGAGACCCAAACAAACACACAGAGAGAATTTTATGTTTAATTTTTTTCCTGTCCTGACTTAAAATATAAATTTTATTTCCTCAACAGGTAGAGGCTATTTGCAACAAGGCTGTCAGATGCCTCCAGAAATGAATGAAAGCCTAGAGAACTAGGCTTAGAAAATGATAGAAGCAAAGATACATGAGTGGTGAGAACATAGTCATGGTTCTTCCTTAAAAACTGTCTACTTAGAAAGCCCCAATCACTAGAAACTAACTATAGCACCTTGGGTTCTCAATTGCCAGCTTCTCATTGGATATGTCTGCTTTTGTATCTTTGTGCCATTTTCTCAGTGGGGGCATCGCTTGACAAAAACAAGGTCAAATGGCCACACTTTGGCAGCTAGGGATCAAGACAGGGCATACCTCCTTCCCAGGATAGAAAGCTTGATATAGTGTGTAGCTAAGGAAAGACCCATGTCCTCTGTATTCACGATAGCCATTTCCAGTGAAGAACTTGCCACGTGGTGCATCTTATTTTAGTGTATGCAGTGATATTAAATACTGGATTCTTATGAAAGGATTTCCAACTTCCTCTCATCCTACCCATATTGTCAGACCTTTCCACGTGAGCTATGGGTAAAACAAGATCATGCACATACCTATGTACAAACATGTAAACACAAACAGCCAGGACGGCTGGAGATAAAGATTCTTATACAAAATTTCAGCTAGTGACCAAACTCTTGTTCTTTCCTCTCTGCATGAACTAATGTAGAAGAAAAGTCAATGGCAGGAATAATTGCTTCAGGAATTGTATGTAACTGGGTAAGGTTGGTAGGGTATCTCAGACCTCTCAAAATGAGCTAGCAGCATTTGAGTCTTATATGCCAAACTAACACTCAACAACAACAAAAAAAGACATATGTGAGGGACGGAGGTACAGCTGAAGTTGAGAGCTGCTCAGGTCATGGTTAGGTTAAAACAGGGGTGAGGCTGAAGGAAGGGAGAGAAAAGACTGTAAGAGGATCTTTTAAAAATAGATTCTTATGCCTGAAACCACCCAAAACAAGCCGTTGATGAGAACAGTGACTTATGGTAAATTTCAAGCACATTATTTTAAAAGAAAAGGAAAGAAAGAGCGATATTAAAAGAGAGAGAGAAAGAGAAGGAGGCAGGTAGAAGAAAGGGAGAAAGAAAAAAGAAAGAAGGAAAAAGAGAAAAGAACACAGCCTGCATTTCAAACACATGGAAATTCTGGACAAGCATATTTTACGGAAAATATGTTTATATATTTCTTTCACCAAAAGTTCACATGCTTTCCAGGTAGTCAGTATAATTTCCTGCTTTATTATAAAACCTAATACTTCTCTTTAATTTTCCCACATCCCCCAAGGAATGCATTAGGCCAAAGTTCTCATGAATTATCAGATCTCCCGGAACACTTAAGCTAATCCTTTTTTTATAATTTGAAAGAGTTTAAAAAGCCTCTGGCTCATGAATTGACTAAACCAAAATAACAGGCTTTATTATTCAAAATGCACTTTGTGCTAAGGACTTAGTTAAGTGCTGGGGACATAAAATCAAATAAGAAATGTCTTCAAGAAACTTACAGTTTAGAAAAACACATACACTGACGATACCCACACAGTGCAATAGATGTTGATTCAAAGCCAGAGCTAGCCAGGGTTATGTTAGGAGAATCAACAAAGCTCAAGGAATGTGAATGAGAGCAAATGAACCACAAGCAAGGAACCGAGTCCTGTGACGTGTAATGGGAAGTTGTAAAATATACCGCTGAAGAAATAATCAGAGACAAGATCACATGCAATGTGAAAGAATGCGTGACCATAGGCAGTGGGGAGACATTAAAAGGCTTAACTGTAGGAACCATATTTTGCATTTTAGAATGAACCCTGGGGAATACATTTGGGGGAGCAGGATGAGGGCAGAGAACACAGCCTATTGCGGAAGTTCAAATGAGAATAAACAATACGTGAACCGGGAAAGAGGTAGTAGAAATAAAACAGAGGATATGCATTTAGAGAGGTGTAGGAGCTAAAAAAATAGTCAAAGCCTTGACTTTGGCACAAGTTGGGGTGAAAACACTCAGGCCAAGACCATCCCTAGTTCTCCAGCTTGGTGACTTTGCTTATGTGATGCACCAATGGTATTTCGATGGAACTGAAGCACTCAGTTTAGTGGGAGAAGAAAAAACATTCATCTTTGAGCCTGTTTTGTTTGATATGCCGGTGTACGTACATACAGTTGGAAAAATAAGGGAAATGAGGGGCTAGAAAAGGTTAGGAGTCATCACTGATGCTGGCAGAATAATACCTCCTCCTCCCCAAATCTCTAGAACCTGTGAACATATTACTTTATATGGCAAAAGAGATTTTGCAGATGTGATTAATCTGTGAACGTCAAGATGGGGAGATTATTCTGGATTATCCAGGTGGCAGAATTTAATCACAAGAGTCCTTATAGGGAAAGCTTAGAACTAAGAGCTCAGGAGAGTCAAAGAAGGAGCTGTGAAGGAGACAGGAATAGAAAGAAAGAGACTTGGAGATGCTAGTCTGCTGGCCTTGAAGCCTCGAGAACGTGGAAGAGGTGAGGGTATACAGCCCGGCCAGCACTTCGATATTAGGACCCCTGACTTCCAGAGCTATGAGATAAAACATTTATGTTGTTTTGAGCCACTAAATTTGTGACGATTTCTTACAGCAGCAGCAGGAAACACATACAAACACCATATGAAAGAGCTGAATTCAGAAGTGTGGTTTGTGGGACAGGGTAAATACCGAGAGAGAAATTGTTGTAAAATAGAGCATTGGAGAAAATCATGTTTTAAAGAGAAAGAGAGAGGAAGAAAAATGAATATGTAATTAACAGCTTCACAAATTAGAAATATATAGGTATATATAAACACACACATATTTCAAATTTAGATCCAATATGGGAAGAAAGGATAGAAAGAAATGAAATGAACATAAAAGCTATAGTTACTTTTCATGTGACATTTTCTCACATTCATTTGATGGAGAAAAAAATTGTTTTTTCTTAAAGGAGAAGTTACATGATATGACCCTCCTTTTTTCTTTTAAAAATTAAATGGAAACAAAACCAAGCTAAATACCCACAAAACAAACTTAGCAAGTATTCCTGGATGCAGCTTGCTGCACACACTTTCTAGGGATCGTAGACTATTGCTCTGTATTTCCTCAATTGGAAAAGTGCAAGCGTAGGTTATCCCAAGGAAAAATGAATGACTTCTCCCTAGGGCACTCTGTTCCTGCCCAAGAGTCTATATTTAAATAAATATTCTCTGTTAAGTAAAGGTCAGAAGTCTGTGGTTGCAACTGCAGTGTTAGGAATCGTTGGTCCTAAGAAATGAATGTGTGAAAGAACGTCATGTAAAAGGAAACTAAAGGCACCAAACATTTCTTAACACTTTTTCTCCCATTCCTCTCGTTGAATCCAAATATTTTACCAGCTTCTGCCAGCATAGGATTCAGACATGCACTGTGGGCATCTGAAGAGCAAAATCTCAAGAGGCCAAGAAAAACATGAGCTAATCCTGTAGGTTTCCCGTTCATTTGTAAAATTGCCTTCAAAGTAAGAAAGAGCCAGGAAGGTGAAAGACTGGGCTGGTGGTTTCAGTAACAGCCTCAAAATGAAGACATATGATCTTTTTTCTTAAGACTGACATTTACTCGTTGATGAATTTTTTTCTGGCATAAAGAAGACATTTAATTAAACTTTTTTTTTTTCTAATATGGTCAGGTCATTGAGATTTAATGCCACAGGCTCATTCTAGGGCAGAGAATTTATTGGAGGGAAGTTATCTATGAGGACCCTCCAGAGTCTGGTCCCTGATGGTCTCTCCATCCACTTCTCTTGTTAGTCCTTCATTCTAGCCCTAAGGTATGACTTGAAACTCTTCATACTGTTCCACTTCTCAAGGCTTTGCACATTCTCTGTCCTGATTCCTGAGTTTCTGCTTCAGTGAGGCAACCCTGGTTTTCTCCAGTATGACTAATCACTCCCTTTATTGATCTAGACCTGCTCTACCCACCAGCTACACACAGTTAAACAGAACTTGAACTTTGGCTGGTCCAAATTGAGGTACACTGTATAAGTATAAAATACATGCCAGATTTTAAAGACTTAACAGAGAAAAAGAAGGCAAAATATCTCATTAATCCTTTTTTATATTGATTACATATAGAAATGAAAATATTTTGCAGTATTAGGTTACATGATATATATCATTAAAATAAATTTCACCTATCCATTCTCACCTTTTTACATGGCTAATAGAATTTTAAATTACATATGTGGATCAATATTCTATTGACTATTACAGCTCTACAATGTGTCTATCTCCATCATTAAACTTCTACGCAAATTCCATGGTAATACTTTGACCTGTCTCCTATAATAGATTTACTTTCGTTAATGAGAAGGGTCATGTTCTATTTTCTCTTGTCCTTGTTGCCTATGACAACACCTAGAACTTATTATACAATAAAAAAAAAAAATCTGCAGAACAAGTGGAAGTGGAAATGAAAGCATAAGAAAATATTTTACAAGCAATTATATAGCTCAAGTTATATTGTTAAAACATTATTATTGAGTAAAATAGTATGGGATTACATTTCCTCATTTTTCTTTTTGCTTCTTGGTGGGTATTTGTTAATCTATTATTCAAAAGTTATGAAATTCTACCACTGAAACTGTGTTCCCACTACTTTAAAAAGTCTATGATATGCTTAATGCCACCAAGAAACATAGGATTTTTATTGGCAATACTGTGACATCTTAGCTAATCGGTACCCACTTAACCAGAAAATAGTGCACGTTTTCTAATTTTTTTCTTTATCTCAAGAAGATAGTATTAAATAAAAGTAAAACAACTTAGTCACTGCCATATATATAATATATATATATATACATTTATACACACGTACATTCATGTGTATATATATATGTATATATATATATATATATATGAATGTGCCTTTCTGAATACATGTCACTGCAAATTTTTAAACAAAAATCAATTCTATTGTCAACATTAGGAGTTGGTATTCCAGTGGATTGCATCTCTCTAATTGTGATACTTAAAAGTGTTATAGAAAGAAAATAATTTTAAAAAATTAGCTTTAGACGATAAATTCCTCTGATCACCAAAGAAAGCTTCAATTATACTTTTTAGCCTGTACTTACTAAGATAAAATAACTAATTAAAACATTTTATGCAATTTTCATTGCACTAAAAAAGCTCAGTTGAAAAAAATTACTTAGTTTTTGTAATATCCAATTTAATCTGGATTTCATTATTTCTTTGTGCATTTTCTGAGTCCAAATTAGTGAAGGTGCAATGGAAAAGGGCCAGAAGAAGCAAGTCAAGGCATTCTACACGTAAGCTGCCATGCCATGGATCACCAGTTTAAGGATTATCAAATATTGATTGAAAATTGTTTTTGTTGAAAATAAAATTACTTACTAAGATCCACTTGTGAACTGTAATATCCTGTTTGAAAAGAGCTTGATTAATTAATAAAATATGCAGTTATTTTAAGATAATACTACTTACCTTCAGAGTTCAAAATATGCCCATGGTAAAGCCACTCATTGGTCACCTGATCTTAGGAAAGCCAATAGATTCTTATGGGAGCCTCAAATTTGTCTGTAAAATACAGACTCTTACTTCTGGGACCTGACTGTCACAAAATTGTTCTGTGCCTGTGTGGTGTGTGGCAAGAGCAGTGAACTTGAATACGGAAAATCTGGGTACATTTATTAATTTAGGTGAGTTTTTTGCTTCATTGGACTTCAATTTCTCATCCAAAAAAGAAGAACTATGGATTAGTTCTTAGATTAGATTAGTTCTTGGATTAGATGAACTTCAAGACCAATTTCACTTTAAAATGCTTTTTAAAAAGAAACTGCTGTTTGAGCAATCATATTGCTCGTGTGATATTCTTTAATATTGTTAACATATGTTGTCTTATACAAAATAATATATAAAATATAATTTAATAAACTTTCAAGGACTATAAACAATAAAGATATTTTTATATTAGAAGAAGGTTGGACAATTTATTATATCTCTTCTACCATGACGGAGATCAAGAATATGTACTCAACAGTGACAATACTTGCAGAGACACAATCTAATCTCAAGTACCGATTTATTCTTAGAGATTCATCTCGGTAACAGTTTCAGGACTATGTTTAGTCACTGTTTCATAGTGCAGTAAGATGAAAACAGTAGTTTTCAAATTTCTTGAAAAGTGAACCACTATTGAAGTGTAGGTCTAAAGGATAGTTATATCCTATAACTGGAGAAGTCAGAACTTCAAAAGTAGTTCAAGTGAAGTTGAACTTCATTTGATCTACCTCTATATAGACTTTACATGCTTGGGTAGCTACTAACCAAATATCTATCTGTCCTCATATTCTTGTATTTATAATTGGGGAGCTATCGCGATTCACAAAGGCATTGAGGAGTTGAGTTCAGATTTAATGAGCTTTGCAAATACCAGAGTAAATTAGTAACCACAAAAAAATCCATGGTGCATATGCACTGAGTTCCATCACACAGATTGATAGATTTGAGGATGTGGTACAGATTAAGACACGTTTCTTTTTTAACTTTAAAAGTAGGAGAGAGCCTCCCCCTCCAACCTGAAAGTAACATTTTTAGAAAGACATATACTTTATTTTATAAGTTGTCCCTCAAATCTTTATAAATTTTCATAACACTGCCAGAGGTATCCTTCTAAATCTATAGATGTTCGGATATCCCCTTTGCTTTGAAATATTTAAAGAGGACTGCGTTGCTTACAGGACAGATCCAAATTCCCGATCACACAGACTTACAGCCAAACTGTCTTTGGCACCTGATCTCCTGCTACTTCTCCTTCACCCTCAAAAGCATCTTATGCCCCAATTGCACTATTTCCATTACACTTTATTTTCTTTCATGTACCTTCTTCTTCCTTCCCTTTGTATCAGATATCTTTCTAACAGACAGTCCCCTCTTCATATACCCTGCTCCACAGTGGTGGAATTACACTCACCTTTATGGACCATTGCAATGTCACTTTCATTGTTACACACTCTCAGACCTGCAGACTCAGTAACATCTCCTTCTTCTATTCTTCTATAATGCCGTAGAGAGCAGCGGTCCCCAAACCTTTTGGCACC